>NW_025964361.1:14035196-15423613 GCF_023055435.1 Haliotis rufescens
ATATGAACACTGTCTCCAGGAGTGCATCACAACGATAACACACGACCTTTGTGGTTGCATCAAACCAGCAGATAACGGTAAGCTGATAATTATTTAACCAAAATGATTGATTGATAGATAATGTGTATGGAATCCCACCCATGTTACAAAGCATAAAGAAGCTGTGAGTGAGTCGTTAATTTTCCCCTCGAAATGGCAATATCATAACCAGATGTAAGTCTAATGTACACAAATGGGTGTATGGGGTAGGTGTAGTCACAAATTTGAATTCAAACTAGTAATACTAGTAATTATAAAGCGTTCGCTTGTCACGCCGAAGACCCGGTTTCGATTCCCGACATGAGTGCAATGTGTGAAGCTCTTTTCAGGTGTCCCCCGCAGTGAAATTGCTATAAAATTGCTAAAACCGGCGCAAAACCAAACTCACTCACTCACTCATATACGTCACAGAGAACGACATAATTATTTTGTTTCAAATTTCTGATTGTTTTTTATTTAGAACTGTTATTCGTTTTAACGATTTTGCTTATATTTTCAGCAACTATTGGACAAATTTGTTCCATGTATAACTTCACCAACTGCTATGCAGATAAATATAGTAAGTTCATTCTGCTACTAGATGTGATGTCAGTAATATTGTGTTGTTTTACGCTGCATCTAAATTCCAGATACATCCTAGCTAATACTGTACATTACCGACCTTTAGCACGGATCAATGGAGACCTTTTCTGCATTAAAATCAAAATACAATGACAGTGTCATGTTTAAGTATTCAACAGTTTTTCATTCAATTTGTACTTAATTTAGGAACAATTATTAAATCGTCGCCTGAGGGTGTATGCTTACTTTTGTCAGGGTATTTGATGACGAATGCGACGATTCAGAAATCCTGCGGCTGTCAAGTACCATGCTCATTCGAGACTTATAGTGTCAAAGTATCCACATCGAGATACCCATCAAATGTGTCAATGGCATTCATCCTGAAACTTGGGTTAGCACCAGATGAGGATTTTATCAGGTAAAGACCCCTCTCATATTGTAATAGGTTGTAAGATGTACTTTACAAAAAAATATGTCTACACGCAACTACGACCGCTTATTTGTCCCGTGTGTCTTCACCAAGTCGCGAGCCTGAAGGACATATGACATAGGTTGACATAACTTTGTAATATCGTCACATCACGTTGGGCATAACAATGGCAGAGGATGACGTCATACCTTTTTCAAAGGAAAACACACCTTATCAGTTATCAGAAAAAACCTTACTCTAATATTGTTATACTCTATTGTTATACCTTAAAGAAATATCAATTGTTACATCACATTTTGATTCCGACTGAATTGTTGATGTGTCCGTTTTATCCCCGGTTATTTACTGCGTACACATATACACCTGTGCTTTGAAAATCAATGTCACACATGTAACGCTAATAATTATGCAGGATTGCACTACGTCCAATGTTCTTTGTATTCTGTCCCTTGTACCATAACGAGTATGTAATAAAAGCAAAATATTTTCAGGGAAAACTATCTCGAAATAAGATTGTTCTATGATCAACTGATCGTTCAGGCAACATTACAAACTCCACAGTATACAACGGAGACCATAATAGGTGAGTCACATTTGTATATTCAGTACTTTCAATACAAATGGGGTGGTAAAGGATCAAACATTAACCACAACTACATTGGGCAACGTATGTGGCCACATGCCTGAATTCAGATGGACGACAGAGAGATTCATCTTTATCAAGGTATTGATCAAAGTCGATATGTAGACAATAGGCTTCTACGTGCACGATGCGTACATACATTTGTTCTCCCAAGAGGCTTTCAAAACAATTTGTTGTAACAAACACAAAGCATGCATACAAAAGACAGATCGTAACGGGTATATATTTTGTGTTGCCAGGTAACCTGGGAGGCCAGATGGGCATCTGTCTCGGAGCCAGCATCCTGACTCTCACAGAACTGGGAGAGTTCCTCCTCATTCTCTGTTTGACCATCTTCAGAAAATGTAAACATGGCGGCCAAGTCACGCACATCAAACCTACTCAGCATTGAAGTACACCGTTGCCAGTAACTAATCAATGACATCATTTTAATTTGTTCAAAACAATTAAAAATAAAATTTAAAGCAGAGGCAAAATTTGATTTCCCCCTAATTTGTGTGGATCAGTTAAAATTTCAAATGTTTCGATACAGCTGATCCCTGACTTATTTTGTTTATGTGTATTGGAAGTTAAGAGACGTGTCTACATTATAGGAGTGTCTACATTACTTGAGTTTAATTTTTTGAATTTGTTTAAATTCCAAAAATGTCATAATCTGTAGAAAGCTCATTATGTGTTCATATACCTACTCACTATTTATCAGTCTTGTACGCCACTATAAGTATAATTGTGTGTTTAAATGAACCGTAACATCTACATAATCAGTTGGGTCAAGAATTCCTTTTTCAGTTGGTTGATCCATGAGATGTATGTACAATATATCCTCTCACTAATATAACTAATGGCAGTTACATCAACATGATTGTCAGGCTGAGAATGAAATCATACATTGACACGTTTAGTTGTTATCAAATGCCATTTTATTGAGCTGAGCCGCAGTGTCACACAGTGGAGTTCTTGTTTACCTGTTACCTTGACATTCAACTGGATCATTCACAATGTCTCATGAAATAAAGTAAACTAGCTAGAAGTTCGACCAAATGTTGTTGGCCAAAGATTAGCCTCAAAAAGAACGTGGCAAGACTCGTCACGTTTACGTGTTAATTTAGCTGTATGTCAAGACATATGTCCCCACAAAGAGAGGACCGCCTCCGTGGTCTTGTGGTAGAGCGTCCGCCCGGAAAGCGGAAGGTCCAGGGTTCGATCCCGGGCCGCGTCATACAAAAAGACGTTAAAAGATTGTACTTGTTGTTACCCTGTCTGGCGCTCGGCATTTAGGGGCTAAAACAAGGACTGGTCGGCTCGGAGTCAGTATACTGTGTCTGAGTGGGGTATTCATGTTAAACTGCGGCATGGTATCTCAGTGAGCTAGCACTATAAATCGGCATCAGTCCGGACTAGTACAAGCAGCCACACACACACATACACGTGCATGCACGTCGCTATATAAGTGCAATAATCTTGGACGTGACGTTAAACCCAATTTCACCTCACCTCACCCCACAAAGAGAGATTTGTGCGCATAAGCTTAGACTAACATCTAGTCTCTGAAATGAACATATTTTACAGAAACAAACAGTTCTTAACATATAGTAATAAGATATAATAAAACGAAACACAGAGACCTTCTTCATTTTTCATGATACTGCAGTAATCTAGATTTGCCAAACATTATAGACTTGCATGGGCTGTATGATATATATTTGTTTCAGGGTCTCTATGACAGACTAGCAAAAGCTCAACATTATCACGTCTGTCAACTTAAAATTGCAACAAAATTGTTTTGGCCAATTTAGTATATTTTCGCAGTCACTGATTAATAAATTTCCATTTATGTGGGTGAAATATCGAACTGAGCTTTTTTTTGGCAGGACATCGTATGTCCAGCGAACAGGTATTTGTGAATTAAACCTTATGGTTCGTGTGTTCTACCATATTTGCTACATTTAAACATAGTTTGTTCATAATTATTTGCAAATTAGTGCAACAATATATGCGTTTTTCTGGCCCTGTCTAAATAAGCAATTAAACTTAAACCCTTACGCCATCTAGTGATACTTTAGTGTCAATCTGTTTCTCTCCATTGTAAGAAACGACGAGTACAAGGTAACTGATATGTAACAATAAAATATTGATATTGTACTTGATGTACTTCATGAACCAGTTGAAACTTGATTCACAAGTTGTATCGGGCGTCAAATGATTCGGCACGAATTGCGTTTGCCTGTAACAACGTTTCATTTGGCAAATATTTACATTGTCCTTTAAAAACATTTCTGAGCTGCATATAAAAGATTATTCACAAAGCTATGTTCACAGTGTCAATACAGAATTGCAAGCCATAACGCCATAACGTTTTAACCCATGCATTGTGGTAAATATCGTTCTACTTCTTAGCCTCCATTGTAAATAATGTGGGCGTAATTGGAAATGCTGTATGCAATAGAATTTTTAACAATGAGCTGTACACAAGCTTCCAATTATATACTAATGATCTGTTCTAGGTTCCATATCCTCATGATTGGGAAACAGTATAGAGGTATTGACTTTCCAACTAATAAATAGAAAGTTATCACCACGCCTTGATTGTTCTATATGATGAATTTTCGGAGTTTGAAAAGATCGCCTTCTTTTTCTATTATTGCCTTAGGCAGTAGTAGGGTGTTTCTGAGGACACTCTGGTATGACAAGGGCCTTCAACGACAATTCAATGACATGCTCATCCGTTTTGTACTTATCTAAGGAGTGGACCATTTTATTGTTTGTGGGAAGGGTTGAGATTTGTCTAAGAAAATTAATCTGTCCCCAGTGTCCAGTCTCCATGTATGCCAACATTGATCAGTCCATCTATGTATCTGGTCCTCAATTGGCAGTTGAGATAAATACATGCGAAGAGAGATTAATTGATACATTCTGAGCATCCCATAGAAGGAATTGCGAGAATATGAATTGTTGTGGACATTGCATCATGTAATAGAGGTATATCCACCATACGTGTGTCCATTGAGCAGATTGTTTCGCTGTGATAAGTCAGTAAAATAAGAAAGGGCATGTGACCGTTGAAAAATGGACAAACCTCAGGAACATGCAGTGCACGTACTAGCAGATAAAAAGGTTTAACATCAAAACCCATCCATGAAGATATGAGTATAACACTAGGGCTGGATGCCCTTCTTATTCCGCCTCAGGTAGCAGAGTTTAGGCGGAGTAATTATAGTCTTGAAGATGGTTCCCGTCCTAAAAGGCCTGTGACGTCAGCAACACCAGAAATGAATCACAGAATCCACAATATGGTTATGACTGACTGGCGAATGACTGAGAAAGTACATTCCATTATCACACTAAGCACAAAAAGCACCAGTTTCGTGATAATCTAGTTATGTTTGAAGATGATCCAGAAAAGGTTTATTCAGCGATTTCACACAGTGGAGGACACCTGGGTCCAAACAGCAATGAACAGTAAAAGAGGTTACACCAATGCCGCCCAAAAGGCAAATACTGGAAGGGTTATGGCATCTGTGTTCTGGGAAACCGAGGGTGTCATCATACTAAAACACTGTTTTAAGCGGCGTAAACATTCAACTCGATCACACCCTGTAGCGGACGAGTGACGTGAGTTGTACAGATAGCATCATGTACGCTGTACATACACTTTCAAATATTTTATCGTATCAGAATTGTAAACAGTCTTTATAATTCAAACATTTCTATAGACGATGTACATGTATAAACAACAACATAAAGTAAACATTTGATAAACAAATCCTTGAATGCAACAATTAGCAATGATGTATTTTGTCAACAGCAACTTTGCATGACGGAAAGTGATAAAACATTCAGTTATTTGTCGCTGCAACTTAATGTGTAGCTCTTATCAAAAGAAGCTAAACTTTTCGCAATTATGTATATGAATGTTTATTGTGAATTTATTGCCCCCACTAATATAGATCGATATCAGTTACATCCACTTAATTGCTTGTCCTAAGAATGCATTGATTCACGATCAATATGTTTGCCCTACTCTCTCTCTCTTTCTTTCTCTCTCTCTCTCTCTCTCTCTCTCTCTCTCTCTCTCTCTCTCTCTCTCTCTCTCTCTCTCTCTCTCTCTCTCTCATAGCAAGGTATAAATAATGAATAAAAGTCTACATAATAAAATGTAGTGAAGTGACACTAATGATGTTCCACAATAATACTGGTGAAGTTAGATGGACCAAGTTGCACGCCTTCCTCTGTGACTACAGTAATGATCAATATTGAAGAATGTATGACAGGTCGATGAGAACACAGCTTCTGTTTACTGAGATAACTGTTAAACTCGGTCGTGTTTGACTGGAAGGACACGTCAATGCCCAACAAATTCACGTCAACGTTAATAAAAAATGGAGTGAACCTGAAATATCGTCTTATTTTCTTGTTTGGACAAAGGTCATTGACGTAAGGAGGATAATTGGAATACGTCGTCATATTATCATGAATCAAGGAATTGGTTAATTTTGACGTATGATCACATGATGAAACATATACACAATGAGCGTTGTGAAAATGAAACAGAGCAGATAAAATTGTCAAATTGTTTGAGGGTTTGAACATCTCATTTTATTTCACTATTTACAGTGAATGGAAATATATGGCGTCCCAAAGTTTGTTTAACTGTATCGTTAGTAAAAGGAGAACATGACAATACTCTGTGTTTTCTTCCAAGTACTCGTTTTAATTAGTATTGTGAGTTTGAAGGACGTGTTAGCAACGTTCAAACTGTACCACTGTGCCTTTTGAAATGCGCCTTGACCAGTGGTCAATGATCGTTTGAGCAGGGACACATGCTGCCTGAAACGCCGGGTTTTATTCACATGGATATAATCTATAAAGCTGGATACGCCTCACTCTTCCAAAACGTTTAAGCAAAAAGGCAAAAGGTTCAAATGAAACGAAAAAACAAATTTCAATGACGTGCCATTCATTACCCATGGTAATGAGATACTAGTATCTGTGCGTCTGGCGTTTGTCGCACACAATTGACCTGGCATTTGTTTATTCGTTTGCAATTGATAACCATGACCATCAGAGGTCATGTTGTAGCTGTTTTAATTCACAACAACGGGAGCTGGACGTCTTGGGGATTTCCACTTAAACCATACAAGGACGTGAACAGTATTGCCACACATTCTAAGTTATATCTAAACAAAGTTGTGCAAATTATACACTCAAGCTCCATTTTTGCTCGTATCCGTTTGCCATGGATACAAACATTTAGAGGTCTCTTGGTCAAGGCATATGAGGCCCACGCGCTTTTGGGAACACCTATTATTTGATTTAATATAGCAAATTCAGCGTCACGAAAGTCAGTTGAGAATTTCATTTGCAATGATATCTAGAGTTACTATAGTTGCCGCGGCTGTGCCCTCTGTGTCCCTTTCAAAGTATATCTGTGGCAGTTTACAAAACTGTTTATGAAAGAACACAGCTGGACTATATATAGGTTCACTCGGACAGAGCACTCTCCATTCAATAATGCAAAAACTCTATAAACGTGTGTCTGACAATTCCTATTTTGTCCCAAAACATCTGGTGGTGATAACAGTATATGTACAACACCTTATTGTTGATCTCTTGCGCACAACGCTGAGTGCAGGATTTTGGTTCTTATTTTCATGGTGACCTTGCCTTTCGTTTGAAGGTGTCACTGACATAATATCCAATCAAACACGAGTTTGTTGCTTTTGCTTCTTTAGTATAGGGTGACACAGTTAACACGAACTTCTCAATACAATATAGTAAGGATAGGATGTACATAGAGCAGCTACTACCTGGAAACTGAACGATGTTAACTGCTTTTCGGTGATGCCGGCGTTGCGAGAATCTGACTATAGGTCCGAGACGTAGCGACGTTTGACTTTTTGTTGAGTGTCCCCTGCAGCTGTTGAACGTCGTAACAACGACTTGATCGCTTGATCTTGAATTGCCATGCGTTGAAGTAATTCATAAATAAAGACGTTAATCGTGGCTGCTGGCATGCTTGCACACACAATAGCAAGAACATTTATTTAAGTAATATACACATAGAAATGTTAAAAAGGCAATGCTTGGGTGTATGTCAATATCCATACGTGTGTTATACGAACGACTTTTGTATATATGTACATATAAATACATTTCTAACATGGGTAATAACTGAAAAAAGTCAGATACCATCTTTTTACGGAACGTCCCTATTCACATTCAGGAAAGCGTGTGATTGGCAGATGCTACCGGTAAGGCTTACCCTTTTAGCGAACAGCTAGTGTCCTCACTTAGTCTGAGTGATACATTCATATACTTTTATTGCGCACGCGCGCGCACACACACACACACACACTCTTATCCACATCCACATACACACCAAGACGCACAAATATATGCATAAAATATACATATACTAATGGCTACACCAGGTACCTACGTCAGGTAACCGCCTCCGTGGTCTAGTGGTAGAGCATCCGCCCGGAGAGCGGAAGGTCCGGGGTTCGATCCCCGGCCGCGTCATACCAGAAGACGTTAAAGATGGTACTTGTTGTTACCCTGTCTGGCGCTCGGCATTAAGGGGCTAAAACAAGGACTGGTCGGCTCGGAGTCAGTATACTGTGTCTGAGTGGGGTATTTATGTAAAACTGCGGCATGGTATCTCAGTGAGCTAGCACTATAAATCGGCATTAGTCAAGACTAGTACAAGCAGCAACACATACACGTACATGCACGTCGCTATATAAGTGCAATAATCTTGGACGCGACGTTAAACCCAATTTCACCTAACCTCACCTACGTCAGGTAACAAACACTTACTTTGTATGCAAATTGTGTGTCAGGCAGGCTCTAACGGTAGGGCAGCACACACTAGTACTTACCTTCTTCGCGAACACCTAGTGTCATCACTGGTTTTCAGTGATACTTTCACATAATTTTCAAGGCTATTTTACCTTTTACGCCCAATTGAATCAGTTTCGACTGCTTGTTCTTTGGCGCTGACGTTATATAACCATGTGACTTTTGTATGGTATTTGACCAAGTTCAACTGACTGAAGAAAACAACAAACGTTCACCACTGGTGTCGACTGTATCACATATTCAGAAGGATGTTGAGGTAAGGTGAGATGAGGTGAAATGGGTTTACCGTCGAGAGCGTGGCTGTTTGTACAAGTCCGGACTGGTGCCGATTTATAGTGCGAGCCGATTGAGATGTCATGCCGCAGTTTAACATGACTACCCCACTCAGACACAGTATCCTGACCCAGAGCCGACCAGTCCATGTTTAGCCCCTTAATGCCGAGCGCCAGACACTCTAGTCTCCAAGACTGATGAGCTAAAACAAGCCACTTGTAGATCAGCAGGTTGAACATCTTAACACGAATAGTCGTCATGATAATGTTGTTATTTACGACAATCAAGAAATGGAGCATGAGAAGTAACAGCTGTTGAAGCAGATGCAAGCACATTGCAGAACGTGGTCCAGATCTGGCATTGAACGAGCGCATCTTACCGGTGTGCACACGCATATTGGTGAAATGTCACGTCCATTGATAGTTGAACTCGCAGCAACACAAAGTCAGGTGCTTATATTTCAAAACAGACTTAATTTCACAAGTCATCAATTGGAGTCTCAAACAATCTGACCAAACGACAACATGATATTTTAACAGGACATCGACGGAAGGAGGAAATTGCTTATTTCAAAAGCGGGTGATTCTTACTGTTAGAACCAACAGTCACACGAACCAAACTGTAAACCTGCATCAGATCAGTACACAGCAGAAAAGAGACACCTCGGCAAGTGAAATCTAAGGGTTTTTTTCCAAACAACTTCCACCCCAAACAGACTCCGTAACATCCTCCGAAGGTCACAATAGGAAATTAGTGACATCCTTTCAGACACATATTGGGAAAACTATAAAAACAGCGAGTCGGTATTCTTGTCATGGAGTTTTGACGCATTAATATTAGTTATGAGGATTTCCTTGACTGTACATGTTTATCAAAAGTTGGCGGTGATGTCGTCATTCCGTGATATGGATATCTCTGTATCTGAATTACTCAGCGTTAAGGTGTGTCTTTTGGCAAATATAAAATGTCAACGCCAAGAAATAATCAGTCTTGATTAACTGCCCAAACAGATTCAACTGGACGTAAAGGGCAAAATAGTGAATGAATCAGTGATGACCCCAGAAAGTTGCGAAAAGGTCAGCAACAAAGCTGTCGAGATATGGGAGAATTTCCGACGGAATGTATGTGTTCATTAGGAATTTGTTAATGAACTATACTGAACCAAATTAAAAACCTCACAATCCTAAAATTTTAACATTTTGACCAGTTGTGATGGTGGGCCTTCATTTAAACAGTAATGGCCACGTATTGTCTTCAGATAACACCCGTTTTTGTGCAGGTGAATCGATTAAAATCATGTGCACAACACTTTCGTGGCAAAAATGTTTTTTCACGTGCAACTGGTCACGTGGCCATAATACCGTACGTGTTTTCAGACATACTTGTTAGCAATCGTTAACAAAAAAAGAAAAACACAAGAAGACAAAAGTCTTTACGGCCATTTGTCATGCCACACCTTTCAAATGTGAAACGTGAACGTGCCATCGGCATATTGCAGACGGGAACGTTCGTAGCTGAAGTCGCAAGGACGATGGGTTGTAGTCGACGGACTGTTTACGATTTACAGACGCGTCTACAGCAAACGGGTACCAACGCTGATCGCCCTCGGCCAGGTCGACCATGTGTGACGTCACATGCAGAGGATCGTCAGATTGTCTTACGTCACCTCCGGAACCTATGTTTGACGGCTACAGCCAGAAATAAACTATTTAGGGGTAGACTGAGTGCGCAAACTGTTCGAAATCGTCTGAGAACTGCTCACTTTCAAGCACGACGGCCATACCGCGGGCCGATTCTGACTCGATTACACAGACGTCAACGTCAATTGTGGGCACAGCGACACTTACGATGGACTCAGAGGAATTGGAATCAAGTCGTCTTCAGTGATGAATCCCGATTAAATCGTTTGCTGATGGTAGGACGAGGGTGTGGAGGCGCCGTCATGAACGTTACGCCCAGTGTTGTGTACAGGAAGTTGACAGATTTCGAGGCGGAAGTGTCATGGTGTGGGGTGCTTTCTGTGGCAATGCACGTTCCAGGATTCTTGTCATCCGTGGCAACCTCAACGCTGCTGCTTACCGCGACCAGGTTCTGGCACCAGAACTTCTGCCTTTTATGGCAGCACATGGACCGGGTTTGATCTTCCAACACGACAATGCCATATCCCACACAACAATTTGACAAGGAATTTCCTTCAGAATGCGGGAGTCAACGTCATGGACTGGCCGTCAAGGTCTCACGACCTCAATCCCATCGAACACGTCTGGGATGCTCTTGGCAGAAGTCTGCACACTCTCCAGAACCAACGACAGAATTTGCAAGATCTTGGCACCATTTTGCAGCAACAATGGCGTCGTCTTCGCAATTATGTGTTCACAAGCATCACAAGGTCCATGCGGAGGCGTTGTGTGGCAGTTGTCAACGCACATGGTGGTCATACACGCTACTGAACCTGTGTGCCATCAGATTCTCGCTCTTGGGACTTATGATTTAAACTGTTGATGTTATTACCGAATACCGTAGGTGCTTGGAACAAATTATGGTTAGCACCTTTAATTAAAATCCTTCTTTGGACATTAATGATTAAAAATTACCTTCTCTAATACGTTTGTCCATTGTATATCATATATGGGATTACTTTTAAAAATGTGAAGTTTTTAATTTGACTCCGTATATTTTAGTACAGTTTGATATAAATATAGTCGGTATCACAATACGAGGGTCAGCTGTGAATGCATATCACGGTTTAATTATACTTGCAGTGTGTGCCAACGATGGGATCTACATATTACAAGACTCCAAGCCTATCTCTTATCTTAGATAGCACACTAAACAGTAACTCCACAGCTCTGATTGTTATGCACAAATTTCTGGTGATTTGCAGTCAACTTCTAAATGTAAAAAATATAAACACACAGGAAAAAGATATATTTATTGAAGATTAATGAGTGTTCTTCTTCTCATCTAGCGAATCGCATCCATGTTATTGACACATATGTAAATGAAGCAGTAAAAAATATACTTGATGCAGTAGGCGTATTAAGAACATATTTGTAATATTCTTAAAATCAGTTAATGTTTACGAGAAGGAAACGCAAGAAGCGGCAGTTAAAGATTTGGAGCGATTGAAAAGGAAACCAAACGGATGTAATTATACAAATGTGTGACATTGACAAACCTATTTCAGAATCTTGCATCAAAAGTTATTACTTGATGAAGTTAACAAAGTTAATTTGTATACGAAACACAGACAACCCCCTAATGTAGTTTAAGGTCGATAAAGTATTTTTAGACTGTTGAAAACACGTCTACAAGTTTACTATTATAAAAGCGTAAACAAAATTAGCGTTGTCACTGTAAAAAAGATGAGAAGCATGCGTCACAAACAAAAAAATAGGCCATATTTCAATTTCCTTGTATACCATTAATATGTATAATACACCTGGTAATACTTACAAACGGTATAAATGTCTTATGCACATTTTAAGATATATACTTAATTAAGAAATATTGGCGTTTCTTCCCCCTCAAGTTTTTGTTTTAAAGTTTGATTCTCGAATACAACCAATATAAACGCACCCGAAATATGGTGTCTGTCATGGGAGCATTGAGATAAATCGTATTTTGAGCATTTGATGCACGATGGAGCATGCTACTTCTTCGAAGATTTCAAAGAAAGTCATATGACTCTTGCTTAAACATTATTTGATCAAGAACATTCAATTCACAAGGTATCAGAAAAGCTTCCCAAAAGTGTTAAAGTAGACATGTGGAGGACACTTCAAACTGTGATGCACCAGTGACAGAAATTATTTCCAATTCAATTATTTGAAATTGCATGTACATGTGTAAATTTATTTTCAAATGGCCGCTTCCACTCAAAATATGTGTATTATGTTATCACATATCATCTTACGATAATGCCGAGATATATATACTGAACAACAAAAGATCCTGTGACACTGAATAAGATTTAATGCAAAGTTATGGTTTTTACCAAATCTGAAACAATTTCGGTTTGCAACAGATAAAACACTCCTGTAAGTGTTCAAATGGTTTAATTTGCCATACTGACTTCAGAAAATGCGTGATTTCATGAAAAACATGAACATGCCAAAATGTCAATTTACAAATCAATAGCGTGTGTGTCCACCTCTGATTGCGATTCAAGAAACACATCTTTGTCTCATGGAATGGACCAGGTGTCGCACAAAGTCCTGTGGGATATCTGTTAATATCTGCTTGAGCATGTTTCGAAGTTCCTGGAGTGTCTGTGGAACACGTGGTTGACGTCGAAGGCGCCGATCCATTTCAACCCACATGTGCTCGATTGGAGAGAGATCAGGGGAGCGAGCCGGCCAGGAGATGACATTCATGTTGTAGTGCTGAAGAGAATCCTGAACAAGTCGAGCAATATGAGGCCGGGCGTTGTCATGTTGAAAGGTGATGCCTTTGCCATGACAACGCAAAAACGGTAGAACAACAGGGCTGATGAGATTTCCCTCTACCACTATCCAACGGGTCCTCTGTCTTGCTGTAATCCCACCCCATACCATAACGCTGAACCAACCCCCCCCCCTCCCCGAACCGATCTTCTTCCATGACACAATGATAGACATAACGTTCACCTCGACGTCGGTACATTCGAATCCGTCCATCGCTGTGGCTGAGGTGAAAACGGGACTCGTCAGTGAATAGAACTTGTCCCCACTGCATGGCCGTCCAGCGTAGACGCTGTCTGCACCACTGTAGACGTGCTTGGCGATGGTTTCCTGTCAAAATGGGACGACTGGTTGGTCTTCTGGCGACAATCCCTGCACATCTGAGGCGACGACGTACGGTTTGAGAAGATATTCCTCGAAGGCCAGGGATGCTTCTTGCAGTGATTGTTGCTGGCTGGAGTCGATTTCGTAGGTGTGTTGTTCGAATCCAATTGTCTTGTCAATTATTGGTTACGTGTGGCCTCCCACTCCGAGGATGGTCTCTGACTGCATTCGTCTATTGCCAACGTTGCCATAAACACCAAATGGTGTTTCTGTGGACGTTAAATTTTCTTGCAACATCACGTTGACTCGATCCTGCTTCAAGCAAACCAATGGCTCGCAGCCGATCATTTTCGGACAGGCGTGGCATTTCGTAATGTTGAATAATTGCGTAATTTTGTTGTTTTTCTGAGTGGTTGTTGTCAGCACGATGCTAAACAATGCATATGGGATCCCGTTAACGCTTATGTTTTTATACCATTCTTGGGAAGTGAAATGCATGAGGCTTGCATAAAAGTCAACTTTTGCATGGAATGCATGCTTTTCTGTAGCAGTTGTGTTTTTGTGACTTGATTCCATACATGTACTACAATATTGAAAACAAAACTTAACTTGTTTGAAAAATACACTAAAATAGTGGTGTCGCAGGAACTTTTGTTGTTGATTATATTTCACCATTCTCTAATTTCCTGCAAACAAAAAACACACGAGTACAACTGAATCGATGTTTCAGGAAAACGTATTGACATTTCCATTACTGCAAATCTGATTGATGATCAGGTGGGATTGATTCCATCGTTGATTGTATGAAGTTGTATTTGCTCTCCGCCGGTTCAATTACATAAAGCCATATTTAGCGGTTACTCACACAGCTTTTTAACCCACAAAGAGCATTTCAAATCAACCTTCTAAAAAGCGATCATATTATAATCTGCAGTTGGTGTAATGCAGCTTTGGGGGTACAAATAATACAGCATAAATAAATCATATTCCGACTAAGCCGATAATACTGACGCGTAGAAAATATTTATAGGGCTCTTCAACATGATTCCAAGATACTTTTCTAAGACGATGCTGTTGCCACTGACTCAAACATGAGCTGTTATCAACAAAACATTACACGCCAAGATGAAAGCATCGTGCATGAATGTGAATACAACTGCGGGACGGTTGTACACTCCAGCAAACATTACACACATAGCAATATTTGTATACCAAATTAAATGCAAGGCTTGCTCGGCCCATGACGGGAAATTGATACAAACTGAATTTGCAAGTCAACATCATCCGATTGGCCCATGAGCCACCGCCTTCTGACTCGAGGCAACTTAGTACGTAAATAATTTGTAAATTTAAACATGTTCTACATGCCCATGACCAAACAATACATTTATATAAATCACGCGTATGAATACACAATATACATGTAGCAATGGACACTGTACAGGACTTGGCATGACTAGCCGATTGATACGAGTAGAACCGGGCCCATTCTACCACACCATTAGTTCCTATTGAGAAAAGGATGATTCATTTCATATAAAGTCAAACATGATTTCTATGGGAAGAGCTAACATTACTTTTGAAATTATTTTGGTAGTTTCCGAGAGTGGTGGGGAAATTTCGGACACCCGCTGCAGACCAATGCGGTTCTTCTTGTATTTTGGAAGTCAGAATCGGAACATGTTACATATCCATTTAGGCAAGATAAACCAGTGAATAGCTGTATTTGGTTAGCTATTGGGATGGGATGCCACGTAATCGAGCCAGACCACCCGATCCAATTGAGTCGCTCTCTTATGACAAACAAGACGTCGCTATATAAGTGCAATAATCTTGGACGCGACGTTAGACCCAATTTCACCCAACCTCATTTATGACAAACAAGAGAGAGCTGGGGACCTATTCTAACCCTTGTCCCATTGGGACATAAACGGTTTCATTACGAAAAATGAGGTGTGCTGTTACTTAAGGTGTTGTAATAACATTTGTTATATTAATGATGCAGTTCTTATAACAATGCATTAAAGTTTAAAACTTGTACGTAATTGCTTGTTACATAACACTGGTGACTTCATATAAATGCAATGGCATTATTTGTTTTACCTCGTCGCACTAGGTATGTACAAATATACTCGGATATTAGCGAAATTATCATGTAATTACTTTGCTAAACGGTTATTATATTGTTTATTGAAAATTATTGAAAGGAAAAGTGAATTTGAGTTGCATTTTGTATTAGTTTTGATCACAACAATCCTAAAACATATTTCCTTTTTTCATATTATTCGCCCAGAAAATTATCAAGTTTATAAACTCCATGCCACCTCTGACAGAGCTGGAACCAAACATGTCCCTCTACTCTCCCTGTAATGACCATCTACATTCCCGACGCATATAGCAAGACCATCAGAGGCAACAGTATCATTTTTTTCGAAATCGCAGGTATAAAATTTATTTTACCAAGTATAAACAAAACCTATGTTAGATACAAAATATATAATTCAAAATACATGTAACAATTCAATTTCTTTAAAATCTCAATAATTATTTTTAAAAATCCTTTATGGATGAAACTTTGAAATAGTTATCCGTTGTGGTGGAAAAATCAATACAGTCAAGCAGGACATGTTTGACCGTGACTTTTCATCACAAGGGAAACAAGACAGAGGATCCTCATCTTTCAATAAATATTCGTGCGTATATCTGCTGTGGCAACGTCGAAAATGACCTCATGAAATCTGTACTGACAACCAAAGTCGATGTAAGCGATATTTGGTTTAATTTCACGTAATGTATTGATACCTACTTAGGTGTTCCGCTTCTTTTGCATCAGATCTTGGATGTAGCATCTCATAAAAGGTTTATTATCACTGTGTGGGATACGAAGTGGTGTAACAGATTTGTTGACTTCATCCTTTGCAGCAGCATCGGCCATTGTGTATCAAATGATACCAAGATGGCTGGGTAACGATGTCATATTGGCCTGTATCAAGACCATTAAATAATTCATGAATCTAAATGAAAAGTTGATGTTTAAATGACATATATTTAATCACCTGAAGACACGAAAGAGAATTTGAAAAAGAATGCATTGTTTATGTTTAGATTAGTTATTGATTTATTTTAGTGCTGTTAAAATGGCGTTTGCTTTTGCGGTGAATATGGAACTGTTATCTGGCAATCGTGAAGATATTGTTCTGAATCCAATGACAGTAGCACTAGCAACTGCGCTACCATCCTTCGATCAGTCATTAAATATAGATTTGTAGGTGTCATAAGTGTTTCGTAATTGATTGTATTCTTGTTGGAACATTAATTGGTTAGTTCCTGATTTCTTTAGTTTTGTTAATGTAAGGTCTACCTCTGGCTTTACCATGTATGTGTGAATAGAATGAAGACTGTTTGTCCTAGTTTACAACAGTGAGAACATGAATCGTTGTTCATGATATTGATGGTTCACCTCACCCTAACTCGATTATTTATTGACCGTTATGATATAGTTTGAACATTACGGACAACTATTCTCACTATTTTCCGATTGGTCAAATCATTGATACATAAGTTACTTATTCCAAAATGTCAATGCCAGAGAATAACCATTCTGGAATACCTACTACAATTGTGATAAACATAATTTTAATGGATCGCTGAAAATCAATGATGACATCAGATGTTCGCTAACGATGTAAGTATAATGTGCTCTACTGTAACTCCGGCCATTGAGTAAGGACCGAGGTATGAAAACTTCGTGTAAATTGTCGACATTACACCTTTGACAATATCTATATAAAAGAAGAAAGAAGAAGAAGAAATGTTTATTTAAGTGTCACATATTGTACATAAAACACATTTTAAACAAAAACAAGTTGCCATTAAAAGTACAATATCCAGCATCTAGGGCTTATGAGACACTCTAAAAGCATTTAAAACATATAACATTATTAAATATAAAACACAAAATAAAAATATTATATACAATGTTAAGACTAGAAGAGATGCACTCTCCTTCTATACATGCTGTATAATGTGATTGCTAAAAGCGGCTGTAAAATCACTTCTCGCATCAAATAAGATAATTGCTGAATGCTATTAAAATAATAAAAGTCTTGGTTTAATTCAGCTGCCTTGTGTAGTAGTTGATATCTCAGGTCACTGTATACAAAACAATCTATTAAAAAGTGTGATTCATTCTCAATAACATAATTATTTTTTTCTGCACAAAATTTACATATTCTATCATTTAAAGGAATAGGTGGCTTGGAATAGCGGCCTGTTTCGACTAATAGAGGGAGGTTACCACACCTAAACTTAGATAAAACACTTCGATAATCCCTTCGCTTCACACATCTCACATAGTGGCTCACATTCACATCAAATTTGAAAAGTCTGAAAGTCCTTAGCTTGTTACCATTTGGTTTGTTCTCATCATCCCACACTTGTTTACACCATGATTCACTATCTTTCTCTTTCAAGATATCCTTCAGTAAGTTCACTTTTTTCTTGTTATTGTCACTGTCACTGATAATCCCATCCACATTTAAGTCTCGTATCAGCATTTCAGTTCTTATATCAAGAGATTTACTTTGATACATTGCCCACTTATGAATAATATTTGGAATTCTGCTATCTGGCATTGATTCACATCTGAAGAATTTCTAAATAATTCTATCTTTTGATCCACATCACTTGATGACCATCCCATATCGCTGCGAATTGCCAAGTTAGATGCATTTTGACCAGTTCCTAGAAGGAATCTACTAGCTTTGTTTTGGATGACTTGCACCTCCCTGTATTTGTTAATCCCCCATATACCAGCTCCATAGAACAAAACAGGCTTGATAAGGGTATTGTACAACTTGGTATACACTTCATAGGACATCCCACCACATTCACCCCAACTATGCATCAAAGGAAGTCAAAGAAACAACTGAGAAACCATATGAGATGCGCGATGCTGCCAAAGGATGTGACCTACGTATGTTGCTGTATAAACGTCATCGGCCGGTTGCAGATGTGATGTAAATGTACTATTGGTTACTAGCATAGTGTGTATTTGCATATCTCTATTTAATAGATTTCGATTGTTTGCCTCGTCGCTTTCCTAAACATCGATTGGATATTAATATACGCATAAGCATTAGGTATACATGATGAAATATAACCTTCATCAGGCATCTTGAATATGTTTTTCTTAACAATAACCTTATGAAATTACCGTCACAATATCTCCAGCTGTACGTTACTTGAGTAAAAGTTAATGTTAATGTTCTCTATAATACTTCGTTATCACTGCACTACGTCTTTAGAGTAGGCTCCTGCCTGTAAGGCTTTTATAGATGATGTCTTAAGTAAAACATCGAGATAATATTTAACAAAATATGCGTAAAACACACCCAAATTTGGAGAGAACTTGTTTTAATTTTATTATTCTCAGTATTCGGACCATTGGTTGCTAAATTAGTGTAAAACACGTTTCTTTCGTAGTGATCAGTAAATTTCTATGAAATGTTGAACATTTTCAAAATGTGTTTGTTTTTAACGACGATTTACTCCCAAAACAAGAATGGTGACCCTACGGTTTTATTTCTTTTAATGAAATCGTCAAAACCCGAATTGCTTTTCATTGCCGCATAGGATCCGTTCGTAATTGAATCGGGTGGTCAGTTTCGGCGTCTTATTTGATTCCTTATCATAGTACGTACACTGTGTAGGTGTGGGGCCTTTGACATCATATACAAGCAAGTTTGTGTGGATCAGACACGATTATGTACGGGTCATCGAGTTGGAATATTACTCACTGTGCCGCAAAATGAAAAGAAAATGGATATTATCATCGACCTCGAGAACACACTCTCCGATCGACCACCGATCAGAGGAAAGACTATATGTGAGTTAAAGTTACTACCCCCATTCCACTAGGCGACGCTCTACTGCACTCTCTGCGTACTGGGGGAGCGCCAAAGGTCTCCCCATTTTTCGGCTATCTAGGGGCACATACGATCTGATTACGATCAGATAGCGTTCCTGTTGCGATCCAATAGAGATCTATGAGATCCGATAGCGACTTGAAGTCCCTTGATCGTAACGAAACAACCCAAAATGTGGCGATCTTGCACGATCAGGTCCCGCTCCTTTAGCGATCCAAGGCGATCAGGATGCGACCCAATGGCGCTCTATTTGCGCTCCGATGGCAAACATTACGATCTAATGCGCTCTACACCGATCCGATAGCGATCTAGGTGACCTATGGAGATCCATTAGCACTCAATTAGCTCTCTATGGGATCCTATTGCGACCCGATCGCCGAATTCTGGGTTCGATCCTATAAAAACTCTAAGCGTTCTGAGGCGCTCATCAGTTCTACGCTTGGTAGCAGAGGGGTAGGTCCTGGTCTTTCGGGGCGATCGGCGGCGCTCTAAGGTGATACGATAGCGCTCTGATTACGACCTTGGCGATCAAGTAGGCTCTGATGGTGATCGAGTAGCGATCTGACGGCATTCTTGGCGGAGCGCCACGGATCTTTGTACAGGGGTGTCGACAGGCAGCGATCTTGGCGTTCATGGAGATCAATTAGAGATCAGACAGCGATCAATTTACGCTTTTGGAGATCGTATCGCTCTATATGACGATCTATGGCGATTTGTAAGAGCGCCGCACAGCGCCGCTTAGTGGAAAAAATACCTTGTAAAATTAATTATGTTTGTTTGTTGTTTGTTGGTATGTTGTTTAACGCCACACTCAGCAATATTCCAGCTATATGACGGCCGTCTGAAAATAAATCCAGTGATTGACATCATGAGAATCGATCCACGCGATTGGGATACGATGACATGCATGTGGTAGGATTGTATAGAAAAGAAAATCATTGTGCCTGAAAATTCTTTTACAAAAGAAGCTGCCTGTAACAAAATATTCAGGCTCACAGTTTTAAATAAAATAATTTCTCGTTTTGCATCTAAACCTAAAATAATAAACTAATCTCGATACAAAGATGTGAAGATGATCACATTGATGATGAATTTCCAGTTCTAAATATATTATACATCAATCGATATAGAGGCCCACTTATAATATCGAAAAAAAGACATTGGAAATGAGTGAACATCCATGTGCATTATTTAGCACTTTAAATATTGCAAGGGGACGAAATGCAATGTGACCATTCTACTCTCTTTAGAATATATATGGCTAAGTTGTGTTCAGGTAGCGCAACTAAAATGGATCGGGGTGTCCTACATGGTCACTTCAAGGGCTTTACGTGGACAACGTTACGGCTGTTTTCACCTTGTCCAGTACCTGATACCTTCAAATATATGTTTGTAAATATCTTCAATATTACGAACATCACCAACTCAGTGATCTCTGCCAGTGTCAGAACGCTTGCTCCAAGAAAGAATCCCATCTGTCCACCAACTGTTGCTTTAAAATCAATGTTAAGATATTTAAATCAGTATGTAATATAGACAACAACCAAACCATTTCATCATTAAAAGATACACCTTTTGACATTTTTTAGAACAATACAATTTACTTTCCGTTCGTATGTGTTTTTTGGGGGAAAAGGACCTACAGAACTACCGATAACCAAATATAAACGGAAACGTATACATATCGGGATTTTAATCATCGATATAACTAATATTTCTGCACAAACACTTCAGGTAACATTTTGATGGCTAGACTTACCCATAATTGACGACAGTGTAATCTGTGGTTCGTGACGAGTTTCTTGTAGCATTAGCTTCTCGAAGTAGATTCGAAATTCCCCGTAGTCAGAACTAAACATATAGACATTTCCTCTGTGACTTAATTGGCACATTATATATATATATATATATATATATATATATATATATATATCATCGCGATATGGCTGCTATATTGCCAATGCGATGTAAACGTTTAACTTGTTCATTCATTATTTCTTACCATTACCTTGCTTAAATGAGACAGCTTGCTCTACCAAGAGGAAATAGAATATTTTCTTAGTAACTTGATCAAATACTCTTTACGGGTAGCTGTATACTTTAGTTTACCTTGGTGATTCCACATTTGGAAGAAACACGGTCTTATCCATGACCTTTCTTACGGCCAGTGAGGGGAATGTAGAGGTTGAAATCAATGGGTCGTAGCGGACAAAGGAACATGGTCGAGGACAACTGCATGTGTTGTCGGAGCTTATTTTGTCGTATATGTCTACTACAACAACAATAGAGAAAATAAGTAAACAACGAATACAAAACCACATCCATAATCATAGGAAATATCTACTAAAATCAGAGATCAGTGTACGATGCCAGAATATTTTGAACGTTCTGCTAAGGCCTTAGATGTTGTAGCCCTGATCAAACAACTTTTTAGCAGGAGTTGTATAACACTGTTCAAAATCTTCGTACCTCATAATTTACTTGTGAAATGTAGACACCAAAGGCTGGAGCTTCTGGAATATAGCTCGACATAAGGCAAGTGAAAATAACGTAAAGGAGCAAATTCCATCATTGTGGTAAAGTGACATAACATAAAACATACGGGTGATCCGTGAACAGTAGGTTTTCAGCAACCCATACTTGCCGTGAAAGGTGATAATGGTTGTCGTAAGAGACGACTAACGGGATCGGGTGGTCAGGCTCGCCGACTTGGTTTAATGCATGTCATCGTATCTCAATAGCGTGGATCGATGTTCATGTTGTCAATCCAGACTCGATTATTTACAGAACGCAGTCATATGGTTGGAATATTGCTGAGAGCGGCGTTAAACAACAAACACATAAAACTTGATTATATATTGATTACTACTATAAAATACTATTTGAACTTACATAGATTTGGCAAATAGCAATTGCTTGATTCAGAGACAGTGCAGTATGGTAGATCCATGTAATCTGTTTGAAGAAAACCAGAACTTACTTCAATGGAATATCATTTTGACAATGTTAATATGTCACGTAAGTAATGTTTATATATATAGTTATCTGACATAATTGCACCTTCAAAGTAAACATGTGATTAAACACATAGGGTCTTAAGGGATTGCATTAATCGCAGCAATATGACTGACGTGGCGTCCAAGTATAAAACGCAGTAAACCTGAAAGGTCATGAATATCAAACATACAAATATTAATATGCCAGAAAACATAGAGGGTATAAAAATACTTCATATGTGAAATTTACTAAGATTCATCGTAGCTGGAATCGTTGTTGAAATGAAATATGGAAAATCGCTTGCAACTTTACATACAACAACTTTATTGGTTAAATCTATTACTGTGCAACTGTAATATGACGCAAACTTACCTCCATCAGATATGTATTTGCAGCGGCATATATTGTAGACACCTTGGAATGTACACTCTTTAAGACAAGCTGAGTAACTGTATATTGTAGAATATCGCAACTTATTTTCGAAGTCCGGCTTCGTCGTATCCACACAATATTCGTGATCACCAAAGGCTTTGTAAGGGGCAGGCAGAAATCTATACTGAAGTCATGAGGGTACATATTAGTACTAGGGGACACTGCGGGGTTTTATTTCAGAATATTTCATGTTGCTTATGCTAGAAGGGAAAGGAAGGGGCGGTCGGGTAGCCTAGTGGTTAAAGCGTTCGCTCATCACGCCGATGACCCGGGTTCGATTCCCGACATGGGTACAATGTGTGAAGCCCATTTCTGGTGTCCCAGCCGTGATATTGCTGGAATATTGCTAAAAGCGGCGTAAAACCATATTCACTCACTCACTCACTAGAAGGGAAAGGTAAGGGATTGCATCCAAACATGGACTTAATAATGCAAACCATATGGTTATGTGTAAATAATGCAGTTAAAATCCTATATCTCGGGATATATTGATGTTATCAAACAATATTGGAAGGAGGCTTGCTTTTCTTAATCACCTATTGGTCGATAATATCATCGTAAACTTTAGCGTTCAAATGTAACGTACGTAATTTCATTTTAAATCATTTCATTTGAACCAATTTCTAGATGGTCTCAAACGTTGACGTCATCAGATTCATTGATTGATAATGGTATTGGATACTGAAAACAATTCACAATACAGATATCAAATAAATCAACATTCTTCAAGCATCGGCGGTTTGCTACGATAGGTTACTTGTGTTCCTATTGTGATGTGTTGTGTTGCAAATAGATACTCGGGTAAGATTCTCTATTTACTTAATTCAAACCAGAAGTATTACCACAACAATGGGCTACTTCCACTGTAAGCCATAGTACTGATGTAAAGATGTTGTTGCGGATGTACTCGTTAGTAGGTATTTGCATGGCGCGAAACATTAAAATTGAATATGACTTGTCAACGCCCACTGTGATAAACATGCAGCCGAGTATAAATATTTTCAGTTCCACAATGGACAAGTCATAGCTGATAATGTTAACAAGATCCACGATCAATATGGTTGCCGTCATAAGTAGATGACATTTCGTGACAACCCGAAGGTGAGGTGAGGTGAAATTGGGTTTAACGTCGCGTCCAAGATTATTGCACTTATATAGCGACGTGCATGCACGTGTATGTGTGTGTGTGGCTGCTTGTACTAGTCCGGACTGATGCCGATTTATAGTGCTAGCTCACTGAGATACCATGCCGCAGTTTAACATGAATACCCCACTCAGACACAGTATACTGACTCCGAGCCGACCAGTCCTTGTTTTAGCCCCTTAATGCCGAGCGCCAGACAGGGTAACAACAAGTACAATCTTTTAACGTCTTTTTGTATGACGCGGCCCGGGATCGAACCCCGGACCTTCCGCTCTCCGGGCGGACGCTCTACCACAAGACCACGGAGGCGGTCGACAACCCGAAGGACAGCCATGGACACTGAATCATTGTCAATGAAGCTGAATGATTCATTTGGGTATGCTATGACATTCATTTAATCAAATCTTCGCGTTTCAGCATAATGTGACACTCTTCACACTTCGATGGACCGCTTCAGTAAGGGTATGGTGCTGACAAACGAGGCATTATATACAAGCCGAATTGGGAAATTAAACCCACGACCCGAACATTCTTGAATGGCTCGAGGTGGAATGAGCTGTCTCTTATTTTCAATTCCGTGGTAACACATTGAAGATCAACAATCCTACACCTACATGTACATGACATCTAATAGTAGTATACATTTACTATTTTTCAAGAGAGTCGAGTGAGTGTGTGAAAATCCAATCTGCAGTATTTCAGCCTAACCGTGACTACAACTAAATACACATTCATAATCATCAATTTGGAATATTCAAAACAACAAAGGACGGTAACATATCTGGACAGTTACATATTAAATTAGTAGCGATCCATAAAAAAAATCTCATTATTCATAATATAACAATACATCATGAACGCAGATGAAGATAAATAGCAAAATGTTCAACATTTTTCATGAGACGGAAAATTATTAAAAAGATCCATTTTTGATGTTGCGCTGAAATATTTATCATTTGTGGTTATGAGGTTAAACAATAAATAATACTCAATCAATACTCGTGTCTATATCTAGTATCTAGTAGGGAGAATACGAATTCAAATGACCTCTACAAATCTGGACTGGCAACCAGGTAAGGTGTTACCGATTGTCAGCTTAATTTGATGTAATTTGTAAATATCTACTTCTTTTTCTGATATTATGTATATATAATCACAGGTTTATAATCTATGTATGTAAATAGAAGTGTTTAGCTGCATTATCAGCAATTGTGTTACCATGGATTTCGACAAGGCTTGATAATCAACAAAAGACAAATTCAGCCATATCATGACTACCAAAGCGTATACATAATAAATACATTGTATACCATATTAAACATGTCAACAAAGGGCAGTAAAAGAACTAGACTTATCACAGCTAAAGAATCAAAAGTAGTATGTAACCATACAAGATACAAACGGGATATAGAGCGACAGCAACTGAAGGTAGATCACCACACTGGGGACCATGGGGACTTACATTACCTTTGCTACCTGCATGGACCCCAGCAGGATTTACACCATCCCTTCATGATCAGGTATTGGGATTACTGACAAACGTAGCCAAACATTAAAAGAACACATATTCTACGAATAAGAATGTGGTATTCCTATATTTACTGGGAATTATGTGGAACTTACGTACCTTCACCGGGGATAATAATTTTACACTATTTTGTTTTCACAACTTAACCCCATCAATGATACAGCCACTAACAATCTTAGTTGCTTATTTATTCTTGCAATATAAAACGTGAGTTATTTCATACAGATCATAATCATCATGATTTACCACACAAATCAAGTCAATTCGAATGATGATTTGAAATATTTATCTATTGTGATGGAAAACTCATGACAGATAAGCAAGACATCACAAGGGAATAAGAATGGAGGATCTGCTCTAACAGCAGCAGCCATGGTCTAACCGATGATTCCAACATTGCTTGGCAACCAACAAGAAACGATGTCGCACTGGTCAGTAGCAAGATCATTATATAGTTTTGTGATTTTACTTAAAATGGAATCAGAAAAGATGATCATTATGTTTATATGTTGGAGAGCTGTTAAAATTGCCTTTGATTCTGCTGTAAAAAATGTAATCTTGTTGATATATGGTTTTGGATCCGATGACTGGGGTCAGGAAAGCCTGGTTCCCTGGGTATACTGCGCTGTCGCTACACTGACCCAGGTACTGACTGCACATTGGCGGTCTCCACTAGACAACCAAACATGGCGGACACGACATGTATTTACTATAGAAAATCGCCAGCATGGGTGGATATTTTTTATCATAGTAATTACATTATTGGTGACGCAATGTATATGCCGTGCGAGAATAACGTCCATTGTTACTTTTAGTGAAGGAAAACATTATTTAAGCTGTCTCGAGATTCGACACATCGGTGAAGTGTAAACAATGACACACACACCATTTCGAACAGAAATAATTAAACTATTATACATACAAGTTAGTAAACGACATATGTTAGTCATCTCATTAACATACCTCTGTCTTCGTAACGCCGATATTTGCACTCTGCCCAGGGGACACAACAAAACCATCTCCCAACATGTCTGGATATTCATGAGGTTCGTGGAGATGTATCTGATGTATAAACGTACAAGGTCACGTTAATGTGTCCAGTGCTTAAACCAGTTGAAGAAATACCACATCGAATGTAGTTAACACGTCCCATTTTAATTCTGGAAACCCAAAAGTCCAGAAACTCTACGGTCTTTGCCGACTCTCGGTCAAAGGTATTTACAAAATTAAACATGTTGTTTTCATGGGAACATACCAAGGAAGACAAAATGAAAAAACAATTGTTAAAAAACTTAATATTTACACTATCTCGCCCATGGGCGAGAATATGTTCCTTTACTCAAAACTCATGTTTTTGTTTCGCAAATACATTAAATGTATTTATTCAAGTATTATGACACAAAATTTAACTCATTTTAACTTAATTCAACTATTTTATAGCGATATTAAAATATTTCGCCCATGGGCGAGAAAAAGGTTTGGCCCATGGGCGAGAATATGTTCCTTTACTCAAAACTCATGTTTTTGTTTCGCAAATACATTAAATGTATTTATTCAAGTATTATGACACAAAATTTAACTCATTTTAACTTAATTCAACTATTTTAGAGCGATATTGAAATATTTCGCCCATGGGCGAGAAAAAGGTTTGGCCCATGGGCAGGCCCATGGGCAAGAATATGTTCCTTTACTTAAAACTCATGTTTTTGTTTCGCAAATACATTAAATGTATTCAGTCAAGTATCGTGACACAAAATTTAACTCATTTTAACTTACTTCAACTATTTTATAGCGATATTGAAATATTTCGGCCCATGGGCGAGAATATTTTCCTTTTTGCGCAACAGTTTTAGTTTCGCAAATACATAAAGGTTTTATAAGCATGACACATGATTCAACTCATTTTACCTTAATTCAACTTCCATACACCACCTCCCATAAAAGGAGCAAATAGTTTCGCAGATAGTACTTGCTATGGTTCACTCCCAATTGACAGACGACCTAATCATCAGACAGACCAGTCAAGTGTGACCAGTGTACCTGCCTGGTTTTACCTCCTAATTACTGAGCTGCCCAATGCTGTCATACTGTGGGCAGAATAAGCGGCGCCAACTTGTTGAGTGATACAAATTAACCAGATTATGATTGTGTTTGTAAGTTGGGTTTAATCTGTGTCGGGTTGCAGTTGTTTTATTAGGCAAGACCAGGGGTAGTTTTTTCAATGAGTTTGTGTTGTATTCATTTCATTAAATGCATTGTTAGGTAGAATAATAACACGTTATATGGATTAAACATCTCCCTAACCTGAGTATAATCTCAAATGTACTCTAAGTTCCGTACTATATTACTTTGCGGAGACACTGAGTATGATTTTTGAGTTGGCATTGTATGCTGTCTGAATGACTTTACACAAATCGCTGCGTCAATGGACCCGTGAAGATCTTCAACAACCCATTCTTGGCGTTAAAGGGCGACAGCGCTTGTCGTAAGAGGCGACTACCGGGATCGGGTGGTCAGGCTCGCTGACTTGGTTGATGCATGTCATCGTATCCCAATTGCGCGGATCGATGCACATGATTTCAATCACTGGATTGTCTGGTCCAGACTCGATTATTTACAGAAAGCCGTCATACAGCTGAAATATTGCTAAGTGCGGCGTTATACAACTAACAAACAAACAATTTTTTGAGGAATTCACAACAATCACTATGACGAGGTATGCATATCTTGCAATCAACCTGAATCCAGTTACTGGAATGTCAAACCCGCTTGGTTAAAACAAGAATTGCAGTTAGATCCGCTATATGCTGTAGATCTCCTGTAGTCAAGAGATGCAATAGCGAGGCAGAACTATGTCAATTTATGAGGGACAGACAGCTACTCGAACATATAAAAACATCGCAGCCAAAGATAAAAATGAAATCATATCATGTACGAAAATAGAAATCATATCAACACAAAAAGAGAAAGTGTATGAGTACTAAAACTTGCAATAGATATGTGTACCCTACGACAGTCTACAACACACTGACATCGCATCAAATATATTTGTGTACCGATTACATAACTCTTACTGACAGGGTGGGGTGGTAGTTCACGCGAAACGGACGACACTTTGTAAATTGAGCGGCTCCTTTGATATCGCCTCACAACATACTTTGTAATGAATGACCCATTAAACGATGATGTGGCGTTATACAACTAACAAACAAACAAAATTTTGAGGAATTCACAACAATCACTATGACGAGGTATGCATATCTTGCAATCAACCTGAATCCAGGTACTGGAATGTCAAACCCGCTTGGTTAAAACAAGAATTGCAGTTAGATCCGCTATATGCTGTAGATCTCCTGTAGTCAAGAGATGCAATAGCGAGGCAGAACTATGTCAATTTATGAGGGACAGACAGCTACTCGAACATATAAAAACATCGCAGCCAAAGATAAAAATGAAATCATATCATGTACGAAAATAGAAATCATATCAACACAAAAAGAGAAAGTGTATGAGTACTAAAACTTGCAATAGATATGTGTACCCTACGACAGTCTACAACACACTGACATCGCATCAAATATATTTGTGTACCGATTACATAACTCTTACTGACAGGGTGGGGTGGTAGTTCACGCGAAACGGACGACACTGTGTAAATTGAGCGGCTCCTTTGATATCGCCTCACAAGATACTTTTAATGAATGACCCATTAAACGATGATACACATCAGGATCGCGGAGAAAATACAAGATTCGTTCTCGTTGAATACATATATCAAGGCACCAATTCATCTTTCATAAACATTTTGTGTCTTTGTACTTAATATATCCACATATCAACGAAAATATGTAATACATGTATCCACAAAAAATATACATGTACAGGCTAGATATTTGCCCACAGCAACACCTGCATAACTGTTTATTCACGTGTGGTGTGGCAGATTGTAATTGACCGACAGCAAGTATTGTAGAATCACCTGTAAATAAGGCCGACACTGTAATTAGACACAACGAACTAATGAGAATATGAGAATTATCATAAGAAGGCTGTTGCGTATTTCTTAACTAGTACCATTTTCATACCAAAAGTGACAATGGAGTTAAAAGTTGCTTTAGTGTCACAATATTCACTCACGTTTTCCTCAATCGCATTGAAACATAATTTCCACTGGTCAGTTCGACACCGCATGTAATTAATTAATTATTTCGAGATTTCGTTAGAATGTAAGATATTCAGCCAAACGTTATGCAATAAAAGACGAATAGTTTTTTCCATTAAAATACGCGCACTCGTAACTGTATAT
This sequence comes from Haliotis rufescens, assembly GCF_023055435.1. NCBI lineage: Eukaryota > Metazoa > Mollusca > Gastropoda > Lepetellida > Haliotidae > Haliotis > Haliotis rufescens. The sequence goes on from NW_025964361.1 coordinate 14,065,104, forward strand.
TGCATACCTAGTGCCACGTAATTGCCCAGTGTGATGTATCAACGGGACATGAAATAGGAAATGAAATAGAAACTGACTAAACTTTAATGTTGTGGAAAATAACTTCAATGAATTGGAGTACACGTACGCACATGAATTCGTATTAAAACTGTCAAAACGTTTTGAGAGGTAAGGCCGGATTCATTAAAGATCGCTACAATATGTAAAACAGGTGAAATTTGTAGAACTTCTATAAAGGAAACATCCAACCAAATGCCCTTTTAAATAGTAATGTAATGATATAATATAAAGTATATTTCACATGATACAGTATACTTTGCACACAGTTAGTTGATGCTTTAAAGGGACTGACGAAAACATGGGCGAAATATTTTGATAACGCCGTTAAATAGTTGAATTAGGTTAAATTTGTTAAATTATGTGACATGAAACTTCTAAGAACTATGTATATGCGACACTAAAACTCAAGTTTTGAGCAAAGGGAAATATTCTCGCCCATGCGCCTGCCCATGGGCCAAACCTTTTCTCGCCCATGGGTGAAATATTTCAATGACGCTATAACATAGTTGAATTAAGTAAAATTGAGTAACATTATGTGCCATGAAAATGGTAAGAACACCTGCATGTATTTGCGAAACAAAAACATAAGTTTTGAGTAAAGGAAAATATTCTCGCCCATGGGCCTACCCATGGGTCAAACCTTTTTCTCGCCCATGGGCGAAATATTTCAATATCGCTATAAAATAGTTGAATTAAGTTAAAATGAGTTACATTTTGTGTCATGATACTTGAATGACTACATTTAATGTATTTGCGAAACAAAAACATGAGTTTTAAGTAAAGGAACATATTCTCGCCCATGGGCCAAACCTTTTTCTCGCCCATGGGCGAAATATTTCAATATCGCTATAAAATAGTTGAATTAAGTTAAAATGAGTTAAATTGTGTGTCTTGATACTTGAATGACTACATTTAATGTATTTGCGAAACAAAAACATGAGTTTTGAGTAAAGGAACATATTCTCGCCCATGGGCCTGCCCATGGGCCTACCCATGGGCCAGTCTTCGCCCATGGGCAGGCCCATGGGCGAGATAGTGTAAATATTGAGAATTTTAACATTTTTTTTTTTCATTTTGTCTTCCTTGGTATGTTCCCATGAAAACAACATGTTTAATTTTGTAAATACCTTTGACCGAGAGTCGGCAAAGACCGTAGAGTTTCTGGACTTTTGGGTTTCCAGAATTAAAATGGGACGTGTTAGTTATATTCTTTCCTTTTTCTCGATAATGTATTGAATACATGTTAAAAGCAAATTTAAATCTTCAGTTTTCTGGGACATTCTTTAAATATCTAAGCTTGAAGTAGTTTGAAGGGAGAAACGCCAATGTGGCGCACTTCAAGCTTCATAAAGCCCATAACGAGCGGATGCGGTGCTGAACAATCGAGTGTCTTTTTCAGTCTGCATCTCGGATTCGAAGCCACTATCAGCAAACACATGCAACGCTTATGATATTCCTTTGAAGTATGACAAAACATTTAAGGATGGTCGAAAGAAACTGTGTACCTTTAAGCCTGCAGACATGTCGGATGTGACGGCTCCATTTTCTTGGTTTACATTAAAGATAACCCGCAAACCACTCCGTGTTCCAGCTTTGTTAATAAAACGCCTTGATGATGCATTGCCATTGAACATGTAACACCGTCCAATTCTGGTGTCAATAAGGGTCAAAAGTTCTGAGCAGTCTTGCCACTTGTTTTCCCACATGCACAGAGCCAGAAAGGTATTTAATGGCTGGGACAAATCATCCATCAGTGTTCTGATACTTGTGTTGTAAACTATTTCATAGGGGTAATCTGTCGAGTTGAAATTTGGTGCCAAAAATGACAGCAAGCTAGCTTTAGTCAAGATATGTCCAAGCTCTTCCCGATAGGGATACCTGCTTTTGTCAAATGGGTTGAGGTTGCAGAACGTTACTGCTGGGAAAGTCATCTCCCGCCGTGGTTCTGTTCTTGTAACTGTATTAAATGGATACTTGTAGTACATATCCGCAACATTGTACAACGTCATCCCGAGGAACACCGCCGCGGCAGCGACTCCGAGAAACCAGAGTAGTCTGAAAGCGCAACTGGTTGCCTGTAGTGCGTCAGCAATATAAGAAGATGGGTAAGGGGCGACACTAGATACGACGTCATAAACAGCAATGTCATGAACGTACTTTAATTTCATCGCTCCAGTAACCGTGTATTAAATTCACATTTCGAGCATTCATCGATATTATAAAGGGGTTGATATGTTACGTATTATTTCTTTGACAAGTTTGTTGAGGTGAGGTGAAATGGGGTTTAACGTTGCCTCCAAGATCATTGCACTTATATAGCGACATGCATGCACGTGTGTGTGTGTGTGTGTGTGGCTGCTTGTACTAGTCCGGACTGATGCCGATTTATAGTGCTAGCCCACCGAGATACCATGCAGCAGTTAAACATAAATATCCTGATCATACACACTGTACTGACTCCGAGCCGACCACACCTTGTTTTAGCCCCTTAATGCTAATCGCATGACCGGGTAACAACAAGTACCATCTTTTGACGTATTTCGGTATGACGCGGCCGGGAATCGAACCCCAGACCTTCCGCTCTCCGGGCGGACGTTCTACCACGAGACCACGGAGCCGGGCGTTTGACAAGGGTATGCTTCAAGGTACCTCTACCTAAATGCGTATCCTTTTGTTAACAAGTTAATGATATATTCAAGCATGATCTTGATGTGTGTGTACTTAACCGTTGAATTAACGCGACAAAACCCTTTCCATATTCATAAGAAATAATTCGATTGTACGATTTCGAATATATCATGAACATATGTTTATGAATCACTTTCACATTGTGATGGTACCAGGTGTTCGCGAAAAGGTAACTTTATCCTGCTCCACCGGTGGTCCCCGTAACAAACACATGCAAAGGCAAGTTAATTTTCCACCTGAAAAACACAGTTACAGGGGAGAAAGAAGTTGTTCTAATCCCTAATACACTCTTTCATAGCATATTACCCCGATTGTGATTCTTTGGCAATAAGTCTAATGCTTATTGTAGGGACCGGTAAGAATATTTGACCTGAAGGATAATGTGCCTGTGATACATAACCTACACTCGTGTGACTGAACACTAAATAACTGAACTTTACGTATATAGTATGAATATAACCTATTTCTAACCAGTATAACCTACATGCCCGGAGTGAGTGAGTCGGTGATTAGAACACCTTGCCGCGTCATACAAAATGAACGTTAAAATATGGCACTTGTTATTGCCGTGCCTGACGCTCGACATGAAGAAGTTTAAGCAAGGACTGGTCGGTTCAGAATCAATATACTTTTGTCTGAGAGGAGTATCAATGTGAAACTGTGGCATGGTATATTAATAGGATAGAAGTATAAAACTTGCATTAGCCCGGTCTAGTACTATCAGCTACACACACACACACACTGACACTCAAACACACACACACACACACACACACACACACACACACACACACACACACACACACACACACACACACACACACACACACACACACACACACACACTCACACACAAACTCACACACACTGACACTCTCACACACACACACACAGGCACACACACACACACGTCGCTATATAAGAGCAATAACCTTGAATGCGACATTAAATTCCATTCCACCTGACTTCCCCTGAACGTTATTGTTTAATCAGGATATGTCCCCAGGACAGTACTCTTTATCATGTTTACTGTTATACCTTACCTTATAATTATGCTTCTTTTTGCAGACAAAATATTCTTTACACCATGTGCAGATGATTCTGAAGCAAACGACCAAACGGACGAATCATCTTTCTCTCCAGTGTTTGTCATATTTTTTGGCAACTGCGATCCTGTTTCTATCTACAGTTGACCAAAAGCCAACCTCTACATCAACCCCAGAACCTCTACACGAGTGTACAATTGGACAGTCAATGCTTTACACCTGAATCCGCCTGTGTTTCTACATGAAAACGATGACGCATCCATCCGGCCTCGTTCAGCCTTTTTTTTACCGTGGATTGAATTTACTATCCTTTTCACCAGAACTGATGTCAGCAGTTTTACAAATACGCTGATGATCAAACACTACATGCAGTTACTCTAGCTTTGTTCGATACTCAGCATTATGTTGTCGTTGGCAACAGCGAGTAACATTGCATGTGTACATATTTTGATATGGGGATTGCAACCACTCTGTAGTAAAACAAATATTCCCTGTCAGCGCATTTTATATGTGATTTTGCTGAGTTTTCAAATCGTCACACAGTTTAATCTGTACACAATCTACATAGTTATGACTTGTTGTGTCATACTGACATTGCATTATATTTCTTAATGTGTTTGTTCAATTTAAAGCTCCGGTCGCTATTAATGATCTCCACCACGAGGACATGATAGATGTTAGCGACTACCACCTAACACAATTCCTACATGAAAGTCCATGGTCAGTCGTTATGAACGTTGCATGACAAAGCCTATATACACTATAACTACACAATCCATAATTGGAATTTAACAAAACACATAGTTTCTTATATGCGATACTATCTGGTCACTAAAGGTAACAGTAGGAAACACTTTAGGAATGGAGGAGTAACGACCGTCGTTGGCGCACTCACAATGTTAAATAGTCAAGTAGCAGAAAACTATTAATACTGGCTTGAAATGTGTATTTACAGTGTTTATATTTGTTCTGACACTTGCTAATTTGGCATGATCAATTTCATTAGTATATATGTAGCTAAAGTGAGTGGGAAATACAACTTCAAATGAAATTCTAAGCACGTCCATGACCAGTGACGAACTATTTTACCAAATGTTTGTACTGATTTTATCGACATTTCAACCACGGGATCCAGGTGCGCCTAACGGAATAGATAGCACACCTTTAGATCACAGAAAATCCCGAAAAAGCCGACTTGTTCTGGGGCTCTCAGACTCATTTATTGGTTAATGAGGCAGCTGTTGTAAAGTTGGCCGAAGCATGGAGTACAGCTGCAGGTCTGCGATGACGCTCAGGTGCAAGGAGAGGAAGTAGAGTGTATGATGGAAAGTAACTGAAATGTGTTATATGTAACTTCACAGCATTTGAAAGACGCTGTTCAAAGAAATCGTGACAATCAAACGTAGAACATACCTATCATCACCACCTAGCATTGAACATGTTTTGGGTCTATACCACACACTGAAAATACAAGAGCCAGTTTACAGGTAGCAAATATGAAAATTCCTCCCCAATTTAGGAGCAGCATGCGGAGGGGCTCTTATTATAGGCATGATATTTACTTGATTAATAAGCATAAAGTTGTTTTAATAATCCATGTATTTCAGAGGGAATGGATCACAAACTATTCCAAGATTTCATAATATAATTAAAGTAGAAATACAGAGTTCTTAGGGAAATGGTCGGGGCACAGGTGAGGTGAGTACATAAGTAAACCTGGGGCCACATGGAGTATCACATTTAATGAGGAGATAAAAGAACTAAGTTTTGAAACAGCATCAGAATTGTCAGAAAAAGGTCACTACTAGCCAATTCATCGGACAAAGATGGGTTCTTGCAAGTGAGCTCTCAATTCCTGGAAATCTCGGAATTCACCAAACAGAAAGCCAAATAAAGAATCGTAGTCAACAGCGACTAGGGAAGTGAGAGAGTTTATTATTTCAAGTGGGAAAGACTACAGACCAATGGTAAGTCATTATGTAGGTAGGTTTGATGAAGGATCACGTTTCTTTTCACGAAGAGCGGACCTCAAGTTAGGCAGTCTGGTGCGTGCTGTTCTCGTCTTGTTGTCACCATCTTTAGTACCAGAAACTGATCTCATGATCAGGCACCAGAATTTAGACCGAGACTGACTCGAGCTCTTTGCAGCCGAAGAAGTCTCTATAATCTTGTGGCAGATATAGTTGGTTGGACCAGAAACACAAGAATGAGTGAGTGAGTGAGTGAGTGAGTGAGTGAGTCGGGTTTAACGCCGCTTTTAACAGTATTCCAGTTATATCGCGGCCTGTCAGCTTTTTGTGGGAGGAAAGCCCGAAGTGATGCAGGTCTCAGACGTTTACCTCTTCGGTGAAACCCACGAGCACGGGTATGGTGCTGACAAACCTAGAAACATAATCGGGGCGAATCGGGATTCGAACCGACAATCATAGGTTTCTGGCGTGCCGAAGGGACGCAACTCTGCACAGCGAATCGCGGCGCCTTAGACGACTGGGCCACCAGTGCCCCCAGAAACACAAGAAGTGAATAGAAGCTGCTGAACGAAGAACGTCCTTTTGTGATTGCTGGGTAAACTACGGTAAAGGTCCAAGTGCCCGCGGTTACTTACACTGTACCGATCGAATATCCTATAACATCACGACCGAAGAACGTGGGTATTGTTATAAGGTTAAAAATGCATCTGAAACTAATGATAATAAATAGAACCATTATAGCTGCAATGAGGAGTTGCATTAGATATAGTTTTTTGACAGAACTTGTAATTGGAAAGGAATCATTAGAGAAAAGACATTTCACATTTATCACAAGTGTATTCTGGACATTTCACATTTATCATTGGATTGGTCTCTGGCTATCGTCCATGAGTTAATGAAACAAATGGGGAATTACAAGGCATAATTTATTTGGAGCTTCGGAGCGAGTCACACAATCAATAGAGAGATGAGCCATCTAGCACGTAGGCTTTTTGTATTTTTCCGATTACGACACACATGAGTTCATGGTCAGATCTAAACTTGTAACGAATCAAATGGAGGTATTGAGACATGTGACAAGGACAGGCCAGGCTAGAATACTATAAAATGATACCCTCAACATTAGGAGAGGAGAGCGCGGTTTGCAGTCGATCGAGTCGAATCCCGATCGTTCTAAGTTTCCACCAGATAGTAACCAGCCTGGCCAGTCTGATCCTGTTCTGTATTGATAGATGGGCTGAGAGTAAGTAAAACTATGTGAGTATAAACTGGTGTTGCGTTTCTTTATTATGCGGGTGTGAATGCTGATAGAGACAACTTGGAGTAAGGGTCATTAGGCCAATCACTCCTTGACGGAGCCGAGCCATGGTGGACAAGGCGAGGGCAATGTCCTGGCTTAATTGACCACAAGGACCAGGAACGGCAATACATTTAGTAACTGTAGCAGGGTCGCACTGGACGCCCGAAAGCAGTTACGACATGGTGGAGTATGCGGGTTTTCTCTTGAACAAAATGTTTAAGACGATCCCACTCTTTGTTTTTCCTATTGTCGTTCCGTGAGTAATTTCCATGTGTCGGACTTCCCTTCTACCGAGGACAACTTCCTCCGCCCCTCATCCCCTCCCCGCCCGCATCCGCTCCGCTCTTACAGAGATTACGGAAGTCCATATGGCAATCGATACTCTGAGCGAACAGTTAGCTACCCTTTTGACGACACTTATTTTTTCACCGTCCGAGATCAATACTTTTCACTGGAGTCAGAATCAGTATCCCCAATCCCTCGGACCATATCCTCCCTACCTAACTCGGCCGTGTAAACAGACAGGACAAAAGTTTCAGCACCAGCAGGACCAACAGCATCTTTGACGACGGCAACCAACTTCGCAACGGGCTAACCTCACCAGTGGTGGTAAGTATGATTTTCTTTTACTCTGATAGGTGTCCCGCGTGTAATGCAAAATCTCATTTTTGTCTGACAATTTTACATGTCACAGGAGTATGTAGAGCTCGGTGTCACTCAGGTCCCCCACCCAGCCATAGACAATTATAGTCACAACTCTTCAGGCAACTTTCCCACCGTGCTGAGCAAACCATACTTATTGACTTTTGACCATACTTATTTGCCGTCACGTGACCCACCGGTTTGCAATTCTCCTCACTGGCAAGCCACTTAAAAAATGACAACAGACATAGGATTCATGTTATTTTAGGAGAAAGTTAGTTTCTACAATTGTGGATTCAGGAGATTCTACTAGATTTTTAAGTCTTGAAGTTTTCAATGACTCATGTCTGTGGAATGACATCATTTTGCAAAAGTCAGAAATTTTGCCTCCCATTATTGGTTATCTTTAAATAGAACGACGTTTTCAAGTTGTAGCCAATTTACCGTCTATGATTTTAGGCTTAGATTTTCTGATACAACGCTGTCATGAATTTTCAATATCATACTTTGACCGTTCAAAATGGTTCAACAAATGTTCCTATCTGGGTAAATTGTATTTTGTTACCACCTGTTGCTGGTCAACAAACAGTGACCACAGAACGAGAACAAATTACTGTTCTCTAGCTCTCAAATATTATAACAATATATTATATATAAAAATCATGTTCATGGGTTATGGCCGCGCATGTATTTCGCGGGCCACGTGAATACAAATGAGTTACAATATAAAGAAATGACGACTACGGGTCGCATGGTTATATACTCCTTCTACGAGATGATTCTAGCTGCACGTGTATTTCGCAGGCCACTATAAAGCAAGTTCGCTTTGTGTGTATATACGAGAAAACAAATGAGTTACAATATACGTGAAATGACGACTACGGGTCGCTTGGTTATACAATACGGTTACAAATACAGTGAAGTGATATACGATGATGAGAATTGAGATACAGTCATGTGAATTGAATACCGTCATGTGACGTGGAATACAAAAACGAGACAATAAATAATGTGGTGATGATATATGTTGATACTGTAAAAGAAGTTCACTATTGTTGGATGTTGCTTACTCGCACGGTTCCCAGTGTGAGATTATATATTACCTACTTGTGACAATTGTTATCATACTTCTAAGATACAGTCAGCGAGGTGAAGTTTCGAGATGAATACAGTCAGACAGTTACTAGGTTTCACAGGACATGGAAACCTTGTCTTACGAAACATGAGTGATATATGATATTTAGTTTGAAGTTAATAATTATGTTTATACACTTATTTCTTTGAATTTTAGAATCCAGAGGCCTCCTCCGACCAGTATGGGTCTTATTCATTGTCATCGCGTTGGTTAGCATCCAGAATCGGGTTAATTCCGTGCATACGGAACTCCGACTTCCATGGGGAGTTGTCTTCGTACATATGTCACGAATCGACATTTCCCAGAATAAATGGATTCATATCTTTCAATATGAATTGCCTGATTTAGATGGAATGGGCAATAGATCAAGATATCGAGACTTTTGTGCCACAAATACTTTGGCTTGTTATACCGTTTCGGCGATGGATGGATATTTAGAAAAGGCCGAACGAGAGTTGTTCGCGTATTGGACAAATGTCCATAAAGACATTAACCTGTTAATTCCCCATATTAACATTTTTCACAAGGATTCCCGCACTAAACGGGCGATACTTCCTTTTATTGGATCAATAAGTCGTTCGCTGTTTGGTACTGCTACAGTCGAGGATGTTGAACGACTGGCGCGGTATGTTAAACAATTGTCGTTGCATGCTGCTAATACTTCTCGTGCTTTTCAAGTCCAAGTTCGTCAGATGTCGTCATTTATAACTAAAACAAATAAACGCATTTCATCCGCTCTCGCGGGTATTGAAACAAACCATAAAGATATTATACTAGTCACTAAACAAATACAAGATGTGGAGAAATTTATTTTTATTACGATGAAAATCTTGTTAGATCGCCTCACGTTCCTAACTACAATTAGACAAGAAATTGATGAAATGTATTTAGGCATTCAACAGTTAGTTAATCAACGATTGAGTCCATCTTTACTCCCAGTTTCGGAAGTAAAGAGAGCGTTAAAAATGATTCAAAAACGTCTCAATGCAGAATACCCGTTGTTTCACGTTGCACATATTATAAGGATCCAGGTTATTATTATAGGGAACGCTCTGTTCACTGTTCCCGGAATTCAAATTCAATTTTAATTTCGCTTATTGTTCCTATCCAGACTCATTCTACTCTCCTTGATGTATATCGAATAAATTCTTTTGGCTTACCATTTAATCAATCAAGTACACATGTCACTCAGGTTATGAATTTACCAGATTTTCTTGATGTTTCGGAAGCTAAAGATCAGTATATTGAATTTTCGGCTAGGGATTTTCAAACATGTTATGGTGAACACGAAAAACACTGTCCAATTTTTCACAGTCCGAAACCAAAAACATCGCTCACATGCGCACTTGCTTTGTTTACTAAAGACACACAAGAAATTAAATCCTTGTGTGATACAAAATTCCGTTTAAATGGGCTACGTTCAATGGCTCTCGAAATTGAACCAGGCACAATTCTTTTAACTGGCATAAAAACCATAATACTAACGTGCAAGGGTCGCATTGAGAAGCGTCCAGCTTGTCAGATTTGTATATTTAAAATTCCTTGTTACGGTGCGTTGAAACTGGATGAATTCGATATAGACATGAGAATTCATAAATGTGTGAAAAAGTCAACTGCTTCAAAATTATACCCACCTAATCTTTTACTTTTATCGGATTTTTTTAATGCATCCATCTTAAAAAACATTGATAGTTTACAGCCCCTTCTGAAAGATTCCGCTTTTAAGATCCCACATTTCTTAATTGATGATAAAGTTTTCGATGAAATTCGTAGAAAGGACACAGAACTTCAAGTTGATTTACGCCTTATTTCTCAACGTATGAAAAAGGCACAGGTCATTTCGGATAATTTAATTGATGGTAATTGGATGGATTCCCTCCCACCTTACGCTTTAGATGGGGATTTAACCAACCCATATCACTTAACGGCAAGCATAGCCGCGGGTTTATCCCTGTTTCTCTTAATAATCGTTCTTTTTTTATGGATTAAAGTTCGACGCTTATTTTTTGCATTGACCTTACTTACAGCAGGCTCCCCAACTGACGGTTGGCCAATTTGGAAAACACATCCAACTACACCCTATCCAAATTATCCCCCTCCTTCATTTATGTCGTTGATTAAATCCACTTTTTCCATGGATGTTTTTCTGATCATATCGACAGTATTTCTGGTATTTATTTTTCTTTTTCGAGAAAAAAAAAAAAAGTCAATCGACCGGTTACGTCACTGGTTTTACATTTGACAAATTCCTTTGCTTGTCATAAAATTATGGTCTCACAATTTTATCTTTGTCCCCGAGACCTCACGTTAACGGCTGGAAATCCTTTAACTAATTTTCGTATTCAGCGGGTATTCCTCACTTATTATTTACTGTTTGATTGTCACAATTTGCAAATTCAAACCCCGACACATTCTATATATATTTCGGGAAAAATTTATGTAAGTTGGCTAATTGCGTTTCGTTTAAAACGATTCCTTCCTTTCACGACAGGTGTTTTTATGGTACTTATTGCTTTTCCGTTACCTCTGACATGATTCTTATATTAATTGCCATCTGCCATGAGACGATAATGATGATGATTCCCTTATCTAGATATTTTATTCTTGCCCGTGATATTACATATTGTAATGGCTTTGTTTTAACCATTCTACGGACCAGTTATTTGTGAGTGTTATACACGCTTGTCAGTAGGGTACAGTGAGAATATCAGAATATAAAATGGTTACGAATTTGGAATAGTTGATCATATTAGTTATCCCCCTTTACAGATACTGATTTACAAGGAGAAAAGTTTATTTCTACTTATTGCATCTCTTTATTGTGACAAAATTGAATGAATTACTTTTCTGTAGAGACAAGACCTGTATTTGGAATTGGTTTCTCTCATATGATGGTCATATGATGGTCACTTGGTGACAATACGTTACATTATTCTGGTATTGTGTATCTTCTATATTACTTGCTAGGTACAATTACTATCGGTGTTTCAATGTGTGCTCTCAGTCCATCCCTTAATAATTATATATGTTGTTCGTTTTGGTGTTATTAGCTACAAAGCATTTGCTGAATGTTGTTGGTTAGAATTTTATGATAGTTTATCCGACTGTAATGTTCAAGCAGTCCATGGGATTTGTTCGTGCTTATAATTGTCTTTATATGATTGTATTTGTCTACGCAAGTGAACCTGTAACGAATAATCCAGAAATTCGATTCCTACCGGAATGTTCCTCATATGCAAATATGCATATATGCCAGAAGACTATTATTGTTTATATAGTCTTATGTTTACAGGCAGAAGTCTGAGCTGCTGCTGTCACATCTTTATCTGTAGTCATACTCCTATAGTTGGTATGGTATTATTCACTTGTTGTTCGTGAATTACCAGTATTTTTAAGATTTGTAGATGATGGCCGTACCCCATTCGAAAGGGCGGAGAGTCAAGCACTTCCCCCGCTGTCGTCTGGTCCACGCCAAATAATTAATCTGGCTTCTGGCTACACGCTTGCTGTCGAGGATGCACGCTGTCCTGTCACCTCTGCCGCTAAACACAGACCGCTAGCCACAGAGAGTTATCTATATCTGTCAGCACCCCGACGTCTACATCTACAGGTGCTCACGACGACCGCATACACACTGTAACTCTATCGGCATACAACATCTTTAGAGAGCGACCAGTCAACACTCAAGCAGTGTCAAGAAAAGTCGACCTCTCGCTTTGTCACCCCAGCCGAGGACCTGACTGTGTGCATAGACCGCGTGTTTTTAAGGATTCAAGAACGTTGGACAGCGTTCCGCCAGTTGACTTTTGGAAACAAGAAAGGAGCCAGTGAATTCGATTGGGACCAGCGACAAATGAACTTTCGTGAATGGTGGTGCCTTATTGTGGCCATGTGCAGTGACATTTGACTTTTATGCATCGCTATTAATTAATTCTACATGGTATTTGAATAATATTTCATGGTGTTTATGCTTTGTGGTTATACGAAATAACACAGGATCATTAACTTATTCTTTACCAGGTAAATACATGTTTTAACTGTAAAAGTATTCGTTGTTTTCGAACTCGTTATAACGTTTGAAAATTGATTTCAATTTAATATATGGAATGATCGATCCTGTTTTACTTCCATTATGTTTATTGTGATTGTATTTTATATCTCAGACCGGAACTCATGCTTAGATCTTCCGAGCTGTGGGAAGCTTTTGTCCACAGGCGGAGGATGTTATAAGGTTAAAAATGCATCTGAAACTAATGATAATAAATAGAACCATTATAGCTGCAATGAGGAGTTGCATTAGATATAGTTTGTGACAGAACTTGTAATTGGAAAGGAATCAATAGAGAAAAGACATTTCACATTTTTCACAAGTGTATTCTGGACATTTCACATTTATCATTGGATTGGTCTCTGGCTATCGTCCATGAGTTAATGAAACAAATGGGGAATTACAAGGCATAATTTATTTGGAGCTTCGGAGCGAGTCACACAATCAATAGAGAGATGAGCAATCTAGCACGTAGGCTTTTTGTATTTTTCCGATTACGACGCACATGAGTTCATGGTCAGATCTAAACTTGTAACGAATCAAATGGAGGTATTGAGACATGAGACAAGGACAGGCCAGGCTCGAACACTATAAAATGATACCCTCAACATTAGGAGAGGAGAGCGCGGTTTGCAGTCGATCGAGTCGAATCCCGATCGTTCTAAGTTTCCACCAGATAGTAACGAGCCTGGCCAGTCTGATCCTGTTCTGTATTGATAGATGGGCTGAGAGTAAGTAAAACTATGTGAGTATAAACTGGTGTTGCGTTTCTTTATTATGCGGGTGTGAATGCTGATAGAGACAACTTGGAGTAAGGGATATTAGGCCAATCACTCCTTGACGGAGCCGAGCCGTGGTGGACAAGGCGAGGGCAATGTCCTGGCTTAATTGACCACAAGGACCAGGAACGGCAATACATTTAGTAACTGTAGCAGGGTCGCACTGGACGCCCGAAAGCAGTTACGACAGTATGCCGTAGTTCCGGTAAGAGCACGGTCGTTAATCCAGTTGTCAAACGACTGACAAACTACCGTAAATTACCATCTTAAAACATCCTTGGACACTCTAACAAGGTGGATAAGGTTGTAACTGAACTGAATATACAGAATAGAAAAAGAAGAATTGGTGAAGGAAAGTAATCGGAAGAGCGTTGCAGAGCCATGCAGCGTGACTATTGCCATGGATATCCCATAAATCCCAATGACGATAAAAACAGAAAGATTCCTGGACAGTGTCACGGTGCCTAACTAACGATTACGCCGCCTACGCTTGGCTAACGCCTCACCAGCAGAGGAGCCTGTCGTAATTGTCAAAAGCTTTTAATAGCAAGCCTAAATACACAAACATGATGACGTTGGAAAGTACATACAAAGACTGCATTGAGGCACACTGACACAGATAAACCATCTGAAGTTTAAGGATTCATTAACACTTGGCGATAATCAAACAACTTGGCAATAATCAAACAACGCTAAAGCTTTAAGGCTTAAACTAAGCAATTATCCACACGACTCACACAATATCTGCACATGCAGCGGCTATTACAAATCCACAGACTAATGAACATTGACTCAAACCACCTGTTACTTTATATAATTACCAGCTTCGATCTCTAAACTTTCGGCTGGGACATCGGGATTTTCTCCTAAAATATCCCATCCAAGTCGGTCGGTAGTTGCTTTTCTGAGGTGTTTATTACGTCCAATGACGTCAGCCTGTTCTTCTTATTGACACGCGCGGGTACGGGAAGCGACACTGTATCGCAATCTGCAGAAATCATACACTTGGATATCGCACCACTCAAGGAAATTTTATCCTTTTTAGAAATCCTCTGATAGACGTTAAGTGAATTACACTCATTATTTGAAAGCTTGCAAAGGTTTTTCGTGTGAGGATTATTGCACCAGTTGCACGAATACAGTGTTTGAGTTGCACTAAAACTGTCCTGAACCTCGTCAGCGTGTTTTACCGATGGGTGTATGTGTGAACTACACCGGGTCATCATCAGCGGAACTTTCCTTTGGATGCGACCTCAATCTGACACTCTTAGGATTGAGTTTTTTTTCAATAAAACCCACATAAAGACGACACTGGGTAATCAGTGGGATCGTCGAGTTGTTCAAACATAATGGCGCCACAGGATTGCGAATCACAGTTCGATATCGCATGAAATATAAATGTCACTTATTTCTTCCTATCGCTCCTTGCTAAACAATCCATGGGCTACACAAGCGTTTTCATCTGTGGTCACATTACCTCGTAACGCCGACGACGCAAACAAGAAAAATGCGGATGGAGGTTACGTCACTACACGGGCTTGAATGCAGCAAACGTTTCTCATTGGTTGAACTATTTATAGACGCACGAAGCATGGTCCTCATTAAACATGTTTCCAACGTACTATCAGCAAAAGGTAAAACAGTGCATAGTACAGGTATTACTGCACGCAGGTATCAACATGGTACGCCACTTCACAACTTGGCAGGCTTGCGTGATGGGAGGTATTCAAGTGTCGAGCTTTTGAGATGATTAAAACGTGACGAACATAAGCACACATGTGATGCAAAAACGAAATGTGATGTACTTTTTGTTGATGAAATAAGCATGATCAGCAGAAATACGTTTGAACAGGTAAGTTTTAATATTTGTCTCAGCTAGGTAGATATCTATTAATTGTTAATTAACAGCAGATTAAGTAACTTTCACACAGAATGAGATCCAGATGTAATTATAAATCTACAGTCTGAATTCATTTTTAAATCATTCCAAGGAAATATGAGTATGCTTATACTAATATTTATTTATTGTTCGTGTTATTTATTACTTTGATTATAAACTACCTAAGTTTATTATGTAGATGCTAACAAAGTAGATTAAATAGAAATATAACTAAGACAAAATTGTTATGGATGAGCAACTTCTTTATTACAATTGGGCGATGTGTCGGTGTAGATTCTAACACCGTTATCAAGCAAATGATGTACAAACTAGGTATGAGTATGATATATATACATACAATAGATAGATGTTCATATAACAGATAAGGTTGATGTAAACTGATGGATTAGGTAGTTATGATAAGACAAGTTTATACACTAGATGGGGTTGATGTACAGTAATTGATGGGTATGGGATAAACACAAGGATTACTGAGAAGGAATGTATGGGAAGCCAGTGGGGAGATAATACTTCAGTGTTGTTTTGGAAAACTGAAGAGATCATGGTAAGCTGGATGGATGTAGTATCCTTGATCTCTGTTTATGGCTGGCTGAATTCTTTTGATGCAAATGGCTTCTCTAAATTATCTGAGATTGAAGTCTTTCTGGTTTGTTGTTAAGATGTTGAGGTTGTCCCACTTAATATTGTGGCTGGGGTGGATTTTGGTGTGGTCAGAGATAGCAGATTTAAAGTCTTTTTTTTTAGGACAAAGGCATGATGTTCTTTTAAGTTTTGGTTGAGAGGTCTTGAAGTTTCACCTACATATGAGTCGCCGCATTCACACACTATGTGGTACACAACACCAGCTGGATCTTGTTTGCGTGTGCTTGGTAGTTCACCTGTGGCATTGAGGAGGTACTGAATTGTCTGGCCTCTCTGGAACACAACATCTATATTGGCTTCATGTTTAAGTAGTCTGCGG
The DNA here is from genome assembly GCF_023055435.1 of Haliotis rufescens. NCBI lineage: Eukaryota > Metazoa > Mollusca > Gastropoda > Lepetellida > Haliotidae > Haliotis > Haliotis rufescens. The sequence goes on from NW_025964361.1 coordinate 14,081,633, forward strand.
ATCTGATGGCTGGTAGTTCCTATGTAGGGCAGGCTGATGTCGAAGGGGCTGTTTGTTGGCGGGGAGGTTTATCACTGGTGTTGAGGGTGCTATTGATGGTTTGGTTGGCTAACTTGACAGGGTAATTGTTGCAACTGGTGAAGACAGTGCGGAGATGGTTGAGTTCGGCTTCTAGGAGTTGGGGCTTTGAGGAGATGTTTTTGGCTCGTCTGGCTAGGGTGGAGATGATGCCTCTCTTGACTTGTGGTGGGTGGTTAGAGCTATGACGTAGGTATTGGTCAGTATGTGTTGGTTTGTTGTAGAAACTGGTCTGGAGCTTGTTTTGTTTTGGTGATCTTTCTGGACTCGGACGTCAAGGAAAGGTAACTGGTTTTTAGACTCGGATTCCATGGTGAACTGCATTCTTGGGTGTTGGGCGTTCAGATGATTGAGGAGGGCTATGGGGTCATCGTCTTGTTGCAGAATGACAAAGGTGTCATCTACTTTCCGGAACCAGCAGAGAGGGGTGATGGGTGATGTCTGGAGGGCTTTTTCTTCTAGGCCTGTCATGTAGATCTCTGTGATGATGGGGGATAATGGGGAACCCATGGGGAGTCCATCGGTTTGCTGATAAATCTTGTCTTGCCAAGTGAAGTAGGTAGAGCTGATGCAGGATTCTAAAAGTCTGGTGATGCTGTCAGTAGAGAGGTTGGTGTCTAGAGTATCATGGATGTCATCTATTCTTCTGTTGATGATAGTCACTTGTGTGCTGGCGATTAGGTGCCTCACTCTGGCAAGTGTGGGTTCGAATCCCGGACGGGACTCAACCCAAAAAAGTACGAGAATCTGTACTTTACTAAGAAAGTGTTATCCCAAATATAACATTTGTTACATTTGACCACTTTCTAAATGGCATTGTGTATTCATAGCTTTCGGCCATGGGAGCCGAGCCAATTTACACTTGTCAGAGGGGTACTCAAAGTACGTGATCTAGACTACCAGTTGTCGGACTTTCATTTTGTGGAAGCCTCGGAGGCTGAGTGGGTCAGATCGCTGACTTTGTGTGCTGGCGATTAGGTGCCTCACTCTGGCAAGTGTGGTTTCGAATCACGGACGGGACTCAACCCAAAAAAGTACGAGAATCTGTACGTTACTAAGAAAGTGTTATCCCAAATATTACAGTTGTTACATAATTAACTAACCTTATCAGAATTAACTCGCGTGGTGTACTTTGGAAATTTAACTTTTTTTCACATTTAATTTCACATTTCTTTCACATTTAGGATGTGCAACCTCAATAAAAGGTTTGTTGTCACATAGCATTTTAAGCTCACCTGATGAGTTTTTGAAGTGTTTGAAGTACATAATAAAGTAATATTAATACATGAGCAACGATTGTGTACAGTGATAGTTTTGACATGAAAGCTTTAAGGGAACAAGAAGAGGGATTAAATATTTCTCCTACAGAACTTGCCCAACCTGTTGCGGGGAATATAAAACACATCCTTGTTTTTTTATTAACAGATTGCGAGTCCAGATTTGCCAGGAGATGCAAGGTACAAGACCACAGATGTGGATGACATGCTGATCGATTTAATAACGATATCAACAGCTGCAAGCAGAATATCAACAAGACTTCCAAATTTGTGAATGAGTTGCTTGCAAACATTGAAAAAATGAAACAAGACTCTACACTTTATTCCGGTACAGTAGACTGGAGCAAGTTTTACATGCGTTATCATCAGTATGTTTATCCAGTGAGTACAGGTCATCATGTGCCACCCTTTTCTCCCTAAACCTGTTAATTTGTTACTAACAGGCAGTTTCCTTTTGAAGGCCAGGAGACTTCTTGTAGAGGGACACAAGGACTCTACGTGTACAGGCAGACCCGTAACACTTCAAGATACCCAAATTCCTGCGTCCGCTTATGGAAAAGTGAGGTATATTTAGGGTAGGTTAGTTGCCAACATAAAATATCATCAACAGAAATTGACTGCTCAGGATCTACAATCAGCTTGAACTGTGCTTGACAAAAACTGCCAAAGACAAGGCACTCCTCCTTGACCATGTAACTGTAACACAAGTGTAGCAGGACTGGGTCCGATGCCCACAGACCACAGACACTACGTACGGTGTTCGTCAATGGCCAATATTTATTTGCAGAAATGCGAATGTGATTTTAAAGAAAAACCACCCTGAAACAATCAGGTATACAATATAGCACATATAAAACAATATACACATATCATAAATACAGATATATACATACAATTCATATGCATTCTAGTATGATGAGATACAGTACATAGTATTGTTGTAAATGCAGTAGGTAGAATTTATTTATGTACATGTTAATTAGAAACGTATTATGTCTTGATATATGATCTAATGCATACACTAGATAATGACATGTAAACGACATGTAAACGACAACATGTAAACGACATGTAAATGACATGTAAACGACATGTAAACGACAACATGTAAACGACATGTAAACCTACCAGGTGTGTGGGCCTGGGTTGATATCACACCTGGGGACGATGCCGCGCCAAGTTTCTGCACAGTAGTGCAAAACTCGTCTGCAGAGGAAATAATAATATATACAATACATGCAGACGTGCCAATAAGAACAAATACTTTCTATCATATATACATGTAGCTGAACATGAAAGAGTTATATTATAAAATGCCTCATGCATTCATTCATTCATTTATGTTTACCTTCATTCATTCATTTATGCTTACTTTCATGCATTCATATATGCTTACTTTTATTCATTCATTTACGCTTACCTACATTCATTGATACCATGCATACTTGCTTAGCCTTACCTCTTATAACACAAGTAACCTCTATTGTTTCTAAAACTACTAATCTTACTTTTTAGTTTAATGCTTATACGTGTTTTAATGATTGTAGGATACTTATTTGGTTGTTAAACTCAATAATAATTACGAATCTACATTCCGTGTAATCGTGTCTAAACACACATATATCCAAATACAAACAATATCTACAATATTGCAAATACAATTCAATGAATAAAATCCTCAATTCACTAATAAAATACTAACCTTGGAATTTGATCTAAGGTTCCCTAAAAACGATCCTTGTGAAAAAACACGTGAATATAAATATGTATCTTTATTCATAGAGAGGTATATGTGGAGTGACCACAGTCCTTAGGTGTCCAGCATACAGCATGGCTGAGTACCCAAGCTGGCCATATAGACAAAAGGCTTGAGTAGGGAGAGGGCTGGGGCTATTGTGTTAGTTCACAGGGTGTGACATTCACAAACAAACCATGCAGTAAGCATGCTTAGTAAGAGTGCTGTGACAGATGGTTTAGTGTTTAAAGTAGGCTGAGCAATAAAATAAAATGACTACAACTGCATTTAATTATGTACATGAATTATACTTAAAAGGTAAAATACAAGAAATAGTCAAAATATGTAACTGCCACATACTTCCCTCCTATGAAAATGACGTCCCTGTCATTCTGGTTGTTCACCAACGAGAGAAAGTAGTGCTTTGGATATACCACTGCTGATGTGACCAATGACGCCGGTAGCCACTAGCTGTTCTATGCGTCGACTTTCTGGATCAGTAGTCTGGCGCATCACATATTTTCCTGACGTCTGCCAGGCAGGCTTCCTTGTTTCGCGTCCAGAACGTCGTGGGAGTGGTATTGGTCTTTGGACAACTTCAGGGTTTACAGAAGGTTATTCTCCTCCAGATGGGTCTTCTTGCTCTGTATCAATTTCTTCAGGTTCTACTACTGTGGAGTCTACATCCATTTCGACCTGCACGTGGTCGCCACCACCAGAAGCATTACCATCTGCCTCGGTAGACATCTGGTCGTCACCGGTTGTCTGTGAAGTAGATGTATCCTCTTCCACAGTACTCCCACTGATGAAAGTGTGTTCATCAGGAACTGCTGGAATGATCAATGGAGCTTCCTCTACTGACTCACTGTCCTCATGGTCTAGTGATTTTGACAATCCAGTGGCTGGTTCGACTGGACTTGGTCTTTTGGATCTTGGTGCTGGTGTTGGCTTTGGCGTAGTAGATGCCTTGGTGAAAATAGGGATAGATCCTTTCGGCAAGAGGTGATTCCGGTGCAGGGTCCTCTTCCTCCCTTCACCAGATTCTCTCTGCACAACAAACACAGGGATATCCTGGTTTGGTTGCATGCTCTTCTTCCCAGCGATTTGCTAACTTATGTTTTCCATCAAAGGCAAGAGCCTTTACCAGAACTCTGTCACCTGCTTGGACTATAGCACCTCTCACTTTTAAGTCATAGCCAGTCTTCTGCTTGTCTTTGGCTGTCTTGGATCCTCTGGCTGCAAGGTCATAAGCCTCTTGATGTTTTTTCCGTAGGGAATCAGAGTATGATGATACTGACTGGTGTCCCTGGCTCGTCTCAATCCCGAACGCTAGATCGATTGGCAGGCGAGGCTCTCGACCAAACATCAAGTAAAATGGTGACTGGTTGGTGGACTCGTGTCTGGTACTGTTATATATAGGCATGGACTAGTGGAGCGACATAACTCTTCCAGTCTGTCTTCTGGTCTGGCTGGAGAGTTCCTAGCATGCTGAGCAGAGTCCTGTTAAAACGCTCCACAATTCCATTGCCCATTGGGTGATTAGGAGTAGTTCTACTTTTCTCCATTCCCAAGATAGTGCACAGCTCCTTCATGAGACGGCTCTCAACATTAACTCCCCGGTCACTGTGTTTACGCTTGGATATTCCATAGTGTAGAATGAAGTCTCTAAAGAACACTTCAGTTGTTGTCTTTGCAGTCATATTGCGTGTTGGAATAGCTTGTGCATATCTGGTAAAATGATCTGTAATGACAAGCACACACTCATGACCTCCCTTGGAAACTTCCAGTGACAAAAAGTCAAGACAGACTAACTCCAAAGGCTGTGTGGTAGTTATGTTCATCAGAGGAGCACGAGCATTGGTAGGGGACTTCCCGCACAAGCATCTTCCACATCCTCGGATCCAGTCTTCTACATCATTGTGCATTCCTGGCCAAAAGAAGCGATCACGTAGAGTGATAGAGTCCGATCTCTACCAAGATGTCCAATATCGTCATGTAATCGTCTCAAGGCATCTTCTATGAAAGCAGAAGGCAGTACCAGCTGTTGTTTCTCTTGTCCATCCAGGATGACTTTTCTGTACAAAACTCCACTCTGTAATGTCAGACTGTCTAAATGCCGATAAAAAGCAGTATTGGCTGGACATGGTGGATAATCCTGTCGTCTGCGTTTCTTCCTTGCTTTCACCAGTTCTATCCATGGTCCAAGAATGTTATCAGATGGCTGAGCCAGTCTCGCTGTGTCATTGTCTGAAGATGCTGTCCAGGTGGATCCATATGTGTGACCTCTGGTGTTACGGAGAAGCACAGGGACTGTATAACTGGATGATCTTGTAGGGTATTGCATACTGCTTTTACTGATTCAGCTGACATTTGCGAGTGGTCATTACCATTCTCTGTTCCTGGTAGTCTAGAGAGCCCATCTGCATCAGCATTATTGAGGCCTGGTCTGTATACAATGTCAAAATTGTATGCAGCAAGGGCTGCTAGCCATCGGTGTCCTGTGGCATCAAGTTTAGCTGAGGTGAGTACATAAGTAAGAGGGTTATTATCTGTGTAGATGGTAAAAGTATTACCATACAGATAATCATGAAACTTTTCAGTCACCGCCCACTTTAGTGCTAGAAACTCAAGGCGACGAGCTGAATAGTTTCCCTCTGATTTGCTAAGTCCTCTACTTGCATAGCTAATGACTCGTTTGACACCATCTTGTTCCTGGTACAGGACCGCACCAAGTCCACATGTGCTGGCATCTGTATGCACCTCGAACGACTTGCTGTAATCTGCATATCCAAGAATTGGGGGTGAGGAAAGAAGGTGCTTGAGTTGATTGAAAGCTGATTCTTGAGATTGTCCCCAATGCCATGGCTTATCAGTACTTGCAGTTGTGATCTTCTTTCCACGGTTCTTGCATCTTGTGCCAGGCATTAAGGAGGTCAAAGGTTTGGCAATCTTTGCAAAGTCTCGTACGAACTTGGGGTAATATCCTGCAAATCCTAGGAATTTTCGAATTTCCTCAGGATTTGTAGGAGTAGGCCAATCCTTGATCCTTTGCACCTTATCCGGATCAGCTTCAATACCATGCTCCGAGACAACATGACCAAGAAACCTGATCTTTGTCTTAAAGAAAGAACACTTGTCTGGGGTGAGCTTCATTCCAGTCTCCCTCACTCTCTGAAGGATCTGTCTAAGACGGTCCAGATGTTCTTCATATGTTGGTGAGAACACTATGATATCATCCAAGTAGATTAAACATATTTGGAGGTGGAGTCCATCAATGCACTCTGCCATGAGCCTCTGATATGTTGCTGGGCTATTACAGAGTCCGAACGGCATACGATTGTACTCATAGAAACCTAATGGACCGACAGTGAAAGCTGTTCCTCCCTTGTGGCATTCCTCAATCTCTACTTGGTGATAGCCGCTTTTCATATCCAACATGCTGTAGAACTTGGATCCTGAAAGGGCATCTAACATCTCTTCTATACGCGGCAAAGCATAAGAGTCCTTTATGGTCTGTTGATTGAGCTGTCTGAAGTCCACGCACATGCGCAGCCTTCCACTTTTCTTGCGCACCAATACAACATTAGATGACCAAGGTGAAAAGGACTGACGGATGATGCCACTTCCAAGAAGTTGTTGGAGATGCTCCTTCACTTCCTGATACATGGCTGGTGGAATTCGTCTGTGATTCTGCTTAAAAGGTTGTTCATTCTCTAGGTCCATCCTATGCTTCACTGTTGTCACATGCCCAATGTCCTGTTCTCCAATAGAAAATACATCTAGAAACTGTGAAGTAGTTTCCTTTCCAAGCATGAGCTGTTCAGGTGTAACTGCAGCCTCATTGAAATCCATTAAGTCCATGACCTGTTGACCTTCAGCTTGAGGAAATGTATCAGCTGGAAGATCCTCAATGGAGACAACTTGTAGTTCACATAGCAGGGCACGGGTTGGAATAGACACAGTTCTTGTGGTGACATTGGAGACATGAACTGGAACCATGATCTTCTCATCATGATGGAAATTGACAAGTGTAGGGGCAATGTCTAGATCAGATGGGATGGCAGAGTTTTTAGTCGGTTATACAACAGCACATGTGTCTTTGTAGGCAATAGGCTTGTACAAGTATCCTTGGATAACTCTCTCGGCGTTAGGTGGAATGGTAAAACGATTGTGTTGTTCAGCACTTCGAATCTGACCTAAGGAGCAGTTGTGCCTTGCCAGTTCCCTCTCTTGTAAGAGCATATTACGGAATGCCATATACCATGGGGTATGAATATCAGCCTTTTGAAGAAAACGATTCCATACTGTTGCTTACATTCATCCATGTAGCAAGATAAGATATTTGTACCTAACAGCACCGGAACGGTGGTGTTGTAAGGGGTTCAGGGACAACTAACATAAGACAAGGAAGCTTAGCTGAGGTTGCACCTGTACCCTGAACTTCAACTTCTATATACCCGTGGTAAGGTAGATGCTGGCCATCTGCACACTCTATCCTCAGAATGGCATCTAGTGGCTGTAAAGGTGTAGCTGATAAGGACTGTGTTTAGAGACTATGGGAAACTGTTGACACTGTTGACCCAGTATCTAACAGGGCCCTTGCCTCTATACCATTAACGAATGCTGTTCCTTCATTTGGTTTACCCATCAGCTTGGATACCTGCTGATTACAGTTTGGTGGGCGTCTGTGTCCAAAGCCTACGGTTTGCCCCGTCCCGTAGGCATCTTCCTGTTTAAAGAAACCCTTGAGTGGTCCAGTCTCACTCGACATCCATACTGTAGGTGTCCTGGCTGTTTACATTGGAAACAAATAGGCTCCTGGGTATCTGGATGTCTTGAGGGTTGCTGATCCTGAGGAGTTCCTGTTGTTGGTTGATGCCACCTTCTAACCTGAGTTCCTGTAGGGGGTAGTGACCAATGATGCTCCTGAGGTATGGATTGTGGATGCCAGTACAAATCTGATCCATGTGGTGTAGTAGCTCTCTGGCGGCTGCGTTGGTATTGCCAGGGTGTAGTGTTATCAGCTGGTTGAATATCCCTCTGCTTCTTCAGCTCAGCAACTTCAGTTGATAACTGTTTCAAGATCCCCTTGATCTCCTTCATCTCTGGATCCTGGGCTGCTACAGCGGCCATATTGGGAGTTACACTCTTCTTCACTGTTCTGGCTCCTCTCTGCTGCAGGTCAACCTCTGCTCTTCGAAGGGCTCGTAGAAGATCTGCGTAACTGTTACCCTGGTCAAATATATGTGCTGTGAGATCTCGAAGATCTGGCTTGGATCCTGACCACAGCTGGGTCCTCAACATCTCTCCTCTGTTTTCCTGTGGAATGGATCCCTGTGTTGCCGCCTGGTTCAGTAGGTGCTCCAACCTACAATCCCATATTGCGACTTCTTCTGTCTCTCCCTGGCGTGCGCCATAAAAACAAGCTAACAATGACTGGTTCCTGTCAACACTACCGAAAATGCTTTCCAACTTGGAGATGAGCTGCTGTAAGTCTGCTTCGGGACCAAGGCACATGGCAATAGTGGCTGCCTTCCCACGCAAAGAGTGCTGTACCGTATTGGCGACAGCCTGCAGCGACAATGATTTGTTCTGTAACAAACATTGGACTTGATACGTCTAGACGTCAAAAGATGTCTCGCCCATCTGTTCACCTGAGAAGGATGGTAACCTTGGGGCTTGTGTCAAGGTAACTGGTGTAGGACAACTTGAAGTAGGAGATTGATTCTCCCAATGTCCTAGAAAAGATGCACCTTGAGGCTCATCTTCAACCTTGACCTTGGTCTGAGTATAGCTCTTCATCCACTGTAGTAGGTCCTCTGGGCTATCAGCTTTAGGCCAGGCGTTAAGTGCCTTGAAAGCTCCAATGAGGTTCTTTACCTCCTCTGGAGTTGGTTTACTCATAGCGAATGGGACGAAGATAGGACATAAACTCAAGAGAAGTAGGATAGTGAGTGAGTGAGTGAGTATGGTTTTACGCCGCTTTTAGCAATATTCCAGCAATATCATGGCGGGGGACACCAGAAATGGGCTTCACACATTGTACCCATGTCGGGAATCGAACCCGGGTCTTCGGCGTGACGAGCGAACGCTTTAACCACAAGGCTACCCGACCGCTCCAGGAGTAGGATAGGTAAAGAGGTTGCTAAGCTAATGACCTAATGAAAAAATAGAAACAAATTAGCTAAAAACAAAACAGTGGGCAAGTGCATGGCAAAAGTGTTAGTTGTGCTTCAGTGCTGATGATGGTCGCGTATTGGGCCAAAGGGTAAGGGAACGCCCTCGGGGTATGCAACTGTAGGCTAAGACGAGACCTACATTAGCATATAAGCCTTGATATCAAAACATCAAAACAAGACCCAATCAAACCTGAGCCATGAAACTATAGACTTAAACGCCAGGAAAATAAACCATGATCATTGCGTTCTTAAGCAACTATACAACTATGCGAACATAAATGTCCCAACAGCAATATCGTAAGCAATTAAACAACACAACGCCCTATTTGTGATGTTAAACTAAATTCAATGTTGGTCTGATTGAACTAATGTTTAATTGCACTTTATTTGATTTATCACAGAGAAATTCAAGCATTGATGTATATTGTGACTTCTCACTCACGCACACAACCATAAGAGCTGAGGTTTTTCAACCACTAAATAACAGCTTAACTGATATGGTTCACTACTGCAGTGTATGAGCGCTCATTCTAAGTCTAAACATTTGCAAAACATGCATATGACACATAAAAATTGGCCATGAAATACAGTGCAACCAGGCACAACCAGGGTATATTCAGTAAAAGGTACAATGATTCCGAACATGTTCAAAGTCGACTTAAATTCAACAATGATGCACCTTAAATGTACATAAAATATGTATACCAGTAAGCGTTCACAGAACCTCTGGTTACAAAAGCTTGTGATGACATCAATACTATATAGACATAGTTCAAACTGCGCTCAGGGTCTCTGTATCTGCAGATGGCAACATATATGTTGCTATATCACAGGAAAAACAAACATATCTCACATCACGGTATTCCCAAGAATGACGTCATGATTCTAGTTACAGTTGAGGAAAGGATCCTCAATGGTTGATGACAGCAGGCTCGTCCTCACATCTCTGTTTAGGCCATGTCCTCACTGGGGGCTCCAATGTAGCAGGACTGGGTCCGATGCCCACAGACCACAGACACTACGGTGTTCGTCAATGGCCAATATTTATTTGCAGAAATGCGAATGTGATTTTAAAGAAAAACCACCCTGAAACAATCAGGTATACAATATAGCACATATAAAACAATATATGCCTCACCCAGAGTTGTTACATCAGTCCAAGTGGTACGAGGAAGACAATGAACCATGGATTGGGTGCAGTACATGTGAGAGATGGTGGCACAAAACATGTGGTGAAATATCAGATGACCTGTGGGTCAAGGTTTCTGTCGAAGATGCTCATTGGACCTGTCCCATATGCGTTGTAAATCACTTTCAAACTAACAGTGAACTAGATATTGTTTGAAACCGTTATGTATTCTGTGATGGAACTATTTACATGTAATTATTACTTACTTACTTCAGCAATTCAACTCCATTTTCAGTGTTTTCAGAGGTAAAGCACCACCTGTGATACTTATCATGTGCCTTGCGGCATTTGCCTTCTTGGATATGACGTTTTGACAGAGTGTGATACTATATGTGGCATATGAGTACTGAGCGCAATTCAGGTTTGAGCCTGTTGTCACTGTTGATGTACAATGGGGTTACCATGTGCTTGATCCTGTCATTGACAACCTCAGCTAATTTCTGGAATCCACATATCAATAATTGGATGTCCTCTCTGCTTTCCTTTGACATTAGATTCTTTGCAGGCATTTTGCCTTCCCAATCCATAAACAATTTTGTCCATTTCGTGAAGCATACTGTCAACTTTATCATGGATTGGCCTCCTGTCCCTGAAGATTCTCCGTAAGACACTGGTGTCCTCCATTAGCGTGATTGGGCCTCTGCATCTGTTCCCCTTGACACCAGGGAAAGTTTGATACCTCTGCATCAGATGCAACATTTCGCTGTCCAAGACCTCCTTAGCCAGGTGATTCCGCATCTTTTCAGCTTGATTTGGATGCAGATGTTGGTGAGTCAGGTTATGGTGAATAGATAGGCCATGAAATCTGTTCCCGTTGTATGCCTTGGTAAATACCTTCCATGTTATCTCCAAATGGCCAAATGCCAAAAGTCGGGTGTACCATGTCTCACTGCCGCTCTTCAATATGTTGTTTTTGATCTTCTTAAAGAGGTGAGAAGTATCAGCGAGAAACACAACTGGATACTGACTGAATGGACTGGTTGCTGACATGTAATGGTCCAAGGGTGATTCCGTGAAGAGTAGCTTGATGAAAACTCTGATGTTGTATGCTCCGTCTAAACGTGTAAAGTGTATGAAATCCCCAAGATTGCAAAGCCTGAACATCATCCCAAAAGATGGAAAAGATCCGTGGTCCAGTGGCTTGGTTGGTGGGATAGTGGGCTACAAGAAATCGAAAGCCCGTGAGACCATGAAACATCACCTTAAGGACATGATCAGCCATGGACTTGGATTGACTCTTCTGAACATGATCCGCTCCAGCTCCAAGGTCTGTGAATCCAACATGTGTAGACTTTCCCTTTCGGTGGGTAATCTGGATGTCCTCCTGAATGGCCATTTCATCCAAAATCACCCCTCCAAAATATCCCTCAGATAGTACCTTCTCATGCTGGGCTTCCGAATACATCCATTTCATCATGTCTTGGTTTATTCCAGCCCTCTGCTCCACAGTATTCTTATACCGCAACAGTGTTCTTTCCGAAGGGAGAATCGGACTACAACATGAAAGCAGCTGCTCATAAGCTCTTGGGCTCCTTCACCACCGAGACAGAGATAACTGAATAATGTTATTGTCCCATTTCCTCGCATGATTCTCAGAAACATTAGAGTTTGGAAGCTGTGAATGAATGAGCTTAACTTGACTCTCACTAAGATATGGTGCCTTGTTCGTCAGCAATAACACTATTTGATCAGGGTTGAGAGTGTCCTTGCCTTTATATGGTTGTGAAACTGGTGATACTGTAAGCAAATCTACCTCAATGGAGTCTGGAATTGTTACAGTCTCAATTCTCCTTGCCAGGGCTGTAATCATCATAATGTTAGTACCATAATAATTTGGTGTTAACTTTTTGCAATTTGGACAAGCTGGTGTTGACTTATGTGATGTGAAAGACAATATTTTTCTGCAAGAGCTTGAAAAAGCAACATATTCATTATTACAGTTTCTGTGCAAAGTAATGTTTTCATCTGTTTAAACTTCCTCACTTGGTATACCATTACACAATCTAATCGTTTATGTCGTTGGCGAAGCATAGAGTTGATATCCGATGGCTTTTTAAAAAATAAATCCGAGGTAATGTGACCACAGATGAACACGTTTATGTAGCCCATGGATTGTTTAGCAGGGAGCGATAGGTAGAAATAAGTGACATTTATATTTCGTGCGATGTCGAGCTGTGATTCGAACAGAGTGTGAAATCTTGAATAAGAACCAAGATGGCGGTGTCACTCCTTGTCTATATGTATATAGAGGGGTGTGATTCTTTTCTATACGAATATATTATGCTATACACGCTATCATCGAGTTCCTGTGGGTAAATGGTCTGGAAGCCCTGCGATAGTTATGAATGGTGCGGAGATAATGTGACCTCATAGACAGGATGGAATACTTTTCCCTGTGTATCGAAATCCCATCTCGTGGGGAGCAGTAGTGCAGTTCGGGAAACATTAATCGTGTTTTTAATATCGTCCCGAATTTTACTACAAGACGACGGCACCTTCTGTAGCTTGTACACGACAAGGCCTTATCACCCTGTATCAAAACTGTCTAATATCCTTTTACGTCATGGTTTTATTTTTTAGACTTACACCTATACCTTTTCTGTTTTATGTATCATACCGTAGACTTGAAGGTATAAATTGAAAACCCAGTAGCTTGGTCAGTTCGGTAAATCACCCTATCTAAATTAATAAGAGGTTTCCCTCTATCTCTCTAGAGTGTAAAGAACATGTATACATTTCCTGGTACAGACTCCATGTGACATTACACTTCCATAGCTATGCAAGTGTAATGTCACATGCATCATGGGAGCAGTGTTGCCAAAACAAACGCAGCGTCATTGTTAAAGACATTGCTTCTATTCCTTCTTCAAATACAACAATTCTTCTTCAGATATAAATCTTTATCTCGTACTTCACAAACCGACTACATCAAAAATCCGCGATTTCTCAAACATACAACTAAAGGGGAGCAACTCTTCCATAATAACCTGAAACCTAAAATAGTAAAGCTTCCATAAAATCTTTCTTTTAACTAAAGTTTACAGAAAACTCTAACAGTCATTTTGTTATTTTAGAAGATGTACCTGGACTATATGTTTTATGAAGACTACTTTATCATCACTATAGCGGAGTCACGTGCGCATATTTCTATAGTTCGTCTAAGACTGTCATCATTGGACTTAAAATAAATGTGAACTGTTTTCGTTCGAATTTTTGTCCGGTAAAATACTTCAAACAATAGATAGGTCAATCGGTAATTACTCGATATATTTAAATGGCAAGTCTGTGAAACATTCTATCACTTTTAACGGGCAAAGAACTTTTTCCTAGCATTCGTAACAGTACTTTAGGAATTGTTTGGTCAATAATAATATTTAGTTGACCCGAAAACAACTGAAATGGATCTGGTACGTTTCTGAAATTGTCAGGTTTATTTTTGTAAGCACATGATATTGTGACCTATGTAATTCCTCTGAAATAAATGTTACTCATGAAGGTGGACTAATCGACTCCTGTCTTTCGGTTTGGGAGTGGCAACTCGACCGACCACGTACAGGTGCTCATATGCGGGGATACTTCCGTATCCATATCCTCGAGCGACCCGTACCTGTTATAGAATTGTTTGATTTTTATCCCCCGCTACGAAGTTGAAGGGGGATATGGGAATGGGTGCCGTCCGTCCGTCCTTTTGTTCATCCGTCCGTCACATTTCGTTTCCGGGGCAGAACACAAAAAACATGAGAGATATCTTAACCAAACTTGGCACATAGATAGGCATATTGGAGAACTGGTGCCTAAAACAATATTTTTCGAGTTTCCCTGGCAACGACTTTGACTTAGACTGAAAATGGCGGTAGTCCTCATTTCAGCAGATATTGAAAACCGTAGAATATTTCTTCACCAAACTTGGCACATAAATAGATCTAGTAGAAAACTGGTGACTTTGATAGTTTGGGATTTGAATATATATTATTTTTCGAGTTTCCCTGGCAACGACTTTGATTTGACTTAGACTGAAAATGTCGGTAGTGCTCGTTTCCAGAGCAGATCTTGAAAACCGTACAATATTTCGTCACCAAACTTGGCACAGAAATTGTAGAAAACGAAAAGGCATTGGATGAGATGACTAGATTGCGGAATGAAAGACTGTTCACCTAGACACACCCTGTAGAGAACTCCCTTATTTCTCTGATTATTGTGTAAGTAATAACACATTACAACTCATTACAAATACACTTACGTTTTCTAACGTAAACATAAACTGCAGATGCCAAAACAACACCAGTAATAACTTTTCTAGTGCTGCAATTAGGCCATGTACAAAAAGGTCCATTGAACAAAGAGCTAATGCATTGCACACAACCGGACATGTCATATTTGCGAGGGATATGAGTATTTCATGCTTGTTCTTTTGGGGATTTTAACACTGTTTGAAGGGATTGATTCTGATTCTGCGTCTGATAGATGTTTGTAAGGTGGTAGATGTTTGGTTTGAGTTTTATCAGAGTGGCAATATATTTGCAGTAAAGAGGAGGTAGAACTAAACTAATTTGAGACACACATACACACACATTTACACACACACACACTCTTACACACACACACTCTTACACACACACACATACACACACACACACTTACACACACACACACACACACACACACACACACACACACACACACACACACACACACACACACACGGAGAGAGAGAGCATTGGGCCTGATCACCCGATTCCGTTAGTCGCCCCAAAGGACAAGCACAGTCGCCTTTGACGGCAAGCATGGGTTGCTGAAAATCTATTCTTCCCCGAATCTTCACGGGTCTAATGTACGCATATGAACATACATCAACAGAACCAGGCACACTGGAAATGGGCGTTTCTGAGATAGAAACCAACGAACAAATTAACACCACATATCATTAGTTTTAAATACCACAAAGTACCGCCAACGCCAACGCCAGCTCCAGCGCACACGCACATGCGTAACCGATTTCAAACCCATACACATACAGACGTAAATAAACTGTGCTGGTCCCTAAACACGCACAAACCTACTTGTATGTACACTCAAAGTCTCCAAATACACATTACTTACCTCACAATGACAGCAATTGCCTGCTCCTCGGCTACCTGTTCCAGAACAGGGGTTGGGACACACTGTACCCTTACAGAGGCTCCAACCACATGCCCAGCTGGATACTGCCATACCATCATCTACATCAATAATGTGCACGGGAGTGAACTAAATACATTTATAAACCACATAAAACGACATACATACACCACTCACTTTAGTTCCTCCTTTCAAGTTTGTACTCACCAATAACTGGATAAACCAACTATCCAACGACAGATTATTAATCTTCACTCCAGCTTCCCTGCCGCTAACGTCTTAGCCTGATGAAGGTTGAAAAGGCCGGGCCGTCAGAGACCCTCGCTTATTAACGTACTAAGCACTTTACCCCTATCTCGTTTGGCTGCTACGGCCTGCCTATTAGGTTCTAAAATACACTGTGTCAGTGTTGAAAACAGTGTCATTTGAAAAAACTTTCATAAAATGAATAAGCCACTCAGCCTCAGCCATGTAGGGACCATATACAGACTCCAGCAACGGTACCAGACCACCAACACTACAGATGACCGACCACGTAGTGAAAGACCAAGGGTCACCACCCGACGTCAAGATCGTCGGATTGTGCGACAGCATCTTCAGGATCGCTTTGTTATTGCTGCGGAAACTGCTCGACAGACCATGGGGACACACCAGCGACACATTAGTGCGGACACCGTGCGTCGACGATTGACGAGCAGACACCTCCACGGTCACATGCCACTCCGAGGACCCATTCTGACACCACGTCATCGCTGGGACCGTCTTCACTGGGCAATACAGCACTAGAATTGGCGCCACCAGCAATGGAGAAGAGTCCTCTTCTCAGATGAGAGCCGTTACTGTATCTCAACAGCAGAATGCAGAGAGAGAGACACACACACACACACAGAGAGACAGAGACAGGGAGAGTCTTGAGACGCCATAGGGAACGTTATTCGGATGCTTGTGTTGTTGATGCTCCACTTGTGGAGTGGTCCGAGCATCATGGTGTGGGGTGGAATTGGTCTTGCACAGAAGGTCGGCCCTGTGGTCTTCTAGAACAACGGTCCAGGGAGAGGCAGTGGTGTCACAGCAGCTCGGTACAGTGATCAAGTCTTGCGACCACACGCCATACCTCATTTGGCACGTGGCCGCAACCACGAGTTTTAGCATGACAACGTCCGTGCCCACACTGCGAGAGCAACGAGAGACTTCCTCCAGTAGAATCTCATCAGAACCATGCAGTGGCCTGCCCTCACTCCCGATTTAAATCCCATTGAGCACCTGTGGGACGAGATTCAAAGACGGCTGAAATGACGTCCGACCAAGGCCGAAAACAGCAGCTGAACTGCGTCAGGCGTTCCCTAAAGTGTGGGCTCAAGTGCCTATGGCCTTCATCAACAGCCTCATCCATTCCATGTATCGACGTTGCACGGCAACCATCAATGCACATGGCGGACATACGAGATACCGACTTGTGATGCTATTTTCTCAGACACTAGTGTTGTGTTTCACTTTAAGTACATTTGGCACTTTAATGTCAACCTTGATGATCAGTTTTGCCAAGTTTCATCTTTTTAAAATGTCTCAGGGTATGTTTACAGTGTTTGGACAAATAACGTTTCTTATATATATATCCATGTTGAAGTTTCTTTTGCGGTTCAGGATATTTCCTACAGCAGGATGTCTATTGCTTTCTCTTTTTGCAGTACATATTTCTATTAGAGTCAGTACGTCTACGTCTGAATGTTCTCAATGCTTTTCGAGCATCTCGTCTAGCAATATTACATTCGTCACTTGATGGTGCCTTGGTATTTTGATAGGAAAAGAACTACAATTATGAGCTTTATCAATCTGCAGGTAACATGCACGAAATCATCTATAGCTCCATCTGTTAAAAACAAGTTTTCTCAAAAGTAGTTGATTATGTTGCAAGACATTATCCTGTCAAAAACGTTAGAATAAGGGATTCATTTCAAACGGTCTTATTTGACAACCAGATGTTGGTTTATCATTAGAGAGAAATCTCCATGAAGAAGCCATATCAAAAGTGAAGTTTCCAACTTATCAGAAGCAGGAGGTTCTTAAAATCACATTGGGTGGCCAAGCTCGAAATAATTTAAAATACACTGAGAGGCAAAAGAAATGCCATTTCTGAAAATACTGATAACAGTTAACAGACACTGGCAGTTACATGTTCTGTGGTCAATAAACTCATTTATCGTTCTACTGCTTCTTTTTGTTGCCTTAAAGTCCATTTAACAATGGAGTTTAAAATTGATTTCTTTGCCCAAACGCAGCCTACAAAAGAGCAGTGGGACTCAGTTGCGGAAAAGTCTTGTCAAAAACATGATGCACGTGCATATGGGTAAACAAGACACCCAAAACTGTTAAACTGGCTGTCGTTATTTCGATTCATCAGCCATGCCAAGATTATCAGGAAATGAGAGACAACAAGCGATCGGAAGACTGCAAGCATGGCCACAGTTCACAGGTCGTTGCAAATGCATTCAATGTCAACGTCAGAACGATATATCGTTTGCAACATCGCCACAGCACCACCGACGACCGACTGCGTAGTGGTCGTCCTAGAGTGACTACTCCCAGACAAGATCGGTTCAAGATACGCAAACATCTGCAGAACCGATTCCGAATGGCCACTGAAACAGCTCGGCAAACCATTTGCAACCACCAGCGTGCCATCAGTGGTCGTACAGTCCGGCGTCGCCTACAGACTGTAACTGCACACAACATCTCGTGCCACCGTCCTGCTCGTGTAGCCATACTGAAAGATCGTCACCGACTGGCCCGACAGCAATGGGTCAGGCAGCATCAAAATTGGCGACAACAGCAATGGAGAAGAATCATCTTCACTGATGAAAGTCGCTACTGTGTTTCAACGGTGGATGGAGGAGTCCGGGTCTGGTGAAGGAGGGGCGAACGTTATGCTGAGGCTTGTGTTATTGAACGAGACCCGTGGGGCGGCACAAGCATCATGGTTTGGGGTGGAATCGGACTGAACCAGAGAGTGGGACCCGTGGTCTTTCAGAATATTGGTCCAGGCAGGGGTAATGGCATCACAGCTCTCTGCTATATTGACCAAGTCCTCAGACCCAATATCGTGCCTTTTATTGCCCGTCATCAAAACCACACCTTTCAGCAAGATAGCGCCCGTCCCCAATTTGCCAGAGTCACCAGGGACTTCCTCAAGCAGCACAACATCCAAATCATGCCTTGGCCTGCTCTCGGTCCGGATTTGAATCCCATTGAACACTTGTGGGATGAGAGCCAACGCCGACTCAACGACGTACACCCAAGGCCGACAACTACAGCAGAACTGCGTGTAGCGTTCCTGAGGATATGGGCCCGTATCCCAATGGCCTTCATCAACAGGCTAGTCCACTCCATGTCCAGGAGATGTGTGGCTGTAGTCAACGCCCGTGGTTGCCACACCAGGTACTGATTTTGAACCCCCCAGCTGTGATGTCTTCTAGTGCCTCCCCAAATTCACAATTCGCAAAAACATTCTCCCGACTGTTAATTTCATGTGGGTTAAACACTGACTTTCTCCGGCGTCTTTACTTACATATATAAGCATTTGAAAATAAAGATATTTATATGATACATCCACATGACGTTTCTTTTGCCTTTCAGTGTACTATGCTGCTTTAATGTTTAAAGCCTCACTATGCAATATTACAGTTAAAAGATGGGGCGAGGTGGTGGTATGTCAATAGAGTCTGGACCCGATAATTGTGCAATAAGCACCAGTGTACATAAATGGGATCCTACGATATGCATCAATTAAGTCTGCCTCCCCCCAAGCATGAGTTGCTGAAGGCCAGTTCGAACCTTGGTCTTCACGATGGACGAGGCCGACTGGTAAGTATTATATGTACCTCGATATTCAGAATCAATGTTTCTGCACCTACATGTAAGCAAAAGACTGTTAACACTTCCATAATTTATTAACTTTATAAATGGCATGAAATAAGATGGCTGAAACATGTTACAAAAGAAAATTAAATCAGTACAAAAGACAAAGTCACTGCTGTACAACATTTTAAAAGTTCATAAAATATAAGTTCTTGATATCCAAGTTATCAATACTTTCTGTTCAACTCAATAGTACAGCACTGTAACTGTCCAATGTAGCTCAACTCAACTTCTTCACTGGTCACAGGCATCACACACACAGTATCTACTGCTGTGAATGATGAGAGAAAAGCTTTATCTTGCTTATTGTTAGCAATGCGCACCTCGGTACCATGCCTGTAATTTAATGTAGAAAAATCTGCGATTCTCCGGTGGAACCATTATCAATTAGTGCTCATTGAACAAAATGTTGAAGCCTTTTCTTCATTTAAATACACTAGTTAATTAGTATAATAAGGTTGGTTGGTTTGTTGTTTAACGCCGCACTATATGGCGGCGGTCTGAACCAGACAATCCAGTGATTAATATCATTAGCATTGATCCACGCAATCAACCATCAACCAAGTCTGCGAGTCTGACCACCCGTGATCCCGTGAGTGGCCTTTTAAGGCAAGCATTGGTTGCTGAAAACCTATTCTAACCCGGAATCTTCACGGGTCAGTATAATAAGGGGGAATGGTTCGAATTTTCAAGGATGAATCCCAAATTGAATTTTTTGTTCTGATCTCAATTTCATCTCTAGTGACCTTGATCATACACAGACGTCATGCGAAGGTCAGTGTCATCGAGATGCATCTTTAGAGCACACACATTGACCTTCAGCATCTTGTTAGGTGTTGCTGCCAATGTCAGAAATATAGACAATACATCAGTATTAATGCTATACGTCTCACATTTACCAGAAGAAAACTAATTCAGAGGATACATTTTTTGCGAGATCCTTTTGCTTTTGTTTCAAAATGCCCCCAGGGCACCTGGCAAAACATACTGTTGCTGTCGGATCCATCATGCTTTTCCTCCAGTTCTGACAAGCTCTTTGACCAATTTAATTTCTGCCTTGAAAGTTATCATCTTCCTTAGACAAATATATGTTAACCACCTTTGTCTCTGCATGGTGGGATCCGCGAATCTGTAGAGGTGATCAAATATTTCTTGCCAATTTCAGAAATGTTGATGTTAATTTGTAGCTCTCAACCACCACCACGTGAGGATTTTTCAGCTTTTTTTCAGTCCAGTTACATGTGCTATAACTACTACTTTCACTGTCGTTGGCTCTCCAGCCCCTCCAGTGATTTGTTCTAATTCTTTTTCTTCATAGATTTTGCCTGTGGTGTTTACCTGCAAAATAAAAAGGATTCACATAATGACATGTTGTTGGACATATGATTAGCTGAATTATAAAATTGTATGCCTCCACAATGTGTTCAATGCAGCCCTCAATATTCCTGTGTTCTGTAAATGTATTAGTCAGGACGAGACACACGTGTGATTGACATGAGGAATAGGTGAGTGAGTTTGGTTTTACGCCGCTTTTAGAAACATTCCAGCAATATCACTGCTGGGGACTCCAGAAATGGGCATCACACATTGTCCCCATGTCGGGAATCGAACCCGGGTCTTCGGCGTGACGAGCGAACGCTTTAACCACTAGGCTACCAGACCGCCCCCATTGGATACTATGACGTACAACGAAACATTACCGCCGTGTGTGTGTGTGTTAGTGTTATCAAAAGTGTATTATTTTGGTCCTGTTGAATAATTAAATCTTAGACATTCCAACATTTAGTGACTTAACAAGAATCATTTAAATTTGAGAAATTACTGGGTAAATTGTACACCTACGAAAAGTATTTTTTTGTCATTTTGAATATACAGGAGCAACGGCAGACATGTACTGTCCTTGGTGTAACCATCATAGTTACCAATATTTTGCAGAGAAAATGAAATATTTCTTAAAGTGGATTAATATCTTACCTCTGAATGGAAAAGTAAACAAAATAACCAGTTACCATACGTTTGAAAGCCTGGTTTACCACTATGTGGAAGACACAAATATTGATCATTTTCTCTTCTATGTCAACCAAAATGGTCGACATAAATTTTATTTTAATATTCTTAATGAATAACCATGCTATGCAATGTGTGTTTGAATTATTTTCATAATTTCCCCTGGTAATACCAAGGACCAAATGATTACACAAAGGACCCATCACGGCTCAGTCACAATAATCAGTCAGCAGGAAATGCACATTAATTGGTATTGCATAATGACGAACGATTATCCCTTTTACCACACCCAAAATATGGTTGACCCATGACATTGTCCTGAACGTTACCAATGTGAAAATTACTGAAATAATTTCTCCCTGTTGTCATCCCGATTTTTTTCTTTGTTGTTTAGCTCCGCACTCCACAATATTCCAGCTATATGGCGGCGGTCTGTGAAAAACACGAGATGTACCAGACAATCCAGTTATTGATATCATGAGCATCAATTGGGATACGATGACATGCTTCAACCAAGTCAGCGAGCCTGACCACCCGATCCCGTTATTCCCGTCTTTCGACAAGCATAGATGCCTTTTACGGCAAGCATGGCCATTGGTTGCAATAACACGTGCCCACTTCAGCTAATCAGAGTACAGAAATTACAATGAACAACGAATTATCATATATATATATATATTATATATATATATATATATATATATAAGAGAGAGAGAGAGAGAGAGAGAGAGAGAGAGAGAGAGAGAGAGAGAGAGAGAGAGAGAATGTATACTTGATTTGTATGTGTAGATCGAATTTGGTGGATATTGGTTTATGAATTGACAAATTGATAAGTCATTCAATGTTAATGAATGAGTGCGATACCAGAGATATACAATTCTAATTTGTATAAATGAAGCAGTGCGCGTGATCACGTTGCATGTGCTACTTAAACTTTGGCAATATCTAGTACAGTTAGTTAATAGTTAAGCAGAGTAATTGAACATAAGAAAAAGAAAGTAAAGTCTGGCGCCGGTATGGTGGAAAAAGCTCAACAAACTCGTGGACCCCGATCAGGCCGCGCGGACGCCAAAAATCACTGTACCCTGGATCGCATGGCGATCCACACCAGGGAATTGCTGAGCCTTAAGGAGCCACGGACACTGGACTTCGATGTACTACTACTACTACGTAATGCAAGCAGTGCAAAGTTGTGGTGATAAGATTATGACAAGTGCGTGTACAGACGGAGAAATCTGGGAGTACAGTGATGTCAACTTTTCAGTCACAAACCCACGGAAATAATTAAAATATCAGAAAAATCTTCGCGGGTTTCGTGTGTGTGTGTGTGTGTGTGTGTGTGTGTGTGTGTGTGTGTATATATATATATATATAGTAACAACGAAAAAATAACTAGCATGCCTTTTATATGTTCACTAAACTGCTTGATTTTGCAAAGGAAAAGTAACTTACTCACGTTTTTCTTCCCATAGCGTTCACATAGCCTTTGATATTCAATTCTTCTTCAGATTCTTGCATACTGTTGACACTTTAGCTGAGGAGGCCCTTTTGTATCGATGTGTGTGCATGTTTCGCACGAAAATTACGAATAACGTGCCTGGGTACGTTTTCGTGACTTGATCAAATGCAACAGGTCACGCACTGCAGTCTTCAGAACAGGTTTCGGTAGCTGCGACCTCACTGTCCTCGCCTTATCTGTTAACGAAAATGGCTGCATTTGTGTTAATATAAAGTGAAAACAAGTCATTCCGGTAATGTAAATGGCACAACCGGGGCATTTTTAGTGGGCTTGACCAGGGGTTCGTTTTCACGGTTATGAACTCCGGTCTTCGGACCGACATTTGACAGCTGAGGTGGCGCGTAAATGACTTTCACCTTGACCATAGCGCGAAATTCAAAACAACATGGTTCAAGAAAAAATTTTACAGTCGTGTTCCCTGTTTCAATACAATGGGTAAATCATAGGAAATGCTTGGTAGCATAGAGATATGCCAATGTTAATAGACATGAAGACTTCCTTTCCTTAAAAAATGTTATTGAGGGCTTTCTGTTGCGTGTCAGTTTTTCAGTGTTGAATTTCTCTCAAACTCTTATGTAACCGCTGGGACTGGCCGCCATTTTTATGATATCGTCAACCCAACATTTAGTCTGGTTTATAACTCCCATTCTGATTGGTCCATTGGACTGAGTTGCTTAGAAATTTAAATTGGTTAATGAAAATCAAGGGCGTATATTTGAGATCGCCTCAACCAAAGGAATAGACCCAGCGGTTAGTGTTAGTTTATCTAAGTTCGACCCCATTGTTCAGAGTCACGGGAGTTTACTGACTTTAAAAATCCAGTTTCCACCCTTGCTGAACTAGGCTGGAATTATGGAGTTTTACTTTGGCTGGATTAACGACTACGACTCTATGCATAGTCCAATTAAAATCATAGAACGAAATCGACATCGGGTTCATATACAACATGACGACTACCGTCCACGTTTCGGTCGATTTCAGGATTTACAGAGCATGTGAATCGTCTTCTGGGCATCAACAGACATTTTCCAAATCTGTTCATGTGTTTTATCAAGTAGTTATGCTATCTGAGGCATTTCGCGAGGCAGGACCAGTCTTATTATTATAAGGTTCTTGATTATCCGTCAGGTCGTCTTGACCGGGCGCCGCCATTTTGTTTGAAGCAAATGCAAATTTCATGTGAGGAATAATCTGATTGATCTAAAGGATAGTCATTGAAGAGACACACCTGGTAATAACCACTGGTGGCACTTCGATTGAGCTACGAAATTCCAGCCTTCTTTGGCAAAGGAGGAAGCTGGACTGTTATAGTCTAACGCCCTTGGGTTTAAAAAAAATATTAATGGGATGACACTGTCTCTGCTCACCTTGCTTGTCGTAAGAGGCGACTAACGGGGTCGGGTGGTCAGGCTCGCTGACTTGGTTGATGTATGTCATCGATCCAAATTGCGTGGATCTATGCTCCTGATATTAATCAATGGGTTGTCTGGTCCAGACTCTATTATTTACATACCGCCGTCATATAGCTGTGATATGGCTGGGTGCGGCGTTATACAACCAACCAATCTGGTCGCCTGATTCCGTTACTGCTACAGTGACCACACCCATTTAGGCTTATCACGTGACCGGACTTATAAACAGTCGCACAGTAGGAAGCGACAACTATTTCCGTGACACTGTCATTAATACATAGACTGAACAGCATGAATGAACCTGCCACTTATACCGAGTTTCATCAATTTAAACTCTCTCTTAACCGTATCATAGGCTTCGTGGCATCAATTAAACAAACATAAGTGGATTGTTTACTCAATTGTCTGTTATTAACTATTGAAAATAGGCTCTAAATATGTTCATGGGTGCTTCGTGACAAGTGAAATCCATTTTAGACTTCGGATAGTAAATTATTATCTTATAACCATCTGCTCAGATGCATGTTTCAAATATGTGAAAAAAGTTTACATTGTACAGATAACAAAGAAATAACCCTACATCCTAAAGGATCTCGTAGATTTCTCTCAGTATTCTTGAAGGAAAAACTTATTCTACTTTGGCACCAGTCTAGACGCACACCATTTTCAAAACAAAATGTAATTAGGGAAAATAAAAGGTGTAGACAAGTTTTATTCTTTAGTGATTCAATTAGGAGTAAGTCTTTCCCAGCAGCTTTTCCCCGCTTTGCACGTGAAACTGCACGTTCAACCACTGTATATGTGAGTGGGCAGTCAAGGTCATTTGTTTCATAGCTTGCATCACACGTCATGTGACCGCTGTCAAGTTCATCGCGTATGTTTCGAATGTGTCGATCATCAAATTCTGGAGATGTTGAGTCTGCTAAAAGAAGAATATTCCCATTTCCACCTCACCCCTTGAAGATCCGAGGTGGAATAGATCTTCAGCAACCAATGCTTGCCGTAACAGGCGACTATGCTTGTCGTATGAGGCGACTAACGGGATCGGGTGGTCAGACTCGCTGACTTGTTGATGCATGTCATCGTATCCCAATAATGGAGCGTTCAAACAATAGAATGACGTCGAAGATGTGTTTTAATTCTCGACAGCGACAAGCCGCTACCCATCTAATCAGTGATAGCTACATTTCAACCAACATTCAGTCCAGTGAATGAACGACAGTATTATAATGACTTGTCAGCTTAACCGCATGTCAATTTACGATACCAATGTAGCCGAACCTGACTGTAGGACGAAACCTACAATAAATTCTCTCTCTCTCTCTCTCTCTCTCTCTCTCTCTCTCTCTCTCTCTGTATATATATATATATATATCTATATATATATGTATAATTTTTAACAGGAAAGTTAAGGACCATTTATATTTTTTGACAAAAGTTATGGCATTCAAGAAAAAGGTAACATGGTGATAGCCCTTCAACACGATCATGTAACATGATCACATGAGGCACGTGCATGGTGTGACAGGACACGCCCAGCACGAGTTTCGTGGTGTACAGTTATGTGTAGACTGTTGTTTGCCTCAACCGTCACTCGTGGTGTGGTAAAAAACACACAATGTTAATTAGTGTTCAAGCCCGTGAAGATCCGGCGTAGAATAGGTCTTCAGCAACCCATGCTTGCCGTAACAGGCGACTCCGCTTGTCGTAAGAGGCGACTAACGGGATAGATTGGTCAGGCTCGCCGACTTGGTTGATGCATGTCATCGATCCCAATTGCGTGGATCGATGCTCATGATATCAATTACTGGATTGTCTGGTCCAGACTCGATTATTTGCAGACCGCCGTCATAAAGCTTGAATATTGCTGAGTGCGGCGTTAAACTACAACCTCAAACAAAAAGCAAACAAACAAAACAAACAAATTATTCTTCCCGGACGTGTAGAATACTTAGAGATGCAAAATGCCTGGTAGGCGCCATCTCTCTATTACAGAAGCGGGTAGGTCCATTGGTATTTTGGAAGTTGCATTGGGACAACGTGAAGTTGGACGTCAAGTTGACGTCAGCCATAGTGAGATAATCAGATAATGGGAGAGGTGTCAAAGAACCGGGTCAGTGAAGAAAAGGACTAAAACAGGACAACCAAAGAAAACTCCGCCCCAAAAGAATCAACAAATACCCATGCTAAGTGAATCGTCTTTCTTCTGCAATATCCCAGAATATTGAATTAAGAAACTGGGGAACTCATTTGTATACAGTTCTATAATTACGAATAGACTTCTTGCAGCTCGATGAAGCGCCCGTAGACCTGTTGTGTGTCCCCCATTGACTATACGACATCAACAGGGCCGTCTTCGGGTTGCCAGACAACATGACAGCATGGGAAAGAGCGTGTTACGCCCTACTTTTCACTGACGAGTGACGCTTTTGTCACGACTTTCATGATTGTAGGAGACGTGTCTAGCGATACAAAAATGAGAGGTTTGCAAACTGTTGTGTTGTGTAACACGGTAGATTTGGAGGTGGGTCTGTCATGGTCTGGGGAGGGATCAGTTTGGACGGTGCCACAGACATGTATGTCATTTGGAATTGGAAGTTGAGGGCTCAACAGCATCAGGATGAGATCCGTCATCCCATTGCTAGACCATACACCGGTGTCAAATGCCATGGTTTCCTGTTGATGGACGATAATGCAAGACCTCGCCTGAATTGTGAATGAGTACCTTCAGAGAGAAAGTACTGAAAGACTAGCCTGGCCAGCCTATTCACCAGACATGACTCCCATCGGGCATGCCGGGGATATCCTGCAGAAACGAATTTCAACTCGCCCAGTGGCACCAAGAACTTCGGACGAGCTGGCGGATGCGTTTGTAGAGGAACAGCAACGAATCCAACAAGCTACTTTCAGATCTAGAAATTGAGACTGACTTCAGCTTATGGCTGCGAAGGATGGTAGCTAGGCGTGCTCTCAGCCTGAAGAGGCCCCGAAAAGAGTCACAATACCTGACGAGACATAGTTTCTAACAAAACTGAAGTATTTTACGTATTTTTAATATATATTTTTGCTAGTACTATCCATAAGCACCATAGAGTGAATTAGACTGAAATTGATTTCTCTTGAAGGTAAAGCCAGATATAAAGGGAGGTTATTCAAGGTAGAGGGCGCAACCGTGAGGGGTATATATAGGAATTGTTAAGCCCGGGTAGTTCAATGTGGTGTCGCCGTTACAGTGCGGTCTGTTTATTTCGTTATTAACTTTGCCACGTGTTCTATCGCCATTTTGTTATGGAGCTATCTGAAGATATTAAACAAGAAACTTGACATTAATATTCTACAGCAGTTATCTACATGTCGAGAAGAAGTTGACAGGTCTGTTGAAGACAAACTTGTTAATTTACAAGATAAAGTGGCTCGAACATCGGCAGAAATTCAGAACCTCAAAACTGAAAAAGATTTTGTATGGCAACGGGAAGGGCATCGGCTTCAGTAGAATTTCAATTCAGAGACCCTCGAAAATCTGAGAGAAATTAAATTTGCTATTTTTTACTCAAAATTGGACAAATTGCAAGATCTACTTTGCGTGGAGGTATCGCGCATTGAGCCTAGAAATAAGCTGATTAAGCTTGCCGACTCATCAGATGGAGGTTGGGAGACTCATGCAGAGTAAATGCCTCGGCGTGTACCACAGGGGAAGCCACTTGGTGTGTTTGTTGTTTATATCTGGCTTGACGAGGTTTTGGAAGAGAACTGATATGCTGAGGGACAAGAGTGGTGATATCATATAAGAGGCCGAAGTTGGTAATGCAGAGTTGCGTCCCTTTGTCGTGCCATATTCCAATGACAGGGGTTTCGACCCACATTACATCCACACCAAACTGGTGCTCCGGGATTACTGAACTCTGTTCCAAGCGGGGTTACAGCCTAGTCTCTCACTCCCTTCAATTAAATGCATAACTATTTAAAGTCAGTCTGATTAATGTTGCATGGATTGATGACATGGATTTATCTAAAAATTGTTATCCTCCACAATATAATGAAAAACATTCCAAACATGTCGCATTTATCCCACATTTATTTGAATGTGACCTGTGGAATCAGAAACACATTATTTTCGATCATACTTGTCACATTTTCCTTTTGTTGTTTGTACCAGCGTTCACGTGAACCTGCAAAACGCGGTTTCTGGCACACCTCAGAGGAGAACATATTTAAATGAAACAAAGAGTTGTATAGAGTTGTATTTCTTAAACTGTGTTACACACACTTTATGGACAACCTTATTGGGATCATCAATGGGGATGGAACATGGTGTGTATTTACCTACTTAAAATGTATTTATATGTATTGTTTATTTTGTTTAATTTACTTTTTTAGTATTTTTTGTTTTGGGGTCAGTCATTATATCATTTTTCATTCCTCTTCCACTAGTACAAAGCTCTATTAATGAAAGAAACCGAGTTCAACTGCGTGTTGACACATTTCTTGGTTACCTACAGGACCCATGAGAGCACGGGATGAACGTATTAATTAATGTCAAGGCGACAGTCAATAGACGAAAGGCGTACACCTATTTTACCAACGCTGCTTTGTGTTTATCCGATATCCCAACTTCCAGATCTCTGAACAGTTTCGATAAATAGTTGTCATGGGCTTTATAATTAAATCGACTTTTTCGCGCCGACATTAAAGATGAATAGAACACTTGCAAAGGGTCTTTTAAGTGCTATCATTTGATCGGGTATCTGCTCACTGAACGTTTGTTTAAATATGCTTTATTCACCCCGTCATAGAATGTTATTCCCAACTGTAAGCAGTGAACCGGTTTGTTCCATCATGACCAAATCGTAATGTACTGGTTAAATTGGTTTAAACGCAATAGGATTTACAGATTGTTCTCTGTATGGGATGTACGGTTGTTGACATGATGATAGCGATAGATAAAGGGCCGATGTTCGACGCAAGTTATCTCTGTAGATTCAATGGCAGGTTAGTAATAGGTGGATGTTTGCAATGCCGTCCCGGCGTACACTGATTCAACGTACCCGACGGCGTTAATCATTAAACACTGCTGCAGTCTTGATTATTTTCAGCATGTCCTGATAGACGTATGACGGACATTAATGAAAGACTTAAACGCTCGCTAAAGCGGTGAGTAGCCAATTGATTCAAGCGTTCGTCGGGGTTCGATGCCCCACACGGGAAGGATGTCGGCTCCATATCTGGTGCATACTCACAAACGGACGGACGAACAAATGAAATTATACCAACGAGTTGTGCCTTTTAGTCAGACATTTTCTATTTTAAGAATCCCATACCCGCAGATGTTACGTATGATGTATTTCGAGAAACCTGCATGCGTTATATTTGTATATATATGCGTTATATATTTTAAAACTCTCTGTTTGGCGTCAAGTAAAAAAATCTCTTTGCTACTGTCTAATTGAAATATGATTTTTTTTTTTTTTGTGCTTTGATTTTTCATAGTTTTCGTAGCTGTTGTTAATGAAAAACTGTAGTTTCTAGCATAGCACCAATCGAAGGAATATATTGTAGCACAGGCATACAGCAATGGACATACAAGAAGGTCATTAATGGTGATTCGTATCTGCTTGGATGCTTTATTGGCAAGTTTTATCAATTCATCTTAAAAATAATTTTTCTTTGTATTCATAGAAAGTGTTGTAATCAGCAAGTTCCTAAATGTACAAAATGAATAACACGTCTGATGCTAGTTCCAAAGAGAGAAAGAACTTCAAGGGTATTTTCAAAATGGCATGCTGTCTCATAAATATATGCTATGGTTCTATGTAGAACGAGGGCTGGTCCAAAGGTTCAAAGCCTGACTAAATGTCAACTACGGGCCATACCAAAGTGAACAAGTCATTGCTGACAGGACACGTGGGTGTGTGTTGGGTCGTGTAGCCTGTCAGACAGGACACATGGGTGTGTGTTGGGTCGTGTAGCCTGTCAGACAGGACACATGGGTGTGTGTTGGGTCGTGTAGTCTGTCAGACAGGACACATGGGTGTGTGTTGGGTCGTGTAGTCTGTCTGACAGGACACATGGGTGTGTGTTGGGTCGTGTAGCCTGTCTGACAGGACACATGGGTGTGTGTTGGGTCGTGTAGTCTGTCTGACAGGACACATGGGTGTGTGTTGGGTCGTGTAGTCTGTCTGACAGGACACATGGGTGTGTGTTGGGTCGTGTAGTCTGTCTGACAGGACACATGGGTGTGTGTTGGGTCGTGTAGTCTGTCAGACAGGACATATGGGTGTG
This sequence comes from Haliotis rufescens, assembly GCF_023055435.1. NCBI lineage: Eukaryota > Metazoa > Mollusca > Gastropoda > Lepetellida > Haliotidae > Haliotis > Haliotis rufescens. Next base: position 14,112,341 of record NW_025964361.1, read on the forward strand.
TGTTGGGTCGTGTAGCCTGTCAGACAGGACACGTGGGTGTGTGTTGGGTCGTGTAGCCTGTCTGACAGGACACATGGGTGTGTGTTGGGTCGTGTAGCCTGTCTGACAGGACACATGGGTGTGTGTTGGGTCGTGTAGTCTGTCTGACAGGACACATGGGTGTGTGTTGGGTCGTGTAGCCTGTCTGACAGGACACGTGGGTGTGTGTTGGGTCGTGTAGCCTGTCTGACAGGACACATGGGTGTGTGTTGGGTCATGTAGCCTGTCTGACAGGACACATGGGTGTGTGTTGGGTCGTGTAGCCTGTCTGACAGGACACGTGGGGGTGTCTTGGGTCGTGTAGCCTGTCAGACAGGACACATGGGTGTGTGTTGGATCGTGTAGCCTGTCTGACAGGACACATGGGTGTGTGTTGGATCGTGTAGCCTGTCTGACAGGACACATGGGTGTGTGTTGGGTCGTGTAGTCTGTCTGACAGGACACATGGGTATGTGTTGGGTCGTGTAGCCTGTCTGACAGGACACATGGGTGTGTGTTGGGTCGTGTAGCCTGTCTGACAGGACACATGGGTGTGTGTTGGGTCGTGTAGCCTGTCTGACAGGACACATGGGTGTGTGTTGGGTCGTGTAGCCTGTCTGACAGGACACATGGGTGTGTGTTGGGTCGTGTAGCCTGTCTGACAGGACACATGGGTGTGTGTTGGATCGTGAAGCCTGTCTGACAGGACACATGGGTGTGTGTTGGATCGTGAAGCCTGTCTGACAGGACACATGGGTGTGTGTTGGGTCGTGTAGCCTGTCTGACAGGACACATGGGTGTGTGTTGGATCGTGAAGCCTGTCTGACAGGACACATGGGTGTGTGTTGGATCGTGAAGCCTGTCAGACAGGACACATGGGTGTGTGTTGAGTCGTGTAGCCTGTCAGACAGGACACATGGGTGTGTGTTGGGTCGTGTAGTCTGTCTGACAGGACACATGAGTGTGTGTTGGGTCGTGTAGCCTGTCAGACAGGACACGTGGGTAGGTGTTGGGTCGTGTAGCCTGTCTGACAGGACACATGGGTGTGTGTTGGATTGTGTAGCCTGTGTGGCAGTGTAGAGTATGTGTCTGGTCGTGTAACCTACCCAGCAAGGCACATGTCTATGTGTCTGGTTGGGCAGCAAGTGTGTTTAAGGGTTTGATACGAGGGCTGGTCAAAATGTTCTAAGACTGTCTAACTTTCAACTAAAGGCCACAACGAAGTGAACTAGTCAATGTAGGAAAATGCTTGAGTAGTTCATTGCAAGCGGATTTGGTTTGTTGGGGCCGTTTGTGTGTTAGTGACAGCCACTTGAACGTGATAGGGGTCCAAACGCACACAGAAATGGAAAAGAACGACGACTACCGAGCAGTCACGTTTTTTACTTCATAGAATTGTACTCCCATAGAAATTCATGACCGCATGTCCCTCACCTTCCATCAATGAAGATTCAATGAAGGAGAGAGAACTTATACTGTCAGATGGACGTATTACTGCGTAAGATATCTGCTCGTTTGGTGCCAAAGTTTCTAAATTCAGATCTAAATGAAAAAAGAACTGATATTATCAAGAGAAAATTTAGAGCAAATTTAGGAGGAATTCGTCAAATTGAGAAAGAGATTAGTAACGGGTGATGAAACAAAAATGGGTCTAACTATGAATCAAAACGCCAATCCATGGAATGGCACCACATTCCACTTCGGAACCAAAGAAATACAAGTCTTACAGATCAGTGAACAAGGTTATGGCCATTGTATTCTGGGATACAAAGGGTCTGATCCCTGTTGATTACTTAGAAAGTCAAAAGACAATTGCCGGTGCCTACAAAGCTGATTTGCTTCATCGCCTGAGAGATTCTATCAAAGAAATGCGGCGAGGAATGCTGACAGCTGAAGTTCTGCACGCCCTCATGACAATGCCATTCTCACACCTCTCGATTTGCAAAGGCTGCTGTGCAACAATGTGGGTTCGAAAAGCTTCCTCACGCTATTGTTCTCGCCAGATCTGGCACCAAGTAATTTCCACCTGTTTCCTAAACTGAAAGAAGACCATCGCGGAAAGCGAAGCGATGACCTTAAAGCTGTCGTGAATGGGTTTTTCAGGTGGCTTCAGAAAACGCCTTCCTGGCTGGAATTGAAAAGCTTCACTATCGATAAGTAGGAAAAGCAGGGAGATAATGTTGACAAAAAACATTAGTAACACTTTCACAATTGTTTGTTAGGCTCAGAACTTTTTACCAGACCTCATATAAGCATTACGCCGCAATTCGCTTTGAGGAGTTTGTGTCCCTTGGGCACACCAGATCGTATGATCGTAGTTTAAAATCCCGGTTTGGCACCACACCCATATTTTTAGATACCATCAACGTGGTTTAAAGACCAGCGTCACTTTGGCTGTTTTGCATCCGAACAAGCTGACACAAATGTTATTATGCTCAAAGTAGCGTTAAACCGATTACCTCACTCAAATGCACACATATATATGTGAATTCTTCTTGGTAATATGTAATAATATTTGCAACACGTAACATCTTATCAGTCATGTAATCATTGACTTGTGACTTCTCTGAACCGACTTAGAATATGATGTGGGCATGTTTTATTCAAACTACCACACCGAATGTTGTTTTGACCATAACTTCAATTTGTGATTTCCCTTATTGTTTAAATATACTGAAAGGCAATGCGGTGCGGTGGATTTGGTTTTACTTACAAACCTTTGTTTGGCTTTTTGGCTTTGAACCAGGTGAGGTAAGGTGAAATGGGGTTTGACGTTGCGTCCAAGATTATTGCCCTTATATAGCGACGTGCATGCACGTGTGTGTATGTGTGTGTCTGCTTGTAGTTAGTCCGGACCACGAAGGCGGTCTATAGTTGTATGTCGAGGTGTCTTTGTGTACATTTACCTGAATGTACATTACGTTTAAATACCTGCACATATCGATATGCATGTATGTAGAGATAGAGATAAGTTGAAGTTTTTGTTGGTGATACGTTGATTAGTTGAATAAAATGTACATGTACATTTAATGGTTTAGTATGGTGTATGTTGACAATATATTGTATCTTAACGCGTAATGCAGTCTTAAGGCCTGGTGCAGTCCGACCATTGTCAGACAAATTGTATTCTTCTAAATGCCATACGGCACATGACAGCTTAGTGAATATTGCTTAACCCCGCATCCGCAATTTTGCAGCTATTCGTGGCTGTGACATCTTAATAAACGTTACTATTTATTATTTTCGGAGTGTGGTATATTTCTTATTATGAGGTATCTATTTCAGGGGAAATAATCAACCTTCTCCAAGTAACAATGGTTAAGAAAGATATCAATTTGTGTTATTAAAGCAAAGTTTCATTATTGTATCGAATTACTGCTACTAATGATAGCCCAGCGATAGTCATGTATCGAATTAATGCTACTAATGATAGCCTAGGAACATAAGAACTCTAACTGTTTATAGAGACAGGTGCAAGGTTTATCACCAAAAGCTGGTTGCTACATGAGATATCGCCAGGTTGAGACTAAACAATAATTCCTTCACTATAATTGTGTGACAACGCAGACTATTTTGACGTCATCGGTTAATATGACGTCAAATTCAAATGACAGCACTAATCTCTCTAAGCTGGTTAGCTGTACCGAAGAAACTGGTTAGTACTATTTGCAAACTGTAAAAAGTTTTCAAATTGATTTTGGATAATGAAAATAATATCCCCCTCGGGTATTTTGATATCAAATATATCAACATCGCCGATAGAGTTGAAAACTTTTCGGCATCGGTGTTCAAAGCTCACTCTACAAGGACTGCATCAACTTCTAAAATCACTGATTAGGGGCATAAAGGCTACTGATATCATCCAACAGGCTAGATGGTAAAATATGTCTACCTTTAAGATGTTTTATTGTAGGGAACCGAAGGGTTGTGCTTTTTCACACTGCAGTTCTCTCAGGGCAAGCTTTTAACTAACACTAACTATATCTTGTCGCGATTACGTAGTGTGAAATGAAATCTTAACTTTACAAGTAATTGAGGCGAGATGTGAAAGTGTTCCCAACCTTTCCCTATGTGTTTGTTCATTTCGCCCCTCCTTCATAATTTCCTTACTGCTAATATTACAAGCTGTTTTCACGTTCAGTTAAGAAGGGAGAAACATCAGCAGTCCGGAAAACTCAACAGAACTGGTAACCAGTAATATGATCCAAGGATTGCGTGGGACTGAAAGTTCTCTTTAGTGCGAAATAGTGAAACCTGTTACCGTGGAGTAGTGTGATTCAGAGACTGAACCACAGATGATCCTATCCACACTTTGTGCCAGTTAGACTTTTGACGTTGCCGTACAAGGATTTCGTTTGTTTAGTGAGGTAGTGAGTGAGTGGTGTTGGGTTAACGCCTCTTTAACATTCGGGGCGAACCGGAAATCGAACCCACAATCAGAGGTTTCTGGCGTGCCCAAGGGACGCAACTCTGCACAGCTCAGACGACTGGGCAACCCGTGCCCCCTAGTTTGTTTAGAGCTTTGGTAGCAAAGTAACATGTGCCAAAGAAGCCCTCCTTTTTTTTCTTTTTTTTTAGTGAGTGAGTGAGTTGGGTTTAACGCCGCTTTTAACAGTATTCCAGTTATATTGCGGCGTGTCAGCTTAATGTGGGAGGAAAGCCCGAAGTGATGCAGGTCTCAGACGTTTACCACTTCGGTGAAACCCACGAGCACGGGTATGGTGCTGACAAACCTAGTAACATAATCGGGGCGAACCGGGATTCGAACCCACAATCATAGGTTTCTGGCGTGCCCAAGGGACGCAACTCTGCACAGCGAATCGCGGCGCCTTAGACGACTGGGCCACCCGTGCCCCCCTCTTTTTTTGAGGGTTATTCTTTAATAAAGTTCCTAGTATCTTCACACGTGTTGTATCTTGTGCCTCGTTGTTCTTGCTGGCTGTTCGCTGGTTATAGACAATGGGGAGATCTCGGTGAGTCTTGCCTGGATAACCTCCGTGTGTTAAGCTTTTATCAACGTGTGTTCACATATTGATATCAAAAAACACACGGGTCAGATTTTCTACGTAATTAACTTTTGCGGGATAAGTCTATCAGTCTTTAGACAGAAACCAGCTTCTCATCGAGTAGTAGGATAGGATGATCATCAATAGATATTCCCACAAATTGCAATTATTAAGTATTTTGAAAATGTATTCAAATTATTAGTAAGATGCATGTTCTATTTGGAATAGAATATGAACAAAAACTGTCCTTATGTGAATTTTTCTCTAATCTCGATATGTAACATCAACCTCATGATGTCTTGACAACAGTCCGACTGTTATCTAATGTAAGGTGTTCTGAGCCTGATCTGCTATAACGGTACAATAGCTAAGTCCCTTTCACGGGTTTACCCATCTCAGCTATAAATAAAGAAGATCAGTGAAACCGCCTCACTTGTATCATATTCAGAAGGACAAACACTCTACACGTGACTTTATGTTTAGAGAGGTAACTTAAACTTTCCACAAGTCAACCTTTGTGTCGAGCAATATTCCTGCAGCTCCAGTTTTGGTGTCTACATTTCACAGCTTTTGAAGTACAATCGAGCATGCTCTTTCTACGAAGACTCCGTGGTCTAGTGTCAGAGCGTCTGTCTCACTCACTCACTCACTTACGCACTCACTCACTCACTCACCAGCCGTCAAAGAACTCTCGCCAACTAAAACGCAGTTATTTCAGGACCTGAATCCTTGATATGATATGGTATTATGCCGTTTTTAGCATATATATATTTTCAGCAAAATCACGGCGGTGGACACACGAAATGGGCTTCACACATTTTACCCAAGTCGGGAATCGAACCCGAGTCTTCGGATTGATCAGCGAACGCTTTAACCACGTGCACAAGGCTACCCGACCGCCACTGAATCCTGTGACTCGGTTACAGAAGATGATAATTTGTCTCACATTTTAATATAACAATTTGTGCAACACCAACACACATTTTAAATGACATTTTGAATGCACAGGTGTTTTGTTTTTATGTTGTTGAGAGAGAGTATTTATTAGAAAGAGACAAGCAATGATAACGTTAATATGGGGGGGGGGGGGTTGTGATTTTAAGGGACAATGTGGTCACTGGACATAACAGGAGAAACCTCACAACTTTTTTTGAGAAGTTAAGGATTAAGTGATGATCAAGTTGTTTATTTAGTTACACAACTATAGGGTTATGTGATTTTAAGGGACACTCTGGCACTGGAATAAACACGAGAGGGCCCTCAGCCAATGCATGTATGTGAGTTGTTTAGGGGTAGCTGTGTTTAATCGTGATGTGTCGTCCCGTGATGCTTTTACCACTACACTGATGTGGCATGGCGCCACATCCAGGTTCTTGGACTGGCCACTCACTACAAGGACGATAGTCACTTCCTTTTTTCTGTGGACTTTTCTGTGGAGATTTAAATCCTTACTACGAAGATTATGCATCTTTCCCTCTCGGAAATAGACTTCATGTATCCAGGAACATTGATATTCGCAACAAAATCACTAGCTTTTTTCAGTGTGCTTTAAATTGAAATTAGTTTTATCGTCTAAAAAAATACACAAAAGTCTTAAATAAGTGCATGGGTTTTATTCTCACACTGACATTTTACGTTCATTACATATTGCCGTGTCAAATGTGATGTCAAAACTTTACATAGAAGGTTATAGTTATCTTTTGTTAGCACAATATCATACCCCACGCTGAGGATCGTTGCTCACAATGCAGATCACTGGATTGTCTGTTTCAGACTCGATTATCTACTGGCGGACGTCATATAATTGGAATATTGGCGAGTGTGGTGATAAACAAGCAGTGTGTGATCAACAAACAACACCAAGCGCGAGTGGACAGGCATTTAAACGTTTCTCGGAGTACAATTGCCCGTCGTTGGGCACGACATCGGCGGCGACATGGCACCACTAGAGATCGTGCAAGATGAGGGAAAACATGGTCGCGACACGACACAGCACACTGCAACACAAATTCCTGGTAAACGTCCCAAATCTGAACAGATTGCTTATATCTACAATATCCGAATTAACAATAAGAAATGAATAAGAACGCTTCAACGGAACATTACTCCCTAACAGTACTTTAACATCCAAGACTGCCACAGATGCTGAGGATCCTGGCTCAGTTGGGATGTCATCCTGTCGAAGAGGGCACATGTTTCATTGAAGCTATCATAGCTGAACATCCCACACTCTGTGTGCACATGGCAGAGACGGCCACAGTCCAGTAGACTGGTTGGTGTTTCCTCCAGAAGACCGTTTTCAAACTTTGCATTTTCACCGACCATTTTGTATGTGCTCCTGTGACTGGCACCTACAAACATTGCAAAAAGGATCAGATTTAAGTTCATAACTGTTAATGAATGTCGACTGTATAAAGGGTTTTTCTACACCCTTGCTTAACTTGTACCAAACCGGCCACTCGTGTGTTGAAAAGTTAATTCACGTCTTTATAACACACATTCTGGCAAAAAACATTTACAAATTAAAGTGAACTGAATAAACCAAAGTCTTCCTTAGACTTGACCAAAATAGCCAGTTAATTACTATATTTGTTGAAGTGAGAGCACTTCTGTCAAAATAACATTTGTATTTGGCCATAGCAAACCATGTCATGGAGCTGTGCTCGAGAGACCAGTGTGTCATAACAGAAGAAGAATGTAGTAATTGATCATGAAAACATGTGTAAAGGTCAAAGTTGTATTATGATCAGCTAATGGTATCAATGGACGACAATATAAAGGATAAAAAAAAAAAAAGTTACACTGACAATGATCACTGATCAGAGCAAACACACAAGCGGATTAGCTAAGCAACTGTATAACAAAACTAAAATGAGAGTAGCTAAAACAACACTTTGACAAGATACTGACAAGATGCGACCAATTAACACATGAGAGTTTAAGTCAACTATATCAAATGAGTGAATAACCTCGGCTGGGTTAAATAGCCGGAAATAAACACAGCAGGCCTATCCCTGAAATATGTTGCATGTACAATAATAGAGGCGAAAGACGCCTGAACAGCAACTAGTCTTATAGATTACAGACTCAGTCACTTTGACTGGGCAAGGAAATTCTAAACTTCCCAAAATATAAGGTACTTGATCCACAGAGTGTCTTGACTCACAATCATTAAAAAGTTTTCTTGACCAAAAGAGTAACTTGACTCCGGATAGTAAACAGGGACTTGACCTAAAGTAGACACTCGCGAGAAGGTTGGTTATCAAAGGATTGCGAAGTTCTAAGCCTTGCTAACCTTCACTTATAGACCATAACAGTGAACTAGTCAATATCGTACGTTGTTTGAGTAGTTCATTGCAAGCGTATTTGGTCTGTTGATGCCGTCTGTATATTTGTGACAGCCAGTTGAGCGCGATAGTGGAGCGTGTCAATATGTAGATAGAAATGGTTAAGAACTGAGCAGTCATCAAGTTTTTTACTTTTGAGAAAAGTACTACCAAAGAAATTCATGACCGCACATCAGAAGTGTATAGGGATCAGTGCATTAGCTATTCCACTGTTAAACGCTGGACAGCTAAGGCTTGGAGAACAAACTTGATGATGACCCTAGGTCTGAACGTCTCTCAACTTCCATCAATGAAGATTCAATGAAGGAGAGAGAAAAACTTTATACTGTCAGATAGACGTATAACTATTGCTGAACTTGAGGGAGACACAGGTCTCAGCCATGGATCCATTGAAACTATTAATCATGAACATTTACAGATGAATAAGATATATGTTCGTTTGGTGCCAAAGGTTCTAAATTCTAATCTTCAGGAAAAAAGAACTGACATTGACAGAAAAAAGATTAGAGCTTACTGTGGAAAATTTCGTCAAATTCAAAGAGATCAGTAACGGGTAATGAAACGTCTACCACTATGATCCTTAGTCAAAACATCAATCCATGGAATGGCACCATTCCACTTCTCGGGCACCAAAGAAATTCAAGTATTCCAGATCAGTGAAGAAAGTTATGGCCACTGTATTATGGGATACAAAGGGTGGGATCCTTGTTGATTACTTAGAAAATCACGAGACGATTGCCAGTGCCTACTATGCTGACTTGCTTCATTTTTCCTGTGCGATTCTATCAAAGAAAGGCGTCGAGGAATGCTGACTGCTAGAGTTCTACTCCTTCATGACAATGCCTCTTCTCACACCCCTCGACTTGCAAGGGCTGCTGTGGGTTCATAAAGCGTCCTCACCCTACATAGCAAAGCGCTATGGCGACAACGATGACCTCAAAGCTGCAGTGAATGGATATTTCTGGGTGGCTTCAGAAAACCTCTTTCTGACTGGAATTGAAAAACTTCACTATCGATATGAGAAGTGTATTGAAAAGTAGGGAGATTATGTTGAAAATAAAATACAATTGTTGGTTTTGCTTGTTGGGCTTAGAACGTTTTGAAGAGCCTTCGTACTAGAAAAACGGAGTGTGAAAAACCCTTGCAAATAAGTCGACCTCAATACAACCAGAGTAAGTCAGTACTAATTTAACATTGCCTCGTAATCACTTACGAACGAAACCTGACTTTGAAATTACCACCCAGTAGCAAGACGACCCGTAAGCGGTCTAGCGAAACCTGGAGGAAAAGGCACATGGTTTTTGACAAGGATTTTATACGTGTGCGCGGAGGTCGGTGAGAACAATACGCCCTGGTCAGAAATGGGAAAGCGACAGGCTGGGGAGCTAACAAAGTGTGTTTTCTAACTTTTTAAAACACAGGAATAAGGTAGCAAACATAAATGAAATAACATATATCAAATTAATACATGATAAAAGGTTCAGGGTTAATCATAATTTTTGGAATGTGTACACCTTGCACATGCAAAGGATTCTTATTGTTAAACAGAACATTTGAACGATCTGTTTACCCTTTTAACCGAACATCTTAGTTTACATTTATCATAAATTGCGAATGTGTTTTGTTTTATTTTTATCAGGACTATTTAAATATTTATGCAAAATGTTTTACTGTTACCAGTCTTTTTTGTTTGATTTTGATATTTACATACAAATGTTTTGTGATGCGTATTTTCTCACACATTCACTCATACGCAAGCGTTCTAATACATCCTCACGCCGTTTATCGATGCCACTTGTTCCACAGTTTTTCTCTTCATTGCATTCTCGTTAAAGGATCGTTGTCACATACTCACCAAAGACAAACGTTGCATTGTAAACAAGCGCACTAACGCTCATGGTTGTGACCCTGTGTTTAGCAGATACGTCCCGCCTGACCAGTATGTCAGAACCCTGTATGGTTCCTCTACCCAGAGTAACATCGTCTTCAGACCAGGATAACCACATGTCTCTGTCAATTTGAAGAACAAATATGTTTTCCTTCCTTTCAAAACGATTAAAGTAATTTCTGTCATGTGCAAAAGTAAAATGTACTCGGTTCAATAAAGCCAATTTGTTTGTGTCACAAATTATGAATACGTACATGCTGAGTCTCTGCACACATGTGTATTGCCTCGTGTGCATGTCTTTGTCTGCAATGTTGCAGCTACTTCATGTCAGGCAGAAAGAAAACTATTTTTGGTAGCCTTCCGGCTATAATGACACGTCAAAAACGTCAAAGCCAGAGATCAGTCTTAAATATTTGCCGAAACAAATTCCAGGGCAAAGAGGGTTTAATAGTGATGTAAATTAGAAAACTGCTCACAGAAAACCAGTGATGACACCATGTGCTCGCCTCACATACCCTTCATCATAAACTAAGAGACTGTTTGTTTGTTTGGTGCTCAAAGCCCTTATGGTTTTGGAAACCAAATGCGCAATGCAGTACAACTTTGAAACTTAAAGATAAAGTTATAAGCACATTTTATAAGAACACGTCTCGTCAAATTCCAATCATAAAATGCTTAAGACATCCTCTTCCCACCGAGAGACCTTGGCCTTCAACGTCATCCGAACACATGCGAGAACGTCACTTGTTGCAATGTAGCTTATGGTACATATGTGAAGTACCCATTCCACACGAACAATGTTTCCTGAATAAAACTATTTACAACCGTTACTTGAGTTAATGCGATCTTGACATTATTACCCAGTTTCGTCAAATTCCAATCATTAATACTCAAGTTATTTTGTAAACAAGTGTCCTTGACGTTCACTAACACTGAGTGACCCCGATCTTCAATATCATCCAGTTACATGTGAACACATTAATTTTGACAAACTCTGGTTGCGATGCAAAAAGTATCCATAATAAACTGTCAATACTTCCAGAATGAAACTATTAACCAGTAAGTACCAGCCAAGTGTGAATGACCTTCTATGCGAGCTTGACATTTGACACAACTATGATCGTGGCATAAGACAGGTTTCGAATGAATATTTGAGACTCAGTAATATGTGATTGGTAAATGCTCAGATTTCTCAGTTTGAAATCTCATGAATTATCTGCAATGTTTCATAACTTGACCCCAAGTTATCCTGATCTTATACAGAGGTCACTCAAAACACACGACCCGTGAAGCTTCCGGGGTAGAATAGGTCTTCAGCAACCCATACTTGCCGTAAAAGGCGACTATGCTTGTCGTAAAAGGCGACTAACGGGATCGGGTGGTCAGGCTCGATGACTTGGTTGATGCATGTCATCGATACCAATTGCATGGATCGATGCTCATGATGTCAATCACTGGATTGTCTGGTCCAGACTCGATTATTTACTGACCGCCGTCATAAAGCCGGAATATTGCTGAGTGCAGCGTTAAACAACAAACAAAACTAAGTATTCTAAGGCTCATCGCATTCCATTTATATACACTTAAACTACCGTGTACACAGGCTTTTTGTGCCTACGTCATACCGAATGGCCTTGACATTCAATCATATGTCAGAATCATTTCCCAGGCGGATATAGGATTATTAGATATGAAGGCTTTAACATGTGACATAAGCATATGGTTGAAGCCGCCCGAACACCTATTGGCAGTATATGTACTTCATTATTGAACACAATGTATATACATACCCAAAGAGTGAGTCATTTTGTTACAATACTTACGTGTAGGAATCACAATCCATCAGCTGAGGAGTCTGATCCTCTGTGCCCTGACAATCTTTACATTCTCGAATGGCACTTTTATTGTTGCCCCACCCTCCGAGGACAATTTCATAAGACCCGCTGCTGCTTCCGTCCCCTAACAGGATGTAGGCGTCTTCGCAGGTCCTTACTTTGAAACTGATGCTGGAACATTCGCTGATTTCAACTCCATATCTAGATGTATTGTGATACTCTTGATTCCCGCTAGAAAATATCACTGCAGGAGATCCCAAAACAGCTGGTGAAAAAGAATACATTATTTGATGACGTATGAAGCACATAAACACATGTATAACATTAACATGTTTAGGGATTATGTGAGCACAAATACGTCTATCAATGAAGGTAGTTGTGATAGCATGTTCAGGGCCTTTGTGTAACTACAATGTGTAAAATGTAAGAATTCGCGTAAGTGTTACATTTTGCTGTATCCGAACATTCCTAACTTTTCTCACATGAGATGTTTTGCGCTTTCTCTGGAAAATCGTCACTTCGTCGTACGTCTGAGGGGCGGTCGGGTAGCCTAGTGGTTAAAGCGTTCCCTCGTCACGCCGAAGACCCGGGTTCGATTCCCGACATAGGTACAAAGTGTGAAGCCCATTTCTGGTGTCCCCCGCCGTGATATTGCTGGAATATTGCTAAAAGCGGCGTAAAACCATACTCACTAACTCACTCACTCGTACGTCTGACATGGTATCTCGTATGGTGATCTACCTTGAGTTGCAGGCGATCTAAAGGGGGTATTTTATATTGTATTGTTGAATGATAGTTACACATGCTCTCAAACTAGCTTGAATAAATCTTTTATATACTAGTTATTGTACTGTCCTTAGACGATAAGATTTTTACAGTTACAAAATGTTGGTTGTTATGTATACTCAACAACAAAAGTTCCTGTATATGTGACACCAATATTTTAGTGTATTTTTCAAACAAGTAAAGTTTGGTTTCAATATTGTAGTACATGTATGGAATCAAGTCACAAAAACGCAACTGCTACAGAAAAGCATGCATTCCATGCAAAAGATGACTTTTATGCAAGCCTCATGCATTTCACTACCCAAGAATGGGTATAAAAACCTGTGCGTTATCGAGATTCCATTTGCATTGTTTAGCATCGTGCTGACAACCACTCAGAAAAACAACAAAATTACGCAAGTATTCAACTTTACGAAATGACACGCCTGTCCGAAAATGAGCGTCTGCGAGCCATTGGTATGCTTGAAGCAGGATCGAGTCATCGTGATGTTGCAAGATAATTTAACGTCCACAGAAACACCATTTGGTGTTTATGGCAACGTTGGCAACAGACGAATGCAGTCAGAGACCATCCTCGGAGTGGGAGGCCACGCGTAACCAATAATCGGAAAGACAACTGGATTCGAACAACACTCCTACGAAATCGATTCCAGCCAGCAACAGTGACTGCAAGGAGCATCCCTGGCCTTCGACGAATATCTTCACAAACCGTACGTCGCCGCCTCAGATGTGCAGGGATTGTCGCCAGAAGACCAACCAGACGTCCCATTTCACAGGAAATCACCATCAAGCACGTCGACAGTGGTGCAAACAGCGTCTACGCTGGACGGCCATGCAGTGGGGACAAGTTCTATTCACTTACGAGTCTCGTTTTCACCTCAGCCACAGCGATGGACGGATTCGAGTGTATCGACGTCGAGGTGAACGTTACGTCATTGTGTCATGGAAGAAGATCGGTTCGGGGGCGGCAGAGGACCCGTTTGATAGTGGTAGAGGGAAATCTCAATGGACAGCGCTTCCGCTACGAGATCATCAGCCCTATTGTTCTACCGTTTTTGCGTCGTCATGGCCCAGGCATTACCTTTCAACATGACAACGCCCGGCCTCACATTGCTCGACTTGTTCAGGATTCCCTTCCACAAAACAACGTGAATGTCATCCCCTGGCCGGCTCGCTCCCCTGATCTCTCACCGATCGAGCACATGTGGGATGAGATGGATCGGCGCCTTCGACGTCAACCACGTGTTCCACAGACACTCCGGGAACTTCGAAACATGCTCCAGCAGATATGGACAGATATCCCACAGGACTTTGTGCGACGCCTGGTCCATTCCATGAGACGAAGATGTGTTGCTTGCATCGCAACCAAAGGTGGACACACAGGCTATTGATTTGTAAATTGATATTTTGGCATGTTCATGTTTTTTTTTATGAAATCACGCTTTTGCTGAAGTCAGTATGGCAAATTAAACCATTTGAACACTAACAGGAGTCTTTTATCTGTTGCAAACCGAAATTGTTTCAAAACTGTTTTCAAAACATAACTTTGCATTAAATCTTATTCAATGTCACAAGAACTTTTGTTGTTCAGTATATATTTTTTCTCGCCACGATATGGCTGCAATATTGCCAATGTGACGTTAAATTTTAATTCCACACTCGTACGTCTGGTGAGAAAGGACAAGTGTCGCTCTCCTACGGTGTTTCAAACTACACAGCAGGGACTTGATGTTCAACTTAAAATTGAAAGTAAATGACTTACCCTTGGACAATGTTAACACAGCGCCTACAACTAGAAAATGATTACAAATCATCCTTCGCAACTCCTGTGAGAAGCAACGAATACACAGGCAGGTTTCGTTTCCAACTTGCACGTAGCGAATGTGACTCTCCTATACACAGTTATATTTTAAAGTAGGTAATAAACATAAGCCAACATGGAAAAGAATGGATATCACTGTCATGGCAACTATGGACAATATTTTCATTTAGTACCAGTCAATATGGATTGATTCAGTCGTCTAGGGTACTTTGTGTAAATTGAAAGTTCTCTCTGGTATGATGTCATCTGACATTGTTTCCAAGAGTGAGTCAGCACACTCAGCGTAGTTAGATTATGGCGTTATAATTACCTTCCGTCAATGTGTAATGTAATGCAGTGCACAATACAATCTTTTCACAACTTCGAAATTCAACGTCGAAATTTTAAATAATTAAGACGTTGTTGGTAGAAGGATGGCGTACGAATGCAACATTCATATCTGGACTCGACCATAGAGTGTTCTCTTTATTGCGACCTGGCAATTAAGTGCGGGGCTCCTCCGAGATCGATTATACGAACATGTAAGAAACAGATTCTAAATTCATATTATTAATAACCTAACCTCAAACATCACCAAATTAGGAGAATTTTCACTCAACAGTAAAATCTACCTGCATAATTTCGAACTCGATTCAGAGAAGACCGGGGAAGTGCGAGAGACGATCTACTCGTCGAATCATGTCATGACCTTGTGCTTTGAGTCAGCATTTTAAGGTGGGAGAAATGGGTTTATGTTGCACTTATATATAACCAAGAGCAGGCAAGTGGGTTGTGTGTGTATATGTGACTGCCTGTACTAGTCCTGACAAATGCCGGTTTAATTTGATGGTCCCAACTCACTGATTATGAGTTACCATTCCACTGTTTTAACAATCATTTAATACCCCACTCAGACTAGATAGCCGCTCTAACGACAAGACCATGGATTTGGTCTTTTCAGTCTATATTTGTGTGTCAAGTTGTTGCAATGGTGGTTCAGTAAATAGTTATTCATGATACGAGAAGTTATCGGTTAGTTGATAGAAAGGCCGACATCTCTAATGAGAACTACTTGAATGGTCAAACGGGGGTCTTGCCATTTTCAACACAAAGTTCAATCGCGATGAATGCTATGGTGATCCTTCGAAATTATGTCTTGTTTATTAATGTTGTTCTGAATCATGACAATTTCACGATACATGCATCACTACAATACACAAGAGAAAAATCCATATATTCATTCTGGCTTAAACGTATTTGTTCTAAAGTCTTCTGCAAACATTCGCGAACCTGACAAATTGAGTAAAGTAAAGACTGTCCATATTTCAGTTATTTTGAGCAGCACACACATTGACTCGATGCATCTCGGTGCTTGGGATTCTAAGAAATGTCTATCTGGAGACGATAACATGTTTGGGAGCAAAGTAGACATTGTGCTACCGACGTCATTCGAACAGCTGATGAACCTAAATAGCCCCCTGCGTACGTTGTGTAAAATACACGCGTATTGTTATTAAATTGGTTATCGCTTATAAGTCATATATATATATATATATACATTCTCCAATGGTATAGAATTTATGTCAGGCCATGAGATTGCTGATGACTGCATAAGCTCGAAAGAGCTTATATTTATTCAGACACAAACCAACAATTTCAAATATTGATCTTACACTCTTTGCGTTGTGAAATAAAGTGCTGCGGTTCCTACATTACTTAAAGTAAGTGTGGCAATATACTTCGGGCGGAGAGAGTGTATTGTAAAATTCAGTAACATCAATATAGCTTTTGGCGCTACTCCAACACGTCATGTCTACCGCGCTACAATGCATTGACGTCGAAATAGTTGTGTCTACTTTGGAACAAAGCATAAACATGTCGCTTCATTTTCCCTGGGGATGTCTGTTTGACTGATGCTTACAGGATATCTGCCTACGTGAGTTTATTGTCTTATTGAAGTAGACCAAGCCTCGTGGTAAAAAAATATGGTTTGTCAGCTTTATGACACTGAATGCACACAAAAAAATTCTCTACTTTTGGTACGTTTTGAAATAAAAGATATTTGACATTTCTCAACGGGAACCAGTGATGATATCCTTTTACTTTAGTAAACACATTTTGTTAACAGACAAACGGGTCTGACAAAGTACAAGTTGTGAGATTTACATAGTCATCTGTAATTTACACACAGCATATTACATAATTATTACACAACGGAAACAGTGAGAGGGGTAAAAGTAGAGCATACCCCTAAAGCACAGAACAGTTGAAACTTATGCATCGAGATGACTAGTACTAACCACTGACGAAAATAATTTAATAAAACCATGCACGTTTGTAAGTACTTAGTTTTAAAGCATACCCTTTTATTTCCCTTTAAAATTGTAAGTTATGGAAAACGTGTCTGTTGTTAAGTTATCAATGAAAGCACTTCGCATGGTTTCCAACATGTAATTACACAAAGAGAAAAATAAGGTCGTTCGCAACGCTGGGGCTGCTCATACTTTCACTATGTCTTGAATAAAAGTGTATTTTTTAAAGATTTGCTGTTAGTGCCTTCAAATCTATAGCTGATGGAATGACGGATTAAAGGACATTTTGAAATCTGTGTGTTTGTACTGTTTCGTAGGATGTAACAATTTGACTTTGCAAGATAACTTAGCGTGAGGCTAGAAAATAGCGATGCAATTTGGGATGGAATTTTTGCACATGGATTTTAATTTACTTTGACAACGTCTTTCTTTGAGGGATTCCCAAACTGTTCCAAATGGAGCAAAATGCGAGATTCAAACATGGGAGAAAAAGTGACAAAACGTTCTGCTTCAAGTTAAAAGGTTTTGGAGTTTTCAGTGGCACCCGTCTCATTTAAGTTCTTCTTTGGGACATACTATTGCACAAGCAATTGCCTTTTATTCTAAAGTCCCGATCTACTTGAGTTTTAAGAAGCAAATTTTGTTTAATGCTGATAAAAGGTACAAATGAAATATGGTCTTCAGAACTACACTGGTACTACTGATAAGAAGATGGTTAAAACATGTGTTGAAGAACACGCACGCGTGCACATATATATTTTCTTACACACCTGTGGGTGAGAAACCCGTTTGAGATAACTGGTATCAAACATATGTGTGACATCGAATTCCGAATGATTGGCTACTCCATGGTGATGACCTGGGGTCAGATGATGACGAACTACTTTCCCGAGTGTAAGTCATTCATAAGTTGCTCGTGCTTCAGTCGAATGTTCACCTACGTCTCTATTGAACAACAGGATCGTGTAATTAATAATAAATATATACAAACTCGTCCTCGGCTGCGAGTTTGTTTGTTATTATTATCAGTTACATCATCTGTTGTTGTGTCAACACTATCGTTTTTCAGAATGTAAACCTCCTGGATGCCACAGCGACACATATGTCCTTTCTCTTCAACCCTCACTTCGAAATCGAAAAAAAAAATTCAAAATACATCACGCACACTTCACAGTTTTGAATTCCCCCTTCTGTTTATCATTTACTGTCATTTTAGGCAATTCAAAATTACTGAAAGTGACTGAAAGTTAGGTACGTTGTAAATCTCGCCAAATCACAATTCACGGCGTTATATAAATATTTACTGTGTGTTTAGAAATCTAAATATCGGATATTTACTCGAATAATTAAAGTAGAAAACTAGCATATTAGCGATCACGGGTATCAAATCACTAATGATAATTCTGAAACGTCGCTGATAAGCCTAGAATCGTTTAGAATGTTTTGGAAAATACGCATACAAGAACGCCGAAGTGTACGTTCCGCCATATTGGATTGTGTTTACAAAATGCCGGTAATGAGACGCCTATTCGATCAGATATCTTTCAAACTCAGCTGCTATACATGCATCCCTGAATTCCTCATACCTTTTCGAACCAAATGACAAATCGTCTTTGTCACCAATGCAAATTATCCGGATGAAATCATGCAAAATAAATTAGGTATGGAAACGAAAACTGTGCTCGGAAAATTGTACTTGCTGAAATGTAAACAAGGCCAAATTCAGATTTTACACTGTGTAGCATTTTTAGAGGCACTTTCGTCTAATTGTTGCATACATTGGCTCGATCACGCGTTTGAAAATATTCATGGGAAGAGTATCGATGCACTTATTATGGAATTACACATATATACATTACAATGATGTGGTAAATTCAACAGAAGCCGTAAAAGTTTCCGTCCTGTGTGACGCCATTACTAACGCTAAATCACGCACAACGATGACGGTAGTTATCTGCATTTCTGACTAATTCTCTTTGTTACATTGGAAAACATGGTAAACAAATAACAGTACGCAGATTGTCAGAATGTTTCTGATTACTTACGTGACACATTTATGTGTATACGATCCCTCAATCAACGAAAACCTCCTCTGGAAATCCCGCGCACTGTTGTCAGTCGGTCACCGGTAGTGATGTCATACGCAAGTAAACATTGTTGTACATATTTGTTAATTTCTTTGAGATGTAAACTTTCAGCTTGGCACACAGCATGTTCTTGGTTTTTGTCTAGTTTGCATTTTCATCATCGCCTTGATAATCCACAGATATGACTGAAACCTTTGTGTGTAGGGTCACATTATTTATGAGTAGTAAGCAGCACATAGGATGACGTCACTTATGACAGTGGTGTTATGTATTAATGCGCTCCTGCAATCATGAGAATAGACAAAATTCATCGGTTCGATGCTAAAAGTTGCGATTTTAGGGTGTGTAAGAAACAGATTACTTCACTCGTGCCTGTCAGATACCATTGATCTTACAACTCGTTGTTAAAAAGCGTATCTAACGAGCGAAAGCGAGTTTTGAAACAACTCGTTGTAAGATCAATGGTATCTGACAGACACTCGTGTAGTAATCTCTATGTGTCCTGGTAAAGAGCTAAGATGGGACGTGTGCCACAGATGGGGAAAGATAAGCTCACATTTTCGCACACACTTGGTATCAGTTGATAGCTAGTGACCCTTTTGGTCTGACGGGGTTGATTTGCTGTCTGCTTTGGCTGTTGAAGTCTTATGATCTTGATGCAGGTATCTACTCGGCGGGAGGTTTCACCAGCGTACGAGGCACTACAGTCACAGTTGCTTGAGTTATCTACTGATTTCATGAGACGTCTTGTGTAGGGTAGGCGGATTCTGACGGGGGTGGAATCTGGACAGGTCATTTTGGGTTGGGGTTGAAGTGTGGTGAAGTCTTCTTGACTTGCTTGGGATAATACTGGTTGAGATTAGTTGAACGTCCTTGTATACCTTTAAACACTGTTTCCTGGGTTCAGGAACGGAGCACGTGCTTCATTCAAGACATTCGAATGTGAGTAATTCTGGACATAAGTGCTTGCACTGACTTGTTTAATAGGGCCTGTTGTATATCGCTGTTGTATATCAACTTGTTAGACCAGCCAAAGTAATACCCAATAATTGTCGCCCAGTTCGGCAAGGGTAGAAACTGGTCAGTTACCTCCCTTGTCTCGGAAAGAGTGAGTGAGTGAGTGAGTTGGGTTAAACGCCGCTTTTAACATTATTCCAGTTATGTCGCGGCGTGTCAGCTTAATGTGGGAGGAAAGCCCGAAGTGATGCAGGTCTTAGACGTTTACGACTTCGGTGAAACCCACGAGCACGGGTATGGTGCTGACAAACCTAGAAACGTAATCGGGGTGAACCGGGATTCGAACCCACAATCAAAGGTTTCTGTCGTGTCCAGGGGACGTAACTCTGCACAGCGAATCGCGGCGCCTTAGACGACTGGGCCACCCGTGGCCCCGCCTCGGAAAGATGATAAGCACATGGTTATGTAAAATCAGTTACTGTACCTTACTGCACCCTGAAGTTTGACCATGAGACAACTGTTAAATCCCCAAGTGAAGAGTAAAAAAGGATTTTGAAGAAATCATAATTGTTAGCTGCATCTTATTAAAACGTTCATAATATGTTACACACTGGTTTGACAGGTCATGTGGTAACTTAGTGAGTTAGTTAGTGAGTGAATATGGTGCAATAGTCCAGCACTATCACGACGGGGGACACCAGAAATGGGCTTCACACATTCTACCCATGTTTGGAATCGAACCAATGCCTTTGGCGTGACGAGCAAATGTTGCAACTGAAAGAGGTATTAACCAAAATCACTCACTAAAATATACATGAAAGGTATCTTTTTGAGAACCGTTCGTTTCTCTCGGTGTAATGTTTGTATCATAAAAGAAAATATAAAACATAATGAAATACTTAAAATTGTCCTTAATTATCTCATAAAAACATACATCTTAAGGTTTTGTGAATTGAAAGTTAATTTTTCCCTTTTACCATATAGTTCAGAGATGTCCTGATATTATGTTCAAGCTTCTTAAGCACAACCAGTAAAATAAGCACGAAACATGTTCACGGTATGAATATTTACTCACCGCAAAAAGAAACGCGAATACCATACACGTTGGTTAATATATGAAGACTTACTCATATTAAAAAAATATTAGATTGATTGATGCATAAACGGACATACTGCTAAGTTGTGTGAACCGATTCTCTTGAACGCATCACATGTGACGTCAAAGGTCCATGGCTCGAGAGCCTCCATTTGTCTCGTGAAGGATTAACCAGTAAAGTTTGGAAATAACGTGCAGCATATCGTGATAAGAATAAAGACGCTCTGTGGTAACTCTTGACTGATTGTTAGTTTTGTCATTAATAGGTACACATTGGAAACACCTCTTCTTCACTTACATATTTCTGTATATGTTTCTATGGTTCGCGTTTCTTTTGGCGGTGAGTATATTTACAGAATTGTTTTTCAACAACTAATTCAAGTAGACCTAAAATAAAACTTCCTCCCTTCAGAGGTTTACACGTTTACGCACAAAAGACATCAGTTAACATTGTGAATGCATACTTGCAAATGAGATAAGAATAGTTTGAGGAGTTTACAGACCCCAACAACTGTGTAAAATGTGTAAGATATTTCATAAATTCAAGTTAAATCTGCTTAAACCTCAAGGGGTATTCTTCACACAAAGGACATCTACTAGTCAAGCGTCAACAAAAGCAAACGTCAACGCTGAACGCGTGCAAAGAATGGGTGTCTCTAGCAGCACTTTGGCACCCAAGACTGCCACAGATGTTGAGGATCCTGGCTCAGTTGGGATGTCATCCTATCGAAGAGGGCACATGTTTCATTGAAGCTGTCAAAGCTAAACATCCCACACAATGGATGCACATGGCAGAGACGACCGCACACCGGTAGACTAGTTGGTGTTTCCTCCAGAAGACCGTTCTCAAACTTGCTATTTTCACGGACCAGCTTGTACAAGCTTTTGTGGATGTCACCTAAAAATAAAATGAATAATTGAACATCGTAACTGAGAACTAACTTGTTCTTAGGCTACATTAGAATACATAACCTTACCTAACAATGGCATTATACAAATCGAAATGATTCCTGTCTAAAAGAACAAAGATTGGTGTCAATGTATATGCTGAAACTGCTTAGACATTTATAGAGTTATTTTGTTGGAAAGCACTTTGCATTTGTAATCATGTAGACATGTGACAGCACAATGAAATTGATTTATATTGATTAAACAGTTGTTGGCAAAATCAGCATGATGTGTACATATGGGTGTGGTAATTTATGACCAACAGGATAACAGTGCTCACATTTACGTATTTGTCTCAGCTGCCCGAGACCGACTGGTAGTTATAACTCCCTGGCCCCATTTCAAGAAACGTTAACACATAGTTACCCTACCTGGCGCTCGGCATTAAGGGGATAAAACAAGGGGACTAGGTAGAGTACAGTGGGTGATTGGGGCATTCATGTTAAACTGCGGCAGTGTATCTCATTGGGCTTACACCATAAAACCGGTCTTTTACAAACGCACGCACGCACGCACGCACGCACGCACGCACGCAAGCTCGCACGCAAGCTCGCACGCACGCACGCACAACACGTAATGAAACCCATTATTGGTTACACCTACTTGGGTTGTCAGTTCAGATTTTTATAGGTCATTATGCGACGATGTCGTTTTGGCCACAGCATATATACACATGAATATTTATTGAAAGGTGAAGATCATCCGTTTTGTCTTGTGATGAAAGAATCGCGGTCAAGCATGTTCTCTTGACTGTATTGACTTTGCCATCACAAGGGATACATATTTATACAGTCAAGGACCTTTTAGTCATGTTAATTATCATTTAATATTGTGCTTTGTAAAAGAAACAGAATTAATTAATTAATTTTGATGTCCAAAGTGTCTTGTTTTATAAAATGGCTTGTCCACTTAATAAGTTTCAAGTCATTCAAAGTACATGTATGTGTTTCCGGAATTTTAAAAGTAGTATATTTGTCATTTCACATTGATGGCTAAAATAGCACACAATCGTCAGCAGCTGAATGAATCGTGTAAATCCTGCTGGGGAACCGTATCGTAAGTACCCCCGACCCCTTGTATTGTGACCTAACTTAGCTTGCTGGCGATCTATATCCCAATAGTATAGTGTTCTTGAATGATAACTTTTTAAAATAAAATTATCAACTAGTTTTAAATCGAAACGTTGATTATATATACTGAACCGCAAAAGAAACGTCACCCAAAGTAACATTACATGAACAGTTGTCATTTAAATATCCGGGTTATTTTTGCCAAAGTTTCTAAAACTTAACACTACCTTGTCCCGATTTTTTTTTTTAAAAAGCAGATGACAATAAAACCGATCGCCCAAACACATCACGGCAATGGCTATGGTAACCCGATGCACGTCAGTTCCGTGCAAATTGAAACGCACATGCGTTCCTCCATTTCTTGCCCTAAAAACAATCCACCCAGATCGGATTACATTCATTCGTTATTGAATTGCTACCACATGCCAAGACTGACAAGAAATCAGCGACACCAAGCCCTTGGACGATTGCAAGCTGGACAAACCGCCCGGCAAGTAGCCAAAGCATTTCAAGTCCACGTACGGACCATATACAGGCTCCAGCAACGGTACCAGACCACCAACACTACATATGACCGACCACGTTGTGGAAGACCAAGGTCAACCACCCGACGTCAGGATCGTCAAGATGCGACAGCATCCTCTAGATCGCTTTGTTATTGCTGCGGAAACTGCTCGATAGACCATGGGAGGTCACCAGCAACGCATTACTGTGGGCACCGTGCGTCGACGATTGACGAGCAGACACCTCCACTGTCACAGGCCACACCGAGGACCCATTCTGACACCACGTCATCGCCGGGACCGTCTTCAGTGGGCAACACAGCACCGGCTTTGCACCACCAGCAGTGGAGAAGAGTCCTCTTCTCAGACGAGAGCCGTTACTGTATCCCAACAGCAGATGGCAGAGAGAGTCTGGCGACGCCGTGGGGAACGTTATTAGGATGCTTGTGTTGTTGAGAGAGACTCGTGGGGTGGTCCGAGCATCATGGTGTGGGGTGGAATTGGTCTTGCATAGAAGGTTGGCCCTGTGGTCTTCCAGAACATCGGTCCAGGGAGAGGCAATGGTGTCACAGCAACTAATCAAGTCTTGAGACCACACGCCATACATCATTTGGCACGTCGCCGCAACCACGAGTTTCAGCATGACAACGCCCGTGCCCACACTGCGAGAGCAACGAGAGACTTCCTCCAGCAGAATGGCATCAGAACCATGCAGTGGCCTGCCCTCAGACCCGATTTAAATCCCATTGAACACCTGTGGGACGAGATTCAAAGACGGCTGAATGACGTCCGACCAAGGCCGACAACTGCAGCTAAACTGCGTCAGGCGTTCCTCAGGGTACGGGCTCTTGTGCCTATGGCCTTCATCAACCGCCTCATCCATTCCATGTATCGTCGTTGCACGGCAGTCATCAACGCACATGGCGGACACACGAGAAACTGACTTGTGAAGCCATTTTCTCAGAGACTAGTGTTGTGTTTCATTTTAAGAACATTTGACACTTTAATTACAACCTTGATGATCAGTTATGCCAAGTTTCATCTTTTAAATATGTCTCCAAGTATGTTTATACAAATAAGGTTTCTCATATATCTGTCCATGGTGACGGGTTATTTGCGGTTCAGTATAGTTATCATACTGTCCATCGATGACATGTTTTTCTTCAATCTAAATATATTTATTATAAATGTCTAAGTTCTCGTGACGACGTTACACTCACTCACACACCTGTCTTTTTTGTGACATGTAATGTCATATCCTTGACGATTTAGCAGTTATGTGATTAAAAACATATGTCGTTAAGGCCATTTAATAAATTTACACAGGAACATGCATTAGTAAAATGTGGTAATGGCCAGTGGCAGTATAACACCAAAGACAAGGTCTCATTTCTTGGGATTCATTTTGAAATGCAAAATGTTTGTCTCGGAACTTTGGACCTACACGTGTACACATGTAACTCGCAAAAGCCGACAACATAAGCACATCCCCATAAATCATCTATGTTTTATGTCTTATTGCACAGTTCAGCGAAGGCACTTGATACATTGTCCACGTTATACTTGAGCCAAGACAAGCTGAACCTTTTCATTGCTAGGCCGTAATTGAGGTTTTATTGCCAGATCACAAAAAACAGAAAACTATGTCACAGGTCCCTCACTCGTCCAGGCTCATAAACTGTCTACCCGCAACTACTGCTCTACCACCTCATTTAAATGTTGAATTAATAGAATGCATGGAATATTGTATCAGCATAGAACAAATCGTAGTCGATTATATACCAAAGCTATACGTTGCTTCGACAACACGTGCAGAAACGCTCATGGTTGTGACCCTGTGTACAGTAGATATGTCTCGATTGACTAGTACATCAGAGCCCTGTATGGTTCCTCTTCCTAGAGTAACGTTGTCTGCAGACCAGGCGATCCACAAATTCCTGGAAAATTTAAAAGGGAAATCAGCTTATCTCTTCTCTGATACAGCCAGGTGAAAAAATATTAACTTCCGAAATTAGTGCAGGAATGTGTTTAGGATCGGTTCATGCAAAATTGTAAATCTGGTCAAGCTTGTTATGTTAGCACTAACAATACCACATAAAGTGATAATTCAGAATGTGCTTTCGATAATGTTTGGAGAATTACTCTCTGGAGAAAACGTTTGAGCTAACATATAAACGGTAACCTATTTAATGTAATCAAATCTATGTACAACGGTTTAAAACCATGTGCAGAGAATACTGATAAATATCCTGATTTCATTTATTGTACAAATGGTATTAGACAAGGCGAAACTGTATTGCTACAGATTTTTGCATTATACATTAATGACAGAAAACTCACCTATGTCCAATTAACTGGAATGTAAAACGCTTAGCCTAGATGATGATGATAGTGATGTTATTGATTTTTTTATATTTGTATATTTATATCTATATTGTAAATCAGTATAAATACTTTGTCAGTATAAAAGCTATGACATCCTCAGCAGTAACCGTTGTTATGTCAGCGCCAGAAAATGAATTATTAACCAAGCTGACACAGCCATTCATTTGTTTTACAAACGTTATTGATATTATATTGATTTGTTGAACGTAAAATATATTTAGTTGTTTGTACAATATGTATTATTTGGGTTTAGGGATGGGAAATATGGGGTTTCGAAAATGTTAGTGCCATCGCAAAGGTACGTACTTGATTTGAGATGTAGTACGCCCTTATACATGTGAAACAAAGAAACCGGTCGCTTACCACAAACAGACAAAATTAAATCTCGTATACTCTGCTACGGGTCTAAAATAGTATCAGCAAAATCGAATTTGGAAAACAAATGGACAAAAACAAATACCAAATAGCATTGATAAATTCACAAAAACACGACTAGCACTTTAAATGGCTCCAGTGTATTAAATTATGACTGATTATCCTTTACTAATCCAATATCTAGCAATCTCCAAATATCATTTAACCTACATGGTTTAAAATTGTTAATCTACGAATTTCCAAACAGTCGCTCCCATATATGAATGAAAAAGTAGCATCTTCCTCTGAAGGTACCTTTGTGTGAAATTCACACTGTAATATTGCATGGCTTCAGACTTAACTGGGCACCAAGGATCATACCACTTGTTAAAATGTAGAACCTCAAACCGTTTATTATTAATTGAAACTTGTGAGTGGGAAAATATTTGTCAAACCTGTCCAAGGCAAGGTGAAAAATTCACGACGTTTTTTTAATGTAAGAAGTTTGAAATGAAAGAAATATGTTTCTGAAAAAATATTTTGTTACCAACCCGAATTTCTATGAACTGACAATTCTTCTTCAGTGAGAAATGTGACTGTCCTACGAAACTTGTGCAAATTGTTATCTATAATTATGTCAGCTGCTGTGATAAGTGTGTGTGTAAATAAAATATACTAGTAATACCAGTATATATACATACACCGGGTATATTCCATGGGCTGCACTGTAACCGTAACTGCCTGTGTCTGTCTTCTCTATCTCCATAATGGTTTACATTTATATATAAACTTATGTGTAATAATGCTGATTGATTGAACGTTATCACTTGTTTTTGGAAAAAGTTATGTCGAGTAGATTGTCTAATTCTTTAAAGAAATATTTCATGTATATGAATATAAAATGTCAATACATACAAGGGAATTACCAGTCTTGATTATCCTCCGAAACAGATGTAGATTGAATCATTATGTGTATTTACATACTCCCGTCTTCCGATTATTCAGATCGCCTGTATGAACGTTGTTAATGTTTTGTGTATACTTTCAATGCATTTTTCACACTGTCAAGTAATATACTGAACAACAAAAGTTCCTCTGACAATGAATAAGATTTAATTCAAAGTTTTTTACCGAATCTGAAACAATTTCGGTTGGCAACAGATAAATTACTCCTGTAATTGTTCAAATGGTTTAATTTGCCATTATGACTTCAGAAAATGCGTGATTTCATAAAAAAAAAAACATGAACAGGCCAAAGTGTCAATTTACAAATCAACAGCGTTTGTGCCCACCTCTGGTTTCGATGCAAGCAACACATCTTCGTCTCATGGAATGGACCAGGCGTCGCACAAAGTCCTGTGGGATATCTGTCCATATCTGCTGGAGCATGTTTCGAAATCCCTGGAGTGTCTGTGGAACACGTGGTTGACGTCGAAGGCGCCGATCCATCTCATCCCACATACGCTCGATTGGTGAGAGCGAGCCGGCCAGGGAATGACATTCACGTTGTTTTTGTTGAATCCTGAACAACCCGAGCAATATGAGGCCGGGCTTTGTCATGTTGAAAGGTAATGCCTGGGCCATGACGACGCAAAAACGGTAGAACAACAGGATCGATGATCTCGTCGCGGTAGCGCTGTTCATTGAGATTTCCCTCTACCAGTATCAAACGGGTCCTACGTCTTGCTGTAATCCCACCCCATACCATAACACTGCCGCTCCCGAACCAATCTTCTTCCATGACACAATGATTGACGTAACGTTCATCTCGACGTCGGTACACTCGAATCCGTCCATTGCTGTGGCTGAGGTGAACACGAGACTCGTCAATGAATAGAACTTGTCCCCACTGCATGGCCGTCCAGCGTAGACGCTGTAGACGTGATTGACGGTGGTTTCCTGTCAAAATGGGACGTCTGGCGGGTCTTCTGGCGACAATCCCTACACATCTGAGGCGACTACGTACGGTTTGTGAAGATATTCGTCGAAGGCCAGGGATGCTTCTTGCAGTCACTGTTGCTGGCTGGAATCGATTTGGTAGGTGTGTTGTTCGAACCCAGTTGTCTTGTCGATTATTGGTTACGCGTGGCCTTCCACTCCGAGGATGGTCTCTGACTGCATTCGTCTGTTGCCAACGTTGCCTTTAACACCAAATGGTGTTTCTGTGGACGTTATATTGTCTTGCAACATCACGTTGACTCGATCCTGCTTCAAGCATACCAATGGCTCGCAGACGCTCATTTTCGGACAGGCGTGGCATTTCGTAAAGTTTTTCTGAGTGGTTGTTGTCAGCACGATGCTAAACAATACATATGGAATCTCGATAACGCACAGGTTTTTATACCCATTCTTGGGTAGTGAAATGCATGGGGCTTGCATAAAAGTCAACTTTTGCATGGAATGCATGCTTTCTGTAGCAGTTGCGTTTTTGTGACTTGATTCCTCACATGTACTACAATATTGAACACGAAACTATACTTATTTGAAAAATACACTAAAATATTGGTGTCACAGGAACTTTTGTTGTTGAGTATACAATAATAAGTTACATATAGTAAAGTATATTAAAATACGACATCAACTATCTAAAATACATAAAAGCGAACATAGTTTAGACTAATACTGACATACCATCACTCCACAGCAAGCATTCATAACATACGTACACACAACCTGCATACAAGTACGCCACACCTTCAACGGACAAACGTACAACCACCCATACTTACATAGCCCGCTTACATGCAAATGCGCCAGATGGTTCCATATACATAGACCCACTCCAATACCATACCATACCATACCACCACCCGTACACCCCACACACACAGAATACACTAAAATATTGGTGTCAGGAACTTTTGTTGTTGAGCTTATGAAAGATATACACATTTGTTAAATTTGCCAATTCAATTCTAAACTTTACAACTTTGCCAGGGACATTGCGACACCTACGTGTAGGAATCACAATCTATCAGCTGAGGAGTTTGTTCCTGTGTGCCCGGACAAGCAATACATTCTCGAATGGCACTTTTATTGTTGCCCCACCCTCCGAGGACAATTTCATAAGACCCGCTGCTGCTTCCGTCCCCTAACAGGATGTAGCCGTCATCACAGGTCCTTACTTTGAAACTGATGCTGGAACATTCGCCGATTTCAACTCCATATTTAGATGTGTTGTGATACTCTTGATGCCCGCTAGCATATATCACTGCAGGAGATCCTAAAACAGCTGTTGAAATACAAATTGTGTATAGACATGACACAAGATATGATGACAAATGGAGAACGGCGTTGTCAAATTGAATAGCACAACATGATTTGATGATAAACTGAGGGGCAAAAGAAGGTTTCCATTGTCAGGTTGTCAATATGTATCAGCGTTACATTTCATTATCCCGAATGAAGTTTGGGTCACGTCGTAAAAGCATAGAGAAACAAGTTTGTTTGTTGTTTACTGCCGTTCACATCCCGCACATGTTAAAACATATATAACATCTTTGGCGACATTTTTTATTTATTTATTGGTGTACGAATGCGCCACTCTTTCAAAGTCCAAATGATGAAAAAAATAAAAATACAAATTACACCTTTTTTTATTACCGCCGATCTTCACTTTAAAACATGCATACATAGTTCAAACAAAAAATGATTTTATTTGCTCCGCGAGTGTAAAGCAAAGGGAAGTCACTCTGATATTTCTCGCTAAGATCCTTCTCTAAAACCATCAAAGCTTGTCAACCCAAAGCGAACTCGTGACCAGTTATACCCTTCCAACACTGTTGGCCGATACACTGGCCATGAAGCCAATAGTCACCAGACACCACAGGGTTGACCGGCATGTCACGTCAAAATAAACAAAGCGGCAAAAGAAAGTATAGGTTGGCAATTTGTAATTTTCCTAAAAACAGCGATAACTAGTTGAAATTGGGTATTTGAAATATGACTGCCCGGGAACAGGTACCAAAAAACACCTCATCCGAACGCGCCACCTTTGACAGCGCTCGTGCGGTGACAAAAAAAATGGTGAAACAGGTTTCCCGCCTATGGCATTAACTGCACGTGCATGTTAGCTGTAGAAATGCATTCGTCTGCAGGGTATAACCACACGTGATGAAAGCACACAAAAGAAATGCCACGACTGTCACAGGAGAGAGAGAGAGAGCCATCGGTATGACCGAAATGGGGGCAACACAGGTCCAAATTGCCAGAAGGCTTGGTTGTACACCATTGACAGTAGCCAGGCTGATTCAACGGTACCGGCAGACAGGGAGGACACAGGACAGGTCTAGAACCCAAGTGACAACACTACTGGAAGACGGTCAGATACGGCTCATTCACCTGCAAAACAGATTCGTAACGGCGACGGCAGCAACAGCGGTGGGACATCCCCTTAGCCAACGTACAGTACTACGACTTCGTGCTGCTGGAATCCGAGCGTATCGTCATTTCCGAGGAATGGTACTGACTGCTCAACATCGACGCCTGAGACTGCGATGGGCGAGGCAGGTTCGACGCTGGCAAGTGAGAAATTGGCGTCGAGTGCTGTTTACTGATGAAAGTCGGTTTAACTCGGAACTTTCTAAACCAGCAGAACGTTGACGTTTTGCCCTGGCCTGCCCACTCACCCGATATGAATCCTATTGAACATCTATGGGACCATTTTGACAGACATATTAGAGCACGCCATCAGCCTCCCGTCAACCCACAAGAATTGCATCAGGCCCTAAGAGACGAGTGGCAACGGATTCCAGTTCACGTCATCAGAAGACTGACGTCATCGATGAGGCGGCGTATCACAGCATGCATTGAGGCAGCTGGATGTCATGATCGCTATTGAAGGCAACTGTGTCGACAATGAACTTGAAGTGTGTCTGACAATTTTTTGGTGACATTTCAGACAACTTTTGAAAATGAAATTTCTTACCCCACCATTGTTTACCTTGATCTTACATTACCTGTGATTGCACAATTTCATTCAAACTGTGGTTGTTTAGTTGATAATTTTATTAACCTACCTGTCATATCATTCATTTATTAAATCTGTCACATTTCGCAATGTCTGAAATATGTATTCCATTTGATTTTATCATTTTGTATCAATAGATTTAAAAATATTCATTATTTCCCGCAATGTTATTGAAAATACAATTCTCGGACACACATAGACAACGTGTCCTCATCGAACATGTCAAACAGCAATATAAAGACGTTTCAAACAAATCTTTAAATATATTATACAAAGTAATAAAATCAACAAGAGTATATCTAAAGGTTTCCAAACTGACATCTAAGTTATTATTTTCATCTTTTCGTGCTATCGCTTTTAATGTAAGCCAAATGACATCTCGGCTTTAGTCGCCTCGATTTCTCGGCTCGCACATGATGTCTTGAATGCTAAAACATATGCATTAGAAATCTTTGTCACAGCTCGAAACCTAGCACTATACATCCATGAAGTTTTAATATAGCTCGCGATTTCCTGCTTAAAACGTTCAGAATAACGTGATTTAACCAAAAACTTTCGCCAAAAATCTGAAAATTATCACACACGAGGACAATACCGTTGCTGTAATTTGATATGCTGCCTTAGGCCACGTGCTTAAATTTGACCAATCACGAACCTTGTAGCAGATTATGTCGGTGACACACTATAATTTTTTTTAATATATACTCACATGGCAGCCTTCGACATACGTGTTATTAATACGAAGCTTCAAAAACGGAGGTATTTTCTCATGTTAGTGAGCGGACAGCCACTATCATCGTGAAATGGGTGGTGACAGATATTATTTTAAATTCTTTTTAAAATAACGTTCCGACTACGCAAACAAATGAAAATAAAAAAGAAATAGGTAGATCGGAGTGGATGAAATCTTATATTTGCCGAAAATCGTTAAATTTTCGCTTCATTAGTCCTTATTCTGGAGGTTATGAATGTTACATTAGTTTAATTCAAAACGAACTTAATTAAGTTGTGTATTATTTAAATAATGTTATACACATAACTTTCGTATTTATAAAAAAAGGATCAATTAGACCTTTCAAATAATGTATAGCCCAACATGTAGTTGCAAAGATGCTTTACAAGCAGATAATTTCCTTGATAAATGTTGGCTTCATCTATCACACAAGAGTCTGGCTGGGGTTGAAAGAGTTAAACGTTGCCTATGCTGCGAAAATGTCTTTCGTGCATCACCACCGATGACATGAATATTGTTATATTGCCATTTGTGCACAAGCTGAGTGCCAGGGATATAATAAAATGGTCTTGAAAAATTGAGTTGTTTTACTTTTGTTACTCCAGAATATTTTTTATACCTACTTAACTTTTTAAGGACAAGATTTAAGTAAAAAAATCTCTTAGGCATTTTTTTTCAAATTGGCCTACCTCACTTTTGAAATGAGTTTGAAATCCGTAAACCAAGAAATAAAAAAGTGTCGTCTTTACTTCGGCAGTTCATGTTTTTATTTAATAGTAAATAATTTGTCTTTAAATAAAGAGTTTAGGCTGTCTGTTGCTGCGTATAAGTTAACGATTACATAAAACAAATTCATACTTTTACTTTGCTTTAAAAATGGAAGATTTACTTTTATAAGAAGAAATAATTTTACAGTCACAAGGATATTGTAGGTGAACACAAATGGAAGAATGTCCGTGTCAGTATTTGTTTCTTTAGTTTTCATCAATGTTTCTCCTGTAATTTCAGTTGCTTTATTGACAGCATCTTCAACCACTCCACATGGATATCCATGTACTTGGTGACATGTCTTTAATTCTTAGGTTTTCTTGTGTCCACATCCGAAACAATTGTACACAACTTGGAATATTAATTTTAGTGTACCACGGATGACATGAATTGAATTGCAGGTACTGATGCATGTCCGTAGTAAATATCTGTTTTCAATTGGTCTCCTTGCTTTATAATTCTTACGTCCAAAAATGAAATCTCCTTATGTTCACATCCCATAGCAAATGAGATCAGAAGTTCGATCGAATACAGAATCTTTCGGAAATTGTATTAAGTTTCCACTGTTGAGAACCAAATATACACTCTTAAAAAAAAACAAAGAAACGCATAAGTTGTATGCAGTTCAATGAACCTGACTACACAAAAATTATGGTATATAAATTGGAAATATGTTATTGGGAAATGTTGGTGTCCTGATATTCGACAAACGGTGCGTCAAAACGCAGCCATTGTCGATTTGTAATGTCTTAAACGGCATTGTTTTCAAACTTGTTGAAAAATGTCATGGAGGGAAACAGTGAAGCATAATGCACAAGCAAGTTATATTATGGCATTTGTAACGTGTGGTAGTGGATGTAAAAAGGCAAGCATAAGCCAATAATTTCTCATTCAATTGACAACATATTTCAACTTCGAAAATGCCGAGACTCAGCGCTGCAGATCAGAACATCGTCATAGGACGTATCCAAAGAGGGGAATATCAGTCTTCTGTTGCACGCCACTTCAACGACCACCATAGCGCCATTTGCCGCCTTTTGGACCGATACACACAGTTCAATTCTACTGCAGACTGTCCGAGAACCGGGGGCACGGGTGGCCCAGTGGTCTAAGGCGCCGCGACTCGCTGTACAGAGTTGCGTCCCTTTGGTACGCCAGAAACCTATGATTGTGGGTTCGAATCCCAGTTCGCCCCGATCATGTTTCTAGGTTTGTCAGCACCATACCCGTGCTCGTGGGTTTCACCGAAGTGGTAAACGTCCAAGTGCTGCATCACATCGGGCTTTCCTCCCACATTAGGCTGACATCCCGTGATATAACTGGAATTCTGTTAAAAGCGTCGCTTAACCAAACTTACTTACCGTCCGAGAACCGGCCGACCAAGAGTTACCACCCCTTCACAGGATCGCTACGTTCGACTGATCCACCTACGTCATCGCAATGCCTCAGCTACGGAGACTCCAGGGCGCATCCCTGGTTTGCGGAGGACACCGAGCCAGACTGTCAGGAACCTTCTTCGCGAGGCCAGAAGACCAGTTATCGTCCCTGTCTTGTAACAGATACATCGACAGCGAGGCTTGCGTTGATGCCATACATTACAGCCTGTGGTGGCCTGACGAGTGTTGGTTAGCGATGAATCACGATTTCATCTTCACCGTCGAAATGAACGTTTTGCCCCACATTGTGTACGTGACTTCTACAATTTCGGTGTCGGTAGTGTCATGGTGTGTGTGGTGGCCACAGGAGATAACTGTTTCAACAGGGCAACGCTCCACCGCACTCAGGTCGTGTCACGGAAGACTACCTTCATAATGCTAACATCAACGTCTTTCCCTGGCCGTCGAGATCTCCAGATGTCAACCCAATCGAAAACCTCTGGGATGATCTCGATAGACGTGTAAGTCAACGTCAGAACACACTGAAGACACTCCCACAACTGGCCAACGCGTTAAAAGCAGAATGGCGCAGAATTCCGCATGACAGATTTTGAACACTGATTCAGTCAGTGCCGAGGAGATGCAGAGCGCCACCTTGTGGCCTTATGTGACATGACAATGAATAGTGTTCAATGCCTTTTTACAACGACAACATGTGACTATCGAACTCCACAATTTCATGTTTGTATTGACGATATTAAATTAAATATATCGACTTTATATTAGGTACAATTTACTAAACATCTACCTGTGCGCTTCCTTTTTTGAAGATAGAAAATAGGTTAGTGCGATGTTTACATAAATCTATGAAAAAAGGAAACGTTTCCAACCAGCATCGTTTGTTCATTGTTCCTAAACACAGTTCCCATGCCAAGGAAGATGTGATACATCTGATCACAAGAAATAGGATGCAACGCCATTCTTCTCAGATGGATTGCCCTAACTGATCGTTGTTATAAGGTGGCCCTAGTCGTGTTGTAATTTGACGGTCAAGGTGAACCCACAAATGTTCTATAGTTGATAAGTTTGGTGACTTTGCTGGACAAGGTGAAAAGTTTTATGGGGCTTTTTGTTATCTTGTTGAAACAGGGTCTGTCCCGTTCTGTTGCAAGAACGGTAGTTCATCAGGGTAGAGAGATTGGTCAATTGAAGGCTGTCAAGTGATGATTCCTTCCAAAATTACAAGATCTGTCTTGACTTGACTACAGATGCTGCATTAACAGGACTAGTGATGCCGTAACGCGCATTGACATAATTATTGATGCCGCATTGACAGGGCTAATGATACCGCATTGACAGGGCAACAAATGCTGCCACCTCCAAACGGTTCGACGTCTTGAATGCAATAACGTTCTCCACATTGGCAATTAACGCAAATTCTTCCACCTGATCTGAAAAGCTGGGGATCTGCTGTCTCCTGTGAACATGACTTAATCAGTTTTTGTTCTACCAGCGTTGCAGTGTCAGCAATAGGTTTCATAGTGGTCAGCAAATTCTGATATTGTACCGACAGGATGACTCTCTCAGCTTATTGCGTCGCAGTGAAAATATCATTTCTCAGATTGAGGATACGTATATGTAGCGTTTTCCTGGGTGTCGGTGACAGGAGGCCTGTCACTCCAATGTCAGTCTCTCTTCCACCCAGTCTGTCTGAAATAGGCCATACGCCTGTTGACTGTCATTCTGATACAGCTAAAACTCCTTGCAACGTGTTCATGCGTTACTCCTCGATGTGTTTATCAAACCAGCAGTTTACTCTCTCGGTTGTAGCGTTAATCTTAGCATGCTAGTGTCCAACGGTTTGGTTGTGAATGAACAGTCCATGGTACGTCGTTTCTTTTATACATATATCATTGTTGGTTGGCATGCTGTAAGTGCAGCCAAAGTTTCACTTCAAACTCAAATTCCATTGATCTGGATACTGTAGCACTGTTCATTACTCAGGATATGGACCAAATGCGTCTAAATTTCAATTTGTTAACTTTTTTTCCGGTAGTTTATATCAAAAGTTGTACCATTTAAGGCCATTATCTACATCTATTTAATTCAAAAGAACAATCCTCCAGAAGTTGTGAGAACAAGCATGTCAATTTGACCAGTTTTCTGTCAGTCTTAAGAAAACTGCACATTGAGCTATTGCTACACATGGTGTTGTAAGAAATGGTCTTTTGTTATATATAAATGCTTTATTATATTGTTATTTTCATTCATCTGTTTTAGTGCACAGTGGGACAATTTTAACATTCTTTCCAAAATCTCAGCCTCTAAAAATGACGGAAAAAACGTGTGTCTCTATCCAAACTTTTACGTTGTAGTGTAACACAAGATCTTACCTGTGGGACATGCCAACACAACCATTACATGGAGTAGATTTGCACAGAACATCCTTTGTAGCTCTTCTGACGAAGTTACAAACACTTGACTAATCTTACTGACAAGCGTTGTGCGTTTCTATTTTGAGAAAGCAAGTGAACAAAACGACTTTCATAATTGGGCACCTTATGTTGCAAAATATGATTCTTATAGCAACTGTGAAACAGTATTGACTATATATTAATCAATATAGATCTCATGATACGTGCGTCACATGCAGGTATGGATGCATTGGAAGTTATCAAGTTCAAGTCATTACATTGATTAGATACTCTTCCAGCGTTGGTATCCACGTGTTCTATATAGTGCACCGCATAATAAAAGAATAAAATCATTTTGGAGGGAAGTGTTTGGAGTTATTGAAGTAGACAAATATTTGTGTTTTCTATTCCTTTTATTTTGCAGATAACGACTAGCGTTTTCAGGCTGTAATACAATATATACTACTCAAAACAAGTTAAGGGTAAAACGTATATTCCTGCACGATCGTTAGTTTGACAATGAAAATATATGACTTAGAAATTTCTAATCGCAAATCCAGTTGAAATTGATTTAATATGTCCTAACGCTCAGCATTGTGTGCAAATAATATGCGCTATGCAACCACAACGACTGTGAGAATCTTTTGACAAATCACCAATTCAAGCTGAAAAACAAGGGTCAACGAAGTGTTATCATCGACGGAACGCAGTGTTCCCCGATCATCGTGCGTTTGTTTTGTCAATGCACCTGCAATCAGTGTTCTCTGTGATCAATTGGGACTCACTGTTATTCTCACTTAAAATTTCATCATGTTCAGACCTCAACAAGGTTGATAGAGGAAGAGCCATTGCATCGATGCGGGAAGTTTATTCACAGAGGAATTTCGCCAAGATGGCTTGTTTTATCTGGAGATGGTGTAGTGGATGTACTGGTCTGTGTGTGTTGGCTTGCGGTACACTGATGCACTTCACATTGTCATTTTCATTCTGTTACTTATTAGTAGTAATTATCCCTTGCCTTCCGTATGCCCATTGTCCATTGCCTAGTACCAATCAGTGATCAGTTAAGTGTAGGCTTCCCTTTGTCCATTACTGCTCACCTGATCATCACCAATTATCTGTTGGTTCCCCTTATTAAGTTTCCACGTTTTTTCTCTTATTACGTTTGTTCTTACAGGCACATATATATGTTCTCTGCCTCATGGTATTTATTCAGCTGATAAGTAAGTATGTACTCCGAAACGTTGTGTTCCTCATAATAAAGACGTTGACATCCATAAATTATCTTCCATTATGTATATACATTATATTACCCTTAATATATTAGACGTTGATTTGCACCAGCTGCACATCAAATTATATTGTAGTATTGTCCAGCATTAATGACCAGCACAAGGTGTTATATTTTTTTAAGGTTCAGCAACGTTAGTGTATAAACCTGAACTAAACCTAGCATTCTGTATCTGCCTCTGATTGCTTGTAATGATGTTGTTCTTGGAGAAAGTGGTCGACCTCTATCATTTCTCACCTATGTAACAAAATGTGAAAATATTGGGATAAACTAGACACTATGAATAATGGCCGACTTCGGAAGCAAAGGTATCTAATGCTGTATGGATTGGATTGCGTAAACAGAACTTCCTGGGCAACTACAATAAAACATATCTTATTCCAGTTTGGTTTGGCTACGCCTGGATTATGCAAGATGTTGGAAATGTTTATCTTTTTTCAGTTTAAGCAGCGTGTATCCGATTATAACATCAGTTGATAATCGAAATGTGCAGACGCAAAGGCATCGATCCAGAATGTGTAGATATTGTCTTCGATTAAATATTAGTCTAGTGGAAAATAAATATCATTTTGCACTTGTATGCCCAGCTTTTAATGCTTTAAGATATCGATATATTGATTCTAAATACTTTGTAAATCCGTCACTGGAATCTTTTGTGCGCCTGATGTCATCTAATCATAAATCTACTATTGTACAAAATTCAGGATGACTGTTTAGGATGACAGAAGAATTTAAGATGAAGCTTCAAATTGCACCCTTCATCTGACAAATCAATAATGCCAATTACAAATTAAAATCGTTCCTGGAATATTATGAAGAGCACCATGGACCTCAACGTGTTGTTTGAAGTTCTTGTTTTTTTACACTGTCGTGCTGGTACTTATAGCTTATCTGCGCTAGCGTCGAACTCCAATCTCTGAAGTTTTGCGCTAATGTATACGATCACTAACCTTACATTAAACACAGAATATGAGGTCTCAAGTCCCTTTAAGGATACATCCTATGGTGCTTGAGACATGCTTGTTCTCAGATTTGACCATTTCAGGACATGTAGTGTGAAAGACGGCACGGCTGGCAGTCAGACGATAAGTTTAAATTCAAAGACAGCTGGACTAGATGAGACCATTAAACGACCTAAAAGGTATCCACTGAAACAACCGATGAACTGCCCCAGAAACATTTCGAACAGTACATATTGCGGTAGTTTATACAGGTATATTCAGCACTGACATTTTCAGCAGACGCAATGGGACTCGCTGTCTGCTGTGTTTACAATTGTCTAGTCCATCAAAAACTTTTATGTAGACAGGGTACGACGTCATGCAATGAAAATAACGTGAGATTGCGATAAATTGATCATGTTTTCTCTGATACAACCTTTCCATTTGCCACTGTCTCC
Source organism: Haliotis rufescens (assembly GCF_023055435.1). Taxonomy (NCBI): domain Eukaryota; kingdom Metazoa; phylum Mollusca; class Gastropoda; order Lepetellida; family Haliotidae; genus Haliotis; species Haliotis rufescens. The sequence goes on from NW_025964361.1 coordinate 14,151,684, forward strand.
GTCTTCGATCCCCGGCAGCGTCATACCAAAATACGTCACAAGATGGTACTTGTTGTTATCCTGCCTCCCGCTCGGCATTACAGGTCTAAAACAAGGACTGATCGACTCAGAGTCCGTATACTGTGCCTTAGTGGGGTACGCATGTTAAACTGCGCCATGGTCGGCATTAGTCCGGACTAGTCCAAGCGGCCACACACACATACATGTAGGTGCAAGCACGTCTCCATGTAAGTGCAATAATCTCGAAGATGAAGTTGAACCCAAATGTCACCTCACCTTTCAATTTGCACAGGGCAATAATTCTGGTGTTTACCTTCACTGTAGAAAAAAACCAAATCATTATGACATCAACGGCAGTGGTAATCGCAAAGGACAATGAAAACGATGCGTGGTTTGTTTCACGATTAAAAATGGTTCTATCATGACGTGATTTGTGGAGAATCGAACATACGCTGGCAACCTGATGACGTCGTAAATTTAACGTGAGAAGGAAGCGTCTCGTGAGTTGGTCTTCATAGTTGTAGCTGGGTAACGCAAATACACGCTATGGACGAACGATCGCATCCAACAGTTGACGAAATAAAACAATCGGTACGGGGGGATGGGGGGAGGGGACAGATAATCGACTTGAAAATTGTGAACATATCCGGAACGTACCAAACTTTGCCATCCTGTTCATTAAATGGACTTGTCTGACATTGTATTTAAGTAGTCATCATTATTTACATACGAGTAAATATGTGTAAAGCTTGTACATTTTGTTAACATTCAAAAAGAGGTTGTATATAATGTTGATATCTCACATGAGAAATAAACTACTCATTGTATATACTACCTCCACTGTTTCATTATACGATAAACAACCACGACGAGTCCTATATTTCTTAAACAAATATATTACTACAACCTTTAGCGCAAGGGCAAGTGAATTATTCACGTGAACAAAATAATGTTTTGAAATTTGATTATTTGATGTTGTTTGATTGCTGTTGATATATTTGCCGTGCTTAACAGTTTGTTGAAAGTTTCTTTATTATAGATCTCAAGAGAGAGGAAAAAAATATTTTGCTTTCAGTTATGTTGTTATGGTACTTCTCGGTTCTTCTCAAGCCAAAAGGGCATCGGTCAGCAAGATTAGTTCCGCGCACAAGACTAGGACATGACAAAACGTTGCGGCTGTGGAGATCCTTATGTAGGTGTTCCTAACTTCCGATCAGCACATTATAACGTCATGTAATGTCATGCCGAGTTATTACATTGTAACGTCATGTTGTACTGTGTACATGGCGTAAGTCATCATATGTACTAAGTTCCAGACGAAACAAACTTCTCATGTTGCATCATGATCTCATTGATTATCTTCACAACACAACAATACAATGATAGAATAACGTGTCTAAGAACTTCCATGCATCGTGTTCAGATTCGAACACAGAACGGTGACTGGTCATATCCACGAGACCAACTTGCCAGACCGAGTCTGGCGACAGATCTACAGGTTCACCACACTACGATCTTCCGTCTTGTTGCACGAATAGACAAACAGTGCGAAGGATAGCCCAAGTAGCGGACGTCAACGTGCAATGATTATTTCTTGAGACAATGCCATGTACAAGCGTGCACTACTGCCAGGCAGACAGTTGGAACTCCCTCCCCAAGACCTATGTCGGCAAACACAGTGCATGCTTGTTAGTGGCTAATCTTAGGTGGCGACGTTCATTTTATTAGTGTGCGTTTCTTTTGGTATTGAGTATAAATAAAACAGAAGCATATTAATAAAAGCACCACCCACACCATTTCCATTGCCATATGAAAGCTCTCCTAAAAGCAGAATCCATTGTCGTATTTCTGCTATGTCATGAACATGTAAATATGAATCTCTATCAAATAGTGATGATGCCAGGTGTTCGCGAAGAAGTGAGCGAATCCTGCCCTTGCACTGGTTCCAGTCACACACACGCGCAAGGACAAGTCAAGCGTTAACCTAAAAGTACATGGGGAAAAACTGAAAATAGGGAATTTTATCAGACATACTTTGATCAGTGAAGTTTCACGTTTGGAAATGTTCTCCTCGTGTCTACGATGTCTGTTAAACTTTACCATTCCAGGCCTTGGTTTGTTTATTTATTGTTTAAAACTGCGATCTGCAATTGCAATTTTCTACTTACCTGACGGTGATCTGTAAATAATCCTGACAACAAGACAATCCAGTCCTTGACGTCGTGATGTACGCAATTAAGATCGATGACATGCATCAACAAAGTCGTCAAATCCGACCATCGATGCCTTTAGTGCCTACGGGAACCATGGATTGATGAAGACCAATTCTAAGGCCTTGACAAGTTTGTAACAAGTTTAATATGGACACATGGAAGATATATCAGAATTTGACGCTTCAGTTATCAAAATGTCGTAACTGCGTTCTCGGCGTAACTTGCCCCTTCTACAGTACCCTAATGTGTTGTCGTTCCCCCCATCATGGCCAATGTACGCCATGCCTCTACAACTCGCCTGGTCAGCCCCGGGTCACTTAAGTCATGGAGTAATTGGTCTATCGGCCCAGACTCCGAAATGTCTCCATCAGCATTCATGTGCCGGCCCTTACTCACAATGACCAACGCAACACAAGGTTGATACCAATATTCTTTACCAACGCTTCAGTCCATCCTCAAAATACAACTTCTGAACATGACAGGATAGGCTCGTCACAGAGTGGGAAAACGGAGTAGTAACGATTTGCTTCGGTCAACTGCAAAGGCCGCACTACTTTGCTTGCGTTACGGGTATCTTTAAAAGGTGATTGAACTGGCCTTTCTTTGTCACTTCAAAATATGTCAATCTAATTCATTAAAACAAAATCTGACCATGAACTCATATGTGTCGTTATCGGAAACAAACCGGTGTCTTCGTGTCCAGTTGAGCATCTCTGAATCACCCTGTTTAGTTTTTCATGATGAAAGTGTTTTCACTCTCTGCTGATTAACTGAATAACAACGACAGTGTGGACACCATCACGCCGATATCATGTGTCTCTCGATTCCCTTCGTTTTTCACTATGGACAGGATTTTATCGCTTATATTTACAATGAGTTCAGGTTACTCCCATTCTTAATATTACGCCTGTATCTGCATCCAAGTGATATACGTCTAGTTAAATGTATCCACTTTCGAAATATACGCGAGATAATATGATAGATACAGGATGTTTAATTATGTTAATCACTTTTTTCCACATCAACATCTAACACTTCTATATTGCATTTTGAACGAAATATGAAGCCCTAGGTTTCAAATGCTACATTTAGCACGGGTAATTTTTACACGTTACCTACCTCTCCATTGTAAATACAGTACATGTATGTACATCTCCATTCCATCTACCATGATATTGGAAAACTTAAACGCGAAGTATTTGATGTCAACGAAGTAATTGAGTGAACCGTCATAGGTTGTCGCAAGGGTCGTTACAGTTTTAGCTTATAGCTGATTTGCTGTTTCAGAAGTGCCGCCATTTGATTGTTCACCGGAACTACTTTAATGTATATATTAATTTTATTTTCTAATAAGGATAATTGTTTACAATTGTAATGCACTAAACATAAATTTATAGGATTTCTTTAAACATTAAACTAAGTGAGCAACACCCAGTTGAAAACATTGCTCTTTGATGCAGGGATGAGAAAACAAGATGGGCCTGATGACTAGCAAGGCTCAATTATTTGATTTAGGGGAAGTTTGGAACGACGTCCGAAGCGGAAAAAGCATGGCTTATCTCTTTTAGATTCCACACAATTTTCAAAATTGAGGGATGTCATTAAGTCTAAAACTAAATCATTAAAGAAACAGGGAAAATTAAACCTACCTTATCGAGATGAGGCGTTTTCTCACTTTAAATTCAAGAATTGATTTTCAGCAGCCGATGCGTGTCTTAAGAGGCGACTAACGGGATCGGGTGGTCAGGCTCGCTGACGTGGTTGATGCATGTCATCGTATCCCAATTACATGGATCGATGCTAATGATGTCAATCTGGTCCAGACTCGATTATACACAGACAGCCGTCATAAAGCTGGAATATGTGGCATTAAACAACAAACAAACAAACTTTCCTTCACCAATTCTTCTTTTTCTATTCTGTATATTCAGTTCAGGACCAAACTCAGCCATCTTTTTAGAGTGTCCTAGGTTGTTTAAAGTTAAACAACAAACAAACAAACAAACAAACAAACAAACAAACAAACAACTAAAAGATGCTGAACACGTTATGGTGGAACAACACCATATGTTTCAATCTGGGGTCAATTACTTCACACAGAAGGATGCCTTGGGTGGATGTCACATTGAAACGCGATTTCGAGAATCATGCGTATCTTGAGTATATTGATGCTGATAGGCCGAGACCCAAGCACGACATGATGGTATGGGGGAAAAGCTGACCGGTGTCAAATCATACCTCATTACCGAGAGATCTAGATCACTCATTCCTGATCCTAACCGGATGATCCCGATTGTTGCCCTGCCACTGTGTATACGTTGTACCGAGATTTGACACCAAGCTATTTTTCTGTTATAGATGATATGTTTTATCTGGGAATGAACACCAGAAGGGGTCTAAAATCTGGAGAAGCTTGGTTCAAATGAAAGCCCGAGGGCAAAAATATACTCGGGGCACTGAATGAAAACCATGGCTCTAATTTGTCCTGTGACAAACGCACCAGTAATCAGGCTTAGTGCGCAAAAACACATGAGTCAGTCACTTTCAAGTAAGGGCATCTCGGCAAATAAAAAAATACCTAAGGCATTTAGAAGTTGGAGTACTAAGTAAGGATAAGATATATGGATCTAAAATCAAATAATGCACATTACTTGTCATAAAAACATCCAATTCAATCAACGCATACTCGCAAACCACCGAAAGTCAACACCGCGGTACTTTCTAATATTCTGTCAAGTTCAAATGCGTTGATTAAACCCGGTGCAAGGCCAATGTCCGTAAATGCACTCTCCACTGCCTTTTGTAACTCTCACGCGGTACCCATATGTACATCGGGACAAGAACATGGCGTGGTTCTGTCATCTAATTCACAAAACACAAAATGCAGATCTGATACACTCCCTCTCTTCCCGTCCAACTTACAGCGGTGTATTCAAAATAAAACTTATTCCATGCGTCGCTGTGTCGAAGATTCATCATCCGATTCAGAATAAGTGTACACTACTGCAAACTCTTCTCAGCACAGACCGTTTTGTAACTTCGTGCTGCAAAAACACTAATCACTTCGAGGTCAGGGTTGAGCAGCTTCCAATGTTTGTTTGACACTGACTGTTATTTGAAAACATTTGTTCACATAAAAATGTTTGTGGAATACTCTTCACTTTTTGAAGAATCTTTTTAAGCAATTTGTTGGGGTTCACATTGTAGAAATCGCAAGTGTTTTTTTCTCATTTCCACTCTGTAATGATGTAAGCCTGCTGTTAGCGTAATGACATCCGTGAAACTGGTGAATGGTTTAAAGTATCCTATGTCACCTTCTGTGAATTACTTAATATATATAAATAAATGAAAACAAAATTATTCCCAGTTCTGAATGAAGGAATATTTGGTTTAACATTCCATGATATAGATATGTTTCCATTGAACGTTTTGACTATCGTTGGATCAAACTGTAGTCAGATGGTTTTTCAGTGAGATTCCAGGAACTTGATGCCGTTTCACACGCGGAGGAATATTTCAAAATGTGACTTCGACTCTCTCATAAGGATAAATGTAGATGTTTCCTTTTTAGCTTTTTATGTTTAAATTTGATGATGGGTAAAATACAAACAATAAACTACTCGTGACGAGGAATGGCGGATTATCTGTCGCTGAGAGACATCCGTCAATCCTCGTGAATTATTGTCTATGTCACACACACATTATTGTTATGGCAACTCTCCATATTATCACCTACAAGTATACATATTACGATTTCATAGTGCCTACATTCACTGAATAAGAAAGAAGCATTTTTCTTTAAATATTTCCTTATATTATGCGGTGATGGGGCCGTCAAGCCAGCTGTTTCATGAGGTGGTTACTGTGATTTGAAACCTCTGACTGGCCATTTAGAATCGAGAAGGATCTAATTAAGAATAACCTACATGTATAACACATTATCTGTCCCGCATGACTAAAGTTTGTAAGTCTCGACCCTTGCCAAAGAACATCATTTCACGATCGACAGATCCGTAATTCCGACTTCTGAGAAGGTTAGTTTTCATGTTTCCCGTTGTCTTTTATTCTGAGAAAGAGAAGATCAAAGGTGGCGTTCCTGATTTCAAATGGATTCTGTTGGCCTGTTTTAGAAAGACGTCACATGCGACCGTTTATGACGCCATGAGCAATGGATGACTACATTTTCAATAAATTGCGACAATGCGAGCACATATGGCCTTGCTATAAGCCTCTTTCGCTAACAATTAAAACGATGGAACAATTGGAACGAGCCAGCCGGTGATCAATAAACAAAACAACTTCAGAGAGAAGAACTCAAATGTTTGCAGTTATATCCATGCCCCTCCGTGTAAATCTTTGTTCCATTAACTGAATGTTTGCTCGTGGAAATTCGTGCCACTACGATACGTCTTATAAAAACAACAACTTTATAATAATAATGATAATATTAATAATGAGACTATTTCTATTGCGCTATATCCACACCACAGGGGCATGTGGAAGGTCTTCACTAGTATTACCCTTGTCAATGGATCAGTGTGCACTCAACCATCATTCTCATCTCCCTAAAGAGTATACAACCCAAGCTGCAACAACCGTATTGTCATCTCATCCTACCGGGTACCCATTCAGTGCTAGGTAAACAGAGACACATTTCGACCAAAGCTCTAGAAACTCAACCTATCCAAGGTGACCAACATTGCTTAACTTCACCTGATTAGTGACCTGTGCGCTGTGAACAGGACCACGTGGCGCCACCTTACAGTTTATTTCGTTCATATCTGCCCTGTATATTAGCTGTTCAGAGAGATTTAATAGGCGATATTGATATTGATCTGTTTGTCTCCCTCACACTACCTGGGAAGTACACTGAGCTAGCCGGTCCAACATGATAGTGTCTGTGGTTTGTGAATACTATACTTTGTACAAACATTATCGTACGTAAGAGCCCTCGGGGTGACCCAGGGATGACCCCTTACCTTCATAGAGGGAGAATGTGTCCCTCTGTTTACACATCAGCTATCTCCTGCTACATTGACATGGCCTAGTTAATACACTACATGGTGTATAATGGAGGGTTGTGTGGTCATGACAGTGACTGACTAGCCCTACATACATGTAAATGTACTGTAAGTGACTGAGTGAACGTTGTTTTACGTAGCAATTTGTAACGTTGATGTTACACAGCCATCTGTAATCAAATCAGTGCTTGCAAGCATGAACAACGATCAACGCCATCGGGGCCATTCGATGTGATTGCATCCGAAGTTAAGGCGGGTTCGTTCCATCTTTCATAAATGTCTTGCTCTGCTGCACTGGCTGGGCTGCTACAAACAGTGGAATCAAGGGGTACAAATGGTAGCGGCATGAAACAGGAAACTTATACGTGTCCTGAACAATTCCTTGCGGAAATCATGAAGCCAAATGATCGGGGGCTAATTATGTTTTACAACTATTTCGGGTACATATTGTTACAAGATAAAATGCATCCCACAAACCTATTGAAATTCTGACAAGTTCAACATACTGATAGATTTGATGCTGTCGTTTCCTGTTTAGTAAATCACGAGAGACACAATACATTAATCGTGAAATATATAATACATTAGATCATTTAGAAAATCATTGACCCACCGGAAAGAAGTTCTCGGTAATTTCCGATCACGACACAAACATGAGCTCCCCTGATATATTTTTTAACGAATCAAAGTGATGTGTTAGATGGTTTCAGCGCTTGGTGAGTGGTGAGGGTTTTACAGTCAGTTGTAACGGTTGCTGTTATCTCACATCATATTGACGTTACTAAAATATCACGCTTACCAATCTACAGGAGTCTCATGAAAGAGCGAAATGTTACTATGACACGAATACTTCTTCCACCTGGGAGACGAGGCGTGGTTCCACTCAACAGCCTGTGCTGAAGAGCAATGTTAAAAGTAAGGCAAACGATTTGAAGAACCTTATTACATCGCTGATGACTTGCAGCATTTTACGTACAAACAACGTCGAGCACAGAAAGGTTCCCATCCATACTAAATGGGCCAACTAACTCCAGTTGTCGCTCGGACAATCAAGCTACTCCGTTTCAACTGGACAAATCTGATATGGGCATGACAACCCATACTTAACAACAGTTAACCCCGAACAGGCACAAACTATCACCTTGCATTTAAAGGGCGATGGCGTTTACACAGCATAAGGATATTAGCGCATAAAATAGCCATTTGAGAGAAATACTACAAGGTTCACTTGGAACATTATACTATACAGGAGGCTACAAGGGGACCCGAAACCAGCATCCCTTAAGGATTGATTCGAAGTTACATGAAACATAAGTCGTTAAAGAAGAAGCGTAAGCATTAAGTAAGTATATATGTATGTTCTCAAATATTTCAATTGCTGTTTCATACTAATTGTTTTATTTTGTTTGCATATTTCGTGTTGGAGACGTCTAATATTGATATCTGCATGTGTTTTATTGCAGGTTTATAACTATATGATCCTACATGTGAATGCATTTAGCAAGGCGCATGTCTATACATGCTACACATCATGTATAATTACATTTTTTGATGATTCAGTTTGTGCAAAGGATTGCAGGAAAATAGAATCGTGCATATATGTTGTATTGTTTAGTGTCATATGTTTTGAATACTCAGGTTACTTACAGCCATGTGTTGATTTATACTTGAAAATACAATTCATATTCACGGGTTACTGACCTAACTCTTCTAACCTTTGGTTCACGTTGCGTAACACCTCCATCTACAAGAAGGTTACAGGTCGCGCTGTCAAAAGGGGACGTTGTAAATATTGCGTGGACCATTAAAAGCTTTGTTCGCTATGGGCGTGTACATAAAAGAAAACAAATAAACAATAATATACAAGCTAGGAGGACAGTGCATCGCATTCTTATACAACGTGCTGAATATAAAGGGACGAGAACTGAAATACAGTGATAAGAATTGAGGTTGGAGGGTTATGTTGTACAGGTACAAATATATGATTGATGATGGGAAATGTTGCGGTGACCCATGTTGATATAAGGATCACGCTATTCTTCAGGGCATTATCATTTGCAGAAGCCTGAGGTCTTCCATTAACTGCCCGACTACATAATGTAACAGACATATATATATAATGTGAGTAATGGTTGACATTTATTGAAGTAAAATATTCAAAAATTGTAAATACATTTTTAAGGTCATGTATTTAATAATGTGTAGGACTGGGCTCAACCTTTTCTGTATGTAAATAGTTTCAGGATGCTAACATGAGTAAACTGGTAGTTCCCGTAGTACATGATCCTCATGAATCAAGCACAGCGTGGTTTGTCTACGGGCCCTGTTGGCTATTCCGGGTCAGATACAGTTTACGAGCGTGGCACAAATTCATTCTTTGTACGTGTAACTTTGAGCTTGATATATTGTAAACAAAGCAGACAGCAGAACGTAGTCTCCCCATCTGCCCTCATGTCATGCTTGTCTAACACACTTCTGTGGCGTTCTTATGCAAACATGATTACAAGTACTTGAAGTTCGCATTCACTTGACATAGTTACATACAAGGCGCCCTCCGATAAAAGCAGAGGTCGTCACGACCGTCACAACGTGCAATTAAGCACCATCTTGGGGTGGAGCATATATTGTCTACAGATACCATTCTTAAAATACTCGAACTGCCCCGAAGGTACGTCACAAACATTTGTTTCTGAAAGCTTAAATGTTGAGATAAATGTTTGTTAACACCATGAGTGTGAGGTAAGGGAATGCTCACAGTCCAAAGGTAAAACGATGTTATGCCTTCTTTACATTTTCAATATAGTACGGTTTTCAGAGGAAACTTATTAAGTTTGCTTGAATTAACTTCCGTCGGATATATAAGTGACAGAGATAGGGTGTCATTTCATTCAAACATGAATTAGGTGGGTGTGGGTGAATAGAGTTTGACGTCGCGTTTATTGATGTTTCACTCATATAATTTATGCGCGCGTGTGTGTGTGGCTGATTGTACTTGTCCGGACATGGTCGGTTTCATAGTGTTAGACCATGCTTCAGATTAACATGGACACGCAACTCAGACACATATCATACTGACTCCGAGCCGACCAGTGCTTGTTTTAGCTCCGCAATGCCGAGCGCCAGGCAGGGTAAACAAGTACAAACTATTATCGTCGTTTGATAGGACGTATCCAGGGGATACAGATATATATAATGAAATGACGGATGTATGTGTCGCAACTGAGTGTAAAATATGTGTGCTGTAATCAGCGTCTCATTATCGGCATTCGCGAAATGTAGTTAATTTAACACCATTCAAAATTACGGAAAGTTCGGAGTTCGTGTTTCTCTCAACACATTCTTTCGTTATTTGCGGGGTTTTTCAGAATGATTTTTGAGGTTCTGATAAAGGAGGGATACTAAGATCACTTATGTGATATTTATATAATTGAAAGTTGCCCACACTATTTACTATATGTACCTTATTTTCGTCCATATGTGTACTTTCCTTTTACCTGAAATGGTCAAAAATAAATCAGTACTTGCAGAAACCACAACTGTAAAATGTATTTCGTGAGTGATGGGTTTCACCGAAGTGGTAAGCGTCTGAGACCAGCATCACTTCGGGCTTTCCTCCATCATCAAGCTGACACGCCGTGATATAACTGGAATACTTTTAAAAGCGGCGTTAAATCCAACTCACTCACTCACTCACTTGAAAAGGAAGGACATATACAATGGCAGTACCCGACGTCAAGTGGTTAATAAAGCGTCTCGTATATATCCCATGTTGCCGAACGCTCCACACACAATGTAACCTTTACAATGTTCCACACATTATCATAATTTACAACTCCGCATGTCAAAGTCATGCATAATTGAATTATGCATGATTTCTTTGGTTGACGCTTTACGCCGTTTCGTTTGCGTGGTCTGGAACAAAGAGTTGTGGTCTTACCTGCTGATATGTTTAACTGTTGTCGAAGGAGAAACAGTATATTTTTTAAAGTGAACTTTATGTAAGGTAATTTACACAATCCGTCATGATCTAATTAGAAAACGTAATACCGAAAAGGCACATAAAACAGTGGAACGTGTATTTGCATCTCCAGATCCGTGAGCAGACACAAGGATGTACTCTGACGAGATTATAGACGGCGTGGGTGGAATGTCCCGGTTCCAGATCACGATCATGCTGCTAATCATGGTTCCGAAGGGTATGATAGCATGGGGAATGTTGATGATGTCGTTCGCGGGAGTATTCCCTGACAAATGGTGGTGTACGGACGTCGTTGGTGAAAATGTCGGCATCAACAACTACACTGGTCTGAAGAAATGTCCGGTAGCAGGCAACGAAAGCTCCTGCACCTTTGTGTACAGTCAAGAGAAGGACACGGTCATCAATGAGGTAAGACACAACCATTGTTAGTGCAGATGAGCAGTTTTGGTATTTTTAGCTAGTCTGCATATGTGCTGGGATGGTTGTGAATGTTATGAATATAGCAGTATTACTATTGCCACATGCAGGAGTATACGCTTGGAAATACCTTCTGTCCAAAAATGTGTATTGGTGCTCGAGGTATATATCATTGCAGAATACTGTTTCAGGTATATATCATTATAGGATGCAGATCCAGGTATATATCATCATAGGATGGTGCTCCAGGTATATATCATTATAGGATGCAGATCCAGGTATATATATCATCATAGGATGGTGCTCCAGGTATATATCATTACAGGATGGGGCTTAAGGTATATATAATTACAGGATGGTGCTCCGGGTATATATCATCATAGGATGGGGCTTCAGGTATATGTCATCACAGAATGGGGCTTCAGGTATATATCATTACAGGATGGGGCTTAAGGTATATATCATTACAGGACGGTGCTCCAGGTATATATCATTAGAGAATGAATATGTGCTCCAGATATAATTTATCATAGGACGGTGCTCCATGTATATATTATCATAGCGCGGTGCTCCAGGTATATATTATTATTGGACGGTGCTCCAGGTATATATCATCATAGCACGGTGCACAAGGTATACATTATCATAAGACGGTGCTCCAGGTATATATTATCATTGCGCGGTGCTCCAGGTATATATTATCATAGCACAGTGCTCCAGGTATATATTACCATAGCACGGTGCTCCAGGTATATATTATGATAGCACGGTGCTCCAGGTATATATTATGATAGCATGGTGCTCCAGGTATATATCATCATAGCACGGTGCTACGGGTGTATATTGTCATAGCACGGTGCTCCAGGTATATATTATCATAACACGGTGCTCCGGGTGTATATTGTCATAGCACGGTGCTCCCGGTGTATATAGTCATAGGACGGTGCTCGAGATATATATATATATATACAGGATGGGGCTCCAGGCATATATTATCATAGGACGGTGCTCAAGGTATATATCATTGCAGGATGGTGCTCCAGGTATAGATGATCACAGCGTGGTGCCCCAGGTATATATTATCATAACGCGGTGCTCCAGGTATATATTATCATAGGATGGTGCTCCAGGTATATATTATCATAGCACGATGCTCCAGGTATATATTATCATAGCACAGTGCTCCGGGTATATATTATCATAGTACGGTGCTCCAGATATATATCATAACAGGATGGGGCTCGAGGTATATATCATCATAGTACGGTGCTCCAGGTATATATCACTGCAGGATGGTGCTCCAGGTACATATTATCACAGGACGGTACTCCAGGTGTATATCATCATAAGACGGTGCTCCAGGTACATATTATCATAGCACGGTGCTCCAGGTATATATTATTATTGGACGGTGCTCCGGGTATATATTATCATAGCACGGTGCTCCAGGTATATATTATCATAGGACGGTGCTCCAGGTATATATTATCATAGCACGGTGCTCCAGGTATATGTTATCTCAGGACGGTGCTCCAGGTATATATTATCATAGCGCTGTGCTCCATATATATATATTATCATAGCACGGTGCTCAAGGTACATATTATCATAAGACGGTGCTCAAGGTATATATTATGAAAGGACGGTGCTCCAAGCATAGATTATCATAGTACGGTGCTCCAGGTATATATTACCATAGGACGGTGCTCAAGGTATATATTATGATAGGACGGTGCTCCAGGTATATATTATCTCAGGACGGTACTCCACGTATATATTATCATAGGACGGTGCTCCAGGTATATGTTATCATAGGACGGTGCTCCAGGTATATATTATCTTAACATGGTGCTCCAGGTTTATATTATCATAGTGCGGTGCTCCAGATATATATTGTCATAGCACGGTGCTCCAGGTATATATTATCATAGGATGGTGCTCCAGGTACATATTATCATAACACGGTGCTCCAGGTATATATTATTATTGGACGGTGCTCCATGTATATATTATCATAGCACGGTGCTCCAGGTATATATTATTATTGGACGGTGCTCCGGGTATATATTTTCATAGCACGGTGCTCCAGGTATATATTATCATTGGACGGTGCTCCATGTATATATTATCATAGCACAGTGCTCCAGGTATATATTATCATAGGACGGGTCCGGTGCTCCAGGTATATGTTATCTCAGGACGGTACTCCAGGTATATATTATCATAGGACGGGTCCGGTGCTCCAGGTATATGTTATCTCATGATCAGGACGGTACTCCAGGTATATATTATTATAGGACGGTGCTCCAGGTGTATATTATCATTGCGCGGTGCTCCAGGTATATATTATCATAGCGGTGCTCCATGTATATATTATCATAGCACGGTGCTCCAGGTTTATGTTATCAGAGCACGGTGCTACAGGTATATGTTATCTCAGGACGGTGCTCCAGGTATACATTATCATAGCGCGGTGCTCCATGTATATATTATCATAGCACGGTGCTCCAGGTTTATATTATCAGAGCACGGTGCTACAGGTATATGTTATCTCAGGACGGTGCTCCAGGTATACATTATCATAGCGCGGTGCTCCATGTATATATTATCATAGCACGGTGCTCCAGGTTTATATTATCAGAGCACGGTGCTACAGGTATATGTTATCTCAGGACAGTGCTCCATGTATATATTATCATAGGGCGGTGCTCCGGGTATATATTATCATAGCACGGTGCTCCAGGTATATGTTATCATAGGACGGTGTTCCAGGTATATATTATCATAGCACAGTGCTCCGGGTATATATTATCATGGCACGGTGCTCCAGGTATATATTATCATAGTACGGTGCTCCGGGTATATATTATCATAGCACGGTGTTCCAGGTGTAATTGAAGGACACCAACAACCATTGTATACACAGTTATGTTTGTTTGTATCCCAAGTCACGTGTCCTGCTTTAATGTAGTTGTCGGAGCATTTTTAAATTAACATGGTAAACACTGAAGCACGTTGGTGAATGCAGAATCACATGTTTTCTCCAGTGGAACCTGTTGTGTGATATGGAAGGGATAAAGCCATTGATAACAGCAATACAGATGACGGGAGTGCTGCTAGGGGCGTTCATCAGTGGTCAATCTGCTGACGTCATTGGGAGAAAGAAGACCTATTACATCTCGCTGTTCCTCCACGCAGTGTTTAACTTGGTGGCAGCATTTTCAACATCATGGCAGATGTTTATTGCGTTGAGGCATGTATGAAATCATTCCTTATGTTGAAACAAGATGGTACCATTACGACCTGCTATTGCAATGAATGAGAAATTTACATATTATTATTTTTATTATCAATTAAATCTCCACATTTGTAAAAAGTATAAAGTCCGTTATTGTTCCCCGCTGAATATACATGTAAAAAGCTTGATAAAGACTGAAAGCAGGTTAAGCTAATATTCACTCATTGTGTGTGCCTATCTTTTTTTCAGATTTTGTATTGGTTTGATGGTTGGTTCCTTCCTGGTGGTGAGTTTTACCTACACAATGGAGTTCATAGGGACCCGTTGGCGTCCAATCATCGCCGCTATTCCCTTCTGGCCAGTCGGATCAGCTCTGCTTTCTCTTACTTGTTGGTTGCGACCGAACTGGTCTGATCTACACATTATATTGGCAGCCATTCAAGTCCCCTTTTTATTCGGATACCTGTTAGTATATCCATTTTCTATTTACTGCAGAGAAAATTATGTATATTGTATATTGTATATGTCATGTGTTTGAAATGGTGTTTTACCTGTGACACACACCCGACATCAAAAGAATTGTATTTTGAAATTTCATGTAGTGTTATTGTTTTTACGACAAGACCCATGAGTGGCATTTTGAAATTGGATATGAGAGTGATCAACTTCATAACATAATACGTCAGCAATATTAAAAATCCTATTTATGGCCATTCCTTTTCAAAATGGAATTAAATTTGGGATGTGTGTAGTTAGCAGTGGGATTCATAACATATGTTCCGGTTTTCACGATATTTCAAAGTTCGCCTTCCACTGACCTTAGCACTATTCTCCTAAATTCTCTCAGTGTCTTTGCACTATTATAAACATCATCTCCCCAGAAGCCAGTGGAAAAAAGCTGAAACTTCACTTGATTGTTTCCACAAATTATAATATTCAAATTTGTTCATCAGATTTGAATCCGTTTTTCAAAATGGTCACCTCGTCAGCCATATTGAAAATGCAACTCATGGCCATTGCTCAGTTGCCCATGTTCAGATTGAAATCAAATTTGGCACATGTGTAGTTAGTAGTGGGGCTGAACGTATGTTCTGATTTTCTTTCACTATGTTTAAGTTTGACCTTGTTTGACTATACTCTTTGGCTCGGTCATCGTCTTCTCGCCGGACATTGTCAGCTTCGGGAAATTGAACTTTGCCATGTATGTTTACTCCTTAGGCTGACGTCATGTCTTGTTCAATTCATTAGATTTTGGGGTTAGTTTATAGTCTATAGTAGTTAAACAGAACAAACTTCAATAGCAATGGTGACAACAACTTCTATTTGCTGACTCTGCAGCGTTGTGCCAGAAAGTTTGCGGTACCTGGCAGTTCATGGTAAGCTGGAGGAGGCAGAGGAGGTGGTGGATCAGATGGCGCGCTACAACAAAAGAGAGAAGCCAGCGAACACTGAGATCCTTCTGAAGAAACTGTCAGAGGAAGAAAGAAGAGGTAGCGACTCTGATCGCAAATACACCTATTTGGACATCTATCGAGGCTGGAGTATGTTCAGGAAATCTATTGTCCACCAAGTTATTTGGTGAGATTTTTTATATAAAAATCTTGTACCGTTTATTGCAAGCAGACAAATTCAAGTAGAACTGAAGTCATATACCTTTATGAAGAATTAATGAAGTAACGCGTACACTCGGGATTCTATGGTGGCCGAGAGGGGACATCACTTTCTCGCTTTCTCGCTCTATCGCTTTCTCGCTTTATCGCTCTATCGCTCTATCGCTCTATCGCTTTCTCGCTTTCTCGCTGTCTCGCGGTATAGCAATATTCCCTCTTGGCCACTATAGGGGTCGCATGTGTTATGTGTTTCTATACGATAAAAAGTATATACGTAAAACAACATTAATGAATTGTTAAACATGACATCAGTGGGCGGAAGCTGAGGTGGGTTTTAATCATAAAAGAGAGCTGAGATTTTTCCAGTCACATTTCAGTTATTTATTTAGATCTACTTAGTTAAACATAATTTTAACAGTACAGACGTATGTGCTTTTATAACAATCCTTGGATTTCTGCGTAAAAAAGTATTTGATTGATTTATGGCCCAATTTAGGAGTTTTATTGGATCCCCCATCCCCAGGCCTAGTTATCAAAACAAACAGCAAATAACACCGCTTATTTGCGCTGAGTAGAGAACTTCCTAAAAAAACAACAGTGTTTTCCTAAAAACAACACTTACATGTAGGTTATATCAATGTTTATTCTGTTTGCGGAGTAGATATCATCAAACCATACCAATGGTAATACTACCGGATGTCCATTATGTAATTTCTAATGTTTGAATGACATATTGTTCTCAGTAAACCGTAATGTGGAAATATTTGATTGGTTTTATATTCAAGTTGGTATTCCCGCTATGCAAAGTGTGCGGACGTCTTATCAACAGTCATTTCTGAGTCATAAATGCAAAGTTTAATTAATAAAGTCTACTCTCATTTTTTGCATTTGAATTAAGTCTAAGGTTTATTTCAAGATTTACAGTACGTACTATTCAAAAGAAGTAAGACGAGTGATTCAAAAGAAGTTAAAGAGCACCCGATTCTTTCATATGACGATGTTTTGTCATTAGAAAAAGCGATAGAGCGAGAAAGCGAGAAGGCGACAGAGCGAGAGAGCTATATTTCCCATAAAGCCGTCCATTAAAACGGTTTTTGCTGATATTCAGTGATTCATTCTTATAAATACCACCGCTATTTTGCCTCTCATAATTGGATTTTTTCAACATCCTGTAGTAGATAAATACGTTACATATACATACAGGTACATAATGTTATCTCGTTTACTTTGTTTTCACACGTGTTTATTTTCTTGTAGTGTAGTAAATAAGCAAGATTGACAGACTACAACAGAATAGTCATTGTTCATATTTTCATAATACACACACACACACACACACACACACACACACACACACACACACACACATTCTTCCATCAATCTTAAAACTGAAACTTGAAAGGATAAATTGAACTGGAACAATTGTCTGTACATTATGCAGACAAAAGTTATACATGTACACAGTTATGTTACAGATCGATTAGATACTAGTATATGTCTCTACCTTAAGTCACCTATACAACTTTTGCGAGCGTCATTTACCCGTAACCTCATTCCTTGGACAATATAAATGAAATGTGTTGTACATATTATTTTAAAACAACTCGTTTCTTATAATGCCTTTCGATCAAACTGTCTTCGGGAATTAAATTAATGCTAAAGTGCTTATAAAATAGAGTTTAACTTTCTCGCCAGGGGAGACTAGATATCAGATAATAGTATAGGCTGAAGCAGGAATATACATGTTTATGTAAAAATTATCCATCTATTAAACCATATTGTGAACAATTGTGCGTTCAGATGTGGGTTATGTAGTTATCTACTACATTGTTACACAGACAATGAGACACACACACACACACACACACACACACACACACACACACACACACACACACACACAAAAACACACACACACACACACACACAAAAAAACACACACACACACACAAAAACACACTCACACACACAAAACACACACACACACAAACACACACACATACATAATTTTGACAAAACTATACTTAAGATATACATAAGAATATTGCAATGATAGCTGATTTAACATATATTATAGATAATCATAGTAATGCACTTCAGATTATTATCAACGTTGACTATGTGGCCACACTAATTAGTATGTATCTCCATATGTGTAGGTTTACACCAGTACACATTTCAACTGTGATAACTCCACATCGATGGATGGGGGCAGTGGGATATCCTAGTGGTTAAAGCGTTCACTCGTCTAGCCGAAGACCCAGTTTGAATCCCCACATGTGTACAATGTGTGAAGCCCATTGCTGGATTGTCGTTAAAACCGACGTAAAACCATTCTCACTCACTCATGGCGGTGTTTATCAAATTACGATATGCAAGTACATGTACTTGTAGCTTTGCACAAGACAAGAGACACAATACAAGTTGATCATACATCAAATGTCAAAAAGAATATATTTGTAACATCATATACTACCGAAAACAGTTTATAGAACACCCACAATTATAAGATTGTATTTTGCAATACAATCAGCCATGACTAATTAACCATGGTACAATGTATTCTTAACTTCTTTTGAAAAGTGGGGGCACGGGTGGCCCAGTCGTCTAAGGCGCAACGATTCGCTGTGCAGAGTTGCTTCCCTTGGGCACGCCAGAAACCTATGATTGTGGGTTCGAATCCCGGTTCACCCCAATTATTTTTCTAGGTTTGTCAGCACCATACCCGTGATCGTGGGTTTCACCGAAGTGGTAAACGTCTTAGACCTTCATCACTTCGGGCTTTCCTCCCACATTAAGCTGACACGCCGTGATATAACTGGATTAGTGTTAAAAGCGGCGTTAAACCCAACTCACTCACTCTTTTGAAAAGTATATATTTAGATTTTAACGTGATTTATTTAGAGCGCATTGCCATGATCTGCCACGCGCGTTCGGCGTGATGGTCACAACCAAATAGGGCCATAAATCAATCAATTACATTTTACGCAAAACTCTGTGGATTGTTTTAAAATCACCTTCGTCTGTACAGTTGAATTATGTTTTAATTAAATAGTGAGAAAAGTTTAACTTTCCTTCCCAATAGAAACAGGTAGCACATGCAGCCCCTATAGTGGTCAAGAAGGGATATTTGTTTTCCGCGATAAAGCGAGAAAGCGATGTCCCCTCTCGGCCACAATAGGATTCAGTATTGAAACTGCTGTAATACAAACGATACAAGAGAACTTTACAAAAACAAACCGTTTGTTTTCAGATTAATAAATCATAAATATAAAGTGATATTCTTTTGATCTTCATGAGTGTAAATATTTTAAAACTGGTTAATGACTTGTTTGTTTGTTTAATGCCGAATGGACCAGACATTTCAGTAATTGACATCTTAAGCATCGATCTAAGTTTTGTTTGTTTTTGTTTGTTTGTTGTTTAACGCCGCACTCAACAATATTCCGGCTATATGACGGCGGTCTGTAAATAATCGAGTCTGGACCAGACAATCCAGTGATTGACAGCATGAACATTGATCCACGCAATTGGGATACGAGGACATGTATCAACCAACTCAGCGAGCCTGACCACCCGATCCCGTTAGTCGCATTTTACGACAAGCATAGTCGCCTTTTACGGCAAGTATAGGTTGCTGAAGACCTATTCTACCCCGGAATCTTCACGGATCTCGATCTAAGTAATTTGGATACGATGACATGCATCAACAAAGTCAGCGAGCCTGTCCACTTGATCCCGTTAGTCGCCTTTTACGACAAGGATGATCGCAACAACGTCCTTGATATAGGATTTCAGGAGCGCATGTTGATTCCGGGTTAGCAAATAAGTCACCAGCGTCCTACACGCATGATTGATGTCAGATGTGACCGAATGGATCGGATGATGCTGTTCGATGACTAGTTGATTGCGTGTCATCGTACCCCGATACCGTGTATCGTTGCTCATAATATCAACCACAAGATTGCCTGGTCTTGACTTGATTATTTACATGTCCTATCGGTGGAATAAAGCGGCCTGTAATCCAAACAAGTTGCTTTCCGGACTAAAGAGGTAGCATTGTACTTGCACACACAACCAAAAAATATTCAACAGCCAAAAAATATTCTGAAACAGGGAATGAAATGGTTTCAGGATCATTTTACTTGGCCAAGTATTCAATGTCATGTGTTCGCTGTTTAATGTCCTGCATTTGATCATGATCTGTGTGCGCTGTTTCCTGCAGGTTGCTCGTGTCCTTCGTTTACTATGGCATCTCATTCGGGGTGGGGCGCTTGACTGGGAACCTATATGTCAACATGTTCCTCGTATCAGTGATTTCTTTACCCAGTGAAGTAGCCGTGTTTTTCTTGAACAACAGGTCAGCATTACTGGATACGTTGAAATGATCGACTTATTTTTCAAATTTTTTTATCTCATGTGTCACAGTACAACAATATACACATATTTAGAAATAAATAAAGACCAAGATTGATCGAAATCACGATTTACTTTCATTTATATTTTAATTGTATAAGTCTGTAAGTCAATATCAAATGTACAACATTTTATATAAATTTTAAATCGATCATTGGTATTTTCGTAAATGGAATTAAGACCGGACAATCCTAATCACCAGGATTGGGCGGAGATGGACGGGATTCTCATTCTTCGTGTTGGCTACTTGTGGAGCATTCGGTGTCGTCATTGCAACTAGAGTTGGTATGTGCTGTACGAAATACTGAGTGAGTGAGTGAGTGTTGTCCGCAAAAGACATCAATATTAGAAAGAAACCAATCTGGACCACACCAGTCAGTGACTGTTGGCATTAACAACTAACTGGCCATGTACGTTAACCATCAACCAGATTACATATTGTCAACACACGATCTAATTTCTTGATATGCTAGTGACCTTTTCTATTCTGAATCCAATCAGTGACATCGATCGATACACATTAAAGGTTTACTGCTTTACAGTATGATAATGAAATTTGTTGAACATAACAACCAGGGTTATTGTTCTGTCACAATTAGGCTCATACCTGTATATCGCCTCTGTGTTTATTATAGATATGTCTGAAAGTATCCGAGGAGTAGCAACAACAACACTGGCCTTGATATGTAGGCTTGGTGCATCATCAGCCTGGAGCTGCTACCTTGTTTTCACCAGTGAATCCTACCCCACCGTGATCAGGTATAAATAGGCAGGGATAGTATCCCTCAAGCGTTGGCCATCTAAAGAATAACATTCGTCACGAGGAAGTACGGATTATCTGTCTCTAGTGTTGTAAGCGAATTACTGAATACTATGTCACCGATATCAGCGTAGGTATTATCTGGTAATAATCGTTCTACTTTAGAAGCACGATAACACTGAAAATACGGGATATGTGAGATGCTGTATTGTTTACCCCAACCTAACGAGTTTAGTCTTTTAACATATTATTCACAGATGTGTTGTACGTTTGGTCACTGATGTGACATTATTTTCAGTGATTCTTTTAAATCATCTCTTCCAGGAACTTGGGCTATGGCGGTGCTAACATTGCATCTCGTCTTGGGGGTATCGTTTCTCCATATGTATTTGCCATGGTGAGTCATTGCTAGTCCCCTGCACTTTCGGGAAATTTAAAATGTGGACAACTGACTTTAGTTATGTAATAGATTAGGGTAATTCATTCCCTGATACCTCAACAAGCTAAATGCGATAATTAAACTCAAATAATAACAAAAACATTCACTATCATATCACTGAAGCAGGATTTGCGGTAGCGGGTTAACATATACCTCACTATTGAGGACACTGCACCGCCGGTAAACATACTAGAAACATATTTCAGAAGTGCTTTCTAAGGCAAGTAATCATAGAAAAAACGTGGTACATCCAGAGTCTAGGCTGAACGATTATCATAATAAAAATGTAATATCAACGGGTGTAAGCATATCACACGTATATGTTACAGGGAATATGTATGACAAGGGAATATCTATAATCCCTGAAATTTTCAGGGAATATATGTCTGATTCACTCAGGGAATATATATAATCACTAAAATGTTCAGGTATGATACATATTCCCTGATTTAACATCACGTTTTTTAGACACATTCCCTGAAATTACTTTTGAGGCTCTTATGTGGTCAAACTTGATAAAAAAACAAACAAATTATTTATGAGAAGACAAATATATTTGACATGATAACAAATACCTTTCACTTAACTTAACAATTAGTCTTCACTGTAATCAAAACAATGCTACATCAAACATAGGATAGACTTAACAAACAAGAACAATTTAGTTTTTGTTGACTGATTATACATATTTCCTGTAACATGTATATACCTGCAAGAGCCATACATGAAAGCACAATAAGAACATGGCCGTTACTTTCAGGGAGGTGATGATCTTCTGCCACCTTTTGTCATTGTGGGATCAGCGATGGTTGTCTGCACCTTACTGTCACTGCTGACTCGGGAAACTAAGGGCGCCCCCCTGGCCGACACAACTGTGGACGCTTCAGCGAAAACTGAGCCAGCTGATGCAGATATAACAAATTCGAAAGACATCAAATTGCATCAGAAGATCTGTTCCTGAATGTCATTCACAAACAGTCGCACAACCTGTGTAACCTATATCGTTTGTAATACGAAGAATCAGCTTTACTGCGAAAATGATCAGGAATGACAGATGTATATAATTCAACCTTGGTAAAACATAAGCATAACTCTTCTGATATATTGATTTTAGTAATTTCAGTTGTGTAATGCGCCGAAATAATCCCTGAGCAGACTTGCGTCCCTATTATCAAGGGTACTAATCCCAGGTTCGCGTTGATTATGATGCATGGTTTGTCAGCAGCATGGTTATGCCGTGGTTTTCACCAAAGCCTAAAGACGTCTGACGTACCACAGTCTGTCCAACATTAACTTAACATGCCGCAATGTAACTAAAATACCGTTCATACAGGCATTAAACCCAACGCACTCAACCCTTAGCATTATACTTCTAAAACTATTTTCCTCACAATAGCAAACGCTTTATGCATTCTTATAATTATTATAATATTTTGAACAGAAATAGTTTATTCAGCATTCTACTATGAATTTGGAATATATTCGATTGTGATTGATCAGAGGTATCAAATCAAAATATTCCCCCTGGCCACTGATTGAAACAGCCGATTCACAACGGAAGCTACTATATTTAGAATAGTACTTATTTAAAGTCATTGTCAGTAGGCGTATTTACATAATTATGTGTACAATTATAGACTACAAAATGCAAAGTTGAGGTTACTACTATATTCAGAGGATTTGTGCCAATGTATTTCGTGCAGAAAATACGATATACATCTACAAAGAGACTGTATTTCAAGTTTTGTGAACAGAAAATAGCTTGCTATTTGGCGCTATATACCACGGTGAGGTCATATCTTATGCTTCACAATGAACGTATGACATCATGATAGTGACGCGCGGTGAAGATTAAAACCTTGGCAAGGCTTGCTTATTTTTGTTTAGGGTGCCCACTTCATGTCAGCTTACGATGTTGCCGTTGCTACATACTTACAGTGCCTGCCATTAGTTCGTGTGAAGTATTCCGGTCTAAAGAAGCTGCTTGACCATAAAGAGCTCCATTGTTTTTTAAAGGCTGTTGTCGGTGATTTCGTAAATTGTGATCGTCATGATCAATACACTCAAAACACTGGACTAACCAATGCTGCTTCACTCAATATATTTACAAACATTAAAGAGTTCGCGTTTTATTTAGAATGGTAGAATGGAGATAAACATACTGTGTTTTCAGTGTAGGTTAGTGCTGCGCGTTCGGTTCCAAATTCAATTTCAATTCGGTTACATCTACAGGTAACCTGGCTCTACATTGAAAACATTGTATGTTTATTTCCAAATTGAAGGCCTCGTCGCCACGAGCACAAACATCTTCATGTTACATGAATATAACTGATGACCAATTATGAATACATTGGTGCTTAACGAGTTCCTGGCAAATGTATTTTTAAATAAAGCGCAAAACTTATCAGATCACACACAAGTTTTTTATCTTTAATATTGACATGGACAAGACATGGAATGAACGTTTCCCGATTGTTCAAGTACTATGGATATACAACTGCGAAGTGCAAAACGATAATTATTCGTCTTTGATTTCTAGTACATCACAGTTTTGCAGAGCAGTGATGCGAGGGCTGGTAAAAACGTTCTGAGGCTCACAAACAAAACCAACAATTTTGAAAGCACTTTTAATTATATTAATCAATATAATCTCCCTGCTTTTTAATACACTTCTCATGTCACTAGTGAAGCTTTTCATTACCAGTCAGGAAGAAGTTTTCTGAAAAAAACATTCACTTTCCAGGAAGGTGTTCTTTCAATTCAGAAAACAGGTGGAAATCATTTGGTGCCAGGTCTGGCGAGTATAGAGGGTGAGAATTTATACGAACCAACATTGTCGCATAGCAGCCTTTGCAAGTTGAGAGGTGTGAGAAGAGGCATTGTCTAGAAGTAGTAATAGAACTCCAGCAGTCAGTATTCCTCGCCGCTTTTCTTTGATAGAATCTCTTAGGCGATGAAGCGAGTCAGCATAGAAGGCACCGGTAATCATCCTGCACCGGTAATCAGCAAGGATCACACCCTTTGCATCCCAGAATACAGTGTCCATAAATATTTTTTTTCACATATCTTGAAGATTTGAATGTCTTTGGTGCCGGAGAACTGGAATGGTGTCATTTCATGAATTGATGTTTTGACTCGGGATCATAGCGGTTACGTATCTCTTTTTTTAATTTGACGAAATCCTTCTCAATTAGCTCTAAATTTTCTCTGGCAATGTCAGTTCTTTTTTCCTAAAGATCAGAACTTAAACACCCAACGAGCAGATATCTTATTCATCCGAAAACGTTCACGAATATTAGTTTCAATGAATCCTTGGCTTAGACCTGTGTCTTCTTCAAGTTTAGCAATGGTAATACATCTATCTGACAGTGTAAGTGTTTCTCTCATCTTGGTTTTGATTTAAACATATTTAATTGCGGAAAACCAAATGGATTAGGCAAAATTGACACACCTACGAGGCCTTCTCCTATATACATTTCATTACATTGTGGTATGTGAATTCTATGGTGCAGAATAAATGTACATTGCATAGGAATTACAAGTAATGAGAACATATAATAACACACATATTCATATATACAGTATTACACACAAACACATATACCTACATACACTCACACATACATCTACATATATACATATGATGAATTTACATTTTTGGTATACAATGGTACATGATATATTTATAAAATAACACAGTAGTTAATAAACTACATGTAATAGACATTTTAAATTTATATGAAGGGCAGGAAAATTAATCTAGAATGTAACTAAGCTGTGATAGTTACAGGGAATGCTTTTGTTTTACATCAAAATCGGAGTGTTGAAACAACCATGTATTATATGTGCCAGTCACTTGTAAAATCCAGATAATTTGAAAGTAGCTCATGAAATATAATTCTTGTTATAATTCTTGTTGTATTAGGATACAATTTCATACCTGTTTGTTTCTACAATAAATTTATGGACATATTTAAAAATTAAGTTATTTTGTTCTTCAGATAGATTTTTCTTACCACAAAGAATTGTTTCTAAATTTGGCTGAGTCCCTATATTCCTAATGTTGATAAACAAAGATTGTCTTAATAAAGAATATTTTTATATTCAAGAAAATAGTGAAAAGCATTTTCGCATGGGGAACCGCAAAGGCAAGAAATAGTGTCTGACAAATTAACCCTAAACAAATCATCATTTAGATTGCTACATCTATGTCTAAGTCTTGTGTGGATAATATTAATTTGACGCTTTCCATAACTCAAATAATTTGGAGATTTAATAACAATTGAATAAATTTTAGTTTTTAATTCAGCTACAGAGATACTATTTTTAATATTTTTATTTTGTGAATTCCATTGTTTTAAAGAGTCTATTATAAATGATTTGTGAAATGTACTTGTTCTGGCAAAAGGTACAGTCATGTTCTGTTTGTTACGTAGGTTATAATTTGAAGCAGCTGATCTATTGTGGGGTAACAAATCATTTAGATATGAGGGACATTCATTTATTATTATGTTGTGCACTGTCGAAAGTTTTTTTAATTTTTCGTCTCTCACTTAGTGGTAGCCAACCGGTTTCGAAATATAAACTTTCTCTCAAGGCAAATTTGGTCAAGCCTGTCACAATTCTGGCAGCGTCAAGTTGTATTAATTCAAGTTTATTTTCGTTATAAGCAGAACAGTTGTCCCATACTTCCGATGAGTATTCCAGAATAGATCTTATAAATGTCAGATAGACTTTTGACAGATAATATCTATTTAATTTATATTTAAGTTTACGCATGGCTGAAACCATTTTCGCTGTTGTCCTAGCAATAATTGAAACATGTGCAGTCCATTTCGTATCTTTAGAAAACGTGACCCCCAGATCTTTGTGGGTTTCAACATGTTCAATGGCACTGTTAGCATAGCAAATAGTTGAATAATCCTGTACCTGTTTGTGACTATAAAAGCATGTATTTTGTCTTGGGTGGATTAAAGTTTACAAGCCATGTGCTTGCCCACTGGTGGTGAGAGAGAAGGTCTTGATTTAGTCTGTCTTCAATTACGACCATATCAGTAGATACATGTATCGTCGGCGAATAACCTTGTAATATTTTGAAGCTGATCAGTAATATAATTTATGTAAACTAGAAATAGGAACGGCCCCAGTACAGAGCCCTGTGGGACAACTGCTTTAGTGATTTTTTTACTTGATAAACTACCATTAATAAATACTCTTTGGCAACGGGCTCACAGATAACTACGACACCAAGCTAACAATTTACCAGTTATACCATATTGTTGAAGTTTATGCAATATACCTTTGTGCCATACCCTGTCGAATGCCTTAGATATATCACAGAATATCATACAAAAATATTTATGATCATCAAGTAAATTACAAATGTGACGGTAAATTTCAATTAATGATATGTAGTACAATTGTTTGGCATGAATCCCGATTGATATTTGGAAAGTAGTTTATTCTCCAGAAAGTAATTATACATTCTTTTAAAAATGAGTCTTTCAAATAATTTCCCAAGACAAGATAACAGTGAAATAGGCCTGTAGTTGGAAGGGTTGGATTTATCTCCCTTTTTTGTACAAAGGCATTACATTAGCAAGTTTCCACTGTGATGGGAATGTGCTATTATTATATGTTCAAGAGACAAATTAAATAACAAGCGTAAAGGATTAGCTATGGATAGTGATATATATTAAGTAATCTGTGCTTCAGGTTGTCGGGACCGCTTGCTTTATTTACCGGTAGGGACTTTATGAGATCTGTTATTTCTTGACTTTCAATAACGGTATAATCCAATTCATGTTCACATAGTTTAACAAATGGTGGTAGTGAGGGGCCTTCATCGTCAACATTGGAAACTGACGTAAAATAATCGTTGAGAGCTTCAGCTTTATCAAAATCAGAAAATGCTTCAGGTACAGTGTTGTTGTTAGTGACCAGAGGTGGGATCACGGTGCTGGCTCCAGACTCTTTGATCAAGTGACGTAAAAGTTCCAATAATTAGAACTGATTTCCTTGATTTGTGTAGATAATAATTCATCTAAGTTAAGATAAAAGTTTTCCTTGGCAGCTTTCTTCAAATTGTTAACTTTATTTCTCTGTTTTCTATATTTAGATAAATCTTAGTTCACTATCAAACCATGGTTTATCTTTTAGCGTTATTGTGACAGCACGGCTTGGTATGCATAAGCTTATATAATTTTTAAATGTGGACAGAAAAATATCACATATTTCATCAATAGACTCGCAGCTATTTAACATGCACATCCAATCACTTGATTCAATCAGTTCATTTAACTTCGCATAGTTACCATCTTTATAAATTAGAACCTCTCTCACATAGGATTTTTTCATGTCAATGCAGTTCTTCTTGGTTGAATCTTCATTGACGGAAGTTTGGGGAAGTCCAGACCTAGGGTCAACATCAAGGCTTGTTCTCCCAGCCTTAAACATACCTGATGAACGTTTAACAATGTAATAGCTAGAGCACTTATCCCCATACGCTTGTGACAGGCGGTCATGAATTTCTTGGGAAGTTATTTTCTCTTTAGTCAGAAGCCTGATGAGTGTTCGGTACTCGTTCTTTTCCATTTTCACTTTGTTTTGTCTGACAGTCGAAAGTTAGTCAGACTTAGAACTTTTCTACTAGCCCTCGTAATGGATCAACATGTTTGTTAAAATGCTGTTTTAGAACCATGTATCAGGCAACGGAATTTATCCAGTACTCTGACAAGATCCTTATCCAAAGACACAATGTACGACTCCGTAAACTTCAGTTTCCAATAATAATTTGTTAGACGCATAGTGACTTAAAATTACAGATTTGCTTGTGTTTTCGTTCCAGTTTTGTAAATCAATATTAACACACCTGCTCCTAATTAGATGCATACAATGACCCTGTGGTAGGTATGCATATACAAAAACAGAAGCATTCTAACATGAGCAGCCCAGTTAATGTTGTCATTTTCATCTTGTACTTGTGGCATTCTTTAAAAATAATTGTGAAATCATATGTTGTTTATCTCCTGTATATCCGTATGGGCACATATGGTACCTCCCCAGCTAACACACTACGTCTTCACAACGTTGTGGTAAGGTTTTAGATTGGTAACGTTGTGATATAACGTTGTCACAACGTTATTATTACGTCTCTGTTTAACATTATTTCACAACGCAGTACAAACGTTGCATATTTACGTTGTGTAAACGTTGTGTATGTGATATCACACAACGTTTTAGTAACTACGTTTCTAGAACGTTGTTGCGACGTCATACAGTTTGGGCGCGATGGTCATAGAAATTGGAATCTTTCATCAAAATCAACTTGATTTTGTCAGAAAAACAAATCATTACTATTCTATATATTCGACATAAGGATTTTAATCCATATTATAAAACTACCTGAAAGCAATTGCCCCCCCCCCCCCCCCCCATAACAACGTTTTACGTTACTGTGGTAAATATTAATCAAGCAGAAGCTCAGTCATCGGATGGGCGGTCGGGTAGCCTAGTGTTGACTATGTGGCCACACTAATTAGTATGTATTTCCATATGTGTAGTTTACACCAGTACAAATATCAACTGAGATAACTCCACATCGATGGATGGGGGCAGTGGGATATCCTAGTGGTTAAAGCGTTCGCTCGTCACGCCGAAGACCCGGGTTCGAATCCCGACATGTGTACAATGTGTGAAGTCCATTTCTGGTGTTCCCCGCCGTGAAATTGCTGGAATATTGCTAAAAGCGGCGTAAAACCAAATTCACTCACTCACTCACTCAGTCATCGGAGTTCTGTTTTCCTAGAATATATAGAGGTAAGTGTTTAATTAATGTCTTATTATTATGTTCAAACAGTACCAGAGAAGAAACAACCATTGTTCATTCAGAAAAATCAACACGAGTAATTATTTTTCAGAAATTAAAAACACCATGTACACTAACTTCATAATATGTCACTCTGATTGCTTGCATAACCATAATATACTAGCATACTATTAGTGGCATCCAAAGAAGTGTCGAGATAGTCCGTATCATAAAGTTTGTAGTGATCGTGAGGAAAAGTTAGTGCAGAGTAATGTGCACCGTATCGCATAAGGTGCGGTGTCCATCTTAGATAGTTCCAACAGTTGGGAGGTCACCGGACAGCGAGTGACCACATGAATACCTTAAAAAAATCTGACTGTCGTATTTGTAAATGAATACTGATTGTTTCTATTCTCGTGTATGGCTGAAAATGGAAACTCAACTGAAAAGATCAACTTCGTTTTCGCTTGTGGCAATTTTATGGTAAAAAATATCAACCAAACGGAATAATTCAGAACGAACCTTTCCGAAACTCTAAAGATTCCGTGTACATGATATAATAAGCGTATGCTGATTCCTGCTGATCGATGTTCAGTGCTTTTCACTGTTGTCGGCAACATCGCGAGTTCAGTTTTCGATCACCAAACAGTGGCCGTGGGATTATATTTTTTGTTGTAAAGAGGGATAGATGATGACATAGCCTCTTATTTATTTGTGTATATATAGGAATTATCAACTACTGCGGGGAGTTATGGTTAAAACTAAGGGTACGTATTGGATTAGATTGGGTACGATATGGTCATGAAATCATGTCCGATTGTGAATAATTTATTTCAATAAATATTTACAGAGCTGTTTCAACTTCGTCTGGTATTGTCTAAGCTATTGTATTTTGTTAATTTTCCAATGTTACTATCTTTGTAAATGTTAGAACATAGAATCTATATAAATATCCTGGCATATTAATATAGCAAATATTAATGTCAGTATTAAAAAAAAAAATTTCACAATTTTAATTTGGATAAAAAACCTGAAGAGTTAACACTTCTATCACTATTTGGTGGGTCAATTCTCATTATTCATATTCAACATCCATGCTTCAAATATGGGAACTATTTATTTCATTTGGCAATATATATATTTATCATTTAGATCTATCTATATATTTTTCAAATAAGTTTTTTTAGAAAATTGGCCAACATATTCAGTGTCACTGGAATCACTAGTTTTTGATGTACAGAAGAAAGGTAAAGTTACTGCTTTTGAATAATTACAGTTGATCTATTGACTGATAAAACTATTTGCCAATATTAACACCAGTTACATCATACTAGTACTGTTAGTTAATTGGATTTATCTATACAGTACTGGTTTATTGAGAATGTGATACATTGTGATTTCTGTTTTTCTTTCAGGTGTAATAAACAGTATTGAGGAAGCATATTTATTTGAAGTACATCACTGACAGAAAGGTATGTATGGTGCAATAATATATACAAACAAGTTTGATTTCGATCAGCGTATTTTATGAGAAAATATAGCTTTTGTTCATGTTTTGAACTTAAAATATTTTTTAATTCAACATTTGTGCGACCTATAACTTGAGAACTACTGTATGGATTATTTTTCAAATTTAAGGAACCCTTTCTATACTATTAGGAGAGGTACAGTGCAAAGTGTGATTTCGATAAGTGGATTATCTGAGAAAATATTGCCTTTTGAGTGGATGGAGTTGGGGTATTAGTGAACTGTGCTCACATTTTGCCTTGTTCAATTCAATGCTAAAAGTTTTTCCGCCTATGTATGATCCAAGAGCATCATGGTATTACTGTCAATGTCTTCTTCGCACTTTCAGAAGTTTTTAACAGTTTAATGACTGACATCAGACATCAAAATATTATTTGGGGGAATGCAACCATTATTGACCCATTATTTTGTTTGATATCTATGTCAAAAATATGTCCCTTGCCTTGTCATTTTATTACATTTGTGTCATTGTTTTATACAGTTACCAAGGCATAAGGAGAGACAAAGGATACACTTGATGATCATCCTTGTGATAAGTTCTTCTGACTCTTCATTTGAGGACTGAAAAGGCTCCTCAGCTACTAAGCCCAAGTTCTGACTTGTCATTTAACAAATAAATAAAGGTGACCTCAACCAGGATTCTGTTGTCATTTCGTTGCTGTCATCATATTTTGTAATGGATCAAAGAAATGGATCTAAAGACATCAGATACAAAGACAATTCAGCTTGCCTCAGTGTTGCTCTCAATGCTGAATGTATGGGTAAGGCCAAGAAAATATAAATGTTTCAATTTGTGCAGGGCTTATTGTCTGATGGTTTTTAATTAAAATTTTGCAAATACGTGGGAAAATCAAATGTCTTTTAACTGTGTTGAAACATTTGTGAACAATTTGCACATAGCCTTGAAAATTGTTTTGGAAAATAAATTATACAACCAAATTGTACATGTCATTAAAAACATTTAGGTTTTTTTCGTGGCCGTTTTTCAAACTATGCCGATGTACTCTGCCAAAAGAGAGTGCATTTCATTGACTTGCTGTTTCATGGATAGGGTTAAAGGGAATTCAGATTGCAGAATGTACTGCTTGGTACCTGATGTTTTAACTAGATTGGTACCAACATTTCAGGCTGCCTGGGAGGTATTGAAGAATAAAACAGGCGTTAATCTACCAGGACATTGCAACAACGTCCTGCATTGGTTGTAGTATCGCCCATATGTATGCGAGACACGTTGTCGCGACGTTTTGATCAAAAGTTGTAGCAATGTAAAAAATGGACGTTGTGACAACGTCTTGATTTGGTTGTATTTTGGTTTACGCACAACGTAGTAGCAACCAATCTGGGAGTCTACAGATTTACGTTGTGACAACGTAACATCACAACGTTGTGGCAACGAAAAGTCAACGTTGTCACAACGTAGAATTGTTTGCTGGGTCAAAAAGTGTTTCTTGTAGATGGGTACAACTAAAGTTATACTACGTTTATATGTACTTCTCCATCTGAGTCCTACGTATCATTTCCCTTCACACCGGTCTAGAATTACATGTATAACAGAGTGTATGATCGAGAGTACATGTAAGGTAATAATTATAACGTCCAATGTCGCATGAACATGCTTCTGAAAGCAAATCTATTTCATGTCAACAAAAAAGAAGAGCCTTGTGCGAAAAGCAAATAACGATGGAGAGACGAAACATATCAGCATAAATGTTCAAAGGTTTGTACAAGAACGTCAATAAAACAAACAAGTGGCAACACAGTGTACATGATAGAATTGAAACACAGTATCCCATCGCCTATATTCTTCTTCATAGCGATGTTCGTGTATTAATAACACGTCTCTACAGAACGAAAGTGTTTTCAAACACCTGGTGTCATCACTGATTTTCAGTGGTCCATTCTTCTGATTGTCACGGCTGTTTTGCATTTTACACTAAATGGAATCAGTTTCGTTTCGTCTCGTCGGATAATCGAGGTCTGGTTATTCTCTGGCATTGGTGTTTTATATTTTCCATTAATAGGACAGGTTATAAAGTACCTTTATTGGGACACGTGTACAATATTTGATAATATGAGACAACCTAAAGTTTCCTATACAAGCATATCGTGGTAAATATTTTGAAGTATACGATCACAAGCTGGCTACTGACAGAAAACAGGGAGTCGAGCGGTTTGTTTGCGCAGACGGGCGGCGATGTCTCCAACCGGGTAGAGTATTCTGTGTCACGTGATCAGCAACAGTTAGAATCGTGCGGGGGATGTGGCAGACCGGATTGAGTTGTATGTTTTCTATAGTTCAAATATCAACTCTAAATTATTTGGGTGAGTCAGCACCTTACAGTGAAGGGTCCGTCCCAGTAATGTAACCTATCCTGTGTGTGTTGTCGGTATGATTCCGTGCAACATGATCCGGCAATGTGTACTCACTCTCTTGTACCCTTCTCATGACCTCCTTCGCATATATAGCCTTCTTCAATTGGAGGAGTTGAGTGAGGAGGTGTCCTGTTATAACCCTGATATATCATTCCGTTAAGAGAATTGGGTTCTTTCGTTGCACAAACAGAATGTAACATCCAGTTTAGTCAAGATTCGGAATTCAAGTTTACCACAAACAGGTAATGAAGCGCTTCGTTATGTGTTTATATTGCTTGCTTCTTGTTACTAGGAGTCTAATATGTCTTATTTTGGTTCTTTGTTATTACAATCAGTGAAAGGAAATAGAATCAATTGCGCTAAATCGTTTGAAGTGTTTGTGAGATGTAATGTGTTAACTGGTTTGTGACGTTGTTCACAGAAACATTGCTCTTGGAAATATTCTTGTGATTTGCAGAAGCGATTTTTTTTCTTTGTTTAACGCCGCATTCAGTAATATTCCAGTGGCGGACAGTAATTAATTGTCTGGACGTGATAATTCAGTGAGTGACATCATAAGCATCGATATATGCAATTGGAATAGTCACTAACATAAATGAGGCGAGCGTTCATGTTACTGGCGTTTTTCATTCGTCCCTGATAAGCAGGTGGCCTGGGTCTTTGTCTCTGCAAAGATCACGACGTCGTTATCAATGACATTTCAGTCTTGTTGCCATGGAAAGGCAAAATGTAAAAATAACAAAATTTGAACAGCGAACAAAAAGAAATTAATTGCGCTAAATCGTTTGAAGTGTTTATGAGATGTAATGTGTTCACTGGTTTGAGACGTTGTGAAGTGAAACATTGCTCTGGGAAATATTATTGTGATTTGCCATTTAGCGATTTTCTTTACTTTGTTTAAGGCCGCATTCAGCAATATTCTAATGGCGGTCAGTAAATAATTGTCTGGACGAGATAATCCAGTGATTGACATCATAAGCGTTTTTCATTCGTCCCTGATAAGCAGGTGGCCTGGGTCTTTGTCTCTGCAAAGATCACGACGTCGTTACCAATGACATTTCGATTCTTTGTTTTTGAACATATCATAAATGTATCGACTGGCGTCTCGATTGAGCAGTGCACACCACGGGTGTTGTAAAAACATGATAAAGCATGCAGTAGATGTCTAACGTATATACAAAGTAATGAGTAATGTTCCTGAAAGGAACCTTACCTATATTTGCACGAAGTCCAGTCATGTTGCCATGGAAAGGCAAAATGTAAACAAAATTTGAAAAGCGAAAGGTACCAATTTAGCACTTGTCTGATCTGTATGCAAAATTTCACAATTACTTTCTGAACAGCTTATTGTGTGTTATAATCTGCAAATATACCATAATGTCGACATACCCTAGAAATGTATACATTAGAGCATCCTAAATGTATAAAAACACGTGTACTTCTCTGGTGTTTATACAAGGTTTCACGCTATGCTATGACAGCGTACCTAGCTACCTTTCTATGACATACAGTAATTTTAGAATAAACGCTTGTTCAACCAATGCAACGGATCAAAGAGACATCGAAGGCATACATTTGAAGCAATATCGACACATATTTGATATACAACAACGCCCGCTTCTTATAAAGGACCTTCCGAAATGGATACATTCACGTCACCTATTCGAGTTTTTTTTTTAAATGATTCACATCACATCATTTATATGACAAAAATTTAAAATAATATATTCACACTGTAAAAGTGATGTCCAGTCAACGTTACACTTCAAATCAATGAATGCCAACATTGCCAAATAATTTCACAAAATCGTAAAATTGGTCGTATAAATATATCACATGTTGTAGGAAGTGGTATATTTCACGAAAGTTTTCTCAACGATCCCGTACAAGAAATGGCTGTAGGTAAAAGACATGTCTCACTCCAGTTTTTGTGGAAACATGTCATACAAATATTTGAATGAACTTGATATTATTTTTTTGCATATAGAATTACGATAAACAATGAAAACACACACACACACACACACACACACACACACACACACACACACACGCTCTGAACAGACTGAACACATTGACATTGACGGCCATTTTCCATTTAATGTGGTTTAATAGTGTAGGCTGTGGCATCTTCAACGCTGTCTGACACGTGTCGCATCGTTTGTAGAAATTCCCCAAATCATTCAAGTTGCCAGGGTAACTTTTCAATCCATTTTGGGTTTTACATCCAGGTGTATTGTTGTGAATGAAATACATCAGCAAGAGTGGAACGGTCAGTTGCGTTGCAACTGATTAAAGTTTATATGCTATTCAGCACTTTACCAACCTTGAAACTCTTCCACGTGCACATTATATATAATTATTTGCATAGGTGCGAACGGTTTAACATCACACAACAATATACAAAACTTTCACAACCATTGTTACTATTGGAATAAGGTTTTGGACAACTTGTTTCAAAAGGCATCTTTTTCAGTGATTTATTACGTATACGTAGTAATGAAGAAGTCATATACATTTTGAGCTATTTTGGACATAATAAAGAGCTTTCCCTTTAGACTTTCCGTTCGATTAAAGTCATGTCAACTGACACAGTCGTACTGTAACTGTATATACGTACGTTACAGTATTACAGCGCCATTGGTGTGACGTGGCCATGCGTGACGTGTACGTGCTGCTTAATCAGTGATCAACAGGATTATCCGATAACACGTTGATTAAATGATCATTGATAACTTTCTCAGTGGACGCGTAAGTATATAATGTCGCATTAACAGACTGGCTCTTACATACACTATTGTATTGGATATGTGAACAGTTTAGGGCGCTTATCTAAAATGTGTCTCATTTTCTGGCTTAATTCTTCAGTAGTAAACTGAATATGAGTGTGTTAGTGTGGTTTTACGCCGATTTAAGCAATATTCCAGCAACATCACGGCGGGGGGCACCAAAAATGGGCTTCACACATTGTACCCATGTCGGGAATCGAACCCGGGTCTTCGGCGTGTCGAGCGAACGCTTTAACCGCTCGTCTACCCGACCGCCCCAAACTGTATGTGACCTTACTGTGGTACAGATATATAAGTTTCTTTCTAAATTTTATGGCATAACTTGCCAGTAGTAAACTGTATATCAACTGAATGTGATACAGATTCTCCTGTTAATGCTTAAGTTTGTGAATCTAATGTATCACTAATAACAATAGTGTGGACACGACGGTAGACAATGGACGATAAATGCATAATTCTATGCATGTTTCTTTGTTTCAGTTTGAGCAGCACATGTGAACATGTATTCTGATGAGATTATAGATGGAGTGGGAGGAATGTCCAAGTTCCAGGCCTTGGTAATATTTGTGTTTAATGGGCCGAAGCTGATTACGTCTTGGGGAATGTTGATGATGTCTTTCGCGGGGGTGACGCCACAACTATGGTGGTGTGTTAATGTAATTAACAACGACGCCAGTAATAACACAGGATTGAAACAGTGCTCAGTTGGGGACAATAGCACCACGTGTGCCTTTGTGTACAGCACGGAGAAAAGTACTGTTGTAAATGAGGTGAGAACATTACATTATCATTTTTAAAGTTTTGTTCCAACAGTAATGGTAGTTATGGTCCGATTATAATATTACTTACCTCAGAAAAAATATTTCAAGGGTTTTGTATCCTATTTGTTGACATACTAGATATTGACAAATGTATACCCTGAGAGAAAAGTGCGTATGAATACGTGTGCAAAAAGGTTAACATAGAGGTTCATTACATCACACTCATGGGAACCACGTATAGAGACCGCTGAATTACATGTGAGGAAATCATAGGTATTTGTAATCTTTTGGTATCCATATTCATGATTAATCAAACTTACGAATAAGTAAAAGAAAAAAAACAAAATTAGCACAGGAAAAGTCCGCATTCAGCTATTCCAATTCCTCACAAGGGGCATGGTAGGCGTATAATATAGGAGTTTGTTTGTGTTGCCTGTTTACGTAGTACCACGTGGGTAATAGATTTAGGTCATAGATTGTCGAGAAGTGTCAGTGATGTGAGGTGAGATTAAACGTCACATTCAAGATCATTGTGGTTACATAACGATGTGCATGCAAGAGTGCGTGTGGCTGATTGTACTTGTCTGGAGTGCTAGCCCACCGATATGCCGTGTCTACCCAAACTTTTATCCCCGTAATGCCGAACGTCAGGCAGGGTAACAACAAGAGCCATGTATGTGTGAAATTATGTGACTGTGTTGGGATGCGATGTGGAATGACGTGAGGTGATTTGGTGAGATATGTACATAAATTGTATAAAATTTTATATTCTTCAAATTGTACTATATGCCTGTGGCCTCTTCAGTACGTGAAATAAAGATTGAATTAAGACAAGAGCGATCTTTTGTCACGGAGTATGACGCGACCAGGATATCGAACCACAGACTGAGCAGGCGCCCTATTCATTAGACTAGGGATACGATTTTATAAGTTATACACATTCTGTGAATTGATGTTGTAAGTATGACTAATATTATTGAACCATATTCTATGAAATAAGAGTTTGCTCCATAATGCTATTCAAACTTCCGTTTCAGTGGGACTTTGTCTGTGACAGGGCAGGAATCAGGCTGTTAATCACATCGGTACAAATGGGAGGTGTTTTGATAGGAGCCCTCTTCAGTGGCCAGTCTGCTGACGTTATTGGCAGAAAGAAGACATTATTTATCGCTCTATTGTTACATGGAGGACTGAACTTGGTGGCTGCGTTTTCAGTGTCATGGCAGATGTTTATAGTGCTAAGGTAGGCTATAAACAGAATATAACCAGTTTACATTATAATACACAAATAAACGAAACGAGTAAACAAGTTTACGTTGTAAGACACATTTGGTTTGTGCTTTTTGTTGTTTGGCTACGAACATGATATGATACAATCTGTATTTTATTACACTAACAGGTATTATATTTTACAGGTTTCTTATTGGAGCTATGGTTGGTTCACACTTAGTGGTTAGTTTTCCCTACACCATGGAGTTCATAGGAAAGGGTTGGCGTCAGATCACATCTGCAATTACGTTCTGGCAATTTGGATCAGCCCTGTTTGCCATGTCGTGTTGGCTGCGCCCGGATTGGTCTGATCAACATATCATACTAGCTGCCCTACATATCCCTTTCTTGGCTTGTTGGTTGTGAGTTATATCCGTTGGTTTAAATATATACTCTCTAGTATATGATCGGTAATTGTTAAAAATAAATATGATTGTACTGTAGAAACAGGGAGATGCGATCATTGATCAAAATATATATGTTTGAAATGCTACAAGTTGACATAGGTTTTGATCGTCCATCTACAAACGAAACTATTTGTGAATTGGTTGTCAATAAATTTAACCTTGCACAGTGTTGCGCCAGAAAGTTTGCGGTGGCTGGCAGTTCATGGTAAGCTGGAGGAGGCAGAGAATGTGGTGGATCAGATGGCTCGCTACAACAAAAGAAAGAAGCCAGCCAACACTGCCATTCTCCTGAAGAAACTGTCAGAAGAGGAGAAGAAAAGGAGAAATTCCGATCACAAATACAACTATCGTGACATTTATCGTCACTGGGATATCTGTTGGAAATCTCTGGTTATTCAGGTGATCTGGTAAGTTAACATTTAGAAAAGTACGCATTCTTACCTTAGGCATATAATACAGCACGAATGTATTTTCATGTTCATTCTTCCCCACAGGATGTGCATGTCCTTTTCGTATTATGGAATTTCATTCGGCGTTGGAAACTTGGCGGGGAACCTCTACCTCAACATGTTCCTTGTTTCTATCATAGCATTACCCGGAACAACGATGGTATTCTTTCTAAGTAGCAGGTTTGTATGTACATTTACTATATGCCATGTCGTAAATAAATGCTGGTTTGAATTTATGTCAAACACTTGAAGGAAAATTGTTGTAAAAAATAATACCTTTGGAGTTTTCAACATTTAAAATTATTGAACTCCGACAAAGCTTTACCTGTATATGATGTAAATATATAAACATTTTATAAACTTAAAGCAAAAGTGTTTATGAAAATGCAGGAAAATGTATTGTTTCTTTATAAAGTATTAAATGTTAATAATTCTGTCATACACATACCAGATCCGTGGTGATTCCGGCTAAGAAAAGAGTTTCCCAGCAACCTACATGTATATATGTTGTAAGAGACGACTATGCATGGGATGGTCAGGCTCGGTGGCAAATCTGGATTGTTGCTGAGTGTGACGTTAACGACAAACCGAATATAAATGTACGAACACAAAACACCACTTTTTCTTTAAAATATCAACTGTTTACACAGGATGCAATTCTTTATCTTTCAGAATCGGAAGGAGATGGACAACATTCATCTTTTTCTCTGTGGCTACCATTGGGGCATTTGGCGTGGTTATTGTATCCAGAGTCGGTATGCATTCTATATTTGAAGTGTATCTCACATTAGATCATTTGCAATAGAATTGGCAAGTTACATTCTTGTCGTCGTTAACTATGTATTTGTTTGGCCCGGTTTTTTCTGTCAATGAATATCCACAGGAGTAACTACAGGATTTCTACCCTTAATACAAATGCGCATATATATGAATACTTAACACTTTTTATGTTATAACCATTTCCTGAC
This sequence comes from Haliotis rufescens, assembly GCF_023055435.1. Taxonomy (NCBI): domain Eukaryota; kingdom Metazoa; phylum Mollusca; class Gastropoda; order Lepetellida; family Haliotidae; genus Haliotis; species Haliotis rufescens. The sequence goes on from NW_025964361.1 coordinate 14,192,127, forward strand.
AGTGGACAAAGATAGATGTTTAGAGCTCCGTTGTTACTATTTCTTGAGATCGAAGGTTATCATTGTAATTTGGGAACATATTAACTACATGAATCTTTTAAACCGAATTGTAAGGCGCCATGAATGCGAAATGTAGTTTCCAGTGAAAGCATCCGTGGACCAGCAACAACGACGATGGCTCTGATCTGTAGGTTTGGAGTAGGGTCCGCTTGGAACTCTTTTCAGACGACCACCAGTGAGCAATACCCAACAGTTATCAGGTACTAGGTATACCTAGAATTCTACCATGAATTTGGAATTTATTCGATTCTGATTGGTCAATCAGAGGCTATTAAATCACAATAAACCCCCTCTGATTGAAACAGCTAGTTTGACGGCCGCATCACCGCGAAAGCTAATAGTCATAGAATAGTACTATTTTCAGTCATTGTCGGTAGTCATATTTAAATAATTATATCTACAATTACAGGTTACAAAATGCACAGATGCGGTTACTACAATATTCAAAGGATGTGTGGCAATACATTTCGTGCATATATGACGTCACAATGAGCGATATAATGTCATAATGGTGACGTGCGATGTCGAGCGAAAGCCTTGCAAAGCTTGCTTTGTTTTCTGTAGGGATTCCCACCTCATGTTAGCTTACAAGTTGCCGTGCTTATATGATTAAAATGCCTGTCATATGTTCGAGTGAAGTATAACGGTGTAAACAAACTGCTTGAGTTTTTACAACGCCATATTTTGTTCGGTGATTCCGTAATTCAGATCGATAACCAACTCAAAACACTGGACCCATGCCGCTTCACTCAGTATATTTGCTAACACCAAAGAGTACGCGTTTTATTTAGTCATGGTAGAATGGAGATAAACATACTGCTGCGCGTTCGGTTCCAAATTCAATTTAGCGCGGTTAAATCTACAGGTAACCCAGCCCTACATTGAAAACACAGTATGTTTATCTCCTAAGTGAGTGACTTCCGTTTGAGTAAGAGGGGAGTGAGTGAGTGAGTTGGGTTTTACGTCGCTTTTAACAGTATTCCAGTCATATCACGGCGTGTCAGTTTAATGTGGGAGGAAAGCCCGAAGTGATGCAGGTCTCAGACGTTTAAAACTTCGGTGAAACCCACGAGCACGGGTATGGTGCTGGCAAACATAGAAACATAATCGGGGCGAACCGGGATTCGAACCCACAATCATAGGTTTCATAGGCCTAAGTGACGCAACTCTGCACAGCGAATCGCGGCGCCTTAGACGACTGGGCCACCCGTACCCCCTTTGAGTAAGAGGGATTTTATTATTTCACAGATTGAGAGCTTAATGTAACCTAAAGTTTTGATGGTCGGGTGTAACCCATGATCACGGGTATGGCTCTGACAGAACAATGATAATAATCCGTCAATTCTTGGGCTCATACCATGACAAGACAACCATTGGACGGCTAAGAGGCGATGTCTATATGGCGTGTTTGACTCATGGGTCCCAGTGTCCCTTCTAAGTAACTGTAACATGCCAGTATCATGATAGTAACCATAATGTAGCTCTCAGTTAGAAATGGAATATCAGTGTTTTCATCTTCCAGGAATCTGGGTTATGGTGCTGCCAACACTGCTGCCCGTGTAGGGAGTATCGTGTCTCCTTATGCATTTGCCATGGTGAGTGGGTACCAAGATCGAGGGAGTTGAATGCTTTCATGCCTGCGGGCACTAAGAATGGACACAATGTAACTTGAGGAATCATTATGTTTTCTGTGTCCCAAACAAAGTGAAATGTACACGAGACTCCGTTGCCCCTATGTGTGAAACAGGAGGCTGCGCAGTTATAAATAAAATAGATTAATATGGATATCCGTTGTAAGTAGTACATCGTATTTACAGCCTCGATGCTACGGATGACATTCTTCCTACTCACGCCCCTGTGCTTTGCTGTATTGCAAGTTTCTCTTCGTCTCTCAATGAGGATTTTCAAAATCGATATCGCAACTGTACGTGTATTGGTTGTTGTATGTATAATATGGTTATTGATGTTAATTCTCGATTTGTCCCAAAGCACGATTCTGTTCTGGTGGTATATGAAACAGTCCACCGACCCTTTAAATAACCCACTCTCAAAACATTTCTACAGGTGGTAATATGAGATACATGTTTCTCTCCTGAAATGTTAACATTTGATTGACTTTTCAGGGAGGTGAAGATCTATTACCCCCTTTTGTTATTGTCGGATCGACCATGGCAGTCTGTACACTGTTAACAGTATTGTTGCCCGAGACAAATAAAACCCCGCTGGCGGACACGACAGTAGAGATTTCGAGAAGAGATTACACACTTGATAAAGATGTTGAAGAAGTCAGTGAAGAGAAGACTGTTAGAAAAAGCTCATTGGAGATTTGACAAATTTCTGTACTCAATATTGTGTTTCGCTGAATGCAGGCGCTATGGGCTCCTGTTATATCAATGAGGGAGCGGACCACATCACCATTTCATTGTAATCAGAGAATTGAACGAGAAAGCTCTTTAACTTCGTGCATTGACAGATGGACAACTTTGAATTACAGTGACACACGGTTAGATATTTTCCTAGATCGTTTCTGTAGAATCAAGCTGCACATGTACATATTGGCGGTCTTTACCGGGGTCCCCTGTTTACATATAAGAGCGCGTGTTTGTGACTATACGTTTCTCCGGAAACACGTTAATCTAGACGATGTCACTAGAAATTATAGTCCCTATCACCGTTGTTTCATATTAGACAGTTGTTTTGGCGAGATACTGGTGGTCCAAATAAGTTACATATCTACCACCAAACAAAGTCCAAATCATAAGGAAATAACATATTCAAGAATCTACACTCACTCTACATGTAATAATATTGAACTGAGTTGATGAGTATTCATGATCACCGTCTTCAATATCATGTTGGTTGTCTCATGCCGAGTCAACTTTTTATGAAGGGGAAAGCCCAAAGTGCTGCAGGTTCCACTACGTTTGTCACACAACAAGGTAAAATCCACAAGCACGGTTATGGTGCGCAGACACAGAATCGCAACTGACAATTTGGTTTAGTGATGTTTATGTGAGGCAAAATGAATGTTTCTAAATGGTACAAATATTACATATAATAGAAAAACTACTAAATATGAAATGACATGCAGTGTACACATGATGTATTTTGTTCGTAACGCCGATAACTGTTATACATAAATACATTCAATGTTTTAAATCGTGTATGCATACACACGAACAGATCTACATTTTTTACAATACTGAAGGCTATGTATCAGCGATTCGTGTTAATAAAATGCCCGATAGAAAATGTCTTTTGTCTCAAGTTTTTTTTTCATAGCTTGACTTAAAAAAAGACTCAATGGTCATTTGAAGTGTTGGAAACATGATGGCAGATCGCTTAACTTCATGTTTTTGCAGGCATATTTAAGACAACTCGCAGAAGTGATGTGTTCAAGAAGAATGGTACTCATCATGGTATCATGGTGTTAGATACCTATGTATGTAAGTATTGATTCAATAAAATAATGCGATAATCGTGTTTTCTTGATTGCTTATATGCTAAATAGGACACTATGAAATTATATCTGTCTGTCACCATGTGCTGTATTTGTCGGTCGTAAAAAAATGTATAAGACTTGTCGTTAATAAAGATATAATTCCAAGTGTAGAAACATTAAAGTTTCAAACCAATTCATAAAAGAGCTGGAACAGGTAAATAGTACACATCAAGATCACTCATATGTCAATACAGAGTTAACAAACACAACATGTCCGGCAAATTTGTCCTGGGGTTTCCTTAAAACTTCGCAAAACAAATTCAAGTGCAATCAGAAAGAAATATTTGACAAAAAAAAGTAAGATAGCTATTTTCAAGTCAAGAGACTGAGAGTCAAATTGAAAGGGCAGATCAATTTGACAGTTGCAAATTGGAGCTTGTACAGTTTGAATATCGCTGTTTCGAGAGACGGAACTATCTGCAAGCTCATATCATATATAATCCACCAATGGGTGGGTTGAGAAAGGATTGGAAAGTTAGAGGTGTGCGACAGACTGGGAGAAAGTTGCAATTAGTCAAGGAAGAGGTGAACACTTGGACGAGGCTAATTATTCCAACGCTTGATGAACAAAGATATCTCCGATAAACCTACCTAGGTCACGTGGCAGGGCATGAACAGGCCAAAGTGGGGGCTATTTTGGAAATTCATACTCCCAAGAACAAGAGTATCCTTGGGATAGAAGTCGACTACCGCAATTTTTTTAAAAGCAACAAAACCCTTTCCAGATTCATAAAACATCGCTGCTCAAAGCAAAGTCGTTTGTTCCTTTATGAATCACTATCCAGTGACGTCTACAGGTGCTCGCCCCATCGATAGAACTCGCGATATACACAAGCAAAGGTAAGCCAAATGTTCACCTGAAACGGGGGGAAACACGGTACAAGTCAAATTAGGGCATTGCATCGGACAACATTTTGGTCACTGATATGTGAAATCTGGAAACGTCGTCCTCATGTCCACCATATAACCTTCTGAAAGCCCCACCATGGCCCAAAATTCTGTAAACCCGACCAAAGCGTCATATGGCGATCACCGAAGTCATGATAATGAGATACATTTTCCCTAAACCAAAAAGCAATATGACGTAAATCCATACTAGTTCTGGGATTGGGATGTCAGGCTCGCTAACTTGCTTGAAGCATGTCATCGATCCCAATTGCGTCAATCGATGCTCATGATATTAATCACTGGATTATCTGGTCCAGACTCGATTATTTACAGACCGCCGTCATTTAGCTGCGTAAAACAACAAACCAAGCAAAATTTGGAGTTATCCTGTTGACCCGTATGACATTCGTCGTCAGACATTTAGTTTAAGTTACTGGAGCCCTGATAAACAATTCGTGTATACTTTAATGGATGATGCGGTCGATGAAGGCCATAGGCACTTGAGCCCACACTCTGAGGAACGCCTGACGCAGTTCAGCTGCAGTTGTCGGCCTTGGTCGGAAGTCATTCAGCCGTCTTTGATTCTCGTCCCACAGGTTCTAAAGGGGATTTAAATCGGGACAGGGAGCAGGCCACTGCATGGCTCTGATGCCATTCTGCTGGTGGAAGTCTCTTGGTGCTCTCGCAGTGTGGGCACGGGCGTTATCATGCTGAAATTCGTGGTTGCGGCGACGTGCCAAATGAGGAATGGCGTGTGGTCTCTAGGCTTGATCAATGTACCGAGCTGCTGTGACACCATTGCCTCTCCCTGGACCAATGTTCCAGAAGACAACAGGGCCGACCCTCTGTGCAAGATCAATTCCACCCCATACCATGATGCTCGGACCACCACAAGAGTCTCTCTCAACAACATAAGCATCCGAATAACGTTCCCCACGGCGTCGCCAGAGTCCCTTTTCTCTGCCATCTGCTGTTGAGACACAGTAACGGCTCTCGTCTGAGAAGAGGACTCTTCTCCACTGCTGGTGGCGCCAATGCTGGTGCTGTGTTGCCCGGTCCCGGCGATGAGGTGGTGTCAGGATTGGTCCTCGGCGTGGCCTGTGACAGTGGAGGTGTCTGCTCGTCAATCGTCGACGCACGGTGTCCGCACTAATGTGTCGCGTGTGTGTCAACATGGTCTGTCGAGCAGTTTCCGCAGCAATAACAAAGCGATCTTGAAGATGCTGTCACACAATCTGACGATCCTGACGTCGGGTGGTGACCCTTGGTCCTCCACTACATGGTCGGTCATATGTAGTGTTGGTGGTCTGGTACCGTTGCTGGAGCCTGTATATGGTCCTTACGTGGACTTGAAATGCATTGGCTACTTGCCGGGCGGCTTATCCAGCTTGCAATCGTCCAAGGGTTTGGTGTCGCTGATTTCTTGTCAATCTTGGCATGTGGTAGCAATTCAATAACGAATGAATGTTATCCGATATGGGTGGATTTTTATAGGGCAAAAAATGTGGGAAAGCATGTGCATTTCAATTTGCACGGAACTCACGTGCATCGGGTTACCATGGCCGTTGTCATGATGCGTTTGGGCGATCGGTTTTATTGTCATCTGCTTTGGGTTTTTTATCATCAAATTTTATTTTATCGGACAAGGTAAAGTTAAATTTTAGTAACTTTGACAAAAAATACCCGGATATTTAAAAGACAACTTTTTATGCAATGTTACTTGGGGTGACGTTTCTTTTGTGGTTCAGTATACATTTTTTAAAACTTGGACAAGTAAATGAGCTCTGCATTGAACCATGTCCAATGGAACCCATTAAATTGGCGTTTACCGATATATTATAGAACATATTCTACACACTTATACTCAACAATTAAAAACATTCCTTGTGCCTATTTTGCAACACCTTCCAACAACGCAAAATACATATTGTTATATTAATCTAATTAATTTGCCTTTACTTGCGTAGATTGCTTGAATGTCAGACAGTGCACATGTTCAAACCCCGAAACTGTGAACATTTGACTTTTAACAAACGGTTACTTTAGTGAGTTGTCGCGATCTCTGGTTAGGTACTCGTGCTTCCAGTAAGGTCAATACAATGATAATGATAATTATTTCGAAACGTAGAAATACATATTGTGTTATACATTCATTTGCCATTATTTGACGTTCAACATGTTTTAACATTTTAACAACACATAGCATAGAACAATGATTCGAATTTCTCTAATGGGAAATGGTTTAGATCGGAAGTGTGAATCTCTGAGCTTTTGAGGGTCAGTGATTGATCAGACATGACGATCAATGAGTAGCAGTCTGATATTTACTTATATTCAAGAGATATCGTCTGCTACCACTAATCAAGTTTCTGGGAAATGTGAATAGAGATAGTGAACAAGGACTCCGAGGTATCATATCCAGAGAAATAAACACCGACTGTTGTTAAATCCAGTTTAAAAGAGTCCACAAGATAGGTAGAAAACGTTTTCGTTCAAAGGTTCAAGATGTTGCGAGGCTACGCCCTATAATTGCCGACCGCCTCCGTGGTCTCATGGTAGAGCGTCCGCCCGCCCCGTTCGATCCCAAGCCGCGTCATACCAAAAGACGTTTAAAGTCTGGCGCTCGACACTTAGGGGCTAAAACAAGGACTGGTCGGCTTGGAGTCAGTATACTGTGTCTGAGTGGGGTATTCATGTTAAACTGCGGCATGGTATCTCAGTGTGCTAGCACTATAAATTGGTATCAGTCTGGGCTAGTACAAGCAGCCACACACACACACACATACACGTGCATGCACGTCGCCATATAAGTGCAATAATTTTGGACGCGACGTTAAACCCCATTTCACCTCACCTCACCCTATAATTGCCAAATTTCGTTTTACCACAAGGAAGCATGCAGGTGTGGGGAAAGAGTTGCGAGATAAGCCATTCAGTGTTGTGGTGCAATTTCCAGATGAGGTGAACCAGTGCAGAGAAGTACTTATGCCGCTGATGAGAACAGCCAGGAAAGAGGGTCCAAGGCAAAGCCTCTGATGATGGATAGTATCTTGTATTTGTAAATTACTTTCACCTGCTCCACCATATACGATGGAGCTTGTAATCAAGTTTGGAACGGATCAGTGATCTGTACAAGTGTAAGAGGGTTGTCTGATTCCCTCCCCTCTGAGAATTAGAAACCACTTTCAATAAATCGAGTGCCTTCAGACATTGAGGCCATTCAAAACATTCAAAAATAATTCAGGGTCTTTATGCAGCTTATTTTTTCCTCATTTTTGACAGAGGATTCTAATCGTACTAAATAATCAATAGTTCTACTATTTTTCCGGAAACCACATTGAATATTCGTAAGAAGATTGTTGGTTTCCAGAAAACATACTAATCCATTTTTTGCTATTCGTTCCATGGTTTTGCAAACACAACTGGTTAACGATATAGGGCGATAATTTGAGGGATATGTATGGTCCTGTCCAGGTTTTGGTATGGGGACTACAACGGCGTTACGCTATGAAGGAGAAAAATTCCCCGATGTCAATATTTGGTCAAATATATCTAAAAGTATCTCAAGACATGATTCAGGCAATTGCTTGAGTAGCTGATAATGGATATTATCATCACCTGCTGCAGTATCATGAGCTTGCTAAAGAGTGGTATGTAGCTCATGCAATGAAATACTTCATTGTAATCTTTACCATTTTGTTAATCAAAATTTGCTGTTGTGTTTTCCTGTTGTTTGTGATATCTCTGAAACTCGAAAACATAATTTGACGATGAAGAATGTTTGGCAAGAATTTCAGCAAGTTTATTTGCAATGGCAGATTTATAGGATATTAATTTGTCACCGTCTTTAAGATGGTGTACAGATTATTTGTAACCTTTACCTTTTATTTAGCTAATCATGTTCCACACCTTGGACATGAGTGTGCGTGAATTAAATTTGGAGACATAGTTCCTCCATGATTGACGCTTATTATGTTTATAAGCACGTCGTGCCATGGCACGAGTAATTTTGACAATATTCAAGTTGTCAACTGTAGGATGTTTGCGGAAATAGTTTTCCGCTTTCTTCTTTCACTTTGCAGTCATTAGAAAACCATGGTTTACGAATATGAGGATTTGCAGTTGACTTAGGAATTGTTTGGTCAGTAATATCATTGAGTTCACTCGAACACAACTGGATGGGATCGTGTACAATTTTTTAAATGTCAGGTTTTAATTTTTCAGCACATAATATTTCATGCAAGGACCAGTTGGCCTTGTTAAAATTCCAGCGTGATGAAGGTGGGTCATCTTTCGGTTTCATAGATTTTAGGACAGTTGGGAAGTGATCACTTCCAAAAAGTTCTTCATGTACAAACTCATTGTAAATATTAGAATCAGTGAGGGATAAATAGTGTGCAGAGTAAGTTACTGTGGCAGAATATAATTAGGTGCTTGAATCGTCATTATTATTAAATATAAACTAATGTCCAAAAATAACGATACCAACTATTTTTAATTCATTTTGAGTTATAAGTGATTTACTTTATATGAAAACATATTTAAACATACCCCACGTACCAAGCCAAATGTGATCGGTGGGAAAAGCGGGAAAATTTGACAATTTGTGTAAAAACGTACACTTTGCAAAAACGATGTCATGTGCCGTAGCACGAAATCCACGTGCAGATCTACTGTTAAAACTGTTGACCCGACACGTTAGGAACACAACACCAACACAAACGTTTGCATGTTAAAATATGATTAAAATGAACTTTTGTACACATGATTTTAAAAGATTGCTCTAATGAAATATACCAATATAAATTTTCTGTATGGTTTTGTTTTTCTTCCATAACCTTTCGAACACTTGGTATCGTTTCTTTTGGACATTAGTTTACAAAAAATATACTCTTCAAAAAAGAAACTTGACACTGACTTTCAAAATGTAATATTATGCGAGTGTTTCAAAATAGGAAACAGAAACCATTGAAACACTGTTTGAAGATCAATGTACACAATGTTCAAAACATTAATCGTGTCACCTAGACAGACACACGTACACGATACAGTTAATGTCAAGGGGTACAGAAAATGTCAGTATCGGTTGTGCCCACCACGTGCATCAATCACCGCTTGACACCGACGACCCATAGATGCAATCAACTTGTCAATAACACGCTGTTGGATGTGCTGCCATTCACGCTGAAATGCATCAAGACGCGCCGGAAGTGTTTGGGGCGGTGGATTCGTTCTGCGAACGCGTCGATCCAACTCGTCCCACAGATGCTCAATCGGGGACAAATCTGGTGACCGGGCTGGCCAAGGTAATGTCTGGATGTTGTTGTGCTGTAAGAAGTCCTGACAAACACGTGCAATATGCGGTCGAGCGTTATCCTGCTGGAACTGTCCGCCATGAACGTTGACGTGAGGAAGAACGTAAGGCTGTAGGATCAAGTATCTGTGACGCACACCTGTCAATGCACCTGCCACATGCACGGGAGGCGTCCTACCACCATGATGAATTCCGGCCCATACCATGACACTCCCGCCGTCAAATGGGACAACCTGCTGCACACAGTTGGGGGCGTGACGTTCACCCCGACGTCTGTAGACACGTGCGCGCCCATCAGCACGTGTGAGTAGTAAACGGGACTCGTCAGTGAACAGTACATTTCTCCACCTTGCACGTGCCCATCTAACCCTCTGTTGGCACCACAGCAGACGGTCCGCCAGATGACGTGGGGTCAATACATGACGTCGAACAGGTCTTCGTGCAAAAAGTCCAGCCTCCCTCAGTTTGTTGCGTACCGTTTGATTTGATATTCTGCGTACCCCAGGGATCTGTGTGGTTGTAGACGTGGCTGTGGTAGTGCGGTCTCGGAGGTGTCGCAGCCGGATGTATCGGTCTTGTGCTTGGGTTGTCACCCTTGGTCTTCCTGACCTTGGTCTGTCGTCAACTCTGTTGGTGTTGTTGTATCGGGTCCACAGTGCGGAGATTGTCTGTCTGGATACGCCAAAGTGCCTGGCCACTTCTTGCTGAGTTGCTCCAGCTTGTAATCTCCCAATAGCGTTGTTCCGTTGAGCTGCATTCAGTCTTGGCATTCTGTCACCGCCTCTACTGCCGTTAAAAGGACTGTATGAACAGCCGTTGATGTGGATTTTTATACCCATTCAGCGGGGGGCCTGCATGCCTAAATGCAGGATCCTTTGCTGCACGTTTTTTACAGGCGGTTGCGTTTGGATGAAGCTGTAAAATTGATCCCCAAACGCTACGTTTATGTGCTTTGCATGTGTTTTCGCGAATTATAGACACATCATCTTTCTGTTTGACTTATTTGGTTCTCATTTAATGTAACTATTTTAGATATTGGCAAAAAGTGGTTTCACATCTGTCAAGTTTCTTTTTTTGAAGAGTATATTATAAGAAATAAAATCTTCACTAACCTTCCCCTTATTGTTTGTAGTTGTACTTCCCCATAGAGGGTTATGCCCATTTAATTCGCCGATGATGATGCATGGCTGGGAGCTGATCATATAAATGCTGAAAATCAGACTGTCGAAGTGCAGATAAAGGTGGAATATACTAGGAGCACAGAGTAAATGCAAGGTAAGACGGATAGCAACAGCTTGAGGATTAGTATTTAAAGAAACAGCACTATGAATGATGTCCTGCATGACTGAAATAGTAGAGCCTCCAGTGACCTTGTCACCTGGAGGAGAAAAAGAATGATGACAATAATACTGCCTCAGGTCAGATGTATCTGTATGTTTAAGAGATATATCTCTTGGAGATATATAGCTGATGGCTTAAAATCTTGAACTAATACTTGTATCTCATTAAAATTCCAAAGAAGTCCTCTGCAGTTCCTTTGTATTAAATTGTGAGAGCAACTCATGGAGGCTCAATTGGAGATCGCGAATGAGGGGAATGGCAGCGATTTAGAGATTTCCCTATTATCGAGAGGTTCAAAACTGTTATGAACATCTACAGGGATTGGTAAAGACTTCTCAATATGCTTATGGGCATTAGCTTTTCGTTTTTGCTGTTTTCTTTCTTTTTTGGTAAAACATACATTCTTTCCGTTTCAATGTTGTGATCAGTGTTAACATCTAGCACAGGTTCAGTATCTGGCTCGGGGTCTGGTGTTGTAAGGTCAGCTAGACGAGACTGAGGGGTAGATGGGGGTAGATGGTATGTCAGTCTGTGTTTCAGAGGTTTCAGTCATCTCAGAAAGAGAGAAGAGCATTGTTTGTTGATCTTTGACCCAGCCAATTGCTGTTTGACATGCACTATTCACCTTTTGTATTGGAGAAGAAACTGCAACAGAGTACCACTAAGAGGAAGGAGTATTAGGAGCTAATGTCTTGGCATCAGAAAAAAAATGTTGTTGGTACACGTTATTTGGATAATTGTGCATTCTCTTTCAAATACTGGACAATATTTGGAGTAGTAGGTTCAGGCTTACAGTCGTCCCAGACAAATATTGAAGAGAGAGTTTCCTTTAAAATGTATTTATTTGTCTGTAACATGAAACGTCGACTTGATGAGAAAAGTGTTGAGTACTGTCGGCCAATCCTACCAGGCTGACAGATGACAATTAAATGTGCGTTCCAATTGCCGTGACGTCACAGGTAGAAGCCCGTGAATTAGGCGTTAAGCCAGGTACGGCAAGCACGCACAACTCATTACATGCAGACAGTTGAGGAGCGGCCTTACGGTGGATAAAAGTAGAAATAAGGCTGCCGGCGACATATTTCCCCCTTTTAGAAAATGTTGTCCCCAAGATTGAAAAGAATGAACCAATGAGAAGAAGTCATTGGGAAAAGGGTTGCTAGGTAATGATCCGAAGACGAGAAGTCATCGGAGGAACTGATGCACACTAACTTACACAGTGAACAACATTGGTTTGAATGATGCTATTCCAATTGAATGAAAACACAGGCAAAACACAGAACTTGAGCAACGCATACAAACTACAACTGCTGAATACAACTATATACCATCTTACAAATGATGCTATACAAAGACTTCGTCTGTTGTGACTGGCTTGTTCGTTGTTATCACAAAGTTGGTAACCCACTCTTCGCTCCTCATCCAGGCAGGACATGTTCTCCATCGGGTAGGCCTCCCCGACTTTGGACTGTCAGTTGTGGATGGAGCTGGAGGAGATCCAACAATGTTAACAGGAGAGGCCGCAACATCCACAGGTTCTTCAGATGTACTAGGATACGACTGGTAGGTCGAATCATCTGGAGCAGAACCTGTATGAGAAATGCTATCAGGTGTATAGCTGCTACTGATGGATCTTGCAAAACATCGGGTGATGAGTACAAGGGACCCGAGTCTTGAATCTTTGGCTGGGTCTGATGGTCCTCTGTGGATCCACCCGACACTGGGGACGCAAGAGAATCCTTGGTGAGACTGTAGGAAGAAATGTGCTCAGTGGGATGATCACTGGAAGTGTGATCGTTGCCTGACACGTGTATGTCAGACTGGGCTCTAGATCTTGCTTCACTCCTAAGTCTTGGTAACAGTACAATTTCAGTACAAGCTCCTTCAGCAGCAAGGTATTCCTTCACTTGAAGGGAAGTTGACTTTAGGCTGCGTCTAGAGTTCTGTTGTGGGTGGTTCCTGGTTGGACTGCTGGAGGGGAAACAAAGTGAAGTGGCAGAAGCATATTGTGATGAAGAGTTTTCATTGTCCCTTGTCCACTCTCTTGCTTCACACCGTAGACAGGGATATCCAAATGTGGCTGTTTCACAATCGTGTAAAAATCCCTGGCCCATTTTCAAAGAGTTTGTTCCTTCCTGTCAGTCCAACCAGTCGTATTAACACTCTGTCACCAGATTGAAGACAGGACTCCTTGGCCTTCTTGTCATACTGGTGCTTGTGGCGATGGCCTCCTTTCCGAGCTTCCTTGGGGGCAATGTTGTAGGCGAATCGCAGTCGTTTCCTTAGATTCTGAGCATACTGGGTGTGATTCACTAGTCCTTCTCCCACTATGGTTCCCAGGAAAGCATCTATAGGGAGACGTGGATGTCGTCCAAACATTAGATAGAATTGGGTGAATCATGTGGTCTCATGCCGGGTTGCATTGTACGAGTGTACAAGAGTCGAGACTCTGATTTCTTTTCTTCATCCAGAGTGCCCAACATGTTCATTAGAGTCTGATTGAAACGTTCCGTCATACCATTTCCTTGGGGATTATATGGCGTCGGTCTTGTCTTCTTGATTCCAGTTAGTTGGCACAACTCTTTGATGATATTCCCCTCAACGTTTCTTCCTTGGTCGCTATAGTTTAGCTGGGAATCCGTAGTGTATTAGGAAATTGTCAAATAGTACTCTTGCTTTGGTCTTGGCTGATTGGTTGCGAGTTGGGATGGCAATGGCATAACGGGTAAAGTGGTCTGTTATGACAGGGATGTTTTCACAACCTCCCTTGGATTCCTCGAGCTTTAGGTAGTCTAGACACACAAGTTCCAATGACTGTGCTGATTGGATATTCACGAGTCCAGCAGCTTTCACAGTGGTCTTAGATTTGCGACTAATGCAGTTTCCACAGCTCTTCACATACTTCCCCACGTCGTCGGATATTCCAGACCAGAAGAATCTTGATCGAATAAGATTGAGGTTGATCCGGTCCTTGGTGTCCAGAGTCATTGTGAAGAGTCATTGTGAAGAGACCTAAGAATCATTGGTATTCTCTCTTTTGGCAATAGTAGTTGGATCCCTGTCCCATCTGGACTCTGCAGCCGTCGATACAAGATGTCCTTCTTTACAACCAACTTGTCCCACTCATGAAGATACCTTCTGACTGTTGGATCCTCCAAAGAGCACTAACGAGCTGTTGGTCTGTGTCCAAGGTAGTAGAAGTGTAATACCCGCTGGATCAACTTATCACTTAGTTGCTCTTGCTTCCAAGACAATGATGGAGCCAGTGGGAATACTTCATCTGGGCACACAACATCCACATCACAGGAGAGACTCTCAGCAGCAACACATGAGGTCTGGTGAATTTGACAGATGGCCTCGATGACTGATTGTTTTATCTCCTGTCTGTTCTCTGAATAATCTGGCCGCCTTGACAATCCATGAGCATCCTTGTTATTGTTTCCGGCACGGTAGGTGATGATAAAATCATATGCTGAGAGAGCAGCAAGCCATCTGTGTACTGTAGCATCAAGTTTCGCAGAGGTTAAGACAAATGTCAGAGGATTGTTGTCAGTCTTAACTTCAAACTTGTTCCCATAAAGGTACTCATGAAACTTGTCGTTGACTGCCTAATTGAGTGCAAAAAGGCTTGTCAAAGGCTTGTTGGTGTTCTTGTTCCCACTTCCAATTTAGATCTGGCTTAGCATTCTTTTTTTTCTTTTTTGGCTGTCCATTCAGAAGATCATTTAAGGGTCGAGAAACTCTGGCAAAATTCTTGACAAAGCGGCGGTAATACCCAGTGAATCTGAGGAATTTTCTGATATCATTAACATCCTTGGGAATTGGCCAATCCTTGAGTGCAGCAATCTTGTCCGGGTCTGTTTCAATTCCGTTTACAGATACCACATGTCCCAAATACTTTACTCAGTCCTTGAAAAATTCACATTTGGAAGGTTTTACCTTCAATCCATTATCTTTCAAACGTTGAAATACAGTTTCCAGACGTTGCAAATGTTCTTCAAAAGTCCTTGAGAAGATGTCGTCCAGGTATATTAGACATTCCTTCTGATTAAGAGCGTTTGGAGCGTTTGTCAGTCCAAATGGCATCCGATTACACTCGTAGAATCCAAGTGTGGTTGTGGTCTTTTGCTTATCCTCTTCCTTCATCTCCACTTCAAATTTGAGAACAAGGAAGAACCAGAAAGACAATCCAGAGTGTCTTCTGTCCTTTGGATGGCGTAGGCATCTTTTATGGTCCATTCATCTAAGCGGCGAAAATCTAGACAGAATGTCAGAGACCTATCCTTTTTCCTCACAAGGACAACGTTTGATGAATATGGACTGTGGGATTCCCTAATGGCTCCACAGGCTATCATTTCATGAAGATGCTCTCTAACTTCCTCAAACATCCCAGGAGGTATTCGTCTGTGAGGCTGCTTGAAGGGGGTATCATCACTAAGCTTGATCCCATGTCGGATGGTAGTACTGTGTCTGAAGTCCAAAAGGCTCTTTGACATATATACAATCCCACTTCTGGAGCAAAGTGAGAGCTGTGTGACAAAGGTCAATGTTAACAGTTGGAGCTGGAGTGACATCTTCTTTGTGATGAGTCCTCATGGGCAGTGCATCGATTGGTACCTGGCTGAGCACATGTACTTGATGAAGTTGACATAGTTTTGCTTTGGCAGGAATGATGATGACTCGAGCTGATAGATTACAGATTCTGACTGGTCTACCTCTCTTACCAATCTATACCAGTCTTGGGCACACAGATAATCCAGTCTGTAAGACTGTGTCCAAGTCATAATGTTCTGTGACAGCCATGGATCTCCCTGGAGCGTGTCTGACAAGGCCACAGATGGTCATCATCTGGTTGGGAAAAATGCGGATAGGAGCTTTGTTGGTTGACTTGACTTGGCCAAGTATTCCTCACACAGCTTGAGAGCGCAGTGCTGTTGTCCATGGTGCTGGGATGTCGGTGTCTGGTGGTTTCATTTGCATCTCAACTAAATCAATTACGTTGGTTCCAAGTACGAGTGGTACATCCTTGTTGAACTCAGTGTCGGTGGTAACGAGTATAGGTACAAGATACTCTGTATTGACAAAGGGGATGTCGATCCTAGCCTCGATGTACCCTGAATATGGAAGCACATAATCACCTGCCAGTTTCAATTCAAAGTCTGTGAGGTCCTTCAGTTGAAGATGACTAAGACTGGATAGGTAATATCCCTCTGAAACTGTGGTAACCATGGATCCTGCATCTATTAGTGCTGAACAGTCGGAACCATCAATGTTGATAGGGCCTATATTCGCCTTGCCGACAATTCTCTGATGTAAGTCCAATGAGGGGCTAGTACTGTGTTCAGCCTCCACTTGCCCGACCGACAGCTGTAGCTTAAAACAGTTTAACGATTGGCCATGATTACCAACCCCCCCCCCCCCCCCCCCCCCGCCCCCCGCCTCTTCCTCCACCTCAGCCTCTACCTCTAGACCTGGTGCGTCTCAGGTTATACTCTGGAGGTGGGCGAGATTCCAACGCCGTTAATCTGTCCAAGATCTGCTGGAGTATCGTATTATCGGTCGTTGGTTTCCTCTGAGCTCTCTAGTTTCTCCTGTCTACTAATAACTTCTGATGACTGTTCAGTCACCTTGCTGGAATAGGTGGTTGATGAATCCACGTTCTGTGGCTGGTGTTGTGTTCGAGTGGACTTTGGCTTGACTTGAGAATTGGAAGTGAGCTCTTACTCAATAATTCTAACAGTCTGCATAAGTGTACTGAAGTCCATGTTGGAATAAAATGCAAGTCTTGTAGCATCCTTCAGATGTGTACTCCTAAGTCCAGTCCAGAAGCGGTTCCTTAGCATAGCAGTGCTAGCTGCTTTATCTGTGTATGTTCCTCTATCCAGTGCTCGCTCAAGTAAATCCTCAAGACGAATAGCCCAAGACGCTACTGACTCTGTATCTCCTTGCATAGCTTGGTGGAATTCTTGCCATAGATTTTCAGCAGTGACAACTGTACCATACGGACCCTCAAGCCTGTTTATAATATCAGTTACTGTAGCGTCTTCACCCAAGGAAAGGAGAATACGAGCAGCATCACCTTTAAGTGACTTCCTAACTGCCTGAGTCAGAGTGGCTGTAGGATAAGTGTCGTCTCTAATCATGCATCGGATCTCGAACTTCCACATCTCAAAGGATGTATCTCCCTTACTACCTGGATCTTCACCTGAAAAGGTAGATATCCTAAGTGGTTGCTGATATATAGGCCAAGGAGAAGTCGAGAAAGGTTTTGGATAAAACCAAGGGTTCGCACTTACTGCTGGACCGGGAGTGAAAGGAGAATAACCTGGTTTGATTGGTGTGAACATGTGTTCCTGGCTTGGGTTGGGTGTGAACAGATGTTGCTGTTTTGGTTGGGTTGTAACTTGATGCATGTTATATTTACCAGTGCTCTTCAAGTAGGCTAACATCTTAAATTCATCTTCATCAGATAAAACTTCAGACTTGACCTCCCAATCTTCAACACCTTGAGCCATGTTGATTAATACAACCAATGATATATTGAAAAAATATGTTATATATCTATAGTACATGTGAGCTACACACCCTGGTTGTATACCAATGAATATAAACAATGACAATGTGTGTCACTGAATTAATTACATGACCATGTCAACACAACCCGGTTGTGCACACATCAATGTAAACAATGAACAATGTGTGTCACTGAATGACATGATTTTGCTAATGATGAAGCACTGTTGTATGTATATATACTCAACAACAAAAGTTCCTGTGACTCCAATATTTTAGTGTATTTTTCAAACAAGTAAAGTTTGGTTTTCAATATAGTAGTACATGTATGGGATCAAGTCACAAAAACGCAACTGCTACAGAACAGCATGCATTCCATGCAAAAATTAACTTTTATGCAGGCCCCATGCATTTCACTACCCAAGAATGGGTATAAAAACATGTGCGTTAACGGGATTCCATATGCATTGTTGAGCATCGTGCTGACAATAACCACTCAGAAAAACAACAAAATTACGCAATAATTCAACATTATGAAATGCCACGCCTGTCCGAAAATGAGCGTCTGCAAGCCATTGGTATGCTTGAAGCAGGATCAGGTCAGCGTGATGTTGCAAGACAATTCAACGTCCACAGAAACACCATTTGGTGTTTATGGCAACGTTGGCAACAGAAGAATGCAGTCAGAGACCATCCTCGGTGTGGCAGGCCATGCGTATCCAATAATCGACAAGACAACTGGATTCGAACAACACACCTACGAAATCGATTCCAGCAAGCAACAGTGGCTGCAAGAAGCATCACTGGCCTTGGACGAATATCTTCACAAACCGTACGTCGCCGCCTCAGATGTGCAGGGATTGTCGCCATAAGACCCGCCAGACGTCCCATTTCGACAGGAAACCACCGACAAGCACGTCTTCAGTGGTGCAGACAGTGTCTTCGTTTTCACCTCAGCCACAGCGATGGACGGAATCGAGTGTACCGACGTCGAGGTGAACGTTACGTCAATCATTGTGTCATTGAAGAAGGTTGGTTCGGGGCGGCAGAGTTATGGTATGGGGTGGGATTACAGCAAGACAGAGCGCTCGTTTGATAGTGGTAGAGGGAAATCTAAATGGACAGCGCTACCGCGACGAGATCATCGGCCCTGTTGGTGCGTCGTCATGGCCCAGGCATTACCTTTCAACATGACAACGCCTGGCCTCATATTTCTCGACTTGTTCAGGATTCTCTTCAACTAAATAACGTGAATGTCATCCCCTGGCCGGCTCGCTCCCCTGATCTCTCACCAATCGAGCGCATGTGGGATGAGATGGATCGGCGCCTTTGACGTCAAGCACGTGTTCCACAGACACTCCATGGCCAGGAAGTTCGAAACATGCTCCAGAAGATATGGACAGATATCCCACAGGACTTTGTGCGACGCCTGGTCCATTCCGTGAGACGAAGATGTGTTGCTTGCATCGCAACCAGAGGTGGACACACTCGCTATTGATTTGTAAATTGACATTTTGGCATGTTCATGTTTTTTTTATGAAATCACGCATTTTCTAAAAAGGCAGTATGGCAAATTAAACCATTCGAACACTTACATGAGTCTTTTATCTGTTGCAAACCGAAATTGTTTCAGATTTGGTAAAAAAATAACATTGCATTAAATCTTATTCAATGTCACTGGAACCTTTGCTGTATATCAGCATATGATCTGTTTTCTGGTTTGGCGAATAGTGATGATATGAAGTTCCTGGAATGGTATGCCTGTCAGTACGTCGACATCAAGTGATTCTATGACTAAGCCCTCAAAATAAAAGCTGCGACCAGTTTACAGTGAATCGCGTGTCACCAGTGACCTGCAGCGCTGACGCCCTCTAGCTTGGTAGGATGACTGGGAGGTTTTTGTTATGTTTACACCTAGGGCTGTGGATGCTCAGCATGCAGTCATGTTGCCAGTGCCTCAACTGTCCAAGGTGAATCTGACTGGATGGTGTTTGTAAAATGTATCAAAGAATGGTGCTTTGGTAACTATAGAACTCTCAGGGCCGACGCGTTTTTTCCAACTAAGATGGCTCCTGTGTCGCTGATGGAGTGAGAGTCGAAGTTTGGCTCTTTGTCACTCATTGGGTCATCAACTATTCCTGCAATATGGAGTGCTTTCATCATATATTTGCAGTCGCTTTTGGGTAGGTGATTACAACCACATGAGAAATGTTGGACGTTTGTTCATACCACTGTTTTGCAGATGGGGCATGTCTTACCGGTGGTTGAGTACCTGGCGTGTATTGGCAAGTATTAGTACACAAAATCCTAGCATCCTCTGCAGACGTAATCTCCTCCAACAAAGATTTCAGGGTTTGGGAAATTTCAGTTTTGATTGCGGGTTGTGTGTGCGACCGACGCTTTGTGCCATAGCGGTGTTTCACAAGGTTTGGTACGTCCTTGTGTAGTAGACGAAGCTTTGTCAAGATAATTATGTTTTCCAGGAATGGTGAAACTTCCTCATCTTCTTTTTCCATAGCTTCACTGTGGTGTGAAATACCCCCTTCAAGTCTGAGAAGGACTTACTCTCTTGTATAAATCCTAAGGTCTCTGTCTGGTCGGAGCTGAATATCGTCAAAATCATAATATGACCTCCTGATGATTGAAATCCAAAATGTAACCTTATGGATTGCCAAATGCTCACCAATGATGTGGAGTTTTTAATCACTGTAATTCCAGATATTATTGGGCAATAGTTGGCTATTCGACCAAGCATAAGTTCAAGATTTCTCACTTTAAGGTCCGTTGTTGGACGTCTTCTACATCATTGTTGAATCCATGTTGTAGGTTATTTGCATGTCTTTTTGCACCGTGGTGCACTGTCTGCTAAGTATTAGGTGAATATTGCATCAAGGGAAATGGTGTAAATAATGTTCTGTCTCAAATTATAAAAGGAGTTCTGTTTTGTGAGACACCACTCTTTCGGCGCCCTGTGTGTTTTGAGCCATGTCGCTTTCTCTGGTCGTACATAAACCACATACCACAACTTACTGGCGCTGGTTATAACAGCAAGTGCCATTTTGAGATTTTCTTTGATACGGTCATAATATCAATGCTCATCACTCACACACTCCCTCTATATCGTGTTTGTTAAACGCTCTCTTTTTAAAGCTTGTGGTGAGACATGATCATAGCAACGACCACTATCGGCCATCATGTTTGTGCCTGAAAATTCGTTCTGAATGAAAATATACTGCGCACGATTTGTTCAATAAGTAGAAAACAAACAAAGGATCATCATGCTTTTTTGCAGATCAAAGAGTTAATCAAGGTTAGTTATGGTGTCGAGAAGACAAAAGTGATTGTTGCCATTGGAATACTTTGCTCTTTGAAGGTCAGTCAAAACAGGTCTGACATGCTTTAGAACTCGTGTCTACTTATCTACTTTCTAATTCAGCATCATGGTTTCAACGTCATCCAATTGCAAAGAGATTTGTTTTTCAAATGGCACAATGAAAGCCTAAGCACTGACCAAGTCTTGCGTCGTAAGTTAAAATCGCAGCTCAACATACACAGTTGCGATGGTTTAATACCATATCTGTCGTAGTCTGTGGACCGCCTAGCCTGTTTCATATTTAGAACTATTCATAAAGATCCAGCGTGACAAAAATCTCTCCACAACTCTGTATGGCAAAAGGGATGACTTCAATTTTCCAAAGGTCCACTTTCACTCTATGTCGAGCTTGAATTTGGTGTCTATATGTCACAACGTTTGAGGTACAATCAAGCATGCGCTTCCTTCGAAGATTTCAAAGGCGTCATACGACTTCTGCTTAAACGTTGTTTGATCAAGGTTAAAACATTCAAGGCGAAAGTTAAACTTTCAAAACGTTTGCTTGTAGTCATATAGAGGACATTTCCAAATTTGAGGCATTAGTGACAATAATAATGTTTGATGCACTTCCCTATTTTGACTTGAACCATATTTTCCCGTGCTTCTTCAAGTTCAAAATTGGCTTGCTTTTGCATGTTTGTGACTGGTGCCATCGGTTGGGCAGGATACGCACGCTTATTCGCCAACACCTGATGTCATCACTATGTGATAGTGATTCATAAACACATGCATTTGACATAGTCGGAATCGTACAATGGACTCATTCATGGTTTTGTCAGGATAACTTTCACAACACGAATACACAAATGCATACAAGTTGCCTATAAATCCGTACAATTATGTAAATAGTTTGACTATATGACGAATTATATCATATTAGGATCGCACACAATAAAATATGTATAGTCTGATGTATATGTCGAGGAGATACATGATAAAGTGGTAGAATCATGATAGTTGGAAATTGAGGAAAGAATAAATGCATAATGGATTAAAGGAACATCTGTTTCATCTGACTCTCGTAATAACTCCGAAAAACCTACATAACATGTATATTGAATTGTAGATCCTAGTTGTTACACAATGAGGGCATGCTGACGGCAGGTAGCTGGACCACAAAGTGCATTTGTAATCACATGTCTACACAGACATAAAAGGATGGTACTTGTTACTCTGCCTGGCGTTCTGCATTAATTAAGGGGATATTCATGTTAAACTACATGTGCGGTATGGTATCTCAGTGACCTAGAACTATAAAATCAGCATTAGTCCGGACTAGTACAAGTAGACATACACACACGTGCACGCACGTCGTTATATATGTGCAAAAATCTTGAACGCAACGTTAAACCCCGTTTCACCTCACCTCACCTGATAGTGATCATTTAAAGGCTGAGCATTTTATGACTGCTTCAATCCATTACTGTACGGATACTCTGTAATGTATAACTATTATACTTTACTGGATGATAAACGTTTTTGTGTGTCTCATAAGCCTCTTTGCATACGTGTATTTAATACTGTTTTAAGTTCAAACCAAATTGTAGTGTGTGACACAAAAATAGACATACTTCTTCTTCTTCTTCTTCTTCTTCTTCTTCTTCTTAATCTTCTTTTTCTTCGGCGATGGGGTAGTCCATTGGACAAAGCCTTGGCGAGTCACGCCGAAGACCCGGGTTCGATTCCCCACATGGGTACAACTTGTAAAACCGATTTCTGGTGTCCCCCGCCGTGACAGACATGTATGCTTGAATATTTCTAAAAGCGGAGTAAAACCATACTCACTCACTCCATTTTGTTCTTCTTTTTCTGAAAACATACCAGACAATCAAGTGATGGACCAGAACTCGAGTCACATGATAACGCATCCTACTAATTTATTGAAACTAAAAACGATATGTCAATTTTGTGTGCAAATACAGCAGTTGTGCTGCTTATATGTAAAGGAAAACATTTCTTCTGTTGTTGACTCGTATAATTGATACATAACACTGATTTTAGAGTGGAACTCGGGGACTTCTGTCCACCGTCAGAAACATTGAGTGAGTGAGTATAGTTTTACGCCGCTTTTAGCAATATTCCAGCAATATCACGGCGGGGGACACCATAAATGGGCTTCACACATTGTACCCATGTCGGGATTCGAACCAGGGTCTTCGACGTGACGAGCGAACGCTTTAACCACTAGGCTACCCGACCGCCCCTCAGAAACATTGACTCAGTTCAAGTGAATGTAAAACGTTAAAGCCAGAGAATAACTACTCTCAATTATCTGACTGAAGACATTACAATGCGCTTAAAAGGCAAAATAGCGTTTTCGTTTGTTTGTTTGTACGTATTTTATTGTCCGCGTGCGTGCGTGCGTGCGTGTGTGGATAGGACTGATGATTACAACAGAGACAATTGAAGCGGACGTTAATTGTAGGTGGAAAATCGAAATTATTAACAATGATATTAGTGAGGTAGCCCAATGGTGCGCATGACTGTATTAATAAGACTATCAGCTAGATGGAGGTTTTTCGTCACCAGGGATGTCCACTGGGGGGCGGCTTAAATGAGGATCGGGTGTTCAAAATGGGCGCCTGGTAGAACTCAACAAGTGACAGTTTTAACCAGGGAGAAGAAGTAAAATTTTGACTTGGACATACATAAGACGTTTTAACTATTGTCTGTATAACTAATAACCATTTAAATGAGTTATAACAACAAATTTATATTTTTAGAGAATAGAATAAGAACAGAGGATAAGTGTTTTAGTTTTGCCAAAACTTTAATTGCCCCAAAGCTTTCTCTCTTTCTCTAACCGAAATATATAAAGGCACTCCATCGGATTCATCATGTAGCATAAACAAGGGATCATGAATGAAACATGTTTCCCAATCTATGCAAACAATAAGCTGCTTTATGCACTCATAACCACCTTGCTGGTATATTACAGCATCCTTTGCATACGACTTTGAGTTAATACAAATAGATAGCATAACAAAAATCGTGATCACTGATATGAATGCCGAAGTTTAAAGTTCTGTTTATAACAATTAGATCAATCACAGCAGCCGAAGTGTGCGTAATACTTTACTTCATTATTATTAGTGTTGTTTAAATATCACCCAAGGCTTACAGTATTCAGCGGAAGAAATGGCCTACCAGTTAGAACAACATGTATCATCTGTTTAATGCCAAGCGCATGTATGTGTGTTTGATGGGGGACTTAAATAAAGAACTGGTAAATTGCACAGCTGTTTACTTTTGATAAACACAGTATTGTGGAAATTGAATGAGACAACATTGAGATGATGACTGACGACTGGTTGACTATATTCTTGAAGCCATGGCCACCCCACCCATCCCTCATTACTTAATGATTTAGAAATAATTGAATGTATTCTGCGAGACTTTAGACAGATGAACTTAAAGCCAAAAGGTACTGTGACATACGCAAAAACAAGAAAGATCAGTCAAAATGATTACTGCCGTGGAATGCAAGTGTACGGAATTCGTGAAGCATGACCTGCAAAGTTCCATGGAGTGTCAAGGCCCTTACCAGTGCAACTTGCAATTCCAAATATTGTCAGTCCGAAAACGTACCGATGTTTTATGTTTAATTTTATGTTTAATATAGTCATTAACGACACCAATGGAACACGTGTGGTTAGCCACATGTTTGGCGTTAGGGTTCACGCCGACGGCCGTGGATGTCGTCATCTCATGTGTGTGGCGGAGGATCATTGTCCCTTGTTTTTTGTGACTTTTGCTCTTAAGTGGATAAGTAACGATAACATTACAGAAAATAAGGTAGCTATGTTTCGTGGGGATCAGTGTTCCGTTTTGGAAGTATGGCTATTGAAATTATAGAATGTCACATAGAACAGAAGACCTTCGCGGCCTAGTGGATGGAGAGCTTATTGTGAGGATGGTAGTTGTTGTTATCCTGCCTAGCGCTTGCCATTAAACGGACACTACATAGACTGGTCGGTTCGGAGTCAGTCTGTGTGGGATATCCAAGTTATAATGCGGTATAGTATCTCAGTAAGCTAACTAGAAACGGACTAATGCAAGCAGCCACGCGCACACATACACACACATCCGCGCGCGTTTACATGTATAGGTACAATAATCGTGAACGCGAATAAATCCTATTTCACCTCACATAGAATAGAACGCAAAAAGCCCCGTAACATTAGATTACCATAAGTGTTATTATTCTGTCTCCAACTTTATCATGCATGTTCTACTATGTTTTAATTGTAAATAGATTACTTGTCATATTCCGAACTGCTGGCATTTTTTTATTGATATCCAGGCTGCCATCTGAAATGATCCAAAAAAGGAGGCCAATGCAAAATATATGTTTTGTGTAGTCGTAGTGTACCAGAAGTGTTTATTGTATTCTACACGGTTGCGTTCTTACATTGACTTTCACATGAAAACGACTTAAAAGGAGAACTGTTCAATTTAATTATAACATGTTTCCCTCACATATTCGATACAGGATACATCACACATGTCATCTTGGATATAAATTAACGCCTGTTACCGTTCTCATATAACATGTATATTGTTCGTTGTATCAAATTTTAGTCAACTCGAAGGTCCGTAGGAGACTCGAAAAATCTGCCTTTGTTCTATCCATCTCATAAGCTCTCAACTCTCCCTCTTTTAAACTCCAACTATGGATAGATGCAGCATGTGCTTTTGGAAAATATTATTTCAAAAACGTTCGAGAAAAGCGTCAAAATCGCTACACACATACGTTCAATATCATCATAGTCAAAACATGACACCAGAGACTCCATTCTGCATAGGGCGGCTAATAGATAATAAAAACGTATTACAAGAAGATGTGTGCCTTCAGTTATTGTTAATGCAATTTATACTGTTTATACTGTAGCATGTCAAGTACATATATTTCTCTGCGCGATACTATAGATTCTACATATAAAATCGCACTGGGCATGGTTCGATGCACAGACATGGTTAACTGTGTGTCCTTGTCAAAGTCTTTGACCGTCATACTATTCTGATTCTTACACATAGGTCCCCGTGGGGACCCGGGGAGGGTAAACTAGAATGTGTCCTCAGCACCCCATTGCTGGTCGTAAAAGGCAACCGTAGTGGGCAACCGGTTTGCCATGGGTTGCGTCCTGTGTCGGCGGAGGACGGGAATCTGGTGGTTGAGGGCACTGGTTCCAGGAATAGCGTTCCTTTGCCCAATACACCACTTCGACCCTTACTTCGTCTGGATGGGTGGTAGGATGGGCCCGGTCCTATCAATCGGCTGGTCATGCCAAGCCCTGTGCATTACTATTATATTGCCCAAATTTGTTAAATAATAGAAATATTTGAAATGTCAAAATGTTGAAAAGATCTGCTGTTGACTTGGCCAAATGATTTTGTACTTGATTTTCGAATGTATAGCTTCACTTTAATAATTTGCCTTGAGTCCTATGCCCAGAAGGCGGTGGCTCATGGGCCAGTCTTGTACGTTACACTACTGGAGTATATCTATCCTGTAACTTATTGGTGTTAGTCCGCTGGAGATCCACTGACATTTAACATCTCCAGTATAGGCGCTAAGTGGTGGGCGGTGAACAGGATTGATCAAACTTATTCTCTTAACCATGGCACCCACAACGAATTCTAAAAAGGCGTAAAGAAAACATTCTGATTCAGAAAGCGAACGTAACTCCTCGGATGATGAAAAAGTTTGTGTTATTCATAGAGAGACACTTGGCCCAAGTTCATTGTGCTTGAGACCACTGAAGAACATCTTACATTAACATCTTACTCACCGTTTCTACTAGCAAAAGCAATAAAAGGTAAAGTTGGGGAAGTCACTGATGTAAAGAATCTGAAATTTGACACTCTTCTAGGGGAATGCAAATCTAAACTGAATCCACTAAACTGGCAGATATTAGGATCAAAAGTTACGCTCATAAATCGCTCAACTTCAGCAAAGGGATCATTCGTGACCGTGATCGCAGTTTAAATGACATATCAGTTGATGACATTGTTTCTGAGCTCAGAGATAAAGGCGTTATTGAAGCAAAACGTTTCACGTTCAAGAAAGACGGGATAATTTCGCCTTCCAACACTTACCTCTTGACGTTTGATACACCTAAACTGCCAGAACGTTTAAAGGTAGGTTGCTTTGCTATGGTGATTGATTTGATCATACCACGTCCTATCCGCTGCTTCAAATGCCAAAAGTTTGGTCATGGTCAAATTTCATGCAGCAATCATGTGGAGATCGAGACCATGAAGGCTCTGCTTGTAATGCTACCATCAAATGTTCATCAACTGCCAGGAAGCTCATATGGCATTTTCCCCTGAATGCTCCGTGTTCAAATTTGAGTCAGCAGTGCAGCGGGTCAAGTCAGAACAAAATCTTGGCTACGTTGATGCACGGAAGATAGTCAGTGGCAAGTCTCCTGCAGGACCAACAAATAAACTTATGCATTAGGTCTCAAACCTACAAAAAGTTATGTTATGTGTCAAACAGACAAGACAGATATTCCTGCATATCTTTCTTTGAACACAGATAAATCTTAAAATGTGTCTTCATTTTCTGTTCAAACATCCACTACAAACACAGCAACAAACAGAAATATCACCAATAGAAGGTATATCCAAAACAAGAAGAAGCATGAGCAGAAGTAGTATGCCCTTTAATTAAACAAAGGCTTCAAAACAAACCAGAAACGGACAGATGTCCAAAAAGACTACAGGATCCTGTCCAAATTTTCAGTCGGTTTGGTCTCCTAGAAGACATGTGACTCCTGAACCAATCAAAAGTAGCCTTATACATGGCCACTCTTCAAAAAAGAAAAAGGGTAGAGGTAGATCAACTGTTCACCCTCCATGAATCATAATATTATACAATGGAACTGTCGAGGAATAAGAGCTAATTTGGATGAAGTCAAACTTTAACTAAAGATTATAACCCCGTGGCATATAACCTCCAGGTAACATATTTAAGAGATGATCAACTATTTGCTTTACGTCAGTATGAAAACTGTAGTCGTTTACAAGGGTGACTAATGGTAAGGCCTCTGGTGGCACAAGTATACTAGTAAACCATGGCCAGTGTTGCAGTGCGTATAATATTGTATATCACAATAACTATGTGTTCTTTATATATTCCTCCATCATGTGCTCTTCAACTCAGGAATCTGGATAATCTGATTGATAAACTTCCCAAACCATTTTTTTTATTATGGGAGACTTGAATGGTCATAATGCCTTATGGGGCTCATCCCATCAGGAAACGTACTAGAAGAGTTACTAGATAAGCATAGTCTATGCCTTCTTAATGATGGAAGTAACACCTACCTCCATCCTGCAACAGGTACGTACTCAGCTTTGGATATGTCCATTTCTGGCCCATCACTTTTTAATGAGTTTTTATGGTCAGTTCATGGTGATTTGTGCGGCAGTGTTCACTTTCCTACCGTGATTAAAGTTCTAACTCCCCTTGAGGATTGTTCCATTTCCAAATGGCAATTTTCCAAAGCTGATTGGCTGTCTTTTAGTTCTTTGTGTAGCACTCAATTGAAAGTTGATCATTTCATATATGATCAGGACCAAATGAAACTGTTTTCTGAAACCTTATTAAATATTGCCACTGAAACCATCTCTAAGACCTCGAGAACTCCACGTATTAATACACCATGGCATAATGATGATTGCAAAACAGCAAGAAAAAAATGGAAAAAGGCTGAAAGTGTTTTCAATAAACATCCGACTCAAGACAACTTAAATCACTGAAAGATATCAAGAGCAAAGTCTCGCTCGTAGAACAATTAAAATTAATAAACGTTGCAGCTGGAGACATTTTGTTTCCAAATTGAATACCCGTACTCCTCTCAATAAGGTCTGGAATATGGTCAGAAGAATAAAATGTAAAGGGTCCTCTAGCAGAATTATACACTTGAAAACTGATACTGATACACTAACACCCAAAAAGGACATAGCTAATAAGCTGGCGGAGACAATTAGTAAACATTCATCATCTATCAACTATGACCCCTAATTTCAAATCCATCAAAGCGAAGATTCTGAATTTCAGATCCGAAAATTCTGAAGATTATAATGAATCTTTTACCTTAAGTGAACTGCAAGAGGCTCTATATAAAGCTCATGATACAGCATGTGGGCCATATGATATCCATTATCAATTATTGAAACATCTACCTGAGTCATTTCTTTTAACCCTCTTGTACATTTTCAATAATATTTGGGAATCGGGTAATTTTCCTTCTTCTTGGCATGAGGCTACTACACGAACGAATCCTTCTAGTTACCGTCCAATAGCTTTAACAAGTTGCATCTGTAAAACCATGGAACGAATGATCAACTAGGTGTCTTGTCTGGTATTTGGAATCTACTAATCTGATAACTGATATTCAGTCTGGTTTCAGGCATCAGAGGAGCATTGATCATCTCGTTAGATTAGAGTCATTTGTATGCAGCGGTTTTATTAATAAGCAACATGTTGTATCAATCTTTTTTATTTATTTAGAGAAGGCATACGATACAACATGGAAATAGGGCATTTTAAAAGATCTCCATAATATGGGTCTTCGTGGACGGATATCTGATTTTATCACACGCTTTTTAGTAGAAAGACAATTTAAAGTTCGAGTGGGCTCCACATTATCTGAGGTATCTGATCAGGAAATGGAGGTCCCCCAGGGTAGAATTTTATCAGTGACACTTTTTAGTATAAAAATATATAGCCTTGCAAAAGTTTTAAATGATAATATTGATGGCTCGTTATTTGTTTATGTTTTCAATGTATCTTGCCGTGGTAGAAATATGACTACCATTGAAAGACAATTACAACTTTGTCTCAATAAAATACATAAATGGTCTCTAGAAAACGGTTTTAAGATCTCTAAAACTAAAACCTGCTTTATTCTTTTTTGTACTAAACGTAAATTGCATAAAGATCCTGAATTGACTTTGAATAAAACTCCCATAAAAGTGGTCAAAGAAACCAAGTTTTGGGGTCTTACCTTTCATTATAAAAGATCTGAAGGCTACATGTCTGAAAGCACTTGATATCCTTAAGGTGTTATCAAATACTACATGTAAATGGGGTGGAGACCAACAAACTCTGTTACATCTCTATAGAACATTGATCCGGTCTAAACTTGATTACCGCTGTTTCATATATGGTTCAGCCCATAAAAAGCTTAAAACCATTCACCATCAAGGTCTAAGATTGTGTCTGCGGGGCATTTAGACCTCCCCTGTTGAAAGTTTATATGTTGAAGCTAATGAACCTTGTCTTGATATCGGAAGGATAAAACTGGAACTGCATTCACAAAACTTCATTCCAATCCATCCAATCCGGCGTTTAACATTGGATTAATCCCCCTTACCAGACTTGGTATGACAAGAAACCTAATTCAATTCCTCCACTTGCTATACGTATTCAACAACACATGACAGATGGGGATCTAAATATTTCTTCCATTGCAACAGATAAACTACCTGAAGTGCCACCATGGCAGTCAATACAGCCTAATGTCAATTTTGAGTTAACAAACTTGAAAAAGGCAGATACGAACTATTTATCATATCAACAAGCATTCCATGAACTTAAACATCAATATAATGGATACACAAGTATATACACTGATGGATCCAAAAATGATGAGAAGGCGTCGGCTGTAGCTGTAACGCATGATGGTATTCTATCAGTACGATTGACGAATGGAAGTTCAATTTTTACAGTTACCAGTTTTATATTTTTTTCTGATAGCTTATCCTGTTAACAGGCAATCGATTTTTAAACGTCACTTGAATTTGTCCGTGGCTAATTATGACATAATCTTTTGTTGGCTCCCTAGTCATGTTGACATCAATGGAAATACAAAAGCAGATTCTGCAGCTAAAGCAGCTCTTGGGAAATAGTTCTCGATGGGTACTTTCCCATATACTGCCCTAAAACCTGCTATTTGCCAATATGTTGGCAATATGTGTCAGCAAAGTTGGAATAAACACATATTGAATAAGCTCCATGCCATACAACCCTTGATTGGAAATCATGGCCCAACTGGAGTAAGTCGTCAAGATGAAGTAGTTATCCGACGATGTCGTATTGGACAGTCATTTGACTCATTCCTTTTTATTGAAGGGAGAGGAACTCCCTCAATGTATTCCTCGCCATATAGTTCTTTTACTATCAAGCACCTTTTGTTGGAATGTGTTGATTATGCACTCATTCGTCAAAGCTTTTATGCTGTTCAAACTATTTCTGTACTTTTCAGTACTGTTTTTACAATAAAGTACTTATTATTGGAAGAAACGACATAAACACAAATTGGAAAAATTGAGACAGAAGGGTATGCAACATTTTGCATTTAAATTAACTCATACGTGCACCTTGTCACAATGATTGCGCACTCAGGGTTCTGTAGCTAGTATTGAAAGTCATGGCATCCATGTCGCCACGACTTGTTTGGTCCCTGAGGCAACTTGCGACATTATATTAGCGAATCATACAAATGGTGACAGGCTGCTTGGTAGTCACTGTTAGGTAATATATACGACGGTTTTGATGTTGATGTGTATTGATATTGCTTCGTTACATGTTTGTTTTGAAGTATACACCTAGTTGTACGTGACTGGTACAACAAAAGAGCTTGGTTACCTGTATACATATGCAGTCCATATTTAAATTTGGTGTCGCACCAACAGCGTTAAAACACAGTATGTTTATCTCCATTCTACCATGATGATATTATCTCTTTGGTGTTAGCGTACATATTGAGTGAAGCAGCAAGGGTTTAGTCCACTGTTGTGAGTGGGTTGTCGATAAGAATCAACGAAACACAAGAACCTTTAAACGGGCCTTTGATGCCTGGGCATTGTTTGTTGGCATCAGTATAATTTACTGGTATGTGTGACAGAAGTAGAAATGTGTAAACATAGCTTTATCGTAGGCCATCATGACGTTGGCCCCTGAAGTAGATTACGAAAGTATTTAGATGGGATTTCTTTTGAATATGGAAAGGATTTTGTCTCTTTTATTTATAATGTTTAGTTCTACACCACTTTTATGACGTTATTCTGCTCATTGTGAGGCATACGG
This sequence comes from Haliotis rufescens, assembly GCF_023055435.1. Taxonomy (NCBI): domain Eukaryota; kingdom Metazoa; phylum Mollusca; class Gastropoda; order Lepetellida; family Haliotidae; genus Haliotis; species Haliotis rufescens. The sequence continues at coordinate 14,224,219 of NW_025964361.1, forward strand.
TATGACGACACAGTCGGGTAAGCAAAAGCACTTAAATCTAAACTCTACATTGTCCCTCAAACCTAAAAAACTCAGTAAAAAAAATACCGCATGTTCTTGAATTTAAAATTTGCAAATAAGTGAATTGCTGCCTTAAATTTTAGTAACACTCTCAGACAAACGTCTGTTTCCAAAATGCCCCAGAATATGTCAAACGTCAGGAGCAAACACCGGTTTCATTTTCCTATACGAACACCTTTTCATCGTAGTTGTTCAATTTAAGGCCAGCTAATTCAAACTACAAATTCCACTACTTGTGGCTGTTAATACTCATCATAGTGCTGCCAACCTGTTGGTCATGTCGCTTCTCTATTGTAGACAAAAATGACCTGTGACAATTATTGAAATATGGACCAAAATATCTTGAGCAGTCTCCTACATGTAACAAATGGGTTTCTCAACTTTAAAATCTTTATGTATGATGCCCAAGCATATATTAATAATAGGTCAAAAGAAAAAAAGAGACCTTTTAAATGTCTTTTAGGTTCTTGGGTACTTGGGTAAAATCAGAGAATGAAACAGAATTGGAGTAAACCCATTCTGTCCCAGTCTGCTGTCATTCAACATTTGGCTGCCATACATGAAACGTGTGTAGGTGTTCTCACTCACAAGGAACATATCCATTGTATGAAAGCATCACTATAGTAACTAAGAACTGTATCAAAGTATCCAAGAACTTGGTGTGAGTACTGTCAACTTTTGACCTGACTCTAAAATTTTGGACATGTTCTTTCTTCTTTTGTACGTATAAAGAGAGATGTATTGCTGGGTCCAGCAAATGTACCACCAAATCACTGTACCAAAGATTAACCTTCTATACAAATCAAGGGAGAGCAATGATTTGCTTGACGTTTTGCAATCTCAGGAAAAGACACTAATGCCACTTACCCACATGGTAAAGATAAGGAAAACCTCTCTTCCTTGATCAGTGGGACATATGTCACTAAACGTCGCGACCAGGTCACCTGAAGTTTACTGAGGAATCAAGCTTTGACATTATGGAATTCCTTATTATCCCCCGCCACGAAGTGGAAGGGGGATATAGAAATGGGTGCCGTCCGTCCGTCCGTCCGTCACATTTCGTTTCCGGAGCAGATCTTGAAAACCATACCATATTTCTTCACCAAACTTGGCACATAGATAGATCTAGTGGTGACCTGGTGCCTTTTGATAGTTTGGGATTTTAAAAAATATTATCTTTTGAGTTTCCATGGCAACGACTTTGATTTAGACTGAAAATGGCGGTAGTCCTCGTTTCCGGAGCAGATCTTGAAAACCGTACCATATTTCTTCACCAAACTTGGCACATAAATAGATCTAGTGGTGACCTGGTGCCTTTTGATAGTTTGGGATTTAAAAAAAATAATTTTTTTCGAGTTTCCATGGCAACGACTTTGATTTAGACTGAAAATGGCGGTAGTCCTCGTTTCCGGAGCAGATCTTGAAAACCGTACTATATTTCTTCACCAAACTTGGCACATAATGCCATCTCACAGTATTGAATACATTTCCTTTCTTGTTGGTAAGTTCTGCATTGCTTGAGTGTATGTTCCTCCAAAAGTGTCATGGACACAGTTGTTGCATTCACTGACTAACTTCATGCAGAAACCCAACTCATTACAAATGCAACAGTGTAACTGATCTTAAACCTACTCAACTGTATAAACACTATACGTGTATATTCTTGTCAACCATACTCTGTACTTCACTTGCTTGATAACGGTGTCAAAACCTTCACCGAAACCATCGCTCCTAATTGTAATAAAGAACTTGTTCGTCCATATGTCTCATCCTTACTCATTACAAATTCAGTTACATATTCTATCATCAACTGCAGATGGAAAAACAACACCAGTAATAACTTTTTTTAGTGCTGCAATTAGGCCATTTACATTGCACACAACCCGACATGTCATATTGACTGGGGATGTGAGTATTTCATGCTTGTTGATAACATGTATGTGAAATTTGGGGTTTGACAAAAGTGTTTTGTCCGGGTTTGTTTTTTAAATGATAGGATTTAATCTCTTGTATGTTGATTTGTTTCAGACTGTGAAAATTGAACTATTCTCCTCTGCACTCCGACCTGGCAATAGCCCCAAGATGTTCTTCTCGTTGCAGAGACTGCATCGCAAGTTCATAAATGAAATCAAGTAAATGACAACTGTATGATAAGCTGAATCCAAGGATTGGCACAAATAATGGTCCACTGAGATTCATATACCTTCCTTGCTTGAAAGTGTCAAAAGCATCAGGAATCACACCCGATGCACGTTTGTGTCGCTACTGCGTGAGGCACGTGCGAACAATCACATATGTTTTGTTGTTACATTTTACAGACATAAAGGTTCTTGCATAGAATATTTGTCATTAAAACCTAATTTTGTTCTAATACTTGGTATTAACATGTCTATGGTATGATCCCCTACTTTCTTTGCAAGAGTATATAATAGTAGATGTAGATGGGATACCTGCCACATTCACCATATACTCTTACCATTTGCTGTAATTGCCTAGACACCAAGAAACCTACAGCAAATATATAAATAAACTTTTCTACATTAAATTCGTACAAACCCCATACTTCGTTCTGGCCCATATAATAATATTGGATTTATTTTGAAATCAAATACTTCAAAGAATGCCGTATAACGTAGTTCTCCAAAGACGATGTACTTTTGAATATTCCGAATATATGTTGTGCTTGGGTGGAGGCGTGTGATGCAAGTGTGCTCCGAGAAGTTTTATTCAAGAAATATGTACCCAGGTATTTATAGTACGGTGTGATCCCAAAACTGTCGCCCAAAAATGACGCAGCATGCAAACGAGGGAAACGGTTCACAAATAATATCTATTCCGATCCGTGAATATTTACTGTCACATTATTCCTGATGAGCACAAGCAAACATCAATTTAGGAATCAATCCATCAGTAGCAACGTGAGCATTGATTGATGTTTCTGAGAATCAGAAAGTGTAATATCAACGTTATCGCATGGCCACCACATATAGTCAGTAATCTGATAGTATCCTTGTTTCAGGTTGTGTCAAACACTATGTGTACTGGTTATAAACTGATAAAAATATTACAGATAAACTTGTAAAACCTTCAAGTAACTTAAAGGTTCCCGTCAAGAGACGCCGAAATGACAGGGAGTGACCTACGTGACACGCGTGACATTCCTGACGTGAGACGTGTTGATTGGTTCTGTCATGATCCGTAAAGTTGTAAATGTTTACAATACAACACTATGTTCCATTTATATTTTATCATATAGCTAAAAAATGGTTTCGGCAAATGGTTTTGTTTCCTCGGTTGATATTAACAGTAAACATCATGATAAGAAACACTCGCCATGAGTCCGCTTATCGTGTGTGCATCTGCATGGTATGTTGTTGTATTATTTTGAAGTGGTCTATAAACATCTATATGTGTAAATTCGAAATGTAGAGGTGACAGCTCCTGATGATATCCGGAACGAGTAGTCTGGTTACTGTGACTGTCCAAGTGACTCTGTAAAACCTGTCAGAGAAGTACGTGTACTTGACTGAGTGGAGGAGGCAATGGTGGTAATTAAATATGGTTCCTTGCACATATCACGATGAATCATACATCACGAGCTGTGAATGGTTGTAGATGAACCGTGTCGATATGCATGGTAGCGATGTTGGTGTAAGAGTGACTGCCGCTTGCTATTCGTGACCAACTCGTTGGAAAGGACTTTACAATGAAGATGTATGGCTTTGAAAGTTTAATGCATTTCCTCAAATGTTCACGTCCTTAAGAATAGCAAGTGTGAATATGTGTCAGCTTTGGTAAATACAAGAAGTTTAGTTATTTAAACTTGTTAAATTAATTACACTCACTTCCCCCAGACAAATTCTGTCAACCTGTATTACCTTATTTCAATAACATAACTACCTTTATAGTAAGGCCTTTAGAATTTGTAAAATTCTGAATAATGAATGTGTGTCTCCTTTGTCGTTGCGTATATGATTTAGGTAAAATTACAAAATAGGTTCCAATGCAGTTCGAGGGGGGAAATGATTTGCCCAAAACAATCATGTTCGAGTTGGTATCGAATGATCGTGAATAAGTGTTACATATCCAAATAATATCAGAAACAAATATCTGCATTTATTATATACCTAAGTGTGAAAGACTGAGATTTCCAAAATGTTCACTGCAGGGAATATAACATGAACATAACACTACCGGTAACGAAGTTACCCGCCCGTGCGCCTGTCGCATTCGGCGGTAGCCGGGTTTCGGAACATATACATTTTTATGTTGTTTGTGAAATAATTTTACGTCCAATAAAAGATTTACTGGGTAACAGTTTGACTTTTGCATTGTTTGAAATTTTCCTAACAGCCATGCTTCGAATTCATTGCTTAGAGATTGTTTTGTGATGATACTAAATCTAGTAAACAATACGAAAGATCGCGCATGCACACAATGGACATTTGGACAGGTCACTAAACAATCCACATGCGTAGACCGGTTGAATTCAGCACTTACACTTAGTGCTACGAGTACCGCGTCAAACTACTGCCTGTTATCTAATATGCGAGAGCTCATTAATGAAAGCCTAGGAATGGAGGTATCGTTATACAAATGTACGCTGTTTCTCGATTGAAAATGTCAATCAAGAAAAGGGAGGAGCTTGTTAACATCGACCTCCTCCAGTAAATTCTGATGTAAAATAACGACGTAATTTGGACGGAAAACCGATGGTTAGAAAGCGTCCGAAAAACGTCGGTTTTTTGGTCCCATGCCAAATTAAGGAAAAAAAACTACGTATTCCTGTTTCCAATGGAATATCTCACGCGGTCACATTTCGATCATAGTCTGCGTTAATATTTACAACCATCCCAATATTCCTCAGTAGACTCGCCCGTATCACGAGTTTGGAACTCGGCACAAGCTCAGGTTCAACGCTGATGTGTTTCCTACTGCAAGTTATACGTCGCTGTTCATCATACGAACATGGTATGTTTAGTCGTACTTTGGCTTTGAATGGCATTTACAAGTTGGCAGAACATGAGTAAGTGAGTGAATGAGGATGTTTTTTAAACTCACGTGGAAAATCGCACCTGGGCCTTCATAATGACGAGCAAACGCTTTCACCACTAGGCCACCCCACCGCCACTGAGACCCAAAGAAGTTTTTCATAGGTTCTGTCTATATTAAGGTCAAAGATGAGGACCAAATCTGACTACATAAGCTGTTACCTTCGTCGATAAAATGAGCTTAAAATTGATATTTTCAATAATCTTAAATAATTATCATAAATAAAAACGAAAACATTGTTCAGAAAACTATAGCCAGTATCAATTCCTCGACCTGGTTTAATATAATCTGTCTTTAAAGCGACGCATCATAACCCACATAACGTTATAAATGTTCATGAGACTAGGGTGTCATTAAACAAGAATAAAGTTATAATTGATAACATTTATTTAGCTGATTTATTACTATCAGCTAATTGTAAGTATAGATGACAATAACCCAATTTTGACTGTCAATGATCACTGATTAATGACACCAGAGCAAATATACAAGCTGATTAGCAAAGCAACTGTATAACAGTAATAAAAAAGGAGAAGATAAGTCAACACTTCCGCTACGACCAATTAACAGTGGGAAATAAACACCGAGGATCTGTCCCTAAAATAAATCTCTTGGACATCATGCAAAAAGCATGAAAGTCCTTTTTTTCGAGATCTTATGCGAGAAGTTATGCCCCTTTTCGTTGTGCGCTTGTATACCTCACTGTCGTCATTTCACGTCATAGATGAAAATCGATTTTCTTCATTTATGGCAATATATTGTTCATACCAGTCCATTTGATATATATTTTCGTTAACACTTAACGCTGTCACTTTTACAAACATTTTTAATATCCGCAGTTAAAATTAGCACCATGAGATAGGAAATTTCCTATTCTACATCCCTGGGTTAATGTATAGTGGGAGGTAGACCCAGTGACGCACGATCTCAAAACTCACACAACATTCACTTTGTAGATCATATGAAATTGTGTGTGAGAAAGATAACTTATTATCCAGGGGGGTTGAAGTTTTCTTAGTGAGGGTAAGATATATGAATTAACAACTTCTTTGTCACAATTAGGAGAGACGTTTCGGTGTTTAGTCTGGAAGTTAATTTAAGGTACCGACGTTTACTACAATATCTGGACTATTGGACCTACTCCAGTCAAAGTTGGTATGAGATTATTAAAAAGTCATACATAACTGGATATTACATTTAAAGACAATCGGTGCATGAATAAAAAATCTGTCTATTTAGCTGTCACTATATTTCATCAACAACCAGACCTGTTCGTCACGGGTGGAACGAGCATTCATTATAACAGCCATCTGCATAATGCTACCCCTGCGTCACAGGGCCATATGACACAGTTGAACCAATCAACTCAACTCGAAAGGTTGCACGGGAATCACGCACGCACAAACACGGTCACGAATTGGGCGTCTCAAGCAGTTATTTAATAATATTTATCTAATTATTTTTGCATTTTTTTTCAGGTCAGTGTTATTGACTTGAATGTATCATTCCTTGCCACATTAATTAGTATATTTCATGCATCATGTTATTAGGTGTAATATATCATACGTAATTATTCATTTAGACAAATCATTGCTTTATTGTTTCGAAGAAAATAGTTAAATATTTTCGTAGATGATTCGACCCTTTCGTCTTTTTGTACTGATATCCAAATATGGAAAGGAGTTTACAAATGGTCCATTTGGAAATATCTAAGTCATACTCTGTAAGGAGAATTTGTTTTAGTTTTAGTGTTGAAATAAATTAATTTTCTCGTGTTAACCACCGAATCACGTCCCTGACGTTTCTTATCAAAGGAATCTAACTTTAATTTCCTATCCTGTTTTGAGATGCCCCCTAAGGAATGTGCAGGGGAGCATGTGTTTTTATGAGAGTTCAAAATCTTAACTACGGTTTGTTTGGGAAGCTGTAACGCATGAATTGTTCTTTTCATGTACTTTGAAATGTCAAAGAAGGGCGAACGTCTTTCACTTTCAGCCTTAAAGTATTCAAATATTTTAACAACGAAACGTATACATATCAGCTGAAAGATGCTTGCGCTGAGACATCATGAAATCTAATGCTCACACCGTATTCGTGCGTGCGTGATTCCCGTGCAACCTTTCGAGTTGAGTTGATTGGTTCAACTGTGTCATATGGCCCTGCGACGCAGGGGTAGCATTATGCAAATGGCTATTATAATGAATGCTCGTTCCACCCGTGACGAACAGGTCTGGTTGTTGATAGCTATAAATTTACTTTCAAAGAAATGGAACTTATGTATCCTCTCCGGGAGACAATAATTTGTATGTACTTTAACCCCCTTCAAGGATACAGCCCCTAACAATCGCAGTTGTTAATTCAATCTACCAAATTTAAAACATAGGTTTTATACAATATTATTAATCAAAGTTTTGCAAACAATTCAATATGCTTTAAAAAACCTAAAATTAAACGAGAGTTGATACCAGTAAAAAGATCCTTAATAGATGGTGATTTGAAATATTGATCCCGTGTGATGGAAAAATTAATACAGTAAAGCAGGATATACTTTACCGTGATTCGTTCATCACAAGGGATGTAGAATGGAGGATCCTCACCTGTCAATACATATTCATGAGTGTAGCGTGAATTGCCGATACGACATCGTCGAATTATGACCCAAGCAGGTGTAACCGATAATTGGTTTAATTTCATGTAATTTATTAATACCTACTTGGGTGTCCCACTTCTTTTGCATTAGATATCTGATGTAAGATCTAATCATGAGTTTATTATCACTGTAGGGGTTTAGAAGTGGTGTCATAGATTTGTTGAGCCACTGTGTTACCAACGATTCCAACATGGCTGGGTAACCAACATAAAGCGATGTATTGGCTTGTAGCTAGGTCATTATATAATTCGACAATTTCGAGTAATAGTGAATGGATGTGTACTGGACATATTTTGAATAGCCTGAAGACACGAAAGAGAGTCTGAAAATATTATGAACTGCTTATGCTTAGGTTGATTATTAATATATTTAAGAACTGTTAAGATGGCGTTTGATTCTGCCGTGAAAATTGAACTTGCATGTGGCAACCTGAACTATATTGTTCTGGATCCAATGATAGTAGCGCTAGCAACTGCATCGCCATCCTTGGATCAAACTGTAAATATAGATTTGTACGTATCATATCTATTTCTCAGTTGATGGTATTCTTGTTGATAAATATTGCATTAGTTTGTGGTTTCTTTAGGGTTTGTTAATGACAGGTCTACCTCTGGCTTTATTAGTTGCCAAGGAGGTGGAGACAGAAGGCGGTGAGGAGAAATATGTTCAAGGTGTATTTTCGCATCAGATATTGCAGTTTTCACCCTTATTCCAAAAGGGGGAATGAGAGAAGATTTCTTTTGGAAAAGCCTCATATAGGGGATGGGAAACATGGAAATCATATGCAGGACTTGACTGATTTGAAGATTACTTGGTAAAATACTGTAAAGATAATTTTAGACGTCGGAGTTTAAGTGATGGTTCGTCGGCATCTACATATAAACTGTTAATGGGAGAAGTTCTAAAGGATCCAAGGCAGAGCCGTAGTCCTTGCTGATGTATAGAATCCAGTATTTTTAGATTGCTTCTGCATGCTCCCCCATAAATGATGGAGCCATAATCCAGTTTTGAACAGATGAAGAGCTTTATATAGTTGGAGGAGGGTCTTCTGATCACCTCCCCACTTACAATTTGAAACGACTTTGAACAAGTCAAGTGCCTTCAGGCATTTAGTTTTAAGGTATTTGATATAGGGTTTAAATGTCAAATGGCTATCAAAAATAAGTCCCAGGAATTTGGCTTCCTTTACAATTGTCATAGGTGTGCCATCCAAATATAGTACAGGGTCTTGATGTGGCTTATATTTTCGACAAAAATGTATACAATTAGTCTTGTCTTTAGAAAATTGAAAGCCACTTTCCAGTGACCATTTTTTAATTTTATTAAGACATAACTGTAATTATCTTTCAATTGAATGCATATTTTTACCATGACAAAATCATCGACGAAAAGTGACCCATCGATAGAATCATTTAAAATCTTAGACAAGCTATTCATCTTAATACTAACTAATGTAACAGACAAGATACTGCCTTGTAGGACACCCTGAACACGATTATAATGATCAGACAAGGTGGAACCCACACGGACTTGAAATTCTCTGTCAGTTAAACATTTGGATATAAATTGCAAACGGCCTCTCAAGCCAACATCATGTATATCCTTTAACTTACCATGCCTCCATGCAGTGTCGTAATCTTTTTCTAGATAATAATTGCATTTTTAACAAATGACTCTAATCTAACTAATTGGTCAACAGTACTTCGGTTTTTACAAAAAACACATTGAATATTTGTTATTAAATTGTTGGATTCCAAATACCGTGTCAATCTATTGTTGTCGATGCGTTCAATGGTTTTGCAATCGCAACTGGTCAATGAAATGGGTCTATTAATTGATTGATCACTGTGATCCCGTCCAGGTTTCGGTATGGTTACAACTATGGCTTCACGCCAGGAAGAAGGAAACTTACCTAATGTCCATATATCATCAAAAATTAACAAAATGGTTTCAAAACATGGTTCTGGTAAGTGCTTCAGGAGCTGATAGTGTATATAATCAGCTCCTGTAGCAGTATTAGGGGGCACGGGTGGCCCAGTCGTCTAAGGCGCCGCGATTCGCTGTGCAGAGTTGCGTCCCTTGAGCACGCCAGAAACCTATGATTGTGGGTTCGATTCCCGGTTCGCTCCGATTATGTTTCTAGGTTTGTCAGCACCATACCTGTGCTCTTGGGTTTCACCGAAGTGGTAAACGTCTGAGACCTGCATCACTTCGGGCTTTCCTCCCACATTAAGCTGATACGCCGCGATATAACTGGAATACTGTTAAAAGCGGCGTTAAACCAAACTCACTCACTCACTCACTGTAGCAGTATCATGAGCTTTTCCAAAAGCAGCATGAAGTTCATGGATCGAAAATATTTCATGATAATCTTCCCCATTATCTGATTTAAAATTGATAGTTTTCTTTTCCTGCTGTTTATTTAAAACTTTGGAATTGGGGTACATAATTTGAGGAAGAAGAATGTTTTGCTAAAGTTTCACCTAGTATATTTGCAATATCTGATTTTCTAGTTTACTAGTTCATCCCCATTCTTAAGATGGTGGGTGCTACATTTAGAACCCTTACCTTTAATTTTCTGTATCATGTTCCATACCTTGGACATGGACGTTCGTGGGTTCATTTTGGAAACATAATGTTGCCCAGTTTGGCGTTTATTTTGTTTAAACGTACGCCCGGATTAAGCATTTAAGATCATAAATTTATTGAAATTATGGACCATGAGATGGCGACGGAAATAGTGCTCAGCCTTCTTCCATGCCTTCCTAGCTTGTTTCCGGTCATTGTTAAACCATGGTTTACGGATGTGTAGATTTGCAGAGGACTTCGGAATACATTCATCAGCAATTCTGTTTAGTTCATCAGAGAATAATTGAACAGAGCCTGGAACGTGGATAAACAAATCAGTTGTTAATTTGTTTGAGGACAGTAGTTCAAATAAAGGCCAGTCTGCTTTCGAAAAATTCCATCTTGAGGATGGCAGAACATCCGATGAGGTAACCGGTTTCAGAATGGTTGGAAAGTGGTCACTTCCACAGAGGTCATCATGGACTGACCACTCAAATTCATTCAGCAGATCTGGGTCTGTTATAGACAAATCAAGTGACGGGTAAGTACTTGTACCAGGATGTAGATAAGTGTTCGAACTGTCATTAAATCATTACTGGAAATAGAATCTTCTAGAATCTTCCCCTTACTACTTGTATGGATACTACCCAAGAGTGGATTATGCCCGTTCAAATCGCCCATTATGATACAGGGCTTAGGAAGTTGGTCATAAAGAGCTTGAAGATCACTTTGCTGAAGTGAAAAAGACGGCGGAATGTAAAGTGAGCACAAAGTAAAAACGATGTGCATGGTGATACGAGCTGCAACAGCTTGAAGAGGAGTATTGAGAAGAACAGGACTATGTATAACGCCCTGCCTCACAAAGATGGAAGATACCCCAGTTGCCTTAGCTCCTGGGGGAGAAAAGAAAGGATATGAATCATATTGTTTTCTGATATTGGGTTGTTCCGTATTTTTCAAGAATGTTTCTTGTAAACAAAAGCTGATGATCTTGAGTCAATAACTGTAAATCGTTATTATTATTCTTCAGTCCTCTGCAATTCCACTGTTAATTTAAGATTCTGGGTCTGATGTCATGTCTGATTGTTGTGTCAGTTGGACATCTGTTTGTGTTTCTGATACTGATGTTGTCGGTACAGAGACAATCGGTTCAAGAATGATCTGATCATCATTTAGCCAACTGATTGACGTTTGGCGAGACATAGACACACTGGTAGGTTTAACAACGGGACGGTGAGGAGAGGAAACTGGAGCAGTATTTTTTTAAGTAGCTTGAGAAGGGATAGGAACTAGTTTTTTTGCTTCGTGATATAGAATTTTATTGGTGTGTTTAATTTTCAGCATCCTTGATTCAAGTTAAAGGACAGGACATGACTTGGAAGAGGCTAGATGCTGGCGCACCTGAGACAGTCAGATGTGCACTCGGAACTCCCATCAGCTCCACTGCAACGGCAGCAAACTGTCTTTTTCCGACGACAGGACTTTGCCCAATGACCAAAGTTTTGGCACTTAAAATATGGGAGTGGGATTGGTGAGAATACCTCTACTCCAATGTTGAAATATCCAGCTTTAATGGATTTGGGAACAGTTGGACAATCAAACGTAAACAGGTAAGCATTTGTGTTGATTATATTCCATCTTTTCTTGCTTTCTGGTGAAACGCTTTACAGCCATGACACCTTGACTATTATGTTCAGCTACAATTTCTACTTCAATCATGTATACTGAACAACAAAAGTTCCTGTGACATTGAATAAGATTTAATGCAAAGTTATGTTTTTTACCAAATCTGAAACAATTTCGGTTTGCAACAGATGAAAAACACCTGTAAGTGTTCAAATTGTTTAGTTTGCCATACTGACTTCAGAAAATGCGTGATTTCATAAAAAAAAACACATTAACATGCCAAAATGTCAATTTACAAATCAATAGCGAGTGTGTCCAACTCTGGTTGCGATGCAAGCAACACCTCTTCGTCTCATGGAATGGACCAGGCGTCGTACAAAGTCCTATGGGATGTCTGTCCATATCTGCTGGAGCATGTTTCGAAGTTCCTTGAGTGTCTGTGGAACATGTGGTTGACAAAGGCGCCGATCCATCTCATCCCACATGTGCTCGATTGGTGAGAGATCAGGGGAGCGAGTCCGCCAGGGGATGACATTCACGTTGTTTTGATGAAGAGAATCCTGAACAAGTCGAGCAATATGTGGCCGGGCGTTGTAATGTTGGAATTTACTGCCTGCGCCATGACGACGCAAAAACGGTAGAAAAACAGGGCCGATGATCTCGTCGCGGTAGCGCTGTCCATTGAGAGTTCCCTCTACCACTATCAAACGGGTCCTCTGTCTTGCTGTAATCCCATCCCATACAATAACGCTGACGCCCCCGAACCGATCATCTTCCATGACACAATGATTGCTGTAACGTTCACCTCGACGTCGGTACACTCGAATCCGTCCATCGCTGTGGCTGAGGTGAAAACGAGACTCGTCAGTGAATAGAACTTGTCCCCACTGCATGGCCGTCCAGCGTAGACGCTGTCTGCACCACTGTAGACGTGCTTGACGGTGGTTTCCTGTCAAAATAGGACGTCTGGCGGGTCTTCTGGCGACAATCCCTGCACATCTGAGGCGGCAACGTACGCAAAGAATCAGAACTTTTAGAAGACACTTCTTCATCAGAATCGATATGTCTACGTTTGTTAGCTTAAGAAAAAAAAAAGGTTGATTGTGGAGAGACATGATGGGATAATAATAATTCAACATGAATATTTTGGCGTGACCAGCCGATTGATAGAATCGGGCCCATTCTACCACCCGTTTAGGTGAAGTCAGTGAGTGAGTGAGTTGGGTTTAACGCCGCTTTTAACAGTATTCCAGTCATATCACGGCGTGTCAGCTTAATGTGGGAGGAAAGCCCGAAGTGATGCAGGTCTCAGACGTTTACCGCTTCGGTGAAACCCACGAGCACGGGTATTGTGCTGACAAACCTAGAAACATAATCGGGGCGAACCGGGATTCAAACCCACAATCATAGGTTTCTGGCGTGCCTAAAGGACGCAACTCTGCACAGCGAATCGCGGCGCCTTAGACGACTGGGCCACCCGTGCCCCCTAGGTGAAGTCAGAGTTAAAGTGATGTGTTGGGCAAAAGGAACACCTGTTTCTGGCTCCAGTGCCCTCAACCACCAGAACCCCGTCCTCCGCCGACATAGGGGCGCAACCTTCGGCAAACAGGTTGCCCAATTTTGTCGCCTCATACGACAAGCAATGGGGTGCTGAGCACACATTCTACCCCGGATCCACACGGGGAAGAGCTGTTAGCTTTACCCAGCACTCACCACGGGGAGGTTGCTCTTCATGCCTTTGTAAATGGGACTTTAGCATTATGATTGCAGTAACACCTTGGTATACGTGTACATTTAAAGACATACGTGATAGTTTATTTCAAGTAACCTTTCCCATGTCTTCCCACTTTACAAAAGGAAAAGTTTGAAATAGATAATGATCATAGATAAATGAAACTAATGGAATTTTTTGTCATAAATGAGAAAGCAGAACATGAAATTGAATTACGAAATTTTTGACTCGCAAAATCGATAATATAAAAGTTTTTCAGTTATATTATATCTTTCCTATTTTTCTTTTGACCAAGCTACAGTATGGAGGGAACATATTTAATTTAAACTCGTTAAATAAACACAAGCAGGCACACGTCTTGCTCCGAGACAAGATTGTTTTCACAACTGTTGTAACTTTTCAAAATAAACAAGAAAACAGCCTTATCACTTTGTTTGTTCGTATAGTAGTGACCAATAAAGAAGTTAAATGATGAAGTTAGAAATTATTACACATAAAAGGCCCCTTCTCTGGGCAAAATAATTTATGACACAAATATCGAACTCAGTCTTGACAAGTATAGATAGGCATGCACACTTCCATTCATTGGACTTCAGTAGTATCTAAGAACACTTGTCCCCATTTCACTCAGTATGCCTTCAATTGAAATGCACGGATCAAGGCCCCTTCTCTAAGAAAAATAATTTATGACCCCAATTTTCGAACTCATTTTGAAACTGTGACCAGTAGCACTAATGTGTATAGTTTCATTTCTCTAACTCAAATACTTTTTAGAGAAAATGTGTCCCCAATGAGAAGGAAACGGACTGACGAAACAACAAACCCCGTTCCTAAATCCTAAATGTGGGATAGTTAAATATTACTGAAAACGTAATACTATGTATATCACATGGTATTGATCGAAGTATTTGGTAATTTAGATAATGCAGGGTAAGAAATATATAATGAAAACTATTTAAAACTTTTACAATAAAAACATTTTGTCTTTCAGAAATCGAGTATCTATTATTTTGTGTAATTACTGTTACTGTTTATGTCATAATATTTTATTTTTTTAAAGTATGCTTATCTTGAATCCATTTTAACAGCTTTGAACGATTACCTATAAATTTTGTGTAAGTAATATTACTATTTGTTATTAATTCAACCATTCCATTGTTACAGCTTTCTCACTCGAAAACACTCCATTCCCCTGGTCAAGTATATGCTCGTGATTGCTTTGGAATATCACGCCTTGAAATAGATATGAAAAGCAAATGTCAACATACCTAAATATAAAACTGTGCTAAATTCCGACGGTGTTAGTCAAGCGATAAACAGTGTCATTTACTCGACGGTCGACGGTCGCTGTCGAAATCTTCCCCAATCTAGATGTACTAGTTCAGATGAGTTCTGTCAAAGAGAATTTAGTATTTAGAAAGAGTTTCAGCAAACCAAGCATACAGCCATTATCACAGTTTCAATGAAATCGAACTATACAGCATATTGTATCTATATGCAGTTACCTCAAATGCAAAAAGGTATTGCTGTCATCATTTAGAAGGCATAAATGTTTTCATAAATTGTATTATGTTTGTATCGTGTGTGCCACTGACAGAAACCGGAGCCGATCGGCACCCCATTTGATACGGACCTTGACACAATTTATTCACAATAATATGTCAACTCATGTTTAGATGTCGTGGCCACTCTTTTGAAACCCCCTCTATCGACAAAATGTGAATCGGTAATTCATTCACACGTCCAGGTAATTTGATCAATCACACGTGACTACTAGGCATTTCATAGGACAAAAGCAGCAGTTATTTGTCGTAAATTACTTTTTGGCAGACTTCCGGGCCTTGCTCCATGATTTTTAACTGAGTGCATACTGCGTGAAATGGGGACACATTTTCGTAGAAACGATTGAAGTTACTTGAATGAAAGCTTGCATGCCTATCCATTTTTCCGTAGAGAAGGGGCCTTGTTCCATGCTTTTCAACTGAGGGCCTACTGCGTGAAATGGGGACAAGTTTTCTTAGAAACTACTGAAGTCCCATGAATGGAAGTGTGCATGCCTTTCTAAGAATACTTGTCAAGACTGAGTTCGATTAGTGGTGTCATGAATTATTTTGCCCAGAGAAGAAGCTTTTGTGTGTATTAAGTTCACATTTCATCATTTAACTTCCTTATTGGTCACTACCATACGAACAACCAAACTTCTTATGTGCCCTATGGTGGGGAATAGTGATATTGCTGTTTTCTTGTTTATTTTGAAAACTTATAACATTTGTAAAACTAACCTTAACTAGGAGCAAGATCTATGCCTTCTGGTGTTTATTTAACAAGTTTAAGTTATATATGGGCCAAAAGGAGAAAAAAAGAAAGATTTGCCGTTGATTGCGCCCCTGTGTCGTTGGAGAAAGGGTAGTTGAGGGCACTTGTTCTTGGAACTGTGTTCCTTTGCCCAACACACTACTTCGACCCTAACTTCACCAAGACGGGTTGAAGAATGGGCCCGGTTCTATCAAGTCGAAGTGTGATAATGCTGTTTTCTTGTTTATTTTGAAAAGTTACAACAGTTGTAAAAACAATCTTGTCTACAACCAAACCATTTGGGGATTCGAACATGGGGGAGGTCGGAAACGGGTTCGGTACTTTATCTGAGCAATGGACAGAAACCCGGGGTCCTGACGAACTCAGAACCCTAATCCGTTTGACTGACGCTCAAATGACAAAGAGGTGACAGCCTGTTAAAGATTCACCAAGCCGAAAGGCTGATGAACCCTAGTGTTATCCTTCGATTTAATATTATTATTATTCCGCCGATTTTTGTACAGAGCTAGCAGAATAACCACTGGCTCGATTATGTTCAAATTTTGTATGTGTATGAAGACCGTTGAATACTAGCTTCCGCCCAAATCCCAGGGCCGTAGCCCCAATGGCCAAGAGCAGATAACTGAAAAACAATTTTTTTTTGAAGATGTATTTCGCCCTATTGCTCCGCAACCGCTTGTCCGATTATTTTCAAACCTTGCATGTATCTGCTGCTTCAGTTCCACGACATTTTTTATTCTTTGACTTTGGCCATTGGTCACATTGGATTCAATGTTTTCACAGGTTTTTGGGGGAATATGTCCTCAAATCCGATCTTCTCTGAACCCACTGCATGAAATGATTTCAAACTCTCTGATACTTGTCTCCATACATAACACCTCAAATTATGTTAGCCGTTTTTGGATATCTTTCTAAATGATGGCCCTATTGGATTTGGATTTTGATGATTTTTTTCTATATACGGAAACTATTGAAAGTTGACATGAAGTTAGTCGGACATATGTACCTCATCTTTTGTTCTTGGTTGCATGCTAAAAGTGCCACCGCTTGGTGGTAATATTCGATTTATATTTAGGACACCCCTCGAACACGCCAATTTCGTAGCGGCGATATCCGTTGACTATTTTTTGACGGAGTTGGTACGAGCAAACCTAGAACAGACTTGGACACCGCTGCACACGACAATTTCTTAGCGGCCATACGCTGCAAGTGGTGCCTACATTTGACGGATTTGGTACAAGGAAACCCTCTGAGGATTCGAACAGGGACGTTTGTGCACAGTGTTATTTGGAGCCCGCCATTGCTCCTTTGCAGCTATATTTTTACAATTCCTTATTATTCCGTACGCTGACCACAAAGTCCTATTTGTTGACAACGCGCCTGAACTTTAAAAGTCCTTTTATTCATTTCACAAATATTGCAAAAAAAATGGAAATTAGAGGTAAACACCTGCGAAACTAAAATATCAATATTTTAATCAGGTACCAAAATACCTCAGAATTTGAACTTTCATTGTGACTCTGTTGATTTAGAAATTGTAAATAGTTAAGTCTATCTTGGTATATTCCATCGAAACCGTCGTTTTGTATGTGCAATTAAAAATATCACTGATAGATCTACAAAAGCCATGTTTTGTTTATTATAAGAGCCACGGAATTTAAATTTACCTGTTGATTGTCTTTTCAAAGCCTTTGATGTACTTATCGTGCCTATTTTAACCTGCTATGGTTGTGAAGCTTGGGATACGAAATCATTCAGTATTGGAAAGAGAACATATGAAATTCATTAAACTTGCCTTCAGTCTTAGACATCAACACTAGATTATAATTATATGTTGTGTGGTGAATTTGGGAGATTTCCAATAAGTATAATCATATATAAGAGAATGATTTCGTTTTGGCACAAACATATAAGTAATAATCGGCCTGTTATAAAATTTTCAACCTTATATTGAAATACATTAATTCTATAAAAAAAAATAATAATAACAATGGAAACAACTGGATGGAATTCATTAAAAGCTTATTAAACAGGTGTGGTCTTTCTGTAGTTGTTAATCGACCGGATTATGTAAGTCACGGCTGGTTAGTCTCAAAAACTGAAAACATTTTAAAAGATCAACTTATTCAAAAACTACAAGCTCCAAAGCTTGCAACTATATAATTTACAAAACTAATTTCAAATTTGAACAATATCTCCTCTTATCACCAGAAACCTTTACTTCATTTTTTAAATTCAGAACCTTAAATAACAATTTGCCGATTGAGGACGGCATCCCACGCGGATATCACACATGTAAGTTTTGCACCTCCCCAGCCATAGCCGACGAGTTCCATTACCTGTTTAGATGTGAATATTTTGATCAGCAAAGAATAACATTAATTGATACTTGATATCTAAACTGGTCAAACATTATTTCCTTTCAGCACTTTATGTCAAATATGAGAACTTACAATCTTAAAATACAATCTACATTTGTAAATAATAATACTCTCTGTACTAAAGTGAACAAATGTTGCCAATAGATCACATTGTATCTTAGTTTGTATATATGTATGTTATTATGTTACTCATATACCGTCGGCTGGTGGTTGGAGTTAATAAAGAAATTGATTGATTGAACTGAACACCCACATTGCCATCTCATCCTACCTATCCTACATATCACCTATCTAATAAGAGACAACGTGTGATACACGTGCTTCTATGTGGGGCAAGACCGAAGCCCTCTTCAATATTGTTATATGTATTTAGTTTGTACCTTCTATATCTGACACCATAGCACACACAGGACACTATTCTTTGGTGTCAGCTTGCACTACAATACCGATTCAAGTTGAATACACACTACACGCTTATGCGCTTTCCCCGCATGCATCCATGTATAACTATATAAACTGCGCGATGTTTATTGATTTGCATATTTCTATAAATGGGTAACCCACATTTATGGCTAGTTATGCACGGTACATTAGTGTTATTTTATGCCTCAGAATATTTCTATGTGCAAATTTCTATGAAATCATCCCGCATTTGCCACCAGTGATGATGGTTCAATTTGCCATTTATTCGCAAGTTCGCGCTTAAAAACTGGGATTTTTACCATTTCCAACATTATAAGGTCACAAGGACATTGATAGAATCACAAACACTTTATGCTTGGCATTTCGCCTTGTACTGGATGAAAACTGCACCTTTCAATTATTTAGAAAACCGTAGATATTCTAATAACATTATGTATATTTATATATATTGTATATCGCCCAGTGTTTCATGAGACACATGTGGTTCACCACATTGTGAGGATAAGTTCTTGTGCCTAGACAACGTATGTGTTGCTATCACCGAGGTAGTGTGTATGGACTCGGCGACAGAGAATAACATTTTTGTCTGGAGTAAAGACGTATAAGTGCGCTTGTTTCATAGTCGACTTTGAGCACGGACAGAGCTGCGACGAAAGGAGATCAGGCATATCGGATCTTAGAGCTCTTTTGGCGTTTTGCTATTTTAACGGTGAGTCTTTCATCCCTGTGGATTATTGTCAAGTATACATGCGAGTGGACGTGGATCTAGCTAATGATATCCCTAATGTTACTGAACACCAGGAAACACGATTACAGAGATAGTAATCTAAGATGTGACCTTGATAGCATCTCATTATATAAATATATGCACTTATGCATGTCAATTTCTTTATAATGAGGAACACAACGTTTCGGAGAACATGCTACGCCTATATCAGGTGATGAAAGCGTAAGCATGTACTCCGACACGTTGTGTTCCTCATTATAAAAAATGTTGACATCCAAAAGTTCTCTCTCTTATGTGTATCACTTCTAAATGCCATTCAAAGATTTGATAAGTCAGAGCGACAACATCCTTTCCATATTCATAAGAATACTCTACTAAAAGCAGAGTCGATTGTAAGATCCCGACTACATCGTGGTCATGAGTTTACGAATCACTAGCATTTATACCTTCTTCAATCAAATTATGGAATGAGTTACCCCCTGAATACAGAAGTGCAACATCATTATCAAATTTTAAACATATGTTTAAAACAACCATTACAGCTCCACCTCCATACTTCTCAATCGGCAACCGTAGAGCTAATATTTTACATACACGCCTAAGGCATTCTTGCAGTTCCCTAAATGCAGACCTCTTTAAAGTAAATTTATCTGATACTTTGTCCTGCTCTTGTGGAAACCCATGTGAAAACAACATACACTTTTTTCTTGAATGTCCCAATTACACTATTCCCAGAAATAGCATGTTCGCTAACATTATAAAAGCTGGAACTACATGTACAATACAAAATATTCTCTACGGTGATGTATCCCTATCTGAAAGTCACAATAACCTCATCTTCAACAGCGTTCAAAAATATATGCTGTCGACTAATAGATTCGAGTAACCATTTATCATTAATACAGAATATCGCTCTGCGACCATTTATTATTAATTACGCCATCAGTGAATAAACTGCATGCATGTATATGAATACATGTGTATCTCTACCTCCTTCTGTAAACATAATGTTTACGGGTATATATATCCTGGTGTATGTGTGTAAATATGTGTATGTGTATGTATATATATGTATGCATGCGTATTCAAGAGTATACTGTGCAAGTTAACATGGACGTTGATGACTATGAAAATAACGTAGCTGGTAAGTCAGATTTTTGGCCCCCTGACATCAGAAGTAGAGACTATGTACCTAAAAACAGAATGGGCTATGGCCAGACTGACTCGTACAAATATTAGAAGTTGTGATATTATATTCAGAATGCTTAATTTCATGTCTCTATCCACATTTGTTCAAATGACTCTGTCCCTATAAACATGGAATGTACGTGGGATCCTCCATGGTACAGATTATATTTGTAACACCTTATCACTGCCAGTTGACCTTGTTGCCTTACAAGAGCACTGGCTATCGTCTGATAAAGTAGACTGTTTAAGATCATTTCAAAACCTAAATTTAATCACATACAGAGCATTACCCCCAAATGCGAGTTATGCACGAGGGTCAGATGGGTTAGCTATCTTAACTAATACCCACACCAAGTGGAAAGCTATTCCAATAGCTATAAGCTCGGATTATGCAATAAGTGTTAAATTGTCACAAACAGGCTACTGTGATGTATATGTAATAGCCAGTCGACTACCATCTACAAATGTATTAAACTCTGTATACTGTAATGCCCTTGATGAACTGATGGACATATATGATAATCTGTGTGAGTTAGGAACAGTTTTTATCTTGGATGATTTAAATGCTGATGTTTGTAAGGCCAATCTAACAGCACGGGATAAACTACTTAGAAACGTTATAGAAAATAGACATCTTTTACATGCAGTAAATATGGTACAATTCGGAGGACCAGGATATACATGCAGATCAAAAGATAACACGTCACGAAGCCTTATAGACTATATTCTTGTACCGTCATGGCTACGTAACTTCATTACAGACTGTTACATTATAGCAAGCTGTCCTTATGAAATATCTGATCACTTCCCTTGTCATATTTCTATATCACAAGAAGGGCTAACTAGCCACGATCAAAATATAAAGCGAGTTATCCCTAAGTGGGATAAAGCAAATAAGACTAATATTTCTATGTTTCAAGCAGAAGTTGATAGATATATTAAATGTGCATATGATGGCAATCCAGATCCCCACTCCTTAGATCCACAAAGTTTAGAAATCCAATGTGACATCATAAATGAAACTCTTATACATGCAGCAAACAAATGTATCCCACAAAGTGTGTTTAAACCCTTTCTTAAACCATTTTGGAGACAAGATGGTCTTGATAACGCACACTATCGTATGAGGGTGGCTCGAAGAACTTGGATTCAAAATGGTAGATCGAGAGATAAAGATTCAAACGAACGTATATCTTACAAAAATGAAAAAAGGTGTTTTAGACGCCTTTATCGCAAATCCAAAAAAGGTAAAAGGAAGGAAGTCCTTACAGAAATAGAAAAATCATCTGAACTTGATATACATTCCTTTTACAAAACTGTAAGAAAGCAAAGGTCAAAAACTACAGATATAACAAAACTCAACTATGAGGGAGAGAGTGTCACAACACCCTCGGACATTTGTAGATTGTGGGGAAAATATTACTCTGATCTAGCTCAGCCATATTGCTCAGACACTTTTGATGAAGATTTTCGAAAAGATATATCTTCTTCCCTAGAACGTATTCACGAAGAGATAGGGGCACATGATGAGGAACCAGAAAGACAATTTTCCACTGTAGAAGTAAATGAAACTGTTAAAACACTGAGTAGAAACAAGTCCCCTGGGCCTGATAAAGTTACAAACGAGCATATAATTCACGGGGGTGAATCTTTGATAAGATATCTGTGTGCCCTGTTTAATGCTATGTTAAGACTACAATACATTCCTTTTAATTATAGACTAGGAATGGTCATTCCCATATACAAGGGTAAGAATGACAAATCGGATCCCCGAAACTATAGAGGTATAACCTTAACTTCATGCATTGGAAAGCTGTTTGAAAAACGTATTGTTAAGCGCATTGAACTAAAAATTATAAAGTCAAATCCTGATTTCCCCGACATGCTCCAGTTCGGCTTTAGGAAAGAACATGGGGCAATAATGTCCGTTTTCACCCTTATTGAAAGTATTCAATTTTACTTACAGCGAGATTCTACAGTATATGCTGCTTTCTTAGACAATGAAAAGGCTTTCGACAGAATATGGCAGGACGGCCTTTTTTATAAATTACACCAAATGGGTATCAGAGGAAATACATGGAAGTTATTACACCATAGCTATACAAATAGCCATGCTTTTGTTACTTATCAGGGTGAACAGTCAGATATATACCATGTAAGACAAGGTGTCGGACAAGGAAGAGTTCTCTCTGCTTGGTTCTTCTTAGTCTTCATTAATGACCTTATAACAGCCCTTAGACAAGCAGATATAGTGGTATTTGTGTATTTGGTCTAGATATTCCAACTGTTTTGCTTGCAGACGACACAACTCTTGTGAGCACATCGCCACGAGGGCTTCAAAAAGCACTTGATACAGTACATTCATATGCCTCAAAGTGGCGACTAACGTATAACCCTTCAAAAAGTAATGTTGTTGTCTTCTCTAAGACAAAACAAAAGGGGTTAGATATTAATTGCAAACTTGGTGATATAAATATAACAACATCTGACTCTGTCATGTATGGTGGCGTACTACTAACGCATAACCTGTCATGTAAATCAAGTATTGAAAAATGTTGCCAAAAAGCAAGACGAAGTATTAATTCGTTAAAATCTGTGGGACTCAACAGTTCTGAGCTACATCCAGCTACCAGTGTAAAAATCTGGTTAAGAATGATATTTAAAAACAAGTTTTTACGGCTGCGAACTGCTCTTTGATATTAAGTGTCAAAACATTAATGTCATTGAACATACTCAACGCTATTTCGCGCGAACTGTACAAGGACTTGATAAAAGATTTCCATCAGAATCCACTATTGCTAATCTTGGGCTTTGGACAATGATCGGCTATATCGATAACTGTAAACTTCAGCTGCTTGGCCGCTTATGTAACTTAACCTGTAACAGTCTTGTTAAACATCTTTTTTGCGCATACATTGCAAATCCAACTAATCCTAAATCTGTATGTGGAGATTTATTATCAGTTCTTAACAAGTATAACCTACGAAACAGCCTTTGTACATATATAAGCTGTGGTGTATTTCCTACAAAGAGAAACTGGAAGCAACTGGTAAATAAAACCATTCATGATTATGAAGAAAATATGTGGCGCAGAAAAGTTTCTGTCAATACAGGTCTTTCACGCTTCATGCTAATACACACAAAGCTTACTCACCATATATTATGGCAACTAGCATATCAGTACCCAGAACAGAGGTCAAGTTTAACATTTTGTGTTAGAGTTTCATCACGTAACAAAACTTCCAGGGACTGTTTATTGTGTAACAAGCATGCCTTTGATTATGATAATCACATCATATTACATTGTGAAGCTCTACTGCAGGAAAGAAATGAACTGTTTTCAACCTTTATTGATCTGCTTGATGTTGAAACCTATGTCCAGTTGGAATTACAAGATGAAGAAGATATGTTGTCATTTTTCTTTGGTGCTGATACTCACTTCTCACAATGTATTGATATAGTTACATGGGAATCTGTTATACTGATATTTTCTGCTTATGTACTTACACTAAAGCCTTACCTTGATTATGTCATCTGATCTAACCTTTTGTACTGTGTGAATGGCATGACACTGGTGCTACTGTCTTTTATTGTATATATGTACAGGTAATATGAGTTTGTGTGAATACGTTTGATTAATTATGTATAATCTTCGGATTAACCTCTGGAGGAAATAAAGAATCTCTCTCTCTCTCTCTCTCTCTCTCTCTCTCTCTCTCTCTCTCTCTCTCTCTCTATGTATGATTGTGTAATTATATATGTAGTCTTGCATGTATTTTGGATTAATGTGTATATACAAGTAAACTGTGTCTATAGGCAATTCTTATGCATGTCTATGTTATTCTTGCAAACATTATGTTTATGTTCTTGTGTAAATATATTTCTCTTTGTTACTATAAATGTAATATGTGCATATGTATTTGAGTATGTGTATGTATGTATGTATGAGTATGTATGATTGTGTGTATATATGATTATGTGTATATGTTTGTATTTCTGTATACGTATGTATATGTATGTGTGTATGTATATGTGTATATATATGTATAATCAATGTCTGTACATATAGAGTAGGGAAAGGGCCACCTAAGTTGGGTAACTTTTGCCCAATCCCGTTGACCATATATGTCAATAAAATATGTTTAAAACAAACAATCACTAGCAAATAGTCATGATACCAAGCGTTCGCGCAGAAAACCTTGTAACGTGATGACCAAACATTTTATCATTTTGTAGCAGATAATTTGCGCCAGAAAAGCTTTGGAAAACATCATTGTTCACCGGCTTTGAAATTGTATGTATGCAGTTAACATAATGTCTGTAAGAAACCACCTGTCCATATCCCAGACATAATAAAGTCAGATTAACAGTGGAAGCATATTAGATACCTGTCATACAGTGTCCATATTATGGTCATATTCACGGGATCATGTATCTGGAATGTTGATGAGTGCGACGTTGAACAACAAACAACAAAGTCACGGAGATGGATCGAGATCTTCCGCACATAAACATAGACCATAATCCCTGGAAAGTCTATGGCATATGTGTATATATACGTGTATGGGGAATTCAAATGTCAAAGTTAAAAAAGTTACAAACAGTTTGCAGATGTGTTGAAGTTTACATATTGCCAAAACTTATTTAGATTACAGAGTGGCGCACACGAAGCATTCTGACGTCCCATCTGACCAGCTAGTATTATCCAAAACCTAGCAGTCGGATTAATGTTTGAGTACTATTCAAGATGTAAACGTGTATCTTTAGAAGACGGGAACTTGACCAGCCTCCGTTCTGGCTGCCCGATCCAACAAATTGTATGTATATGTGTCGTTTTCGCTGCTGACATAAGAATTACTAGCCTTGCGAAAAAACACATGAGTAGGCTACACATTCGTGTACTGTTATTAGTTGTACTGATATATGTGATCATTACTACCAATGATGTTGATTGTGTCATTCGATCAAAATACGGACGAACAGAGTGTCCTTGTTATCTTGCATGAGATACTGATTTTAACGGGTCTTTTTAATAACAATATATTTTCTGGTTCTATTTCATGCCACTAAATCAACTTAAACATTACTGACTGGCATAGTAGCAAACGAATAGACTGTGGTATTTGACATTCCAGTAAAGACTGGTTTACGGCATTGATGATAATTTGGAGAGAAGCATGCGATGTTGAGTTACGTCCCTTGAGGGTGTAAGCTGTCGAGTGAGAGAGCGGGGAAAAAGTGCTATTTTGTGCAAAATAAGTGCTTATGGAACTCTCTAAGCTGTAGTGAATACCTATAAGACCCTACAGAGTAACTCTATGAAGTTTAACTGTCCGATCGCCAGTTTGTCGATAGAAAAAACATGGATCTTCAATCATCACAAGCCTTCGTCGAAACAGTAATGGCGTCATCCATCTCGCCAGCGATCACTACCAGTTTGACTGAAGATTCTCGACTGGAAGATCGAAGACTATCAGAAGATAGGAGGAAGAGATCTCACACAGACACAGAGATCGAAAATAGCGAGGAGCACTCTTCTAAAAAGAAGAAAGGTGAGTCAGAGTATGTGATGAAAACATCGAGTGAAAAAAAATGTGAGAGAACAATTGACGATGTGTTTGCAGCCATCAATGATTTAACTGATCATTTTAACAGGAGGATGAATTCTATGGAAGAAAGAATCTTTGGTAAAGTAAAGGACATGTTAGATACAGAGATAAATGATGTTAGAAAGGATATGACAGATCATATGTCAAAGGTGAATGAACAATTGACCCATTTACAAAATGAAAACAGCGCGTTACGTAAGAAGGTGGAGCGACAAGCAGACTACACCAGAACGAACGCCGAAGTAGCCGGTACACAAGCAATCCACCTAAACATTGTGTTGAGAAATTTCCCAGAATCAGCAAATGAAAATGTGACAAGTAAAGTGAATGGACTTATCAAAGATAGTCTGAAATTGGACATTAAAGTAGAGAGGGCGGAAAGAAGGGAATCACATGCTGCAAGATACCCTGGTGTGATTATTGCCAAATGTAGATCTGAGAGAGATTCTAGTTAACAACAAAAAGTAAAAAAATAGCAATCATTTCAAGACAGCGTATATAGCAAGTGATAAGCCCCTACAACAAAGGATCTTCGAGTCGAATATGAAGGTGATTGCAGACACACTTGGAGGCGGTTGTCTGAAGGTATCCGGGAGCAGGATACAGCGAGTGGGCAGGGAGAGAACGCCCAGACCCAGCGGCAGCAGGACCAGCGACCAACACGACAGAGAACATCAACGACAGCGCAGAGATAACAGCTTCAGGACTCACGATCGCCACAACAGCGAAGCACGTGGGTTTGCTGATAAACACACACAACGTGACTCAACGAGATTGGCCAATCAAGATCGAGTGCGTCGTGAGGGCAAAGGTCAAGGTTCAAGGGGTCAGCGACAACCATATCAACAGTCCACTCGGTTTTAGGCCCGGTGTGGGTTTTGGAATGCTAACGGTTGGTGTAAAGATGAACTAACTGATAATTATGTCCTACGAGAAGCCTGTATTAATTTTCTTGAATATGATATATTGGGTATTTCTGAAACTCATCTCACAGGTGATGACAGTTTGAATATTGACGGCTTTTCATGGTTTGGTTAAAACCGAACTAATATTCATAAGAATGCAAAGAGAGGTTCCGGAGGAGTCGGCTTCCTCATAAAGACTGACATTCTCAATAAATATGATGTGCATATTCTTGACAATTCCTATGAAGGGATACTTTGGATACAATTGGTACATAAGTATATTAGAAACTGTGTTTCCACAATGTGTGTGTGTTACTTGCCACTTGAACACTCATCTAGACACGTAGACGCAGCTGACTTTTACGATAACCTCTTAACCCTAATTTATAAATATCAGAATGAAAACATCGTGTATATATGTGGTGATTTCAACAGTAGATGTGGCAGCGAACTAGATTTCATTGAAGGAGTTGACTTTCTACCCGATCGAGCTGTTTTAGACAATGTTTTCAATAATCATGGTAGATTTTTTATTGACTTTCTTGTCAGTGCAAATATGTGTATTGTTAATGGGCGTGGTGATACCACAAAAAATGATTTTACGTATGTTTCTCCTCGGGGTGTTTCTGTTCTTGACTATTGTATATGCTGTTATGAGAATGTTGGAAATATTAAGCAGTTCAGTGTACATCGTCCAGACGCCGTAGTTGACAGTGCAGGTTTGACGGGAGTGGTGGACGCTGAGGCAGCTGCGAAGTTAGATCATTCCTTTCTGACATGGGAGGTTGTGCTTCATGAAGACACAGCTCATACAGACATGACGGACACTGGTCAGACTTATGTAGAGGCAGGGGACGTAGTTAAACATGATGTCTCGTGTGTCACTGAAAACTTCCTTTCGTCTGAAGAATGCCTTAGAGGTATACAAGCTACCATTTTGTCTTTGGAAACGTCGGAGAATCAACAGCGTGATATTGATAGTGGTTTTAACAATTTCGTCAAAAAGGTGAAAAAAGAAATGAATGAAAAGCTTCCTTCCAGACGAGTTTTCTCAAGTATACGGAATGGAAACAAGAAACGGAAAGTGAAGAAGGCTTGGTGGAACGACGACCTAACTAGAAAGTGGAATGACATGTGTAAATCTGAGAAAGCTTGGTGTAAAAGTACGGGTAAAGATAAAAGACCCCTAAAGACTGTGTATGTGGAACAAAGAGAACTGTTTGATAAAACCGTAAAGCTACGGAAGCGACAACATATTCGTGATACTCTGGACGAGTTGGAGTCACTCTGTAATTCTGGAAGAGCTGACGAGAGAAAGAAGGTAATCCCTATGGAGGTATTACTGGAAGATGGTACTATTACAAGTCATCAACCCACTGTTATGGATACATGGTGTAAGGCATTCCCGACACTGCTGAACAGTAATGTAAGTGACACGAGTGACGTACGTCATCATGACGTCATCGGTGACCTGTCAACATCAAACTCAACCAATGCATCTGGACTTAACGCAGAGATATCCATGGAGGAAGTTCACAGTGCTCTAGTTCAAGCAAAGACAGGGAAAGCGTGTGGCTTTTATGATATTCCAACAGAGGTCCTTTAAAAATGCAGCTAGCATGCAATTGTTATATACACTTTTTAACATGTGTTTTAGCTCCGGGAGGATTCCAACAGAGTGGGGGAAAGGCATTATCAATCCAATTCCTAAGACATCGACAGCTAATCCCAGAGACCCGCTATCATATCGAGGTATAACTCTGACAAGTGCCTGCTATAAACTGTACTGCAACATCCTCAACACCAGACTAACTGGAGACGCGTAACTTGCTGGCAGACCAACAAAATCGTTTCAGGAAGAAAAGGTCCACAACGGAACACATATACGCTTTAAACTCACTGATTGAATCCAGAAAGAGTATGAAGAAACAAACTTTTGTAGCTTTTGTGGATTTTAGAAAAGCATATGACTGTGTCGATAGAGCTATTTTATGGGGAAAATTAATACAGAGCGAAATTGAAGGCAATATGTATCATGCTATTGTATCTTTGTTCGACTCCGTACGCAGCTGTGTTAGATTGAATGGAGTTTGTACGGAGTGGTTTGAAGTGAAATGTGGGCTTCGTCAAGGTTGTTTGCTATCACCCCTCCTTTTTAACATTTTCATCAACGACTTCATCACCCGTATCAATCAGCTTTCACTTGGTGTCCAAATCAATGAAGAATATGTAAATGTTCTTGCCTACGCAGATGACGTCGTCCTTCTAGCCGAGAATGAGAACAACCTGAACTTGATGTTGGACTGTTTAAACTCGTGGTGTTTAGAGAACAAGATGACAGTGAATCAAGCCAAATCCAAGGTTATCCACTTCCGGAATCCTGCAACTCCTAAGACAGAAGCTACTTTTCTATGTGGGGATATTGAACTGGAAGTATCAGACAGTTACACCTATCTTGGACTCTTTCTAACTGAATTTTTAGACTATAGACGGATGGGCAAGGTGGCAGCACGTTCAGCAAGCCGAGCACTTGGACTCCTCATATCAAAGTACAAAGTGATGGGAGGAATGAGATACCAGACGTACACTAAACTCTACGAGTCTGGTCTATAGTTGAGTATGGAGCTGCAATCTGGGGTCAGTACAACGTGCCAGCTGTCAATGCCTAACATAATCGAGCCATGCGGTTCTATATGGGACTCAACAAATACGCGCCAAATGCAGCTCTGGTTGGTGATATGGGATGGACTCATCCATGTGTGAGACAATGGAAAAGCGTTACGAAGTTGTATAAACGTCTAAGTTCCATACACACTGAACGGTCCTTATCTAAAGTTTTTATCTTGAGCAACACCCAAGCAGAACGTCGCAAGCGAAACTGGAACAAACGAGTACATGATAAGTTGAGGAGTATGAACCTAGAACATTTTATCTCTCTTAAGAACAATTTCCACACCTGTTTTATCACATCTGAAATATGTGCCAAAATCCAGGAGAGTTTTAGAGCCAGTTGGCAAACTGAGAACTCACAGCAGGAGAAGTGTGGGAGGAAACAAGTTGAGACTGTACAGACATTTTAAGAGTGGTATTTGTCATAGATGCCATAAACAGAGAGGCCATCGTTTGCTTTCCTTAGTTCACATATAAGGTCATTTATGAAAACGAGAAAGAACCATGCTGACATAACACGACCTTGCCCAACACCTTGTTTAATGGGAAACTCATCAGATCTTTCTCCGTTGTAGGATACAAAAGCACAGCTGTCTGTATAGCTATAGAAAAGTAAGTTCCATAATTTACCCTTCACACCAAGGTCATGCAATTTAACATATAGACCGTCGTGCCAAATACGATCGAAAGCTTTTTCATTATCTAAAAATGCAGCAAACACTTTTGATTCTCTTTCTTGGTAAAAATTAACACATTCTAAAACGGTGAATACAGACATGATTGCTCCATGTTCCTTTCTGAAACCAAATTGTAAAGCATCGGAGAATGATTGGAGATTACTGGGTGTATATTTTTCTATTCTACTTAAAATGATTTTCTCTAGGAGTTTAGATAGTCACGATGTAAGAGTTATGCCCCTGTAGTTACGTGTTTAGTCATGTTTGTCGTTTTTGCCTTTATAAATAGGTATTATCATACCTTTTCTGAAGGCACATGGATAATACTGGGATGCAAGTATTTGATTGAATAGGTGTTTGAGGGTTACTACAAGCATCTCTCCTCCAAATATCAGGTGTTCATTTGTGATGCCATCAGGTCCTGGAGATTTGTTTCTTTTAAGGTTGTGTATATGTGATCTGATTTCTGGGACTTGGATTTCTGTATACAGGATATCATCTAGTGGATCATGATTATGACGATTTTGTTCCATGATATAATGAAGTTTTGATACAATGGTGAGTTTAAAGTTTTCGTCAAAATCATCAGACTGGTGAGGTTTTGCCAAGTCTGAGTAATAGTCACCCCATAGTTTAAATATATCAGCTGAAGAAACAGCACTACGTCCATTGTAAACTAATTTATCAATAACTGGACTCTTGCGTCTCAACTTACGAACATGTTTATAGAATGTATTTATATCGGCTTCACATGTCTTTTCTAGTTCTGTACTTATTTCTTTGCGCTGTTTTCATTTTGATTTTGGGTGTAAACGTCTAAATTCCCTTTTTGTATTTTTATACCACAACGTATACCAGCGCGCCTTTAACGTATACAACTTACACCTAACTTATCCATAGCGTGTTTCAGCGTTGCCGACGTTTTAGCAAAACATCTCATACGTTGCCATACATTGTACGTTACCGCTACACGTTGTAGCGTGACAGGGCCATGAAGCTGAACCCTAGCCCAAATGACTTGAAGACGAATTCTAAACGCCAAGCCCTATACCACAATTGAGTACATATCACTAATGAAATTGTATGAATAGCATTAATGAAACTGATGGAATATCAGTAATCACATATTTACTTATGTCACTAATCAGTTTATTTAAAATGTCATTCGTTAACTTTGCTCACTTGCCTGTGAGACGGCCCCTATAATCCTCTATTGTTGTGCCGATCAACACGCTTCAATGCTTGGCCTTCCTTGAACAGTAGAAGCGGTCATTCCGGGATGTTCCCTCCCCGACAGCCATTCAGTAAACGCTGACATAGTTTAGAAATAGGAGCACCATCTGGGTCGTAAACATGCAATGTAGTAGCGCTTGTTCCTGCACCGTAGACGGAGTTGTTTCGCGGTGTAAAATTCAGGTGACACATTAAGGTAGGTATTTTGCTGCAGTTGTGTTCGATTTGAGCGAGTGTACACTGCACGAGCATGTCCATGCTGTCTTGAATGTCATGTCTGTCATACCCCTATTACTACGTATACAACGGTTCTGGTTTTCTTGGTGTATGTGTGCTTCTGCGTTACTTTTTCAAATGTCAACAATCTATCTGCTCGCGAACAGCAGATAGGGAAAGTGCTGTCCCATTCTGTGCTGGTGGTGCTCCTGCGTACAATGAGAATGTTCAGGCTGTTGACGATAACGTATATTGCTGCAGTTAGTGATTGAAAGACCAAGGTCAACTTTCCTGGCGAGTAATGTGATCGGCCGTTTAAGCCGTTCTAGATTACCGTGCAATTTTAGAATTTAGAATTGTGAGTCCGCACTTTGTATGTTTTACTCAAGTTGGAGTGTAAGGAGTGTGCGTGATCTGTAATGTTTACATAGTTCCATTTGTTCAATTGATAGGAATCTTTGACTATGTGACTACATGGATGTGTGTGTGTGTGTGTGTGTGTGTGTGTGTGTGTGTGTGTGTGTGCTGTAACTTGATATACAGATGCAAAATGAAGAGTGGAATATTCATTCACTGTAAACGTTATCGCAGCCCCTTGATGTTCTCTTGTGTGCACATGAATATCAACACATACGATCTGTTTCTGAAGGGCATTGTGGTGCATGTGACCTTTCATGCGTGTGTTGGCATTGTAAACGATCACGCTAATGTGTATAATAAGGGCACATGTTTCATTCGTTGGTAATCACAGTCACAGAGTTATCAATGTACACTGCGTTGGCAGACAAACAAAATGTTGCTCTATGCTGTCGGCTGTCGTGGTTGGTGTGACGCATCGGCAAGTTTCAAATTAATTGCTCAGGGGTATGCCGGTCCCTATTGTGTACACGTGAATACATGTTCCATAATGTTTGCGACTACTCGACATTTTCTAGCACTTAAGCTGTGAGGATTTCAAAGTAAAGATGACGGTCGTGTGATAGGCGTTACTGCGGGTTGGACATTTGCATGCTGCTTGACAAGTCCTATCAAGTATTGTAGTCTGTAAATATATAAAATTTGTATTTAAAGTAAATCATATACTAGTATACAGTTACATTTACATATGTGATTCATAAAAGTCGTCGGTTGTCAAAATGAATGATTGCAAAAATTACAATCGTGTGATATCCTCCGAGAAATATTGCTAAATATTATCGCTAAGATAAAGTACCAATAACCAAATGTGAAAATGTGTTGCCTCAGTCGTTCATAGTTTCGCTGTCTGACGACAGTGTCTCTTTCAGCTGGAGGCATTTTCGACTCTATATTTGGATGAGATTGCGATTTCCGTATGTTTTAAAGCGATGCTGATACTTGATGGGACGAACTTATTCACAAAAGGGACGTGTTGCATCTTGTTACTGTTATGGTATAAGCATGAATGTTGATGTGGCGCAACCAGATACCCCTTCCACCACATTTCAAACAGTTTCCCTCAAATCAGCAGATGCACTACCAACAGCGCTTAAACAATATACACCAAGCGGATCTGCGTTGTTTACTTAGCGGTGTGTTCGTTATCATACAGGTAAAACCTTTTCCTTGCTTTTATTGTATAATTATCAGATTTAGCTCGCTTGAAATGAAAGTTCAAAGAGGCGTATGTTCTGTGAAGTTGTTTGTTTATGGTAATGTGTGACTGTGTCAGTCTATGGGCTTCACAAAAAGTGGGGGACAATGAAAGATAATCATTCGTCACAAAAAAACATCAGCTTGAAAAATGACATCCAGAGATATAACGGTTTCGGAAGCCACAACATGTTCATCTGTCAATTTAGATTGGGTGAGGATACGATAGAAGAAAGAACCACAAGCGGTGGCTGTGTAGGTTAGGTCGTGACTTCGTGTGCTGGCGATTAGGTGCCTCACTGCGGGACTGTGGGTTCGAATCCCGATTTACCCCAAAAAGTACTATAATCTGTACTTTGCTAAGAACGTGTTATTCCAGATATAACATTTGGTAAATCATTATGTTATCCAAAATAAGGATTGAACTTGCAATGAAACCCAGTCTGCTGGCGACCGGCCAAACACGTTTGACAGTAGGAACTGACAGCCTTTAGACAAAATATTGCCCAGCATGGCATAAATTACTATCCTGTCAACGCGCGAAATGTGTAGGCAGATTGAGAAGTTACCCTGATTTTGTTATGGTGCTAGTTGATTCTACACGGGCTGCGTTCGGAGTGTATCCAAATACTGCTCAGTATCGTAACATTATTAACATGTCTCGTACACCCCAGTTTGGACAAGAATGTGAGGTTAAGCGACCGAAGAAATAAACCGCATCTGTATAAAAATATTCTTCGGGTAAATAGCTAAACAAACAAAGGCAAATTGTATAAATATTTATTGTTGATAGTCATTTGGAGTCATAAATGTGAAGTTAAATAATGCGAGCAAAGACTACTCGCATTTTTCGCATTTAATTCACGCTCGCGTTAATTTCAAGATTTACCTTTACACGAAAGGAAAGCAATGATATCAGAAAAAAAGAACATGAAATTGTCTCCTATACAATGTTGGAAAATATTAAATAATCACACAAATCAGAAAAAAAGATGATATTAGTTGGAAAAATTTTTTATGAGCATGTTACTAAAATTAAAGAGTGCATTTTGTGATATATTCTCAGGTAGAAGGCGACTATGATTTTGACAACTAATTTCTTTATGGAGATTTTATGTTGAATGAAGATTAATAGCATATGCGACCAATATAAACATCCGAAGCCTTTCAGCGGGTGAATACAGTTGATACCCCGTTCACGAGGACAAAGACCTTACTGATACACATCAGGACGTACAGCAACTACAGTTGCGATAACAAGGCGGTTGATTGATTAACTATAGTTAATTTTCGAGTGTCATGTTGAACCGTCGTCTTCGTTTTGGCTGAATACATCGCCAATATGGGCACCATCGTTTAATGGTTTATATGAGAATAATAGCTGTCTGTTAGTTGGACAATGAGCCACTTGTAGCTGAAGCTGAAGTCTCGGGGAACGAGGACAACCTCAGTTAAACGAAATATATATTACCTGTTCTATCAGATTATGCGAAACAATGTGTTAATAGTCAAAGAAATGGGCGCCTTCATTCACGACTTTGTAACTGACTGGTAGTCTGTTCGTGCCAAGGCTAAACCGCTTTGAACTTAGTGACAAAGCATTTAATACGCCACAACTAACTGACGTTGGTCGGGCTGCCAGCGTCGACTGGGATGTGTTGTTGTTGACACCTCTTCTGATGGGTATCGGAGGGTGTAGTATGTCCTGCATGGTAGCGTCTCGCGATCTGGTTTCGGCAAACGAGTGTTGAAGCATTTGTCAACGCCTCAATGTACAGACATCACACCACAGTGTTCATCGTAACATAAGATGTTGTACTTTACCTACTGGAATTGATTTTACCACCCCAGAGTGCCACTGGAGGATGAACCATGTGGCATGACGAGCTATTCTTAAGTATCCATGTACGCTCAAGTGTGTCGGTCGGTCGGTAAATCGGCGTGTTTGTGTACGTGCGGGTTCGTGTGGGAGGGTGTGTGCTTGTTTTTGCATGTTTGGTGATGGAGGCATGTGATCAATTGTGCTGCATGTCACATTATGTGGATAAATGCGTTGGTTTCTATGCGTTCATGTGTGCATGTTCTTATCTGTGCGGACGTCATCGTTTGTCAGACAGTTAGTGAGTGTATAGTTCGAGTGACAGCATGTAATCCAGTGTGCATCTCTGAACGTTAACATAAACTTCCGGACAAAAGAAAGCATACATTTGAAAATTGGGTTTGACCAAAATATTACAGACGTTATTAAAACATACAAATCTGAAAACAGTCAACGAAACACTGCAAACTTATGGTCAAAAGCGTCACTATGACACCCGTATCAAATACGTCACCATGCAATAACCACTTTTTCATATTCAGCCACCACCAGACATGGGTGTATACTTTGTTTACGCGGCAGTGTATGTTTGTCAGACCTTTAGCGAGAGAATGTGTTTGAGGGACAGTACTGGCCTTTTCTAGTCTGTACAAGTGACAGTACGTTTTCGAATGTAAATGTTTGTCAATGTTGCTACTTGGCTTTGCTATATATTTTGATCTCATCGAAGATCGCCATTTACTCTTATCTCAGTTTGATTAATGTTTTAAATACATGTATCAGCTCTTAGTTTCTAAGTGGCCGGATAATGTCTTAAACTATGTTGAAATGGCGCTAGGTATCTTTGTCTCGAATTAAAGGTCAGCGGGCAATTCATATGTGAACCAAAATGTAAGTCCGGGTAAGGACACTGGTCACCAGCAACATTGTTTGTCTTCAGAGGCGACTAAATGTATGTGTGACTTGGTTGATCGTCGATCTCAATTGAGTCGATCGATGATGCTGGTGGTGTCAATCACTCAACTGTATCGTCCAGACTCGCTTATTCACTGGGATATAGTATTGCTGAGTGCTTCGTAAAATAACAAACAAACAATAAACCAAATCCTTCACTCGGTACAAGCACGATGCCAAGAACAACAGTATTATTTCAGCTGTTGGTAACGTGTTTACCTTATATAGGTGTGCAGCCACTTTCTGAAGCATACTATCATGTTAAAGCCTGATTAAAAGACATAAAACGGAATCATACGGGGACATTTTATCAACACAAATAACAAATTATTAACAACGCAAATCCCTCTCTTGTTACACGACATTGTCTAATTTAAGTGTAAACAACACTTTTCAACAAAAACTAATTTATTTTTTTATGGCCCTTAATTGTGTGATATAACAGCCCGGGCCAAGTCGGACCGGACACTTCTGAAGGAGACTACGTTGAGAATGTAGAGGAAAAGGGCTTCACTTTAAGCAACATGTTTGATTTGAATACCACGATATGTCACATTGTGCATTCATAGCATTATATAATACTAGTCTATAGATGTAAATACTTCTGATGATACACGTGTGACGCTTAACTTGAGTTTGACAGCCCTGTGGGAGGATCAGGTCATTCCCCAGGATCAAATCACTCCCCTTAGGATTGAAACAGAGTTGGTTTTTACACTAAAACTGATCAAAACCTAGAATGACTTTCGGGGAATTAGCCACGGGATCAACACACCTTCAAAGACAAACAGAGAGAGGTTCTCAGGCAAAGCAGGAATCCTTTTATTTAATGTTTTCATCATCATCATCAAGCATATAGACATAGTCAGACAATCTTCCCCATCATCAAACACAAAGACATATATATCCAGACAAATAATTAAGTAGTAATGCAAAAACTGTTAAGACATTCGTCGTTATATGATAGTAAACCTTTGATATAATGCAGGCGTTATAATTAATTCACATTACATTGCTCATAATGTTTGGTATACATTTAAGGTCCTCATAAATAACATCTGAACAATGTTTACAAAAAGCATTCATATGAAAGATTATAATAACACCTTTCTTGAACAATGACATGTCTAATAACTTATTTTACGTTAAATACGGTACATGTGACGTCGTGAACTATAGCTGATTCAGATGTACACTTCAGAGTTAATAGTGAATGCAAGATTTAATACGGTAAATAATAATGGGACCCGCATTCAATGACTGAATACACTATACTAAATTCAGATAACAGCTATGCGCAAAATGGTTAAATACGGTACGTTCCGTCACTGCCGAGCGCTGTTGAGTGCGCCGTTATGTTACAATGAGAGGTGCCGCCTGTGCATGTACAAATCCCACATGACTGAATACCGTATTTGAAACTTGAAATATATATGAATTAAAACTGATTATTAGTGAACATATATTCCAATGTGAATGTTTATGAACCTTATTGGAGATCTCGCCCAAACAGAGAAATTGCCTGTGAACTGAAATTTAGAAATGGATATAAATACTGCTTAGGAAAGCCTGTTTCATAAAACTACTACGTTATCTGTAGCGTCCAAATCATGCTTAAAGTATAGTATCTGATATATTCTACACAGCGTCCATTCATCTTACCGAATGGAAATAATATGCATAAATTGGAAAACATAAATTTATTAGTCATTGCTTAAATTGCGTGCATTTAGCTAGAACAAAGTTACGTTCGAGTATTTGTAGTTTAGTGATATGCCCTCACAAAGTAGTTACCTAATAATAAATATATTTTTGGCTACAGATAAGAATAATATACTTTGCTGTACTTGCACTGATCTGGTTTTGTATATAAAGAATATATTTAAGGATTGACTGTATTTTTTTCGGTTCATTGAGGTATGAATCGAAAAACCGATGCGCAAACTGCATGAATCCGCGTAGCCTGGAATTAACTACAGTAAAAAAACCGATGTGCAAACAGTATGAATCCGCGTAGCGGATTCTTACAAAAGTTTGCACATCGGTTTTTCGATTCATACCTCAATGAACCGAAACAAATATACAGTCAATGCTTATAATTAAATTCGACAACGTAAAACATGTTTTATCTACAATGGTTTAACCCAAAACAGTTGCATATATCAAAACAGACAAAAATGACGACATTGATAAATATTCCAGGTGTAGGAATACATACAGTGGCGTGACATGAATCAGGTGATCGTTTAATTTATGCACATTACTTGACACGCCACACACAAATAGTAGCCAATCAATGGAGAGTGGGATTAAAACAATGTTCATTGGACCTGTCAATTAAGGCAAGAGGCGAAAAGAACTGACTGTAACGAACCGGAAGAAATATGTCCGAGAGAAGGCGGCTGTTTCAAATAACATGCATGTTCATTTACTGCGTGATTCAAACATTACTTCCCTGATTACGGTAAAACACAGTTGGAGAAATGCTAGTTAGAAATGAAACCCGAAGACATGAAAGTTGAACCGAGGCGAGAGGGAAAAAAACAGTCGAGCGAGCCTGCACGTTTGCTGTTTCATTCATTCTCGGCCTTCGGTTACAAAGGGTAGTTTGGACAATGAATATGCATGAAAGTCGCTAAATGTCCTGTGCATGACGATACACGTGAGCAGAAAGGGAATTCCCTCGACTGTAATATTGGGATTCCCCGACATTCCGCAGTAATAAAAGTAGTGCGCCGTGGTGGGCGTGGTTTAATTTTTTACATTCATTGGGAAATGAACGCAATAACACGTGACCAATTCAGCTAATCGGAATGCAGGACTTTACATGAACACAACGAAAATTTAATTATTTGATGCATAAACATCGGATATAGGTTATGTTCTAGAACCGTATTTATCAGGCATAAAAACGCAAACTAATATACTTAGCGTAAATTATATCGAGTAACTGGATCATGTTAATGCATACTGACGCCTTTAATGTTGTTGCATTATACACCCACTCTACTAACGATACAGGACACAATAAGGTAAATAACACGATACACATATGAATACTGGTCCTACAGATACACGGACAAATAATTCATACATTATTATAATGCACGCTATTCACATTGAAACATGATAATTATGAAGCATCCTCGACACCTGTGAATAATAATTATTTGCCTAGTAGTTTTAACCCGATAAATAAACATGTGGGATACGACCGCTGATTGTGGAATAGTAATATTTCTACATGAGACGCACGCATATAAATTACTGTAGTTAATTTATGTCAGTAAAACTTGAATAATATGCAGCTTAGATTCGAACGGCATTTCGAATACATAGAATATAAGTTCATTGTTCAAGCAAGATATTCATACGAAGTTAAAGACAATTTTAAAAGCAAAGTTCAACGTAAATGGCAAAGTAACAAGTAAAAGTGACTTACCTTCAAAGACAAACAGAAAGTGGATCTCAGGCAAAGCAGGAATGACTAAAAGTCGATTTCCCCCTATATTTATACCTGAGACCTCCTTTGTTAATCTCAAGGCAAGTCTACACGTGTATGTCCAGTTTGAAATGTCAGACTTTGGACTAATAAAGACTGGACATGTTATACAATTTTGTATGATGGGTTTGGTCTGCTAGTAGCCAAAGCAGACGGTCAGTTTGGAAAGTTGAGTAATAGAAGATTATAAATGCCGTTAGAATCACTCAGCTCGTGTTTGGTTTCGTGTTTTCAATTTTTCTAGTTTGGTCATTGCAGCTAAATAGCTGATAACGGTAAACTGGTAAATGCCGAACGCGCTGACCACTACCCGTTGTTATTCAACATGTAATTAAAGTAAATCTAAAGTGCCGGGTGTTGTTATAATTATACAATTTCTTATCGCTAGTTTGTACCGACAGGTCTTAAATGGTTAACCGAAAACTTATGAATTGAAGGCGAATTTCACAATAAAAGTTGAATAAAATTTTAGCACTGTTACAGGATCATAACACTTTCCCTTGGGTCATAAAACGCCCCCTTTGCCGAATGAAAACACTACTTATAAAAAAGCGTAATACTATTGTATTGACGCTGAGCAGCGCCCTACCCTCATCAACTACTTATCCAAACCTTTGAATCGGCCGTATATAAAACTTAAATACTATTTTCTCGTAAAGAAACTGGTAGATTTGCACATTGAGTATTACCATATCTTAAGCTTATATGAATATGACTGCAGTACTGGTAACATTAGAGGTCTTCTTACAATATAATTTGTGTTGTTTCTTGACCTTCAAATTTGATGTCTACACAAATGTAACTGTGTAACCCGGATCGGTATTTAAATTATTTTAAATACGCCAGTTAGGCCTGTTTACCAATCCCTTTCAAGTAAAGTTGAATAAAATATGTTTCAACTGATACTTGTACGTCAAGATTGAATTATCCTATAATAATCCTAACATGAAAACTTGAATATCTTCCAACTCTCTCTCATATTCATGATTATATTAAAAAAATGCGCCCCTCGTGGTTCATTCAGCCTGCAGTGTTTTAGTCACAATGAACAACGTCGTGTATTTCTGAAGAAAAAAATAAGTTACCAACATGTGTGGTCACTCGGCACTTCATGGCAGTCCATGTGCTGTAACTTTATAATTTAAGGAAGAAAATTTATATATTATGTATATATAATTTAATTTCATACAAATATAACATATGTAAATGAACTTTAAGACTATGCCATTGATAGACAGTGCGTGTCTATTTTATAACACGACTAATGAAATGGCATGTGCTGAATGATATGAGTCTAACCATCATGTACCCAATGACAACTCTACTGATCCATATGTAGAAAATATTTTGACACAGCTGTCCAGCACTGTATTAAATCTGTCCGATAGAGTTAACTCTATGCCCATCAGGTCAGACAGCCAAACCTCTGAAACGTGTATTTCTCTGCAGTTGTCTAAATATAGTGGCAACGGACACTATGCTGCTTTCGAAGGACAATCTAAGATGATGGCTTCTCAGTCAGACTGGGATGATTATCAAATCAGCTCAAATGTTGGGCTGTGCCATCGAGGGTGTTGCACAACAATTCTGTGCACGCCTACCTAAACACGAGCGCATTGATTATGCTTGGCTCAATCGAACTTTGAAAAGATGGTATGGTGCCGCACTTCCTGATGTGTGTGGAGAAAAGTTGCTAAGCCGTGTTCGTAACAAATTAAAGGTGAGAAGATTGCTGATCTTCGCGATGATCTTTGGAAAGTTGCCAACGAAGCATTACCAGATCTCGATTACAATTTGCAAAAGTGTATGATTCTTGATGCTCTTACGAGGGCAGTCGATAGGGAACTGAGACTCAGAATGGTCAACCGAGGTGTTAAAGGTCTGCAACAGGCTGTAGAAACTGCTGAGTTGTATGCGTCGGTACTGGAAAAAAACCTCGCCAGGCAGACCTGTAAGAGCGATGAGTTCCCACCCTTCCGCTATTGGTGCTGAGAGACATGTTCTCTTTCGCTCTGAAATGACAGGACTAAATGATGGGTTAGAATCTAAAAAAGACGTTTTGACTACACAGTTCGCAGATCTTCAGAAAACTGTTTGTAAACTTGCCGAGTTGCAAATACAACGTGATGATTCTCGGGGTCGCTCACGGGACCGATCGAGCGGTAGTCATGGTAACTACAATCCCAATGACAAACGTGAATATTAGACCGTGTTTTCGGCTTGGTGATGGCCACGTTGTACACATCAAGATCAGTGACACTTACTTTACCCTTCTTGTAGATACAGGCAGTCAGGTTTCATTACTTTCTCCTTCTGCATTTAGAAGACTTCCCAAGGGAATAACTCTCAATCCAGTAGATTTAAACCTCGAAGCAGTGAATGGTACAATATTCCCTGTCAAAGGGGTGTTCGAAAGCTACATTGTTACTTCACGATACAGTGAAACAAACTAAGGAAGAGTTCATTGTAGCAAACATTGATGGCTCTTTTGATGTAGATTGTATTTTGGGTATGGACATAATGAATGCTTTAAGGACAGCGGTTGATCTTGAGAGATGTAAGATCAAGTTACATGATGTTAGGTTACAGACATTTCCAAAAAACTGCAATTTTGAATGAAAACACCAAACTACCACCGCACTCTGTATCTTTTGTGAAACTTTCATACTCTGATATCTCCATTCCATACAAAGCTAAGGAGCGAAATACTCGTCCTGAATGGGAGGAGATCTCAGCAACTTCCGATGCTGTGAAAGCAGTGTGGGGTTAGTTTGGCAGATTGTCAATTCGACATGGAGCACTACATCGAACATTTGAGAGTAATAATGGCAGACGATGACATTGGTAAATTATTGTCCCAGATGTCAAACGTCGCCTGATAATGTCTCTTCACCATGACGGCCCAGTGGGTGGCCATCCCGGAGTCAACAGGACACTCTGTAACATTCAGCAATCCT
Organism: Haliotis rufescens; assembly: GCF_023055435.1. NCBI lineage: Eukaryota > Metazoa > Mollusca > Gastropoda > Lepetellida > Haliotidae > Haliotis > Haliotis rufescens. The sequence continues at coordinate 14,267,095 of NW_025964361.1, forward strand.
ACTATTCGGTGGGTTTGAAACAAGATGTCTGAAAGTACTACTGTGACAAATGTGTTGCACGGAAACGACCTGGGAAGCGTCGAGTGCCCGCGAAGGAGTATGTCACTGGTTCTCCCATGGAACGACTCACGACAGACAAAATGGGTCTGATAGATCGCACGTCATGGCCGCTTACAGATCCGCTAGGCATGAGTCTACGGGATTTACACTAAATGAGTTGGTCTTGGGCAGAGAGGTTCGACTCCCAGTTCATCTAATGACAGGAAATCCAACCTCTGTTGCTATGGAAACAAAGGAACACGTGCAAGAATTGCAAGCTCAGTTTGAGCAATCTTTCTGAAGGGCTCGCTGTTAAATGAAGCATGCTTCCGACATACGGAAAAAGCGCTATGACATTGGATCAACCGCAAAAGAAACATCACCTCAAGTAGCATTGCATGAAAAGTTGTCAATTAAATATCTGGGTAGGTTTTGTCAAAGTTTCTAAACTCATTACCTTGTCTGGAGAAATGAAATTTTATGATTAAAAAAACAAAGCAGATGACAATAAAACCGTTTGCCCAAACGCATGCCTCATTTGGCACGTCGCCGCAACCACGAGTTTCAGCATGATAACGCCCGTGCCCACACTGCGAGAGCAAAAAGAGACTTCCTCCAGCAGAATTGCATCAGAACCATGCAGTGGCCTGCCCTCAGTCCCGATTGAAATCCCATTGAGCACCTGTGGTCGGAGATTCAAAAACGGCTGAATGACGTCCGACCAAGGCCGACAACTGCAGCTGAACTGAATCAGGCGTTCCTCAGCGTGTGGGCTCAAGTGCCTATGGCCTTCATCAACCGCCTCATCCATTCCATGTCTCGACGATGCACGGCAGTCAACAACGCACATGGCGGACACACGAGTTACTGACTTGTGATGCCAGTTTCTCAGAGGCTAGTGTTGTGTTTCACTTTAAGAACATTTGACACTTTAATTTCAACCTTGATGATCAGTTATGCGAAGTTTCATATATTTAATATGTCCCAAAGTATGTTTACAGTGTTTAGACAAATAAGGGTTCTCATATATCTATCCATAGTGACGTTTCTTTTAGCTTCGTGCTATAAAATAATATCACAGTACATATTCGTTCGACGACCAGCTGTGACATTAGAGACGATCAGCTGGTTGTGACGTCATGGTTGTTTTTACTGTTAAGATCCCGTTGGATTGAGATCAGCGGTGAATTTCTGCAGTCGCTTGATATTGTGAGTATTTCAGTAGCTTACCACGCTGTGTTAGCTACTATATTGTATATTCATTGAGTAATTCAATATAAATCCTTATTGATAAATATACTTGCTAATTTGAGTGGTTTATTCGTGTAAATAAATTGATAGCGTTATTGTTGACAAAGATATCCTGTTCTGTGTTTATTTGAAAATGCAAACTGTGTACGCATGTCCAGTTACCTGAATCCCCCAGATCCGTCACAGTTCGTATGGTCGTCGATAATGGAGTACATGTTCTTAGCCAATAACAACGCCCGGCCCAAGGTTAAGGAAATCCCCTCTGTGTGACAACTCGAAAATCGGTGAGTGTGTGTGTGTGTGTGTGTGTAATTACGTGTGCAAGTAATCGGAGGGAACCAAGGTCATAGGTTATATCCGACAACGTAAGGTAGTGTTTATTGACATTTATAGATAGCGCAGGGGATTAATTAAGGCTCCTGCCTTCAGGGATCTTATATTAAGGGTGGATACGCCGAATCTTTGCTGGGTATATTAAATAAACAATGGATATATAATATCGGTGCACTTATAAAACATATTGAAACAATTAGGTATTTTGAATATATGAAGTTTACAACAAACCTAATGAAGTGATTTCCAATATGACAATAACCCTAGTCTTGATATCCTTGACTGTTGGGGAGCTTTTGTCCTCAAAAGTGTTTCAAAACTATAATTACTGTAAGCTCAGGCAATATAACTGCATATTGCACCTACAGGTTGTCAAGGATTTGCTACAGGCAATGATCATGATTCATATAATTGAAATGACGTCAGGAACGAGATATAGCCACGTGCAAGTAAAAAAATGAACAGCAGAATGGTAAACATCCCACAGATAGGCAGAGGCTCCAGCTCGCTCGCACACACAAACCACAGATGGGCAGAGGCGCCAGCTCGCTCGCACACACAAACCACAGATGGGCAGAGGCGCCAGCTCGCTCGCACACACAAACCACAGATGGGCAGAGGCGCAAGCTCGCTCGCACACACAAACCACAGATGGGCAGAGGCTCCAGCTTGCTCGCACACACAAACCACAGATGGGCAGAGGCGCCAGCTCGCTCGCACACACAAACCACAGATGGGCAGAGGCTCCAGCTCGCTCGCACACGCAAACCACAGATAGGCAGAGGTTCTACCTCGCTCGCACACACGAACCACAGATGGGCAGAGGTTCTACCTCGCTCGCACACACAAACCACAGATGGGCAGAGGCGCCAGCTCGCTCGCACACATAAACCACAGATGGGCAGAGGCGCCAGCTCGCTCGCACACACAAACCACAGATGGGCAGAGGCGCCAGCTCGCTCGCACACACAAACCACAGATGGGCAGAGGCTCCAGCTCGCTCGCACACGCAAACCACAGATGGGCAGAGGCTCCCGCTCGCTCGCACACACAAACCACAGATGGGCAGAGGCGCCAGCTCGCTCGCACACACAAACCACAGATAGGCAGAGGCTCCAGCTCGCTCGCACACGCAAACCACAGATAGGCAGAGGTTCTACCTCGCTCGCACACACAAACCACAGATGGGCAGAGGTTCTACCTCGCTCGCACACACAAACCAAAGATTGGCAGAGGCCCCAGCTCGCTCGCACTCACAAACCACAGATGGGCAGAGGTTCTACCTCGCTCGCACACACAAACCACAGATGGGCAGAGGTTCTACCTCGCTCGCACACACAAACCACAGATGGGCAGAGGCTCCAGCTCGCTCGCACACACAAACCACAGATGGGCAGAGGTTCTACCTCGCTCGCACACACAAACCACAGATGGGCAGAGGCTCCAGCTCGCTCGCACACACAAACCACAGATGGGCAGAGGTTTCAGCTCGCTCGCACACACAAACCACAGATGGGCAGAGGCTCCAGCTTTTACACACACAAACCACAGATGGGCAGAGGCTCCAGCTTTTACACACACACTTGGGACTTTTTCAGCCAGCGACAAACCCCGCTCGCGGCCGCCCTTTCAGTCGGACATTTAGTATCACAAATCATTGTATTGAAAAGAACTATATTAGTCTATAATAACTATGTGATTGTATATGTCTCGGCTTTGCCAGCAGATGCATAACCAACTTCAAAAGTCGACACTGGAATGTAATGAAAATGCAATCATGCGAATTTGGCTCTAAACTGTACTTATGAATTTTGATAAGTTTGATAGACACGAACATAGCCGGTGTTATGAATGGGCACAAAAGAAGGAGTAGCGTACAGACTAAACAACACAGACTCCACTCCACAAGCCTGGTGAATATGCTCAGCAATGACGCTCCATAACTTACAATACTTCTGTCCTAACGGTTAACACAATTTAACGGTTTATCATTTTCGCAAAGAGTTAATACAATTTCAGTGTATAAATGCTTACATACTCAGACACGAATATGGGTTATGGTACATTATGTAAGTGTTTCATATGTCGGTAGACAGGTAATAGAGTTATGAACAGGAAATTATACCGTACTGAATATTTTCCGAACGCTGAAAATAATAATGATAAAACCTTGAATCCAACCGGGAGTCTGATTTGCATATCCCAAGCACCCACTGTGTGTCACCATACCCATCAGCCCCTTCACTCTTGCCCGTTGGTATTTCGGGGCAGACTAAGTCTTCATCATTTCCCTGCTTGTCTCCCATGGTTTATCTGACTTATACCAACCGTCTGATTACAATTTGTGACTTATCTTAAATGTGTGATGTAATACATGGACATTGGTCACTGCCCTCCAACGTTTATTTACAGATGCTTTATCGACGACTATTAATCTGTTTAATGATGATACTCGTCACCATGGGCCAGATTAGATAGCATTAACATGCTGTGCCTTGTTTAGAAAATCTTTAAAAACACATTTTATCGGGTACTTTATAACTTTCATTGTATCAAATATTATACGCTCAAACCCTCTACAAAGGTTGGGGTACGAGCTGACTACATTAGGAACAACCACGGTCGACCACCAGTTAGTGTATCAACAGGTAACGTACTTTTACCAGAGATAGAGACAGAAAGGAGGAAAGTCAATATGTAGCTGATGCTGTGACCTGGACTCGAACCACGATCACAGGTTTCTGGTACACAGCTAAGGGGCACAACTTTGCACAGACGACAGAGCCCAAACACCCCCACCCCACCCCCTCTTTGCCCCGTACACTTTAAAGAAGAAATTGTGATATATGCTCCTGAAATAAATCTAAAGCATGTTGTTACTGAAATGTGTTTTTATCCATGACTATGATCAGGTGCTGCCAGGGTCCTAACCATGCATACAGATGACATCATAGAAGAAGTGGGAGGCATGTCCAGGTTCCAGCTCCTCCTCCTCTTCCTCATTATCGGCAGCAAGACAGTTCACCCATGGGGTATGTTGATGATGTCGTTTACCGGCGTCCCCCCGGACTTTTGGTGGTGTGACAAGAACGCTAGTGTAGTCCCTAATGGCGCCATAAACTACACATATGAGCAGCAGTGCCCCTCCGTGGACAGTAACAACACGTGCACCCTCGTGTACAGTCAAGAGAAAAATACGGTGATTAATCAGGTGAGTACATTCTGATGATCACGGAAACAGTAGTGTTGATAAAGTGTTCGTTGTTAAGTACACATTCAGGTTTCAGCCACCAAGCTGGTACCAGCTGCTAGTTGTCGACAATGGAAGCATAAACTAGGTTCCGTTTACTGGCAGCTGATTTGTGACAACCATTGTTTGAAGGAACATTTAATTCCAAAGGCGTGTTGCCATAACATGTGCATGTCTTGAATCTCTTAATTGCCATTACTTTAGGATGCTAGTGTTAATCCTCATAGTATTGTACACTGAATCTCCCATTCTGAACGACCTTTGCAACTATGTCACTGATTCATTACTGTTGTTTATTTTTATGACTTAATCCAAGTCAAGTGACTTCCAGCCCAAATGCGCTATGCCATCATGAGTCATAATTATGGCCATGCAATTTTAGATTATTTACAAAGTCCTCGGATCTAAGTTTATCAGTAAGAGTTTTCAATAGGTAAATAATAATATGAAATGTAGATTATGTAATGAATTTAATGAGACTGTCCAACACATTGTCAGTGGATGCCCAGCTTGGGCACAAACACAGTATCTTAGTACGACATGATGGTGTAGCTCGCTCATTTTATTACCGTCTTTGCCATGCTTGTGGTTTTGACACTGAGGACCATCCATGGTACGACCCGGAATATGTGGAGGGCGTCATGGAAAATGATAAATACAAAATTCTTTGGAATGGCCCCGTATACAGCCTTAGACGTAGCAAGGCCAACAAACCTGATCTTGTCCTTTTTGATAAATCTAATGAAATCATTTATATCATTGAATTTTCTGTCCCTTTTGACACTAATGTGATTGACAAGATTGAGGAAAAAACATGGCAAATACGCGGACCTCGCTTTCGAAATGTCACGCTTGCATCCCCAAGTACCAAGTTGTCCTACTCCCCATTGTTTTCGGTGCCTTAGGTTTGGTACCTCCCAATCCGTTGACTGACATTGGGAGAGTACCCGGATTTTCTACCAGCAATACAGCCCTTCTGACAATCTGGGTAATGCAGAAGGCTGCAGTGTTGGGTTGTCTTCACATTCTCCGAAATGTTTTGGGTGGGTTTGACTAGGCAGCGCTTCCTGGGAGAAGTCCCATTCGCTGTCTGGGCTGCATGAAGAGGGGGCAAGGGCCCTGAGCCGATGATGAGCCTAACCAGCCTGACTGTGCCAGGATCATCCAAACCCTCTTTGCTGCATTTTTTATTTTAATCTGTAAATACTAATACTAATAATACTACTAATAATAATAATCATAACTCATGATGAAAACAAGACATTCCACAGTTTACCTTAAACGAGCCAAGGATGTGGAACATAATGTCAATGTCACCGTTGAGTTTGTTGAAGATTCTGTACTGTTGGGCGGTACAGAAATAAGTCGAGCCTGTCGCTTGGATGAAGTCAGCTGGCCTGATAAGTGAAACAGAAGGCTTTCTGTTCGCTGGTCAGAACGAGACACTTCCCACTCGTCAATGCATCAAAATGGAAATATGAATTGTAGATTATGCTATGAATGTAATGAGACTTTCTAACACATTGTCGGTGGATGCCCAGCTTTGGCACAAACCCGCTATCTTAAGCGATATGATGGCGTGACTCGATCCTGGCGTGACACTGTCGGGTAGCCTAGTGGTTAACGCGTTCGCTTGTCACGCCGAAGACCAGGGTTCGATTTACCACATAGGTTCAATGTGTGAAGCCAATTTCTGGTGTCCCCAGCCGTGACATAGCTGGAATATTGCTAAAAGCGGCGTAAAACCATACTCACTGATTGGTTACACGTGAGCAGCTCAGAGATTAACAGTTTCCTTAAAAACATAAACACTGTCCTCCTTCATAGAGCACACAAGGGACCACAAAGTGACTTCGTTGTATCCGTCTGTTCGTTAGAAGGCTGTTCAATATAAACGTAGTTTTCTGTATCTCAATAAATATGAAACTAATATAGCATTTTTTGCATTTTTAAGTTATTTCCTAGTAACCCCTTCCTTTTCAAGAGTATATAGAGAATACTACACTCATTCTACATCACGAGTTTCGTAAAAATGGTATCTAACGAGAATGAGCGTTATATTATTTTTTAACCAAGTTAAATATGTTTTTAAGTGTAAACACATAACAATTTAAAGTTCGTTAACATACCAAACAGAACTTGTAAGATTTGCTTGACAACGGTATAAGGATCTATACCGAAACGTCGCTTAGTACAGTATTAAAGAAGTTGTTATCCATAAAGTTGTGTCTAACTTGTCATCCGTCAACTTCTAAGTAATGCCTATCAAACAATCTACCAAACTGAAACCGGTTGCACATCTGGTTGCGCATGAATATTAACATATGCCCAAACATGGGCATTTCTATGCATACGAATTAACCACCTGTTCCTGCTGTTGTGTGAACACCTGACAGCACCAATGAGTGACCTAGAAATAAAAGAACTCGAGTCAGCTTGACAGCTTCAAACGAAGGGCAAGGTCACCAGGGGAATAACAAAAGACAACCATGATCTACTCACATCGTTTTACGCTAGAGATCCATAGGGAAGTTAATGATCACACCTGGGATGTTTTGGGACACAAAATCAGAAGTCCGGCACACTTCCACCACGGAGTTTTCGCGAATGATTTGTATCGAAACTGTTCGTTTTGAGTAGTCTGATCGTGCAGTCGTGTACGTTAATCCTTAAACAAACAACTTCGTCGTCGTCGAAAACATTGCCGCAAAACACACTTCGAATGGGACACTGATGGCACAACCGGATCATCGAACGTGGGTAATAAATAACAAGACAACATGGGCCTGCCAATGGGCGAACTGTGGCCCATGGGCCCATGGAATTTTAACGAAATCTCGAAATGATTACTTAATTACATGCGGTGTCGAACTGACCAATAGGAATTATGCTTCAATGCGATTGAGGAAAACTTGAGTGAATATTGTTACAAGAAAGCAACTTTTAAATGCTTTGCCAGTTTTGGTATGAAAATGGTAACAGTAAAGAAAAAGCAACAGCCTTCTTGTGATAATTCTCATATTTTCATTAGTACGTTGTATCTAATTACAGTGTCGGCCTTATTTACAGGTGATTCTACAATACCTTCTCTCGGTCAATTACAATCTGCCACACCACGCGTGTTCGTTTTGTTACAAATGTGGTTTTGCAAAACATCTACGTATTATCAAATGTCCAACTACAGTAAGCCTTAACATTAATGGCATATCAATTAAACAGGCATTAAGCCACAACCACACACTCACTAAGGTGGAGTCTGATTTCAACACGGGGATGGCGGTGGGGGCTGGATGTCGGGGGTTCCATTTTGTTTCTTGGGGTCTGGATATTCTTGGGGGCTGGATATTCTACATAGGTAGGCCAGGACATGCTTAATCTATTCGTGAACACCTGGTGTCATCAAAGATTTTCAGTGATCAATTCATATAATTTTCAATACTGTTTTGCCTTCCACGTTTAGTGGAATTTCTTTCGGTGGACAATCGAGACTGGTTATTCTCTGGCGTTGATGTTTTAAATTTGGTAACATTTTGAAAAATATAATGTGTTCCCAAAATGCTGAAAAAAAGAAACATCTAGCATTCACAGGATATTATGGATGTTCTAAAAAAGGCACCTTCTTTCAGGGAAAAAAAACGTGAAGCGATGACCGAAATTTTTTTTTGTCTCAAACGAAAACCCCATATGTAGCCACGGGATACATTAGATTCAAGTTCGCTTCTAATAGATTTGTGGCCTACCAACGAAATAAATATAGAAAACACGTCATGAGTAACAAGATTGTTTAGTTGGCATACTACTACCGGGGAACCCATTCGTTGCTGGATGAACAGAGGCAAAGTTTCTAAGCCAAAGGAGACACCACATGTTCTATAATTTGTTTCCATGTGAACCAATTTTTACGAATAAATGTCTACTCATGTGATATTACTTTTTCATCTATAAACACGCTGAAAAACAGTTTTTACTGAATATGAATATGAATAATGAATACATATTGTGTAAATGATTACATCGTCTGTTACAAATTTAGATTAAAAAGAATTGTTAAGTTATTAGATTGCAATAGCCTTGTAGGTTATGGTGTGAGCAGCTTGTGGTAGCCAATGCAGAATGGGTGTTGAACAAGGTTTAGGTTACATCACGGCGTGTCAGCTTGATGTGAGTGTGAGTGAGTTGGGTTTAACGCCGCTTTTAACAGTATTCCAGTTATATCGCGGCGTGTCAGCTTAATGTGGGAGGAAAGCCCGAAGTGATGCAGGTCTCGGTCAGCTTGATGTGGGTGGAAAATGCCGTGATGTTAGACGTTTATCACTTTGTCGAAACCCACGAACATTGGTATGGTGCTGACAAACCCAGAAACATAATCGGGGCGAGCCGGGATTCGAAACCACTATCATATCTTTCTGGCGTGCCCAAGGGACGCAACTCTGCACACCGAATTGCGGCGCCTTAGACGACTGGGCCACCCGAGATGAAGAAATACTATTAGATAATAATAACGTTCTGTTGTGCTTTCTTTTTCATCATGTATTTTGTACATTGTCATCCTGACAAGGTAATATGCTAAACTTAACAAATATTGAACCTTGAGCAACATATGGTCCTTTGTGAAGCTTCACTATAAACAGTAAAAACAAGAAACGCAATATTTGTGTGGAATAGAATATGGGCGCAGTTTATTACAACATTTGTGACGAAACCCTGGGGGGAGAGGTTTAAGACTAATAATAAAATAATAACTGAGGGCCGATATATCATACGTGAGCAGCTCAGAGCATAAACAGGAGGGGCTTGTCTCAATGGGGTCGCCACAGATGAGTAACCCCCCTGAGCTAGAGTCGACAAGCCGCCGAGTCAAATCTGGTAAATATGCACAACCCGGCTAGCCGCCGGTAACCACCACTTCTGGCCAGCCGCCAGTAACAAACCCCTCCGGCCAGCCGCCGGTAAGGCCACACCCAGCCAGCCGCTGGCTACCACCAACCTACCTTATTGGAGAATGTTATCTGTGAGGGACATCACATCAACAAATCCATTCTCCAATTCAGATCATAACAATAGTCCTTTAGGCCTGCTAGGGTATCGCGTAGACAGGTGTGAAAGCATCATACTTATGATTGCTAACCTAACAATTACCTGAATCATATTCATGTCCCCCAGGGTCCCGCCACTGATCCCATACCTATGGGAGCGCCGCCACAAATGAAGGTCAAGTAGAACTGTTTAAACAGATACTCTCCAGTACTTCCTGTACTTCCTGTAGGCAAATAGCTATCCCCTCATCGGAAAGGTGAATGTCATCATTGTGATATAAGTTGGAATCGCTTGCTGTTATATCATGCTTAATTCGACGTCCCCCTTTTTTGCATATTAGATTCGTAACGAAACGGTTTACTCTCTTCCTCTTCCGTTCAATAGCAGCCCCGCTCTGTGCGCCATGCCACACCCTTCTAAGTAGGATTTCCGACCACACCAGAAGTGTTTCAGGCATAGACGCTGTGATACAAGAAACCAACCCTTCTATTTTCTTACTTAGGTCTACACCACTATCCTTCACTAGGTCATTTTATCCAAGATGTAATACAAGTACCTTTGGAGGAGGATGTGTCTTGAGTCTATTCTTAATGCATGGTCTCAAGTCGTCCATCTTCATTCCTCGCTTGCCAAGCCACTTCACCTGAGCTCCCAGCTGGTCTAGTCGCACATTCTTGCCAAATCCTAACCGCTGTGAATTCTTCTGAGCCCAATACACATAGGAAGATCCGACGAACCAAATGTCTGAAAAACTTAGTTGACAGGTTAAGCATACACATAAATTGTAACCATTCCTTATATTAAAAGCTATTCTGATATATCGTTTGAACGCATCCGATTTCCACCTACCCCAACACTTGATGACGTCAGTCGGGATACCCTGCATAGCTGCAGAGGTAGCTGCACCAATGCGAAAAGAGTGAGGCTTGGATTTATTGTGCTCCAGACCAACAAACCCTAACGCTTTTGATAACATTGAAGAAAACTGGTATCTTGTAACTCGAAGACCATCAATATGTATGAAAAAACTCTCTTGGGATGATGAATGGGGTCTGATATCCAAATACAATCTCAGCAATGCCACTGGGCAAATTGAAACATCAGCATGGGCTCCAATGTGCAGTTGAGCTGCTCTCAAATCGGTTTTGGACATGCGAATTGTCATAACAATACTTGATGAATTTATTATGACATCAGATAGCAGCAGTCCCTGATACGCTTGGCCTCTGGTACTCACTAGTTCACCTACACGCAAGAATCCAAAGAATGCCAAGGAGAACATACTCTGCAACAGAATAGTCTTGTACACTGACTTTGAAACAGATCGCAAGGCTTCCGTTAACTGTTTTAACAATAGTAAGGTGATAGGAGCTCTTGTATCCGGCTTCTGAGCATCTCTTCTTATTCCTTGTAACAACTTCTTGATGACAAAATTCTCTGTAGGGTCTGATAATGAGACTAATTTATGATATCTACTGATAGCTGTGATATGTTGATAAGCTGTTGCTGGAGACTTACCCTCCAATGATAGGTTGGCTATGTCATGAGCAATCTGTGAAACTGGAACCGGGCAGGTCTGATCTAGGTTATTGCTGAAACGAAACTGTTGAAATCCATGCAACGCAAACCTGTATGCCTGATTGGTGTTTTGAGATACTGACATACTTAATAGCCTGTTAGCTTCGTCTTCCATATCTGCCATAGAGAATCTGGTATTGGCGTTGGCTGCGGACAAGCCTGGGGTGCTAGAATCCGAAACTGCTGCAACTGAAAGCGGGATAAAGAATCTGCTATGCTGTTGTAGCACCCTGGAATATATTGAGGTTTCATGATTATGTTAAGCTTCAAGCATTTGAGAGTAAACAAACGGACTAAAATCATTACTCTCGGTGATGACGATGTTAACCTATTCAGTATATGCACTACTGCCTGGTTATCTCCTTGAATGTGATGTCTGAGGTGTAACCTTGGAGTCGCCATTCCTTGGGCCATAATCCAGCTGCCCACCTGCCTTTGAAGTACAAACCAAATCCACAATGCTCTCCACCCGCACTATCTGTAAATAACTGTAGAGAGTCACTTGACATCCAGTATTGGTCTGGGAACACTGTAATACCATTGTGACAGCTTAAAATTTCCAGCCATGTATTAATGTCCTCCTTCATCCCTCTAGTCAGCCTGATATGCTGATTTGCTCTATTTATATTTCTTGTTGAATCTATAAATCGTCTTGAAAATGGCCGTCCCATGGGGATTGCAGATAAAGTTCAACAAACCTATAAGTGACTGCATTTCCCTCAATTTCACTTTATTACGATCTGCAAACCCGTGAAGTAAGTTTTTATATTGATTGATTTTGTCTGTCGGTATTCTCAATTCCATTGTTACTGTATCAATTTCAATTCCAAGGAATGTCAAACAAGCAATAGGAACTCCCAACTTCCGACATAGCAACAAAAAGGTGTCAAGAGCTTCTTGGCAAAGATTAGGGTTAGGTGAGCTACCAAAAAGATAGTCATCCAAATAGTGAAGTAATGCCCCTTGTTTCAACCTGCATTGAGTAGCCCAGTGTATAAAACTTGCTACTTTTTCAAAAACTGCACAGCTCGTGCGGCATCCCATTTGGAGGCACATATCCACATAATAGTTATCCTGAAAATATATACCTAAGTGATCAAAATCTTGCATATTGATTGGACATAACCGAAATGCACTTTTAATGTCTGCTTTTGCTAACATTGCCCCTTTGCCAAATTGGTGGACTAAGTCCACTGCTTCATCAAAACTTGTGTAAGAAACTGAGGCATACTCATCATCAATATAATCATTGACTGATGTACCCTCTTGGTATGACAAATGGTGAATTAACCGATATTCTCCTCGTTCTTTCTTTGGGACAAGCCCAATTGGCGACACCCTTAATTTTTGAAGTGGTGGGAAACTAAATGGTCCTGCCATCCTACCTGATGTTATTTCTTTCTGTAATTTCTGCCTGACTACTTCTGGCAGTTCTGTACATGATTTCAAGTTATGGGAATAACATGATTCCCTTGTTGTTGCTGTCTATAGCGCAACATGAGCGGAAAGGATTAACACGTGACAACTGCACGTGAATCAGACAGATCTAGAGTAACCTCCCTTTCCCTATAAAACGAAACCGGCAGTTGATAATTGATTTTTTTTTAATTATACTGAAGATGTAGTAAAATTATTTATGTAAGATATTTTCCAAAATGTTATTCTCCATTCCATTCATGCCAAGATTAATATCTGATTGCAAACACACAAAAAAGTATGTTACTTTGTACATATAATAAACTTTAGAACTTTAAACGAGAGAATATTAAACTAATTCGTTCTTATGTATGCCGTTGTCTTGTCCCATTGCCTTACCACAATTAAGACCATTTTAAGGAAATATAACTTTGCCAAATTACATTTAAAGAGACGAGCCCCTATAACGCGTCATTCACCCCACCTCCGAATAATGCCCAGTCTAAAGTGTAAATACATGCCTGTCAAGACCTATACAACTAACGCCTCCCAAATTAAGCATTTGATCACCGTGATCAAGGTTTCAAATGGGAAGATATGACATATGCTCACCTTTTCGCGAACACCTGGTGTCATCACTATTCGATAGTAATTCATAAGCACATGCACATGTTGTAGTCGGAAATAGTACAATGAATTCTGCTTTTTACATAGATTTCTTATGAATATGGAACGGGTTTTGTTGCTTTTGTTTACAGTAAACGGCAATCATAGAAATGTACATAGGGTTATATTTTCATCAGCGTTCGACAAACATGTTTTCTCTCTGTCTCTCTTTCTCTCTCTCTCTCTCTCTCTCTCTCTCTCTCTCTCTCTCTCTCTCTCTCTCTTTCTCTCTCTCTCTCCAAGACACGTTGCATGCAAGTGGCTGTTGTCTCGGTGCCCTCACGACGTTTCTGTTAATAATTAAATCAATTTATATTGTGAGAGCTTTTATGCTCAATACATGCAGAAGTAGGTTTGCGTCGACGTAATACTTGAATCATAGTGGAATCGTGAACCTACACCATCATAACTACCACTGATTTCTCTGACTCATTAATCTGGCAATACTTGACACGCCTAGATCCAGGAGGTCCCTCTATCGAGGTCTGTACATTTTGAGAGATGGGTATTGTCCAGTGTGTGTATATTTGTTGTTTTACGCCACACTCAGCAATATTCCATCTATATAAGGCCCGTGAAAATCTGGGGTAGAATAAGTCTTGAGCAACCCAATGCATGCTTGCCGTAAAAGGCGACTATGCTTGTCGTAAGAGGTGACTAATGTGATCTGGTGGTCAGGCTCGCTGACTTTGTAGATGCATGTCATTGATCCCAATTGCGTGGATCGATGCTCATGGTGTCAATCACTGGATTCAGACTCGATTACTTACTTACCGTCATATAGCTGGAATATTGCTGTGGCGTTAAACAACCAACCAACCAACCAACCATCTATATAACAGCGGCCTTTAAAGGATCAACTCTGGACTAGACAATCCAGTGACTGATATTGTGAGAAACGATCTACGTCGTCGGGGTACGATGAAACGCCAAATCAACAAGCCTGCCCACCAGAAGATGTGATAAGCTGCCTCTCATGACCAGCATAGGTTAGAATAAGGGCTCAATTAGAAAACAGAGGGTGGGATGTAGGGTTGGGGGTGGAATTGTGGAACTCACCCATCCACCCTATATATATCCACCCCACACAACAAACACACATACGCCAGCACCCGACCCCCACCACCCTCCGCTCTAATCTGTGATCCGGTCACTGCCCTAATATAACCAAAATATGGCCAAGACGGTGTTTCGTGAAACCCATTTCTGGTGTCCCCCGCCGTGATATTGGAATATTACTAAAAGCGGCGTAAAAACATACTCACTCAATCCAAACGGTGTTTAACTCGCTCATTTCCCTCAGCAACGTATTATCATTACTTCTACATTAAACAAACCACCGAGTCAGGAAACCCCTGAAATAAGAGTCTCCTTTTAACCTTTCTACGGAGACATAAAAGGGATGTGAATGAGAGAGTCGTGAAGAACCTGTAATATCGTATAGTCTACTGCAGCGGTATAACAAGCTCTCCTCGTAATGACGAGCGATAGGTATCAATTTCTATCGTCGGGCAATTTTCTCTAACTTTGTTAAAATTAATCGAACTTTATGATCACAGGAAGGATTAGATTACGGTGGCATTGTGTTGTCATGGTTACAGATGAACGTGGCCATGACCAGGATTGTATTTTTCCTGAGGTGTGAATCCAGAACATATCAGTTTACCTTAGTGATGAAATTGTGACCGTTGTGAATTTATCATATTGACAGTATAAAATGGTTATCGTGTATACACTTGTCAGTTTGAGGCACAATTTTCACTCAAAAAAACCGAATAGGATTTTTAAAATATGCAAGTTGGGATTTATATTTCAGAAGATTCTTGTATTTACTTGGCAACTAACATGCACATTTCATCGGATGTCCCGACAAGGGTAATATTTTCATAAGTAACTAATTATGACTGTATACTCCCTAGGAAGCTGAGAATGAAATCGAGTGCACACTGATCCATTGACCGGTGTAATAGTGGTGTAGCGCTTTGAGCATGCCCCTGCGCGGTGTGGAAAGATAGAGCAAAATAAAAAAATAAACGCTTATGCAGTACAATAATGTAACAAAAGGAATTTAAACCCATGTTATATCAATTTCGTCTTGATAATGGGCTTACAGTATCCCTCTATGTGTTTTGTTTTGTAGAGGTACATGAGTGAGAATTTAAATGCTGCGTCTGTAGGCTATGGTTTTGAATCCCATTTTCTTCCAGATTATGTTTTGTCAGCACCAGACCCGTGCTTGAAGCTACTATAGGTTTCACGAACGTGTTGAACTTCAACGACATGCTTCAGTTCGGGTTTGTTTTTCTTCTATTTGAGCTGACACACAGTGATGCAACTAATCCACGTTTAAAATGGAAGTCAAGGTCCCGCGCTGACGTGAAATGGGGTTTAACGTCATACACAACAGTACTACACTTACATAGCGACGTGCATGCATGTGTGTGAGGTCAGCTTATACGAATGTCGGTTTTTTAGTCGGGGAACACTGTGATACCATAACATGAATACCCCATTCAGATCCGACCAGACCTTGTTTTTTATACCCTGTCAAAAAGCACAAGGCAGGGTAACAACAAGTGCCACCTTTAGTACCCCGGACCTTCCTCTCTCGGGGCAGCCGTTCTATCCACACCATGGAGGCGGCGAATGGGTTTTGAACCCGACATAATGAAAGGATTATTTTTGGCACGGTATAGTACGCAGCGGCCTTTAAAATCCCTGACATCTGGTTATTCTGACACACTACCATGTCAGTTTGGCTTGTATTCGGTCCGACTTTGCCCGGCCTGTCAAATTCAACTTCAAACTCACATATGTATCATCAAATGTGTTATGATCTATCGACTGGTATTACATCTACCTATATACCCCTCCTGGTTGGTCTTTCCATGTTTTAATTTCAAAAGCAAATTTGTATTTAATTTACTGAAACATGTAGACCGAATGTACATTGTATACATGTACGTACAAAATATTAAGTAAACAAAAACCTAACCCTGCTTATTCGACTGCTTGTAAAAATCTGATATCTCAACTCACAGCTGGTTAATATACATTTACTGCTGAATATTCGAAAAAGTGAGTGGGCTGGTTTGAACGACATACATGTTTATCACACTTAGAGTTTGGTGACAAAAGCGTTGAGGGGCTATAACAAAACACGTTCGTCTGAGTTTCCACAACTGTTCATTTAGACTATGGCACTGACGTGTTCAGGACAAGTCAAGTCTTAACTAAACACCCCCAGTCCTATTGCCTGGTCACTTCTGCTGAGTGGTCACGGTCTACAAATTGCTCACAACAACGTGTACCTCAATTTATTGAACACGTTCTGATTTCCAGCTGTGGAGAGTTTTACCAATGCCACCTTTTGTTCATCTCGAACTATTGACGGGGATGTATCGAGTGTTTGCCTGATGTCACCCTTGGGTCAAGAGTTAATATTGATTCTCTTATTAAATGAATTGTGTGTAGACCCGGGACCCGTCACTGTCGCTACTAATGGCTTGTTGACTTGTTGTCAATATACAGCTGTCCCGCTGTCCCATCTGCGGGGAGGATTTATAAGGATTATTTTTTAATACTTTCCTTCATCAGTGTATGATTTGTTGGGAGGGGGGGGGGGGGGGGGGGGGGGGGGGCAATCTGGCCTCTATTTGACATGGCTACAGCGCTCTAGTTTGAAACTGTGTGTGTGTGTGTGTGTGTGCTGTTTAACTTCACACACAGCAATATTCCAGTTATAAGACGACGATCAGTTGATTATCGAGTCCAGATCATACAATAGAATTGTTGATACCGAGAGCAACGATTCACGCCAAAAATCCGATCCATTCAATTATGAGTTTTGGTTGCTAGAAACCAATTCCAACCTCGATTCGTCCCCGATATACCACAATAGATATTGACAAACTGACAATGTATGCTATCACAATTATTCATTACAAATTTCCACTTTTATCACTGAAGGTATACATTGTTTTAAGCTGTATTTTTCTTCACACTTTAAATGTGTGTAATTTCGAACATGCATGGAGGTTCAAATGTCCCTTGTAGTGTATTTGTTGTTTTTCACACAAATGTATGCGGGCGTCCACAGACATGTACAGCGATAATGTACCCATAACCGTAGAAAGAATAAACGTACATACATCATATGGGACCGCATTCACTACAAAACGCGTAGGGTTGTCCAGTCAAATCGGAGAGGACAGGTATCGACGACAAATTACAGAACTGATACAAAATAATTAAACTGAATCAGGACTAAACAGAAAATCGTTTTATCTGATAGAGAACACAGAATTGTTGCATATATTTAATTGTGATATTATGGTTTGAGTTAAAAAGAAAGAAATCTGTAAGTTAAATAATCGCTTTTGCTAAGAATTGATTAAGAAACTATATGTAAGTTTAAAACACATTCACCATGTAGTTTATTCGACTATGACACATTCGCTGACTCTTAGTAAGGAACAAAATATCGCAGTGCAGAGTTTTCAGACTTATCATTCAGTACAGCCTTGGAGCAAGGCTAGCTACAGGGGGTGGGAAGAGGCTTCCGATTGGGAGACGGTCAGCAGGAGCAAGCTCACACTTGACGTGTAATAAAAGAGAGAGAATAGTTTATTTTCGTGTCATGTGTATTTTACATTATTTTACAAAAGTTGGCCTTTGATATAATACCAGACTATAAATGTAAACACAGTCGATGATACATCTGTGAGGTTAAAGTTGATTTTGACAGCCCGGACAAAGTCGGGCCTAACACAAGCCAAACACTTCTGATGAGAGACTATGTTGAGAACGAAGAGGGACAAGGCTTCACTTTCAGCACCGTGTATGCTTTAAATACCCCGATCTGAAACACCAAAAAGTGATATATAGGTACATATAATACCATTCTACAGACGTAATGACATTTGATGATACATCTGTCAGATTAAAGTTGATTTTGACAGCCCGGGCAAAGATGTTCCAGCTTGTATCAAGCAGTCTATTAGTGTTTCCGTCACTGGGTTACCTGGTTGAGACTCGATTATTTACAGGCCTCAGTTTGCTAAGTGAGATGTTAAACATCATTCACTCACTCACTATTAACAAATCAACTTAAACTTTCTCAAGATACCCTGAACACTATCTTAAGGTCATGGTTTGCCCAATTGTCTAAGTTGCTAGTGGTCTATAGCCTGGTTTTAAGTAATACTTAATAATCTACTGAAACATGACTTGTTTTATATTGATCCGGTTTGTTATACCTAAACAGTGATACTTACCTTACTGTTTTACTGTCTTTTATCGAGAGGTATTTGATACAAAGAAGTAACTAATTTGTTCACATCGCGATATGGCTGCAATATTGCCCATGCGATGTATAACTTTAACTTACTCACTCACCAATCGTCTAAGGCGCCACAGTTTTTTTGTGCAGAGGCGTGCCACCCCAAGGCGTGTAAAAAAACAATTACCGTTGGTTGGAATCCAACACTGTCCTGATTCTGTTTCTTAGATTGCCAGCACCATACCCGTACTCGTGGGTTTCACCAAAGTGCTACACGTCTACCACCTGCTTCACTTCGGGCTTTCCTGCTATCAAGTTGACGCAATGCGACATTACTGAAATACTGTTCACAGCTGAGATAAACCAAACCCTAGCAATCACCTAACACTAAGTCATTAACCTATAATTATCTGTTCCAGTGGAACCTAGTTTGCGAGGACAGTGGCGTAAAGCCGTTTATCACTGCTGTACAAATGGGAGGGGTGGTGTTGGGGGCTGCTCTTGGAGGACAGTCAGGGGACGCCATCGGGAGGAAGAAGACATACTACCTCTGTATCCTCCTCAACATTCTGTTTAACTTGGTGGCAGCCTTCTCCGTGTCGTGGCAGATGTTCACTGTTTTAAGGTAGGTTTCTATCTTGAAATTATTTGTTCAAAGTTCAATGTAAATATACGCACGCAGTGAAAAAGTATGCATGAAAGATAATAAAGAATAACATTGTTAATGAAATAGTGAATCATTCTACAATGAATTTGGAATTTACTCGATTCTGATTGGTCAATCAGAGGGTATTAAATCACAATAAACCCCCTCTGAATGAATCAGCTGGTTTGACGGCCGCATCACCACGGAAGCTAATATTCATAGAATAGTACTATTTTCAGTCATTGTCGGTAGTCATATTTATATAATTACATCTACAATTACAGGTTACAAAATGCACAGATGCGTTACTACAATATTCAAAGGACGTGTGGCAATACATTTCGTGCAGAAAACACGGTAGAAATCTACAAAGGGAATGTATTTACGTTTTGGAGACAACAGAGAGCTTGGAAGTTTGGTGCTTTTCGATATACGACTGTGACGTCATATTTTTTGCGTCACAATGAGCGATATGACGTCATCATGGTGACGTGCGATGTCGAGCGAAAGCCTTGCAAAGCTTGCTTTGTTATCTTTAGGGATGCCCACCTCATGTTAGCTTACCACGTTGCCGTGCTTATATGCTTTAAATGCCTGTCATATGTTCGAGTAAACAAACTGCTTGAGTTTATACAGCGCCATATTTTGTTCGGTGATTCCGTATTTTCAGATCGACAACCCACTCAAAACACTGGACTCAACCCATGTCGCTTCACTCAGTATATTTGCTAACACCAAAGAGTTCGCGTTTTATTTAGTCATGGTAGAATGGAGATAAACATACTGTGTTTTCAATGTAGAGCTGGGTTACCTGTAGATTTATCCGCGCTAAATTTAACATTTGAAACCTCACGCTGCGCGTTCGGTTCGAAATTCAATTAAGCGCGGTTAAATCTACAGGTAACCCAGCTCTACATTGAAAACACAGTATGTTTATCTCCTAAATCAACGACCCCGCCACATCGTGTAGGAAAACAAACCTTACTTTGTTAATCAATGCTCCTATTACTTATAAATGCTGTACAATACACGTACTTTGCCTTTTGTTATGGCATATTGGATTATAATACCTTACTGAATGAATGACATAATTAGCACTACTTTACTTCACTGCCGATACACAGTATAATTATCATTTACCTTACGGAATGAATCACTTGGTAATCAACATAACTTACAGAATGAATGACATTATGAGAAATGTGACCTTACTGAATAAATAGCATTACAATTAACGTCACCTCACTGAATATATAGCATTATAATTTACGTTACCCCACTGACTAATTGGT
Organism: Haliotis rufescens; assembly: GCF_023055435.1. NCBI lineage: Eukaryota > Metazoa > Mollusca > Gastropoda > Lepetellida > Haliotidae > Haliotis > Haliotis rufescens. Next base: position 14,287,884 of record NW_025964361.1, read on the forward strand.
ATTATGAGTACCAGGCATTATAATTATCACTAACCTGCAGACTGGGTGACATTTTATTTAACACTACCTTACAGACTTAATGACACGAGTAACATAACGTTACTGAATGGATGAGACTATAATTACCATTACCTTACTGAATGAATGACATTATAATTGGCAATACCTGATTGACCGAATGACATTTTACTTATTGACAGCATAATCTTACGTTATGAATGATATTATAATTAATACTACTTTATTGAACGATTTGCATTTTGAACGAATTGCATTTTAATAAACATTAACTTACTGAATGAATGAAATTCTAATTAACATTATGATTACCATTACCTTACTGAATGATTGACATTATAATTGACAATACCTTATTGAATGAATTGCATTTTTGATTAACATTACATTACTGAATGAATGACAATAATTTATTATTTCCTTATTGAATGAGTGATAATACATTGCTTATCTACATTTTAATCATTTCAGATTCTTCATCGGCGCCATGGTCGGTTCCCTGCTGGTCGTCAGCTTCAGCTATTACATGGAGTTCATAGGGAAATACTGGCGGCCTATGACAGGGACTATGCCTTTCTGGCCCGTGGGGTCAGCTTTGTTCGCTATGACGTGTTGGCTGCGACCCAACTGGTCCCATCTCCATATCATTACAGCCATGATCCATGTACCCTTCCTGCTAGGGTGGTTGTGAGTAAACGGTGCATTGCATCATATACATGTACGTGCGTTCTTCATGCGCATGATGATCTGTAACAATATACTGTGCAAGGGTTGCCAAATCGTCTAAGTCACCTCAATGTCGAGTTAGGCATGCCAGAATATATTTTAAGGTTTGTCGGCACCATACCTGTGCTCACCAAAGTGGTAAACGTCTAAGACGTGCATGACTTAGGGCTTTCTTCCAGCATCAAGCTGACATGTCGTGATGGTCCAAAAGTAAAACCATGTCTAACAAAATAATTCCAAATGTGCTGAGACGAATTTCAATTGGCTTGAATTTAAATTTTAAAACAAACTAAAAAGGATATTTGAAAAGTATCTAAGACGTACCTGTACACTTCCAAGAAAAAGGGAGAATATTTGAGTGCTTCTAAAGCTCTCGATCACACTGTGTTATATTGATATACTGTTCAAAGGGTCCGTAAACCAAACTCACTCACCACTCACTCTGTTCACAGTATTGTCCCGGAGAGCATGCGGTGGCTGGCAGCCCATGGTCGTCTGAAGGAGGCCGAGGAGGTGGTGGACCAGATGGCGAGGTACAATGGCACAAAGAAGCCAGCAAATACCTCAGCCATCCTTAAACAGGTTGCTGAGGAGGAACTGCGGGGGAGAGAGTCCAACCGAAAATATACCTACCTCGACCTCTACAGACCATGGAGTTTGTGCTGGAAATCCTTTATAATACAAATCATTTGGTGAGCTGGGTACATTATATCCTTACAAGCAGCAAGTTCTTATCGTTGAGCAAGCATAGGCTTTATCAACAGCAATTCGATCAAGTCGTATTTCATGTTTGTTACGAGTTTCATCACTACAGATAATTTGTTCCAACTGGCGACCCATGCCCCTGACACAAAACTTGTGAGCGTAATGGCTATTGCTGTCCCCTGAATGAACTACAGTGAATCCTCGATATGATAGTGAAGTCTGGTCGATAACTGTTTTAACAAAAAAAGTTACAGATATAGCTACTTACGCGTGATTCGTTAATTCTGAAGTAAGTTAATCTCGACGCACCCTTTATATTTCCAGGTCTCGCATTCAGGTATACCTACACTAAAACCTGGATCCATTCCTCTTGTTCTTGCAATCTCAAATTACCCGCCCTTGATTTCATTTAGTTTGATTGGCTACGCTACGCTGCTATGTCCAATCAGAGTTACACACCAGACACAGTGGTGGGTCAGCGATATTAACAAGGCGGCGAGTTCCATTTACTACGATCGAGTTTGCGAAAAAATTAAACATTGAAAAACTGACTAACACGAAAGCCCTCAAAACTGTTTTAATGAAATGATTTTTTCATGTCCATTACAAAAGTAGCGGTGGCTTTATTTATAGGCAATATAAGTTACCTCCCTCACCTGCTTTCTTTTTCGTTATGTCGACGTTTGATTGGTCGGTTAATGTTAATGAAAATCAAGGACAGGTAATTTAATCGCGAAAACCTTACGAATGGATCCTGGGATTAGTGTAGGTTTACCGAAATGCGAGCGCTGGAGGTTTAGAGGGTGATCTTGACGACATCAAGAGGTACTACATCGTACGGATTCACGGGACTCATTGTACACATATTTATGATTCAGGTTGAATGTAGCCTGTGTTTATTACGGCATCTCATTCGGTGTTGGGCATCTGACGGGCAACCTGTATCTCAACATGTTCCTTGTGGCTGTCATTGATATACCTGGGAAGCTCGTCGTTTTCTTCCTCAGCAACATGTTAGTATGATGATGTAAAATGTTACCCGTAGTCACTTCAAAGATGACAATCATTTTGAAAAGGCTTGGTTGGCAACCATATAACACCAATGAAATCGACTTTGAGTCAACATTTTTCAAAAGCTTCAAAAGCTGGGTGTTTCGTCATAGTAAACAATTATTATGTAAATTTATTGATGTCGGAGTTATAGAGTTCGAGTGTTACTGAGAAGACTGTTAGTGATGAGAAGGAATTAATAGTTACGTTTAAATATAACATTGGTTGTTGGGCGAAGAAGTGTTTAATTGAGAAAAACGGCTCCAGTAAATTAAGATGAAAACATTGCTGCAATTGAAATATTTGTTCCATTTATTGTTATTTTGTTATTTTTTATTTATTCTTTTCAGAATTGGGAGACGGTGGACAGCGTTCATGTTTTTTGCTTTGGCTGCATGTGCCGCTTTTTCTGTGGTCATCGTGTCCAGCGTTGGTATGTGCGTCACGAATGTCCGGCTGGGTGTTACGATAGCAAACACAATACAATGACAACACATTATACTCACTGCGAAAATAATTACCATCAAAACAGTGCTGTTTCAAAGGCTGTAGGACCGCCTCCGTGGTCTAATGGTAGAGCGTCCGCCCGGAGAGCGGAAGGTCCGTGGTTCGATCCCCAGCCGCGGCATACCGAAATACGTTAAAAGATGGTACTTGTTGTTACCCTGTCTGGCGCTCGGCATTAAGGGGCTAAAACAAGAACTGCGGCATGGTATCTCAGTGTGCTAGCACTATAAATCGGCATCAGTCCGGACTGGTACAAGCAGCCACACACACACACACACATACACGTGCATGCACGTCGCTATATAAGTGAAATAATCTTTGACGCGACGTTAAACCCCATTTCACCTCATAGACTGCAGTTACATGATTTGTAAAACATGCGTGTATGTTTACACTAGGTGAAGTAAAGAATCGTCAAATTAGTTTTGCATCTTTTTGACTGTGCCTTAGAAACTGTGACCATATACATTTATCGATAAAATAACTCATAATAATTTTGATGATATGGATTTATCTATTTTAAAACTCCAACACCGCAGACCTGTCAAAACAAACCAGGATTATGTGATGCCGATTTGAAGCATATTTGGATAAAAGTAAAATCAATAGCTCATCTTTTCTTCCCTTCGCTAATGGGGAACCACAGCCAACCTTGCTTGGAAGACACTGAATTTCTAATATTTTGAATCTATAAAATGTAAGGCCAAGGCTTACAAAAATAAATAGGATCTGGGTTTTTTAACTTTAAAAATATCTCTATGATAAACAAGTATATGTACATGATCACGTTTACTTTTGGAATTTTGCTTAGTGCGGCTTTAATCAAAATACAAACAAACAAACCTTCGCCTTGATTACATGACATGTACTGTTATACGGCAACAATCCGGAAATGTCTATCTGTCTCGCACTTATACATCTGTCGTGACTACAGGGACTGCTGATTGGGAAGCTATAACAACAGTCCTTGCACTGGTCTGTCGACTCGGGATAGCAGCGGCATGGGCCTGCCATCTTGTCTTTGCCAGTGAAACATACCCTACTGTCATTAGGTAAGAAGTCAGCAAAATGTCATCTGGTAGAAAGCCACCCTACCATTTGTCATTTCACCCTAGTGTTAACAAGCAGAAAGTACACCTGATGTTATCACTTAGAATGTTATCAAGTAGGAAATGATCCAATAATTATCAGGTAGGAAGTGATCTGAGAGTTATCAGATAGAAAGCCCCCTCTGTTTGTCATCAGAGTGACACTACTGCCATCAGGTAGAAAGTACTCCGACTGTTTATCACCAGGTGGGGAGTAACATTATCGTCATGAGGTTGAAAGTACACCTTGTTTGTTATTAGGTTACGAGTGACATTACTGGCATCAGGTAGAAAGTACACCTTGTTTGTTATTAGGTTACGCGTGACATTACCAGCATCAGGTAGAAAGTAATCCGACTGTTTGTCACCAGGTGGGGAGTAACATTATCGTCATGAGGTAGAAAGTACACCTTGTTTGTTATTAGGTTACGAGTGACATTACTGGCATCAGGTAGAAAGTACTCCGACTGTTTATCACCAGGTGGGGAGTAACATTATCGTCATGAGGTTGAAAGTACACCTTGTTTGTTATTAGGTTACGAGTGACATTACTGGCATCAGGTAGAAAGTACTCCGACTGTTTGTCACCAGGTGGGGAGTATAATTATCGTCATGAGGTTGAAAGTACACCTACTGTTCGTTATTAGGTTACGAGTGATATTGCTGACATGAGGGAGAAACACTCTACTGTTATAAGGTAGAAAACCTACCTTCAGTAATAAATATTGTAACTTTCATCCGAAGGATGGTGATCCTGGCGTTATCAGGCTGGAGGTCACCCTATTGTTTACAGGTTGAACGTCATCCACGGGTTGCTGAGGTGGCAAATCGTTAAACTGTTATGAGGTAGATTGTCAACCTACGAATGCTACGTAGAAAGTCATGCAACACAATTTACTTTTTGTCAGATAAAAATTGAATGTATTTGTATTTGTTCTCAAACCTGATTCCAGGAACCTGGGTTATGGTGCTGCTAATACGGCTGCCCGTGTAGGGAGCATCGTGTCACCCTATATTTTTATTATGGTAAGTAAGAAAACAGAAGGAATTGTGATGTTTTTCTAGATATCATTTGGGCTATTCCTAGCCACTAGAGGCGGTCGGGTAGCCTAGTGGTTAAAGCGTTCGCTCGTCACGCCGACGACCTGGGTTCGATACCCGACATGGGTACAATGTGTGAAACCCATTTCGTGTGTCCCCGTCGTGATATTGCTGGAACATTGCTAAAAGCGGCGTAAAACCATACTCACTCACTCACTCACTCACTCACTCCTAGCCACTATAGTATATGTTCACGTGTGCCATGCTACATGGCACGTGTCCTACCCAAATTTCGCATAAATTCTTAATTGAATTTTATAACAGACCGACCATGTGAAGTCATCACGTCTTAGAAGTGTTAGCTTTGGACGCTTCAAGCCCGGTTCGATCTCCAACATACAGTGTACATGTATAAATGAATTAATAATGATGAAGGATACGATCATCTTCATATTTAATGTCAGTTGTTTAAATGAATTAATAATGATGAAGGAAAGATAATCTTCATATTTAATGTCAGTTGTTTAAATGAATTAATAATGATGAAGGATACGATAATCCTCATGTCAATTGTTTCTGCCAAGTTTGATTATCTTTGGTTGTGCCAGGATTCGCAGATCGTGGGTTAGAATCCTCGATTCACATGAATAATGACCATTGGTTTGAAAGCACAAAACTGATGTCAGTAGATACCAAAAGGTGCTAAACGTCTACTACCTGTTACTCAAATACTGTTCAAGCACCTTGTAACCCCCAACTCACTCGCTTAGCAAACTGGTTGAATTATAGACAATTATTTCAGGGAGGCGATGACTTGATGCCACCTTTCGTCATCGTAGGAGTCAGCATGTTTCTGTGCACGTTGTTGTCGCTGGTCATGCGGGAGACAATGGGGGTTCCTCTGGAAGACACGACGGCGAAAACGTCAGGGAAAACATGTCTCAGCGACGTCATGTTTGACCATGAAAGTGTTCCGTTCAAGAAAGATCAAGAAGATGAACTTTTGGATGAAAAGGTTTAAGGGACAATGCAATCAAGAGAAAGGAAATTTTGATCTTACCAAACATTATCATAGTGCCTTAACGTGTTTGTATAAATACTCAGAATCTATTCGTCGTCAACACATCACGGTCTTATGTACCCTACGTTTCTCAATCACCCGCGAAGACTGCTCAAAGGGCTGCTTTGAGGAACGTAGTGTTTACACAACTGTAAAGATAGCAGCTGGTTCATTGGCATTTATGATCTCAGGCTTTCTGTGAGATGAGGTATATACACATGGGCATTAAAAAGGCACCTCCCACTCCTTCGGATATGTGCTGCATTAAAACATATTGATATGATTCATTGTTTGAAACACAAAATAGTGCTAAACTGACCAACAGAACGCCTTGCACTACAATCACACAAGTAATTGAGCCATCACTAGCATTCTGTTACCGATTTTTGGCGTCATGTAAAGAAGTCTGAAAACGTTCATTTCGACAACACTGAAATGTATCAGATCAGCCACACGAATCGGTATCACGGTACTGTCACGCTATGCAGTGAAAACCGCTGATTTATTTCACCACTGATTCTGCGATCAGTATCTGGAGTAGCCGCCCCTCTTATTGATGACATTTCCGAGGCGTAGCCTCATGCTGCTGATGGACGTCTGATTTTCAAAATTTGGGATCCTCTGCCATTCATGGCGCAGTGTCTGGGTCAGTTCATTCAGGTTTTTTAACAGGATGGGGCTCTATAGCTCTCACTGTTATTCCAAAAGATGTGATCAGGGTGATGAATAAAGTGTTGCTTAATTACTGCTCATGTATATAAATCCTAGTGTTCCCCCGATGATTTTGCAGAGAAACAAAACTCAGGAAAAGATCTATATTAGCAACTGCGAAATATGTATACGTGTAGTGCTAGGCAATCGTATAATCAGGTTCCTTCTTCAGGCCTATGTTTTTGTATTTAATTACCATTCTGATTCTATGAGAGGACAACAAAACAATATCGATAAGGCATGATTTCCCCAGTCCATTGTACGGTTCTCTACCAAAAGAGTTAGCCCGATATTATAGTTTTGTATCTACCTGAAAATTCAAATTTCAAACAGGGACAGCTTCCAAAAAGGATTGATCCGCTGAGACTTTGTGTGAGTGAGTGAGTGAGTGATTGAGTGAGTGAGTGTTTAGGGGGGAAGCTACAATTAAATTAAGACAAGAGAAAAAGATGTTTGTTCCCTTCAAAGAAAAACTATTTTTACCCAAACACATTGTTTTAGAGCATGTTTGTGATCGATATTATCTTTATATTAACGGAAGACAAACAGCTAACCAACTTACTGAAAGAAATGTTCGTTTGTAACAGTATATTTTCCATTAAGAATAGTAGAATACTATATTTACGTCTCGATCATCCGTCACCCATAGTCCTGAAAATGTATTTTATATTCCCGGCATTCCAACTCATTTTGCCATTACAGTACCAGACAGTCTTCACTATATTTCTACATTTCTGATGACGTATTTTGTCATTTGAATTTACTTGGCCAACCACTGAGGTGGTTTTGGTTATGTCATTGTTTTTTGGGTTTTTTTGTCATCTATGATAGCGAAACCATCTGTATTGACATCACTGCAGACAGATTAGAACTGTTCAGTATTGAATTCGTTTCCAATATTTAATTTGTTGCCACACAATGAGATTGAGTGATGTTTTAAAACATGTTTTGCTCGTCTATACACAGAAATCAAATATCTTAACTATATGAAGGTTCTTCAACCTTGACTGTTTTAAATATGTGTCACACTAAGTCAAATGTAACGCTTGTGTCCTGCATATCACAGAAACTGTTTTTGCATTACCCAGAGATCACTGATCGCCAAATGATCAACGGATGTGCAATTCGTTGAACAAAGTTGCGTCCTTGAGCCACGAGGCGCCATTCGCCTAACAGAGTTGCATTCTCTAGACATGAGGCGACACGCTGGTCGTAAGTTGTGATTTTCCCACAATAGGACCCCTGGACTGTCGCGTATCGTAAAGATTTGTAACGCGTCACTGAATACTATTCAGCGGACGCTCTCTGAGATGGCGGGAATACGGCCAAAAGTGGCGTTAAATCAAACTTGCCCACTTACTCGGTCAATAACGAAGGCAACACCAATTTTGCAAATATGGTTTCTTTGAATACTTTTGAAAATACAAGACATTTTTTGTGTGACTCTATTACATTCATGCCTTTCTGTATGTTAAATATTTACTTAGTACTATTAGTTACATGAAAGGTTTCAATAATAACTTCTGAAATAAAACAGGGATTGCTACATAAATTGACTGCCAATAAAAACTTTACAATAGTTTTAAATCACGGTAGTTTAAAAATCACAAAAGGTAGATGCATAAAGTAAAATGTACTGAAAAGATCAAAATCTCAACGAAATCAACATTTAAAATGACAGCCATACAGCATCCGATATTGGCATGGAAATTGCCCGAATTGAGGTGGGGTGGCCATAGCAAGCGTTCAACGGACAAAGGACACATATACGCGCGTTCAAAATTCAAAGACACGTCACATTAATAGCGTGTATGACCACACCCTGCTACAAGACACGCAAACACTCTCCCGCGCACAGAAAAGTCATTTTGTCTGATGACGTCACGTTTGATACGTCGCAATTCTTCTTGAAGGGCCTGGATCAGTTCTTGTCGGTTTGCTGAAGGATGAGGTCGCTGTCGAACACGAAGATGCATGACATCCGAGAGGTGTTGTATGGGGGACAAGTCTGGGAAGCGTGCAGGCCACGGCAACACGTTGACAGTGTTGGCTGGAAGGACGTTCTGTGCGATTCGGGCTGTATAGGGCCTGGCGTTGTCAATGCTGATAAAAAGGACGCCACGTGACAGCTGTTGTAGAAATGGTAGGATAACGGACGACGAATGTCATCCATGTAACGCCGACCTGTCAATTTTCCGTTAACGATGACCGGTGGTGTTCTCTGCTGCCCACAAATTCCTCCCCACACCATAACACCCCCATACCGCACGACATACTGAACGCAACATGCCGTTAGTTCTCCCCTTCGGCGGTAAACATAATATCTTCCATCAGCTCTAAACAGACAGAAGCGGCTTTCATCAGTGAAGACGAACCTCTGCCAGTCATGTCGCTGCCAACGACGTTGAGTCCGGGCCCATCTGATCTCTGACGACGATGTAGTGTTGTCAATAACTGTCCACTGTAAGGTCTGTAAGCCTATATTTCTTGAGCCAAGAGTCGCCTGGACACTGTCGACTAACCACATATCCTGAGGCGTATGCTGATGTCGTAACTGTCATGGATCGATTCCGGAGATGCAAAGTACGCCACCATCGGTCTTCATTGGGCGTAGTTACCCTGGGTCTGCCTGTCTTTCGACTGTCCGATGTTTGGCTACCATCTGTATCCAAACCGCGTTGTTCGGGTGTCAGTGGTATTTCTGTGGTGTTTTTATCAGAGTGGGTGACTGAAATGCCGTCATTATCATTTATATACCTTTTTGCACGTGTAGTTTCGGCTGCTTAAGCGGCACGCATGTTCTACAATCACTCTCTGGATAGAGCATTGTTGTGTTTGGACGATGTGTTTTGCATTGAATTAGTTTTAACTGCAATTTCATTCACTGATTCTATACTTTACCACTCAATTTTAATTCAATTTCAATTTCAAGATCTTGTGCGGATAGGTAAAGAATAATGCTCCACAATTTTGATATAGAATATTCCAGCTGTAGCACTGCGAGTGACGATAACAACTTTGATCATAATGCCAAATGTACATGTGCAGAATCGAACCCAGGTTTTCGGGGATCCAACATGACCAATGGGAAACTCAAACTGCTCATTATTGATTAAAATTCAAGTTGCAAGTCACCGTCAATACCTTCCAGGTTTGTACACATTACGTCAACACATACGGTCGTTATGCTGTGTAGTCGTTATTCTTACAAACAAATCAAGTTATGACTGTATCCACTGAGAGAAGTCAACAAGCGCCCAGACCAAACCGCGCTCAGCTGACATCGCACAAACGTTAATGTCTCTCACTTGCCAACATGTGTTACGTGAGCTGTCGGCTCTACATATTTCTTTCATGTCGGTCAATGGTATGGCTCGCACACAGGCCATGCGCGAAATAGGATTGTTCTTACCATGAGCATTCTTCTGGCTAATAGCATTAGCTGTCGGTCATACGCCTACACGGGTGGACGAAGGGAAATGCAATGAGTTTTAGACCAGGGTCCTGCATTGAAATGGTACAGGACGTCTCCACATATGTATGCTATAATGCTTTCTCTGTCCGCATACATTCATCTAACATCTATTTGTTTCATACCATATAATACATGTTGTTAAAGTCGTGTTCATAATAAATACAAAATATATATCTGGTTCTTCTTAATACAGTTAAATTTCAATGTCTATGCCGATTGATATTTCTGTTTCGCTCCACTGAGTCAATCAGTACCACTTTATAAGGATATAAATATTGTTTCCGGCCATTGATCTGATACATATTGTGATCGTTTATTATAGGGGTATTTTAAAGGAATAAAAGACACTATTTAGAATGGGTTGTAAAGGCTCATCTTATCATCGAGATTGTACGACTTCTCTTATTTTAGGGCATTTAATTCTTCCATCTTTAGTTTCAAATATTATTCGTGATCGTTTCATTTTGAGTGATTAATAATAGTATATCAACCAAAAGTTGTTAGTTGTCTTATTGACCATATTGCCATTAGCGTTTCACATTGCTTGAACCTGTTTTCTTAGTTAATATCCACCACATCATCCAGATCATGACAGATTTGTATGCCCAATAACTCAAAAGGTTCCTCTGTCCAGCCTAGATCGCATTTCGGGCAGAGTTTCATTTTCGATCTCTTCTTTGAAACTATCAATATCAATTTTGTCTTATCTGTGTTTACTTTTAAACCTAAAAAGCGCGCGAAGAATGTCAATTCATGCAAAACGGCGTAGAGGCATGGTTCAGAATCATCAAGTGAGCAGGTTGTGTCGTCTGCATTGTGCCAGAAGATACTCAATGTCACAAATTCTAATTCCCTTTTTCGCTGGTTATTTCTTGTCAGTATTTCCACGCATAGCATAAATAGATCAAGTGATAACAGATCTCATTGACGGCATCCTCTATATATGTCAAAGAATGCGGAACCAAAACCATTCACAAGAACTCCTGATTGTATTCCATATAACAATGTATACTCTTCAAAAAAAGAGAAATGGCCCTTTTGCTAATGCACTGGGTGCGGTTTTTTTTCGATTCGTGCGTGTTTCCCGACTAATGGTTTGCATTTCCTTGTTGTGATCATTTAGATCCGGGAAAATTGTCATTGACACTATAACACATTAAGCCTCTTCATTTTGCACCTCTTGGTCCGCTAACTTTGCATTTATGGCCAAACATATCCGTATGGCGTTTCTTTTTTTTTTAAGAGTATAGGTATCCATTGTTTGATTGATTCTCAAAAGCCAAAGTAACTCAGTGTTTTGTTTATTTAAGTCCAATCGACAGTATAGAAAGCTTTATCATAATCGATCAACAGTATATTGACTAAGATCGTCTAGTCTAGTCTAGTCTAGTGACCATGACTTTGCTGACAGTCTATGCACTTTCTGTAAAGAAGACTTAGATGATGAATACCATGCACTATTTATATGTCCAGCTTATAATAACTTAAGGATAAGGTATTTGCCCTCGCATTATTATCAATATAAATTCTGTTGTGTTGTGTTGTGTTGTGTTGTGTTGTGTTCTGTTCTGTTCTGTTCTGTTCTGTTCTGAATATCTGTCTTCTTATTTCCCCAATGTATAGTCCAGCCATTAAACCCTTCTGATCTTTCTTAATACGTATATCTATCACAGATTGTATACCACGTGATATGGCTATAGAAGCAACCTTGTAGAACACCGATAATAATGATATGTGACGCCAAGTTTTTGGATATTGTTTTGGTTTATTACATTTAGGTACACGGGTAATTAGTCCTCTTTTTGTGTTTGTTTGTTTGTTATTTAACGTCGCACTCAGCAATATTCTACGCATATGGGATACGATGACATGCATCAACCAAGTCAGCGAACCTGACCACCCGATCCCGTTAGTCGCCTCTAACGACAAGCACAAACGCAATTTGCGGCAAGCATGGGTTGCTCGTTTTTGTGAGATGAATTATTCACCCAGGTTGTTATACAAAACTGAAATATCTTATTAAATGTTTACTAATACCATTCCAGAAGAATTTTCAGAATTCCGCAGTAAATCAATCCAGTCCTGGACTTTTCTCATTTTTCACAAATTTAACTGCTTCGCGCCGAGGACTTCATCACAATTCGTGACGAGTTCTCCTTCAACTTTGTGAGACAACTCATCAGATAGTTTTGGAACTTTAAGTTGACTGAATACTTGACACGTCATGTTCAGAGTAGAGTTTACCATTTAACCTTCTTACTCCTTTGTTCTATAAATATAACCTTGGTTTTCTTCCATTCAATTTATCGATTTATTGAGGTAGTTTCTAGATTCTAAACTAAGATAATATTTGGATGTTTTTTCGCCATGTTCCATTCATGTTGCCTTACATCTAACCGTTATTCCCTGAGTTCCAATTTTAATTATTTCTTCTAATTCCTTAATGAGAGATTCTAAACATTGTCAGTCTGGTATCGATGACACCATTTCCTCACTTTGTTGTTTAATTTATGTTTTATGTTCATTTCCAAAGTTTCACGTGTTCTTTTCTAATACGATGAATATTGTTTAGTTTAACCCCGGATCAGTGGTATGATCATGTCCCATAGGAGAAGGTCGTTCATTGAGAAGTTCCCTTCTTTACCTTTCTCGACTGTTTAATAGTTTCCTTAATAATTTATTTTACTAACTAAACGTACTTTTTGTCTTTGAGAAGTGAATCGTTAAATTTCCAAAAACCGTTCCTTCGCTGCAATTCGGAGTCAAAATTTCAAAGATATTGGATAATGATGAGATACAAGAAAAGAGTCGAATCGAGCTTTAAGGAAGGGTGGGTTGTCTCCATGTGTATCGATTAGCAAACGGGTTCAGTCCCCTACCAGCGTCTACTAAGGCTATTTCAGATTTACCTTTCCGTCCCCCTTCTCGTGCTTTCGGGTGATTTACATTTTCATAGTTATACATATCTAGCGAGTAGTTTTGAATGATATTCCAATCCCCACACAGGATAATGTGATCACTTGTCGAAGATCTATAGTGTTGTCAATTTCATCCTAGAGATCAGGATCATCATGGTTGGGTCCATATGATATTAATACCAAGTTTATAGTCAATAATCTCAACTTCCATTATAAGCATGTTACCTTTTTTATCACATTGTATTTTTTCATATTTGAAGTCAAAGATACTTGCACAAAATTAAAATTGCTATACATCTGGCATTGCTTTTGAACGAGCGGAAATAACATAGATTATTGCCTCATTTTTTCCTTATTGTTTGTTCCATGTTTTTTTGTACCATGTACATCCTGTAAACGATAATCTGTGCCTTCTTTTTCTCAAGAGAAGTGAACATTTCTCAAGGCTTATTTCTATCATGTATGCCCCTAAAAATTTAATTGTTATACTTCATAATACAATCAGTATACTTTAATATTCTCTACATTACGTTGGGGTATGGCAACCCTAGACAGCGAATGGGATTTCTCCCAGGAAGCTCTGCCTTGTCAAACCAACCAAGAACTTTTCGGATAATGTGAGGACATCCCAACACTGCAGCCTTCTGCATTACCCAGATTGTCAGAAGTATTCCTGGTAGCAAACCCGGGTACTCTCTCAATGTCAGTCAACAGATTGGGAGGTACCAAACCAAAGGCACCGAGAACAATGGGGAGTCGGACAGCTTGGTACTTGGGATACAAGCATGTCATTTCGAAAGCGATATTTCCCATGTTTTTCCTCAATCTTGTCAATCACAATAGAGTCAATAGGGACAGAAAATTCAATGATATAAATGGTTTCATTGGCTTATCAAAAAGGACAAGGTCAGGTCTGAGGCTGTATACGGGCCTATTCCAATGAATTTCGTATTTATCATGTTCCATGATCACCTCTACATATTCCGGGTCGTACCATGGATGGACCTCTGTGTCAAAACCACAAGCATTGCGATGACGGTAATAAAATTATTTAGCCATTCCATCTTGTCGCTTCAGATACTGTGTTTGTGCCAAAGCAGGGCATCTATTATTATTATTATTATTTTTATAATCCAAAACTGGCTCCCACAGGAGCTGTCGCTTGGGTGGGATGAAGCGATATCTACATTCTAGATATTGCTGCAATGAAATTGCATTACAATGCTTTGCAGACTATTGTGACATCATTGTTACCATGACGTCACAATCAATAACATCACTAATGTCTCTGCTACTGAAGCTGTTAGTCTACGTTTTACACTGCTTATTACTGTCAGCAAACTGAAAAAGATTAAAGAATGGTGTTGGATGGTAAATATAATCTCACCCTCGTGTCTTATGATATCACATATATCAAATCTCGTTGATAAAAGTGGAAAGACTCCTCGGTAAGCCCCGGAGTTTTTTCCACTTTTATCAACTTGTGTTTATATATTTGAAATCAAGACACGAGGGTGAGATTCTCTATATAACATGACTTCAAAGCAAAATGTGTAGTTCAGCTATTTTGTAAGAGAATATGAAGTAAAAAACCCTGAAGAAAAATAATCAAGCCTTCCAAAGTTTAGCTGTGGCGCAAGGTAATTGACGTCTCAGTCACACATAGAAAAACACAAAATTTTGAAGCTCTCTGTTGTCGATAAAAAAAGGTTTAAATACACTCTCTTGGTTGAATTTATAGATTTGCCCTATATTGTGAATATTGTAATTACCGCAACTCTGCATCTTATAACTTATTATCATGTTTTAACATTCTTTCAAAATGCCTGTCCACATTGGTTGAGGAAGAAGTACCTTTCATTTAATCCCAGCGTTCAGCGTGATGCGGTGGGCAAACTAATTTTTTCAATCAGAGTAACCAAATAGAAAACCAATCTCTTTTAAATCCATGGTAGAATTTCTGCTTAGGTTTCCCGACTCTGCTTTCTGTGTTCTGTGTAGAGTGAGTGAGTGAGGTTGACTTAATGTCGCTTTGAACAGCATCATGTCAGAGAAAAGTGATGCGCACTATAGACGTTTGCCACTTTGGTGAAACCTGGATACATAGCCGGAGAGAACAGGGACTCAAACTCACTATCATAGGCTTCTGGCACACCCGAGGACGCAACTCTGCGTAGCCACTTGCGGTACCTTACACGACATGTCATTACGTCCTGTGTAGAAGAGAAAATGCCTGAGACGCTTAGCAACTAAATAAGTTCCAAAGTATGCAAATAGCCTTCATCATTTGAAGACAACAACGCACACATATGTTACTACATTAGCCAATTAGATTGCTGTAATTAGCATGTCGGTAATGAATATACGTATTATGACTCATTGAACCAATGTCGTACTCAATAAAGCATTTCAATATTCCAGGTACCCAAACTCTGTATATTTAAGTATAGAAGATCAGCGTCAACTGGATTTTGACACAGTGTCTCTTCTTCCCGAGAAGAGTTACGCCAGAAAGACAGTGGGATATCTGTTTTCAATAGCCCATGGTGCAAAAATCATTTATGAAACTGATGACGACAACCATCCACTCCAATCTCTGAAACAGTTTGTTCTGGATCCAACAATGTGGGGACTCCTATATAAAGGGGAGAAGCTCTTCAACCCTTACCGCCATTTTGGACAGCCAACACTGTGGCCAAGAGGCTACCCACTTGGTTCTGTAGGAGAACCAATTACAATCAAATATCAGTTAAATCACTGGAAAACCCCGTCTATTCAGCAGGGTGTGGTCAATGGTGATCCGGATATGGATGCCATTTTCAGACTGACCCGAAAACAAACCCATTCTCAGCTAAATGTGACCTTTGATGACCGGGCTCCACCAGCAATTGTTCCAGCTGGGGTGTTCTCACCCTTTAATTCTCAGAATACTCTTTTCCTTTATGATGCATTGTGGGCAGTCCTGATTCCAACTACAACAACGTTCCGAGTGTGTGACATCTGGAGAGGCTACTGGGCTCAGAGACTTCTGTGGGAGATGGGAGGAAACTTAGGATTCTTCCCACCAAATGCTTTCCAGAAGAGGAACTCCCACTCCTATATGAAAGATGCTGTGAATGAGAAGGACCTATATTTCCAGACAGAACGCCTCGTTGATTTCCTGTCCAAATGGAGATGTGGAGCAGATAAGACATTCTTTGTATGTATGGCTAA
The DNA here is from genome assembly GCF_023055435.1 of Haliotis rufescens. Lineage (NCBI taxonomy): Eukaryota > Metazoa > Mollusca > Gastropoda > Lepetellida > Haliotidae > Haliotis > Haliotis rufescens. The sequence goes on from NW_025964361.1 coordinate 14,304,396, forward strand.
ACTATCAACTGACATGGAGCATTAGCAATTTTGGGAGGAACGGGATGTACGTCTGACTTCTCTCTGGATCAAGGATTTAAATACTCTAGGTTACAAGGAACCAGAAAGAATTCCATTTGGTTTGCTTAATGACAGTGCACAGGTCACGAATGATTTGAAATTGCCTAATCAAACTTATTTGACTGACCAACAGGTCAATGTCACATTCTGGGCACCTGAACAGACACGACCCATGATATTTTCCACAGATAAGGAATCACCTGCGTTTGTGTCACACATTAGTCAAATAGTTTCATATTGCAGTAATCAATCATTTAGCACATATAAACTGAAACCCATTACATATCCTAGTCTTCTTTTGATCGTTGTCTTTAACTGGCCCCACTATGAGAACCTCGCATTTCTTGAGATGATGTATAGCTTGCATTTCCCGCATATTGTCTACTGTGGAACCAACAAAGATCAATTTGACGCACATGCTAAACTCTTACACAAACCTTTGTCCTTCATAGAGCTTGATATTGGTGATGGGTGGTTTGGTCATAACTGTTTGATACAAGCAATGAAAATGCAGTTTAGAGTTGATGGATATCTGTACATTAGCGATGACGTGTTGCTAAATGTGTGGAACATTCATCTCCTCTTAACAAACTCTGGGTTTACCGCTCGAGTGTTGTACAACAGTCTGAACCAATAACATGGGATCGTCTTAAAAATCCCAAGGTTGGTTTGAAAACTTACAAGGCTGCCCTTGAAGCTTTAAAATTTGTAGATGCACACAGATATACCTTATTCACAGAAATACTTTTGAACAATTCCGGATTGGAAGATGGTTTCTTTATCGGTGCATCAGACATTGCCTACGTTCCTGAACAATACAAAGATGACTTTTTGTATTACATGGAACATTTTTCAAAATTCAACCTATATCTTGAGATTATATTTCCGACTGTCTTTCGTGGAATAGAAAAGTTGAATAATGTTTATGAGATGCCTGCAACATATATTCAGCACGGAGATGTTAACAGAACAAAAAAGTATTTTGAAACAAGGCACCTTTTTCTTCATACTGTTAAACTATCAAAATTAATCTATAGGCCTGAAGGAAGGAAATTCGTCTGTGAAACATTCTTCCCTCTAACACTGTATGACTGATGAAGAAAGGGATCCACAAGTTATTTTGGATAATTAATTCAACATTCAATAAAAGACCATTGGGGCATCATGTATATACTCTTATAACATTAGGGGATCCTGTGTGCGTCTTATGAACAAATTATATAGGATAGGCTCAGTTATCTGTCAGTCATAAAACGCCTAGGGAGTGCTCTGTGATGCAACTGGAATACTGCTCAAAGCTGCGTTAAACCCAACTCATTTAACTGCAGAGTGGTTCATTGTATGCACATCGCAGATGGCACATTGCTGACATTTCATATTGCATATTGCAGGATTCACTAATTGTTTCTAAGTCGAGATTTCCAGTGCGGTATGTATTTGCTCCAACAACAGACTACAACTATTAAAACACATCACACTGTCAATACAAATGCTACCTGGCTCTGTGTGACCCAAAAGCCATCCTTGATTCAAGTTATCAAATGATAGTTGTTTACAAGACAAAGGTTTTTTTGCGTAAGATATTTGACTTATGTCAGATTGCTATAATTTGCACATTTAATGTATTGATCACAAGTGTTTTAGGTAAGATATTAAACTTGTGTCCAATTGCTATGAATTGTACATTTGATGTATTGACACAAGGGTGTTACTTAACTTGTGTCGGATTGCTATAATGTGTACATTTGATGTATTGATCACAAGTGTTTGAGGTAAAATATTTAACTTGAGTCCGATTTTTGTAATTTGTACCTTTGATGTATCGCCACAAAGGGTTTATAAAAGTTATTTGACTTGTGACCGACTGCTATCATTTGTACATTTAATGTATTGATTACAAGTGTTTTATGTCGAGCAATATTCTAGCAGTACCAGTCTTTGGTGTTTACATTTTACAACTTTTGAGATACAATCGAGCATGCTCTTTCCACCAAGATTCCAAAGAGCGCCATACGACTTTTGCTCAAAACATTTAAGGCCTCAGTAAAGCTTTCAAAACGTTTTATGGCAAACATATGGAGGACAGATTAGACGCATCAGTGACAAAAATGATGTCCGATGCAATTCCCTATTTTGACTTGTACCCGTGTTTTTTCAGGTAAACAATTGACTTGCCTGTGCATGTGTTTGTGACGGGTGCCACCGGTGTGGCAGTGTATGCTCACCTTTTCGCAAACTCCTGGTATCATTACTATTTGATAGTGACCCATAAACACATGCTCATGATATAGTCGGAATCGTACAATCGACTTTGCTTTGTGTAGAGATTTCTATTGGATATGAAACAATGTTTGGAATCTGCATAATCTTCCATTTGATAAGACCCGTGAAGATCCGGGGTAGAATAGGTCTTCAGCAGCCCATGCTTGCCGTAAAAGGCGACTATACTTGTCGTAAGAGGCGACTAACGGGATCGGGTGGTCAGGATCGCTGACTTGGTTGATACATGATGCTCATGATGTCAATCACTGGATTATTTGGTCCAGCCTCGATTATTTTACAGACCGCCGTCATATAGCTGGAATATTGGAGTGCGGCATTAAACAACAAACCAACCAACCAAATCTTTTCTAATATTTGCATACAATGAACAGACTAGCTAAAAATGGTATTCATCTTCTATCTCGTGGCAAGTACAATACTTACACAATCTGTTTTCCCTTGATATCGCTTAATGTCTAACTTTTTTCTATTAGAAGGTCATGAGAACTACATCTGAAACGGGATAGTGCTGTTCGGAATTTCTTAACATTTATATCCAAAATATATGTTTCAGTAAGAATGAATTATTTAAAACAGGTGTAATGATTTAACTTCTTGTGTAAACATAGTGAAGAGTACCGCTTTTGAAAATACATATCTTTCAGCCCTTGTATTAAATTATATACGAAATGATCTGGTACTGTTACATGTTGCTCTCTCCAAATGTAATCATACCCGCAAGATTGGAGTATGTTTTTGACACCCGAGGCTCAGTTATTTTTACCTCTGCTATCGTAAAGAATCATCATGTGACAGCATTTCTTTGGGAATCTGGTACTCTGGCATTTTAAGCAATTTTATCCAATATTTTATTACTTTTATGTAACTAAATATATACTTAGGGTATCTCCCACATTCCCCGTAAACTGTAACATTTGGGGTGTTGAATTGACTCCTAAAAATCTTTTACACGCAAATAGATGTACCTTCTCTTTTTATCATAGTTTTCTAGACCCCATACTTCAGCACCACAGAGTAGAATAGGACTGATCTGTGTCGAAAATCTTGAAAAAAGTATCATAGCTGATATTTCCAAGGGGTTTTAGGTTTTTGTAAAATGCCAATTAAAATCTTTTTGGCTTGCAGTGCGTCTTTGTAGCGATGAAGTGACCAAGTAAATCGATTTGTGAAATGTTATTTCTTACAACCTCAAGTTTTTTTACCTTTATATAACCATTTTTCTCGTTTTGGCAATTTCCCTTCATTTTTTAAAACTTTTACCTTTGCCTTATCGATATCGACCTTCAATTTCCATTTGTTACAATAGTACTTATATGGAGTAGAAAAAGTTTAATAGTTTCCGGATGGGGTTGGATGCCCTCGTTACAATTTTCAGATATTTGTATCGAAAGTTCATTTATGAAAACCGAAAACAGAAATGGACTTAGAATACACCCTTGTCTAACCCAAATACTACAATAGAAGAATCAGATAAGATGTTACTGTTTCAAACACAAACCTTCACATTGTGATATATGCAACATAGTAATTTACCAATTTTAGTACTGATACCTTAAGATTTGCAAAGGGACCACAACATGTTTCTGTTAATTTAGCCAGCAAAATCAACAAATATAACATACATTTTGTCTCCTTTTCGTGCTAAATATTTCTGTACAAGTGTCTGCAATATAAATACATTATCAAGTGTAGAGTATCCATCATGCCTGAAACCGGCTTGTCCTTCATCTATCTTATTAAAGGAATCGGTCCAAAATACAAAACGTTTGCATATAAAACTGGTAAAAATCTTACTGAAAACACTCAAAAGAGTTATACCCCTATAGTTGTTGGTGACATGAGTTGATCCCTGTTTGTGCAAAGGAATTATAATCCCCAAAGTCCACTGTTCTGGAAAATAAGTCAAGCATAACCTTAAAAAGGATTTCAAGGTAGGGAAGGAGAATATCGAACGAATATTTAAAACATTCAGGAATCAAGTTATCTTCACCAGCTACTTTAATACTTTTTAAGTTTGCAATTTTTCTGAAATTTCTTTTCTTGTTATAGGCGAATCAAGAATATCTTAAGTTAACTGACAAAAAGTTACCAAATGCATTTGATTCGTCGATATCAAAACATCTTTCCTCGTTCTCTGTAGAAGTTGAAAATAGATCCTTGAAATAGTTAAACCGGTCATCAATTGGAGTATTGTTTTGTGTATAACAATTAGTATTTAGTCCTTTAAGAGTGGTCCAAAATTGTTTAGAATCGCGTGTACAATGTTCAAGTTTTTCCTGCTTCACTTTGAAACAAATCGCTTTCTTTTCTCTGCATACACTGTTGTATTTATTTTTATATGATTATACTTATATAATGAGTTATTTTCCTTTTTTCTCCTAAAATTGTTTAAATATTTACATCTTTTTTTTTAAGTAGCTCACATTCACGGTAAAACCACTGTTGACTAGATGTGTTAAAAGTACACTCTTTTCATATCACTTGCTGCGTGCACAAGGCCTCTGACATGAACACTTTCGTCTATACTGTGTAACACTTCCTCAGCAGCCTTTTCTAATAAAGAGAATCATCCACTGCTCAACAAGTTGTACATAAATTGGTCAGCTTTATCATTTACCCAAACGAATTTGGAAGCCTTATTACCATGAGTCGTCACGATATGGTTGAAATATTGCCGATGTGACGTAAAGCATTACCTCACTCACTATTACCATGAGCTTGCACGGAAGTATGTAGCCAGCCATGACAGGAAAGTGAGAGGATTCCGTGCGTGATACCATGTTGAAATTACAGCATACGTCAAACAACTCAGATGAACAGATAATGTAATCTATCACGCTAGCACCTTGATTGTCGATATAAACGTGTAGTCTTCAACTTCTGAGTCTGACCCACGTCTTCCATTCATGATATGTATATTTAAGACACTGCATAAATTTATCAAACTTGTTCCAATGTTATTTAACACATTGTCTGCTCCCCCACCTATAGCATGACATTCTTCAAAATTACATGGAGCGGTCAGGTAGCCTAGTGGTTAAAGCGTTCGCTCGTCACGCCGAGGACCCGGGTTCGATTCCCGACACAGGTACAATGTGTGAAGCCCGTTTCTGGTGTCCCCCACCGTGATATTGCTGAAGTATTGCTGAAAGCGGCGTTACACCAAACAAACTCACGCTCAAAATAACAAATTTCCCCCAATTTAAATATGCAACCATAGAGCCCCCAGGTTGCCCTTCCTTTTGCGTGCGTCGTTCATCGGCAGTTGTAGGGACTGGGCGCACATTGTGCAGACGCCTTTGAACCTCATCCCACAAGTGTTTGATGGGGTTCAGATCAGGGCTGAGGGCTGGCCACGGTAGAACAAATTCTGACGCCGCCAAATTCTGACTCTTCCGTCAGCATGGGAGACACAAAAGCGACTTTCATCTGAGAAGATGACACGCCTCCACTAACGATGACGCCAATTGTGATGACCCTGTGCCCACTGAAGTCGTGCTTATCGATTCCGTGGTCGGATCACAGTGTCCCGGCTAATGTGTCGATTATGTGTCCCTATGGTCTGTCGAGCACTTTCACTTGCAGTTAGGAACGGATGTCGCTGGTGTTGCCGGGTAATCTGCCGATCTTGTCGAGGTGCGTGGTGACACTAGGACGACCGCTCCGAGGAAGTCATCTGTGGTCTGTGTAGCATTGTACCGATGCAGGAGACGGTAAATTGTGGCTATGTTAACATTGAAATGACGGCAACATCCTGGACAGACTCTCCAGCTTCCAAACGTCCGATAGCCTGGTTTCTCTGAACTGGAGTTAGGCGTGGCATTGTTGACCAAGGAGTGGTAGGTCTAAGAATCGGCCACAGTTTTATACCCACTACAGTTCGTGACAGTTCGTGCATTTTCGATTTCTCGAGGAATGGGTGCATTATACCCACATATTCATTAAAATGGTGCGTTTTGGCGATTCATTTTTTATGTTGCGTTTTTACTCGGGGCTTCGAAAATGCAACCAAAAATATTGATAACACCATCAGGCTTCACTACATGCTAAATCTCGTATCAATTTATGGTTCCGTGTTTGTTACCTATTTGCTTAAAACCACTTGCGTTTCTTTTGCGTGTGAGTATATATTATTGTTGAAAGGCTTGCATAAAGCACTCCTATCGTGTGTTGTATGCTAAATGCCATTGCTTGTCGTTAAAGATGCACGGAATTGTGTAACGTGAATACCGTAGCCATTCCTAAATAAGGTATCATAAGTTAACTACCGTGCAAAAGAAACTTACCACTTGTAAATTCAGTTGAATGATAAACGGTGCGATAAGTTAGAACATTCACTAAAACACACCCTGTGCACACACGAAAGTCACTCTTTGCAGGATTCGGTGAATTTCGTGCAGTCATGAAAAATGGTCAAAACAGGATTTTGGGGAACTGATAAAATGTTCGTGCATGATTGTTGCATTAATACCGACGTGGGGCAGAGCAAGGATGCAGCATAGAAAGGAACATCAGAGAAATACCGTAACTCCCACAAGAGGAACGTAACAGAGCTATTGGTATGGCCGATATGGGGGCCTCTCAAGGGCACATTGCAAGAACCTTTAACTGCAGTCAAACCAGTATCAGCAACTTGTTGAGCCGTTGTCAGCAAACAGGCCAGACACACGACTGTCCAAGATCGGGAAGACCACGTTGAAGACCGCTACATCCGGACAAACCACCTGCGGAACCGGTACTTGACGGCGAAGTCAACGGCACTTGGACACCCCATTGGCAGGCGAACAATCTTTACGACGACTCCGCATTGCGGGTATCAGAGCCTAACACCCCTCTGTGGAACTGCCTTGACCCCTCTACGCCATCAACGCAGATTACAATGGGCAAGAACTCTACGGCGGTGGTAGCGGCGTGATTGGGAAAGGGTGCTGTTCACAGATGAAAGTCGCTTTAACTTGTTCTGAAATGATGGCCGAGTCCGTGTTTATCGACGTAGGGCAGAGCGGCTGGCACCTAACTGCATCCAAGATCTGCACCCTTATGGTGTAGGCGGCATCATAGTATGGGGTGGTATTTGTGGTCAGAGGACAACAAGGCTTGTCATCATCCGTGGGAATCTGACTGGCCAAAGATGCAGAGATGAAGTAGTAATGTCATTCTTACGTGGACAGCCAATTGGTACCCTTTTGCAGCAGGATAATGCCCGACAACATACCGCCAGACTTGTTCAACAATATCTGCACAACGTTAACATCAACATATTGCCTTGAAGCCACAGCAGAAGCACACGCAATTTTATCAGCACTTAAATATATCAAGAACAAATCCAAACATAAAGAATTCATTATTTTTTCAGATTCACTTTCGTGCCTTCAGGCTATTAAAAATATGTCTTGAAAACATCCAGTTTTAGTTGAAATACTTCAGTTATTTAATGATCTTGCTACTGGCCAATATGACATCGTCTTTTGTTGGTTATCCAGCCATGTTGGGATCATTGGTAACACAATGGCTGCTGCTGCTGCTAAGGCAGCGCTCAACAAATCTGTGACACCACTTCTTATACCCTATAGTGATTATAAACCTCTTATTAGATGTTTCATCAGAGATCTAATGCAGAAGAAGTGAGACATCCAAGCGGGTATAAATTATTGCATAAAATAGGTATAAATATGTTCACGATAAACCTAATGTGAGTATAAACAGTCTGCCATTTAACCCGTATGAATGTGCGTATGGTTTGTTTTCTATGTTTAATCCGGTCAATATGCTGGCTAGTAATTGTTGTTTTGTAACTGTTTACTGTATGATGTAAGATTGATATATATCATCAATCCTGTATTGTTGGTAATATTGTAGAATTTCATAGTGGTGGTTACAATTATGTATATATGTTTCAGTAAGTATAATGGTAGCACTTTATATCTTATCTTGTTAATCGAATCTGTGATATTCCAGTTTTTTGTACTGTCCATCGTTGACAGCTTTTTATTGAGTCTAAATATATGTATTATTAATGTGCTTCTCGTCACGATATGGCTGAAATACTGCCGATGTGACGTTAAATCTTAACTCACTCACTCTTATCTAGTTGACAAGAAATACATGTGATCAATGTATTATCCCTTACATAGGATTCCTGTACGCGTTTTCTGTCCGGTGAATGGGTGAGTGGACACACTCCCGTGTCACCCACAGCGTAGGTTTCTCTGTGCAGAGCTAAAGTCTGTTTCATTATTATGCCTTGTTATTATTATGGTCTTCATATCAACAGATATTTTGTGCATCACATGTAAACATGTGGTCATATATAGTCACTTGTACTGTATTATTGTGCTATACCTGTATAGGATTATTGATATGCGCATTCACGTACTTAGTTCATCATAATATTTTCACCACGTGTGATTACATTTTATGTATATTGGTTATTTATTATTATTACAGAGTGACTTCCTCCACTACCATGGAATAAACTGATAGTTCCCTACAACCCGTAGCCCGTGGTTTATGTATATGCCATCCTTACTATACTGTCTTCACTGGGGAATACATTGTTGCAGCCAGAAGATAGTGGTGTAAGGTGTCACTGATCAAATGTATTTCTTGTCAACAAGATAAGATATAAAGGTTTCTTGTTTGGTTTGTTGTTTAACGCCCCACTCAGCAATATTCCAGCTATATGACGGTGGTAAGATATAAAGGGCTACCATTATACTTACTAAAACATACATACATAATTGTAACCACGACTGTGAAATTCTGCAATATTACATACAATACAGGATTAATGATATATATCAATCTTACATCCTACAGTAAACATAGAAAATAAACCATACGCACAGTCATACGGGTTAAATGGCAGATTGTGTTTTTTCATACGTTAGGTTTATCATGAACATATTTATACCTATATCCTGCAATGATTTATAGTAGACCTAATTTACAATTTATATAACAACTAAAATGTATAATAACTAACCTTTGAGTTGTACAATATTAAATCCGGTGTGCAATCCTCAGGCAGTGATAGCGTAACTAGTTAGTTACATGGCGGATGACATGTATATTTGAAACAGGACCAATCAAGTGAGATGCTTGGCCTGGGCTATTGTTACGACACCAAGGACAATGACATGAAAATAGATCCACCCAGATACCCTTTTACCTAAAATGTAATCAGCGCCGTGACACATAATTGTGCAGTAAACATAAAAGCAAGAGACAAACGGACTGACCACAAATTGCAACTTATAAATAAGATTAACATGATTAGTTATACATTTATGTACACGATATAATATCACTAAATTAATACCTGTTACATGATGTTATTATCAACTGACATTATTGAAGGCTCTGTCCAGGAGATTAAAGTATCGTCAAATTGTTGTCCCCCTGTGTGACACGTAATCCTAACATAATCGATGCAACTATCATCAACCAGTATTTTTAAGCCAACTCATTGCTGAGTATTTTTTAATATTGACTAGTATTGTGCACAACCACCAGTAGCTAAAGTGATGACGTAAATCCTGCTGGGGTATCATGCAGGAAGCCGAGGTACTGTAAGTCCTCATGATCCCCAGCGAGGTGGCCTAGCTTTGGTTGCTGGTGGCCTACTTGGTCACGTCGCTATATGGCTGAAATAAAGCCGATGCGACGTTAAATTCTAACTCACCCATCACTCACACTCACGGGGATCATGAAAGATGAAACGAAAATCAATCAAATGTGGAGAACAGAGGTCAGACTACACGCTATGTTGCCGATGGCTGAATATTTATCCAGTGGTCAGTGGATTGTGACGACTGACAAAAAACTTGCATTCTCGGTGGTTTGTAGAGACGAAGGATTACGATCGTACATAATAACAATTTTGCCACCATCAGGTGTAGTTAAACATAATATATCATGTTCGGCTTCAAATGATCACCTGTCTCTGTTTCATTACTTAATGAAAATAAGTATCAAGTAGATGACATGTTCGTGGAGTTAGGGACCGAGTACAACGTTTCTAATATGTTACTTTGGAAGCCGTTCAGCAAAGTCATTGCTCAAATAAACCTAGTGGCTTTGCCTAAGAAATTGAAAAGTATTGAAAAGATATCAATGGATAATTTGATTAATCAGTTGGAATTAGGTGACAAAGAAGAGCCAGAAACGAACTCTAACTTGGAATCTCTGTTGCTGGTAGTGGGATGAGTGTTATTAATAGTCGTTAGTGTACTGTTGTATCCGGTAAAACCCTGGCTAGCAAAAAGAGAACGTGGTGGGAGAAGTTCGAGATGGTGTCGGTTGAAACTATGCTAAAAAAGAGTATAGTGTTTTCTCTCCGAGGGTCGGACACCCTAATCCCTTGGTGAAAAGAGTATAACTGAAGACGCACGCTGCCTCGATTATTTAAAGACCGCCGTCAAATAGCTGGAATATTGCTGATTGTGGCGTTAAACTACAAACAAACAAACAAACAAACAAACAAACAAACAAACAAACGTGTGTATAGGTATACTCTTAATAAACTTACACAGTGTGAAGCAAGAGGCTAGTGAGGCTAGGACCTAGTCCTGCACTATGTGTGTGAAATGTGTATGAGGCCTTGTATGTGTATGTACCATCCAAACACACATGGTAGCCTATACTCCATCGTGACTTTGATTATTAAAGCGTAAAAGACAAGTATTATTTCTCTTGACTAAACCGGTACAGGCTTTAAGTGTCAAATATTTGCAACTCAACCGAGACAAGTTGCTTTACCGTCAGAAAATATGGGGCCTTTCTTTGAAATGCTCTGGGTGCACTAGACGACACGTCACGGTCCTTAATTTTTTATAAAATGATTTTTTGTGTTCAGTACAAACTATTTAGGACATATACAAGAAGATACAATAAATCATATAAAAAGCAAACTGTGCCATATCCGCCCTCAGGGCATTTCAAGTTTAGACAGTTGCCGGGCTTTTCGCTCCCATTGAAAAGTATTCTTCGGTCAGTGCTTTACCTATAGACTACTGCACCGGAGGTACATGTAGTTATATAGTGCAATAAGTGCAATAATCTTGGACGCGACGTTAAACTCCATTTCACTTCACCTTCCCCTGTGTGAATCTCGGGTGGAATGTGTCCTCAGCACCCTATTGCTTGTCGTAACAGGAGACTAAATTGCCGTGGGTTGCACCCCTGTGTCGGTGTGGAAGGCATTCTGGTCGTTGGGAGAACTGGAGCCAGGAACAATGTTCCTTTTGCCCAACACACCACTTCGACTCTGACTTCACCTAGAATGTGCCCGGTCCTATCAATCGGCTGTTCATATCAAGCCCTGTGCATGAAGTTTTGATATGGCTTGACACAATTCGCTTATTTTTAAATAGTGAGTTAGTGGGTGGGTGATATTTAACGTAACATCGGCAATATTTCAGCCTTATCGTGACGAAACAGTTATTAAAAATATATTTAGATTGAATAAAAAGCTGTCAGCGAGGGTCAGTATCATAACTTAGGTATCACAGTTTAGATTTTTAAAACTAGTTTAGAACATTTAAAAGAATGCATTATCATTCAACAACACATGTACAATATGAAAATTGGCTATAGATCACCAGCAACTGAAGTTAGGAACCATGCTAGGGACCGTGGGGACTTACGATACTTCTGCTACCTGCACGGATCCCCGGCAGGATTTACACCATCCCTTCAGTTGCTGGCGATGATACGGAATTCAGCAAACAATTAAAAAGCAAAGATACTTCGTTTAAAACTGTTGTATGAATAAAGGTACTTTGTAGGATTTGGTCTAACATATCCTCTCAGGGGGACAATATGTTTACAGTAATGCAACCGCCTTTGAGAATACCGCCACTAACCTTCTTAGTTACAAATTATACACTACCAATATTATAAAATATAACTATCTAAACATTTCAAAATATTATAAAAAAAGTTAAATATATTTTTGAAAAAAAAAAAATAATTAAATGAGAGTGAGTGAGTTGGGTTTAACGCCGCTCATAACATTATTCCAGTTATATCACGGCGTGTTAGCTTAATGTGGGAGGAAAGCCTGAAGTGATGTAGGTCTCAGACGTTTACCACTTCGGTGAAACCCACGAGCACGGGTATGGTGCTGACAAACCTAGAAACATAATCGATGCGAACCGGGATTCGAACCCACAATCATAGGTTTCTGGCGTGCCCAAGTCACAGCGAATCGCGACGACTGGGCCACCCATTCCCCCAATTAAATGAGATATAATACTATTAAATAGATCCTTAATAGATGCTGATTTGACATAAGTATCCCTTTGACGGAAAAAATCAACACAGTCAAGAAGGACATGCCTGGCTAAATTCTTTCATCACAAGGGATACAGAACGGAGGTTCGCCACCCTTCAACAAATACTCATGGAAGAAACGAGAATGGCCAATACGACATCGTCGTAAAATGACCTCTTCAAATCTGGACTGACAACCGAAGTAGGTGTAACCGATATTTGGTTTAATGTCATGTAATTTATTAATACCTACACGGGTGTCCCTCTTCTTTTGCATGAGATCTCGGATATATGATCTAATTCAGGCGTGTGATGAGTGTATGGAATCAGAAGTAGTGTCACAGATTTGTTGAGTGCTGCTTTAGCTGCAGCATCACCCATTGTGTTACCAACGATGCTAACATGGCTTGGTAACCAGGACAAATCGATGTATTGACCAGTAGCAAATTCAGTCTATAATCTAAGAATTTCGATTAAAAGTGAATGTGTGGTAGACTGATTTTTATTTGCCTGAAGACAGGAAAGACAGTCGGAAAATATAATAAATGTTTATGCTTTGATTGTTTACTAATGTATTCTGGTACTGTCATCTATAATATGGCTTTTGATGCGGCTGTAAAGGTGGAACAGTTATCTGCCATACTGTATGATATTGTCCTGGGTGCCGTTGTACAAAGCGATCTTGAGGCTAAGGTGATCGTTACCCCCACACCTTAACACAGACTTACGACAGTTCTAGCGCTAAGGTTGTTTTGTACAACGACACCAAGGATCCAATGATAGTGGCGCTGGTAATTGCGTCACCGTCCTAAGATCCATCTGTAAAGATAGATTTGTAGGTATATAAAAACTTCTTAATTGATTATATTCTTGTTTATAAATTAGTTGATTGGTGTCGAATCTATTTAGTTTAGTTAATGTAAGATCCACCTCTGGTTTTACAAACTGCCATGGTGGAGAAGACAAAAGCAGAGCGGGGACTATATTGTTAAGATTTATTTTAGTAGAAGAAGTATCAGATAGTAGTCTAATTCCAAGTGGTGGAATAAGAGATGATTTTTTTTATTGTTAGGATGTTCGTAAAGAGGATTAAACATAAGTCATACGCCGGATTGGAGTTATTAGAACGTAATGTAGAGATATGTTGTGACGATAATTTAATGCGACGTTGTTTAAGGGATGGCTCGTCAGCTTCCACGAACAAACTGTGAATAGGCGAAGTTCTGAAGGATCCAAGGCAAAGCCTAAGTCCCTGGTGATGAATATTATCAATTAATTTGAAATTGCTTTTACAAGCCCCACCATAGACGATGGAGCCATGATCAAGTTTAGAGCGGAAAAGTGTTCTGTATAGATGGATGAGGGTTTCCTGATCCCCTCCCCATTTAGATTTGGAGACAACCTTAAATAAATCTAGGGCCTTCCGACATTTATGTTTTAATCTGGGGAAGAAAGGTCAAATGTTGATCGAAAATTAGACCTAAGAATTTGCTTATTTTACAACTTTAATAGGAATGTTTGTTTAAAATTAAATTTCGTTCTCTGTGGGGTTTATTTTCCACATAAATTTATACAGATTGTTTTAGAATTGGAGAAATGAAATCCATTTTCTAAAGACCATTTCTGGATTTTATTTTAAAATAGCTGCAGTTGCCTTTCAATATTATGCATGTTCATGTGGAATCATCCACACAAGAAACTATCCATCAATGGAATCATTTAAAACTTTAATTTAACTGTTTATCTTAGTATTAAACTATGTGCCAGACAAGATACTGCCTTGTGGGACACCCTGATCCTGATTATCATGATCAGACAGGGTAGAACCCACGCGGACTTGAAATTGCCTGTCGGTAAAAACTTGGATATAAATTAAGGCAAACGGCCTCGCAATCCAAAATCATGTGAATCTTTTAAAATACCGTGTTTCAGGTAGTGTCATACGCTTTTTTCTAGATCGAAAAAGATAGACACTCCATGTTGTTTATTGATGTCTGCATTTTAAATGAATGATGCCAACCGAACTAAATAATCTATAGTACTTCCGGAAACCACATTGTATATCAGTAATAAGATTGTTGGTTCCAAGTACCAAACTTGTCGATTATTTATAATGCGTTCCATGGTTTTGCAAACGCAGCTTGTAAATGGATATTGGTCGGTATGATCTCGCTCGGGTTTGGGTATTGAGACAACTGTGGCATCCCAACATGAAGGAGGAAATTTCCCCGACTTCCAAATATCATCAAAATTGTCAATCGTGTTTCTAAAGATGACTCTGGTAAGTGCTTGAGGAGTTGATAATGTATGTTATCAGTTTCTATAGCAGTATGGTGAGCTTGTCCAATGGCAGCTCCTGAATAAAAAAACAGTTCATTATAATCTTCCCCATTATCTGAATTTAAAATTAATAGTTTTCTGTTCTTGTTGCTTTGATACTTTATGAATTGAGATACATAGTTAGATGAGGAATAGTGTTTAGCCAAAGTTTCCCAAAGTTTATTAGCAATATCTGATTTATGAGTTAGTAGTTGCTCACCATTGTTTAGATGGTGAATACTATATTTAGTGCCCTAACCCTTGATTTCGTTTGGTCATGTTCCATACCTTGGACATGGGCGTTTGTGAATTTATTTTTGAAACATAATTTCGCCAAGATTGACGTTCACTATGCTTATATGTACGCCAAGCTTTTGCGTTTACAACTTAAAAAATATTTAAACTGTAGATCATAGGGTGGCGACGGAAATAACGTTCAGTTCCTTACCTTCCTAGCTTGTTTGCAGTCATCGTTAAACCATGGTTTACGTGTGGGGAATAGCAGAGGACTTTGGAACACATTCTTCAGCTGTACTGTTTACTTAATCACAAAAGTATTGTATTGGGTCAGGAACGTCAATAAAGCGTAAGGGTGTTAGTTTGGATGTGCAGAGACTGTCATACAGAGGCCAGTTAGCTTCAGTAAAGTTCGCTCGAGATGTTTGTGGAACATCAAAGGGGGTATTACGGATAAGAATGGTTGGAAAGTGGTCACTTCCACAGAAGGTCGTCGTGGACGGACCACTCAAATTCATTCAGCAGGTTGGAATCGGTAATAGACAAATCAAGAGAAGAGTATGTGCCTGTACCAGGTTGAAAATATGTTTTTGAATTATCATTTTAAAGGCAGGAAGCATTGTTGGAAATAAAGTCTTCCAGGATCTTTCCTTTACTTCATGTATGATCACTACCCCAAAGTCGATCATGTCCGTTCATATCGCCCATTGTGATACAGGGCTTAGGCGGCTGGTCACAGAGAGTTGAAAGATCGATTTACTGAAAAGATGAAGACGGGGGAATGTAAAGAGGAGTGTAAACAATGTGCGTGCTGATACGTGCTGCGATAGCCTGTACAGGAGTAATGAGAGGCATAGGATTATGAAGAACACCCTGCCTCACCAAGATTGAAGAACCTCCAGTTGCCTTATAGGAATCATTTTGTCTAATGTTGAGTTCATCTGTAGTTTTAAAGTGAGATCCTGTAAACAAAAACCTGATGGCTTCAAATAGTGTGTTAATAACTGCAAATCATTATAATTGTCCTTTAAAGTTAGTCCTCTGCAGTTCCACTGTATAATAGGACTAGAAATGTTCATGGTGGTTCTACGGGTGATCTTGGCTTGGAGGGAAGTCCACTCCCATGGTCTGTTTGAGATGGAGTGACTTCCTTCGCCAAAGGTCCAAACTGATTATGAACTGTAACAGTCGTGGACTGAGAAGAAGGCACCTGCCAGTGTTGGAGGGAAAAGGCCTTTTTTAGAGTTTCTCTGTTTTTGTTTAAGGTAAATCTTCATGAATTGGTGATGAGTCTGATTCTAATAATTCTGATGAATGTACAAACTCCGTCTGTGAAGCTGATGTTCTTGTTGCTTTACACTTTGAGATGTTTGAGCTGTAGTGTCTTGTATCATCTGCTGATCACTAACCCAAGAGATGATTGTTTGGCATCCTGTTGATAGTGTGGCAACTTTAACAACAGGGGTTACAGTTGCTGCTGCTGAGTAAGATTTGGTTGAAGTATTTGGAGATTGTGACAGATTATTTTTTTAGCATCATGAAAAGAGATATTGTTATTGTGTTTGATTTGTAATATTTATGATTGAAGAAGAAATTCTGGACAAAGTTTAGCGGAGGCCAACTGGCCCCTCTTGCAATTTGCACATTTGATGGTATCTGTGCACTCAGCAGTCTCATGTGACCCACTGCAGCGGACACAGATTGTTCTGAAAGTGCAGGTCTTAGCACCCTGTTCAAATGTTGACATTTGTAACATCGGAGTGGGGTTGGTACATAAACCTTCACTCCGATATTAAAATATCCAGCTTTGATAGATTTAGGAATTTTTTAAAGGGAAAAAAGTAAGACATATGTGTTGGTCTTGATGCTGTTATCCTCTATTCTTGTGAAACGCTTGACAGCTGTAACGCTGATTTGTTTGTTCAGTCACGATTTAATCTTCACTCGTGTCTGCCACACATCGGGCTCTGTCTCTCACGATGCCTCGACACGAGTTCAATGTCCTGTGTGCCGAGACAGCAACCTCTACATTTGGAAATTGGGTGATTGATAACGGGTTAGATATTGTTGTCTCCTGGCAAATTCCACACGTATGGAGCGATTACGCAGGCGGGTACCACAACAACCATTGATGGCCTTAGAAATGGCAAACGGTTCAATTTCGTAGGTTGATTATCATAAGTCTCGATTACAATGAATCAAGCCCAGGAATCAAATTGGAGATCAGTTTCCTCATCAGAAGAGCTAGCATCTACTTGTTTTCTTTTTTAACCAGAGTGTTTTCGAGACATAATGACAGAAAGTGGTTCTGAACCCCTTCACCACACCCATCATCGAGTGTTAACAAGGATAGTGTCTTATTGTATTGGATATCCAAAATCCAAAACACCAGGGTTACAGGGGTGTTACACTCCAGCAAATATGAAATGAAGAGCTGTATTTGTCAACTAAATTCACTACCAAGCTAGTTCTGCTAATAACAATAATTTAGAGACATACAGAATACAACATTACCAGATTGGCCCTTCCTTCTGGCATACGACTCTAGGCAATGTATTATTTCAATAATTGTGCTGAACATACCAAGCAATATATTTCTGAAAATTAACATACATGTATGTACACAAATAACAATTAGCTTGGCGTGACTGTACTGTAGCTTTGTATTCAACATTTCTTTTGGGGAAAAGGAATCAAGGATAAAGCTTGTAAGTTGAAGGATGTTAAGAAATTACGATCTGAAGCTTTTTTATTAAATGATCTAGGGAGTGAGTGAGTTAACGTTTAACGTCACATCGGCAATATTTCAGCCATATCGTGACGAGACAAAATTAGACATCAATCATAGATATCTTAAACTGTATAACATTTTGTCGTCGAGGACAGTATGATAACTAGAATATCACAGATTTACGTAAAACTAGTTTAAAAGCATGCAAAATTAAATTAGCATTCAACAACACAATATAAAAACGAACTATAGATCTCGGCTAACTGAAGGTAGATCACCACACAAGGGACCATGGGGACTTACAGTACTCTTGCTACCTGCATGGACTCCTACGGGATTTACATCACCCCATCTGTAAACTGTTGTTGGCGATGACTGACGAATTTAGCCAAACATTAAAACAACACATAGTCTACGCTTAAAAGACGGGGCATAAATAAATATACTTTGAAAAACGTGGTTTTACATACCCTCCCATGGGACCAATACTTTTACACTACTTCTAATCCCTTCAAGGATACAGTCCCTAACAATCTCGGTTATCCAATATAAACTGACGTCCAAAAGAAACTTTACCAACTGAAAATATAAATTTCAGACAAAGCATAAATTTTTTTCCGATGAAGTCTATCTAAAACACATAATCTAAATACAACAATAGTGTATGCAGAAAATGTTAATCGTCTGTTACATGTTTGCGAGATAACACGCGAAAAAGTGAAAAACACGTGCACCACGGACAACTGCAAATGCACGTGCGGGTAAGGGTATAAAACGGTTGCAACAGCAAGTCAGACATCCACAGTGAACAAAAAAACACAAAAGAAATGCCACGTCTCACAGTCGAACAACGTGAACGAGCCTTGGGTATGGTACAGATGCGAGCCACCCATGCCCATATTGCACGAACCTTAGGTTGCTCCCGTGTTGCCGTTACCAACTTGATGCAACGTTACAGACAGACAGGGCGGGCCGCTGATAGGCCAAGAACAGGCATACCCAGGGTGACCACGCCCCACGATGACCGGTACTTGCGTACCTTGCACCTCCGAAATCGCTTCCTGACAGTGACGTCATCGGCGACAAATGCCTTAGGTCACAGAGTTAGTCGACAGACAGTGGCCAGGAAACTCAGGGTTCATGGAAAAAGGGCTTTTAGACCATACAGAGGACAGCGCAACATCGTCGTCTGCGATTGAGATGGGCCCGGACTGTACGGCGTTGGCAACGACGTGACTGGCAGAGGGTTGTCTTCACTGACGAAAGTCGATTCTGTATGTTTAGGGCTGATGGAAGACAACGTGTTTACCGCCGAAGGGGTGAACGAACGGCGGCGTGTTGCGTGCAGGAGGTCGTACCATATGGTGGAGGGAGTGTCATGGTGTGGGGAGGGATCTGTGGGCAGGAGAGGACACCGCTGGTCATCGTCGACGGAAACTTGACAGCTCAGCGTTACATGGATAACATTCTTCGTCCAGTTGTCCTACCATTTTTCCAACAGCAGCCAAGTGGTGTCATTTATCAGCATGACAACGCCAGAGCCCATACAGCCAGAATTGTCACTAACTTCCTCGCAGCCAACAACGCCAACGTCCTGCCGTGGCCTGCACGCTCACCTGACATGTCCCCCATAGAACACCTCTGGGACTTGATGGATCGTCGTGTTCGACAACGACCACACTCTCCAGCCAACCGGCAAGAACTGATCTTGGCCCTCCAAGAAGAATGGCGTCAAATCCCACGTGACCTCATCAGACGACTGACTTTTTCTGTGCGTCGAAGAGTTTTTGCGTGTATTGAGGCATTTGGGGTCACACACGCTACTAATGACTTGTTATTGAACGTGAGCGATTGTGTATGTACTCTGCCTATTGTCCATGATTCTGAAAGCTCGAGTTTTGTACCACAACCAACTTTGGGGGGCTCTGACGTCATTCTCGGTCGCGGTATGATTGTCATTTTCAGTGTTGATTACGTTGATATATTGATCTTCTCAATACACTTTACTTCATGCATGTGTGTTTTGTTGTTTCACAGCAAGAGTGATTTCAAACTCTGGTAAAGATTCTTTTCGACGTCAGTTTAGTTACCCATGGTAAAAATGCCTTGATTATATACAAAAGTTATCGATTAATTCAATTTCCTTGAAACAAGAACTTAATGAGGATTTATGTTAAAAAGATCCTTGATTCATGAAACATTGAAATACTTATCCCTTGTGATGGAAAAATTTACACAGTCAAGCGGGACATGCTTGACTGTGATTCTTTCATCACAAGGGATACAAAATGGAGGATCTTCACCTTTCAATATATATTCACTAGAATATCTACTATGGCCAATACATTGTTGTAAAATGACTTCTCCAAATCTGGACTGACAACCCAAGTAGGTGTAACCTATATGTGGTTTAATCTCATGTAACTTATTGATACCTACCTGGGTGTCCCACTTCTTTTGCATAAGATCTTTTATGTTACCTTTTGGGATAAGAAGTGGTGTTACAGATTTGTTGAGTGCTGCTTTTGCAGCAGCATCGGCAATCGTGTTACCAATTATTCCAACATCGCTTGGAAACCAACAAAATCGTACCATCCAGTAGCAAGATCATTATATAATTCTACAATGTCTAGTAAAAGTGGATGATGCCATGCATTATTTTGAATGGCCTGAAGACACGAGAGAGAGGCAAAAAAGATGATACTTTGATACTTTGTTTAAACGTACGCTGAGCTTTAGCATTATTTTTTTAAAATTATTCACATTATGTACCATAGGACGATGGCAGAAATAATGCTTTGCCTTTTTCCGAGCTTTCTGAGCATCTTTGCAGTTAGAATTAAACCATGGTGTACGTATATGTGGAATCGCAGAGGACTTAGGGCTATCAGCTACTTCGTTTAGTTTATCCGAGAACAGCGATACTGGATCGGGGACATCGGTAAACAGATCAGGCTGTAACTTGTTAGATGAAAATAATTTAAATAAAGACCGATTCCGCTGTAGTGAAGTTCCATCTTGATGATGGAGTAACATCGGATGAAAGTACAGCTTTCAGAATGGTTGGAAAATGGTCACTTTCGCATACAAACGTATTAAGCATATCCATAATGGTAAATCAAGGGAAGAGTACGTACCTGTTGCGGGATGTAAATATGTGCTGGAATTATCATTAAAGAGGCATAAATTATTGTTGGAAATAAATCATCCAGTACTTTCCCCTTATTGGTTTTATGTGTACGTCCCCAAGGTGGATTGTGTCCATTCAGATCACTCATGGTGATGTGATAATCTGAGATTTTATTATTGTTATTTTACCCCTTAATTATAATGTAAGGTATATCCTAGAGTTGGTTTTATTTCATGAAGTTTGTTTATACCTAACTTGGTATTCCACTTTGTTTGCATTAAATGTTTGATATAATCTTTTATATATATCTTTTTTTTAAACTTATTGTAAATTCCCTATTGAGTGTTATTTTATTGATAAAACCCTTGAAACCTTCAATTTTGCCCCTTCATTTCGAAAATGAACTATTTTAAAACGTTGCAGTGCAACCATGAACCATCAGATTTTTTTCTGTTCTGAGAGCGGCTGCCGCCAAGGAGAACCAGTAGCCCCATATCTGGTTTTTTTTGTGAACAAATGAACACGTAAAGGGAATTGATGTCAGTATAAAAGAATATTTCATATTTCAATATGCAGATAATGCAAATTTCACTCTAGATGGATCTGAAAAAGGAATCTTAGAATTAGTAACTATTACAAAAAAAAACGTCTGCGAAAGTACCAATACTAAATATCAATATCAATATGCGACAAAACAATTGCGGTTTGCCTTGGATCAAAAACAAATTTTGAGGTGCAAGCTTGTCCGCATATACCACTCCGATTGTCTAAAGAACCTTTCACAACTTCAGGAATAATGTTTTCAACATGCTTAAAGGAAATGACAGTGTTAAACTTTGATATAATCTTCACCAAAATGAACAAATATTGGTCGAATAGATCTCTTACATTAAGAGGTAGAATAACAATATTAAAATCTCAGATTATCACCCTTTCCTACACACATTTTTGTGGCACTTCACAGCCCAGACAAACAGTTCTTTAAGAGGCTAAATTCAATTGTATATGAATATATTTGGGCAGACGGGCAGGCAGGCAGGACTGAAAAAGAGGAATACGCAAAAGTAAGGGATAAATATATTCGTAGCTTGAAATCATTTTGTAAGTATATGAAAAAACGTATTAAAATGTCATGTGCCGCAGCGGGCTTATGGCACCATTAGGTCAAGAATCTATAAATCTCATTTAATTTTGAAAAAGGGCAATTTCAAAACAACATTATTTCTTTATAATAAAAGATGTAGTCAAAAGCTACATTATTCTTAAACAAAGCGGGGGCACGGGTGGTCCAGTCGTCTAAGGCGCCGCGATTCGCTGTGCAGAGTTACGTCCCTTGGGCACGCTAGAAACCTATGATTGTGGGTTCGAATCCCGGTTCGCATCGATTATGTTTCTAGGTTTGTCAGCGCCATATCCGTGCTCGTGGGTTTCACCGAAGTGGTTACCGTCTGAGACCTGCATCGCTTCGGGCTTTCCTCCATCATCAAGCTGACACGCCGCGATATAACTGGAATACTGTTAAACGCGGCGTCAAACCCAACTCACTCACTAACTCTTAAACGAAACCCAACTGTTCAAGGATTTTGGAGTTTACCTTTATCAAACTTTGTTCCATACAGCGAACTATGATTGTTTATAAAATGGTATAAAGAAGGTTCAATGTATGTTAGGGACATTATTTCTAATACCGAAGATTCAAAGACTGTTGATAGACTCAGAAAAGAATTCGATTTGAATGAAACATATTTACCTTACTGTAACTCAAACAATAAATAACTAAACGATGGATACAGTTGTAAAAAGTTAATGCTAAATAATGACGGTGAACCTGTAATTGCGATCTTCTAAGTGATATTCCTCAATCTGCAGATTGTAAATTCATTCATAATTGTTTACAGGACACTCTTGGTGATCCTTTTGGTAACCCCCATGTAAAACGGGAAAATATACTGAACGTCTATTTTGAAAAATGTGTTGCATTGATAAATGATACTAGGATTGAAAATAGAACAAGAAACTTTCAATGAAGAATAATCCATCGAATATCAGCAACAAGCTCCTTTCTTTATGCGATAGAAAGATGAAAATGATTTTGTACTTCTTGCAACAGAGAGAATCTCTGGAAAACCTTTCTTTCTATGTGTAAAATCAAATGAATTGACATCACAGTTCCAAAATTGGTTTAAATATAAAGCAGGAATCCATTTAGTCATCGACATCAGATCCGTTATGCTTGGAGATCAAAAGATAGTAATCTAGTAAACCGTATATTTATTATTATTGAACAATACATATATAATTCCAGATATATTGTACTGACTTGTATGTGACGCATGTTACAAATACAATAAAGGCTACTTCTATAATCTTGGACAATTCATTTTTAGAGAAAACAGATTGAAATTCAATTGTAAATGGCAATGTCTTAAAATATTCTAATGAAGTTTTAATTACTACCTCCACCCTGCCTGCCACCTCTACCTATTACCTTTCCACTGCCAAATCAACTCTTTTCATTTCTCCATTCATATCTTTTATGTCTCTTTCTGTCGTTTATTTATTTAATCTGGCACAAAACGGGGTCATCCCTTACTGTATTACTATATCTCACAAATGAAGAAACCATGCCAAAGGGTATAATGACATTGTCAGCAAATGACATCGATATGTTGTGTTTGTCCATTCTGTAACATGCCCAAAACGTATCACGACATTACAAAGTACACACAATTTATGGAAAACAAATTCTTTATTTTACTGTAATGGCGACGTTCCAGTATAAATCCCTATACCGTTGCCAGGCAAGACTGGATAATGAGTGAGTGAGTATTGTTTTACGTCGCTTTTAGCAATATTCCAGCAATATCACGGCGGGGAACACCAGAAATGGGCTTCACACATTGTACCCATGTCGGGAATCGAACCCGGGTCTTCGGCGTGACGAGCGAACGCTTTAACCATTAAGTTACCCGACCGCCCCTCCTGGATAATGAAGCATGATACAGACTATCTATGGTAGGTGGAGGATTGACAGTAACAACAATTGCATCCATGAGAGAGGAAGGGTAGTTGGTTATTCTTTTCTGTTTCAATGGTGAACTGTGCTCGGGGATGTTGTTGGTTTAGATATTGTAGTAGCAGGGTTGGGTCTTGGTCTTGTTTCAGGATAACGAATTGGTGTCTTCGACTTGTCTGTACCAGCAAATGGGTTGGATGGGGTGATGTGGTGAGGGTTTGCTGTTGCTGTCATATGGATCTCAATTAGGATAGGAGAGAGAGGGGACCCCATGTTGAGGCCGTGTATCTGTTGGTAGTACGCGTAATCCCAGATATATATAAATTAACTAAAGACATGAATACAGACACAATTATTGATGAAGAATATCCAAATACTACTATGCACGATGATGAAATGCTCAATAGTGATATCACAATAGAAGAAATACGCAAAGCACTAAAAAGCCTGAAAAATAACAAAGCTTCTGGTATAGATCACATTGCAAATGAGTATAGAGTAAACTCCTGACAATTATTAGCATCCGTATATATATCTTGATTACTTTAATGCCGTGTCCAATACCGGAAACATACCAGATGCATGGCTAACGGGTGTGATCAAGCCAGTATTTAAAAAGAAAGGTAACCCACTAGACCCAAACTCTTACAGACCAATCACAATTTTGAGTTGATTGGGGAAACTCATCTTTCACTGATAACATCCTGTTTCCCGCACAAGCTGGATTTAGGAAAAACTACTCAACAGTAGACAACCTGTTTATCATCAATGTGTTAATTCAGAGCCTTAAGTATATAGCAAACAAAAATTTCACCAAGGTTTTTGAAAAAGTGTGGAGAATAGGTCTTTGGCACAAACTGTTGAAAAGTGGCGTCAGGGGTAAATTTTTCATCCTAATTAAAAATCTGTACAGCAGTATTAAATCGTGTGTTGTTGTAAACAATGAAATATCAGCTTTTTCCCAAGCCTTTCCGGAGTTAGACAAGGGGAAAATGTATCCCAATTACTATTTTCATTGTACATAATGAAATCTCTATTGGAACATTGTACATAAATGAAATCTCTATTGGAACATAACTGTCACGGTGTAAATGTTGATTATAATCTTGGCGATGACGCAAACGTATTATTACAATTTATAACTTTACTGTATGCTGATGATACAGTCTTCTTTAGATGTTAACATTTCAAAAACAAAAATTATTATATTTGGCAGTGGCCCTGCTAAACGAAGTAAACTCCAGGTCATGTTTGGTGGAAAACACCTCGAGATAGTAGACAGCTATGTTTACCTTGGCATAACATTTCATAGAAATTTGAAGAATGATAGGTGCAATCAAATCTAATGCCTCTAATGCCAAGAAAGCTATGTTCTGTCTCCTGAAGAGAGCAAGAAATATTAATTTACCTCTCGATTGCCTTTTATCGGCGTTTGATTCTATGGTATCACCTATCTTGTTATATGGTTCAGAAATATGGGGATACGAAAATTTACAAATTATTGAGCGTGCTCATTTAATATTTTTGAAATTTGCTACTGGATTAAGAGCATCATGCAACTCCAAATTGCTTATTGCGAAGTAGGCAGGGAACCTCTACGCATAACAATCTCCAAACGTGTAATTAAATTCTGGCATAACATCGCAACACCTATGTGTGATAAGAAGCTTTCACAAATGATTTATCACTTTGTTGAAAGGAATCATGATGTAAGCAATCCCTGGCTAGAATGGATTAAAACTATATTAAATAACTGTGGACTAACACACATATTCTATAACCCTAATACCTGTAATGCCACACGGGTGGTTGCAAAGGTAGGCCAGATACTACGGGATCAATTCCTACAAGAATGGAGATGCAATATGGTATTGAGCAGTAAAGGTTACTGTTATCAGTATCTGACAGAAAAACCAAAATTTGAAAGATACCTTTTAAAAATATGTATATTCCAATCTTAAAATTCAGAACATGTAACCCTAACTTACCTATTGAAACCGGCCGTTGGAATAATGTAAAGAAAGAGGATCGTGTATGTGAACTGTGCAAATCTCCTTCAGTTGCAGACGAATTTTATTATCTGTTTAGATGCCAGGCTGTCAAAACATAGATTTGTATACTCACCAACTGCTTACCAAAAACATTGGTCTAATTTGTATACATTTAAGAGGTTATTATCCAGTCAAAACACTAGAGATTTTAAGAACCTATAGAGATTTAGTGATGAAATAGTTAAAGCAGTAAGAAAACACAAAACAGAAAAGATATAACACATCCATGCATGACATACTGTCCTCTTGTAACATATTAATACTTTGTTTACATGCTTACTCTTTTGTACCACCGCAGGTGGTTTGGGGGGAATAAACTGTTCTGTTCCAAGGTGAACTAGTTAGAGGTGATGCAGGCAGTGGTGAGGGCGATGATAGATTTGGTTTGAATGTGCTTCTTCTGTACTCGGGTCAGACTGTTGAAGGTGTTTATTGCCACGTCTCCATGTAGACGACGGAATGCTTGACAGACATTTCTTAAACGTTGAGTCAAGACAACAAAGTAGACACAACTGATTGATGATTTTTTAAATATATTTTACTGCAATGGCGACTTACTTACTTACTTACTTACTTTGGAGATTTAACGTGCGCTTTCCGACTGATGCGTATTTCGCACACGGAAGAAATGGCGACGTTCCTGTATAGATTCTTATACCATTGTCAAGCAAGGCTGAATAATGAAGCAAGGTACAGAATATGTGTGATAGGTGGAGGATTAACAGTAACAATTGCATCCACGAGAGAGCTGAACATGAGTAGGTTAAACAATAACAACAGAAGGATAATTCTGTAACAACATGATGGACAGATAACACATGACGAGAAAGACAATTAAACGGGAAGTCAATTAAGCAGGATTAAGCATATGGGATGGGGTGATTATTGCTTAATGAGTTCATAGTAGGCGGATTGGATGAAAGAGCCTTGATCTTATTGTTTGGGGATGGTTTTAATACTTCATGTCGTGATAAAAATATGCATACTATTGAACGACAATTACGTTGGTGTCTAAATACAATTCATGCATGGTCACTTGAGAAGGGCTTTAAATTTCACAGACCAAGACCAATTGTACACATTTCGGTGGAAAATATTAACCCCAAAAAGGCCCCGAAATCTTTTTAGATGGCACTCAAATGAAGATTGTAAAAGAAGTCCAAATTTGGGATTAATTTCCGACCATCATGTTTTTGCAACATATAAATTATTTGAAAACAAAATGCCTGAAGGCCCTAGATTTGTTAAAGGTCGTCTAAAATTCAGTAGGGAGGGGAATCAGACAACTCTCTTTCACTTATGTAAATCTGAAATATTCTCTAAACTGGACTATGGCGCCATTATGTATGATGGAGCAAGCAAGAGTAATTGGGAAAAAAACTAGATTGACTCCACCATCAAGGACTAAGACTATGTCGTGGTGCCTTTCGAACATTTCCTGTTGACAGACTTTGTGTGGTGGGTAATGAACCTCCCTTAAAACAACGCAATGTTTGTGATACCCACTATGAAGAAACTGTGTCGGAATAAACCAAAGCTGGTTCCTCGGCTTGGAATTCGGATCAAATCCAATATTATTGCTTCAAATCTGGATCTGGACGTTATCTTACTTACTTACATTGGAGATTTTACGTGCGCTTTCCGACTCTAGCGTATTTCGCACACGGTGGACGTTATCTCTCCGGCTTTTATCTACCCCTCCCTGTCAGTTAGTAAGGCCAGGAGTGGACATTTCTCTAACACGCTTTATGAAATCTACCACAAATCAACTGGTATATCAACAAAAATATGTACAATTAAGAAATAAATTCGACACTCATCGTTTAATCTTTACTGATGGATCCAGAAGGACGGTGGCAAAGTAGTAAATGCCATTGTCGTTGGATCAAACCTTATACCTGACTCACTCACTCATTCACCGTTTATCCTAACAAAATCCAGAGTAACTCTGTCAAATGTGCACGCACTGACTAGTGATGTATAGCGTTTTGCTAAATGCCAATGACCCCATAACGTTTTGAATGGACTATCCCTTTAAGAGTGGCACATACGGAGATGGTTCATGTATATCATTCAGCCTTAAGAATGTCACAGCAGTACCAACATAAATGTAGGCAGATTGCAAAACAGTGGTTAAGAGATAAAACAGTTTAGTTTATTTGCATACATCAGAAATGGTATATAACAAAATAGACATTAGCCATCAATACTTATGGTCTCTAATATGTGTGTGTCTGCAGAAAACGGTAGCCTGTACAGTTTTGAGACAACTTTTTCAAAGGTTGTGCACCATAATCTGTGCAAACCTGGTGCAGTCATTGGTGATCATTTAATTTCAGTTTATAACAGCAAGGATTATGTTTATTGTTGTCTCGATACAATTGTAGCGACAGCAACGTCAACATTCAGCCTCCATTACTTTTTTGGTTAATGGTAAAGGCACATCATGACATGTTAAAACATATTTCGATTTCAAAATACACAGGTCTTTCCTATAGTCTCTTGTGTAAAAAAAACCTCTTTTGTATCTGAGATTCACCGTTCCAAGGGCGTCAATACATAAACCAAAATATGCGTCCTCAAACTTCAAGAACGGTACATGACGCGATATGTCATATACCTGTTTTGCAACGGCCATACTAGTGACATAGCCACTACCTGAACAATAATCAGGGTAGTATGGCTCAGGAAAGCCGTTGAATGAAATATATCCCTTCGATCTCTTGTCTCTAATCACTTGTCCATGTCCACATGCTCCTATTACACCTGATTGCAAAAATATCTGATGTCGTTTGACTAGTCGTATCATTTCAGGCACATTAATCCACATGTCGTCATCTGTTTTTAGGACAAATTTGGCATTGTCACAAAATAAGGAGGCCCATTTTAAACCCATGATGGTTTTGTATGTCAGATTGGTGTACGAGTCTCTGAAGTCCTCCATCAACATGTCTTTATGGCGCATTGCCTCAAGCTTTACGTTTTCCATTAACTGATTACGAAGAACTTCACCCAGTAGGAAGACATAGCGCACATGTCCAGTATTGTTCCTGGAGATTGAAGCCCATGTTGCGCGTATGCCATTCCTTCTGTACACATTGTTGTGGCTTGTCAGGATGAGTATTACAAGGTCAACTGAGTCATTATTCGTCTCGTCGCAGATGTCTTTATTTTGTATGAGATACATGAAGTCGTGTCTGAAACAGCTGTTACACCTAAACGGCCGAACTTGAGATCCAGATGCAGACGTAGGTTCTTTGTTTGACTCCTCCGTGATGATCACGGGGTATGAAATGCCAGCAGCTGCATCAGGATGGCTTTCAGTGTCTGCTTCAGATAAGGCATGATCGGTGCTGAAGGTGCTGAAGGTATTTTGAAAACGCCTGTGCTTGATGCTCATAAGGCGTGTATTTGGCGAATATTTTCTGGTGGTATCACTTTTCGTCTTTAAAAATTCATAACATATGTTTAAAGAGATAAGAATTATAATTGTGAGACATATCAAGTACTTCATGTTTTTCAGCCGCATCGTTATCATCTCTTTTTGTCACATATTCATCTGGTGTTCCTGTAATACAAAACATTATGTTTAGTTTTTCATGAAACAAATGTGTACATAACTTCAGTGATATAGGTTTTCTGTTGTCGACATTCAAGCATTGACTGGTGTTAATAAATATTGTTGAGCAGTTTAAGAGTTTTGATATCGAATGCAATTTCAATACGTTTCCACATACACCCGTATCCTTACTTTTACCTCCTTTGAATTCACTTATAGCTAATGCAGCCAAAATACAACTCTTGAAAATAACGATAATTTTTACAACTGTCACTAGTCAATATGTCTGTACCTCCTTCATGTTTATAATTGGTCTCTCGTTAATGTCACTTGTTTTGAAGAAGGGGGAGTGTCAGTTATACAAATCTGATAGTTACACACATCCACAGATGCCAATTACTAACTTACAGATTATTATTTTCTTTTTTAATGGTTCAGTACTAACACCGATAAGCAAAACACAGGCTTCACAAAACAAAATTTAAATTTCCCTTTTGTAAATTCATGTGAAAATATACCTTAAAATAACGAACTCCAAATAGTATGGGCATCGGACTTTATCGTTGTTTCTATTTGGTACCCCTAAAGATGTAATCAAAATTTTATTTGTGCGTCTGACCTTGCGTTTGCACTGACAAACGTCAAACAACAAGATCCACCGGGCACACAATAATTCCTTAAAGCGAGATGTGAAATATGCGTATGCCTGCTCACAATATCCCACAGTAACATCGTACATAGTTTGGTTACAAGAAATATGTTTGAATAAATCGTTAAAAACTACCTCAGTGAGTGGGTGAACAGAATTCCAGTTACATCACCGCGTGTAAGATTTATATGGGAGTTAAAAGCCCAGAAATGACTTTTATCCCTTTGGTGACACCCACGGTTTGGTATGGTGTTGACAAACCTGGAAACATAATCGGGGCGAACAGGGATTCGAACCCACGATGACAGGTTTCTGGCGTTTTGACGCAACCCTTCACAGCAAATTGCGGCGCCTTAAACGACTGGACCACTCGTGCCCCCTCAATCCCAGAACCATAATCAGGGTAAAGCGACTCAGGAAAGTCGTTGAAAGAAACAAACCTCCTCTATCTTTTGCTCCTTATCACTTGTGCCTGTCCACATGCTCCTAATCACCTGATTGAAGCTGATTGCCATTGACTAGTCTCAACAATTGTTGCACATTTATCCGCATGTCGTCATACAACACGTATTCAATAATAATATTTCATCAGTCAGCGAGCTTGAAATGTCGATAAGAGCAAGTAAAAAATGCAACGGCTTCCAGATGAGTTTTCAGTTGTTTGAATAATTGAAATGAATGTTGTATTACAGATACAACAGATGAATCTGTGCCAAGAAGACGTGTTATAACATAATATGGTGTTGCTACAGAATATGCATTTCTTGATATGTCTGATGATCATTCTTA
The DNA here is from genome assembly GCF_023055435.1 of Haliotis rufescens. Classification (NCBI taxonomy): domain Eukaryota; kingdom Metazoa; phylum Mollusca; class Gastropoda; order Lepetellida; family Haliotidae; genus Haliotis; species Haliotis rufescens. Next base: position 14,335,495 of record NW_025964361.1, read on the forward strand.
AGTCTTTGAACTATGTTATTTATTTTTGATGATCAAATATGACCCAAATATACAGTCATAATGTCAGCAGAAGGCACAAACATTTTCAAATTAGGTACAGCAGCGAAGCCAATCATGCCTCATCTGAACCAAAAACCAGACGCATGACATTACCTATCATCACGGAGTCAACAACAGAACCGATGTCTGAATCTCATTCTCAAGTATGGTCTTTTAGATGTAACAACTATAATTTCTATAGTGGGAGATATTTTCCCGAAACCTGGTATCATAATTACTTGATAGTGATTCATAAACATACTCGTGTCTGTCATATCGTCGGAACCGTACACTATTTCAAGTACCAAAGACGTAAATTGATTATAAAAGGCTTTAGTCGATTGTTTATCCTAGGGACCTGTTCTGACCCTGGCCTCCTACCTTTATCTCCACAGTAACTAAGTCAACATATCTACATGATTGCATGTTACATTTCTATCCGGTCCACTCTACGAACGTCTTGGTTTTGATGAATGTTAATTATATGTGCACATTGTTTACGGATATGTAGCAAAGTGCCATTCACTGTCATAATGGAGAAACAAGATCTTTTCATCCCCTCTATCTTGTTCTGAGTATATACGCGGTACCCAGTAACCTATTCGCTGTACAGGCATACCATGACACTCACTCAGTTGGTACCGTTGCGAAAACTGAAACGCAAATGTTTGTTATCGTGTTGTACTGTAAAATAGCGAATAATCAGAAGATATTCCGCGGAAAAGATGCGAATACATCTCGAATAATTGCGACAACTATTTCATTGTTCTATGGCACTAATTATGGCGCCGTCAACGCGTGGCGGGCCATGACAATACTCTCCACACATGTACATGTACAATGTATACTATGATGCTACACTATGAATCAATTGCAGGTGCATTTAATGTTTGATAAAACACATGTAAACACCATTTTGAAAACTATTTTTGCTATGATAATGCTGTTTTTAAAGTATTAGTTTTACTAGGTGTCATTGTGATATAACAGTAGAAGCTATACGTTAAAATGCATTTTGCACATACTGTAGAGGGTATTACCATCAGACAGACTGTAAGTAAGACAGCAAACTAACTTTATTAACGTGTTATGCACATCAAATTGGCATTGCCTAAATGTCGGGCCGGGCCGGGCCAAAACGGGCCAAAGTGTTACTGGCTAATTACTTCATTATCGGCGATCATACCTACATATAATTGATGCAAAATACAAACATGACATTAATGAACAATCACCAAACAGAAAAGTGCACCATAAATAAGTAATTCGGAGTAAATCGCTTGAAAACCAGAAAGTGGAGCTTTGTGTAAGCGTCGCTGATCTTGGTAACATGTAAAAGAGCAATCGTTAAACGAAATAAGATTTGAAACGTATCAAATACTTATAGCTATCGTGATACAAATTTCCATCTGTCGGCATAGCGTTTATATTTATTGCCTTTAATTGCCTTTAGGGCAACCAAGTAGTTTACTACGTCTTAACATATCCTTTACGAGGCGTATTTGGTGACGTGTGCCAACAAACACTGTAATATAACTGACAACTTAGCTTCCTGTATCATGATACATCTTTCAAGATTTTCCATATTTTGCCCTGTGCAAATTACCAGGGTCTGTAGTTATACAAACTGATACTAATATTTTACCCGGCTGTATTGTACATCAGATTATCTTCCCGGATGTTGATTACTCAACATTCGGGTCTTAGTCTTTGTGTCGCGTTCAATACACCGGCCAGGGCCCCAAGCGACATGACTGTTGAATACGATAATTTAGCATCTGCTTTGGACCAAATTAAAAAAGACTTTACAGGATATCCAAGTCTATCAGAAGTGTGTTGAGCAAACCATTATTTCCACAGAAGACGTTGCAGCATTAAACAGTGCAAGAGACAATTGCGACCCGAGTGGTTTGCTTGGAAACCGTCAACAACGTGGCGGAATTGACAGCCAAGTACCCGACCATGTCTATTCAGATGGCAGTAGGAGTGCGCCTGTTGCCGACATGCAACGGGAATATAAAGTCTTTAAAGACTGTGTTCGCTATACAGAGACGGCGCCAAAACAATTGTCTGTTATTGTTTACAAGGGAGTTCCTAACTTCAGTGATGATGATATGCAGGGGTTATTAACTATTTTCATTCAAAGGTTAACTGTCTGCAAGGAGAATAGTCAGGGTTGTTAGTGAATAGCCACGGTGAGACTGCAAGATTGCTCAAATGTGTAGAGAAGAACAACACCGCTTTTTCATCAGTTTTTACTGAACGCGAGGCATGCTGTGGAAATATCTGCTGTCAGGTCACGTCATGTTCAAGCACAGCCTTGGCGTAGTTTCAGTTCTCGTCCTTCGACTTCCTCGTTTGCACGTGGAAGCTACCGCGGTTGAGGATGGCAAGGTCATTAACATAGACCAATTTCAGCAGTTCAACAACAATTATCCAAACAGTCGTCAGGGATTTCAACATAGCGGTCACAATAAAGATAAAACAGCTTTTTTTTTTTTTTTGGGGGGGGGGGGGGGGGGGGGGGTGGGGTGGCATGATGAATTGACAATGCACATGATGCAGTATGAGCGCATGGCACAGTGTAATACCGAATGAATCACAGTCTTTTGATGCTAGCAAAATTAACATTTCATTTCAAATTGGACAGATATTAGGACCAGTCAGACTGTATTCCAATTGATCCAGGATGGAGTCATATTCCATTTGAGAATCAACCACAGTGTTTTGAGTTGCCAAATCGGTATATGGTACTTGGATAATTAGTTATTGTTAAAGACTGGCGAATCGCTTTTAGTCCTAATGGGTCCCGCGGTCAAACTTGTGAAGACAAGATACTTTTAAATATATGTTTTCTTATCTTTAATTTCAAAGGGATGATATTAATTGAGATAATCTAACAGATACAGCTGAAGCAGCAGGAGGAGGGACTGGAGGAATGAGTCTAAATTAGGAACTTTTACAATCAGCTGTTAATGATCATCATGATGACTTAAAAGAAGATAAAAAAATATGTTACTCCTATTGGCCATGCCTGCTCCAAGTTTACAATAGATAGTAAAGGAATACTGCGACTGCATGGCTCTCCGGATAGTGAATTTATGCATTCTCGTCCTCTGAAATCCATAGCATATACTACAATAGCTGGGCGTATAGATGGTATCAATCTTATTCGTAGTGAATTAAACATTGTAGCCTATGACAGCTCACAAGCAAAACTGAGGTTCTTCAAAACAGGCCGCATTGAGCTTGATGCAACAGCAGCTGCTACTAGAAAAGATACTTTGGAAGACATACCACAACATGCCAAAGTGTTTTCAGACGGACTTGAAGACATTTCCATTATAGGCACCATCTTTGCAGTATTAGAGAACTACGAGGCTTAGACAAGGCAATGCAAACAATACGGGGATTACGCCTCAATACTACAGCTAAGCAAGCTGAACTCGCCAAGCATATAGCTTATGAGAAAAAAAAGTTACACAGGCAGAAGATGAATTCAGTAGGCGCCATATTGCAGAAAGATTGCGTTACTTCGCAGACGAAAATCAGCCTACGTGGAAGCAGCTTCCACTAATAAAGAACCACTTCAGTCACAAATAAGTCGAAGTCAAGAAACTATTGATCAAGTCCTCAATAATGTCACTACACTGGCTGAAAGAATTAAAACATTGTTATGAGAATAGGGATTAACCATTCCAAGTATTTTAAAGGCATAGGGTTTTATAAAACTAAACGGCAAAAAAAGTATAGGTTGGCAATTTGTAATTTTCCTAAAAACAGCGATAACTAGGGGAAAGTGGGTACTGGAAATATGACTGCCAAGGAACAGGTACCAAAAAACACCTCACCCGAGCGCGCCACCTTTGATGAAACAGGTTTCCCGCCTATGGCATAAACTGCACGTGCATGTATAAATACGTTCGTCCGCAGGATATAACCACACGTGATGAAAGCACACAAAAGAAATGCCACGACTGTCACAGGAGCAGAGAGAGAGAGAGACATCGGTATGGCCGAAATGGGGGCAACACAGGTCCAAATTGCCAGAAGGTTTGGTTGTACACCACTGACAGTAGCCAGGCTGATCTAACGGTACAGGCAGACAGGGAGGACACAGGACAGGCCTAGAACCGGACGACCCCGAGTGACAACACCACTGGAAGACGGTCAGATACGGCTCATTCACCTGCGAAACAGATTCGTAACGGCGACGGCGACGGCGACGGCAGCAACAGCGTAGGGACATCCCATTAGCCAACGTTCAGTACTACGACGACTTCGTGCTGATGGAATCCGAGCATATCGTCCTTTCCGAGGAATGGTACTGACTGCTCAACATCGACGCCTGAGGCTGCGATGGGCGAGGCAGGTTCGAATGTGGCAAGTGAGAAATTGGCGTTGAGTGCTGTTTACTGATGCAAGTCGGTTTAACTTGTTTCGAAATGACGGCAGAGAACGAATTTATCGACGTTTGGCTCCGGTGTGTATTCGAGAGGTCTATCCATTCGGCGTGGGAGGTGTCATGGTGTGAGGCGGTATTTGTGGAGATCAGAAGACTGATTTGGTGATTATACAGGGAAACCTGAACGCTGTGCAGTACAGAGACTAAGTGTTGCAGCCAGTTGTGCTTCCGTTCTTACAAAACCATCAGCAGGGGACATTGTTTCATATTTCATAGATTATATTATAATTTACAACAAAACCTCTTATTGTTATATTTTTATCGATCATGGAACTCGACCTGTACTTTGTCTTGCCGCCCAGTTATATTTCAACTTTGGTTCTCGCTTCAGCTGGTGGTGCTACATGTGATGGATGCTAAGGATGGTGTAAAAGAGTGGATAAAAAGCATTTAACGTCATTAAGGGAAGCTCTATGAAAGCTTTCAGGGAAAGCTGCAACAGCACTTCCTGGTATATAAGGAAGTATTGTATCCTGGCTCTTGCATTTATTCGCTAAGACTGCCACTTGGCTTAGTCAAAGCCTCTGTGCAGTGATTTTAGCAATTGCAGGGCTGTTGTATGTGGCTGCTAAAGATCATGAGTGAACCTGCTACAACTTCATCTACAATAAGTGCTGTTAATCATCATAATGTTGTAGATTTTGAGCAACAACATGTTCAGATGCAGTGTTTGGCTGAATTACAGTAGATTACTGTGATTTGACTATTCCTGTTTAGCCTGTGCTTGGTTGATTTATTCAGGTGGTAAGATCTGAATTGATGGCTAGTGTTTGTTTATCAGTAGCAATTACAATTTTATCGTTATAACCTACCACTTGGGCAATCGTAAGTTCAATGTTACTCGGTGACGTATACAGACCTATTCCCCAAACATTGTCTACTTAGAACAAGCATACTGTAGTACATCTTGATATTGCTGGATAGGTCGATCAACATGTGATGAAATAGCATCCTCGACGTTTGCAGCAGACTGCTCTTGCGCATCGAATGCTGTACCTGCGCCAATTATGCCCTGTGCGAGGTAATGATAAGTTGTTTATAGACAAAGAAGGTCGTGCTATATCTGATAGATATTATAGTGTATGCACATGATGAACTTTTTAAGCCTTATGGAGCTAGAATCACACTAAATGAGTCAATGGAACACTCGCTTTAAACAGCGGAAAATATTTTCCTTTTACTTCATAGGGAAAAAACACTTGGATTTACAGGAGGAGAAGTGAGGCCCATAACAACAGTGCATGAACTTAAATTACCCAATATAGTTCCCTACCAAGTGCTGTGCATCCACATTGACCAGTTTAGTACAATAGATAATATTCAGATTCAGTGTCAAAGTTCTTCAACTCTACTAAGGAGAACAGAATCTTTCTCATCATACAGTATAAGAAGTAAAGACAGGGCATTACTACAGGGCTCAAAGATTCAGTAACAAATGTCATATTTTGGATAACTCATTCTGAGTAAAGTACAGATACTCGTACTTTGGGGGTTGAGTCCCGTCCGGGAATCGAACCCACCGTGCTAGAATGAGGCAACTAATCGCCAGCACACAAAGTCAGCGATCTAACCCACTTGCGATCGGCCACCATACATTAACATATTTAGCTATTAACATAATATTACCTATTAATATACCCTTTCAAGTCATTACCATTGAGATCTGCTCATATCCCATCAACATCAATTAGTTTAAAATATTTTAAAATTTTTATGCAAAACATTTTGGCTCACCGATGCGAACCCAAGCGACGCTTACATTTCCACCCAATACAAGTCTGTATTTCATTTTGTTGGTAAATGTGACAATATACCCTTATACTATCAACAAAAGCGACAAATTTGCTTACGGTTGGCACATCAAAGATGTCGGACAAATAGAGATATCTGGGATATCATCAGGATATCCACTTGGGGGGGGGGGGGGGGGGGATTACAAAGTCAACATCCCGTCCCAGATCGGAGACCCTTAAACTTAAATCTCCCATCAGTCAATTCTATTTCAGAAGCACAATAGCATTGATTATATTTCCAAAAACAGTTTGCATTGAAGGAGTTAAACGACGCATGAGAATAATAAGATTCAATGTTTGTACACAACATTCATATATTTACATGTATACGATGGGTACATGGGCAAGTATAACGGTAAACACAAACACGTGTTTGATAACATTTTTTTGTGTTAAAACAATGCTAGAGAATAATTAATTTCGATGTTTCAACGACACAAATTTCCATTTGGCGTGAAGATTAACAATAGTGGTAAAAATATTTTAATGGATCACTGTAAAACAGTCATATACCATGAATGAAATGTATATACATGTTTAACGCATTGACAGAGAGGATTGCAAGCTGGAACGGTTTCTGCAAACGAAGTAGACATTAGCGATTCCATTTATGCACACGAAGTTGTTTCATTTATCAAAATATGCATGTTTGTTTGAAGGGCACATGCTCTTCGCCGACTTTTATGATCTTGACATACAGACATGCGCGGGAAAAGATACCATATAAAATAAAATAATTTCCATGTTGAAATGAAATAATCAATACACATTAAAAACACATAACTTGTCCAAGAGTGAGTGAGTTCGGTTTAACGCCGCGTTTAACATGATTCCAGTTATATCGCGGCGTGTCAGCTTAATGTGGAAGGAAAGCCCGAAGTGATGCAGGTCTCAGACGGTTACCTTTTCGGTGAAACCCACGAGCAGGGGTATGGTGCTGACAATCCTAGAAACATAATCGAGGCGTATCGGGATTAGAACCCATAGGTTTCTGGCGTTCCCAACTCTGCACAGCAAATCGCGGCGCCTTAGACGATTGGGCCACATGTGCCCCCAACTTGTTTAAGAGGTTGTTTACAGTTTCTTAAATAGAAGCGACTAAACCATTTTCATAATCATAAGAAATCTCTGCTGAATGCAAACTCCATTGTTCAATACCGACTGTATCATGAACATGTGTCTATGAATCACTATCAGATAGATCAGTTCGAATTGAGATTTTTCTAATGTAAAACTAAGTTCGCAAAGAGTTGACAAATAAAAAAGTAGACAAAGTTGAGAGAGCTGATTGGGTGTTACCACCAGTTGGGTACAGGATATACGCGTTTGCGTTTCGTTAGTTGTGGGTCGACCTGTTTTGTATTTATAATACCAGTATGTGTTAGTGTATGTGTCAACATTATGGTTAGTGGAGGCGTGTCAGGTAATCTTCATCAAACATCAATTCTATAATTTTAACATTGTAAAATATTTTCTTTTTCAATCTTAGGGACATCTCCTGCCTATGGAAGAGACGAGTATACGAATCACATCCTGGGGAATGGTAGCCCACTCGGCCTGCAACGCAAAAGCCAACTGCTGCAACGTCTGGGGTTGTGGTTGACGTCGGCGTAGCCGTCTATTCAATTCATCCTACATGTGCTCTGTCGGGTTCAAATCCGGGGTTTAGGGTACTGGAACCAGGAACAGGTCTTCCTTTTGCCCAACACAGTACTTTGACCCTTAGTTCACCCAGACGGGTGGTAGAATAAGCCCGGTTCTATCAATCGGCTGGTCATGTTATGCCCTCGCCGGGATGTTGAATCACTGTTCTCTATCATGGCTACTCAACAATACACAGGTTGTCGTACGAAAAATAAGAGACGACATTTAGACACAGATACAATTTCATCCTCTGATAGTGACAGTACATCACAAACCAATATTGACTCCTGGCCCCGGTTTCTGGTGGTGGATGGTGTTGATGGAGCTCCTCTTAGGATCAACCCTTTCATTGTATCAAAAGCTCTCGAAGGAATTTGTGGAGATCCAGAACGTGACTCGCCTCCGGAACGGGTCATTGCGTGTTGAATGTTCAAGATTTAAAACCAACTGCATTTTGTTTACAAGAAACCTTTCTTAAAACTACTGATAAATTTTATTTAAGACAGTATGATTCATACCATTGCTTTTTTCCCCTCCAGGGGATAAAGCAACTGGAGGCGCTTCTGTTATGGTAAGGCAGGGCGTCATTCAGAGTCCTGTTCCTCTCAATACCACTCTTCAGGCTGTAGCAGTGCGTGTAACATTGAATATTGTTTTTACTTTGTGTTCTTTGTATGAACCACCATCGTACTCTATCCGACAATCTGATCTTCAGGCACTGTATGACCAACTCCCTAAGTCCTGTGTTATGATGGGAGATTTAAATGGCCAAAACAGAACTTTGGGGTAGTAATGACAGCAATTCAAAGGGTATATTATTAGAGTTTTTCTTAGATAACGACTTATGTATTGTCAATGATGGTTCTGAAACATGTCTTCATCCTGCAACTGGAACATACTCTTGTCTGGACTTGTCAGTTGTAAATTCTAATTTACTGAGTGAATTTGAATGGTCAGTACACGATGACCTTTGTGGAAGTGACCAAAATTAATTCAAAATTGTAAAAGCAAAATCTAGGCGTACTCTTATACAAAACAAACGCCAATCTTGGCAAAATTATGTGTCACGTACGCCGATGCCCAAGGTGTGGAACATAATTCAGAAAATTAAAGGTAAGGGTAATAAATCAAACATACATCATCTTAAAAAAGGAGATCAGTTGTTAACTGATAAAACGGATATTGCAAACAACCTGGGTGATACGTTAGCAAAACATTCTTCTTCCTCAAATTATGTCCCTAAATTCCAACAATTTCAAAAGCAGCAGGAAAAGAAAACTATTAATTCAGTTAACGGGGAAGTCTTTTCGATTCATGTGCTCCATACTGCCCTTGAGCAAGCTCATGATACTGCTACAGGGTCTGATAACATACATTATCAACTCTTAAAACATTAACCAGTATCATGTTTAGAAACACTTCTGTTAATATTTGAGGCATTTGGACATCCAGTAAATTTCCTTCTTCATGGGGTGATGCCACTGTTGTTCCCATACTAAAACCTGGATGGGATCATACCGATCCATCAATTATAGACCCATTTCATTGACTAGCTGCGTTTGCAAACCCATGGAACACATGGTCAATAATAGATTAACATGATACCTAGAATCTTATAATTTAATCACAAATAGTCAATGTGGGTTCCGTAAAAATCGCAGTACCATTGACCGTTTAGTTATTTGTTAAGTATGCCATTGTAAACAAACAACATGCAGTGTCTGTCTTTGTCGATCTAGAAAAAGCATACATGTATGACACTACACGGAAGGACGGAATTTTAAAAGACTTACATGACTTTGAGTAGTGGGGCCGTTTGCCTCAATTTATATCCCATTTTTTATTAGACAGGCAATCTCAAGTTCGCGTGGATCATTATAATCAGGATAAGGGCGTCCCACAGGGCAGTAGTTTATCATTAAATTGTTCAGCATAAAAATAAATAGTCTATCCAAAGTTATAAACGACTGATGATTTTAACATATCATGTCGTGGTAAAAACATGCATACTATTGAAAGAGAATTACAACTGTCTAAATAAGATCAATAAATGGTAGTTGGAAAATGGTTTTAAATTTTCAAAATCCAAACCAAATTGTATACGTTTTTTGTAGGAAATACAAACCTCATAAAGACCCTGATTTAGTTTTAGATAGCACTCCGATTAAAGTTGTAAAAGAGGCCAAGTTCTTGGGTATTATATTTGATCACCATTTAATCTTTTTACCACACATAAAACATTTGAAAAAACAATGTCTGAAGACCCTTGACCTACTGAAAGTCGTTTCAAGTTCAAATTGGGGAGGGGATCAGAAAACCCTCCTCCAGCTGTACAGGACACTTATTTGCTCTAAATTGGATTATGGCTCCATCATCTATGGTGGAACCTGTAAAAGTAATTTAAAAGTATTAGATGGTATTCATCATCAAGGACTGAGGCTTTGCCCTGGAACCTTCCGAACTTCCCCGATACAAAGTCTGTGGGTGGAGGCTTATGAGCCGTCCCTTAAACAACGTCGCAACAAATTATCCTTGCAATATATTTTCAAATTACGTTCTTTCCAATCCAATCTAGCCTATGGTTTTGTGTTTTTGTCCTCTGTATGAAGACCTCTATAATAAAAAAATCATCACTTATTTCACCACATGGCATAAGACTACAACTTCTGTTTCTGCAGCTAAAATAAATCTTGAAAATATAGCCCCTGCCCAACGTTTGACTTCCCGATCTTGGCAGCTAGTACAGAGGTTGAGTTAACCTTAACTAAATTTTTAAAATCTGAAACAAATCAACTTATTTATCAACAGAAATATAATCAAATACGAAACAAATATGATACTTACAAATCTATATTCAAAGATGGATCCAAGGATGGTGACGCAGTTGCTAGTGCCGCCATCATTGGATCCAGGACTGTATCATCCAGAATCCCACATAACTGTTACAATTTTTCAGCCGAATCAAAGGCCTTATTTAACAGCACTAGAATACATTAGTAAACAATCATGAGAGAAAACATAAACAATTTATTATTTTTTCCAACTCACTTTCCTGTCTTCAGGCAATTACAAATGAGTCTACCAAACATCCACTATTAATCGAAATTCTTGAATTATATAATGAACTTGATACTGGCCAATACGACATCATTTTCTGCTGGTTACCCAGCCATGTTGGAATAACTGGGAACACAATGACTGATGCTGCTGCTAAAGTAGCACTCAACAAATCTGTGACACCACTTTTAATTCCATACACTGATTATAAGCCAGTGATTGGATCATATATCCGAGATCTGATGCAGAAGAAGTTGGACACCCAAGTAGGTGTTAATAAATTATATGAAATTAAAACAAATATCGGTTACAGATTCTTGGGTTGTCAGTCCAGATTTGAAGAGGTAATTTTACGACGATGTCGTATTGGCCATTCTCGTTACACCCATGAATATTTGTTGAAAGGTGAGGATCCTCCGTTTTGTATCCCTTGTGATGAGAAAATCACAGTCAAGCATGTCCTGCTTGACGATATTGATTTTGCCATGATCACAAGGTATAACTATTTCAAATCATCATCTCTTGGGGATCTTTTTAATAGTAATAGTTCTCATTTAATCATAGTTTTTTTAAAAGAAATTAAACTTATTAATAAATGTTGAAGTGCATAGTTGTTTTTTAAATTGGTAGTGTTTGATTGTGAACTGAGATTTTTATTGGCTGTGCCCTTGACGGGGTGTTACGACGTAAATTGTAATGAAAAGGTAAATTGTAATACTTGCAGCAAATTGTAATAATTTTGACGTAATTTGTAATAACAACGTAAATTGTAATAAAATTTGACGTAAATTGTAATACGCAAATTGTAATACAAATTGACTTAAATTGTAATAATCTCAGCTTGCGGTAACATGTAATAACTTTTTACGTAAATTGTAATAACCTTATAAGTTTAGTGTCAAAGGCGTTAAATGACTAGAACCTATCCTTGTCAGGGTTGGTACAGGGTTTATCGTACAATCGTCATTAAAGTATGGGTGTGGGGGAGGATTGAGGTCGTTATCGTACATTGTTGTATAATTATATGTATATATAAACCCATTAGAGTTTCATTTCTATGGTTGTCCAGAAGAGGATTAATTACTAGAATGAATTTATTTATGAACTTGTTTCTTATTTATTTGAGAAATACTCTGTGTGTTTTGTATTATATTTTGACGAAGAATTCAAATACAACAAATGAGTGACAGATCTCCTGTGCAATGTCAAATGAAAAAAACAGTCGTCAGCAAATGCAGCATAGATTTCCCATGCATGGGAAAGGAGAATACTTAATACATCACATTATATACAATGTTTTTATTAATATCAAAAGAGGGGCGTGGATATTCTTTACCTACATTGCATATACTATTAGATATTGTGTATTCTCGATCTCTGTGAACTTCTCACAGATAAAAAAATAATAATAAATAAATGCAAACCATGTTCACTTATGCAATATTTGTAGCAATGTATGATTCACATATGGATCATTAATATAACATAAAATATTTCCTTTCATAGGAAGAAGTATATTTAATGAAATAAATGAATAAATGAAGAACTAACAACAACTTACTGACAACTTTTGCTGGGAAAATAACTCCTTGCCCCAACAACAAAAACAGAATCCATCATGATAACGGCACGAAATCATAATTCACAAGCATACACAAATAATATCCGGTATCTTCGGGCATGTCTTGTTAAGTTTCAAAGAGCATCAGAATGTATAATAAATTTGTTGCAATCAATTATTGCTGAAATAAAACTGTTTTGATCAAAATTGAAAGGATGGAAAATCTATAATGAAAAGGGTTTTGTCACTAACGTAAATATTCTCTTTGACCTTATAAGAAGAGTATTCTAAGATCACTAAACTCGGCAATCCTTGACGGATTGCGCCAAGCAACCTTGATACCAAATTTGGTACCTCACGTATTATGCGGTACATAATTTTCGAAACACATAAGTACGTTTTTCATAAGTTATCACTAATTTGTGACATATATACGGACAAAAATACCTCAGAGGATAATCTTCTCTGGGGGTTTAAGAGGATTAAAATAATTCCCGCTAACATCAAGCACTGTAATAAAATATTGAAATTATAGCATACCTTCTTAACATTCCAATGAAAAGAATAGTGACTAACTAAGAAACCAAATGATATTTATCTCCGATACTATGCCCTCATCAGTATACACAGACACACATACATACACACATATACACACCAACACACACATACGTGTGTGTGTGTGTGTGTGTGTGTGTGTGTGTGTGTGTGTGTGTGTGTGTGTGTGTGTGTGTGTGTGTGTGTGTGTGTGTGTGTGTGTGTGTGTGTAGTAAATACGACCTCTATATGTCATTGTTATCAGATCTATGACTGCACTTCTACATATAGTTCCAAGTGAAAGATGAGTGACACTACTTAGTGAGAGGTCCCACAAAAATGCTGATATGAGCAATTAAAGGTTATACAAATTGTAACTAATGAACAAAGTAAGATATTCTAAAAGGTGAAATAGAAACACAAACCTGTAGATATACGAATTAGAATGTAGCAAATACATTAGATAAACGTATCTTCTACGTACATAAAAGTATGTCCAACGAAGACATAAGAATATTCTTCGTAGATTTTGTATCACTAATTTGAGACGGAAAATAATCCCCTGAAAGCATAACCTCCTCTGGGGGTTTAAGAGGATTAAAGTAATTCCAACAAACAACAAGCACTGTAATGAAATTACAACATACTTTGTTAAAATTCTGATGAAAAGACTAGTAACTATCTAAGAAACCAAATCATACTGTTGCTGCGATACTTAGGCCTAATCAGCATAGACACACACACACACATACCCACACGCACACACACACACACATTCACACACGCACACGCACACGCACACACACGCACACGCACATGCACACACACGCACACACACACACAGATACAGACACAAACACGTGTTGCACACACTACATACCGATACAAAAACACCACCACACCACGTACGTATGTATGTATGTATGTATGTATGTATGTATGTATGTATGTATGTATGTATGTATGTATGTATGTATGTATGTGTGTGCGTGCATGTAGGTGTGTATGTAATGACAGTTAGTGTGAGCTCTATGTCATTGGCATCACATATATGACTGCACTTCTATATATTCTAGATGACAGTATCATGTACGTAGATGAAAGTATGTAAGTGGACGATAGTATCTAGATGGCATACTATCATCTACGTAGAAGATACTATCATATACGTAGATGAAAGTATCTTCTACGTAGATGATAGTATCTTCTACGTAGATGATAGTATCTTCTACGTAGATGATAGTATTTTCTACGCAGATGGTAGTATCTTCTACGTAGATGATAGTATCTTCTACGTAGATGATAGTATTTTCTACGCAAATGGTAGTATCTTCTACGTAGATGATAGCATGCCACAAACAGAACATCACTTCCAATAAATGCCTTTCACTATGTTGACACCACCCTTCAATGACGATTGTACGATAAAGCCTTTGTCGCAGAGGCTTATGCAGGGTAATGGAGAGACACAAAAGCATGCTGCTTTTACAACCGGATTTATTCCAATGATGATCCACATGCAATCAGTGGTTATGATGATGATTAAGATGAAACCCTAAAACACAATATTTACAAACTGTAGGCAAACATCATAACCAATAGATCATTAAAAGAATACTGCCATTATATATCTATTACATGTGTTTGATATACCAATCAATAAGATATAATGTGAACACTTACTTTACATTTAGTACGGTAAAGCATGTTATGGAGGATATCTCCTCAGTGAGGATGATATCACTGAATACACTACAAAGCAACTAAATAATACTATATTAAGCAATATAACATTACAATAGTATAGACAATTATGCCATGACATGTTGACATAAATACATGTATAACCAAGGGAAGTAACCCTCACCTCGTCTAAGGGACGGAGGCCAAACCACCAGATGTCATCAAAACTGGTCATGCAGCATCTTACGTGACCTGATAAATGATATATAACTATATGAATCTTACTGGTATGGTAAACATCACATGCATTGTATACATGGCATGTGAAACCCATCTAGAAGTATAAAAATCAACATTTTTAGGCATTTCATATGTATGATAAAATCAACAAATATAATGTTTTGGTATTTTACACTTTCATGATAAAATAGTAACAATACATGCTTAAATCTAGTACACTCATCATGCATATACCTCAATGGTAACATCTTACAATATTTAAATATATATTGCACTAACATGAATATACTGATAATTCATGTTTATAACATATACATGATATACTGTTCTTAGGGAACATAAATGACTTAATATGAGTGTACTAAAATACATTATATATACTAGAAACCTAAGTACAATGATAATAAATATATTTAACTCACCCCAAACTGAACTGTCCTTTCCCAGTGAGAGTTGTGACTAGAAATGGTGCACATAGTAAAGGTATGAAGTACATGACCAAGGTGGTCATGTGACGCGGGAAATACAAAGCCAGGCCAAGCTGACCAGCAGAGAACAATAGGCTAGGCTGAGACCGCAGTAGCCTTAGCACAAAGAATCAATCACCACATGTTAGATTATGTTACTGAGGTGTGAGTTAGTGGACTAAGTAAACTAATTTATTTAATAAATACACTTATCCTAAAATACCTATGTTTTGGATAAGTTTATACTAAACTACTTTTTTTAAAATAATCCCAAATATATACATCCTGCCAAACCTATACCAACCATCCCTAACTTAACAGTTTTGTACGTTTGTCATCATACACAGTATTTCTCGAATTGTACATGTGAAACGCAGGCTCAACTGACAAAAATCATTTCTAGTCAATTGGCGTCTTGGACACCACGGTAGTAAGGTTATTACAATTTACGTAAGAATTTATTACATTTTACCGCAAGTAGAGATTATTACAATTTACGTCAATTTTTATTACAATTTGCGTATTACAATTTACGTCAAATTTTATTACAATTTACGTTGTTATTACAAATTACGTCAAAATTATTACAATTTGCTGCAAGTATTACAATTTACCTTTTCATTACAATTTACGTCGTAACACGGGGGTTAAAGTACTGTAAAATTATTGTCCCCCTGAGAGAGTGTTGTAAGTCCAAATAATTCAAAGTACGTTATTCCTATCATAGTTTTAATGGTAGAATGTGTTCTTTTAAATTTCGGCTAAACTCCTAATCGTCGCCATCACTTGAAGGGATGAAGTAAATTCTGCTGGGGTCCATGTCGGTAAAAATGGTACTATAAGTCCCCATGGACCCTAGCATTGTGATCTACATTAAGTTGCTGGCGATCTCTAGCCCTGTTTTATATTGTTTTGTAACATATAGTTATATCTTTTTATGGTTGTATGGTAGTTTTAACTATTAATCTGTGATGTTCTAGTTATTTTACTGTCCATCGATGACAGGTTTTATTCAGTCTGAATATTTATTTTAGTCCAATTAATAATATATAACTCCTAGTCACGATATGGCTGTAAAAGTGCCTATGTGACGTTACATATTAACTCACTCACTCAAATCCGGGGATCTGGAGGGACAGGGAAACCTGTCGTGCCATGATGAGAGATAGCCGCCCACATCATAACGCTACCCCAAACAAACCTGATGCCAGGCAATCAAACACTCTGCACTTTAATAGCGTTCATAGTGCTGCTGCACGTGCAGTACGTGCAGCTCCATGGCCCTTTTGTTACTTCGCTGGGTGCGTTTTTCCGAATCGTACGTGTTTCCCGACTAATGATCTGCATGTCCTTGTTGTGATCATTTACCTCCGGGAAATTTGTCACTGACACCTTAACACATTAAACCTCTTAATTATGCATCTCTTGGGCCGCTAAATTTGCTTATATGGCCAAAAATATCCGTATTCTGTTTCATTTGTTTGAAGCGTATACCATGCCAAAACAGTAGGGGATATTGGGAATCATCAAGACATATCCTTTGATCTATGGAGTGAGATTAACGTCGCGTTGGCATTTCCGCCATATAGTGACAAGAACATGTTGATGTATACAAAATTCTGTCATAAATACAAAGTTATGTTTAAAAACAAATTTATCAAACATATTTGGGCATAACAATATTATTTCCCCAGGTTAAAACACGGACTATAGGCCGCAAGTAACCGAAGTTAGGCCACCCGATCCATATTGTATTGGCAAATGAAAATGATATGCTCATATCTGTTGGGGAGTAGGCGATGAAATCTAAAGGGTTTTAATGGTTGGTGTGATGAGATGGTGGCGCGTTAGATCGTTAATGAGGTCGGGGGTCAAACTCAAAATTTCCACTTTGCAGCCAACGTCGGGTAAAAGAACCTCTGTTTGCCAGACATGCACGAATGCCTCGAGGCATGCTTCTGATGAGGCGACCAATGTCAGCTTGACTCATGTTGTTCCACACATCAATAAGAGCAGCGCCGAGTTCATTGAGAGCGGTGGGTGGATTTTGATGTTGACGTAAACGTCTGCCAATGACGTCCCAGGCGTGTTCAATCGGGGAAAGATCAGGGCTGATTGCTGGTCATGGCATGACTTGGATCTTTTGCTGTTTGAGGAATTTGGTCACATTCCTGGCTTAGTGAGCACGTACATTATCATCTTGAACGATGAAACGTTCCCGAACACTTTGTACAAATGACACCACGAGTGGTGCAATAATCTTGTCCCGATAGTATTGACCTGTGACTCTACCGTGGGCAGTATGGAGCGCAGTTCGGCCAGTCATTGTGATACCACCCCATACCATTTTGTACCCATCCCCAAAACTATCATGCTGTACGACGTAAACGACCATAAAACACTCATTAGGACGACTCTAAACTCGATTCCTTCGGTCATGGAAGTCGAGGGTGAACCTCGAAAAACATGACATTAGCCGAACGTCCATTACCCCAGTGCTGACATTTTCTACACCCCTTGTGCCTGATTCAAATCATGTTGTGGGATGACACGCCGACGTCGTGCACGCAAATGTCGCCTGTACTGACGATTTTACACGATCTGGGCATGTACTCGTACACCAGTTGCCTGTTGCAACCGGTCTCTTTTCCGAATGGCAGTTTGCAAACGATATCTTAATGACATCTCTCTGACTAATCTGACCTGGCCTGGAGCTGTTGTCCTTGGGCGTCCAGAGCGGCATCGATCACCGACGTTATGTGTTTGTTGGTATCGGGCCCACAAGCTGATGATGAGAGATTGAGAAACGTGCAGCGTTTGGGCATTAATATTCTGCCGTTGAAATATGCCCATGACACGCAAACGTTCAGCCCGTTGCAAACGTTGCATGGTCAATGATGTGGCTTCCTCAATGGTTAAATGTTTTTAATAAAATGTATTTGAGCGTTTGGTTCCAAGAAAGCAACATGCGTCTGCTCACATCTGAGTGTGAGTGACAATGGCAAATCTTGCATACCACCCCTTGCAGGTGATGTCCGAGGTCAGATGCTTCATAAATGTCACAATGTTGTGTTTTGATCTTGATTTCTTCTTATTTCAAATTTAATCCGGGGTAAGTGAAAGATGCAAAGCTTAGATATCATTACATCGTAAGTACTATATTTGAAGCAACTCTATATGCTTTAAACATATTTATTCTATGTTAAACTTTATCAAACTTTAAAATTAATTTTGCTGTTGTAATATGCGAGTTAGATAACATGATAAATCATAAATAAGGAAACAGAAAAGACAAATAAAAATATACAACTGCAGAGTTGCGTCCCTTGGGCACGCCAGGAACCTATGATTGTTGGTTCGAATCCCAGTACATTCCGATTATGTTTCTAGGTTTGTCAGCACCATACCCTTGCTCATGGGTTTCACCGAAGTGGTAACCGTCTGAGACTTGCATCAATTCGGGCTTTCCTCCCACATTAAGCGGACTCGCCGCGATATAACTGAAATACTGTTAAACGCGGCGTTAAACCCAACTCACTCACTCACTCACTCAACTAGAGAAGGAGCATGATTCTCGAATTGGATTATATAATAAGTATTATAGAGCTGCGAATGCTCTTCATGGAGTTGACACTGCACTTATAGCAACGAGCATGGGTGCAGCTGGTGTTGGTTTATTATCAACTATAATCGCAGCACATATCATACTTGCCATTGAAGTAGCAGCAGGAGTCTCTGGATTGACAGGAATAGTTCTTAAATTAGCTGATGGCAAGATATCCGAGGAAGAGGTTTGTTTTGTGTTGTCAGAACTCACCAAATACAACACAATGAAACACGAGATTCGGTCAAATTCACGTAAGACCAGTGGTATGAGTGAAGATAAAAAACAAGTTCATTTTACAGGAGAGACAACAATCATCCCAAGCATTATTTGCTCAAACCAGAGAACTGGTATGAGAATACATTGATCCCGTTCGTCATTTTTCCCGGCAAAATAATTAGCCATAAGTTCCTTCACATCGGCCACATCTCCCTTCAGTAGGGATCAATTCCCTTACCCCCATCGTCCACGACCATACTACTGTTGTCAATATGTCTGTTACAGCCACCATAAAATCCTCCATGTCACAACTATCGTTTAACTTCTTTATCAAAATATTAATTGTCCAAACTTTGTTTATAAACTGACATATGTCGCATACAATCCTCTTATTTGATAGAAACAGTACGTGCGCTAATTGGAGGATCAACTGGTTGTTACATTCCCTATATCAGCGAACGGTCCTGTCTCATAATATGCACTAGACAAAAAATTAAAGGCTAATTACCTCAATTTTAATGTTGTTCTTTGGTTGCAATATTTATCAAATATTCTAAACTTGTGGTTTCATTATGTTTTCGAGTTTCGTTTCTCATAGGTCAAGTATGGCCGAGTGTTGTTGACGTGAACACTAATGTACTAAGTGTGTACAACTTGTGTCAAATAAACAATTGCAGTAGATATACTATATACACTATTAATAGTAGATATACGATGAAACACAACTTTTACTGAAATTGGTTCTCTCCGAATGTTATGATTGGAATCTCTAGAATTAGAATCGGGTATGAACCATTGATTCATCTACTCATACATTTAATTTTTCTTACAAATGTTACAGTGCATATATTTCATTACACTTTTTATATTTTTAACAAATTAAACTTAAACTAGGAAATTCTAAAATTCGAAAGTCGCTAGACCAGTATTTCTCGTTTTTATCGCCACTGGTCGACCATGACGGCTGCTCCTCGGCAAGCTCATTCACGCGAACAGTAAATTACGTAATCATAGATAAAGTCGGCGCGTACGTCCGCCCCGGCCCTTGTTCTCTTGATAAATGTTTTGTTACCAGCTGGCGCAGGTTTTGACCACCATCTTAAACTGTAATTAAAACAAATTCTTCTCAGGCAATACTGATACCATTCTATTACCACCTGCTTTTGTGTAGTCAACTTTGACAGCCCAGGGCAGATAACAGAGACCGAAATTACAACTTCAAAGTAATTGTTAATGTGATAAGAGTAGAGCTGTGGGGGTATATAACTCCTTGGGTTTTGGTCCTCAGCACACTTGCTTGAATAAACCCTAAGGACCTCACAGCTCTCTTCTCTCTTGTTTCAAGGTAAGAAACATTTAAATATTCCTATTTTATGACTAAACTTCTTATTTCATTGTTATTATTGTCTAGAAAATGTTATAGTTAAGTTGAATCAGTACTGCCATATTGTTACTCTCAATCTACTGTGTACAAGTTCTAAATGACTGCTCATTATATATATTATTTACTGTTTAATACACAGTAACTTCCCAGTGTTATTTGAAGTGTAATGCGTCGTGGGCTCCTCCAGTTTATGTGTCATTAATATGCGGCACCAATAGTTCTCTCCTATATTTCGACATCCATAATTATATTCCCCTTCTATGTCTAACATCATCTGTTCAAAATGCCAGATGCATATACAGTTTATATTTCCGTGCAGTAGCGTAGCGTACATGTAGCTTAGTCACAAAACGGTTCCTAGAGTTAACACAACTGTTTCAAGCAAGATTTATTACTAGGTTGGTTATTCCATACTTTCCGACAGTCCACCAATCAAAGGTTATATGTGCAGCTTTACCTTCCGTGTGCGCTTACAGCATAGGCTATAACAACGCATTCCATATTTCTTAGGTTTTATCTTCATCAAGTAAGTATTTGAATATATTGTAAAGAGTCCCGTCCCTCATATAGTTGCATACGCTGCAACACAGCCTATACCACAATTTCATGACCGTAGTCATTTAAATACTGTAAAAGTCATCTTTTATACTTCATAATAACGTACATTCAAACGCGCACCGTTCAAGTATACAATTACCGTATTCACTCCATTAGCTGTTATGGTATAGCTCCGTATATATGTAGGAAATGCGCGTAGTCAATAGCAACATAGCCGCCGTGATTCATTACCGTAGTCACCAAAGTAATCACTACTAAAACTAATAATGACACTAACTAAAACCGAGCTATATCTTCTACCGCGTACATTCGTATCTTTATTTGGACCAAGTATTTACCTTCCGTATTAGCCGAAATTATTATGTTGTGATAATTATTACTGAAAACACAAATATTAATGTTTACCGTCTTTTCATAAGTAAATGTCATGTTCCTCATCTTAGCAGTTTGCGCAGTCTACCGTACATGCTCCATTAAAATATTACGACTACTCAATTTAGCTGTTAAGGAATGTTATTTAGCATTACCGTTATTATTCTAGTAAATACTGCATCTGTTGTATAATGTTACCGTACATACTCCAATTTAAATACATTGCCTTTATTATTATGCCTTTATTAGATGGACAATGTGTTAGCATATTATTATCATTATTATGATTGTACGTCACCATATATATTAATTGATGTAACTTGAATAATATGAGACACTTGCTTGAATAAACCCTAAGGACCTCACAGCTCTCTTCTCTCTTGTTTCAAGGCTAGCTCCCAATAGCTAATTCCCCAAACCGAGGCCTGACAGTTATTGGGATCACCCCAAAAAGGCTGTCTTAATTGGTGGAGACGTTCGATCCTCGGTGCCTGGAGCCAGCCTTGTGAACTACAAGTTGAGACTGTGACGTTACCTGTACCTGACTCCACACTACCACCACCACCTCCACAGCTTGACACCACACTATGCCTGCTGACACCATCGTCCCCTACAGAAGCAACAACACAGTCAGTCTCATCTTACCCAGCAACAACCCCCAGTAATGGCACAGATACATCTCCCCAAATACACAGGTCAGCAGGATGCTGAAAGTTGGTGGGCAGATTTCTACAACTTCAACTTCCTCCATGGTCACACAGACACCCAATCCTGTAGAATTCTACCCTTCTACCTGGACGGAGCTGCTAAAGTATGGTTCAGGGACCTGCCTGCGCACACACAGCTTGACATCCACTTGCTGAAAGCGGCCTTTCAGCAACGATTTCGCAGTTCATCAGCCTTCAATTTGAGTCTTCTTGATATGACACAGAAGGAACAGGAGGACGTTGGAGACTTCATCACCAGGGTCCAAGCATCCGCGTTACACTCCTGCTTACCACAATCTGTGATAGTAGCCATTGCAATCAATGGGCTACTCCCACAGATTAAGCAGTGGGTGTATATGAAGGAGCCATTGACGCTGGATGAGGTTCGTCACCATGCCCAACTGGCTGTACAATCGCAGGCCCCAAGCAAGGAAGAGGTCAGCTTGGTCCAACAAGTTGAGCAATTAACGAACTTGGTGACCATGCTGATCACTACAAACAAGGTCTGTGCTGTACAATCAGCAACTCCCTCATCCCACCATCAGCAGCACGAGCCCCAGGTCCAGCAACAGCCACCCTCCCCATCACCAAGATACCACCAGCAACCACAACAGGAACCATACCAACCACAAGAGGATCCATACCAGTCGCCACAGCAGTACCAACCACAGCAGGATCCATACCAGTCACCACAGGAACAATACCAACCACCACAGGAACCATACCAGTCACCACAGGAACCATACCAACCACCACAGGAACCATACCAGTCACCACAGGAACCATACCAGTCACCACAAGAACCATACCAGCCACCACAGGAACCATACCAGCCACCAAAGGAACCATACCAACCAACACCACAGCAGTACCAACCACTACAACATCAATACCAGATACGGCAGGAACAATATCAACCACTACAGGAACAATACCAACCAACACCACAGCACTATCAGCCACCACAGAAGGAGTATCCAGTCCCACCACCTCAGCCCCACCACACAGCACAGCAACAACAACAGACGCCATCCTTCTACCCGTACAGCTCCAGCAACAGTCAACGTCTGCCAATTCCACAGCACCTTCGAGGCAGATGTCGCGGATGTGGTGAGTTTTTTCGGTTCCCTCACAATTGCCCTCATAGAAATACAGTCTGTAATTATTGCTCACGCATAGGTCACCATTCAAAAGTATGCATGCGCGCATACTATACACAATATCGACAGCCACAGGGACTCATACCTGATACTCATCGTTCTAGGGTCAGGCAAGAGTCAGCCTTTGTATCACTTGTGGCTCCCTTGACAAAGAACACTGTTCATGTCAAGGTGAAACAAGTGAGAACTACAGCTCTTGTTGACACAGGTGCATCAGTTAGCTGTGTCAGCATGGGCTACTTAAATAAAGTTGGCATCAAACCCTCTCATTTACGCCCATCTCACCTAACTGAAATCATAGGTGTAGGTGGTGAAAAACATTCTGTGCTAGGTTCTGTCTCTCTTGACATTAACATAGGGCATATCTACCTCCCCCAAATCTTTCATGTCTTTCACAACTTACATCACTCTCTCATCTTAGGCATTGACTTCCTTGAATTAAACAAAGTCACTATAGACCTGCCCTCAAAATGCCTTCACATACATGAAGGTCTTGTTTCAGTCTCCCTGGCATCAATCAATGGAGGCTACGCAAGACCATGCAAGTCTGTAATTATTCCTCCACACTCTCAAGCTGACATTCCCATCAAAATTTCTCATTGTCAACAAGGTCAAGTTTTTCTTCTTGAACCAGTTCCGGCATTAAATGACATGCAGCTCCAAGGTGCTAAGTGCCTTATAACCAACAATCCAAAATCAGCTTGCATGAGATTGCTTAATGCTAGTGACAGCCATGTCACTTTATATTCAAAAACAGTGGTTGCTGTAGCCTCAGAGATTGACCCCACATCTGTCCTTGACCTTCCTGACACTTCTGATTCTGATCCTCCTACTACTACAAGTGCTAACACAACACATTCACAGGACATTGACTTTGATCTTAGTGATGCAGACCTCACACATGAACAACAAACACATTTACGTGCATTTCTCCAATCACAAAGGTCAGTTTTTGCCTCAGATTGGTCAGAATTAGGACACACCCACTTACATCAACACAGAATAGAAACAGGTGATGCCAGACCGATTAGACTCCCTTTTTACAGGCAAAACGCAGCCATTAGAAAAGAATGTTCAAGACAGGTAAAAGAAATGTTAGATGCCAATATCATTCAACCTAGTTCTTCTGAGTGGCACTCACCTGTTGTCATGGTTAAGAAACGTGACAGCTCTTACCGCTTTGCCGTAGATTATAGACGCCTCAATGCAGTTACTAAGCCTATATTTTTTCCTCTGCCACGTTTTGAAGATGTCGTTGATGCAGTAGGTGACAGCCATGCCAAAATCTTTAGTGTCCTTGATTGTGCTAGTGGCTTTTGGCAAATACCACTCCACCCAGATACAAAACACAAGTCCGCCTTCATTACGCCTGATGGTGTTTTTGAATGGAATCGCCTTCCTTTCGGCCTCAAAAATGCTCCTATGGCATTTCAGCAAACCATTTCAGAGGCACTAAAAGAGATGAATTGGCGTTACATATTGATATATGTCGATGACATAATAATATTTTCTAAAACCTTTTCTGAACATCTGAATCACCTCAAGGCAGTATTCCAAAAGATCAGAGAAGCAGGCCTCACTCTAAAACCCAGCAAATGTAAATTCGCGACAAAACAAGTTACCTACTTAGGGCATATCTTCAGCAAAGATGGCATCCATGTTGATCCTTCCAAAATAGATTCAGTCACACAGATTCCACCTCCTAAAAATGTCCATGACGTGCGCCATTTCCTAGGTTTGGCATCATATTATAGGAAATTTGTAGCAAACTTTTCGGGCATTGCCTCCCCTCTTTACAATCTTCTAAAAAAAGATGCATCTTTCGAATGGTCATACAATTGTCAACAGGCATTTGAAAAGCTAAAACATGCCCTTACAACTGCACTTATCCTCGCATACCCTGACCAAAACCAACCCTTCATCCTCACAACTGATGCATCACAAACTGCAATAGGGTACATCTTAGGCCAACTTGATTCTCAAGGTAGAGAACATGTAATATGTTATGGCGGCCGCTCTCTCCATACTGCTGAAAAGAATTGGGGTATCACACATCTAGAATGCCTGGCCGTCCTAGAAGGTATTAAAAACTTCAGGGTGTACCTTGCAAGTGGATCATTTTCTGTTTACACAGACCACAAAGCTCTGACTTGGCTTAAGAAAACCAAACATGACTCTGGTCGCCTTAGTAGATGGTCCCTCATGCTGCAAGAGTATGATTTTGAGATCATACACAGGCCAGGCAAAGCCAACACAAATGCAGATGCCTTATCTCGCATTCCTCATGCAGAGCAAGTACATCAACCTAACACTGATGATATACCCTCCCCACCCATTTCAACAGAACCCATCTCATCAACCCGCACATATGAACAAGTAGCTGCCACTGCTTCATCTCCACTCTTACCCACTCCAACTTCACATTCGATGTCACCATCAAGCAGCCCCAAAGTGTCATTCCCTCATCACCAAGGCAACACGAGGCCTACTCCCTCGACTGCCACTTCTCTCCATTATGCCAATCCCAATACAGGCAACATGAGGTTTACACCCTCAACTGCCACTTCTCGCCATTATGCAAATCCCAATGCAGGCAACATGAGGTCTACACCCTCGACTGCCACTTCTCTCCATTATGCCAATCCCAATACAGGCAACAAGAGGTCTACACCCTCGACTGCCACTTCTCACCATTATGCCAATGCCAATACAGGCAACAAGAGGTCTACACCCTCGACTGCCCATTCTTCCCATTATGCCAATCCCAATACAGGCAACAAGAGGTCTACACCCTCGACTGCTCATTCTTGCCATTACGCCAATCCCAATGCAGGCAACATGAGGCCTACACCCTCGACTGCCTCTTCTCTCCAACATGCTAATTCTCACTCAGCCAACAAGAGGTCTACACCTTCGACTTCCTTCACTCGCCAATATGCTTATTCAAAAGCAGGCAATATGAGGTCTACACCCTCAACAGCCTTATCTCACAAACCAGCCAGCCATGCTCATCCAAGTCCCATGCCACCTACTGACAAGAAGACAAACAAGTCGGTCACCACTGCTACAAAATCCTCCAACAACAGTGTCCACACCAAACTACCATTCATGTCTCGTCCCTCCAGCCAGCTGAGGTCTTCTTCCTCTTCAACCAAATCATGCTCATCTCCACAAAACAACTTTCCAAAGCATACAAACATTGACAATGACACTCTTGACTCACCCAGTGTCTCATCAGAAGATATCAGTAGAGATGACATAACATCCTCTATATCTGTAGACTTTGTCTACAAGTCGGGTCCTCACGATCCTCCTTCAGGCCCTATGGTCTTTGCTATGGGAACTGATCTTGATGATAAAGACTTGGCAGAAAAGCAACGTAAATCCCCTGACCTTTGTCCAATCATGGACTACATTGAAAAAGGTGAAATTCCTTCCACCTATACAGATGTTCAAGTCAAGGGTCTAACTGGCCTTGCTCAAGAGTATGACATACGTGATGGTATTCTGTACCACTTCTATCATGCAAAGCATCGAGGTCAGAAAAACAATCGCCCTCCCATGGTAACACAGCTAGCTGTCCCTGTCTGCTGTCGCAAAGAGCTTCTTTTTGCCTACCATGATTCCAAAGCTGGTGGTTGCCACTTTGGACGAGATGCCACTCGTCAGACAATACTCACAAAGTATTACTGGCCAGGCTTATACCAGGATATTGAGAATTATGTCAAGTCCTGTGATGACTGCCAACGCTCCAAAAGAAGGACAAATGCTAAGCCAGCACCAATGGTGCCCATGCCTATTGAGGACACATTCTCTCGTCTCCATGTTGACATCCTCGGGCCATTGCCTGAGACTAAGGAAGGTTATAAGTATGTTCTCCTTGCAGTTGATTCCTTCTCACGCTGGACTGAAGGTTTCCCTATGCGCACTCAAGAAGCCTCCGAGGTTGCATCAATCCTGTTCACTGAGGTTTTCTCACGGTTTGGTGCTCCCCGTACTCTTCTTACTGACAGAGGTAGGCAGTTCACTTCCAAGCTAGTAAATGCTCTCTGTGAACTCCTTGATATCAAGCACTACTACACTTCGTCCTACCACCCCCAGACTAATGGGATGTGTGAAAGGAGGAACAGTGTCATAGAACAGGCTCTCCGAACATATGCTGACCCTGATCAGACCAATTGGGCCAAACTCATTCCATGTGTTATGATGGCCATGCGCAATGTACCTTGTCAATCTACAGGGTATTCACCACACTACCTTCTGTTTGGAAAGGAAATGAATCTTCCTTTTGACACAACCTTGCTGCCTAAATCTACCCTCGGCAAAGATGCACAGGGTCATCTTCAAGATCTCTTGAAAAATCTGAATGTTGCAAAATCCCTTGCAAAGGACAACATGTCTGCTGCTCAGGATAAAAGCAAGAATCTTCAGGATATCAGAGCCAAGGAACCTTCATTTGCAGTTGGTGATCAGGTTCTCATGACTGATCCAACTGTCAAAACTGGCCTTTCCCCCAAACTGTCAAAGAAATGGATAGGACCTTACAGAATCATTCGCATCGGTCTTAACCATACTTTCAAACTACTGAACACTAACACAAACAAAGAACATAAATCCTTCATTCATGCCAACAGACTTAAAACTTATACACCTCCAACCCCTCGAAGACAACCTGCACAACCAGCTCAGCATCTAGCAACACCCACTCAGTCGATGGCCTCCCAGCCTGAGAATCCTCGTAGAGAAGCCTCACAAACAGCCCAGCATCAATCAACTCCAACTCAGTCAACATCCTCCCATCCTGACAACCCTACCACAACACAGCACACTTCCGTAGAGGATCCCATTATGCTACCTCACTCGTCTGATAACTCTGACACTATTCCACAGAGTCCCACATCATCTGCCCAACCAGATGATCAACTTTATGCTGTAAAACGCATACACAAAGCTAAAAAGAAGTCAGGAGTAACTCATTACCTAATTGAATGGGAAGGTTACCCTCAACGCACCTGGGAACCTGCCTCCAACCTTAGTGCGGAAATGATAAGTGATTACCATACATTTAGAACAGGATCTGGTCACAGACGGAAACGGAAACACAGATATTTTGCAAAATCATAGGTCTTGACCTTCCATGCTATTCTTCCTGGCAACAAGTCATCATTTGTCAAGGTAGATGAGCTCTGACCACCCCCCTACAGGTAATCAAATTGCCTTGTGTTCTATAAGTGCTACGCAGTGAAATGTTGTGGCCACAACTTTCCTGCAACAATGGTCATCCCATCTGACTTGTACTTTGGTTTCTTTTTGTCTTTGGTCCATCATGGAGAGCCACTATCCTTGAGTTCGGCTGATATTCGTGCCTCCTGTCCTGAGTGACCTCGCTTTGCCTCCAATACCTAACTAAGATATGTACACGTCAACTACCGTTAATCTCTCGTTGTCATCACCACCTTAACAGACTACAATGTTTCCATTCTGTTAGGAATCTTGGCTGTTCCTTGGGCAGCATTTCTCATCCTTGTCTCAAAATCTCAACTGTCTTCTCCAAGACTTGAGTATGCCACAATTCCAATTCTTCCACTCACTCTGTGCCTTCCTATTGGCATATCCAAACGCCTTCTGGTGCCTCACTTCCCACACATTCACAAACTCTTTAAGCACCCCTTTGCCACCTATATCCTAATATTTCACAAGGGATACTTTCAAATCGTAGACCTAGCGTGATGTGAAATGTTTGACAGTGTCAGGGCAAATTGTTGTGGAACGCTAAAAACTCCCTCATCACACAACAACCTTTCCTCATATTATGTATGTTTTTGTTAACCGGTTTCCTTTTCACAGAAATGCTTGTTCATTACTTCAAATTGTCATTTTTCTTGTAGTTTAATATGTAGGTATGTTTCAGAATCTTTGTAATGGAAATCGTGTGCCTTATGTTTTCAACTGATCAAACTATCTTCATGCACACATTTGTTCATGTCCAACGTAATCTATTGTATCATTGTATTCTGATTATCTATGTATATTCGCTTCATTTTAATCCTTTTCTTTTGGCTTTTGAGGACAAAAGCTCCACGACGCACAGGGGTATTGTTACAGTGCATATATTTCATTACACTTTTTATATTTTTAACAAATTAAACTTAAACTAGGAAATTCTAAAATTCGAAAGTCGCTAGACCAGTATTTCTCGTTTTTATCGCCACTGGTCGACCATGACGGCTGCTCCTCGGCAAGCTCATTCACGCGAACAGTAAATTACGTAATCATAGATAAAGTCGGCGCGTACGTCCGCCCCGGCCCTTGTTCTCTTGATAAATGTTTTGTTACCAGCTGGCGCAGGTTTTGACCACCATCTTAAACTGTAATTAAAACAAATTCTTCTCAGGCAATACTGATACCATTCTATTACCACCTGCTTTTGTGTAGTCAACTTTGACAGCCCAGGGCAGATAACAGAGACCGAAATTACAACTTCAAAGTAATTGTTAATGTGATAAGAGTAGAGCTGTGGGGGTATATAACTCCTTGGGTTTTGGTCCTCAGCACACTTGCTTGAATAAACCCTAAGGACCTCACAGCTCTCTTCTCTCTTGTTTCAAGGTAAGAAACATTTAAATATTCCTATTTTATGACTAAACTTCTTATTTCATTGTTATTATTGTCTAGAAAATGTTATAGTTAAGTTGAATCAGTACTGCCATATTGTTACTCTCAATCTACTGTGTACAAGTTCTAAATGACTGCTCATTATATATATTATTTACTGTTTAATACACAGTAACTTCCCAGTGTTATTTGAAGTGTAATGCGTCGTGGGCTCCTCCAGTTTATGTGTCATTAATATGCGGCACCAATAGTTCTCTCCTATATTTCGACATCCATAATTATATTCCCCTTCTATGTCTAACATCATCTGTTCAAAATGCCAGATGCATATACAGTTTATATTTCCGTGCAGTAGCGTAGCGTACATGTAGCTTAGTCACAAAACGGTTCCTAGAGTTAACACAACTGTTTCAAGCAAGATTTATTACTAGGTTGGTTATTCCATACTTTCCGACAGTCCACCAATCAAAGGTTATATGTGCAGCTTTACCTTCCGTGTGCGCTTACAGCATAGGCTATAACAACGCATTCCATATTTCTTAGGTTTTATCTTCATCAAGTAAGTATTTGAATATATTGTAAAGAGTCCCGTCCCTCATATAGTTGCATACGCTGCAACACAGCCTATACCACAATTTCATGACCGTAGTCATTTAAATACTGTAAAAGTCATCTTTTATACTTCATAATAACGTACATTCAAACGCGCACCGTTCAAGTATACAATTACCGTATTCACTCCATTAGCTGTTATGGTATAGCTCCGTATATATGTAGGAAATGCGCGTAGTCAATAGCAACATAGCCGCCGTGATTCATTACCGTAGTCACCAAAGTAATCACTACTAAAACTAATAATGACACTAACTAAAACCGAGCTATATCTTCTACCGCGTACATTCGTATCTTTATTTGGACCAAGTATTTACCTTCCGTATTAGCCGAAATTATTATGTTGTGATAATTATTACTGAAAACACAAATATTAATGTTTACCGTCTTTTCATAAGTAAATGTCATGTTCCTCATCTTAGCAGTTTGCGCAGTCTACCGTACATGCTCCATTAAAATATTACGACTACTCAATTTAGCTGTTAAGGAATGTTATTTAGCATTACCGTTATTATTCTAGTAAATACTGCATCTGTTGTATAATGTTACCGTACATACTCCAATTTAAATACATTGCCTTTATTATTATGCCTTTATTAGATGGACAATGTGTTAGCATATTATTATCATTATTATGATTGTACGTCACCATATATATTAATTGATGTAACTTGAATAATATGAGACACTTGCTTGAATAAACCCTAAGGACCTCACAGCTCTCTTCTCTCTTGTTTCAAGGCTAGCTCCCAATAGCTAATTCCCCAAACCGAGGCCTGACAGTTATTGGGATCACCCCAAAAAGGCTGTCTTACAAATATCAAATGAATTACACCGTACATCTCACTACAGTTGGATATGTATACTTTCTGAGTCATATCTAAATCTACAAGACGGCCTTCTTTGTACAACACAAACGTAAATGTACGTGTGTAGTGATAAAAGAGACGATCCTTGAATAAAATATATGCTATTTCTATTTGTTCTCGTTCACTCTATTGTACTTATGATTTGAAGTCATATTATCGTTTCAAGGAGTAATGGTACGCTATTATAACTGTCGTTTGGTGCAGAACTGCAGTTGGAGTTCATACTTTCCTGTACTCAGAAAGTCTGTGGTTTATGCAGTTATAGGGCCAGGCTGTTACACGTGTTTATGAAATGACAGTTTAATAGCTAATTATGTTTAGTAAATATAAAGTTACAATGGAAATCTATTTTAACTCACTCTCTATACGACAAACTTCAGTTGTGTCTAACCTTCAAAGTATATATTAAGACGGAATCGAGATATAAATACGGTGGACAATGGAGTTGTTTCAAAATCTCTGCCTCTCAATGATCGCGTAGCCATTGTCATTGTAGGCGTGTTTGTTCCGAACCTTTTTGTAGCTTATAACTTTAAGTATAGACAACAGCGATGTGTATTTCATCTAACGCAATATGGCCAACAAGAGTTCGAGCAGCCTGTGCAAAAAGCCACATGATAAATATCCACTTAACAAAAGCAGAAAGAAACTAAAATATGAAATATATATGACATAACATTGACGTTACCTTGCATGGGCATGTCACTGGGACGGCTACGTGTTGTCTCTTGCACAGCTCGAAGTGAAATGTGTCACTGGTCTTTCCACAAAGGGACGGTCGAAGTTGAGTTGGACACAGCTGTTACAGAACCGATTTTGTACATATTTAAAATCATTTCAATGTCGTTCGTGCAGTTACAGTCAAATATGATGCACATACATGTAGTCATTATGAGCATAAACGGCAGGTAATGAAAACAAAACTGTCAATAAATCGTAGATATCAGCAGTAAACCTGTTTTGTTATGTTTTCAACACTTGTGGATATATTTCACATCAAAAGACAATTTTGAGAGCTATTATTGTGCGTGACTTTAACGCTGATTAATAGTATTTCTGTTACTAATTAAGACCTTTGCAGCTTTCGTAAACCACCAAGCAGGGATATATGGTGCTGACAGACCAAGAAACATTCTCAGCGCGAGCCGGATTCAAGCCCACTGTCATAGGTTCCTGGGACGTCTAAGGGACGCAACTTTGCAAGGCGAATTCCAGTGCCTGAGACGACTGAGCACGGAACAACCAAGGGATGAGTCATCAAGATATACTAGAAAGAAAAATACCCGTGAAGGGCTAGAATTGGTCTTCAGCAACCCATACTTATCATAAGAGGCGACTAACGGGATCGGGTGGTCAGGCTCGCTGACTTGGTTGATGCATGTCATCGTATCCCAATTGCGTTGATCGATGCTCATAATATCAATCACTTGATTGTCTGGTCCACACTCGATTGTTTACAGACCGCCGTCAAAAATCTGGAACATTTCTGTGTGCGGCGTTAACAACAAACAAAGAAAGGAAAAGCGAAGAGAATAAAGATTGATATTTCATGGTCTCCTATAGTCTCTAAGTGAAAATATAAAATACGCTAGTACGTGAAATCTTAAAGGTAACCACACACGCCCACAAGATGGCGTTTCAACTACCACACAGTGAACAAATGCACATTATAAGAATTATTGATTACTGTTGATTTATGAATCGACCCCATGATTAATATGGTTGTCTGAAATGAGGGGATATTTAACGACATCATGATAATTAAGGGGAAATGATCATTATCAGGGCGAATCTGGTATTCGAAGCCAAGATCTATGGATCTTAACGCGGCTTGGAGACGCAGCTTTGCACATCGAATTCCGGTGCCTTAAAATACTGGACCACACGTTGAGATTGGCAAAACTCAACCTAGTCATTATAAATGGTCTTTGTGAAGAAGCAAATCATTTTCATTTAATTAACACATATGGCACCTGCCCACATTTTACTGGTATTTCTTTTATGGAAGACATTAATGACCCGGACTCTCTGTAATACTTAATATTTCCAGGTGCTAAATTGAAAGTTTGATAGAGCTCATCCTTTTATTCAAGAAAGCTCACTTTCAGGGGATTGCCTAAAACTCCTGCCAAGAAAAGTCGGGCCTGCCCGGGCCAGAATACTAAAACGAAACGTGCACGTTTAGCTGCTTTATCGGCGTTTTCATTACCGTATATTCCTACGTGGGCGGGTATCCACAAGAAGGTTATTTGTTTGCCTGCCTTAGTTAGGTCGTTGGAGCTTTTAAGTATTTCATTTATTAATTTAGGTCGGTTTTGGATATTTTTGTTTTGGAGGGCTTGCAGTACACTAAGGGAGTCGGTAAGTATTAGGATTTTTTTGTGGTTTTTGGATTCTTGACTATGGAGGGCTGAGGCCATGCCCATTAGTTCTGCCGTGAAAATTGATTGGTTGTTTGGGAGTCGGAAGGATTGTGTGATTTTAGTTGGTTGTGTGGTATGGACTACGAAACCTGTGTGTTTGGAGGTCGGATCTGAGGATCCGTCAGTGTAAATGTGACACCAATTTGGCCAATTTTCGTGTATGAATGCTAGTGTGGTAGTTTTAGCTATGTTTGGGTCGGTTTGTTTATTTATTTGGCTTGCTAGTGTTGTGTCTATTTTGGGTACTTTAAGTTTAGGGGTGAAGATATTTGATTGTTTGCAGTTTTGTTTAAGATTTTTAATTTGGTGTTTGTTATTCTTTGGGATATTGGGGTAAGTAAGGGGTGTTTACGAGTTAGAGCTTGGTTTTGGGGGCTGATGTTTTGGTTTATTAAGTTTTGGATGAGAGGGTTTGATTGGGACGCGGCCCAGAAATTTAAGCTTATCTGTTCCCTGCGTAGACTTAGTGGCATTTCTCCTGTTAAGGCCTGAAGTGAGGTGTAGGAGGTGCCATGTTGGGTGCGTGTAATTAGTTTGAGAACCTGATATTGTATTAAGTCAAGTTTTTTAGATAGAGAGTTGTTTAGGGTGTTGTATATGGCGCAGCCGTAGTCTAGTTTTGATCTAATTAGTGATATGTAGAGAGAGAGGAGGGTATCTTTGGATGCTCCCCAGTTAGAGCCAGTTAGGCATCTTAGGGAGTTTAGGTCTTCACTGCATTTAGTTGTTAGGTTTTGGATGTGAGCATCCCAGGTGAGATGTTCATCGAAAATAAGTCCTAAGAATTTGGTTTGTTTTTGAAATTTGATTGTTTAGCTGGAGGATTGGGGAGGCGGGTTTCATGTTTTTATGTTTGAATACTATTCCTGTTGTTTTTTCTGAGTTGAGGGAGAAGCCCCATTTGTCAGCCCATTGTTGTATTTTATTAAGAGATTTTTGGAGTAAATTTTGGACCATGTTCATGCTTTTAGTGCGGATCCAGATGGCTCCATCATCCGCGAATTTTGATGAGTTTACTTTAGGGGATAGGCCCTCGAATAGATCGTTTATCATTATATTGAAGAGGGTGGGGCTGAGGATACTGCCCTGTGGAGTACCATTTTCTAGGGGACATTGGTCCGATAGAGTTTGGTCTATACCCACGGTTATTTTACGATTGTTTAGGAAGTCCTGGATGTAGTTCATTATCTGACCTTTGAGTCCTATTTTTTTAAGTTTTTGTATTAGCCCATCGTGCCATACCATGTCAAAAGCTTTAGAGAAGTCGTAGAGAACATTGCTTAACCTGCTTTATATAGGGTTTGACTTCTAAGTTGGTGTGGGCTTTTGGTGTGTGATTTCATGTAATGTTGATTCTAAATATAAAATATTGGTTGATATTGTTTGACAAACAGTTGTACACACCGTCCATTGTGTTACTTCTACTTAAGGATGTTTGTTTAGTCAATTGACATGCGTTCATTGTAAACAAGGATCATTAGTGTGAAAGGATTACTAAGTTTGTCATCCAGTATAATGCACTTCCACGATTAGCATAATTAGAACAGAGTTTGTAATTAGTTACATCCGGACTCCAGTTAATCAAGGCAGCTACATCAGTTGAGCGTGTGAGCAACTGAAGAAGGGGCGAGCAACTCAATGTGATTTATGAATTAGTGGAATTTTAATAAATAAACGAACGCCTGTCGCATAAAATGCATTCGAACATTGAACACGCACAATCGCAGATTTCTATCGTACATTTGAGGGTGAACGTGAACGAAGCCGTGCAGGATGCCTAACAGCGATTTGTCTTCAGAACACACAGTGAGCTCAGGTGAGTTTATAAATGATGATATTTTAACTCACTCACTCACTCAATACGGACTATACGGACTATTTGTGGGGCGATAAGGGGTACAGGCCACAAGAAAATTTATAGAGAAACTAACACAGCCATTACACCTTTTTACAAGATGGAAAACATATTTGCTGTTAATAATTATATTTATAGAAATCGAACCAATATACAGGCTATATGTTGTAGAACAGAATGCTATGCCAAGTTATTCGTACCTGATACCATTAATAATTGGAATAGTCATCTGATATAGAGGCTTATTAAACTTGGACAGTGTTACTTATATTATATACAGTTAAGCCATGATACCAGATTTTGTCACATAATCCTTTATCGC
Source organism: Haliotis rufescens (assembly GCF_023055435.1). Taxonomy (NCBI): domain Eukaryota; kingdom Metazoa; phylum Mollusca; class Gastropoda; order Lepetellida; family Haliotidae; genus Haliotis; species Haliotis rufescens. Next base: position 14,371,681 of record NW_025964361.1, read on the forward strand.
CTCGGACTCGGTTGTAGGGATTTAAACTTCCATTGGCTTAAAAGTTAATATATTAAGTGAGTTTATATTCAGTGGTTTATGGGAAACAATTTGTCAATTTAAGTATTTTGAAATCATTCCATGTACATGTTCGGGTGAATTTGCACTAATGTTATAACTTAAGAATTAATTCATATTTTAAGATAACTATTAAGTATTAAACAGTTAAATAGCTTTTCTTAGTAATTGAACACCTTTCCATCGACCGCACCAAACTGTTGACCAATCGTTTTTGTTCTGTTTTAGTGTATATATGTATCATTTAATACAATTTGTATATAGGAAGCTTGGTTGGGACTTTTGGGATATAAGAACTGAATACAGACTGCCATATTGTCTGAATGTCTTAACAATCTCCGGGTGTGACCATGTAGACAGGATATTATCCGGGTTTCTGATAATTACTCCATGAGCATACTGGGTATTGGTGCTTGGGGATATTAAACGTAACAGTTTGTTATCAAAGGAGATTGATAGTGAACTTTTAGTACCAGTTAGATATGATAATAAATCAATTTCATCTAAAGGCGGGTCTTCAATATTAATCTTATTACCCTTGAGGTTTAAACTGTCGGACTGAAACATGTCACTGAAATATGTAAACCACATATTCTGACTCTTAGTGTTAAAATGTCGGGGTACTGTGGATATACCCCAAAGTACCCTCCAGAATCTAGCAGGGTTATTTGTTGTTTGGTTTCAGATATCTGCTTATTTCACTTGATAAGCTTGTTTTGTCTGCATTCAAATGCTCTTATATTTATTCATTTCAACACAATAAAGTCGCCTATTTTGAACAGATTTGCATTTCCGAAAACGTCTTAAAGTCTTGCGAGTTCGATACTTTGCTCGCTTACAGTGAATATGAAAACAACACTAGAAGCGCCTGTAAATGAACGCTTTCTCATAAAATAACCCGGCCAAATGATCCGAGAGCGCAATGCTTATATCCACGAGCTGTGTTACACTTGTAACAAAAATGATTGGGAGGCACAGTGGATATTTTCAATATATACATTAGCTACGTATACAGTTTGATTCCAGGTGTATTTGTAATTATCACTACATATATCTGAACGATGCTGATTGTACATTTTCAGTGGCTTTTCTTGATGTATAAGATAGATATCTAATTGCATATGATCCGATTTAAACCCTGCCGTGTACATGCAATGACTCCACAAGCTGAAAAGCGTCAACACCAGCAATATCAGGTAAATTCTCAGGCGGGTTGTTACTTTGTCCAACTCTGGCGTTCAGAACACCGGTGATAACCACATAACAGTCAGCTAGGATATCTAGGTTCTCAACCAGCCACTTAGACTAACATCTAGTCTGTGAAATGAACATATCGTACAGAAAAAACAGTTGTTCAGTTATCTTAATAAAAATATAATTAAAGGGTGACCAGTGACTCTCTTCATTTTCAGAAGACATTTCCTGATACTGCGGTAATCTAGACTTGCCAAACATTATAGACTTGCATGGGCTGTATTTGATATATGTTTGTATCAGGGTCTGTAAGACAGACAACCAGCCACTGTTCAAGGAGTTCAATACCAATGCTTTTCCCACTTGATGTATAGTATGTGGACCCCTCTGGTGGTACGTACATACCTATCAAGAAAATATCCTTTTTTCTTTGCAGTACCCGTTTAGATATTTTCAGAGCAACAGAATTATCAATACCAAGCATTACCTGTGTGCACAATGCATCTAATGTCTTTTTGACAAAACCATACATACCGCCTACATACAGTCGTCCATGACGGGCAGTTTTATGTGCCTTTGCTACATAAGGGGTATACTCTGATAAATAATAACTTGATAATAACTTTATCGCTGAATGTTTACAGTAAATACAAAATGTCAAACTCTGATAAATATTTTAGAAAAGCCAAATCATCGCGTTTATTTGATATACCGTTAACTAAGATAATGTGAAAGTAAACAATCATCTGCTTGCTGTTAAGGATTGGTGCGGGAGGGTGCCCTGGGCCAAGTCCCGAGGACGGTGTCTGTCGCGGATGAGTGAACACAGCTATGCGGCTAGCATAAATGTAAACATTATCAGTGGCGCGGGGAATGTACTCCTCACATAGTGTACAAGTATTCAGAATTACATCTTGGTTGAAGGTCAGTGTTGCTTGACAGTAGTAAATATACAGTGAATAGCAAAGAACACAAGATGAAACGATACGGCATATCATCGTGGGGTGTAGTGAATGGCGTGTACCCGTCGACGTGGCTCACCTGTCGGGTCCCGGGTGGATGAGAGAAACATCCAATTCTGGCTCTATATGTAGTTAGATCCTCCATATTTACGTAGTTCGTAAAGATACCACTGAGTCTTTATTCATTGCCCCGTCTATTTTCTGGATCGTTGGTTACCTTTGTGCTCTATAATTAAATATGTGGCTGCTGTTGGGGCGGGTAACTCATCGTCAATATATTGCATAAATATTTAATTGCGATATTATGGTTTGAGCTAACAAGAAAGGAATCTGTAATTTATTCACCATGTACTTCACGTCTATTCGACTATGACACATTTGCTGACTCTTAGTAAGGAACAAAATATCGCAGTGCAGAGTTTTCAGACTTATCATTCAGTACAGCCTTGGAGCAAGGCTAGCTACAGGGGGTGGGAAGAGGCTTCCGATTGGGAGACGGTCAGCAGGAGCAAGCTCACACTTGACGTGTAGTAAAAGAGAGAGAGAATAGTTTATTTTCGTGTCATATGTATTTTACATTATTTTACAAAAGTTGGCCCTTGATATAATACCAGACTGTAGATGTAAACACATTCGATGATACATCCGTGAGGTTTAAGTTGATTTTGACAGCCCGGGCCAAGTCGGACCCAACACAAGCCAAACACTTCTGATAGAGACTATACTGAGAATGTGGAGGAAAAGGGGCTTCACTTGGAGCACCGCTACCGTGTTTTCTTTAAATACCGCGATCTAAGACACTATAAATTGTATATTGGTAGATAAAATACTAGTCTATAGATGTAAACACATTTCATGATACATCTGTGAGGTTTAAGTTGATTTTAACAGCCCGGGACAAGTCAGACGGAACACTTGTCAGACTGTTGAGAGTATGGAGAAAAGAGCTCTACTTTAACCATCGTGTCTGCTTTAAATAAGATGAACAGTGACATTATAAAGTGTTTTTTATTTAGATATAGGACTATCCTAGAGATGTAAACGCTATGCCGACAGAAATATTTGATAAGTTTCAAATCCCATTTCGTTTACCGATTGCTCTTTTACATGTTACCTAGCTCAACAACGCTTACACACAGGTCGACTTTCTGATTTTCAAGCGATTTACTCGCAATCACTTAATTATGCTGCACGTTATTTTGGTTTGTGATTGTTCATTATATTAATGTCATGTGTGTCTGTTGCATCAATAATATGTAGGTATGGTAATGGAGAAATTAGCCAATAATAACTTGGGCCCGGACCGGCCCGACTTTTAGGCAATATCCACTTTCAGGACGAGAAAGAAAATTATAATAGGATTTAACTTCTTCTTTAAAACCGTTAAAATCATGGTTAGAATATATCTTCAGCAACCCACGCTTGACGTAAGAGGCGACTTACAGGATCGGGTGGTCATACTCGCTGACTTGGTTGACGCATGTCATCCTATTCCAATTACGTTAGTCGATGCTCATAATATCACATACTTGATTGTCTGGTCAAGACTCCATTATTTACAGATCGCCGTCATATAGCCGGCGCATTGCTGAGGCGGCGTTAAACAACAAACAAACAAACAGCGAACTTTAATTTCCCCAAATCGTTGTCGTGTGACTGGGTTGCTGGTTCATCACTTGGTTGTCTGGTTTGCTCACATACCGCCGTCGCATGGTATGATCATGACTATTGCTGTGCGGCATCAGGCAAAAACACTTACCTTTTAAGCAAATCATGTGAGCGGGGTGAGTCTTACCGGGTGAAGGCATGCTTACCCTTTTCGCGAAAAACCTGGTGTCATTACTGATTTTCAGTAATCGATTCATATAATATTCCCTGTGTTTTCCCGACCAATTTAATATGTTTCTAAATATATTTCGCGAACAATGATCAGCGTTCAGGGCATTTTTGTTTTATACAAAAGGAAGAAGCTGCTGAAGTCATTTTGTCACAAAATAAATGTGTACTTACAGTGTTCCTGCAGTGCTTCATGCTAACGGTAGCATGGGATATCCTTAGGGATTTTCACTTTAATTACAAGAATCTCATAGTATGCGGTCAATTTGTCAATATAAGGTCTGGAGCATACATTGGAACATTGACAGCTATTCATATGACTGTGCGGTGAAGTTGTATGTATGTTGATATAAATAATATATTTTGCCTCTTTTTCCAAACTTGTGGACGTGGCCGTTCGCACGTCTTTCACAAGCAACATTAGCATCAAACCAACAAATCATGTTTAGAAATTTTGAAACAGACTCTCTCGTTATTTTCTGAGAAAAACGATCACGGGATCACGCTTCAACAGACAAATGATTGCTGGGTTTTGACAATTAATGAATATATTGTGAAATATTATCGATTGCTTCTCGAAGTGACTCCAAAAACGATGTCTTCTTGAAATATGTTTTTGGATTGATGGTTTCTGAAAGTGGTGAGCTTATGAGGTAGTCTGTGTAAGATTTACCTATGTAAAAAATGGTGCAATCAATCAATCCCTTTTATTTCCTTTTTAAGGCCTTGGAGTGAGTGATTGAGTGAGTGTGGTTTTACACCGCTTTTTGCAATATTTGACCCACGTACAAATTGAAATAAACATTAATAATACACGGAGGAGTGAGACATGCTGAACATGACATGAACAGCGTGATGCTAATGCACCTCTTTTGTAGTTAGAACAGTTCGTTCGAGTTGACAGACTGTTACGATGTAATATTTCAATTCAATTTTTTATCATTGTACACAGGTAAATTTCTAAGTATTTATGCTGCAACTTGTAATATGTACGGCACATGCAATGACATTCATCTTTACCATTATCATCCTCCTTTCTGTCGTGATGAGATGTTTCTGCGCCGTATCGCTTTGGTTTTCTTGTTTGACAAATGAGACTCAATACAAAAGGAATGCTTGACATTGGAATACATATCGAGTGAAGAACAAGCTTGAATGTCAGAGAAGATTGACTGCGCTTTACAACCATTATCCTTGAATGGACATTTCATTTCGAAACGCTGCTTTATTACCAACTCCCTGGGATTCCTAGACAAATCCAGGATTCCTGGCAACATCAATTACATTACACAACATAATACATTGATTTGGATATCTATCCTCCGGGAGCTCCAAAGCTCAAACAAATATTCAACCACTCTTAACGAGGAATCAACAAACAATTCCTGCCATATTCAGTTACAACGGCATTATTTGTGCATGTATAACTTACACCCATTACATATTTGCGAAACCTCACATTTCTGAAGTCTCCAACCTTCCAGGTTGTATCGCAATATCAAATATTTTAAATGCAACTACTGGAGATCTATTCAGAAGTATGTTTGCAAATTATTTAACTGAATACGATGCCTTATTTTTATTTATTAACAAAATTTGAACAGAAATTGTTCGAAGTTATCGATCCCAAATGATTATAAGTTGAAATTATTAATCTTCTATCTCCAACATACAAGGCTTCATGCTTCCTCCACCTACAACCATTTCTGAAAACCAACGCTTCCGTTTCATCAGAATTGATAATTTAAGCCAATTGGCAAAATTAAGAAAGTTAGTCACCATTCCTCTGCAAACTGATCTTGATAATTTAACATCTGCTTCAGATTTGAATACATATCCTTTAAGATATTAAACATGTAAACATGAATGTTATTCTTTAACATTACATTAACATTACATTATATCAAAGAAAATCTCTGTTAACTGAATCAAAGGCTTTACCATAAAAATGTACAGTCTTTGATAAACCGTAGTGAGTTCTTGCTTAGGTTATCGTTATATAAAGGTAAAATTTTGGTGCAATATAGAGCAGATGACTGAAGAAATTGAATAAGTTTATTTACACCTTTTGACGTATTATCCACAGAAATCATAAACGTCATTTTATGAAACTGAGTTTGACTTATTTTCCAATGTTTGATGAACGTTTTCCTCTAGGGCTCAGCGTGCATTAGTTTAGAACATAAACTTCCAAGACATAAGGGACATGACTCCACCAAATAAAGCCCAGCCACACTCTTACACACCTTTCTCTGTTGTCTCCACCTCTTGATTTGGCGTTGTGAGGTTGCTCTGAGCAAACTGTAGGGTGAACACAGGGGAATCGCTGTGATGGTTACTGCTCACACTTACATCGTCCTTGAAAATTAACCTTTAAAACCTGAGATTTCCTCTTCTGACTTTTATCTCTGCATCCATGATAAGTTTCAGATTTTGCATTTCGTCAAGGGTAGTCGGTACAGTCTGCTATTTCACTGAGTTCAGAAATCAAAATCCTTGAGTAAGCAATGGATGTGCGATGAAATTACAATACGTAATACGAAATACGTCAGGTGATAGCAGTGAACATTTAGCACCATGACTCCTACGCTCGAAATGGCGGTCTCCAGTTATAGAGTGAGGCGAATTGTAGTCTATTTTCAAACATGAGAAATGGTATATGACAAAGCAAACAACATTTATTGTCCCTGATATGTGTACGTACAGAAAACGGCAGCCTCTAAAGTTATATAAGTTTTATAACAACTTATGCAAAGATTGTGCACTATCATCGGTGCAGACAGTGACATAATTATAATACAGTCAGTGGTGATCGTTCCAGTTCGATGTTTAATGTAAGTTGTAGGCCTGATACAATTGTAGCAACATCAACGTCAACATTCAGCTTGCATTATCTTTTTGATTAATGGTAAAGGCACACCATGACATGTTAAAACATATTTTGATTTCAAAATACACAGGTTTTTCCTATAGTCACCTGTGTAAAAACATCCTCTTTGGTATCTGAGGTTCACCGTTCCAAGGGCGTCAATACATAAACCAAAATATGCGTCTTCAAACTTCAAGAACGGTACATGACGCGATATGTCATATACCTGTTTTGCAACGGCCATACTAGTGACATAGCCACTACCTGAACAATAATCAGGGTAGTATGGCTCAGGAAAGTCGTTGAATGAAATGTAACCCCTGGACCTCTTGTCCCTTATCACATCAAAACGTCCACATGCTCCTAATGCACCTGATTGCAAAAATAAATGATTGCGCTTGACTAGTCGTATCATTTCAGGCACATTTATCCACATGTCGTCATCTGTTTTTAGGACAAATTTGGCATTGTCACAAAATAAGGAGGCCCATTTTAAACCCATGATGGTTTTGTATGTCAGATTGGTGTACGAGTCTCTGAAGTCCTCCATCAACATGTCTTTATGGCGCATTGCCTCAAGCTTTACGTTTTCCATTAACTGATCACGAAGAACTTCACCCAGTAGGAAGACATAGCGCACATGTCCAGTATTGTTCCTGGAGATTGAAGCCCATGTTGCGCGTATGCCATTCCTTCTGTACACATTGTTGTGGCTTGTCAGAATGAGTATTAGAAGGTCAACTGAGTCATTATTCGTCTCGCTGCAGATGTCTTTATTTTGTATGAGATACATGAAGTCGTGTCTGAAACAGCTGTTACACCTAAACGGCCGAACTTGAGATCCAGATGCAGACGTAGGTTCTTTGTTTGACTCCTCCGTGATGATCACAGGGTATGAAATGCCAGCAGCTGCATCAGGTTGGCTTTCAGTGTCTGCTTCAGATAAGGCATGATCGGTGCTGAAGGTGCTGAAGGTATTTTGAAAACGCTTGTGCTTGCTGCTCACAAGGCGTATATGTGGCGAATATGTCCTGGTGGTATCACTTTTCGTTTTCACAAATACATAACATATGTTTAAAGAGATAAGAATTATCATCGGACATATCAAGTACTGCATGTTTTTCAGCCTCATCGTTATTATCTCCTTTTTTATCCACCTGGTGTACCTGTAATACGAAACAAATTATGTTCGTTTAGTTATTATTAAATATTGTTGAGCAGTTCAAACGTCTGACATTAAATGCAGTTACAATATGTATCCACACACACACACACACACACACACACACACACACACACACACACACACACACACGCACGGACGCACGCACGGACGCACACACACACACACACACACACACACACACACACACACACACACACCTGAAACCTAACTTTTTCCCAAGTAGCACTGTGAACTGATGTATATATTTACCCATTCCTAATCCAGCCTTGAAGATACCGATCATTTTGACAGCTGTCACAAATCCATATGTCAGTACCTCACTCTTGTTATAAATGTTACTTGTTCTGAAGAATAGGGCGTGTCAGTAATGCTAAGTTGACAACAGATGCCCATTACAACACTTACAAATTATGTTCTGAGTGATAAAGGTCTCAGAAGTTCATCACTTTGGTGCTGAAAACTGTGAAAACAGAATCGGGGTGAACTGGGATTCGAACCCACGATCATAGATTTCTGGTGTGTCCAAGGGACGCAATTCTACACTGAGAATTGCGGCAACTTAGAGCACAAAGCCACCCGTGGCCCCTCTACCAAGATAAGGTGTGACACACATGTTTTATTTTCGTATCTTTTTGGTATTTGGTGTGTCCGCGTTAAGCTTCCTAAGGGTATGAACCAGGATTAAATACATCACTGATAAGTAGACGACAAATGAACCTCATCCTTCGATGGTTTCAAACCACCACTTCATTTCGGTAACGCGCAAAAGTCAAGCATCTTTCACTTACCTTGTGAAGCAACATAGTAAGTACCAAGAACTTCATTTCCTCACGCTTATTTGTAAACTTAACTTTGAGATTAATGGACGCATGCGGAATGATAAAAAATAAACGGAAAATGTTTTATTGACAATTTGCTAATCGTGCATTATGAAAGTACTTTTGACGATAAGGGTTATTGTTTTATCTACACCTTGCTTATTCGCCGCACCGAACATATTCTAGTAATATGGCCTTATCGATTCTCTATTTATTTCTCGTAATTGTCAGTGGCAAAAAATGACCGAAACGCTCGTAAAATATCAAAATGCATTTGTGGCCAGCTTGGAACAGGATGTGTGATTGAGAGGTACATCCTATGGTTGACAAACACACGTGATGTGACAGTTTCTAAAATGCTGGCTGTACCTATACACGAGCGGGCAATCGAGGTCTTTATCATGCAACCTGACATGCATGTTATATGCCTGATTGAAACACCGACTGGCATCTTCAGACAGTATTCAATAACGAAGCACTGGCCTCTTTCAAGGCATTACATAGTGACAAATTCTTGACATTCGTGTGTGCACTGACATATATACACAAAGAAAAAAGTTAAGCACACCCTAATTAATATATTTCATTATAGTTTGGTCCAAATATTTGTAAGAGTCATGAAAGATATAATTACGGGAAGAATTATGTTTTCTCAAGATGATGTAATCAGTCATGCGTGACGAAAGCTCACGTGCCATGCATGGTATGCCCGTGCAGCATGCTACCCGAGAGTATCTCAAAAAGCAGTATATCCAAACGTTAATAAGGCTTTCGTAAGCTCGGTTTTAATCAATTATTCCATGACATTGTGTGACCATGGCACGAAGGCGATTATCAAACGCCACAAGATGTCAAATAATCGGCATGCATAACGCTGGAATGTCTTGTGATGCCATTGGTCGGAATTTTGTCGAGGAACATGCTCAGACCGGTGATGTACAGGACCGTCGAAGATCCGGAAGACCTCCTGTGACGGCACATCGCGAAGACAGGGACCTTCTTCGTCTCATGCGCCGAGAACCCTTTTTGACAAGTACTCGTCTGAAACAGCTGTGGTTGCCAAATCGGCGTTCCCGTCAGGCTAGACGAGTCATAAAGCGTCCCTTGTTGAGAGATCACCACAAAGCTGCGACGCATACAGGCACGAGATCCTCCTGTACAAGATTTACGCCAATTGGAAGCAGCATTGCATCAGGAGTGGTTGTTGTTGACCCATCAACAGATCCAACGTCTGACTGGAGTCATGAGACGGAGGGTGGAATGCGTCATCCGGACACGTGGCGGCTATACCCGCTTCTGATCTCTTTCACGTGTCATGTCAAGTACAGACTTTAAGGAACAGTTTCACATAAAACGTAACACGTTTACTTAATCCTGCAGCTCCATACTTTTTTTAGGTATTGTCTAAGGTCAAAAGCAGTACCTGTGTTACCATGATGTTTTTGTCAGTAAATTTCAATCACAACTCACCAATATTTTCCTTATTTGTTGTCAATGTTTGTTCTATCCCATAACATTGGTATCGCCCAGCTCCTGTGGTCAGTCATCCCATGCCATGATTTTTGCCATTTGTCATGGTTAAGAAATAGGGGTGTGCCTAACTTTTTTTCTTTGTGTATATTATAGAGCCTGTTACTAACAGCGACAATTTGCTCAGCTACATCTGCAAAACCAGATTTTTTTCAAACGAGCCTAAAAAAACATAATCTTGCAACAATGTATTTTTGGTGGCCGACAATCTCTTTTTTTCAAGACTAAAGTATAATTAGTTTTTCAAACATCTGGGACAATGCATGTTTTTCGATAAAATATATGCTATGGTTAATCACATAGATGCAGAATTTTTGGAAATATTTCGGCAGTCGAGAAATTTAATGTTGCGGTTCTGTATTTATAACTGATCCACATGATATACTAGACGACTTAATGGATCGGGTGTATCAGCGACTTAATGGATCGGATGAATCAGCGACTTAATGGATCGGATGTATCAGCGACTAAATGGATCGGATGTATCAGCGACTTCATGGATCGGATGTATCAGCGACTTCATGGATCGGATGTATCAGCGACTTAATGGATCGGATGTATCAGCGACTTCATGGATCGGATGTATCAGCGACTAAATGGATCGGGTGTATCAGCGACTTCATGGATCGGATGTATCAGCGACTTCTTGGATCGGATGTATCAGCGACTTAATGGATCGGATGTATCAGCGACTTAATGGATCGGATGTATCAGCGACTAAATGGATCGGATGTATCAGCGACTAAATGGATCGGATGTATCAGCGACTTCATGGATCGGATGTATCAGCGACTTAATGGATCGGATGTATCAGCGACTTAATGGATCGGATGTATCAGCGATTTAATGGATTGGATGTATCTGCGACTTAATGGATTGGATGTATCTGCGACTTAATGGATCGGATGTATCAGCGACTAAATGGATTGGATGTATCAGCGACTTCATGGATCGGATGTATCAGCGACTTAATGGATCGGATGTATCAGCGACTTCATGGATCGGATGTATCAGCGACTTCATGGATCGGATGTATCAGCGACTTAATGGATCGGATGTATCAGCGACTTCATGGATCGGATGTATCAGCGACTTAGTGGATCGGATGTATCAGCGACTTAATGGATCGGATGTATCAGCGACTTAATGGATCGGATGTATCAGCGACTTAATGGATCGGATGTATCAGCGACTTAATGGATCGGATGTATCAGCGACTTCATGGATCGGATGTATCAGCGACTTAATGGATCGGATGTATCAGCGACTTAATGGATCGGATGTATCAGCGACTTAATGGATCGGATGTATCAGCGACTTCATGGATCGGATGTATCAGCGACTTCATGGATCGGATGTATCAGCGACTTAATGGATCGGATGTATCAGCGACTTCATGGATCGGATGTATCAGCGACTTCATGGATCGGATGTATCAGCGACTTAATGGATCGGATGTATCAGCGACTTCATGGATCGGGTGTATCAGCGACTTAATGGATCGGGTGTATCAGCGACTAAATGGATCGGATGTATCAGCGACTTAATGGATCGGGTGTATCAGCGACTTCATGGATCGAGTGTATCAGCGACTTCATGGATCGGGTGTATCAGCGACTTAATGGATCGGGTCTATCAGCGACTTAATGGATCGGATGTATCTGTGACTTAATGGATCGGGTGTATCAGCGACTTAATGGATCGGATGTATCTGTGACTTTATGGATCGGATGTATCAGCGACTTAATGGATTAGATGTATCCGCGACTTCATGGATCGGATGTATCAGCGACTTAATGGATCGGATGTATCAGCGACTTCATGGATCGGATGTATCAGCGACTTCATGGATCGGATGTATCAGCGACTTAATGGATCGGATGTATCAGCGACTTCATGGATCGGATGTATCAGCGACTTAATGGATCGGATGTATCAGCGACTTAATGGATCGGATGTATCAGCGATTCATGGATCGGATGTATCAGCGACTTAATGGATCGGATGTATCAGCGACTTAATGGATCGGATGTATCAGCGACTTAATGGATCGGATGTATCAGCGACTTCATGGATCGGATGTATCAGCGACTTCATGGATCGGATGTATCAGCGACTTAATGGATCGGATGTATCAGCGACTTCATGGATCGGATGTATCAGCGACTTCATGGATCGGATGTATCAGCGACTTCATGGATCGGATGTATCAGCGACTTAATGGATCGGATGTATCAGCGACTTAATGGATCGGATGTATCAGCGACTTTATGGATCGGATGTATCAGCGACTTTATGGATCGGATGTATCAGCGACTTCATGGATCGGATGTATCAGCGACTTAGTGGATCGGATGTTTCAGCGACTTAATGGATCGGATGTATCAGCGACTTCATGGATCGGATGTATCAGCGACTTCATGGATCGGATGTATCAGCGACTTAATGGATCGGATGTATCAGCGACTTAATGGATGTATCAGCGACTTAATGGATCGGATGTATCAGCGACTTAATGGATCGGATGTATCAGCGACTTTATGGATCGGATGTATCAGCGACTTAATGGATCGGGTCTATCAGCGACTTAATGGATTGGATGTATCTGTGACTTAATGGATTGGATGTATCAGCGACTTAATGGATCGGGTGTATCAGCGACTTAATGGATCGGGTGTATCAGCGACTAAATGGATCGGATGTATCAGCGACTTAATAGATCGGGTGTATCAGCGACTTCATGGATCGAGTCTATCAGCGACTTCATGGATCGAGTGTATCAGCGACTTAATGGATCGGGTCTATCAGCGACTTAATGGATCGGATGTATCTGTGACTTAATGGATCGGGTGTATCAGCGACTTAATGGATCGGATGTATCTGTGACTTTATGGATCGGATGTATCAGCGACTTAATGGATCAGATGTATCCGCGACTTCATGGATCGGATGTATCAGCGACTTAATGGATCGGATGTATCAGCGACTTCATGGATCGGATGTATCAGAGACTTAATGGATCGGATGTATCAGCGACTTCATGGATCGGATGTATCAGCGACTTCATGGATCGGATGTATCAGCGACTTCATGGATCGAGTCTATCAGCGACTTCATGGATCGGATGTATCAGCGACTTAATGGATCGGATGTATCAGCGACTTCATGGATCGGATGTATCAGCGACTTAATGGATCGGATGTATCAGCGACTTCATGGATCGGATGAATCAGCGACTTAATGGATCGGGTCTATCAGCGACTTAATGGATTGGATGTATCTGTGACTTAATGGATCGGATGTATCAGCGACTTCATGGATCGGGTGTATCAGCGACTAAATGGATCGGATGTATCAGCGACTTAATGGATCGGATGTATCAGCGACTTCATGGATCGGATGTATCAGCGACTTAGTGGATCGGATGTATCAGCGACTTAATGGATCGGATGTATCAGCGACTTAATGGATCGGATGTATCAGCGACTTAATGGATCGGATGTATCAGCGACTTAATGGATCGGATGTATCAGCGACTTCATGGATCGGATGTATCAGCGACTTAATGGATCGGATGTATCAGCGACTTAAAGGATCGGATGTATCAGCGACTTAATGGATCGGATGTATCAGCGACTTCATGGATCGGATGTATCAGCGACTTCATGGATCGGATGTATCAGCGACTTAATGGATCGGATGTATCAGCGACTTCATGGATCGGATGTATCAGCGACTTCATGGATCGGATGTATCAGCGACTTCATGGATCGGATGTATCAGTGACTTAATGGATCGGATGTATCAGCGACTTAATGGATCGGATGTATCAGCGACTTTATGGATCGGATGTATCAGCGACTTTATGGATCGGATGTATCAGCGACTTCATGGATCGGATGTATCAGCGACTTAGTGGATCGGATGTATCAGCGACTTAGTGGATCGGATGTATCAGCGACTTCATGGATCGGATGTATCAGCGACTTCATGGATCGGATGTATCAGCGACTTCATGGATCGGATGTATCAGCGACTTAATGGATCGGATGTATCAGCGACTTAATGGATCGGATGTATCAGCGACTTAATGGATCGGATGTATCAGCGACTATATGGATCGGATGTATCAGCGACTTAATGGATCGGGTCTATCAGCGACTTAATGGATTGGATGTATCTGTGACTTAATGGATTGGATGTATCAGCGACTTAATGGATCGGGTGTATCAGCGACTTAATGGATCGGGTGTATCAGCGACTAAATGGATCGGATGTATCAGCGACTTAATAGATCGGGTGTATCAGCGACTTCATGGATCGAGTCTATCAGCGACTTCATGGATCGAGTGTATCAGCGACTTAATGGATCGGGTCTATCAGCGACTTAATGGATCGGATGTATCTGTGACTTAATGGATCGGGTGTATCAGCGACTTAATGGATCGGATGCATCTGTGACTTTATGGATCGGATGTATCAGCGACTTAATGGATCGGATGTATCCGCGACTTCATGGATCGGATGTATCAGCGACTTAATGGATCGGATGTATCAGCGACTTCATGGATCGGATGTATCAGAGACTTAATGGATCGGATGTATCAGCGACTTCATGGATCGGATGTATCAGCGACTTCATGGATCGGATGTATCAGCGACTTCATGGATCGAGTCTATCAGCGACTTCATGGATCGGATGTATCAGCGACTTAATGGATCGGATGTATCAGCGACTTCATGGATCGGATGAATCAGCGACTTAATGGATCGGGTCTATCAGCGACTTCATGGATCGGATGTATCTGTGACTTAATGGATCGGATGTATCAGCGACTTAATGGATTGGATGTATCTGTGACTAAATGGATCGGATGTATCAGCGACTTAATGGATCGGATGTATCAGCGACTTCATGGATCGGATGTATCAGCGACTTAGTGGATCGGATGTATCAGCGACTTAATGGATCGGATGTATCAGCGACTTAATGGATCGGATGTATCAGCGACTTAATGGATCGGATGTATCAGCGACTTCATGGATCGGATGTATCAGCGACTTAATGGATCGGATGTATCAGCGACTTAATGGATCGGATGTATCAGCGACTTAATGGATCGGATGTATCAGCGACTTAATGGATCGGATGTATCAGCGACTTCATGGATCGGATGTATCAGCGACTTAATGGATCGGATGTATCAGCGACTTCATGGATCGGATGTATCAGCGACTTCATGGATCGGATGTATCAGCGACTTCATGGATCGGATGTATCAGTGACTTAATGGATCGGATGTATCAGCGACTTCATGGATCGGGTGTATCAGCGACTTAATGGATCGGGTGTATCAGCGACTAAATGGATCGGATGTATCAGCGACTTAATGGATCGGGTGTATCAGCGACTTCATGGATCGAGTCTATCAGCGACTTCATGGATCGAGTGTATCAGCGACTTAATGGATCGGGTCTATCAGCGACTTAATGGATCGGATGTATCTGTGACTTAATGGATCGGGTGTATCAGCGACTTAATGGATCGGATGTATCTGTGACTTTATGGATCGGATGTATCAGCGACTTAATGGATCGGATGTATCAGCGACTTCATGGATCGGACGTATCAGCGACTTAATGGATCGGATGTATCAGCGACTTCTTGGATCGGATGTATCCGCGACTTCATGGATCGGATGTATCAGCGACTTAATGGATCGGATGTATCAGCGACTTCATGGATCGGATGTATCAGCGACTTAGTGGATCGGATGTATCAGCGACTTAATGGATCGGATGTATCAGCGACTTAATGGATCGGATGTATCAGCGACTTAATGGATCGGATGTATCAGCGACTTAATGGATCGGATGTATCAGCGACTTAATGGATCGGATGTATCAGCGACTTAATGGATCGGATGTATCAGCAACTTTATGGATCGGATGTATCAGCGACTTAATGGATCGGATGTATCAGCGACTTTATGGATCGGATGTATCTGTGACTTAATGGATTGGATGTATCAGCGACTTAATGGATCGGATGTATCAGCGACTTCATGGATCGGATGTATCCGCGACTTCATGGATCGGATGTATCAGCGACTTAATGGATCGGATGTATCAGCGACTTAATGGATCGGATGTATCTGTGACTTAATGGATCGGGTGTATCAGCGACTTCATGGATCGGATGTATCTGTGACTTTATGGATCGGATGTATCAGCGACTTAATGGATCGGATGTATCAGCGACTTAATGGATCGGATGTATCAGCGACTTAATGGATCGGATGTATCAGCGACTTAATGGATCGGATGTATCAGCGACTTTATGGATCGGATGTATCAGCGACTTAATGGATCGGATGTATCAGCGACTTTATGGATCGGATGTATCTGTGACTTAATGGATTGGATGTATCAGCGACTTAATGGATCGGATGTATCAGCGACTTAATGGATCGGGTGTATCAGCGACTAAATGGATCGGATGTATCAGCGACTTAATAGATCGGGTGTATCAGCGACTTCATGGATCGAGTCTATCAGCGACTTCATGGATCGAGTGTATCAGCGACTTAATGGATCGGGTCTATCAGCGACTTAATGGATCGGATGTATCTGTGACTTAATGGATCGGGTGTATCAGCGACTTCATGGATCGGATGTATCTGTGACTTTATGGATCGGATGTATCAGCGACTTAATGGATCGGATGTATCCGCGACTTCATGGATCGGATGTATCAGCGACTTAATGGATCGGATGTATCAGCGACTTCATGGATCGGATGTATCAGAGACTTAATGGATCGGATGTATCAGCGACTTCATGGATCGGATGTATCAGCGACTTCATGGATCGGATGTATCAGCGACTTCATGGATCGAGTCTATCAGCGACTTCATGGATCGGATGTATCAGCGACTTAATGGATCGGATGTATCAGCGACTTCATGGATCGGATGTATCAGCGACTTAATGGATCGGATGTATCAGCGACTTCATGGATCGGATGTATCAGCGACTTAGTGGATCGGATGTATCAGCGACTTAATGGATCGGATGTATCAGCGACTTAATGGATCGGATGTATCAGCGACTTAATGGATCGGATGTATCAGCGACTTAATGGATCGGATGTATCAGCGACTTTATGGATCGGATGTATCAGCGACTTAATGGATCGGGTCTATCAGCGACTTAATGGATCGGATGTATCTGTGACTTAATGGATTGGATGTATCAGCGACTTAATGGATCGGGTGTATCAGCGACTTAATGGATCGGGTGTATCAGCGACTAAATGGATCGGATGTATCAGCGACTTAATGGATCGGGTGTATCAGCGACTTCATGGATCGAGTCTATCAGCGACTTCATGGATCGGATGTATCTGTGACTTAATGGATCGGGTGTATCAGCGACTTAATGGATCGGGTAGCTCGGCGACTTAGTGGATCGGATGCATCAGCGATTTAATGGATCGGGTAGCTCGGCGACTTAATGGATCGGATGTATCAGCAACTTAATGGAACGGGTGCATCAGCGCCTTTATGGATCAGGTACTTCGATGACTTAATGAATCAGGTAGCTCGGCGACTAAATGGATCGGGTAGCTCGGCGACTTAGTGGATCGGGTGTATCAGCGACTTAATGGATCGGGTGTATCAGCGACTTAATGGATCGGGTGCATCAGCGCCTTTATGGATCAGGTACTTCGATGACTTAATGAATCAGGTAGCTCGGCGACTAAATGGATCGGGTAGCTCGGCGACTTAATGGATCGGGTGTATCAGCGCCTTTAAGGATCAGGTACTTCGATGACTTAATGAATCAGGCGACCTAGTGGATAATACCGGGTCACGTACGTCTACGGCGTGGATCTTTCCTAATTATATCAATCAGTGGTCTGTCTGGTCCGGGACCGCCTCCGTGGTCTAATGGTAGAGCGTCCGCCCGGAGAGCGGAAGGTCCGGGGTTTGATCCCCAGCCGCGTCATACCAAAAGACGTTAAAAGATGGTACTTGTTGTTACCCTGTCTGGTGCTGGTCAGGGGCTAAAACAAGGACTGGTCGGCTCGGAGTCAGTATACTGTGTCTGAGTTGGGTATTCATGTTAAACTGCGGCATGGTATCTCAGTGTGCTAGCACTATAAATCGGCATCAGTCCGGACTAGTACAAGCAGCCACACACACACACATACACGTGCATGCACGTCGCTATATAACTGCAATAATCTTGGACGCGACATTAAACGCCATATCACCTCATCTCACCTCATCTGTCTGGTCCGGACATTTACAGAGCGCCGTCATGAAATTGGTGCAAGCGATCGCGAGTTGAGTGTGGCGTTACAATGTGGGAGTTAAGTCCCTTCTTTAGCCAGTCTGTACCCAACTCCGGGCGAATAAACATTGATTAAACCTTTTCGATTCTACGTCATGTTTACGTGACAGATGATAAAATAACCGTAACGGACATAAACTAGTCACAAAATGTTCTTATGTAAATAGTCGCCAATTGCTTCTTATTCCTTGGCCCGTGGAATAGCAGTAATGACTTTTATATTTTGCTTGTTAGCAGTTCGAATGCCACGCATGAGAGAAAACCTATGCTCTTAACTTCTATCTTGATATCCCGATTCACAAAACCAGCAACAGCACGTACGTCATTACAGAAATACGTTGATGAAGTGCGGAGTCAAACAGGTCATGCATGCTATAGCGCAGAAAAATATTCTTGCCAGTCACATCACTAACATTAGAAACATTGTATAGCCCTCTGGGCCTGCTTTGAATGTAAATCCCTTTGACCCTGCTTTTGGCGCATTAATATATGCACATTATTATCCTGGAACACGTCCCATTTTAATTCTGGAAACCCAAAAGTCCAGAAACTCTACGCTCTTTACCCAGTCTCGGTTAAATGTATTTACAAAATTAAACATGCAGTTTTCATGGGAACATACCAAGGAAGAAAAAATGAAAAAAAAATGTTTAAAAACTCAATATTTAGACTATGTCGCCCATGGGCCTGCCCATGGGCCTGCCCATGGGCGAAGTGTGGCCCATGGGCCTGCCAATGGGCGAAGTCAGGCCCATGGGCGAGAATATTTTCCTCTACTTAAAACTCATGTTTTTGTTTCGCAAATACATTTAATGTATTCATTCAAGTATCATGACACAAAATTAAACTCATTTTAACTTAATTCAACGATTTTATAGCGATATTGAAATATTTCGCCCATGGGCGAGAAAAAGGTTTGGCCCATGGGCGAGAACATGTTTCTTTACTCAAAACTCATGTTTTTCCTTCGCAAATACATTAAATGTATTTATTCAAGTATCATGACACAAAATTTAACTAATTTTTACTTAATTCAACTATTTTACGGCGTTATTAAAATATTTCGCCCATGTTTTCGCCAGTCCCTTTCAAGCATCAACTAACTGTTTGCAAAGTATATTGTTTCATGTGAAATATACTTTATATTATATAATTACATTACTATTTAAAAAGGGCTTTTGGTTGGATGTTTCCTTTAGTTCTACAAATTTCACCTGTTTTACATATTGTAGCGATCTTTAATGAACCCGGCCTTACCTCTCAAAACGTTTTGACAGTTTATCATACGAATTCATGTGCGTGTACTCAAATTCATTGGAGTTATTTTCCACAACATTAAATTTTAGTTAGTTTCTATTTCATTTCCCATTTTATGTCCCGTTGATACATCACACTGGGCAATTACGTGACACTAGGTATGCAATATACAGGTACGCGTGCGCCTATTTTAATGAAAAAAACTATTCGTCTTTTATTGCATAACGTTTGGCTGAATATCTTACATTCTAACGAAATCTCGAAATAATTATTTAATTACATGCGGTTTCGAACTGACCAGTAGGAATTATGTTTCAATGCGATTGAGGAAAACGTGAGTGAATATTGTGACACTAAAGCAACTTTTAACTGCATTGTCACTTTTGGTATGAAAATGGTAACAGTTCAGAAAAAACAACAGCCTTCTTATGATAATTCTCATTAGTACGTTGTATCTAATTACAGTGTCGGCCTTATTTACAGGTGATTCTACAATACCTGCTCTCGGTCAATTACGATCTACCACACCACGCGTGAATAAACAGTTATGCAGGTGTTGCTGTGGGCAAATACCTAGCCTGAAAATGTTTATTTTTTTTAGGATACATGTTTTACATATTTTCGTTGATATGTGGATATATTAAGCACCAAGACACAAAAAGTTTATGAAAGATAAATTAGTGCCTTGATATATTCATCGAGATGTGTATCATCGTTTAATCGGGTCATTCAATAAACGTATGTTTGAAGGAGATATCAAAGGAGCCGCCCAATATACACAGTGTCGTCCGGTGAACTATCACCCCACCCTGTCCATTAGAGTTATGTAATCGGTACACAAATATATTTGATGCGGTGTCAGTGCGGAAGGAGTTTGAATTACGTCCGCCACTTGCCACAGAAATCCTCAAAGTATAGAAACAATAAACAAGGTCAATCCGTACTAATTAGCTAGTGACGCACGCAACAACGACTGTCAATAGGGAAAATGGTGAAAACAAATTGAAATAGATTTTAATAAAACATTATTGTACTAAATAACTCGCAAAAGCGGTGCCTAAAATTGTTTGACCGTGTTATGTGTGTTGTAAACTGACGAATAGCAAGTAATTGTCATGCTGTACGCATGGTTCCATATACAAATTCAGTTATACAACCGGTATGAAACTGAGAACTTAGATACCAAGTACAACCTGCATTCACACACGGAAGCAATATACTTGTGTGTATGCCCTCTCCTCTAAAAAATGTATCACTAAAGTATTTGCATTGTAATAAATATAGTAATGATAAAACTTGGTAATTTGGTAGGTCTCCGACAGATATGATTTTCAGTTTTTTTACACCTTTGATTGATACGGATTACGTACCTGTAGTCTAGTCACTGTACGTATCTAATGTATCTGCTTGTTAGAAATTTCAAATGTCTTGTTATAGCACTGTTCCTAAAATACGTCAGTTTCTTTTATCGGGTATAAATATTTGATTCGTCTTGTCACGCAGTCATTTTTACTTGATCGAATGATTTCCACAAAAAATTACGGCAGAGAGTTTTGTATTTTATTATATTTTTTTAGAAGATTTTAGAAGATGCTTACATCACTGTATCTCAGAACGTAAAACTGATAACATTCAAACATGTAATTAGTACACAGTTAATTGTTACATATAATTTCCTGCATATTCCTTTTTGAACAAAAAGCCTACATGTATACTGATATCGGTGTCCACTGTTAAAAGGGTATTAGTGCAGTCAGCCATGGTAAATGGAGAGACAATAATAAGGTGATTAATTATAGTCTGTTGCAGAATATGCGGTATAAGTGTAGTCATGGATACATATACACATTACACATATACAGATGAAATACACGATATGATGCAGTGCAAGAACAAATTAAGATACGGTTTCTATTAAAAATATTTATACGATTTTGGATTTAATTAGCATGTTTAAATTTTCAGGCCAACACGGCTGAGATACAGCATCGGCATACTCAACTGGAGTTGTTTTCTGCCGGTCGTAAGTTCATTGTTTGACTGAGCACACTCGTGTCGGGGTTGCGATATTTTCTTCTCTTTGTTGGCAGCCTGCCACCGGTCTGAATTTTGAGAAAGGTCTCAGCATGGGACTGTTAATTACTTCTTAATGATGTCTACAAGCTTACAAACTTGTAGATGTTGGGTGCGGTTAGGACCAAACTTTTTCAGCTCAGAGTGTTAGTGGTCCTGGAACCCATAGTGTCAAACAGGTTCTGCACAAAACGTCCATCAGATTCTACTGTTCAGCAACATTGTCACTGAATTTCAGAACTCTGGCATGATATAATAATCAAGGATTTCGAAGGTGAACGAGGGGAAAGGCAGACGCACGTGGATTTACCCTCAGGTTATTATTGTCTGGAGTTCACATTTTGGGGCATTTCATATACTAATTGAACAGAGTTCACCTGCACATGTCCACTTTAGTGATACAGACTGTAACCAAAAATGCAATGAGCCGTAGCTCTTAATCCCTTATAACAACGGTAACAACAACCAGGGTGAGGACACAGTAAGGTTAAACCGTGTCCAACAGACAATCTGAGGTGGCTATCTCCCATCAAGTCAGCTCTGTTTTTAAGCGCATAGTTATGTTTTTACATATTGAAATAAAAGGAATTTAAAAAATTATATTTAACAAACCTACACATTACCAAATATAAAACTTTATAACCCTTTCTAGACTTCGTTCCAATTAACCTTGATCATTCAACTCGCTCGCGAAGGTCGTATGCGACTTTAAAGTGAATACGTCTACAGTGTACAAGTAAATTTTAACTGTATCATATATACTCATGATAAGCAATTATTTTCGTTCCTAATTCGAATGAGCACATTCTGAGGCTAAATCTGCAAAAGGACAGATAAAATATTTCTTTGTACAATGCAAACGATACAAACGTAGCGGCTGATAATAGAGACAATGATTTAATAATCTGCAATATATCAAGTGTTCTCGTTCAATCTATTGTACATATTGAAGTGATTGTAAAGTTTCAAGGAGTACTAAAATGTTGTGGTATTATGAATGTATTTAGAATATGAATAGCGAAAAACAGTCACCATATCGGATGTACATGTATAATTTGTCTTCCAACACTACGCTTGTGCCGAGGCCCATGGTAATAAAAATAATCGGTCCCATAAAAGGAGCAAATAGTTTCGCAGATACTTCTTGCTATGGTTCACTCCCAATTGTCAGACGACCTAATCATCAGTCAGACCAGTCAAGTGTGACCAGCGTACCTGCCTGGATTTGGCTCCTAATTACTGAACTGCCCAATACTGTCATACTGTGGGCAGAGTAAGCGGCCTCGTTGAGTGATACAGACTAACCAGATTATGATTGTGTTTGTAAGTTGCGTTTAATCTGTGTCGGGTTGCAGTTGTTTTATAAGTCAAGACTAGGGGTAGTCAATGAAACCTTTTTGAGTTTGTTTTGCATTCATTTCATTAAATACATTGTTAAGTAGAATAATAACACGTTATATGGATTAAACATCTCCCTAATCTGAGTATAATCTCACATGTACTCTAAGTACCGTACTATATTACTTTGCGGAGACACTGAGTATAATTTTTTAGTTGGCATTGTATGCTGTCTGAATGACTTTACACAAATCCCTGCATTCAATAGACCCGTGAAGATCTTCAACAAACCATTCTTGGCGTAAAAGGGCGACAGCGCTTGTCGTAAGAAGCGACTACCGGGATCGGGTGGTCAGGCTCGCTGACTTGGTTGATGCATGTCATCGTATCCCAATTGCGTGGATCGATGCACATGATGTCAATCACTGGATTGTCTGGTCCAGACTCGATTATTTACAGACCGCCGTCATACAGCTGAAATATTGCTAAGTGTGGCGTTATACAACTAACAAACAAACAAAACACAAAAAGAGAAAATGTATGAGTACTAAAACTTGCAATAGATATGCGTACCCTACGTACACACATGAGTCCCATTCGACAGTCTACAACACACGAATAACTGTCAAACAAGTTTGGGTACCCCTTCTGTTCAGGCAAGTTATTTAGTTCGATTAATTTTGTATTAAAATCATTTTCAATTTGTTTTCATCCTTTTTCCCTATTCCATGCATGTTTATGTTGCTACATCTTATTGCTCATGTTTCCAAGTATTGTAAAACACTTTAATGTTTCTCCTTCTTAATCTAACGTTATAACATTTCAGGTCATTGCCATCATCTAATACACAAGAGATGATACCAAGACATATTTTATTCGGTTTTATGGTCTATGCGGTCTTACAATTGATTTTATTAGTCATTAAATCTTATGTCTAGTAAATATTTTCACAAACAGGGCTGTTAACTGATATAAGGAATGTAACATCCAGTTAAGGACTGAATACGACGTACGTTAGTCTGGTAACGACATTTCTACAATTAATATTTTGAATAAACCGTTAATACGCCAGTTGTGACAGGGATGATGGTATGGTAGATGTAGCAGACATATTGACAGCCGTTGTTACGCAAGTCACTAGGTTATTAGTACGGCATTGGCCTTGTTGATTGGTACTATACTTTCTGTGGCCACTGGCGGACGTAATTCAAACTCCTTCCACACTGACATTGCACCAAATATATTTGTGTACCGATTACATAGCTCTTACTGACAGGGTAGGGTGGTAGTTCACGCCAAACGGACGACACTGTGTATATTGAGCGGCTCCTTTGATATCGCCTCACAACATACTTTTAATGAATGACCAATTAAACGATGATAGACATCAGGATCGCGGAGAAAATACAAGCTTCGTTCGCGTTGAATATATATATCAAGGCACAAATTCATCTTTCATAAATTTGTTGTGTCTTGGTGCTTAATATATCCACATATCAACGAAAATATGTAATACATGTATCCACAAAAATATACATGT
This sequence comes from Haliotis rufescens, assembly GCF_023055435.1. Lineage (NCBI taxonomy): Eukaryota > Metazoa > Mollusca > Gastropoda > Lepetellida > Haliotidae > Haliotis > Haliotis rufescens. The sequence goes on from NW_025964361.1 coordinate 14,396,699, forward strand.
ACAGGCTAGGTATTTGCCCACAGCAACACCTGCATAACTGTTTATTCACGCGTGGTGTGGCAGATTGTAATTGACCGACAACAAGTATTGTAGAATCACCTGTAAATAAGGCCGACACTGTAATTAGACACAACGTACTAATGCGAATATGAGAATTATCATAAGAAGGCTGTTACGTTTTTCTTAACTATTACCATTTTCATACCAAAAGTGACAATGCAGTTAAAAGTTGCTTTAGTGTCACAATATTCACTCACGTTTTCCTCAATCGCATTGAAACATAATTCCTACTGGTCAGTTCGACACTTGTAATTATATAATTATTTCGAGATTTCGTTAGAATGTAAGATATTCAGCCAAACGTTATGCAATAAAAGACGAATAGTTTTTTTCATTAAAATAGGCGCACGCGTACCTGTATATTGCATACCTAGTGTCACGTAATTGCCCAGTGTGATGTATCAACGGGACATAAAATGGGAAATGAAATAGAAACTAACTAAAATTTAATGTTGTGGAAAATAACTCCAATGAATTTGAGTACACACACATGAATTCGTATGATAAACTGTCAAAACGTTTTGAGAGGTAAGGCCGGGTTCATTAAAGATCGCTACAATATGTAAAACAGGTGAAATTTGTAGAACTAAAGGAAACATCCAACCAAAAGCCCTTTTTAAATAGTAATGTAATTATATAATATAAAGTATATTTCACATGAAACAATATACTTTGCAAACAGTTAGTTGATGCTTGAAAGGGACTGACGAAAACATGGGCGAAATATTTTAATAACGCCGTAAAATAGTTGAATTAAGTAAAAATTAGTTAAATTTTGTGTCATGATACTTGAATAAATACATTTAATGTATTTGCGAAAGAAAAACATGAGTTTTGAGTAAAGAAACATGTTCTCGCCCATGGGCCAAACCTTTTTCTCGCCCATGGGCGAAATATTTCAATATCGCTATAAAATCGTTGAATTAAGTTAAAATGAGTTAAATTTTGTGTCATGATACTTCAATAAATACATTTAATGTATTTGCGAAACAAAATCATGACTTTTAAGTAAAGGAACATATTCTCGCCCATGGGCCAAACCTTTTTCTCGCCCATGGGCGAAATATTTCAATATCGCTATAAAATCGTTGAATTAAGTTAAAATGAGTTAAATTTTGTGTCATGATACTTGAATGAATACATTAAATGTATTTGCGAAACAAAAACATGAGTTTTAAGTAGAGGAAAATATTCTCGCCCATGGGCCTGCCCATGGGCCAGACTTCGCCCATGGGCAGGCCCATGGGCCACACTTCGCCCATGGGCAGGCCCATGGGCGACATAGTCTAAATATTGAGTTTTTAAACATTTTTTTTTCATTTTTTCTTCCTTGGTATGTTCCCATGAAAACGGCATGTTTAATTTTGTAAATACCTTTAACCGAGACTGGGCAAAGAGCGTAGAGTTTCTGGACTTTTGGGTTTCCAGAATTAAAATGGGACGTGTTCCTGGTAAGAAAGAGGTGACGCGTGAAGACTGCTGAGAGACGACTATGCTTGTCGTCAAAGCGACTGACGGGATCGGGTGGACAGGTTCGCTGACTTTGTAAAGGACATGTCAAACGAATCTTCCCCGAGATCGTTTCCTCGAAACGTACCAAGCATGACACCTGTCATGACCGACTGGAATAGTATTTTGTATCAATACAATAAAAATAACATCATATCGTTAAACGACTATCCACTCAAAGCAGGTTGCATCAGCAAATGTGTGGCAATGTTGAATTAAAAACAACACGTAAACACTTACTTGATATGTTTTGACCGCCGCATTCAGGACAGCCCAGTGATGTATGTTTGAAACGTATCTACATATGTCCGCACAGTGCTGCTTAACACTCTACCTGCGCCTGCTGCGAACCTCTCTTTATATAGACGTCGTGTCGTGAGACCTGTTCACACCTGTCGTCCCGTTGTGGTGAACATGAAGGTGTGTGTGGAAGGATGGGGCGGGGGGAAGACGGGTGACGCTTGACGCTTTACTCAGTCATAATGGATAAACGCATCGACCTTCGTGTGAACCCAATCATTTATAAGTAGGTTACCCACAAGGCATGTGTGAATGTACCCGTAATTACACGATGGTCGTCTGAATGAAGGTAACGTTAAGTACATGAACTTAACATTCTGAATAATCATTCAAGGGTGGCAAATCTCCTTGGTCTAAACCATCTCCTGCACAGGTCTCGACATTGTAGTGATATGTGTAAAACTGAGTGCGTGAGTTGGGTTTAACGCCTCTTTGTACAACATTTCAGTTATATCAGGGCGTGCCAGCTTGATGTGGGAAAAGAAACACACTGATGCAGGTTGGTTGGTTTGTTGTTTAACGCCGCACTCAACAATTTTCCAGCTATATGACGGTGGTCTGTAAATAATTCAGTGATTGATATCATGAGCATCAATCCGCGCAATTGGGATACGATGACATGCATCAATCAAGTCAGCGAGCCTGACCACCCGATCCCGTTAGTCGCTTCTTACGACAAGCATAGTCACCATTTACGGCAAGCATGGGTTGCTGAAGACCTATACTACCCTGGATCTACACGGGTCACTGATGCGGGTATTCGCAGGGGTACGGGTATTTTGCTGAATCATACAGGGCGAATTTGGGATCCGAACTCTCGCTTATAGGATTCTGTCACGCCTCAGGGACTCCACCCTGTACAGCAGCCCACGGTGCCTTGGACTCTTGGGACACCTTTCAAGAACAAAGTAAATGTTTTAGTATGTGAGTGAATGTATTGACTTTAACATCGCTTTCAAAGTATTCAAATGTATTAGTCAGATCAATTTGGTTTTAAGCGATGCAGATGTTCTTATGTTTACCACTTTGGTGTGACAAAAGTTCAATGATGTGCTTCAGACACGCCAAGGTCCATAATCGGGGGGCGACCTGCTAGCTGTTTGTAGGTCGCATCTCTGAATTGTAACTTAGTAACCAAAGGGAACTCTGATCCCATACCACGCCCTTGTCCCGTCGTGATAGAGTTGGGATGTTGCAGCCTGCAGGATTAAACTATCAGGGAGGTCTTCCCTTTGAACAAACAGGGAACTCAGTATATGACATGTGTGAGTTTGTGCTACAACAAATGGTTTTGCAGTATTAACCTGAAATAAAAAGTGACTATGTTTTCTGGAAATAGTTGTGCCCGTCCAACATGGGACGTGTGTCCCAGATACTGGTACAAAGTTCTCCTTCTTCTCGGCAGCCATAGGTACAATAGACAATAACCACAAGGTCAAACAGCATGGTTGAGAAGGTTCATATGTCAATAAACTCAACTAAAACGTGGTCCTCACTTTGATTCGCATCAATGAATGTCAAAACAACTAAGGTTAAAGTCAGCGTTGGCTGACACAGCACACTGGACATAAAAAGTGATTGCTTTCTATGCAAAAAGAGAATATGAGAACAAGGGAAAGTGTCTTTGAGTTACTTGCATAGGATGTTATTACCCGTTCTGTATTTATGCATCGTAGTTATAAACCACTGGTGAAGATGACACTTTTTGTAGCTGGAGTATTGGATAAAAAGCCACATTTTAATTCAACATAAACATAGTAGAACACCATCAAACCTACGGGATTAAAAAGCAACTTATAATTAAATTTGTTGGTGACTACAATGAATCGTTTAATTGACTTTTTGAGGGCTAAAAACATATTTTTTTCACGAATATTGTGCTAGAATATTAGTATTATAAGTCCACCGTACCCTCAGCATCCTCCCCTCCATTGATTATTGTTTGGGGGCATTGTCTTTTCGTAATAACCTCGAAGGAGGTTTTACTGTTTACTAGTAAGACCTCATCGATATCCCGGGTATGAGGTTTTACTGTTTACTGGCAAGACCTGATGAGTTTGGGCATGTTTCAAGCGTCCGATGTTCTCAAAATCGAAGACAACAAATAAAACTGTTTTCAATATGGATGACGGGAATTAAACTTCAAACTCCTGATCAGTAGTCAGGCACTCTAACCACGAGACCAGAGAACCTGTGGAATATATGGTGTTCATTAGAAGATACCATGTTCAGCGAATATTTTCAAGCACGATATGTTTTACGAGTGTTTTTTTAGACTGTCGCAACGCACCTTTATACATAATTTAACGAAACATTAATAAATGTCTCGATGGTTCATAAGTCGGATAAAACACTCCTCCTCGGTTTTGGTTGACATAATAAAACCTTTGGCCACTGCAGTGTCATCCCTGACCAGTCGTGTGTCATCCCTGACCAGTCGTATGTCATCCCTGACCAGTCGTGTGTCGTCCCTGATCAGTCGTGTGTCGTCCCTGATCAGTCGTGTGTCGTCCCTGATCAGTCGTGTGTCATCCCTGACCAGTCGGGTGTCGTCCCTGACCAGTCGTGTGTCATCCCTGACCAGTCGTGTGTCATCCCTGATCAGTCGTGTGTCATCCCTGACCAGTCGTGTGTCGTCCCTGACCAGTCGTGTGTCGTCACTGACCAGTCGTGTGTCATCCCTGACAAGTCGTGTGTCATCCCTGACCAGTCGTGCGTCATCCCTGACCAGTCGTGTGTCATCCCTGACCAGTCGTATGTCATCCCTGATCAGTCGTGTGTCATCCCTGACCAGTCGTGTGTCATCCCTTACCAGTCGTGTGTCATCCCTGACAAGTCGTGTAACATCCCTGACCAGTCGTGCGTCATCCCTGATCAGTCGTATGTCATCCCTGATCAGTCGTGTGTCATCCCTGACCAGTCGTGTGTCGTCCCTGACCAGTCGTATGTCTTCCCTGACCAGTCGTGTGTCGTCCCTGACCAGTCGTGTAACATCCCTGACCAGTCGTATGTCATCCCTGACCAGTCGTGTAACATCCCTGACCAGTCGTGTGTCGTCCCTGATCAGTCGTGTGTCGTCCCTGACCAGTCGTATGTCATCCCTGACCAGTCGTGTGTCGTCCCTGACCAGTCGTATGTCATCCCTGACCAGTCGTGTGACATCCCTGATCAGTCGTTTGTCATCCCTGACCAGTCGTGTGTCATCCCTGACCAGTCGTATGTCATTCCTGACCAGTCGTGTGTCGTCCCTGATCAATCGTGTGTCGTCCCTGACCAGTCGTATGTCATCCCTGACCAGTCGTGTGTCGTCCCTGACCAGTCGTATGTCATCCCTGACCAGTCGTGTGACATCCCTGACAAGTCGTGTAACATCCCTGACCAGTCGTGCGTCATCCCTGACCAGTCGTATGTCATCCCTGATCAGTCGTGTGTCATCCCTGACCAGTCGTGTGTCGTCCCTGATCAGTCGTATGTCATTCCTGACCAGTCGTGTGTCGTCCCTGACCAGTCGTGTAACATCCCTGACCAGTCGTATGTCATCCCTGACCAGTCGTGTAACATCCCTGACCAGTCGTGTGTCATCCCTGATCAGTCGTGTGTCGTCCCTGACCAGTCGTATGTCATCCCTGACCAGTCGTGTGTCGTCCCTGACCAGTCGTATGTCATCCCTGACCAGTCGTGTGACATCCCTGATCAGTCGTATGTCATCCCTGACCAGTCGTGAGGTCGTCCCTGATCAGTCGTGTGTCGTCCCTGACCAGTCGTGTGGACTCCCTGACCAGTCGTGTGTCATCCCTGATCAGTCGTGTGTCGTCCCTGACCAGTCGTGTGTCGTCCCTGACCAGTCGTGTGTCGTCACTGACCAGTCGTGTGTCATCCCTGACAAGTCGTGTAACATCCCTGACCAGTCGTGTGTCATCCCTGATCAGTCGTGTGTCGTCCCTGACCAGTCGTATGTCGTCCCTGACCAGTCGTGTGTCGTCCCTGACCAGTCGTGTGTCGTCCCTGACCAGTCGTTTAACATCCCTGATCAGTCGTATGTCATTCCTGACCAGTCGTGTAACATCCCAGACCAGTCGTGTGTCGTCCCTGATCAGTCGTGTGTCGTCCCTGACCAATCGTATGTCATCCCTGACCAGTCGTGTGTCGTCCCTGACCAGTCGTATGTCATCCCTGACCAGTCGTGTGTCGTCCCTGACCAGTCGTATGTCATCCCTGACAAGACGTGTGTCATCCCTGACCAGACGTGTAACATCACTGACCAGTCGTGAAACATCCCTGACCAGTCGTGTGTCGTCCCTGACCAGACGTGTGTCATCCCTGACCAGTCGTGTAACATCCCTGACCAGTCGTATGTCATCCCTGACCAGTCGTATGTCTTCCCTGACCAGACGTGTAACTTCCCTGACCAGACGTGTAACATCCCTGACCAGTCGTATGTCATCCCTGACCAGTCGAATGTCATCACTCACTCACTCACTCACTCATCCCTGACCAGTCGTGTAACATCCCTGACCAGTCGAATGTCATCCCTGACCAGTCGTATGTCATCCCTGACCAGTCGTGTAACATCCCTGACGCAGCCGTAACCGATTATGTACATGCTGTCATGACCAGTCGGTGATGTCATCATTAAAATCTCTCTTGAAATAAACTACAGGGCAAAAGAAAGAACATGTAAACACTTGAGAATTGTTGAGATACACAATGATGCATGTTCGTTTCATTTTTAGCCGCCATCATACCTGAGTGCATGCTTTGTTTTGCCCGACAGTTTATATTTGAGCCTTTTTAACTAAATATTTGACTGAATATGTGTGACCACGCTATTTCTTTATTTTTGTTTTTTTATTTTTGTGGTTAATATTATTAGTACTACGGAAGGAATATCAGCAGCAGTATCATCTCAATCACCATCACCCTCATCCTCATCCTCATCCTCATCCTGACAATATAAGGGGCGGTGGGGTAGCTTGTTGGTTAAAGCGTTCGCTCGTCACGCCGAAAACCCGGGTTCGATGTCCCTAATAGGTACAATGTGTTAAGTCTATTTCTGGTGTCCGCCAACGTGATATTGCAGGAATATTCCTAATAGCGGCGTAACACCATACTCACCCACTCACTCATGACAATCTGAACATTATTGTTAGTACTATTACTATTATTATAACTACTACGAGATCTTTGCTTGGGAATGCTCTGGTCCGCATCTGTTCCTTCCAATTTGTGGTATACGCTACTGTGGGTGAGAGATGGTACTTATATTAATCACGTAGTATAATATGATAAATTATAAGGCATCAAAGCGAAATTCAATTTCAACTTTGTGAAAATACTGAAGCATAGCTATGTTCATGATAGTCTTCATGAACAAGTACATAGTTGGCGAGAATAAAGGAAAATGATAAATAACTGGTAATTTTATATTGTTTTCGGTGGCTGCGGAGAAACATTCCAAACATCGGGAGGCAGTTTCAAGAGAGCAGTATTAAGCCTATGGAGGGGCGGATAGGCAGTTTCAAGAGAGCAGTATTAATCCTAGGAAGAGAACGGGTCAACAGTTTCAAGAGAGCAGTATTAATCTTAGGGAGGGGCGGGTAGGCAGTTTCAAGAGAACAGTATTAATCCTAGGAAGATCCGGGTAGGCAGTTTCAAGAGAGCAGTATTAATCCTAGGAAGAGAACGCGTAGGCAGTTTCAAGAGAGCAGTATTAATCCTAGGGAGAGGCGGATAGGCAGTTTCAAGAGAGCAGTATTAATCCTAGGGAGGGGTGGGTAGGCAGTTTCAAGAGAACAGTATTAATCCTAGGGAGAGAACGGTATAGGCAGTTTCAAGAGAGCAGTATTAATACTGGGGAGGTGCGGATCGACAGTTTCCCGAGAGCAGTATCAATCCTGGGGAGAGAACGGGTAGGCAGTTTCAAGAGAGCAGTATTAAGCCTAGGGAGGGGCGGGTGTGCAGTTTCAAGAGAGCAGTATTTATCCTAGGAAGAGAACGGTTAGGCAGTTTCAAGAGAGCAGTATTAATCTTAGGGTGGGGCGGGTAGGCAGTTTCAAGAGAGCAGTATTAATCCTAGGGAGGGGCGTGTAGGCAGTTTCAAGAGAGCAGTATTAATCTTAGGGAGGGGCGGGTAGGCAGTTTCAAGAGAGGAATATTAATCCTAGGGAGGGGCGGGTAGGCAGCATCAAGAGAGCAGTATTAATACTAGGGAGGGGCGGGTAGGCAGTTTCAAGAGAACAGTATTAATCCCAGGGAGAGAACGCGTAGGCAGTTTCAAGAGAGCAGTATTAATCCTAGGAAGGGGCGGGTAGGCAGTTTCAAGAGAACAGTATCAATCCTGGGGAGTGAACGGGTAGGCAGCTTCAAGAGAGCAGTATTAAGGCTAGGGAGGGGCGGGTAGGCAGTTTCAAGAGAGCAGTATTTATCTTAGGAAGAGAACGGTTAGGCAGTTTCAAGAGAGCAGTATTAATCCTAGGGAGGGGCGGGTAGGCAGTTTCAAGAGAGCAGTATCAATCCTGGGGAGAGAACGGGTAGGCAGCTTCAAGAGAGCAGTATTAAGGCTAGGGAGGGGCGGGTAGGCAGTTTCAAGAGAGCAGTATTTATCTTAGGAAGAGAACGGTTAGGCAGTTTCAAGAGAGCAGTATTAATCTTAGGGTGGGGCGGGTAGGCAGTTTCAAGAGAGCAGTATTAATCCTAGGGAGGGGCGTGTAGGCAGTTTCAAGAGAGCAGTATTAATCTTAGGGAGGGGCGGGTAGGCAGTTTCAAGAGAGTAATATTAATCCTAGGGAGGGGAGGGTAGGCAGCATCAAGAGAGCAGTATTAATACTAGGATGGGGCGGGTAGGCAGTTTCAAGAGAGCAGTATTAATCCTGGGGAGAGGCGGGTAGGCAGTTTCAAGAGAGGAATATTAATCCTAGGGAGGGGCGGGTAGGCAGTTTCAAGAGAGTAATATTAATCCTAGGGAGGGGCGTGTAGGCAGTTTCAAGTGAGCAGTATTAATCCTAGGATGGGGCGGGTAGGCAGTTTCAAGAGAGCAGTATTAATCCTAGGAAGAGAACGGGTCGACAGTTTCATAGAGCAGTATTAATCTTAGGGAGGGGCGGGTAGGCAGTTTCAAGAGAACAGTATTAATCCTAGGGAGAGAACGGGTAGGCAGTTTCAAGAGAGCAGTATTAATACTGGGGAGGGACGGGTAGGCAGTATTATTCCAAGAGAACAGTATTTATCCTAGAGAGAGAACGGGTAGGCAGTTTCAAGAGAGCAGTATTAATACTTGGGAGGGACGGGTAGGCAGTTCCAAGAGAACACTATTAATCCTAGGGAAAGAACGGGTAGGCAGTTTCAAGAGAGCAGTATTAATACTGGGGAGGGACGGGTAGGCAGTTGCAAGAGAACATTATTAATCCTAGGGAGAGAACGGGTAGGAAGTTTCAAGAGAGCAGTATCAATTCAGGTAGGTGCGGGTCGACAGTTTCCCGAGAGCAGTATCAATCCTGGGGAGAGAACGGTTAGGCAGTTTTAAGAGAGCAGTATTAAGCCTAGGGAGGTGCGGGTCGACAGTTTCAAGAGAGCAGTATATATCAATCCTAGGGGGAGAACGGGTATGCAGTTTCAAGAGAGCAGTATTAAACCCAAGGAGGGGCGGGTAGGCATTTTCAAGAGAGCAATATTAAGCCTAGGGGGGGGGGGGGGGGGGGGGGTAGGCAGTTTCAAGAGATGTCACAGTTTACTAGGGTGTCACAGTTTACTAGGTGCAGTTTCCAGAGGGTAATCATCCCAGGGAGAGGTACAGTTTACCAGGTGCAATTTCAATAGGGCAATAATCCAAAGCCTGGGCCGTTTCAAGAGTCAATAATCACATAATCACAGGGAGCGGGAAGAGGTAGTTTCAGTGGGACTACAGTTGCCCTAGTATCAAACGTACAGACCAGGAGCACAAAAGTAACATGAAGAAACTGCCATGCATAACGCACATGTGTATGTCGGCCTCACTGACCATATGGTCTCTGGTCTGCCTGTACGACTCAAATATTATAATTTATTTGTTGCAAAATATTACATATATAACCCTACATAAAATAGTGACCAGTATATTATAGTCCAGGCCAATGTTATACACACATACTGGACATGTATATTTATACAGTAACAATTATGTCGAGCTGTTACAGATATCTTTTATAAAGAGATCTCCTCCTCCGGTCGCGTCAGTATCTGTCCCCTTCCCAGACCTGGCCTCAGTGCTTCGTTTATCGAGTGGTAAGCCTTTTACAAGGGACGCGACTCTTCCCATGGATTACTTGCGCGAAGTGCTACTGTCATGGCGGATCTGTTTACGCGTTTACTGTCGAAGACAGGCCTGTTGTAATCTTAACCTACAGATCGCTTACTATAACTGACAGGAAGTCTCTTAGGTGGGTTATGGTCGGTTTTATTGTGGTAGAGTCAACAGTGCGAATGCAGAATCTGTTCGCCCCCCAGTAGTATAAATAAAATCGATATGGCTCAAGGTATAGCTTTTAGTATCGCACAATCGGAAATAATACATTTGCCTATTGTGATATTAACGGGTGCCACTTCGATCCTTAGGGTTAGTTGTGTCAGATTTGTTTGTTGCTGTTTAACGAAGCACAATATTTCAGCTAAATGACGGCGGTATTTAAATAATAGAGTCTGGATAAGACGAACTGGTGATTGACAACATGAACATCGATTTACGCAATTGGAGTGAGTGAGTGAGTTGGGTTTAATGTCGCTTTTAACAGTATTCCAGTTATATCACGGCGTATCAGCTTTATGTGGGAGGAAAGCCTGAAGTGATGCAGGTCTCAGACGTTTACCACTTCGGTGAAACCCACGAGTACAGGTATGGTGCTGACAAACCTAGAAACATGATCGGGGCGAACCGGGATGTGAACCCACAATCATAGGTTTCTGGCGTGCCCAAGGGACGCAACTCTGCACAGCGAATCGCGATGACGTAGCGACCGAATCAGCAATTTCTAGCTCCCTTCATCAGTCGCCAGAATCAGTGAATCTCCATTGTCCTCACTTACAGCCTAAAGCCTCATCTCCGTTCATGGACAATGTAGTCGAATGTCTTAGGAGGTGTATCCTTGACCACGCTCACGCCCACTCTAAACCTGTTCGTCGACGCATCCCTTCAGGGTTGGGAAGCTCCTTTGAAGGGGCAGATTGTCTCAGGGCTGAGGTCAGACTAGAAGCTCCCATGCTGGCCATATCGCATTGGCAGAATGCATCGTCTCCTGCACACCAAGATATCCATCTCCACGGACATCACGGTTGTTTGGTGTCTCCGCAATCAGGAGGTGGCGAGATGCCACACTCGGCTTCTCATCATCTCATCAGTTGGACCTGCAATTCCTTGTCCAACACATTCCAGGTTGCAGAAACATTTTAGCGGATTTATTTCCCCTATGAACAAGGTCGTTCCCATCGAGTGGCAGCTCCACCTAGATGCCTTCACCTTAACTTGTCAACAGCTGGGCCTCCCTAACTTCGACTTGTTTGCCGCCAGTCACACTTCCAGCACCGAGGATATCTCTGGTTCTGAACCTTCAGGTGTGGGCGGTCGACGCTCTCAGCATCCCCTGGGAAGGTTTAAGAGCGTACACTATTCCGCCACCTGTACTCCTACCCGGGGTTCTTCAAAAGATTAAGACCACACAGAACCTTGATCTGATTTTGATCATGTCGTGGATGCGGATGAGGGGCTGGTTCAGGGACCTCAGGTACCTCGCCAGAAGAGATCCTCTTGAACTCCCATTCGTCACCAAACAGGTTTCACCTGCATGGCGGGTCCATTTACAAAGAGCCTTTGGCGCCAAGGGTAACTCGGGAACTTTTCGATGAGAAGTGGCATTTCTTTGAGTCCTTTTGCAACGACAGACGTCAGCACCTATCTGGTAGCCCTTAACTCAGTATTGGCGATTCCCCAAGATCGCAAGATGATAAAGATCACGGAATTCCAAGCGTTGCGTTCAGACCCCAGTTTGGGTATGCCGCTCTCTATCACAGTTTGTCCTACCTGTTCTTCCTCCATTCCTCATGGTCTCGTTTTTCCTTCTGACAGGAATGATAACAGTTTTCCGTTCTTCGATCAGGATGCTGTACGAGGTACCTGGACTTACTGAGGGTTTATTGAGGGTACACGCCACACACATAATTAAAACAACTTCTTCTGCAGCTGGACCTCTCACGGCTTCGCCTTTCTGTAAAAAAAACCGGCAGTAAATGCATTGATAGTAAATGACTAATGCAGGATAGAAGTATACAAATGTAATTTGTTTTAAGATTTTACTACATTTGTTCATATGGAATATTGCTCACCAGCACTTCCATACCAAGACCATCTCTATCACACACACATACCGGGAGATCATCACACAGTAACAGTTGCTGAAGCTTCCAATCCCTTTCTACACAGTCCTATGACATACATTAAGACAGGAGCTAACACTGCTTGGTATACTACAATGATTACTTTTACATAAGCGCCACTGGCAGGGCACATTTTTATATTTCAATATCAAACTGGAGGCGAAACTTGGTCTGGGAAAGGGACAACAGACTGTTCAGATTGCCTTGTGTGGGGAAATCATCGATGCTTCCCCACAAGTGGTATAATAAAATAAGAATTTGTATATTTACGCCTTTGACAAGTCACTCTAGACATTAGTAAATGAAAGAAGCATCCTTGTGTATTGTCCACATCAATTAAACGGGAGGCAAACGTTAGTCTGGGAAAGGGACAACTGCAGACTGTTCATATTGCCTTGTATATAGGCGTGTGAAAAAATCATCATCGTTATCCCCGAAATTGGTATGATACAAGGATGTTTGTTTATATTTATTCCAATAGTATGTCACTCTTACACATTATTATAAAAAAGAGCCTTGCATATTTTCAATATTATTTTATACGTGGCGCGAACATTGGTCTGAGAAACAGACAACTACAGACTAAGTGCAAAGTGCCTCGTGTATAGGGTGTTGGTAAGTCATCGGCGCTACCACCACAATTGGGATAATACAATTATGTTTACATAGTTAAGCCACAGCCACTACATAGAATATAAAAGCAATAGCCTTGCGTGTTTCTATATCAAATAAACAAACGAGAGGTGAACATTAATCTGGGAAAGGGACAACTGGAGATTGTACACGGCCCTATGTCTATATTGATACGGACTTGGTAATGACGGCTAGCTGGGTCTGGGAAAGAGACAACTGCAGGCTGACCATAGTGCCCTGTATATAGGGTGTGGGAAAGCCATCGCCGCTAACACCACAACTAGTACAATTATGTTTACATATTTTCAGCCACGGGCAGATCATTCTTCACAGTAAAATTAAAAAAGGAATAGCCTTGCTTATTTCTATATCAATCGCCATGCTGTTGGGATGTGCAACCAAACCCAGGGCCTGGTGGAGATAAATTGCTGAAAATAATTCATTTAAATGTTTGTAGTTTGAAAGACAAAACTGATATAATCGATATGGAATTTCATGATAATGATATAATTTGTATCACAAATACCTGGTTGAATATATACTGAACCGCAAAAGAAACGTCACCATGGATAGATATATGAGAAACATTTTTTTGGCCAAACACTGAAAACATACTTTGAGGCATATTAAGAAGATGAAACTTCGCAAAACTGATCATCAAGGTTTAAATTAAAGTGTCAAATGTTCTTAAAGTGAAACACAACACTAGTCTCTGAGAAAATGGCATCACAAATCAGTATCTCGTGTGTTCGCCATGTGCATTGATGACTGTCGTGCAACGTCGATACACGGAATGGATGAGGCAGTTGATGAAGGCCATAGGCACTTGAGCCCACACTCTGAGGAACGCCTGACGCAGTTCAGCTGCAGTTGTCGGCCTTGGTCGGACGTCATTCAGCCGTCTTTGAATCTCGTCCCACAGGTGCTCAATAGGATTTTATTCGGGGCTGAGGGTAGGCCACTGCATGGTTCGGATGCCATTCGCCCCGTGAAGATTCCGGGGTAGAATAGGTCTTCAGCAACCCATGCTTGCCGTAAAAGGTGACTATGCTTGTCGTAAAAGGCGACTAATGGGATTTGGTGGTCAGGCTCGCTGACTTGGTTGATGCATGTCATCGATCCCATTTGCGTGGATCGATGCTCATGATATTGATCACTGGATTGTCTGGTCCAGATTCGATTATTTACAGAACGCCGTCATATAGCTGGAATATTGCTGAGTGCGGCGTTAAACAAAAAAACATCCTCGGTGTGGCCTGTGACAGTGGAGGTGTCTGCTCGTCAATCGTCGACACGGTGTGTCCCCGTGGTCTGACGACCAGTTTCCGCAGCAATAACAAAGCGATCTTGAAGAAGCTGTCGCTTCATCTGACGATCCTGATGTCGGGTGGTAACCCTTGGGCTTCCACTACGTGGTCGGTCATCTGTAGTATTGGTGGCCTGGTGCCGTTGCTGGAGCCTGTATATGGTCCTTACGTAGACTTGAAATGCATTGGCTACTTGCCGGGCGGTTTGTCCAGCTTGCAATCGTCCAATTGCAAGGGCTTGGTGTCGCTGATTTCTTGTCAATCTTGGCATGTGGTAGCAATTCAATAACGAATGAATGTTATCCGATCTGGGTTGATTTTTATAGGGCAAGAAATGGGGGAACGCATGTGCATTTCAATTTGCACGGAACTCACGTGCACCGGGTTACCATGGCCGTTGCCGTGATGCGTTAGGGCGATCGGTTTTATTGTCATCTGCTTTGTTTTTTTAATCATCAAATTAATTTTTCCGGTCAAGGTAATGTTAGTTTTTAGAAAAATAGGACAAAAATTACCCATATATTTAAACGACAACTTTTCATGCAATGTTACTTGGGGTGACGTTTCTTTTGCGGTTCAGTATATTAGATAATGAAATTACACTGCTGGGTTTTCATACTCCTTTCGGGAAAGATGGAGAAACAAGGGGAGGTGATGTAGCAATCTACGTAAAGGATACGCTGTATGCAAGACGAATGTAGGACTTCCGGGCTTGAGGCGGTGAGGGTAAAGACAACATGTAAAAAGAAAATATGCTGATTGGTGCTATCTACAGGGCTGATACACGACATTCATACTGTGAATTGATTGACGAATCTATTGGCAGTGCCATAGACCTTAATATTGATACCGTTATTGCTGGGGATTTAAATATTAATTTTCTGAGTAAAAAAAAAGATTGAATGAATAACATCAGCATGTGGACTTAGTCAGTTAATCACACAGCCAACGAGAATAACAGAGCTATCCAGCACCCTTATAGATCTATGTAATATTTGTCTCGTGTACCGACAGAGTGTATATGTCGGGTGTGTCAGACCCTATCTGCAGCGACCACTACCCAAGGTATGTCAGTATGAAGGCACACAAACCTACTATAAAGACTTACTTTAGGAGGATATATCAATACTCGCTGATGGATATCGATGGCCGTGTAACCTCACTGAGGTTAAACAGTCAGCTAAAAGTATATCAAAACCACAAATTAGATTTCTTAATATGTAAACACTCCTCCAAATTCCCTACAATCTGGAAGGAAGCTCTTGTAACTCCTGCTCATAAGAAGGGTAGTAAAAACGAATGTTCTAATTACAGACCTATTGCACTTACAAGCTGCTTAGCCAAAACACTAGAAAATGTGTATTTAGATATATTATGTATTCAACTTCCTTAGAGGTACTGAAATTCTAAGAATCTCCAGTCGGGTTTTATCCCTGGTGATTCAACGCGTACCAATGGATATACTTGTATGACTCTATTTTAAAAGCCGTTGATGATGGTAAGAAAGTTAGGGCACTCTTTTGTGATATAAGTAAGACTTTTGATAAGGTTTGGCGCCGTGGATTAGTAAACAAACTAGACACTTATGGTATCAAGGGAACATTATTAAAATGGGTTGAAAGTTACTTGATGGATAGAAAACAAAGAGTAGTAGTATATAGAAAACTGATATAAATCCAAATTAAACTTAATACTGGCCGGAGTACCACAAGGGTCTGTCCTTGCTCCACTATTCTTCTTGATTTACGTGAAGGATTTAGTTGATAAAATAAATAGTAATATCAGACTTTTTGCTGACGATACGTGATTATTTAAATGGTACTGTTTATTGCGCAGATAAGAGTATGAAGCGTATTCGGAACTAATTGATCAATCAGTGGGAAACGCAGTTGATATGAATATGTACACTGTAATTGCAGGAGATTTTAATATCAATATACTTCGAGAGAATAATAAAAAAAATCGAATATTTGCAAATGGTGCATGGACTTTCACAAATCATTAGAGAACCTACGAGGATCACCCAACATTCCAGTACGTTGATAGATATACTTTTTGTGACAGACGTTGATAGTGTACGGGGCTCGGGAGTACTTGATCCAGTTTGTAGTAACCACTGTCCAATTATTGTAACCATAAAAGAAATAATCCCTAAATGTCATTCCTTTAAACGTAAAGTGTAAAAAGGGTTTAAGTACTGACTTGCTGAATATTGATACTAGTAATTTATTATTCTCATCGAGGGACGTGAACACAATTACTAACGAACTCACATCTCGAATTATACAAGTTTGTGATAAACATATTCCTAATAAAAGTGTTACCATACGATCAAAGGATCCACAGTAGATCAATAATGAAATACGTTCCTCAATAAGAAAACGACATCGCCAACATGAGAAAGCTAAACGATGTAATACTCCAGCTGATTGGGCAAAGTTTAGGTTGTTAAGAAATGAAGTAATGGACTATATCCGTAAGGCAAAGAAAACATAAGCATCTAAGAATGATACTGTAATAAATAGTTCTCAAGGTACAAAGACTTGATAAAGTTGACAATCGATTAGTAAATATAACTTTGATGGAAGAAGAAGTTAGGGATATACTACTGTCCGTGGAAACCACAAAGGTAACTGGCCTTGGTGGTATTGGAAAAAAAGTACTTAACAAATAAAGCTTACAGTTAAGCCCCAGTCCTTACCAAACATATTCAATTTCTCTCTTCAATGAGAATATTCCCATCACTATGGAAAGAAGCTCTTATCATTCCTATTCATAAGAAAAATAGCGTGAATGAATGACTGTACAAATTACAAACCGGTTGCGCTCACAAGTTGTTTAGCAAAGATCTTTGAAAAATGTATAGTTTAACATGTGTACAACTAATTAATTAAGGAATAATAATGTGCTCACTAGCCTACAATCTGGATTCACGAAGGGAGACTCCACCTCACATCAGTTGACATATTTATATGACTTTATTGCAAAGGGTTTAGATGAAGGTAAGGAAGTTAGAGTTGAATTTTCTGACATAAGTAAAGCTTTTGATCACGTTGGGCACAAAGAAATAATTTATGGGCTCCAACATTATGGGATCTGTGGAAATCTATCGAGATGGTTTGATGGTTACTTAGAGAATCGATATCAAAAGGTAGTTATGAATGGCTATAGCTCAGATCCAAAAGCTGTCTTAGCAGGTGTACCACAGGGCTCGGTCTTGGGACCATTATTGTTTATTATTTACGTCAATGACATTGTTGAAGGTATAAATAGTAATATATGACTTTTTGCTAATGACACATCTTTGAATGTGATCATAGAAGATCCTGATATAGCTGCTCGTAATCTTAATAATGACTTGGACAGAATTTCAGAATGGGCTGCCAGATGGCAAGTTAAATTTAGTCCCGAAGAAACTGAATCTAGTCGCAAACCTAACTTATATATGAATGGTACAGTAATCAAAGATGTACAAAGTCATAAGCACCTTGGTGTTACTTTACAAAGTAATTGTACATGGAAAATGCACATTGATGATGTTGCAAGGAAATGTGGTCCTCTGGTTAATTGTTTAAGAAGTGATAAATATCGTCTTTCCCGAAGTACCTTAGAAACCATGAACAAATCATTTATTTTACCATTTGTTTTTATTATTGTTGTCATATTTGGGACATCTGTACTTATGAACTAGCTACTTTATTGGAAAAATAAACTTAAATGCTCTTAGAACCATATATGGCGCTGTCCGGGGTACGAGTCATCAAAAGATTGACAATGAAACAAATTGTAAGTCATTAATAGACAGAAGATACAATTCAAAATTGGTAATGTTTTACAAAATGAATAATCATTTCTCCCCCGGAATATCGTTGTAGGCTTATTCCTTATACAGTTTCGGGAAACACAAATTATAACTGAAGGGATAAAACTCATCTTCAAACAGTGAAGTGTAAAACAACATCTTTTGCAGATTCATTTATACCAGCTACAACACAACTTTGGAATGTGTTACCAGAAAACTTAACGGGGGCAGACACCGTTACACAATTTAAGAATTTGCTTCACGTAAGGGGAGATAATGGTATACACTTGGATTACATTATGGAAACAGGTTACGTCAAATTGTTCACAGTCGCCCCAGGCTAGGCTGCAGCGATCTTAACCCAGATCAGTATGATAGATATATTTTGTATACAAGAACTTGTTCCTGTGGATATCATACCGAACATGCTATACACTTTTTTGTGTGTGTGTACAAATTACCATGTTCTTCGAGATTTTCAATTAAGTAAATGAATTATTGTTTGATATAAACTGCAAATATATTTGTTATATATGCACATCTAGTTTGACATGTACAATTCATTAGTTACATCTAACCTTCATTGAATCATTTATTGCATCATGTCTTATGTGTAATCGAGCGGTATTAACATAAGCGCTTCGCTTGTTTACCAATCCATTTTCACATTTTCTTACAATAAATATCTTACAATAAATAAATCAATACTGCTAAATCTTAGCAGAATGCATAATAAACATAGCAAATAAGACGCTCCCCTTATAAGACCAGAAAAAAACGCAAAAGCGCATTTAATAAAGCTTAACGAGACTACACACATCTAAAGATAGCACACCAACTAAATCATCAAGTACAAAATCTCGTCAAAACTGCAAAAGCCAAAACTGGAAAAAATTCTTCGAAGAAATAAATCACCACACAGACGCCAGAACAGTATGGCGCAAAATTCATGCCATCCGTGGCGTCAAACGGACCAAAAAAACACCAAACATAAATAACTCAACAAAACCGAAACAGAAAGCAAAAATTCTAGCAATCCATTTCTCAGCCATTAGTAGCAATAGCAACTTCAATAAGTAAACAATTACAAAATGAAAATAAATTCTCCAAATTACCCAAAGACGATAACCTAGAAATAAACCACCCATACGCAATGGGGGAACTATTCCATGTACTAAATAATCGGGGGGGGGGGGGAAGAAAAGCCCTGGACTAGACCTAACCTCAAACCAAATAATTAAACAGCTACCCCAAAATCTTCTTGAATCACTACTGAAACTATACAATTTCGTCTACCAAAACGGTCAAGACCCTATTTCAAGGAAAGAGGCATTGGTCATCCCAATACCAAAGCCAAATAAACCGGCAGAAGAAGTAATTCTTATAGACCAATCTCCCTAACCTGAAACTTATGTACAATTATGGAAGCAATGGTCAAAAACAGGCTCCAACACTTTCTAGAACAAAATAACATAATAAACCAAGATCAAAACGGTTTCACCTCAAACCGCTCTACCTTACATAACCTCAGCCGCTTAGAGCAAGATATGGCTGAACCGACGATACAGAGTAGGAACATTTCTAGATTTCTCTAAAGCTTTCGATATGGTATCGCATAACGGACTAATTCAAAAACTCAAACAAGCAGGACTTAAAGGCCAAATAATAAACTACATACAAGACTTTTTAGCAAAATCGAAAGATAACTGTGGGATTGACCAAAATCTACCAGTCCAGTGTCCCCCTAGAGAATGGTACGCCCCAAGGCAGCATTCTGAGCTCAACACTTTCCAACATTATGATTAAATTTCTTCGAGGGAATATCTAATAAAATTCAAACTTCTAAATACGCTCGTGACGGATCCCTCTGGGTCAGCATCAGTAGCATTAATATGGCACAAAAATATTGCAGAAGGCATTAAACAAAATTCAAACATGGGCAAATAAAAGGGGCTTCTCACCAAATGCCGAAAAGGGGATAGTATTCAAACACAGATATATGCGCGCAAACACCCCCAAACTAAAACTAAACAATAACCCCATACATTTCCCAAACCAGACTAAATTTCTAGGACTAATCTTTGATGAACATCTATCCTGGGGTGCTCACATTAAAAACCTAATAAATAGATGCACTAAAGACCTAATCACACTACGCTGCCTGACAGGTTCCAACTGGGGGGCCTCCAGGGAGACCCTACTATCACTTTACAAATCACTAATTAGATTCTAAAAAGACTATGGATGCCAAATATACAACACCCTAAACTCAATATTAAACAATAAACTAGACTCTACCCAATACCAAACACTAAGGTTGATCACACGCACACAACAGGGCACACCGCACACAACACTGCAGGCAGTAATCCCCTTGGATCTACGCCGAGAACAACTTACAATAAATGTCTGGGCCTCCGACCAAGACAACCCACAAATCCAACAAATGCTTAAAAACAACCTTAGCCCAAAACTCCAAGCGCTAGCTCGAAAAAACACAATTAGTACTAATTTCTCATTTCATACTAAACTACTTAAATACTCCCAACCTAAATTATTTAGGCGCCAAACAACAGTACTCTTTTATACCCAAACTCCAAACCCCCCAAATCGACATATCTCACACCACCAAACTAAATAAAGAAACCGACCGAAACACCGCTAAATCCACCACACTAGAATACATACATGAAAAATGGCCAAATTGGTGTCACATATATATACACAGACGGGTCCTTTGACTCGGACTCCAAACGCATGGGGATTCGGCATCCACATCAACACACCTACAAATGAAACAAAATCCTATAGACTCCCCAATAACCAATCAATCTTAACAGCCGAACTAATGGGGATAGTAACAGCCCTACACAGCGCCAGAAATAAAAAAAAAGAACAACAAAACTGATCCTAACAGATTCATTAAGTAGACTCCAGGCTATAAAAAAAACAAAAACACAAAAAAACAGTCCAAAACTAATACTTCAGATACTTAATAGCTCCGACAATCTCCGCAAACGAGGCAAAGACATAGAAATACGCATGGATCCCTGCCCACGTCTGTGTGTTTGGTAACGAACACGCCGACAAAGCCGCTAAATCAGCACTAAAATTAGAAGAAGTAAGCACCAACCTTCCAATATCTAAAACGAATATTACTAAGGAAAAAATCTTCCAAAAGTCAGACTATCAGAAATCATACTACAAACTAAAACACCTGCTACAAACGCCACTAAAAAAACAAATCCATTATAAAACCAAAAAATCGACAGGGCAATAACCAAATTACAAACAGGCCACACTAAACTAAACTCACACCGACACCAAATTAAAAAAAACCACCAAACCGATAAATGGCCACATTGCAACCAAATAGAAACAGTACTCCTGAACGCGTAATACTACATTGCACACATTACCAACAACACGGAATAACACTAAAATCCACACTAAACTACAACAACCAAATGACACCAGCAACTCCACTAAACCCCTTAAACCCCTTAAATAACGTACAAACCTATAAAGCAGGAGGCATTTATCTAATCAAAACAGGCCTACTCGGTAGCATTTAAAAAAAATAAAATAAAAAAAATAAAATAAAATAAGAAACACAACAAACAAGCTATCATAAATCTATAAAAACTCCTTCCCCCTACCCTATTAGCATGGCATATTTCAAAACTCCAAATTTCGGCCATCATTAATTAAGCGACCATAAAGCCCCTCCAGGTTGCCTTACCTTTCGGACATACTAATTAAAATGGCCTGGCGGGCTCGTGCGCGAAATACCCAAAATGTCGGAAAGCGCACGTTAAAACCCAAACTAAGTAAGTAACCAGTGTTCGCCCCAGATATAATGAGATGGAATATAAGAAAGGCTCTTTCTTTCATATAATAGTGAGTAGAGGGAAATGTGTGTGGCGTAAATATAAAACAATATTTGTAGTAAATGTATATCAATTGTGAGCCAACCAGTTATAATAAGTATATCTGTTTTCCTCTCTGATGACTTTATCACTTTTGATAGCAACGTTTGTCTCTGGAGAAACGAAAAATAAGGAATCAGAGTAAAATATAGTCGCCTGTGTTTTGAAAAGGAAGTTCGGCTGTCGTTTGTCAGCTATATTTGTGAGATTGCGAGAATGTGTATGAAGAATATATGCACTATATCCGTTCTAATACCTAGTCAAACGGATTTTACAAACGTGCATGTATTCATTAGTATAGGGTAGCGTGATGCATTACCATGATGTCTAAAGATACTAAATCAAACTACAGCTGGTCTCAATCGCCACCTTCCTGACAGTGCAGGTAACAAAAATAATGGCTCTAAATGTGTCAAATTGAATTATCTTGAATTAAATATAGATTTTCAAACTTATAAAACATGTTACAGAATGAATTTTAAGGCTTAGAGAATAAAATACTCTCCTTTATCGTTATTTGTTATAGTATGAAAAATGTGTCCCAGAATACTGCGTTCGCTTTTGAGTAATATTTGTTCCGACTGGGATTTGTTTATTATTAGCCGCACATTTCGTTTTGTTGTTCGGCAGCTTAACTATAGTACAGTTGAACTATACGCGCGTATACAGCAGGCCTACCTCTCGATAAAAATAGCGCTGAGGCTTGGTCTGGGAAAAGGACGTCCTCCAAACAGCAAGGCCGTGACCCGAATACTTCAAAAGGCAGCTAATGAAAAGGGAGGTAACCGTCGTATATAATTTGACGCCGTAATCGGCGGGAGATTGCGAACTGGAAACACGTGGTTCACGAATGATGTTGTCATTATCACACTGGAAATTGACATCGTTCTGAAAGTAAACAGGTGATGAAATGTCATGTTTTGAAGTTAGGACACATAAATGCATTCAATGAAACATGCAAAGGTGGATCATTGCATCAACAGTACTGCAAATTTCGATGGCGAAAGTCATGCTAGGACAAACACAACAAGCCATTTTTCAATGTCTCTTTCGTGTTGTTGACAGTTATACAACATACGACAATGGGATATTCCAAACACCAATATGTTAGTGATGGACATTCAAAGTGTATTCCACAAACGAGTTGTCTGATCAGCTAGTTAAGAAAGATCTCTGAAGATGTCTGACATCTCGGTATAAAAATATTTAAAAAATGTCCCTGTTGTCACTCTTCAAGGCTAATATTCCTAACTGCTTTAACACTAGGAATAGGCTATATTCTGGTCCTACTTTACACAAAATCAATGTAGATTACAGCAGAAATCAACCAAGAAAATATTTGTTATGCAGAAAACATGAAAAACTGTTGATATGATTAGTATGGATATTATTTTCCTGTTCATTGAGACATGCTCTTGAAAAATATTTTAAAAATTCACAGACTGAGAAGTCTATGCTATCTTTGAGATTTTTAGTTAAGTTTCATTATATAAATTTATCTAGAAATGATGAAATGTGTCCAATAAATGTTTGATCTGTGTGAATTTACACAATTTGACACAAATTAATTAATGTAACAATGCAACGATGCTGTTCATGTTAGGCCTACATGTGTGTCGACTTCCACATCCACAATCCCAAACAGTGGTACACCTATATTCTATTGCCCAAGGATGAGTAATGTAAAAGCTTCAGTTGTTCGAGGATGAGTTACGGAGAAGCTGCAATTGTTGAAGAGACTATCTTAAATCCCTGTGGTATACCCATGCTATAATGTTAGCCCAAAGTTTGTGAAATATATTGTATACATTAATGATATGCTCTGGCTTGAATGCCACCTAGGTTCAATCTCCTGGCAATATGCATTGCTTACAACTGATTTTGTTCCATTGTACAAACAACCTTGAGGATATCAGGACAAATACATGTTGACACACAAGTTTTGCAGTGCGTCAGGGGCACCCTTTTGAAAGTCTACAATTTGCCGTGCAGATTTACTGAGTTGTGCCAGAAACATATGATCGTTGGCTCAAATCCTGGTTCGTCCTGATTATGTTTCTAGGTTTGTTTAGGTTTTATGCTCTTGAGTTTCAATAATGGGGTAAACATCTAACTTAAATGACTTTCCTCCCACATCAAGCTGACACTCTGTGATAGACATTTTCAAAGGACAGGACACCGATAAACCAAGGTGACTGGCTCTTACAGTGCTTCACATTGCCAGGGGCTGAGTTCATTGACCCTGCCACATCACTACTAACATTGCACTACTGGTCCAAGACTTGACAAGTAACTGGCCAGTTAGATAAATGCTAGTGAAACAGTGTCCGATATAACTGTCCGTCTGCCCCCCGTGGCTGGTAACATTTCTGTTGGGCTGTCTGAAGTTTTCCTCCATCTACCCTACTGTCTGGCAGATAATTTTAAGACAACTTATGTATTCAGTTTTATCATAACTGTTTGTAGATTTTCAAGTAATTGTTTACATTATTTCAACTGAATCACGAGGAGATTTGTCTCTCTTTTTTCGCGATTTTTCAATATTTATAATGTCTGAATGTGGGCAGATAACTTTGAAGATGGGCAGGCAACATGGATGGGTCACCTGTCTGACTGTCTTGTTGGGTTTTAAAAATATTTCAAACACTATGGTGAAATATATCCTTGTCCACAACTTGTATTATATTGTTACTGTCCTAGATGACTTGTGCAAAGGATAAGGAAGATGTACTTACCAGAAAACTACCTGTACAAATGTTTTGGTTCAATTTAGGTCTGAAACAACAAGTTGACCAGTCATTTCATACTTGATTATCCAGTGTATCAAAAATACCCTGCACTCATTCGCGACCAAAGCTTCGTTTAAAGTACAAAGGACACAACACTGAAAATAGACGGCCAATCAAATTATACAATATTGGTTACAGGAACACTTGTGTACATGAGGTACGAGAGTATAACTGGGAATGCCTGGTAGCATAATGACTTCCATCCTTTGTCTTAATACTCAAGAAAACATCTTTCTCATCTAAAATAGAAGTTCATTCTGATTTGTAGTAAACTCCTCTATTTGTCCTGATAGACTGGTGATACACTGAAGGATGGACTACGCTGTGGGTGGTTTCCTATTTCTTGATGAATAAGTTACCATAAAGCAAGGACATGAATGCCTGAAATCATTATTCCTATGTATTCCAGTAAGTTCCTGTAATGATACGAGTGACACACTGTTGCATCACACAATGAGGTGAGGTAGTTCCTACCTGGCAACATGTCTGAAACTGCTTGGCCAGCCATAGAAAGTAACTGTTTTAGTTTACTAGACCTTATAATGATAACGTATATCAAAACTCCTCAAAAGTAGCACATTTCTGCTTGTCCTTACGATACCTTAACTATTGGGCAGTTTGGCAAGGACTGTTGACCCGATCCCGTTAGTCACCTCTTACGACAAACATAGTAGCCTCTTACACCAAAAATGGTATGCTGAAGACCTATTCTACCCTGGATCTACACGGTTCTAAAAAGTATGTAGTGTGTATCAACAGGCGGCCACTTTACAAATGGCCCGTGACATGAGGAGACAAAATGACTCAAAATAATTAGGAAACTGAATCTACAGAACAAAATTGCAACATATTGTCCAGGGATATTTCTAGGATTCCAAACTAAATGCTCTTGACAGACAAATTGAAAAGACACTTTATTTTGGTCCTGTTCTTAGTGATATACATATATATATATATATATATGTTTTGTTGTGGTAAGATGTGCTTATTAACCCTCTCTAATGTGTTATTGTCGGGGGTATCTGTTAATGCTCTCTTGTGTTGTCACATGTGCTGATCAAAATATTCTCTCTCTGATGTTTGGTGTATAGTTTATTACTGTCTCTGTTGTATTAGGGTCAGGTGTCCAGGATGCCTGGGGTGTTGCGATATTTCCGATGCCCGGGACTAAACCAGGGAGCAGCTGAAGTGACCACTGCCAAGATCAACAAAGTCTTGCAGGGGACATTGGTCAAAACTATCGACACAGAAACTTGTATCTATGTACAGAATGATGGTATTGGTAAGTTCAGAAGCACTTCAAAACATATAAAATTCCTTGATGCCTATTACGAGTTAAGTCCCTTCTATGTCCCTTCTATTGACCTATCAGATTACACCTCTCACAAGATGGTGGGACCCGTGAAGATTCCGGGGTAGAATAGGTCTTCGGCAACCCATACTTGCCATAAAAGGCGACTATGCTTGTCGTAAAAGGCAACTAAGGGATCGGGTGGTCAGGCTCGCTGACTAAGTTGATGCATGTCATCGATCCCAATTGCGTGGATTGATGCTCATGCTGTCAATCACTGGATTGTCTGGTCCAGACTCGATTATTTACAGACCGCCGTCATATAGCTGGAATATTGCTGAGTGCAGCGTTAAACATGTTAAACAACAAACAAACAAAACAAGATGGTGGTGCCCAGTCAAGACGATATGATCAATTATCAAGGCCTCCATTGTAATAAAACGGGTCTTACCATGAAAAATGCATGAAATCACTTGGGCACCTTGATTTAAAACCTTTGGAAAGTATCTGCTGATGACCAGTTGATGGTACACTTGCTTTGCAAACTTTCAGTCAACCGAAATCTCTACGTTGAAGCGTTCGTCAAGTATGGAAACTGGGCTTTTATAGTCAGTTAACGCCCTCGCCTTGAGATGTATGAGGGGCAGTTTGGTGGAGAGGTCAGACATGACTTGGTTGCTGCATGTGTTTGGGACCTGACAACAGTATTTTGGTGTTTTAAGATTATTGCAAACACTGGAGCTGCCATCACATATCGAGATGAGGAGATGTTTAAAAAAACAACAGCAATATGATGTCATGGTTTGCTGTTTTTGTACTACTTATTTGGTTTTTTTATCAGTGAAGGTTGATGACTTCATGTTTTCACTTTTCGTGAGTCATGTAGACACTGTGGGTCTGTGGGTCATGTAGACATTGTGTACTGTGAATCATGTAGACATTGTGTTTCTGTGAGTCATGTAGACACTGTGTTTCTGTGAGTCACGTAGACACTGTGTTTCCGTGAGTCATGTAGACACTGTGTGTCTGTGAGTCATGTAGACACTGTGTGTCCGTGAGTTATGTAGACACTGTGTTTCTGTGAGTCATGTAGACATTGTGTTTCCGTGAGTCACGTAGACACTGTGTGTCTGTGAGTCATATAGACACTGTGTGTCCGTGAGTTATGTAGACACTGTGTTTCTTTGAGTCATGTAAACACTGTGTGTCTGTGAGTCATGTAGACATTGTGTTTCTTTGAGTCATGTAGACATTGTGTGTCTGTGAGTCATGTAGACATTGTGTTTCTGTGAGTCATGTAGACACTGTGTGTCTGTGAGTCATGTAGACACTGTGTGTCTGTGGGTCATGTAGACACTGTGTGTCCATGAGTCATGTAGACATTGTGTGTCTGTGGGTCATGTAGACACTGTGTCTGTGAGCCATGTAGACACTGTGTGTCTGTGGGTCATGTAGACACTGTGTGTCCATGAGTCACGTAGACACTGTGTGTCTGTGAGTCATATAGACACTGTGTGTCCGTGAATTATGTAGACACTGTGTTTCTTTGAGTCATGTAGACACTGTGTGTCCATGAGTCATGTAGACATTGTGTGTCTGTGGGTCATGTAGACACTGTGTCTGTGAGCCATGTAGACACTGTGTGTCTGTGGGTCATGTAGACACTGTGTGTCCATGAGTCACGTAGACACTGTGTGTCTGTGAGTCATATAGACACTGTGTGTCCGTGAATTATGTAGACACTGTGTTTCTTTGAGTCATGTAGACACTGTGTGTCTGTGAGTCATGTAGACATTGTGTGTCTGTGGGTCATGTAGACACTGTGTCTGTGAGCCATGTAGACACTGTGTGTCTGTGGGTCATGTAGACACTGTGTGTCTGTGAGTCATGTAGACACTGTGTGTCTGTGGGTCATGTAGACACTGTGTGTCCATGAGTCATGTAGACATTGTGTGTCTGTGGGTCATGTAGACACTGTGTCTGTGAGCCATGTAGACACTGTGTGTCTGTGGGTCATGTAGACACTGTGTGTCCATGAGTCATGTAGACACTGTGTGTCTGTGAGTCATATAGACACTGTGTGTCCGTGAATTATGTAGACACTGTGTTTCTTTGAGTCATGTAGACACTGTGTGTCTGTGAGTCATGTAGACATTGTGTGTCTGTGGGTCATGTAGACACTGTGTCTGTGAGCCATGTAGACACTGTGTGTCTGTGGGTCATGTAGACACTGTGTGTCCATGAGTCATGTAGACACTGTGTGTCTGTGGGTCATGTAGACACTGTGTGTCTGTGAGTCATGTAGACACTGTGTGTCTGTGGGTCATGTAGACACTGTGTGTCCATGAGTCATGTAGACATTGTGTGTCTGTGGGTCATGTAGACACTGTGTCTGTGAGCCATGTAGACATTGTGTGTCTGTGGGTCATGTAGACACTGTGTCTGTGAGTCACGTAAACACTGTGTGTCTGTCAGACATAACTGGTAATAGCCACTGGTAATTCCAGCCAAGTTCGGCATTGGTTGAAACTGGACTTTTAGAGTCAGTTAACTCCCTTGCCTCGGGAAGATGCCAATCTTCATACTCTGGCGTTAATCATGTGCTTTAAGTATATTTTTCGTTGGTTCAGCTCTTGATCCAGAGGAAGAGAGGAAGTTGCAGTGGATCTTCTCCATCCCATTCCAGGCCCACAAGCTGCAGACTACCTCCAGTCTCCATGATTCTCCCTCAACCCTCCTCCTAGAAGTGGGCCCTAGGTAAAGTCCTGACCACCACAACCATCATCACTACTACAGGGGTTTGTATACACCATGTTCCTCCATCACCAGGGCATACGTCAGGCCGATACGTGCTGACGTATTAGTTATTATTTGTAGTTCACTAATCAAATAAGACCATGAAAAATTCAAAGTTCAACTCCATGCAGGAACTTTGTGTGAATCTTGCCATTGCCTGACATTGAAGTAATGTGTAGACCAGATTCCACAAGTCCATGGCACAGTTTGCAGATGTCAGATGAGAAAAAACGGTAATGGTGCAGTGTAAACTGATTGAATTGGTCTGAGCACTCACTAGTTTCCCTCTTGCTGAAATGAGGCTGTTGCTTGGTCCGTTGGTCAGAACTATACTGCCAAGTGGTCATATGTAGTCTTGGTTGATGGAGGAACGTAGTGTATGTTTCCCTTGAAGAATTGATGACGATAAGGAACAAAGTCTTCATTTCTATATCAAATAGGAAAATTAAACAAAAATACTCTTCCAGGACAAAACCTTTACTGGAATCCCAACATTGTAGGTGGATAAAAGTGAATTCTTCAGTATAACACTGCAGGTCAAAAAGGTGCAGCAATGCCATGCAATGCTGTCAAGCACCAGACAAACGTTTAACTCAGGATGCAGGATAAAATGTGTGCACACTGTTCGTGTGATCCCAGGGCAGTGTGGGCCCCCAGTGTCCAATGCTTGTCATTAGATGACCACGTGGACATAACATGTTGTATAAGGGGTTCTTGTACCATCACACACCCTGGTCAGACAATCAAGCACTGCTTCACCAGGTCTCAGTTAGTTACAGGCTACTGTGAATGAATATTGACGACTGAAACGTTGAAACTGTTCTTTGACCTGTGTTCACTCAACATTCACAGTACACTGTGTGTCATATGTCAGTGACTAATGGTGGGTGTTTAGCTCTTCATGTAACATACATGCACAGTAATCAGAAAGTGATGAGTGAGCAGAAAGACCACTTCCAGATATAGGGTCCTGCTCCACTGAGTGGTCTCAGGGGAAGTCTGTGTTGTTATTAAGGTTGAAACGACTATCAAATTCCTGCAGTCAGCTAGTTTTGTCTGTTTGTTGTTTAATGTCGCACTCAGCAATATTCTAGCTATATGACGACAGTCTGTAAATAATAGAGTATGGACCAGACAATCCAGTGACTGATAGAACAAGCATCAATGAACGCAATTGGGATATGATGACATGCATTAACCATGTCGGCGAGCCTGACCACCTGATCCTGTTAGTCGCCTCTTATGACAAACAAAGTCACCTTTTACGGCAAGCAGGGTTTGCTGAACACCGATTCTTACCCGGATCTTCACGGGTCAAGTCAACTGGTCGGTATCTGTAGTCTTCGGACAGTCGACTTGGTGCTTGTTTTAACTGTTGTGAGAGTTCCTAGATTATGGTGCTAAGATTACTTTGTGGAACTGCAACCAGTTCAGACAGCTTTGCCAAGGTGACTTAGTGAATGATGGCCTAAATCTCTTGTATTCTCTCGTTTAAGGTTAAACTTCTCAACAGCATTCTCCACCAATGCTGTATCAATCTGCCAGTCAGTTGGTCTGAGCAAGATATCGAGGATTGAAGAGTCCACACGCTACCTCATCACCTTCACCAGCGATACTAAACCTTCAACTGCGGAGGAAGACCTCATTCTATCTCAACTGTATGACCGTATGACACAATGTAGATACCTCAAACCATTAGAGAGCTTCAAGCTGTCTGTGCGGACGGAGCCTGTGTTTGAAGTGGACATCATGGGACGTGGGCGGTCAGCTTTAGAAGAAGCAAACAAAGAACTTGGTAAGGCCACTCCAAATTAACCCAATGTGAATTTCAGGTTAGAATGGGTCTCCAGCGAACAATTCTGGTTTTTATGGGGCAACCAGCTATGTTTTGATCATTATCACTTCAACAATATTGATGCCGTGTGAGATTTGAGCCACAAGTCCGAAGCCAGAGTCTAGTAAACCGGTGTTTGGTTTAGTAAGCCCAGCTTATAATTGTCAATATGTTAATGATAAAATCTACTACAGATGATGCTAAGAGCCAAGTTCGGGCAAGTAGACTCAACTGTTTAGGCACAGACGGGTGATGTCTTCTTTCTTGCTAGTGAGAAAGGTATTGTACCCAGACACACTGTGTATTTACAAACCTGAGGATATCACACAAAGCTGCCGTCTGTCCTTAATGTTTGGTATTTGAATAAGAATAATGCGACAATCTACACTTTTCATAGATGCAGAACTATGAGTTATCTCCCTTTAATCACTTCCATTAATTCATTTCATATGAGATTAAGAGAAATTCAGAGGTACCCTTTATGTTAAAGCCCCATCTGCGGTAGTAACTACCGCACTCTAGTGGGCGGAGCTTATAAAAGTGATTTGACAGGTCTATATGACGTCATGATAACACATACATTTCATTGGTTTAATGCGTAAACGGGTGACGTCATGTAAACACCCACCCACGTGGGTCGTTTGACAACAAGGACGTAAGTTTTAATGGTAATATAAATATCTACCAAACGATTCCAAGACTTTTCAGCAAACGCGTACGTCTTTGGTTTCAAAACATACCTGCCATGTCGTCTTCACATCTTCATAAAATGATACCGTGGAATGTCCACGATTTATCCAGCACACAAATTATAGTTCTAGATCTCTGGACTAGAACGAAATACGTTTGTCGTGATGCATATGAGCAGTGTAAATGAAGAAACATAATATGTGTTGGGGCACCAATCGCTATCCTGTGGTGTACGGTATATCTGCAGTTTACAAATAGCATTTCTCACAATATATACGGCAATCGGTGATTTCAACAATGTTTTTCTTCGTTGTGTTGTTCGTCTTGCCTCATTTGGAATCTGGATGACAACGATCGTGTAAAAAAAAACTGGTAAAAGGTCAAAAATATTTTCAAGTGATCAAAGTAGTTTCTTGTCGTTTTTTTCATTGCCCAGTAGCAATCTATGTATTTTGGCAAAGTCTTACTTGTCCGATGAAGCTCCTCATGCCGAATTAAGTAACTCGATCCGTGAAACTTGGCGGGTCCCAGTGACCCAGATCCCTGTTGATTGTTATGCCAAGTGTCATTTGCATAAGGCCATCCATATTTTGTGTATGTGTTTCTCCCCTCAAGCCTCAACTAAACAATCAGATACCGGGCGGACGAAATACAATATATGACTTATAAAAAAATGTCTTTCAATAATTGTGTAAGTTATTTGATGACATTTTTAAAAAAGGTTCAACACTTGGTACTAGAAACTAGTCTATGAATTAATTTATGATGTAGATCGATTCGCTTTGCTTCGGAAACGAATTTTTAATAAACAACGGAAAAAAGATAACGTTGACCTGGTTCTTTTATGACGGTGCAATTGTAGATCTAGTAGTATTTCTTTTATTAGATCGGTGCGCAATTTTCCACAGCGGCAGCGAAATTGAGACACGAAGACATTATATTATTTCACGTCGGAATGGAGATAGAAATATTCAAATACGGACAGCCTCACAGACTTCGAAACGGTGTTCAGATTAATATTTGTTCACATTAATTCTGTCATGTGCGTGAAAATGGGTTTCAACATTACATTCATCAAGCTTACATTCAGGTCGCTGGCTTCTTCGGCATTAACACATGTTTTGTCTCAAAGCTCAAAGCAACAATGTTTCTCTCAGATACTTTTTTCTCTCCATCCATGACGAACATCTGTCATAATGTCAATGCTTCAACATTCCTGGGCAGTTGATTTCAACAATGTAATACACACGGCCTCATTCACGGCGTCATCGCAAAGATTCCTTCCAAATACCCACCACGTGATCAGGGTTACGACCTTGGGATAAATTAATAAATTATTTTGCATTTTTAGAAAAGATTTGTTTTCGTGAATATTTTTTTTTTAAATATCCTGTACATGGTACTTTTGGATTGCACTGGGTATTTCTTTTATTACTTTCTAAAACTTTTTATTTTCGCCTTTCTGACCACGCGATCTCCTAGCAACCACGCCCCATGAGCGCATCGAGTTGCTGCTTACAACTGTCAAGAACTTTGCAATTTCGCTTGTCTTCAATATGAGCAACAAAACATTTTCATGTGAAGCCTAATTTGACGAAGAATTGTTCGAGATAATCAGGGAGCCTTAGGTAATTTCGATTATGACATTGGTGACTTAATTGTGGAGAAAGTTCCAATTCAAGATGACATCATTCCGATTCACAACTCGAATCGACAAGATGGCGCCTCTCTTCCCGCCCTTGCAATTGCAACAGAAACTTTGATAAATTCAGTGCCGATTCTTGGGATTAGTGAATCAGTGTCACAGCTAGATTTCATTGTGGAACCAGATGAAGCCGAATATGTATGTTCACACTTCTTTTGTCAACCATGCGTGACACGGCACAGGCAATCGCAGTTAGGGAATGGTGCGGCCACCATGTTGCAGAAATTCGTCGATTCGAACACATTGCTTCTGGACTGAGCTAAATAAACGAAGTGTTTGGAGAGATCGTAGATACTTGGACTTGAAGAAACGGAAATAAACGTTGCAGCAGATGAAGGATCGGTGTGGACAAAACGGGAAAGGGATCCCAGATTATATTTTAAAACTTGTGCGCGAAGTGTATCCAAATACCCCGAACAAAAAATACATGGGACAAGTGTGGATCTAATGATCAAATGTGAAAATTCTGTGAAAGAAAAGGAAATTCATAATTAAAGTTGTCTTGGAATATGTGTATTGGAGTTTTCGTTTATCGTAAGTACAATATTATCTGGATACGCCTTTAGTAGGTCAAAACATCAGGTATATTTCGTTACTTATTAACCAGTTGCTTATGTGCATTGTTATGTTGATACACGTGACATATTCATCTATTGAAGTCAAGCTGAGAAATATTGGCGCAACTTCTGGTGCTTCAAATTAGGCCCCTTCCTAAACACTAGTTGAAAAATCGGTGTAATAATTTAGGTTTTATAAATATTAACTAATTATTGTGTGGCACAAATCTAACTGTTGAATACAAATGACCAAAACTAAACAAATATCTGTAATTTTCGGATTGAACTGAAAGAATCGCGTCGTCAATTTCGTATTTAAATATCATTACTGTTACATTAACCGAAACTGAAGTTCAGCCGTAAAAATATGCAACACAATTCACTTTGACCACAAATGCATTGAATGTGTCACATGTACACACGACCATGTGCTTTGCTATTTATAGCGCAACCGTAAATAAGCTCCGCCCACTGTGATTGATGCAGACGCCAAACACGATCGATTCGATTTTTTATGATAAAACTACAGAAAATCTATTGACTTATGTCTTGATATGGAGCCATTTGTTGTATCCATGGTTTGTCATTCAAGTTGATACTAAGTTTGACGGTCAATGGTGATCTGGTTCCCTTATGGTTTTCAAAAAACGTCTCCCGACACTCGGTTGTGTTTACATTGTCAGTCATTGTTCGAAACTGAAACACCGCCACCTTGCGGGCTATTTATAGTCAGGGTGGGGCTTTAACTCAACATCATATATGGTTAAAACCAATCTCTGGTGGTGAGGATTCAAAATTGTACAAATGGAGGGGCTGACCCCACAGGGGCTGAGGGGCGGGGCGAAATAAGGGTATTTTGGCGTTATTGCTCTAAACGACTTCTTCTCTGGAACTAAGAGATAGATATCAACCAAACAAGGTTGAAAGCATTCTCCGGTGGTGAGAATTAAAAATTGTATAAATAGTGGGGCTGATCCCCCAAGGGGCTGAGGGGCGGGTCGAAAAAGGGGTAATTTGGCGTTATTGCTTTAAGCGAATTCTTCTCTTTAACTAAGAGATAGATATCAACCATATTTGGTTGGAAGCATTCTCCATTGGTGGGGATTCAAATTGGAGAAATGGAGGGGCTGGCCCTATGTATACTTATATATAGTCCCTAGCTTCAGGTCATAACTTTGAAAAGGTTGGGATCCCCACCCCATAACCATTTCTTCACTTTCTAGGCATAAAGTTTTGTCACTTCCTTTCAAATATTGTTTCAACTTCAATAAACTTGATTTATGTATAAAAACTTTGCCTTTGTTTTCATTTTTGTTTCACTCTGAATAGCCATGTGACGTTATAATTATCCTGTGATGTACCACAGCTTTTCCTTTAAACCGTTACTACCGCATAGTTAGTTAGTTTTCTTTTCTAACATTAATTTGCTTCACTAGTCCAGAATGGCTGATTAGTTAGATGTGTACTAGTTTAGTACATAAATATGGCCAAGCAAACTTTTTTTTAAAGCAAAGGTGTGACCACTTGCCTCATTTGGCCAAGAAAACAAAGTGTTGTATAAACAAAGTGGGTGGGGCTTAATAGCTGATTAACAGGCAAATTTTAGAAGTTGTCTTCCCATATAGATGGAGTGATTTTCACTGTATTTGATACTCGTCATTGTATAGATGGAGTGATTTTCACTGTATTTGATACTCGTCATTGTATAGATGGAGTGATTTTCACTGTATTTGATACTCGTCATTCTATAGATGGAGCGGGGCCGATGGGAGAAATTGAATTCTAACTTTGAATCTACAGCGTTAGAAATTGGGACTTGTCCTATAGCAGAGCTCCAGATAAGCTTTTGGTGTTGTGGGTATTTTACCCATGCATTTTAAAATCATTGGGTATCAGTAATTCTATCTGGGTATTCAAATTTCTGTTCCCCACTAGTTTTTACACATGTGGGTATTTAAGTTAAATATTTAAAAACACTATTCATCAAGTCCCTGCAAACTGGTGTCGTGTGGTTTCGAGAGCTTTATAGGACTCCAAAATACCACGATACTTCCACAAGAAAGTGTGATGGCAAATGATCATGATGTAACTGTCATCGTGGAGTTTGGCAAGGTTGACGGAATGCCCGGTAATAATTTCAAAATAAGTTGCTGATTTGCTAATCGAATATGCAGGGTTACTTCACAATATTTTGATGATATGCACAAGTTTTATTTTTGTAGCGTATCTGTAATGTTCGTTGCGTATTTGATACGCTTGGATTATATTTTACTGCGTATTTCTGCATGTCTGATGCGTATTTTACGCAGATACGCAGCTTATCTGGAGCTCTGTATAGTCCTTGCCAAACTGCCCAATAGTTAAGTTTTCATAAGGACTAGTAGAAAATTGCCATTTTTAAGTGTTTTGCTATATGTTATCATAATAAGGACTAGTGGACTAAAACAGTTAGTTTCTATCACTGATCTATATTATACATATACTTGACATCATAACACAAATACATTCATGTTACCAAGATCTGCCTTGGAGTCTGTTGCCACCCCAGGGGTCAGACTCGAAAGGGACTTTGGGTCATAATTACTTAGAAGAATGTCAAAATCCCCATCCTATGTACCCATGCTCATCAATACATCCATGCTACCAGGACTGGCCCTTCTGTTCATCTGTCCGGCACTCCCAAAGGAGTTCGAACCTTGACCATAACATGCAAACCGATATTATCCCCACCCTATAATAAACAGATACATTGTATGTACATTTGTTTGTTATGAAGAGATAATACATTTATGCCAATAGGATTCGCCCTGGGATCCAGCCTTGCCTCTGGAAACTTAGATCCTGGATCATAACATGGAAACAGTTCAGATCTTTCTAGAGAAATACACGTTCATGCTGTCAGAGTTGCCATCCACCCCTTTTAAATGCTGGCAGAGTCAAAATTATGAAATATTTGCAATTTTATATACATGTACAATGCAAATGTATATTTTGTAATTATTGCGTAAATATCCAGGTGAGCGATACAGGCCCTATGGGCCTCTTGTTTATTGATAGAGTAAAAAATTATTCACTATTTCCCGCAATGTTATTGAAAATAAAATTCACACTTCGACAACGGGTCCACATCGAACATGTCAAAGAGCAAAATAGAGACGTTTCAAGCAAATCTTTAAATATAGTATACAAAGTAATAAATAAAATCAACAAAAATATATCTAAAGTTGTCAAACTTACATCTAAGTTATTATTTCCATTTTTTCTTGCAATCTCGTGTAATGTAAGTCCAATGATATCTTGGCTTTTGTCGCCTCTATTTCTCAGCCCAGACATGATGTTTAATGCCAAAATATATGCATGAAACATATTTGTCACAGATCGTAAAGTAGCACGATACATACACAAAGTTCCACATTTTTAATATAGATCACTATTTCCTGCTTAAAACGTTCAGAATAACAAGATTTAACAGAAATCTTTTGTCAAAATCTGAAATTCATCATACACGAGGACAGTACCATAGCTGTAGATTTTGGCAAGAAAGCATCATTAGAAGCCAATTTTATCCCAAAAAATCGCATGTTGCAGCTACGAAAAGACTCCAGGTGATGTTACGACCGTGGAGATGAAAAAACAAACTTTCTAGCAATGAGTCTTATGGCAGTCTTCGACGAACGTGTTATTCATACGAAGCTTCGAAAATGGAGGTATTTCTTCATGTTACTGAGCGGACA
This sequence comes from Haliotis rufescens, assembly GCF_023055435.1. Lineage (NCBI taxonomy): Eukaryota > Metazoa > Mollusca > Gastropoda > Lepetellida > Haliotidae > Haliotis > Haliotis rufescens. The sequence continues at coordinate 14,434,036 of NW_025964361.1, forward strand.
GCTGCTGTTATCGGGAAATTGGTGATGATAGATACTATTTATAATTCTTTTTAAAATAATTTTCAAATTATTTAAACAAAGAAAATAAAAAAGAAATAGGTAAGTGTATTTTACAAAATCTTATATTTGCTGAAAATCGTCAAATTTTTGCTTCCTTGGTCCTTAATCTGGACGTTATGAATGTGTTAGCCTACATTTTTTTATTTACAACAAATTTAATTAAGTTGTAAATGCATTATTTAAATAATGTGATAAACATAACTTTCATATTTATAAACAATAGGACTAGAGCTTTCAAATGGGGTATAACCTGTTGTAGCAAAGATGTTTTACAAGCAGATATTTTCTTTGATAAATGTTGGCTTCATCTATCACGCAAGAGTCTCTGGGAACTCAGTGTCACAGCAGTAAACGCTTCTGGTTGACTGGTGTTGAAAGAGTGATGGTTATAGAAAGTTCAGTATTTGTTGTGACTTGCTGATGGTACTGAAGAGTGATGTTTGTGATTATCAATGATACCCATGTTACATGAAAAAGTGTATGTTAAGCAAAGTTTGAACTGTGTTTCAGTTTGTGGATTGTTACTCCCACGTTGATTATGTTTCAGGCCTTGCGTTTGATGACTGGGACCTGGACTACTACACAGACTTGTTTGTAGACAAAGTGAAGAGAAACCCAACCAGCGTGGAGTGTTTTGATCTAGCACAATCAAATAGGTGAGACTCCTGCTGACCAAGTCTGACAATGGATGGCATCAGGGAGCCTGGAAATTCAAATATCTGTTTGAGAGTACTGGGGATTGTAGTAACGAAAACAGCCATCAGCCAATGTGATTTAAAAACTCATAGTAAAATTTTATCGCTTAGTTTCTGTTATAACTACAGCAACTTCCACATTTTGATGCTCAGTAATCTGAGGTGTGTCTAAATAATCGAGTCTGGACCAGACATTGCAGTGATTGATATCATGAGAATTGATCTACACAATTGGGATAAGATGACATGCATCAACAAAGTTGGTGAGCCTGACCACCCAAACCCAATAGTTGCCTCTTATGACAAGCAAAGTCACCTTTTACAGCAAGGATGGGTTGCTTAAGACCTATTCTCTACCTGGATCTGGGGCAGTCTTGTATTCTAATGGTTAAAGTGCTTGCTTGTCATACCTAAGACCCAGATTCAATTCCAGACATAGGTACAATGTGTGATGCTCATTTCTGGTGTCCCCGGCCGTGATATTGCAAGAATATTGCTAAAAGCGGCATAAAACCATACTCAATCACACACTATACCTGGATCTTAACGGGTCCATTATTACATTGACTGCAAAGTTAATATGCATCTTGATTTTAAAATCGGCACATGAGGGTAAGTTTCACTTCAGGAGATACCAGAGGTGGGTTTGGTTTGTCCAATCAAAGTACCTGCTGAAAGTCAGTTTTTGCTTTGTGATGGAAAAGATTTGTCCATGCAGATAATTGCATTGTCTAGATCTCAGTGATGTCTGATATTCACTTTGTCAAATCAGCACAAACCAACCGGTGACTCTGTGTTTTCAGTGAACACAGTCGACACTGGTTCTTCAAGGGTCGGATGGTAATCGATGGTGAGGAGATGAATCGGTCTCTTTTTAAGATGATCATGGACACCCAGCTTTCCAGCAACAAAAATAATGTCATTAAATTCAATGACAATAGCAGGTATGTGCACATCGGAGATACTTATATCTCTATACATCTCAGGACAAACAAAACGACATCTTTAAGCTACACTACAGTGGCGAGTTTGTGCACATCTGACATTGACAAATAATAAGATCTCTTTGCGATGTATCGACCATCTGTTCTCATACTGGAAATCTGGAAAGTTTTGTGTGCAGAAAACTACTGCAAAGCTGCGAGAAATATACACTCCCATTAGTTTCATGACACAGTTACTTTTGCAGACCAAAAAACTTTAGACATAAGGAGGCATATATCTTGAAGTCACTTTCACATGTCAAACCAGCCAGTACATGATAATAAACAACTAATCCCTCACATTCCCTAATTGCATCATGCGGCTTCCTACTTATCAAACAAATCACCTGCAGTGGTAACTTTGATACTTGGTAATCTTTAACAGGGTATCGCAAAACTTTCCAGATGGAGCTGAGGCTATTGTTAGCCACTCACAGTAATTTAATGGCTCAGATGTTTCCATATTGACAGTGTATCTGATATCTTGCATAGCTCTGTCTCAGTTCCCTGGACCTGTAAGTATTTGTGAATCTAGAAATATGACATCTGTACGTCAGGAGTCTGAAGTTCTGATCAATAATGACATGGTCTGCCATTCCTACAATCAGATGCCCTTTTCCACATGTCAATACACCAGTGTGTGACATCATGGACAAGAGAGATCATTTCTGAGTATGGCACTAAAGGTTGCAAGAGCAAATTGATTCTGATACTGGATGACCCTATCATTCTCGATTGTACGAGAAATGAGAAATACAAAATATTATTTGTTCACAAGCCCTGATGAATGCCCAATGTTTTATTGACATAATCTTTTGATCTTCATTGTGATAAGTTCTAATTAAATACAATATGTTGTAAATCACAAATATCTTGATGATTCAGCCCCTAAATTCCTGTCATTCAATATGTAGTTTTCTGTGATGCGGAAACCGCCAGCAGCGGAGTGGCCTTCTTCATCGCACTGGCCCTTTGGAAGTGTTACTGGGCAGAGTTAGTATTGTTAATAACGCTGCATGACAAGAAGTTGTACATTATTCTGTGTGGTCCACTCCAGTGGTATCAATGGTCATCCGGTCACATGCCTGGCCCCAGCTGACCCTACTGCACCCAGCAGGATGGTCAAGAAAGAAAATATCCTACAACACGTCATCTTCACCGCGGAGACTCACAACTTCCCTACAGGTGGGTTCCCACTCCTCCTTACACTCCGGCCATTCACAGGGATCCCCCGGGTTGGAATAGGTGCCTAGCGACCCAGAGACTCCTCCTTACACTCCGTCATTCACAGGGATCCCCTGGGTTAGAATAGGTGCCTAGCGACCCAGAGACTCCTCCTTACACTCTGTCATTCACAGGGATCCCCTGGGTTAGAATAGGTGCCTAGCGACCCAGAGACTCCTCCTTACACTCCGTCATTCACAGGGATCCCCTGGGTTAGAATAGGTGCCTAGCGATCCAGAGACTCCTCCTTATGCTCCCGTCATTCACAGGGATCCCCCTGGGTTGGAACAGGTGCCTAGCGACCCAGAGACTCCTCCTTACACTCCCGTCATTCACAGGGATCCCCTGGGTTGGAACAGGTGCCTAGCGACCCAGAGACTCCTCCTTACGCTCCCGTCATTCACAGGGATCCCCCGGGTTGGAACAGGTGCCTAGCGACCCAGAGACTCCTCCTTACGCTCCCGTCATTCACAGGGATCCCCTGGGTTGGAATAGGTGCCTAGCGACCCAGAGACTCCTCCTTACGCTCCCGTCATTCACAGGGATCCCCTGGGTTAGAACAGGTGCCCATCAACCCAGAGACTCCTCCTTACACTCTGTCATTCACAGGGATCCCCTGGGTTGGAACAGGTGCCTAGCGACCCAGAGACTCCTCCTTATGCTCCCGTCATTCACAGGGATCCCCTGGGTTGGAATAGGTGCCTAGCGACCCAGAGACTCCTCCTTACGCTACCGTCATTCACAGGGATCCCCTGGGTTAGAATAGGTGCCCATCAACCCGTAGACTCCTCCTTACGCTCCCGTCATTCACAGGGATCCCCTGGGTTGGAACAGGTGCCTAGCGACCCAGAGACTCCTCCTTACACTCCGTCATTCACAGGGATCCCCTGGGTTAGAATAGGTGCCCATCAACCCGTAGACTCCTCCTTACGCTCCCGTCATTCACAGGGATCCCCTGGGTTAGAATAGGTGCCTAGCGACCCAGAGACTCCTCCTTACTCTCCGTCATTCACAGGGATCCCCTGGGTTAGAACAGGTGCCTAGCGACCCAGAGACTCCTCCTTACTCTCCGTCATTCACAGGGATCCCCTGGGTTAGAATAGGTGCCCATGAACCCAGAGACTCCTCCTTACACTCCCGTCATTCACAGGGATCACCTGGGTTAGAACAGGTGCCTAGCAACCCAGAGACTCCTCCTTACGCTACCGTCATTCACAGGGATCCCCTGGGTTAGAATAGGTGCCCATCAACCCGTAGACTCCTCCTTACGCTCCCGTCATTCACAGGGATCCCCTGGGTTGGAACAGGTGCCTAGCGACCCAGAGACTCCTCCTTACACTCCGTCATTCACAGGGATCCCCTGGGTTAGAATAGGTGCCCATCAACCCGTAGACTCCTCCTTACGCTCCCGTCATTCACAGGGATCCCCTGGGTTAGAATAGGTGCCTAGCGACCCAGAGACTCCTCCTTACTCTCCGTCATTCACAGGGATCCCCTGGGTTAGAACAGGTGCCTAGCGACCCAGAGACTCCTCCTTACTCTCCGTCATTCACAGGGATCCCCTGGGTTAGAATAGGTGCCCATGAACCCAGAGACTCCTCCTTACACTCCCGTCATTCACAGGGATCACCTGGGTTAGAACAGGTGCCTAGCAACCCAGAGACTCCTCCTTATGCTCCCGTCATTCACAGGGATCCCCTGGGTTGGAACAGGTGCCTAGCGACCCAGAGACTCCTCCTTACTCTCCCGTCATTCACAGGGATCCCCTGGGTTAGAATAGGTGCCCATGAACCCAGCGACTCCTTCTTACACTCCCGTCATTCACAGGGATCACCTGGGTTAGAACAGGTGCCTAGCAACCCAGAGACTCTTCCTTCCACTCCCGTCATTCACAGGGATCCCCCGGGTTAGAATAGGTGCCTAGCAACCCGTAGACTCCTCCTTACGCTCCCGTCATTCACAGGGATCCCTTGGGTTAAAATAGGTGCCTGTCAAACCACAGTTTCACTGGTCATAGACCAATAAAATTTTGATTTGACCGATGGTTTGTTTGAGTAGTCAGACTTTTGACCGATAGAAATGCTAAGCAAGACGTCAGGCAATTCATAATTAAGTAATCAGTAAGGATTAGTTCTACTGTCAGTATCGATCTAATAAAACAATGCACAGCTATCAAAAATTGTAATTGAAACAGTGCTTGTCATTGCATCGCGACGTTCAATGGTCAGATCACATGAATTTATCCACAAATGGCTTTGCATTGATTCCCCGATATGGTTCATCTCCTTTTTTGTTGATTTGTGAGCACATGGCATAAGTTATTCTGTTGTTTTGTTGATGTGACTTATTGCCTTTTCCATTGACTTATTGCATGTCTTGGGTGCAAGTCAGTGGCCTACAGACAGCTTTTTGTATCAAAATCACTGCATTACATAGGGCATTGTAATGGATCTAATTGTCAAGCTCGTTTGTGTTTCAATGTTTCCTGGCGGCATGGGATATGGCCACAATATCAATCACTGTTTTGTCTGGTCCACACTCGATTATTTACTGGCTGATGTCATGCAGTTGAAATATTGTTGGGTGTGGCGTTAAATTACATACTAAATTACATCCCCAACTAATATGCTATGTATCTTCAGGAGTGGCTCCGTTCCCGGGAGCAACAACAGGCACCGGTGGGCGTATCAGGGATGTTCAGAGCACAGGCAGAGGTGCTCATGTTGTAGCAGGCACTGCTGGTTACTGCTTCGGTAACCTCCACATTCCAGGTAGGCTGAACTTTACCTTGTAGGTCTGAATGTCATCATACAAAACTTGTAATTATGCTTCAGGGATCCAAGTTAATTTTTTCTGAAGAAGGCATTTGGCCCTGTGTTTATTTGGTGTGTTAGTGAACATATCATCACAAAAACCTCCCAACATGCCAGACAACTAATTTTACAATTTCAGCATAAAACTTTGTTGTCATGTACTGTAAATCTGGAAATTAATGCATTTCCAAATTAATGAGACTGCTGACCCCTAGCTAAAATGCAACTCAATATCAGTGCAACTCCCCCCCGACCCATCCCCAGTGGAATGATACATATCCTTACCTTAATCCAATCAATCAACAAAGAGCACTGGTTATTAGCACTGAGTAGAACACTTCCGTAAAAACAATAAACAGTGTTTTCCTAAAAACACAGTTTATATGTTTACAGAGACTGGTATTATAGAAGTTCAAATGCAATAAATTAATTGAAACAACAACAGTTCACTGATTGCTATGCGGAGAAGGTGTCAACAAGCTTGACACGAGTGGGTAGAATTCCTGACCTCAGCGGTGATAACTCACTGGATGCCCATTGTGTAATTCCTATTCTTTGAATGACATTTTTATATACTTGTTACAACTGCTGCTCAATAAACTGTGTTTGTGTTTATATTCAAATTGGTATTTCCGCTATCCAAAGTGTGCAGTGAGGCCGTCTTATTGTTGATAGTCATTTGGAGACACAATTGCGAAGTTAATTAATGGGAGCAAAAACCACTCACATTTTTCGCATTTAATTCACGCTCACATTAATTTCAAGATTTACAGTATATGTGTACAAAGCACTTCTAAATGCCCATCCAATAGTTAATTTGTTATCTACTAGCACAGTCAAATAGACAAACAAGTGATAGAGGGGATGCATCTTGTTAGTAAGAATTTCTTCAGAGACATTTTGGTAATCATGAGTCACCTGTACATATGAAAACCTACATATGAAGATCCTGGGTAGAATAGGTCTTCAGCAACTCATTCTTGCTGTTAAAGTCAACTATACTTCTCATAACTGGTGCTAACGGGATGGGTTTGTCAGCCTTGCTGAATGTCACTGTATCCCAACTGCCAAGATCGATGGATCACTGGATTGTCTGGTCCAGACTGAATTATTTACAGACTGCCATATTGGTTGAATATTGCAGAGTGCGGCGTTAAACAACAAACAAGCCAATCAAGGTAGAGCCATATGGATTTAAATACCCCCCTGCCACATATTAGCATCACGAATGTCATAAATCTGATTAACACATGGGTGTTTCTTCTGCTTCACGGAATTGGGCCCAGGGACCTAGATGTTTGTTGTACGATGAGACTTTGCAGTGATAGAATGTAACAGTTTTAGTCCACTAGTCCTTAAAATGACAAAATATAGCAAAACCGTAAGAGAGGGCAAATTTCTACTATTCCTTATGAAACTTTAACTTTTGGGCAATATGGCAAGGGCTATAGGACTAGTGCCTATTTCTAACACTGCTTAGTGGATCGAATGGTCAGTGTTGGTGGATTGCATGTCATCAGCTGCTCATGATGGTAGTTACTGGTTTGCCTGGTCCCAGCTTGATTATTTGTATGGCGGTTTCCAAACTATGTGTCCTTGGCAAGTATTGTTACTTGCCCAAATTGGTCAGTCCTATTTACTGACATATGCTGCATAGGCTCTTAGCAGGCCCAGATAAGTCCCCGATAGCTGATTGAGGTGGTAAACAACCAACAAACTAACTTCATGAGAATTGATTGTCAAATGTCGGTTGTGACTGAGTCATTAAGAGAGCAGTGAAGCAGTTCACTGGAGGGTCTCACATGGAGAGAATGACGTATCATTTACATCATACATTCTAGGTTACAAACTCCCGTGGGAGGACGAGCAGGTGAAGTATCCCCCGAATTTTGCCCCTCCCCTGGAGGTCGCTGTGGAGGCCAGTAACGGTGCCTCAGACTATGGCAATAAGTTCGGTGAGCCAGTTCTGGCAGGTTTTGCCCGGTCATTTGGGATGATCCTCCCGGAAGGTGAGAGGAGGGAGTACATCAAGCCGATCATGTTCAGCGGGGGTATTGGGGCGATGGACGGCAGACATGTCCACAAGGCCGAGACAGAGAAAGGTAAGGATGTTTGCTCTAAAGATAGGAGGAACCAAATGTTTAAATGTGTTTTGTGTTTTTACAATGTATTAAAGAGCATACTGGTTTTTCTGTGTTACTTTCGGGTGGTCAGGCTAGGTGACTTGGCTGATGCGTGTCATTGTATCCTAATTGTGTAGGTCGATGCTCATGATGTCAGTCACTGGATTGTCTTGTCCAGATTTGATTATTTACAGATGGACGTCATATAGCTGGAATATTGCTGAGTGCTTCATTCAACAACAAATAACCATAACATTGGCAGTCGGTAGTGTCTGACAAACAAACATCATACAGAAACTCTTTCGGACACTCCACATGGTTAGTAGACGCATGTTGTAGGGCAGACGGAAGCTATACTGACTGTTGGCACTAAATACTAACTACTTTGTAATTCTGTCTGACCAAAAACAACAAATTTCTTCGCCCACATTTTATTTCTTGGTTCCCTGCAGGAATGAAGGTTGTGAAGATTGGTGGCCCTGTGTTCCGGATTGGTGTGGGGGGAGGGGCAGCCTCGTCTGTGCACGTTCAGGGGGACAACAAGGCTGACCTGGACTTCGGGGCTGTTCAGCGGGGTGATGCAGAGATGGAGCAGAAGCTGAACCGCCTCATCCGGGGCTGTGTGGAGCTGGAGACGAGGAACCCCATCTGCAGCATACACGACCAGGGTGCAGGGGGTAATGGTAAGACCACATCCACTCACTCACTGCTCCAGTTATGCTTCTAATATCACTGATGCAGATACATTTTGATTTTGATGAATAATTGTCATCTCTTCCAAGTTGTACCAGGCCTCTCGACCCTCAAAGTAGCAACCAAGTTAAATGACCTAAATTAACATTTATTGTATTTATTGCTTGGTTGCCAGTTGGCTCCTTTTTATAGCTTGGCAACTAAAATATTTAACATATTGAATGACACTGGAGTAGAACATCTCTTGTCTGTATCAACATCATGACTTCCCTGTTTAGGGTGTAGTTTTACTCCTTAAGGCAATACTGAAGCCTATGCTGCTTCTGATGCTGCTGTCTGTAATGCAGCAAGTTTAGGTATGGCTGGTCATGTGGACATTTCTGTTTTCTTTCACAATGGTGGCATGTTCAAATCATTGAAGAATATTTCTACATGTTTTCAAGAGTCATCTCTACATGCTCTAAGCCAAACTGTCCATCACAGAATGATAGGACTCTGGCTATCACTGCCAGCAGTCCAAAAAGGGGCATTTATTAGATGCAGATGTTGGTGGGCATAGTGAAATCGGAGATTTCAGCATTGGGAGGCAAGATGAGACTGAAATTACTTCATCTGCTATAAATGTGATGGTAATAAATGAATTGGAAATCCAAGCGAATTCGTAAAACAAACATTAGAATAAGCAAAAAGGCAGCATTGATTCAGGTAATTGGCTGTGTGAATTCCAGTGGTCTTTCGACAAAAGTTTTGTTGTTCAGACACATAAGAACAATTGGAATGTCTACAATCCTGTCTTGTCTTTTATGGAATTTCTTTAATAATAAATTCTTTGTAAACTTAAATCAATGTGGATCCTTAAATTTTAATGTGGCTCTTTAAAGTTTGAAATGGCACCTATATGAGGAAATCATGTAAGCTTGGAGTGCTGTCCGTATTAGTTACCAAACATGGCCTTCCCCTTCAAAGCCTGTACACTAGCAATCTGCAAGCTAAGCAACCACCTCTCTCAGCATTTCATAGAACCGCTTCATTCACCCACATCACTAACAAACAAGCTGCCTCAAGTCATTCCAGTGTCACCCACTTCCCCGAGGCAAGGGCGTTAACGTACTATACAAGTCCAGTTTCCATCCTTATCCTGCAATGTGCATGAAATCACTTGAGCACCTTGATTAAGAACATGAAAAGATATGCAAAATATGTGTTGGCTACCAGTTATTGGTGGACATGCTTTGCAAATCCTGTAATCAACTAAAATCTGCATGTTAAAATCTATGTTGTTTACGAACTGGATGTCTAATTTGTAATGCAAATTTGATTGGAATATAGACTCATAAGTCCAGCCAAAATATACCTCCAGAATTCCCGCCTAGTTCAGCAAGGGTGGAAACTGGACTTTTATGGTCAGGTAACTCCTTTGCCTCGGGAAGTGATGAAAACAATTGTTACCAGTGTTCCCTTTGGTATTTACTTGAATGGAATACATCCTATGCATGATCCAACCAAACATGCTCCATGTGAATAATTTGTGTCATTGCATCACTTGTTCCAGGCAATGTCCTCAAAGAGATCTGTGAGCCATCAGGCGCCATCATTCGAGCTGATGACTTCCAGCTGGGTGACCCGACACTCAGCATCCTAGAGCTGTGGGGCGCTGAGTACCAGGAGAGCAACGCCATCTTGGTGCGGCCCAAGGACGTGGAATGCCTGAAGCAGCTGGGGCAGAGAGAGCGGTGTCCCGTGTGCTTCGTGGGGACAATCACAGGAACAGGGAGGGTGAGATGCATCGTTTTCTTGTCATACACGCCAGATAGATAGTGGTGTTTCATTATGATACATCAGAACTCAACACTTCATATGATCTCATCAAAGAATTTTTTAACAGTATTCCAGTTATAGCACGGCTTGTCAGCTTTATGTAGGAGGAAAGCCCGAAGTGATGCAGGTCTCAGACGTTTACCACTTCGGTGAAACCCACGAGCATGGGTATGGTGCTGACAAACCTAGAAATCAGGGCGAACCAGGATTCGAGCCCACAATCATAGGTTTCTGGCATGCCCAAGGGACGCAACTCTGCACAGTGAATCACTGGGCCACCTGTCTTACCAAGATATATTTTGCACACTATTTAGTTTAACAGTGTTGGTAGTGTTATATATACAATTACATTAAGTAATACGTTACCACTGTTATACCGAGGCTGTTGTCTTTCACAACTGCTGCTATAGCGAAATCTACCACAGAGATCTCAATTACCTGATGCAGCACGTGGGTAGCCACCTAGCTGCCATGTGACACCCTTCACTCTTGTCTCTTCGCTTGCTCTAGCAAGACGTACAATAAACTGCTGAAGCGTTCCTGTTTCTCCGACCATTCGGTGATATTTATTACTGTTTATTCTCTTTAATAAACTGTGCTTTTCCGGGGCGTTTGCTGTAACTACGCTTGGAAATATTTTTCCCGCCAAAAGCGGGGTGTCTCGTATGCACTTTGCGTCTTACGTTCCCCTGTTCTAGTATATCTTTTTTATTTACATCACTTATTCCTCTATATGTTATATGTGTATGTTCTATATTCGCATTACTCGTTTATTTTCTGGTGAAAATACTCGTTTGTGACTATTTGTGGTGCGTGTGTTGTAACCATGTTTTGCTCTTTGTTCATAGTACAAACAAAATGTCTGACATGGATGTTTCGCCGTCCTCCACCCCCTCTACCCCCGCAACCAGGAGCTGCGGGGTGTGCCGCAAGCGAGCGCTACCGGCTGTATGTGCAGTCCGTTTCCACCCCTGTGGTGGCTGGCTCGTCCGGTCGGGGTCCCCTTGCGGGTACCACCACCACGGCTGCGGCAGATCCCTTGGCGGCCCGTAGGGGCTGTCCGGGGATTCCGTCGCTGCATTACTTGCATAACTTGTGGACTCCAAGCTGGCGGCCTTATCTCAGGATAGGCCGCTGGCTGTTCTGTCCCCGGCCACTTCGGTGGTCGCGGGGTCCACCGGTACGGCAGCTCCCGTGGTCACCGGTCCTTCCCCCGAACCGTTGCTCCCGCTATCGGTTAAGGACCGCGTGGCCATGGTTTATGACCTCTTTGAGGACATGCCACGGCCCGGGCCGGTACCACGGGGAATCCACGGCAATGTGGGTTCCTCCGAGGTATACGATGAGTCTTCCGACACGGCTTTCCCCGCATCAACCTTGCTGCGCGGTATCAAGCCTTCCTTGGAGAACGCCTTCGCGGCGGTCTCCGGTCGGGGTCTCCCGTTGCCTCCGACGTCCTGGAGAAAGGGTTTATTCCCGGTACATGACCTTGCCTTTCCCGAGGCTGGTCCTACCGCGGAGGCCCATGTTGAGCGGTTGGGTGTCCGTGCCCCACCGGCTGCTACGGTAACGCAAGCTACCTTGCACCAGCTGGTCGCCCTCGCTCGGCACTCCATGCTTGCCATGTCTCACGGAGACACTTACTTGGCTGCAGCAGGCCAGTCTGGTCGAAGGTTCTCCCACGGACCGTGACCAGCGCATTTACAACTGCCGGCTCAGTTTAAATGCTTCCCTGACCTTGCCTTTCACTTGCTTTTGTTGGGTCCCTGCATAGACGCCTGGGTGCCGCTCCTAAACGGAGCGCGCCCCAGGCTGCTGCGGCCGGTAGGTCTAAGGGGTCGGGTTCTTCTTCCTCTGGGAAGAAGCCCCGCCCTGAGGGCCCGGTATGGGCAATCAGCTGCCCTTTCGCGGGAAGACGGGGAACTGGGGGAAGCCCAAGTCGTCTAAGGACGGCAAGGGCCCCTCCAGGTGACTCTCATTGGAGGGGTTCGTATGCCGACAGCGCCAACTTCAGTTGGCCCTTAGGCAAACCCGAGTCACTTGGCCCTGGACAGTTGCGCCTGCCGCAGCCTGTCAGGGCCCCCTCTCCTTCCCCAGTGGGAGCCAGACTCCAGACTTACTGGGAGAATTGGGAACAAGTGTTTGACGACCCGTGGGTGGTCAACACGATTCGGTACGGCTATCGGCTAGATCTCAAAGCGAATCCGCCGCTCACCGTTGCCCCGTTGGCAGGTTTCGATTCGGAAACCGATCTTCCCCTCCTCGCCGATGCCATCGGCAGGTTGGTGGAGAAGGGGCAGTACGGGGTTAGCTCTACCAGAAATAACACCGGGGTTTTACTCCAGGATATTTCTCGTTCCCAAGTAGGACAGTGCCGAACTCAGAATGATTCACACGTCCGCTTCCTGGCTGTTCACCCGGTTCACCACCCCCATAGTGGGGTTCCTCCACATGAGGGGTGTCAGGTACTTCGCGTACCTGGACAACTCGCTCGTTGCAAATTGAATGACGGACGTGCTGTCTCGTCCTCTTGGAGCAATTGGGGTGGATTGTCAATCTCCCCAAGAGCGAGTTAACCCCCCTCACAGAACTTGAAGTTCTTCAGAGGTCGGTTCGAAACGGTGACCCATCGCCTCTTTGTCCCCCCAGACCGGTGGCACAAGATTCAGGCGATGATTGCCAAAGTCTAAGCGGTGCCACAGACTGTTCCCTTTTGGGAACAGCTGTTAGGGCTACTTGTGTCTGCCCTGGACTGCACCGATTGGGGTCGTCTCCAACTCCGCCTGCTGCAACGGTTTCAAATCCAGTTGTTAGCACAGGAGGAGAACAGTGCGACCGTCGCCCTCGTAGATCGGCTCCGCCCGCATCTGGAGTGGTGGACGGTCCCTTACAATGTCTTATCAGGAGTCTCTATGCGGCCCTACCGGGCCACGTTGAACCTGTATACAGACGCCTCTCTAGTGGGCTGGGGCGCCCATCTAGAGGGGGAGGTGAGCTCGGGGCTGTGGTGCGTAGACGAACTAGGTCTTCACATCAATTGTCTCGAGTTCAAGGCAGTGATAAACGCAGTCAATCACTGGAATCATCGTCTCGTCGACGCCCGGCTCATGCTGGCGACCGACAACACGACGGTAGTGTCCTATGTGAACAAACTGGGGGGAACCCACAGTCACTCGCTACTCGATCTCACGTTCGAGTTTTACGCTCTGGTGGACAGTGTCCCGTGCCAGGTACGCACCCGTCACATCCCAGGTGTGCGAAACGTACTGGCCGACGCTCTATCGAGGCCTCGGGAACCGAACCCCACAGAGTGGATGCTCAACCCAGTAGTGTTTCAGTGGCTGTGCGAACGTGTGGGTCGTCCGATGGTCGACCTGTTCGCAACCGGGTTCAACAATCAACTCCCGTTGTTTGTATCACCAGTCCCGGACCCGAGGGCCATCGATCACGATGCTCTCGCGTTAGACTGGACGGGCATGGACGCTTATGCTTACCCACCGACGGCGTTAATACCACTCATTCTAAGCCGGCTCCGAGGAGTTCGCTGTCGAATGTTACTGATCGCGCCCATGTGGCCGAACAGATTGTGGTATCACGACTTGCTGACCCAGGTCACGCAGTCGCCACTCCCACTGCCTGTGAGACCGGATCTCCTGATCCACCCTCACACGCGTGGATGTTGTCACCGAGCGTCTGAGGAGTAAAGGTTTTTCTCGTCGGGCGTCTTGGGCATACATTAGTATGCATCGTGATTCCACCCAGAAGGTGTATAATGCACGTTGGGTTATTTTCACGAAGTGGTGTTGTAAACATCACATTCATTCGCCAGATAAGGTATCTGTGCAGGATATTGCTCTTTTCATGTCTCACTTGCGAGAGACCCGGAAACTCTCCGGGGGTTCCATTGCCAACTATGTCTCTTCCGTTGCTACGGTAGGGGACGTTGCTATGGGTACCAGTCTCTCATAAGAGCCGGTGATTCGGGGTATTATCAAGGGTTTCAAACAGCAAGATCTTCAGAAAGGCCGCCTTCGGGCATCGGCCTGGGATCTTTCCTTAGTGTTGAAATCACTTACGGAAGCTCCATATGAACCCTTGAGTAGTGCTTCGTTCCGGCATGTGCCTTGGTAAACAGCATTTCTCCTCTCCTTTGACATGGGCCAAACGGAGTGAGAATTCACTGTAAGATCACTCAAAGAAATCTTACATCCTGCTGATACTGAGGACAGAGCGCTGTGTCCGGTTAGGGCCCTTAAGTATTATCTTAAGGCTTCGAATGAACGTAGACAAGGGCGTGACCGTCTGTTCATATCGTGTAACCCTAATCGCACGGTTGACATAACTCGCAACTCGATTGCGTTGTGGCTTCGTTCTGTCATCAATCTGGCGTACCGGTCTCGGGGGTTACCGGTAGCGGGGTCAAACCCGCACGAGATCAGGGCGCTAGTGGCAACATTTGCCCTACACTCGAATATCTCTGTTCGCAGAATATTACGAGGTTGTTACTGGCGTTCTGACTCGGTTTTTGCCAATCATTACCTCAAACAGGTCGCTGATGCCGTCGTGGAGAGTGTGCACCGTCTTGGGCACCTAAGGGGTGTGCCCAGCACAATTCCGAACACCTCAGGCGTCAGACCTTGCACGGTGGTCAATCTGGGTCGACTCCAATGTTCCCACTGCCGTGGGTACAGGAGTTGGGGTCCCGCAAACCAGCGCACTCACACCACAGGTGAGGGTGGCTTTTTGTGTGCTTTGTCCTTATTTGTATTTTGACAATTATGTATTTAATTGTCTGTCGTGTATCCCAACCTTGTGATGCATGCTTACAAATACTGGAATTAGGTCACGCGCCTAATGCATACTTTAAGTAGGCTTGCTCTGGGATATACGGTCTGAATGAAATTAATTTCCCTCTTTTCGACTGTTTAACCTGATCTAAGATTAAGCTCACGCGGATACAGTGTTCTCATCCGCTGCGGCGATGAAATACCTATCCAGTAGAGTCACCAATTGTTTTGGCAATGACGATTGAGCCTTACGGTATGCGCTTGACAGTGCTTTGGTATTCCTATAGGGAAACGCCTAGCTAGGTGCATGCGCATCGAGTGCTTCCGCCTTGGTGTTTACTTCCGCTGGTCGGAAGGAACGCTAGCAGTCAGGATTCGGGTTGTAGGTGCTCCCCACCGCCTACTGTGGTAGTCAGCCTCGGTATAACAGTGGTAACGTATTACTTAATGTAATTTGTAGAATTTTCCTATTCGGAATATTCTATAAGTAATACGTTACCACTGGGCTGCTGCCTGCCCGTTCGTCCCCCGAGCACTTGCTCTCGCAAGAGACAAGAGTGAAGGGTGTCACATGGCAGCTAGGTGGCTACGCACGTGCTGCATGAGGTAATTGAGATCTCTGTGGTAGATTTCGCTATAGCAGCAGTTGTGGGAGACAACAGCCTCGGTATAACAGTGGTAACGTATTACTTATAGAATATTCCGAATAGGAAAATTCTACAAAATTTAATTGCACTTTGCAAATGATCTGCAGAGTATTCAACTTTTATTACCATGTGTCATTGTGTTTTGATATATCACGATGCCGTGATGACACTGTTGGACAACAGAATTTTTTTCGCCTTGTGATTTTCAATTTGCTGTTATATGAGCAGTTCAGTTTGTCAGAGCTTCAGACAGATGTGAAAAAGTTTCGGCAAGTGATGCTACCTGTAGAAACAGATTCATCAGGTATCACAAATATAGGGTGAGGGACCAACATGGCATTGAGAATGTGGAGGTCATTTGTTTATTCAGCTTATTCAACCAAGGTCCGCAAGCAATTTTTTTTACCATGTCATGCCCAAATTACCCAACACTGCACCAAAGGCTGCTTGAATAAGACGATTGACTTTTGTTTATCTGGAAACATGTGAAAACAATGTACTCAAATTTGCAGTCACGGTTTTTGTTCCCATCCAGCCACTGTAGTTTATGGCAGTCATAGAGAGAAATATTGCACTTGTTTGTGGACATTTCAGATTCAGTTACAAGACTTCAGCTCAAGATCTGGTGAGGACACACCCGAGTCTAAGATGGCGAAGACAGATGCTGTGTTGCCGGTAGACCTGGAGCTGGAGCATGTGCTGGGGTCAATGCCCAGGAAGGCAAGTACTTCAGGTCCTAGTGACAAGCTGACACGCCCAGTAGATCAGGTCCTTGTGACAAGCCCAGTATATCTGGTCCCAGGGACAAACTGACAAGCCCAGTAGAACTTGTCCCAGGGATAAGCTGACAAGCCCAGTAGATCATGTCTTTGGGACAAGCTGACAAGCCAAGTAGATCTGGTCCCAGTACATCAGGTCCCCGGGACAAGCTGACAAGCCCGCTAGATCTGGTCCCAGGGATAAGCTGACAAGCCCAGTAGATCTGGTCCAAGGGATAAGCTGACAAGCCCAGTAGATCTGGTCCCAGGGATAAGCTGACAAGCCCAGTAGATCAGGTCCCAGGGATAAGCTGACAAGCACAGTAGATCAGGTCCCAGGGATAAGCTGACAAGCCCAGTAGATCAGGTCCCAGGGATAAGCTGACAAGCCCAGTAGTTCAAGGTCCACTTGTACAGAACAATTTTTGCGTAACGACTATTGTAAATCCGATCTTAGGGCGCCGGCTACAATCGCCAATTGCACAAAGCGATTGTAGGCTAGGATCATTGTAAGCTACAATCCAAACTTACAATTGGACTGGACCAATCTTAATCTAAGATCCCTGAATAAGCTAACTTTTGAACTGGACCCTTATGGGGGTCAAGTGGGTACAGTGATTCCTGACTCTACCCAATGAACAGCTACAGGTCTGGTATTGTTGCCCCTGCATTTTCCACTCAGGCAATGAAATATTTAACTTTTTCTTTTTGAGATCTCATGCACAATGTGTCTGTTCCTGTAGGTTTTCAAGCTAGAACACATGACACCTGTGCTGACACCTATCAAACTGCCGGACAACTTGCTGGTGAGAGATGCCCTGGAACGAGTCCTGCGCCTGCCGTCTGTTGCCAGTAAGCGATACCTCACAAATAAGGTAAATCATTGTTACTGCGTGTGTTAGTGTGTGAGAGCATGCTTTTCCTGATCTGTGAACATTATATGGACAAGAACTAGTCCTGGCTAGGGTTACCTTTCCTCCTACCATGAAAGAAAACGCAAAATCTGATGACTAACTTGAATGTCCAGTGAATTTTGATAAACACAAACTGTTGCTGGAAACAACCTGCTAAGACAGATGTATCATGATACATATCGTAGTCACACAAGTATAGTGATATATATCAATACCAATCATTAAAATCAGACCTTAGTTCTCGCTATTGCTAAACAAAGATCTGAAGACATCCCATTAGGGGTCACGTCAGAATGACCTTTCATCCGACCAGTCAGAGCGTCGCTTAACAGATTATGAAAATGACAGTCGGAATGTGATTTCTAATCATGCAACCTCGGAAACTTTAACATCGGTTATTCCGAACGATAGTTACGGGTTTAATGATTGAATCCTTACAATCTAGACCATCTATCATGTCTATTAGCCATTCCAGAATGTTTTATTTTGTTCAGGTTTCAAATTTGTAATCAAGAATTTGTCAAAATATGTTTCGAAGTGTAGTCGCCAATTTGAAATAAGTGCCGTAAAGCACGAGAAAGCTGCCTTCTGATTGGTCATTCCATTGGTCGGTCAATGTTTGCACAAGGTCGGTCTGATGTGACCCGTAATGGGATGTCCTCAGATCTTTGCGTAGCAGTAGCGAGAACTAAGGTCTGATTTTAATGAGATTGGTATCAATACCTGGGGTGATGTATCTTGTCACCCCTAGTGATCAGAGGGACAAATGTGGATGAGTTTTTCATGGTACATCGTTGTGATGATTATGCCAGAAGGATGTGTTTGGTGTTGTGTTTTATTGACAGCGTATACTTACCTGTGGGTAACTGAAAGATGTACAGTTAATTTGCCTCTACAATATTGTCAAGTTGGAAGCAAATTCAAGAGTATTTATTATACCCTTGACCTAATACCAAGGAATTCGTCCGTCCTTCCGAGGACATTTTTGTGTGCGACCTGTAACTTGAAAACTACTGCATAGATTCTTTTCAAACTTGGTGAACACTTTCTATTCCAACAAGAATGGTGCAGTGCCAAGTTTGATTGCAATATTTGGATTTTCTGGAAAAATACAGCTACTTTTCATTTTTTCACTTACAATTCTCTTAAACATTTGTGCGACCTACTTCTTCCCAAGGCAAGAGAATTAACTGACTATAAAAGTTCAGAATCCAGCTTTGCCGAACTAGGCTTGAATTATGGAGTTATATTTTGGCTAGACTATCGACTTCATCCACAGTCAGATCAAAATCACGTAACAAAATCCACATCCGGTTCGGAAAACTGCTGTCCAGATTTCGGCCAATTACAGGATTTGCATAGCAAGTGTACCGTCAACTCAGCGTCAACAAATATTGTCAAAATCTTTTCATGTTTTTCGGTCTTGACTATTTTGCTTGAAGCAATTGCAAGAAATATGAAAAGTGGAATCTGATTGGTCAATAGGATGGGACATCACTTCTAATAACCAATGGCGGCGCTACGATCGACTCCAAGAATTTCCGCCTACTTCAGCAAGGGTGGAAACTGGATTTTTATAGTCAGTTAACTCCCTTGCCTTGGGAAGATGTCAAGCTGCTTCCTAGCGCGTGACATCTTCGTTACACTCTCGGTAACATCGCTGCCACCAGTGTGGGCACGGCCATTACAAGAATCTTGAAATTTGCCCTCTAACCCAAAATGTAGTAACGTTGATACTTTTGTCTTTTGGAATGCCATCATATTTCATTTTGAAAAGGTTTACGACTGACCATGTTTTCCAGATGAATTTACTTTGTTTTAATAATCAGATTGGTTCAAGATTGTAGACTAACGAAAAATCAACCAACTTCTCCCTTACATTCTTACTATATCAATAACACGATAGTTTTAATGAAACAGAAATTCAAATTGACAAACAAAGAAAGTAATTTAGCAGAGATAAGTGTAATCGGCGTCACAACAGTCGTCACTTGTTTGTAAACATAACGGTCTATGGTTACGAGTTCAACTCCAAGCATGGTTGTGGCCACCTATTCACTGTGGGGAGTTTTGACTGGTGGCAGCGAACAGGCTATAGCCTATTGCTGTGAGGAGCTTTGGTAAGATGTGTGACCTGTTTCTTAAATAACTCATGGATTCTTTTCAAATTTAGCAAACAGTTTCCATACTAATAGCAGAGGTGCAGTGCAAATTTTGATTTTAATATATGTATATGTATTTTTTTACATGTTTTGAACTTCAAATGTTTTGTTTTTGTTTTACTTCAACATTTGTGCAACTGTATGTCGATTTTGTTATGCAATTTTGATTGGACTATGCATAGACACGTTAGTCCAGCTTAAAACATAACTCCATAATTCCAGCCTTGTTCGGCAAGGGTGGAAACTGGACTTTAATGGCCATTAAAGGTATTGACAGCTGTACTGCAAGATGTCTCAGGTGTGTGAGTGTTTCAGGTGGACCGGTCGGTGACGGGACTGATCGCCCAGCAGCAGTGTGTGGGTCCACTACACACACCTCTCGCAGACGTGGCCGTCACCGCTACCTCATACTTCGATGCAGTGAGTTGTATTGATGAATTTCTTCTGAAGAATTCAGCTATGACATACTAACAATAAGGCAAACTTTGGGTACTCGCCCACCCCTGTTTTAGATTGCCTATTCATTATTCGGAAAGCAGACCCAGTGGGGATTCCCTGAAAAGACCAGCATATGTCAGTAAAAAATCCCAAATTTACCTGTTTATGCTGTTTTTGTTACCCGATATAATTAATGTTATAATGTTGTATGTTGAGGTGTCTTGTATTTCACTGATAACAGGACCAATGAAGAGGTTTTAATGATTAGTTAAACATAGTTGCATTCAATGCTATGTTAAAATACCATTGAATTTAGGCCCCCTTAGCACTAAGATTGAAGTAAAAGTGTTGTAGTGAAAAGTATATTAGTAAACTATTCTCGGAACAGCCTCAGCGCTTAGTTGTCATAAGTTTACGACAAAAACATTGGGGTAGGCTGGCACACAGTCAGACACATTGCACATTGTGACCACCTGTTGGGGGTAGTCACAGTCAGACACAGACACATCACACATTGTGACTACCTGTTGCCGGGGTGGGCTGACACATCACACATTGTGACCACCTATTGGGGTGGGCTGACACATCACACATTGTGACCACCTATTGGGGTGGGCTGACACATCACACATTGTGACCACCTATTGGGGTGGGCTGACACATCACACATTGTGACCACCTATTGGGGTAGTCAGACACACTGCACATTGTGACCACCTATTTGGGAAGTCAGACACATTGCACATTGTGACCACCTATTGGGGTAGGCTGGCACACAGTCAGACACATTGTGACCACCTATTGGGGTAGTCAGACACATTGCACATTGTTACAACCGACCCATGTTAGAGTCAGCTCCACCAGACATTGGGCACTGGGGACCTACGACACAATCATCACTGCTTCCATATTTCTTTGTACAGTGTAACAGAATGTCATGTGATCTGGTTTCAGGTCGGTGCAGCGACTGCTATCGGAGAGCAGCCAATCAAAGGTCTGATCAACCCCGAGGCTGGTGCCCGGATGGCTGTTGCGGAGTCTCTCACTAACCTCATGTTTGCAAGTGTCACAGATCTCAAGGTAGAGTATTTTGAGGGTTTTGAAACCAGACATTTGAGATTCGAAAGGCAATGCTTTATTATTTACAAAATGTTTGTCATGCATAGCTCTTCTTTTATTGATGTTTGACTCATTTGGTTGACCATAGAAACTAAGAAAGAAATACATTGTTTATTGATTGAAATATTTGGAACAAATCAAGCCAAATGTTTCCATTACATTTCGCAAAAACGAGCTTTTAGCAGTTTTTGTTACAGCTATGGTATGTAAGCATAATGGGTTTTGAGCATTCTACCAAATAAACGATTTATAAGTTCCAGTGTCATTCGGAAAATGTCCTCAGCTGTTGGTGAATGCACAATTTGATGATGTCTGCGAAATTTTGGTTCACTCCTATAATGATAATGACTTACATCTATAAAGCTCTGGATAACTTTTTGAGCAATTGAGTTTAAGGGTTTTTATTCTAATTGGGTTATTAGATTTTTCATCGGGTAACCAATATTTTTTCACTCATCTATTTGGGGTTTTCCCCAAATCAGTGAACATTTTAAGATTTAAAAAAAATGAAATGTTTTAGATGTACATAACTGTTATAAATATATAGTCGTAACTCGGAGAGTAAATTAGCTCGTAATTGTGTTTCGGAAATTACCCCCTTTGTATGCATGCTGAAAAAGCTTCTTTGGGTATTTACACATGCTGTTTGAGTTTTTCATTTTATGCATGTGTTTCTGTAAGCAAGTTATTGAAAGCCGAAGACCCTTTGAGCTTACCTATAGAATTCACAAAAAATGTACGTATGAATATATAGATAGCCTACATAAAAAATGGCTGCCGATTGATCACTCCCCATATGAACTGTAAAACATATCTATTTTTCCACGCTGGGTCTCATACCAGCCATGTCTCTAATACAAGGACTCTCGGGAAATTATAGCGGCGTAATTTAAAAAATAGAGGAAATACGGTAGTATCGAATGTTTTGGGCGATCTAGGCTGCAACCTAGATGATGACATTTAACGAAGGCATATCTTTTGCATACAAATGAAATGTTTATGAAACTGTTAGGGAAATGTTCTCTGATGACCAGAATTGGAACAATTGAAGCTATTTCATTGAAACAACTGACAATGAAAGTAAATTATAACATTAGAAAAATTGTTTGAAAAAACCTTATTCCAGACATTATGTTGTTTACAAACCTTTTTCGTGATCGATATTCGTTGCCATCTCCGTCAACAACCATCGTAAGGATTTGGCAGATGAGGATTTGAAAGTCCACTCAGAAAACACTCGTCCATTCGAAAAGCCACGAAAACAATGTCCCAAAATCATTGAAGTCAAACTTGATGCAATTCATTTAAGCAAATCATACACGACCCACTATTTCTGGGCCACGATTGTCTCATTCCATTCACACTCTGGATTGGAATGCATGAAATCTTGAAATTGACAGGTCACACCATGCAGATACTGAGATAGGCCCTACCTCGTGTCAAAATTTCCGGCTTGTCTGCAGGCTAAAAAGCGGCTGTTCAGACATACTCAGTTCCATTGGTAATCATATTGTACCAGCAGGCTCGATCAATCCCAGTAAATCTACAGGTTAATGTTGAACCACATCATAGATCGGGGTTGTCATCCTGCTACATTTCACTAGCAACGGAGAATGTAAACACAAGATTGACAGCTGTGGTCAAGTTCTGCCACATCCAAGTTCGGGGTAGAGAGGCATATATTTTGATGTTATTATTGTTTACTGGGGGTTATTGCTAACTAATAACACTTACACAACTAAAGCAGTCGGTTCAAAATTAAAATAAAGAGGTACTACAGTGGGACTACATCAAATTTCAAAACACAGTAGGTTTATCTCCCATATTCACAATAGCTATAAAACAGTTTGTGGAAAATGCAACAAAATATTTGTTTGCATTATAAAAGAAAGCACAAAATATAAACTTGCCTCTTGATTGTATTTTATCAGCACCTGTATAAACACATTATCATATTTGGCATAAGTTTGCAGCAAACATGAAAATCCCCAAAGTAAGAAATATTCTACACCAGTTTATCACTCTAATGCACCCCATATTGCTGATGGATTTGTTGGGTGAAGAAATATTTAAAGATCAATACTTGCAAAACTGGCACAGCTGTTATGGAAAGATCAAAAGGTTTGAACTACAAAGAATTTAAAGAAACTTTAACTTTTGAAAGGTATGTCTTCTCACTCAAAATGTTTTCAATTTAGAAGTAATAGCCTTTTCCCATTTCTACTGCTACAACTCCATATCCAACTTTACACAATACCTGATAATTTGCAGTTGCTGAACCATGAAGTATATATTTTGAAACAGTAGTCATAATAGGAAGACAATAAAATTTGGTCAGATTTGTCCTTAACTTCAGTCATGAAAAAATGTGCAAAATTTGTAACCTCGATCCTGCTGAAACAAAGCCACATTCACTCACTATGATGTCACTGGACATAATAACGGTCATGCAGTGCACACACAGCTACCATTGAGGTGTTTGAAGTATTCATTGCACTGGAGTCTTTTTAGTGACACAATGAAACTCTAAACTATATCAGAATATAACACAGAAATTAGGATCAAATTGAAAGATACTCTCGCATCTCAGTAACTATGATAAGGATGATCCCTTACATTCTAGGCTGTGTAGCTGTGTGTTATACTTACAACAAGTAGCAGATCAGTCTAGTACCCTTCCTCCGGATGTTGTAGCCAGTGTCCGAAATAACCGCCTGCCCGTGGCTGGTAACTTCTGATGGGCTGCATGACTGTCTGGCAGATAATTTTATGACGTATTCTGTAATGATAAGATATATATATGGATGAACAACTTCTTTATTACAATTAGGAGTGACGTTTCGGTGTTCCAACACCGTTATCATATATCTGACCTTACTTTAAATGCCTCTCAACGAAAATACTTATATATTCAGTTTTATCATAACTCCTTGTTTGCATTACTTCAACTGAATCAACATATTTTTCTATATTTATAATGTCAGAATGTCTTGTTGGATTTTAAAATTATTTCCAACACTGGTTGTAGCTATGTACGTTATGTATGTGTGTGTGTGTATGCTAACCCAGGACATCAAGTGTAGCGGCAACTGGATGTGGGCAGCCAAGCTGCCAGGAGAGGGCGCCGCACTGGTGGATGCGTGTAAGGCCATGTGTGACCTGATGGGGAAGATCGGCATCGCCGTGGATGGAGGCAAGGACTCACTCAGCATGGCAGCGCGAGTAGGGGATGAAACTGTCAAAGCTCCAGGTGAGGAGGACTTGCCCAACTTTCAATTCAGTAGAAATAAATTTTTTCGCCTGACATAACTTGTACAAAATTTTGGTTGTAATGTGCCAGTGATCTAAGGTTTATAGGCTCGTTGAGTTGCCTCCCTTAGCCATGCCAGGATGTTCTAATAATGGGTTTGAATCCGATTTGTCCCAATTATGCTCCTCGGTTTGTACCAGCATATGAGGGCCCACTCGGTCTTTCATCCAAACTGAGCTGACATCCATCTTGTGTTGAGTTGGTCAGGAACCTTTTTTGCACTTTGAAAAAACATTTTTTACTTTTATGGTTATGAATCTTGGAGGACAATGTTTTGCATAAAAGTGGACTTAAGTCACACAACTAATGCTTCAACTTTTTCAACAGGAACATTGGTGATATCATCCTATGCTGCCTGTCCAGATGTCACAAGAACAGTGACCCCTGACCTCAAGTGTCTTGGGGGCGAAGGTCAGGTCACATTGCTTATTTGACACTATTCATGTGGCCTTTCTCAGATTTAACCAAAAAAAGTTAGAATTATTGATGTTGTTGATTCAAGTACATTTTGTCTTCAGGCACTTTCTGATTACTAGTCAGCGGAGCCTATTGACGCTCATGTGTGCTCCATGGCCTGCTCCCTAGTGTTTATTCTAGAATGTGGCATTGCCGTGTCAAGCAGTGGTTCCATTCCCCACATGGGTTCTATGGGTGATGCCCATTTTGGGGCACATGGTTACCTATATAAAAAAATCTTATAAATATCTCCAGTTGCATTATTTTTCCACATTTTGTCAACATGTTTCACTTTCTGATACGAAAGTGAGCAGTGTGCAGTTACGAAGCAAGCTCCATCAAGCATGACACCTGCTTTACATTATAACACCGGGAGTGAAGTGTTAGGAGCTTTGTTGCACTGCAGGACGTAAAACTGGTCATTTGATTTTCTCTCGTCATGCAATAACAATCATTATTGACTTATCTGCATGTTTGAAAATCAACAACATAATGGTTGTGCTTAAAACCACAATTGAGTTCCAAAGTATGGTAATGGCTGACTCTCCCAATCATGAAGTTTGGGGTCAGCAAAGCAAATTTCATGTGAAAGAGCCAGCCGATGACATCTCTGTTGTCATGAAACAACATCCTGGACTGACCTGCATAAAGCACAATAAATATCACATGTAAAAACTTCCGAACAAGTCCCCTGGCATGCACCCTGTAAGTCGCTGGTGGCTACCCTCTTGACAAACACTGCCCAGTCCACGTCCAGACTGTGTGAAACTGGAACTGTCAGTCATATATTGCAGTCTGATTTATAGATATCACAACCTATTTTAACCATACCAAATATCGTGTACAGGTACGCTGTTGTATGTGAACCTGAGCAGCAGTGTGACCCTAGGTGGGTCAGCCCTGGCGCAGTGCTACAACCAGATCGGGGACGACGTGTCCGATGTCCTGCAGCCCGAGCTCCTGGTCTCGGCCTTCAGAGTGATGCAGACTCTGCTTGAAGGTAGGTAGTGATGAAACTATACAGGTATTTGGCCATCAGCTGTCAATGCATAGGCACAGTGTAGGCACGATGTAGGCACTATGTTTTAGCAGGAGGGAAATCAGCAAGTGCTCTGACTAATGGTTGCACAGATGACATCACACAAACAGCAATATTTCTCATACAACATGTTCCCAGCACATGGCTTCAGTATCAGCAGGGATTTAACTGAACTGCCTCAGAGACTGACAGTAAGTCTACAGTAAACATCAGTAAATATAAATAAGTAAATAACTTGGAATTAATATTGGCCCTTTTCATTGTAAACATGTTGATATATGATGGCCAATTACTTTCAAAACCCAATTACTTTTGATTAACTTGCGTACAGGGATGCATGCATAAATTGAAATACTCGAATGTACAAAAACAGCTTGCGTAAACACCCAATGAAGCTTTTCAGCATGCATACAAAGGATCTAATTTCCAAAACACAATAACGAGCTAATTTGCTTTCCGAGTCAAGCCAGTTTTATACATCTTTATACATTATTTCATTTTTTTTAAATAATAAAATGTTCACTAATTTTGGGAAAAACGCAATAGAGTGATGAGTGAAAAAATATCCGTTACCCAAATAAAAAAGAAACCCAAGAGTAAAATCTCAATTGCTTAAAAAGTTATCTGGAGCTCTGATAATATATATTCAATCACACAGATGACCTCATAGACTGAACTCATGTATTTAACAAATCTGTGCAAGGATGATATTAGTTACAATAAAAATATATACACATGTATACATAATCATAGGACGTGCATATTTCATATACATTCCTATACAAAAGTATAGCCATACACTAGAGCACAAACTGAGTTCACCAAGTGCTTCGAGCTGTTGATTCTGATGGTGGTGCTATCTTAGTGCTACGCGACCTTTCGGCTACCTTTCGGCAGCGTTCGATACTGTAGATCACGGTATTCTGCTCAGAACACTAAAACACTGGTTTAATGTGACTGGGGACGCCCTTTCATGGGTGACATCATACCTCTCATCTCGCTTTCAATCAGTACAGATTAAGGATAAACTGTCCGATAAAGTGAAGCTTGCATATGGCGTCCCCCAAGGTTCGGTCTTAGGACCAGTGCTATTCACCATCTATACATCTCCACTTGGTGATATTGCCTGACATCATGGAATACTTTTTCATCTGTATGCAGATGACACACAACTCTATCTGTCCTTTAAACCGAATCAACTTCACTCAGTGCAAAAATCCCTTCAAAGGTTGCAGACCTGTATAGATGACGTGAAGAACTGGATGCTGATAAATTTTCTCAAATTAAACTGTGATAAAACTGAAGTTCTCTTTATGTGCAACAACGCCATCAGAAACCGAGTGAGCTATCCTTGTCTCGACATCGGAGGCAATATGATCATCCCAGGCAAAGAAGTTCGTAACCTGGGTGTGATTTTCAACTCATCACTATCTATGGCGTCTCATGTTGATAACATCTGCAAGCGAGCATATCTGAACATCAGGAATATTGGACAGATTCGCCAGTGTATAAATCCAAAAACAGCTGCTTCTCTAGTTCACGCATGTGTTCTATCACATCTAGATTTCTGTAATGGACTACTCATCGGCCTTCCTCATAACCTTTTGACTAAACTTCAATGAGTTCAAAACTGTGCTGCCAGGCTTGTTACTAAATCCAAAAAGTTTGACCGTATCACACTGATTCTACAGAACCTCCACTGGCTCAAAATCAATGAGAGAATCCAGTATAAAGTGATGCTGATTGTGTTCAATGCGAGACACAATCAAAAACCAACTTATATCAGCAAGCTTCTTGAAGAGTACGTGCCTGGGAGATCTCTCAGATCAAGCTGCCAGTCACTACTCTCTGTGCCTAGTGTTAGAACGGCGACTTTTGTAGGTCGGAGTTTCGCCAAAGTTGCCCCTGAGCTATGGAATAGGCTGCCATTGGATATTAGGAACATTGACAGTCCTACTTTGTTCCGATCAAGACTCAAAACCTATCTTTTCACCAAATCATTCTTAGAGTATTGAGGCTTTGTGTTTTCCTAGCTGTGTAATGTCTCTTTTTTTGTGTAGACTCAAATGAAGCGCTCTTGAGCAGTTCTTCAAAATGGATACCAGCGCTTTATAAATCTGTAGTTATATTATTATTGCTGATATGATCTACAAACATGAAGGGAAACTGGGTAGCATAGAAATGTTTGTTGTTGTAATACTCATGATATATACTGAACTGCAAAAGAAACGTCACCCCAAGTAACATGGCATGAAAAGTTGTCATTTAAATATCTGGATAATTTTATCAAATTTTCAAAAATTTAACATTACCATGAATTTTGATGATAAAAAAACAAAGCAGATGACAATAAAACCGATCGCCCAAACGCATCACGGCAACGGCCATGGTAACCCAATGCACGTGAGTACCATGCGAATTGAAATGCACATGCGTTTCCCCATTTCTAGCCCTTTATAATTCCACCCAGATCGGATAACATTCATTCGTTGTTGAATTGCTACCACATGCCAAGATTGACAAGAAATCAGCGACACCAAGCCCTTGGACGATTGCAAGCTGGACAAATCGCCCGGCAAGTCGCCTTGCATTTCAAGTCCACGTAAGGACTCCAGCAACGGTACCAGACCACCAATACTACAGATGACCGACCACGTAGTTGGTCACCACCGACGTCAGTATTGTCAGATTGTGCGACAGCATCTTCAAGATCGCTTTGTTACTGCTGCTGAAACTGCTCGACAGACCATGGGGACACACCAGCGACACATTAATGCGGACACCGTGCGTCGAAGATTGATGAGCAGACACCTCCACTGTCACAGGCCACACCAAGGACTCTTTCTGACACCATGTCATCGCCGGGACTGTCTTCAGTGGGCAAGGCAGCACCAGCATTGGCGCCACCAGCAGTGGAGAGTCCTTTCTCAGACGAGAGCCGTTACTGTATCTCAACAGCAGATGGCAGAGAGAGAGTCTGGTGACTACTTGGGGAATGTTATTCGGACGCTTGTGTTGTTGAGAGAGACACGTGGGGTGGTCCGAGCACCATGGTGTGGGGTGGAATTGGTCATGCACAGAGGGTCGGCCCTGTGGTCTTCCAGAACATCAGTCCAGAGAGATTCAATGGTGTCACAGCAGCTCGGTACATTGATCAAGTCTTGAGACCACACGCCAAACCTCATTTGGCACGTCGCCGCAACCACGAGTTTCAGCATGATAACGCCAGTGCCCACACTGCGAGAGCAACAAGAGACTTCCTCCAGCAGAATGGCATCAGAACCATGCAGTGGTCTGCCCTCAGTCCCGATTCAAATACCACTGAGCACCTGTGGGACGAGATTCAAAGACGGCTGAATGACGTCCGACCAAGGCCGACAACTGCAGCTGAACTGCGTGAGGCATTCCCCAGAGTGTGGGCTCAAGTGCCTATGGCCTTCATCAACCGCCTCATCCATTCCATGTATCGACATTGCACGGCAGACATCAGTGCAATGGCGGACACACAAGATACTGACTTGTGATGCCATTTTCTCAGAGACTAGTGTTGTGTTTCACTTTAAGAATATTAATATGTCTCAAAGTATGCTTACAGTGTTTGGACAAATAAGGTTTCTCATATGTCTATCTATGGTGACGTTTCTTTTGCGGTTCAGTATACCTATGAGGGCTTCACATTATTCACCTGAGTGGGGTAGCCTTGTGGTTAAAACGTTTGCTTGTCATGCCGAAGGCCCGGATTCGGTTCCCAACTTTGGTACAATGTGTGAAGCTGATTTCTTGTGTCCCCTGGAATATTTTAAAAAGTGACTCACTCACATTATACATGGACAACATAGATAGCTATGAACAGACACATACATGTTAAGTATGTACTCACCCTTTCTCAAATGAAAGATGAAAAGGTGAAGAATTTCTATACAAATGCCATGAAAGGAAAAAAAGTAACTGTACTTCATATACTTTCAATAAGAATAAATTTATTCTAAAATTAAAAAATGCATCTTTCTATACATACTGGTATACCTCCTCGACTTCGTAATTCACAAGTTGAATGTTTTGTGTGTTGGGAGCAACCAGGTGAAGGATCACAACATCCGGCTCCGACGATAAGCCCAGTTTCGCTTCCATGTCACTGTCAGGCACACCTAAATGTGTGTAGACCGCATCTGATGTTCAGGAGACCAGTCTAGGACAGTATACCGTTCACAGATGAGTCCTGGTTTCATCTGGACCGCTCTGATGGTTGGCAAGGGTCTACAGGCGTCCAGGAGAACGTTTTAACAATGCTTGCGTTACTTAGCGTCATCAGTTTGTGGGTGTAAGTGTAATGGTATGTGGTGGCATCACAACTCATGGGAGAACACACCTCATTATTGTTAATGGCACATTTTGCACTTTTGGAGGAAGCATAACATTGCTGTACTGCTATGACTGACTGTTTCTGCTCCATTGAACATGTCTGGGATGAGATGGAACAAAGCCTACAACAGGACCAGAACCATCCACTAACGCCAGCTCAGTTGGGCCAATCTTTGGTTGGCATCTGGAACAGCATCCCCCAGGCTGTTTCCAGTCATCTGGTGTTTTCAGTGTGCCACCGCTGCCCCGCCTGTATCAATGCAAATGGTGGTCCCATTGACATTGTTCACTGAGTTGTTACACCACCCCCTTTTAGGGCGTGTCTCTGTCTCCTGTTACCAGGTATTTGTTTTGTTTGCTCTTGCAAAAGACCAAAAGTTGTGTTGTTATGTTCAATAACCAAATATGCACATAATTATTCTTGTCCCCAAGCAATAAAAACTTAAATACTTAAATGTTTGCTCAAATACCATCTGTTGTGTGTATTGTCATCTGAACACAACGGGTCATTATCAAAATTGGTCCTTTTATGGTCAGTTGAGTATTTAAGATTTAATCACCTTTTACATAATTTAATCATATTGAAAATTCTTCAAATAATTCCACTTTGAGCTTGCATTTTTTCCCTGTTAAATGAAATATTTTGACCAATTTTATATTTCATGTGGCTGCTTTATTATCTTTTCATTGTACCTGATGAATAACCTAGTGTTACAGTCTACTTAATCTTGAACTCAGCATTTCAGTATACATTGAGAAACGTCTGAGTTTGACTGCATGATTGTTCACAAATATCCACGCTTCGACCCATCCTAATGAAGAAATGCACAGCCAAACTATGGTAGTATCAACTCGATCTGTGTCTAGGCTGACACTGACAGTCCACAGCAATCTATGAATTTACCTTAGTGTCTGTTAGACACATCTTTAATAACCTTTCAATGATCAGCCAGTTTATCAATGATGTAACCACCACAGGTTCAATAACAACTTCTGAAATCTCTCCCATCACATTTAACATGTTGGCCATTTTGACATCTTGAACTTGATGTAAATGCATTACGACGCGCTGTCATTGTGACTGACTTACTGAGGTAGTTCTTTACAGACCTTTCTCATCTAATGAGGATATTATTTGAGTACATTAGTTCTAAAGAAACTACAAAAGCATGTTGAGCATGCATAAGCTCATGTCACCTCTCATTTTGAGGAACTATTTTATTCCGCGATACAGCTGGTTGTTGTATGGTTGTCAGTGTAAACATGAAGTCACACTTCATATAATTGTGTCTAGATCAAGGTCTATTATTAGAATTGACTTTACTAGAATTACCTGAGTGAGGGCCAAACTGTATGAATGTCGGAGCTTGCGACGACGTTCATACAGTGTTTGGTCCTCACTCTATGAAGGTTCATACTCCAATGAACTCACACAGTTTAGTCAGTTCTTAAATGAAGCACGGTTACTTTTTCCCCTGTTTGTATATATATGCCTTTAACTATTTACAAACTTACTGACCTGGTTAAAACATTGAATGACCTCAAATATATGTCTATTTGAAGTGACTATTTAGATAAATATTAAAACATTGTGATAATATACCTGAATACACAAATAAATACAAATACATAATAACAATGTGTATACTATATGTTACTAACCTGGAAGGATGATCTCTGAGATTATAACACAAACACCAAGCAGTTGAGCTGTGGTTGGTGACTAGTGTGCTGGTGAAATGCTGAGTGTAAGGTTGGTATTTTGAACAAGGCCAATCAGGCGTAAGCTGACTTAAACAAAGAACCCAACCACTGAGTGACCCAAGCTGTCTTCCATACTCTGCAGCTGACAGTTGCATTAAAGAAAACTCCACACAGAGGTTACATTGATATTCTGCTGAAAGCAGTGCTGTAGAGTACAGCAGGTGTACAGGTTTGTTATACCCCCGACAAAATGTCGGGGGTATATAATTATACCAAGATTCCGTCTGACCGTCTGTTTGACCGTCCGTCTGTCCGAAAACTTTGTCTGCGCGATTTCTCTTAAACTATTCAGGGGATTCATCTCAAACTTAGTACATATAATCTGTGTCATATGAAGGGGTGCAGTCAAAAGAAAAAAATTGTTTTTACTTATTTTCCATTTTTTTATGAATTTTTCAAACCCTAACGCCGTCTGAAAACTTTGTCCGCACGATTTCTCTTAAACTATTCAGTGGATTCATCTCAAACTTAGTACATATAATCTGTGTCATATGGAGAGGTGCAGTCAAAAGAAAAAAATTGTTTTTATTAATTTTCCATTTTTTTATGAATTTTTCAAACCCTAACCAGGGTTTCCCCTGACGCATAATTCTTGCGTATATGACTCTCAATTAAGGAAAAATACGTCCAGAAGGAAATGACTGCGTCATGACTGACGCAATTTCAAAATATTGATGTTGTTGTTTGCCAGCTTTGGAATGAAAATATTACAACTACTCACCTGAACTTAATTTATAAACATTTTCCGGAGACAATATATGCAAACGTCTTAAAATTTACGTCTAGTTTTTAATTAATCGTCGTTTTTAGAAGTAATATAACTTCGCATAACACCACTGCCACGGGCTAATTTGCATAGCCTGTCACATGACCAGACTTTTCTCTCGTTTTAAAACATACGCTAAAATCAGAACAGCCGGGGGCTTTACATATTGTTTTGCATAATTATATAGATATGCTACTAAAACTGTGCGACGGTGAGGTACACGACAAAATATATTTATTCATCAAAGTGAACGTAACTCTCACACTCCGTGTGGCTTCGATGACAGCACGTGATGAAAAACAAAGGAAAACTACGCAAATGGACAAGGTTTTTCACGTTTCAGCATATTTTCTCACTAAAAGTTAACCATGACATATGTTTATCTAGATGTGTAGACTCGTAAAAAATGAAACAAAAGAAAATATTATTATTGTTGTGGTGAATAATGTGATTTGGCACGGTCACAGTATGTGGTTAAGCGGAACCTATGGAACGGGGTAAACGGAAGTTGTAAGTATCTGAGGGACACATGTTTTTGCCCAAATTTAGGTAAACATTATTGAATGAAATTTTAAATAAAGTTAATAAAATAGATGACAAACATAAGGTCAGATATACAGAGAACACATTTTTATTACCAGATAGTGTAACAACTTGGGTAATTCAATTCGGATTTGTTATGCTATTTCCGATGACAGATCATGGCAGCCTGAAATGAGACTGAAGAAAAGTCTGTGCGTATTATACACGAGAGAATTTTTTCAGGATTTAATTGCCCATAATTAGGGGTGTGTATTATACACGAGTGTGTATTATGCACAAATAAATATGGTATATACGAAATGGGCTTGTTTGTTGTTGCTAATAAACTGTATTCAACCAGGAAATATTACGTGTGTTCACAATTCTTCAGTTCAACTTCATTGTTGATAGATAATACAAGATAACTAGATAAAAGATGTAAATGAGTTAGTGGTATTAAATTATAATCTGACATGAAATGTATTTTAATATCCATCAATGATTAAAAATTGTCTCACAGTTGAGACTGATGTTATTTCTTCATCCTGTATTAGCATTGATTAGTGCCACTGTAAATTGTTTCATGAGCTGTGAAGTAATTAAAGATTGTGAAAAAATAAAACCAACAAACTTTGTTTTTCATTCATATATCCTTTATTTCTCTGTAGTACAATCAGCTGAGAACATTAATTAGCACTTGTTAACTTAAACTAAAGACATATAATATTTAAAAGATACTTAACTTTAAGTGTAACATTAACAGTGAACACTTTAAATTTCATTAATCATACAATAAAACATTTGACTCTCAAAAAATATTTTTGACTCCCAGAAATTCATAGGCTGAGTCAAGGTGACTCTCAGATATTGGAGTCTTGGGGGAACCCTGCCTAACCCTATCCTAGCTATTTAATTTGTAACTACTGACACACTAGGCGGGCCGGGGGTATTAGTGAGCCACGCTCACTTTTGCACTTGTTACTTTTAGAGCAACATTAAACAGTAAAAGGTCAGGACATCATTTCAATACAATATATATACAGATGTGTAAAATACGGAAAGTACAAAGATGTACATCTATTTATCTGGAGGTTGTGAATTATCTCCCTTGTACCATTCCTGTAGATGAGCTGTGGATTATTAAACTTTATTAGTGTGCATGAAATGGTTTTGTGGCCTGTCAGTAAAATAGCTATCTGTATCCTATTGTTGACTGCCTGTTGCAGAGCGGCTTGTGACAGCAGGGCACGATGTGAGTGATGGAGGGCTGATCACCTGTCTGTTGGAGATGGCGTTTGCTGGCAACTGTGGCATTGACGTCAGTCTACACACTCTAGAGGATGAAGGTGAAGCTCACAGACTTTGTTTTGGAAAACAACACGAAAAATTAGTTATCTGCTTAAAACGACAGCCCCAGGGTGTCGTAGTTCAAAAGATTGATTAAGTGGATGTAGGCCATTATTAAGGATTACCTGACTGACAGGCAGATTCGTTAACAAGGTGATTTGTTTTATTGTTGTCTTATAAAAAGAAAAGCATGCTTCAGATTTTCAAAAGAAAATAACATTTCAACATTTTTAGTATGAAAACCACACAACTTGCTAGGTCAAATTTGAATTATACAATCTGCATATTTTGAAATCTTTAGAAAGCCTGTTGGGTCCATTGGCTACAGAATTGAACATCAGTGCACCTCACAATGAAAAAGTGTCGAGTTTCTTGCTGTAAGACTAAACAAAATAATAGTCTTGGTTCCCAGGCACCGACCGCATCATCATAAAGTCTGCCGCACATTTCGTTTTTTATTTCTATTTTCAAAACAAATCCCTAGGACTTAACAACAATGCTATCCAAATAAGCACACAGTTACTTCCCTTTACATGTGCACTGCTTCACTACACATCTCATGTTATAGTCATGTGGCAATAGTATGCTTGTTTATGTAGGGAGGCACCATCCCAGGTTGATGGTACACAACTGTTTATCTGGTGAAATACTAGTTGAACAAGCGGAAAGAAACATCGTGTGATGTGGAAGTCGGGTATGGTAATGTTCTGTCACGTGGAAGTCGGGTATGGCAATGTTCTGTGATGTGGAAGTCGGGTATTGCAATGTTCTGTCACGTGGAAGTCGGGTATGGTAATGTTCTGTCACGTGGAAGTCGAGTATGGTAATGTTCCGTCACGTGGAAGTCAGGTATGGTAATGTTCCGTCACGTGGAAGTCGGGTATGGCAATGTTCTGTCACGTGGAGGTCAGGTATGGTAATGTTCTGTCACGTGGAAGTCTGGTATGGTAATGTTCCGTCACGTGGAAGTCGGGTATGGTAATGTTCTGTCACGTGGAAGTCGAGTATGGTAATGTTCCGTCACGTGGAAGTCAGGTATGGTAATGTTCCGTCACGTGGAAGTCGGGTATGGCAATGTTCTGTCACGTGGAGGTCAGGTATGGTAATGTTCTGTCACGTGGAAGTCGGATATGGTAATGTTCCGTCACGTGGAAGTCGGGTATGGTAATGTTCCGTCACGTGGAAGTCAGGTATGGTAATGTTCCGTCACGTGGAAGTCGGGTATGGTAATGTTCCGTCACGTGGAAGTCTGGTATGGTAATGTTCCGTCACGTGGAAGTCGGGTATGGTAATGTTCCGGTAATGTTCCGTCAGGTGGAAGTCGGGTATGGTAATGTTCTGTCACGTGGAGGTCAGGTATGGTAATGTTCCGTCACGTGGAAGTCGGGTATGGTAATGTTCCGTCACGTGGAAGTCTGGTATGGTAATGTTCTGTCACGTGGAAGTCGGGTATGGTAATGTTCCGTCACGTGGAAGTCAGGTATGGTAATGTTCTGTCACGTGGAGGTCAGGTATGGTAATGTTCCGTCACGTGGAAGTCGGGTATGGTAATGTTCCGTCACGTGGAAGTCGGGTATGGTAATGTTCCGGTAATGTTCCGTCAGGTGGAAGTCGGGTATGGTAATGTTCTGTCACGTGGAAGTCTGGTATGGTAATGTTCTGTCACGTGGAGGTCAGGTATGGTAATGTTCTGTCACGTGGAAGTCGGGTATGGTAATGTTCCGTCACGTGGAAGTCGGGTATGGTAATGTTCTGTCACGTGGAAGTCTGGTATGGTAATGTTCTGTCACGTGGAAGTCGGATATGGTAATGTTCCGTCACGTGGAAGTCGGGTATGGTAATGTTCTGTCACGTGGAAGTCTGGTATGGTAATGTTCCGTCACGTGGAAGTCGGGTATGGTAATGTTCCGTCACGTGGAAGTCTGGTATGGTAATGTTTCGTCACGTGGAAGTCGAGTATGGTAATGTTCCGTCACGTGGAAGTCGAGTATGGTAATGTTTCGTCACGTGGAAGTCGAGTATGGTAATGTTTCGTCACGTGGAAGTCGGGTATGGTAATGTTCCGTCACGTGGAAGTCAGGTATGGTAATGTTCCGTCACGTGGAAGTCGGGTATGGTAATGTTCCGTCACGTGGAAGTCTGGTATGGTAATGTTCCGTCACGTGGAAGTCGGGTATGGTAATGTTCCGGTAATGTTCCGTCAGGTGGAAGTCGGGTATGGTAATGTTCTGTCACGTGGAGGTCAGGTATGGTAATGTTCCGTCACGTGGAAGTCGGGTATGGTAATGTTCCGTCACGTGGAAGTCGGGTATGGTAATGTTCCGGTAATGTTCCGTCAGGTGGAAGTCGGGTATGGTAATGTTCTGTCACGTGGAAGTCTGGTATGGTAATGTTCTGTCACGTGGAGGTCAGGTATGGTAATGTTCTGTCACGTGGAAGTCGGGTATGGTAATGTTCCGGTAATGTTCCGTCAGGTGGAAGTCGGGTATGGTAATGTTCTGTCACGTGGAAGTCGGGTATGGTAATGTTCTGTCACGTGGAAGTCGGGTATGGTAATGTTCTGTCACGTGGAGGTCAGGTATGGTAATGTTCCGTCACGTGGAAGTCGGGTATGGTAATGTTCTGTCACGTGGAAGTCGGGTATGGTAATGTTCCGTCACGTGGAAGTCGGGTATGGTAATGTTCCGTCAGGTGGAAGTCGGGTATGGTAATGTTCTGTCACGTGGAAGTCGGGTATGGTAATGTTCCGTCACGTGGAAGTCGGGTATGGTATTGCTCCGTCACGTGGAAGTCGAGTATGGTAATGTTCTGTCACGCGGAAGTCGGGTATGGTATTGCTCTGTCACGTGGAATTCGGATATGGTAATGTTCTGTCACGTGGAAGTCGGGTATGGTAATGTTCCGTCACGTGGAAGTCTGGTATGGTAATGTTCCGTCACGTGGAAGTCGGGTATGGTAATGTTTCATCACGTGGAAGTCGGGTATGGTAATGTTCTGTCGCGTTGGAAGTCTGGTATGGTAATGTTCTGTCACGTGGAAGTCGAGTATGGTAATGTTCTGTCACGTGGAAGTCGGGTATGGTAATGTTCCGTCACGTGGAAGTCTGGTATGGTAATGTTCCGGTAATGTTCCGTCATGTGGAAGTAGGGTATGGCAATGTTCTGTCATGTGGAAGTAGGGTATGGCAATATTCTGTCACATGGAATTGGAGTATGGTAATGTTCCGTCACGTGGAAGTCGGGTATGGTAAGATTCTGTCACGTGGAAGTCGAGTATGGTAATGTTCTGTCGCATTGGAAGTCGGGTATGGTAATGTTCCGTCATGTGGAAGTCGGGTATGGTAATGTTCCGTCACGTGGAAGTCGGGTATGGTAATGTTCTGTCATGTGGAAGTCGAGTATGGTAATGTTCTGTCATGTGGAAGTCGAGTATGGTAATGTTCTGTCGCGTTGGAAGTCGGGTATGGTAATGTTCTGTCGCGTTGGAAGTCGGGTATGGTAATGTTCCGTCACGTGGTAGTTGAGTATGGTAATCTTCTGTTCCAGATGAGATCGTGGACTTCCTGTTCTGTGAGGACCTCGGGGTGATCCTGGAGGTCCGGACTGGGGACGAGGAGGAGGTCATCGAGATGTTTGACGATGAGAATGTACCCTGCGTCCCTATTGGCCGATCCAAGGCTTTATCTGACAGGGTGAGACTGTTGTCTGATTGGGTGAGACAGTTGTCAGACATGGTGAGACTGTTGTCTGATAGAATGAGACTGTTGTTGAACCAAGTGAGACTGTTGTCTGATAGGGTGAGACTGTTGTCTGACAGGGTGACACTGTTGTCAGACTGGGTGAGACTGTTGTCTGATAGGGTGAGACTGTTGTCGAACCGAGTGAGACTGTTGTCAGACCGGGTGAGACTGTTGTCTGATAGGGTGAGACTGTTGTCTGACAGGGTGACACTGTTGTCAGACCAGGTGAGACTGTTGTCTGATAGGGTGAGACTGTTTTTGAGCCGAGTGAGACTGTTGTCTGATAGGGTGAGACTGTTATCAGACCGGATGACACTGTTGTCTGATAGGGTGACACTGTTGTCGAACCGAGACAGACTGTTGTCTGACAGGGTGACACTGTTGTCAGACTGGGTGAGACTGTTGTCTGATAGGGTGAGACTGTTTCGAACCGAGACAGACTGTTGTCTGATAGGGTGACACTGTTGTCAGACCGGGTGAGACTGTTGTCTGACCGGGTGACACTGTTGTCAGACTGGGTGAGACTGTTGTCTGACAGGGTGACACTGTTGTCAGACCAGGTTAGACTGTTGTCTGATAGGGTGACACTGTTGTCGAACCGAGAGAGACTGTTGTCTGATAGGGTGACACTGTTGTCAGACCGGGTGAGTCTGTTGTCTGACAGGGTGACACTGTTGTCAGACCGGGTGAGGCTGTTGTCTGATAGGGTGACACTGTTGTCGAACCGAGACAGACTGTTGTCTGACAGGGTGACACTGTTGTCAGACCAGGTGAGACTGTTGTCTGATAGGGTGAGACTGTTTCGAACCGAGACAGACTGTTGTCTGATAGGGTGACACTGTTGTCAGACCGGGTGAGTCTGTTGTCTGACAGGGTGACACTGTTGTCAGACCGGGTGAGGCTGTTGTCTGATAGGGTGACACTGTTGTCAGACCGGGTGAGACTGTTGTCTGATAGGTTGACACTGTTGTCAGACCAGGTGAGACTGTTGTCTGATAGGGTGAGACTGTTGTCGAAGCGAGACAGACTGTTGTCTGATAGGGTGACACTGTTGTCGAACCAAGACAGACTGTTGTCTGATAGAGTGATTCTGTTTCCTGATAGGATGAGACTGTTGTCTGACCGGGTGACGCTGTTGTGCCTCATAAGGAAACAAACGAACCATACCAATACCAAGCTGTTGCACTCAACAGGTTGTGATCAGCGTCAATGACGAGGAGGTGTTGATTGAGTCGACGATGGTGCTGCGAGACATCTGGGAGGAGACAAGTTTCCAGCTGGAGCGTCTCCAGGCCAACCCCCACATGGTGCAGCAGGAGCAGGAGGGACTCAAGTCTCGCAGATTCCCCCCCTACCAACTCCCCTTCTGTCCCGACGATGACATCAAGATCAACAAGGAATTGGGTAGGTCACTCACTGATGATGCCATGAACAAAGAATGAGGAACAGAGCATGACACAGTGGAGATTCTGGGTTGCAATAGGTCGTGAAAAGAAGCATAATGAATCAGATCAGAAGTGTCAAGCTCAGTGTTTTGGTTGATTGTATGTCATTGTATTCCGATGGTGTGGATCATTAATCACTGAATTGTCTGATCCCGTCAGGTCTTGATCTGGATTTGTAAATTGTAAAAAAAATTGTTTTGATACTTAGCCTTGTCATAAAAATTGTTGCCCTATTTGTGACAGTGTTCCTCCAATGCTCAGATCAGCTGCCGATGGTGGCGGTGTTGAGGGAGGAAGGCAGCAACGGTGACCGCGAGATGTGTGCGGCATTCACGTCTGCAGGGTTCGAGGTGTGGGACATCAACATGCAGGATCTGCAAGATGGCAAGGTTGACTTGGACACATTCCGAGGACTTGCATTTGTCGGGGGCTTCAGCTATGCCGATGTTTTGGGTTCAGCTAAAGGTACCATTGATGTAGCTCAAGTTTATGATGCATTCTACCATGAATTTGGAATTTACTCCATTCTGAATGGTCAATCAACGGCCTTTAAATCACAATAAACCTCCTCTGAGTGAAACAGCTGGTTTAACGACAGCATCACTGCAGATGCTGGTATTCACAGAATAGTACTTTTTTCAGTCATTGTCGGTAGGCATATATAAAAAATTATATCTACAATTACAGGTTACAAAATGCACAGGTGCGGTTACTACAATATTCAAGGGATGTGTGGCAATGCATTTCGTGCAGAAAACACGATAGAAATCTACAAAGGGAATGTATTTACGTTTTGGAGACATCAGAGAGCTTGGAATTTTGGCGCTTTTCTATATACGACTGTCACGTCATAGCTTTTGCGTCACAATGAACGATATGACGTCATAATGGTGACGTGCGATGTCGAGCGAAAGCCTTGCAAAGCTTGCTTTGTTTTCTTTACGGATGCCCACCTCATGTTAGCTTACCAAGTTGCCGTGCTTATATGTTTTCAATGCCTGTCATATGTTCGAGTGAAGTATTACGGTGTAAACCAACTGCTTGAGTATACACAGCGCCATATTTTGTTCAGTGATTCTGTAATTCAGATCGATAACCCACTCAAAACACTGGACTCAACCCATGCCGCTTCACTCAGTATATTTGCTAATACCAAAGAGTTCGCGTTTTATTTAGTCATGGTAGAATGAAGATAAACATACTGTGTTTTCCCTGTAGAGCTACGTTACCTGTAGATTTAACCGCGCAAAATTTAACATTTGAAACCTCACGCTGCGTGTTCGGTTCCCAATTCAATTTAGCGCGGTTAAATCTACAGGTAACGTAGCTCTACATTGAAAACACAGTATGTTTATCTCCTAAATGTGTGGTCCTTTCACATGTTATGTGTTCACTTGACAAAAGGGTCCCTTTAAAACACCAGTATGTTCATAACACATTATTTTTAAGTTTGTTTTCCATTTTAGTTGGGCTTTAATAGTTCTACTCATGCTACCAGATGAGCATGAGAGGGATAGACTTTGATTTCTTTCTTTCTTTCTTTTGTTATTTCAAGAATAAATTCAAGATGAGGATAATGAACGTTATAAACAGTGTGTTGATCTAACAAGTACAAGAAATGTTAACCTTTGAGGGTAAGATCTTGTCATTGATAGAACAAAACCTGTGCACATTGGTGTAACCACACAA
This sequence comes from Haliotis rufescens, assembly GCF_023055435.1. Classification (NCBI taxonomy): domain Eukaryota; kingdom Metazoa; phylum Mollusca; class Gastropoda; order Lepetellida; family Haliotidae; genus Haliotis; species Haliotis rufescens. Next base: position 14,475,709 of record NW_025964361.1, read on the forward strand.
TTTCCCTCACAGAGAACAATGCTCTGAAGCATTGGACTTATGTTTTTACATCATAACTTTTCCAGAGTGATATGGTTTGTCAATATAACTACAGTAAACTACATTTATCACAAACAAGCTTACAATGAACTAACGGATTTGACAAACTGTTTTTTCAGTCCCGGCCATTTGCTGTATACTTTATCATATACAATTAATGGATGCAACAAACAGGCTGATAGCAAAATAACGGATATAGAGAACTCACTTTGTGATCCCGTGTGTACTCTTAATCTCAATGGATCCAGGTTCGCCCCGATTATGTTTCTAGATTTGTCAGCACCATACCCGTGCTCGTGGGTTTCACTGAAGTGGTAAACATCTGAGACCTGCATCACTTTGGGCTTTCCTCCCACATTAAGTTGACACGCCGTGATATAACTGGAATACTTTAAAAGTGGCGTTAAACTCAACTCACTCACTCACTTAATCTCAATGTATATAACAAACTGTTAATCTCTGAGCTGCTTGTGTCACAATCACCCTGTCAAAACATTCAGGCCACAAAGTGGCTCCGTGGTACATGAAAACATGGTGGGTTTACAGTAATTATTTTGAAACATGTGACGTCTCTCTTCCAGGCTGGGCAGCAGCTGCTCTCTTCAATCCCACAATCAAGGAGCAGTTTGAGCGATTCCGCCAGCGTCCAGACACCTTCAGCCTGGGTGTGTGTAATGGCTGCCAGCTGATGGCGCTCCTTGGATGGGTAGCACCAGATCCGTCAGGTTGGTCACACTGCCTTTTAAAAATAGGGTAGGATGTGTTGAATGCTTCAACTATAAATGCATTGCAAAATTTGGGTGTATTTCCTCCTTTGTCTTCACCATGTTTGTGTGTTTCTCCATTTAATCATTTCCTTTCTGGAAAACTGTTTGCTGTAAATATTGAAACATGTTCGTTATCATGAAACTAGAGTGTAGTCAATCTTTGTCAACCCTGGAGAAAATGTTCTTGATTGTTTCTGAGGAATTCCTCAGAAACATTCTACAGACTGTCGATTAAAATTTAAGACTAATTCTGCATTTGTTCAATAACAAAAATATATCCTGGACAAAAGAAACTCTGGCAGTCGTGAAATCACAGATTCTTTCAAGGACTATTGAAGGGTAACAAATCTGCTTGTTCCCATATCTCCTTCTGATAGTGGTCCTGATGTTGTTGCAGAAGTGGGTTTGAGTGAGCAGGGCCTGCTGCTGGACCACAACGACTCGGAGCGCTATGAGTCACGCTTCGTGACAGTGCAGGTACAGGACAGCCCAGCAGTCATGCTCAAGGGCATGGAGGGAACAACGTTTGGCATGTGGGTGTCACACGGTGAAGGTGAGAAACATACAGTTGGGGGATTCCAGGACAATTGGTCCCCAGTACCCAAACATTCTCCAGTACCTTATGCTTGTCTCCCAAACAGTCTCCAGTACCTCATGCTTGTCTCCCCAACATTCTCCAGTACCTCATGCTTGTCTCCCCAACAGTCTCCAGTACCTCATGCTTGTCTCCCCAACATTCTCCAGTACCTCATGCTTGTCTCCCCAACAGTCTCCAGTACCTCATGCTTGTCTCCCAAACAGTCTCCAGTACATCATGCTTGTCTCCCCAACAGTCTCCAGTAACTCATGCTTGTCTCCCCAACATTCTCTGGTACCTCATGCTTGTCTCCCATACAGTCTCCAGTACCTCATGCTTGTCTCCCATACAGTCTCCAGTCCCTCATGCTTGTCTCCCATACAGTCTCCAGTACCTCATGCTTGTCTCCCATACATTCTCCAATACCTCATGCTTGTCTCCCCAACATTCTCCAGTACCTCATGCTTGTCTCCCATACAGTCTCCAGTACCTCATGTTTGTCTCCCAAACAGTCTTCAGTACCTCATGCTTGTCTCCCTGTAGGTTCCACATTTGTGCGTGTGTACATCTTTATGTTGAGCACGACTTCTTCCGCGGTTTTGTGGTAGAGCATCTGCACGGTGAGCAGAAGGTACATAGTTTAAACCCTGACCACGTCATACCAAACAACGTAAGAAGATGGTACTTGTTATTCTGCCTGGCGCTTGGCATCAAGGACTGGTCGGCTCAGAGTATACTGTGTCTGAGTGGGGTATTTATGTTAAACTGCGGCATGGTGTCTCAGTGGGCTGTCACTATAAACTCGGCATCAGTCCAGACTAGAACAAGCAGACACACACATAAACACATGCATGCACATGACTATATAAGTGCAATAATCTTGGACACGTCGTTGAACCCCATTTTACCTCACCATGTTGGGTGACCGGTAAGTAGACCCCAGTACTTAATACTCCTTGTAGGTAGAGGATAAACGATACAGCAAGGTCATGGTACAAAACGTATCATGACACGTAGGTCACAATATGATACATATCGTGAATAGGGAAACGTCTTGACTATATATATTTCAGAGCAGGTTTCAAGGAAAAGCTAGTTGTAGACACATAATTGTAGCGGCTAATTTATAAATAGTGAACCTGAAACACTAATTACAAAATAAAATAAATTATATTTGACTCACAAAAACGCCAGGGGGTTTAATACCATTAAACAAGGAGTAAGTAATAGATTTTAGCAAGTGTATCGTCTTGAATCAGTACAGACAAATACATATCGTGCATCAGAATCATGCCCTTTGAAGAGTATTTCAGTTATACCGCATGTCAGCTTAATATAGGAGCAAAGCCCAAAGTGTACCACTTTGGTGAAACCCAGGACCATGGCTTTGGTGCTGACAAGCCTAGAAAAGTAATCGGGGCAAAAAGGTGATTTAAACCCACGATCACAAATCTCTGTATGCTGTAACCTTAGACAGCTGGTCCACCGTGTCCCTAAGTCAAAGTGGGCAATGACTTACAGACTTTGTATTACATTCTATGCAGAATGAACAATTCATACAACATATTTTGCATTCCAGGCAAAATGGTTTTCAAAACAGATGGCTTACATCATGACATCCTCTCTAACAACCTTGCGCCTGTCCGCTACGTCAATGACGATGGTGAAGTGACAACCAACTACCCTCTCAACCCCAATGGGTCTCCCGATGGCATAGCAGCAGTGTGTTCTCAAGATGGCCGCCACCTGGCGATAATGCCACACCCAGAGCGGTGCTTCCTCACCTGGCAATGTCCGTGGATGCCGTACGAATGGCGAGAGGACAACACATATTCACCGTGGATCCGGATGTTCCTCAATGCCTACAACTGGTGTGTGCAATAGACTGTGAGAGTAGGATGTTTCTTCTAGTTATTGGCCGGTCACAGATTTCAGCTGTTGTAAATGGATATCAGCCAGCTCAATGTAAGTAGAGAGACACTGTATTGATGAACCAGGTGCGTGTTGATATCAACAGATTGCATATTGATGTCAGAAAACTCATATCAATATTAAGAACTTTGTGTGAACTGTATATGAATCTCAATATAACATTGATATCAATCAACTCAACATGGATATCAAGAACTCCATTTTGATATCAAGTGGGTATCAATGTAGATGTCTACTTCATATGGATTATCAAGCACCACTGTGAATATGGATATCAGCTTACTCAATATGGATATCAAGAACTCAATGTAGATATCAAGCAACTCTGTGTTGATATCAACATGGGAATGTCAAACACCTCCAATGAATATCAAGCACCTCCATGTGCATATCAAGAAACAGACATCATGCTTTTGTTCATGGACATCCATTTTAGGTTGATATCAACTCCCCAGGGCTACCCAGTGACTGGATATGCATCACAACCTACTACTATCAACTCCCCAGGGCTACCCAGTGACTGGATATGCATCACAACCTACTACTATCAACTCCCCAGGGCTACCCAGTGACTGGATATGCATCACAACCTACTACTATCAACTCCCCAGGGCTACCCAGTGACTGGATATGCATCACAACCTACTACTATCAACTCCCCAGGGCTACCCAGTGACTGGATATGCATCACAACCTACTACTATCAGTATACACTCTGATGTCATGTTACATATGCTTTCAAATAACAGATGAATATGTGAGTGTAGGACATGACTTGGCGCTGAATGCACCAAGAGTCTGGCTGAACACTGTTTGAGATGAGCTACTGTGAGATACATATAGCCCTTTGTGTGATTCTGTACAGTCTCACTTGTTCTGGAGATGGCGTCCTTGTTAGTCGTTACTGATCTGTCATTCGTAAGATAATCCATTATTACTGAATACTTCAGTAGCTGACTGTTACTGACGTTTTATGTAGGAATCTTTACATGTATCCTCCCAAATGTCCAAATGTAGCATGTTTTTTGTCCTGTGTCACCTGTCACACAGTTTTAACATACAGTATTGAAGTGTGAGGTTGAGGCATTAACAACCTACTTACTGTTTCTTTTCAATGCTTACATTATATACATATAAAGCAGTGTTTCATGACTAAATACATAATAAAGTTTTAGATTTGAAACAAGAGAGGGAAACTGTTGATTACACCACACATGACTTTGAGATTGGCATGTAAGCTGAAGAAGTCGACAAAAGCCTATGGCCACTCAGGCACTGTTTAGTACTGATGTTGACATGACACATTCACAGTCTCACTTTCCGGGGATCAATAGCTGCATTGACAATATCTTTATCCCAATATATCAAGGTCATGTGAGATGATTTAAGATTGTGACAGGCCTTCTTTTCAAAGTTGTCTCCCTTGTGCGGACAAATAGCTATAATCATGAGTATACTTATGAGGTGACGCATTGGCAGCTGAAAGTAAGTGTGTTTATTAACATAGGTGGACAAATTTCAAAACTATGACCTTGGTTATTTAGTATGTGTTTTAACCCAATGGTGTAAATATATATCCTCAAAGTTCACAATTTGATGCAGTTGCAGTAACAAGGCTAGATGGACATTATTTCAAGGGGAAGACCCCATTATGACAACCTCACAAACACAACTTACCATGTGCTTTTGTTATTAAGCACATGGGTTTATCTTGGCCTGGTCAGAGGCTGATATTCAGCCCCAGGTCTGTTCTAGATATCAGTAGAACTTCCCAACTTGGAATTATGATTTCCTGTTTTCATGTTAATATTGTTGTGTCTAATAGTATCGTTTTGGAAAGGTGACTTGCATTTCACTGAGAACAGGACCAAGGAAGAGACATTATACAAATGAATACAATGTTGTAATACCTCTGAATTTAAGAAAATTTTGACTTTACATAAAACAACAACAACTTTTCTCCACAAGCCTAAGAAATCTTTGCTAAAAGCAGTGTTGAATTATTATTCTGACTATCTCATGATGTAAAATTCCTAGTTTTGCACAATAATGATTTTTTCAAATTTGCCAGCCTAGGCACTTAATTTAGAATCTGTGATAAGTCCCTGAAGCACATCTCTAGAACATCATATTCTTGTTGTGCTATTGAAATCCATGAGCATGGAGTATGATATATTCAGGCAGGTAATGTTTGTAGGCCCCTGTACATTATGCTGTCTGTTGATGAGACAAGACACGTTTCATTGACTTTCATACTTTCTCTCTCCATTATTGTTATATGTTGCATTGTGGGGTTTGGAGATATTGTTTTTCACCTGGGCAGAGTTATGTCCCTTGGCTTTGGACTTGTCAGTTCTACTTTTGGCCTCTCCACAGTGGTATTGATGTGTACAGACAGCAACCCTGTGCTTGCCTCTTTAAACATATGAACACATTAACCAGGCCGAGTCATTTTCAAATCTGACAAATGCAAAGATGTCTGACCTCAATCTGTGCCAAAGCCTTTCAAGTCTACTGGTCCGAAAAGGTATTTTGGCATTTTTTTTAGTAGACTTTACCCTTAGTATATGGACTTTAGTATATGGACTAGTATAAGCTGGTCTTACTATACTGGAAGAAATTTTTCTTGACTTAGACTGTGACCTGGTGAATACATCTTCCGAGGCAAGCGAGTTAACTGTCTGTAAATGACCAGTTTCCACCCTTGCCAAACTAGTTTGCAATTTTGTGGTTCGGATGTAGCACCACCAGTGACGATTATGGATTGTGTCCCTTCTATGTCCTTCCTATTGACCAATCAACCTCTCATATCAGTTGCATTTGCTTCAAACAAAATTGCAGTGCCCAGTGAAGACAATCTGATCGATAATCGAGATCTTTTTGTAATAAAATGGGTCTTATCTCGCAGAGTAGATCAAAACACTTGAGCACCTTCATAAAAAACATGAACAGATTTGGAAAACATCTGTCGACGCCTATTAGACGGTACATTTGCTCTGCAAATCCGGCAATCAATTGAAATCAGCACGGCAGTTGCCGTGTTGTTTATGAACTGAATGTTGATTTCGTTCCAAAAGTTTGAATGGACGATGTATAGACTCGTTACTCCAGCCAAAATATAACTCCATAACTCAAACCTAGTTTGGCAAGAGTGGAAATTGGACTTTTATAGTGGGTTAACTCCCTTGCCTCGGGAAGATGTGGTGAACATGAAATGTCAGTCTCCATGTTTTGTTAAGTGTTAACAGAATGAAGGAACAGACTTATTTGCTGTAGATGTCTCTCATGTTGCTAGATATGAAGCCAATGTTCTTGGGACCATTGCTTTGCTTTAGCATGCGTGTTACTTGAAGTCATTATTTGATCATTGTCTGTATTGTAGCCAGCATATGAATGTCATGCCAAGTACCTGGGGGCACGGGAGCTGAAGCCTTCTAAAACCAAGCAAGCATTGTGCAGAGTTTTGTCCCTTATATGTATCAGAATCCCAGATTCTCCCTGGCAATGTTTCTAGGTTTGTTAGCACCATTTCTTGAGGGGTTAAAATTAGTGGAAAACATCTAAGACCTGTATCACATTTGGGCTTTCCTCCCACATGAAGCTGACACCATAATATTGCTGAAATACAGTTGAATGCAAACTAAACTCACCCAGAGTGGACAACTGAGTGTTTGTTGTTAGTTTGCTCCTTCGAGGAGGCCTGAATTACAAGGCAAGACGGTCATTGTATGTGGAGAGGACTGAATATGCCTAAGTTGTGGGCCTGAGTTTGTACGTGAAAATGATTTTAGCAGTTTATGTTAATGCTGTAAATAGATGTAGCAGAGCTGTCACCTGGAATTGTAAGAAGTATTGTTCAGAATTGTTCAGGATGAAATGATGTTCAATGAGAATGTCATGGACTTGAAGCCTGAGGATCAAACCATTTGCCAATATCTGTAAGTGGAATTTCAGAAGCTCCAGTAACACAGACACTGGACATGGTTATATAGCTTAGGATTACATACACAGACATTAATTAAAACAACACACAACGGTGACAATCACGTTGTTGGTTGTTTTGTATGGAAAAAAATAGAGAAATAGGAATCCATAAGTTGATCAACTCTTGAATCATTTGGATGTTTTAGGGAATTTAATATCCGCCCTTATTGGCATGGTTTATCAATGTTAGGGGAAGACACCATGTGTAGAGTCCAAGCTATTCCTCAGTGCCTTTCCAGCTGGCGATTGGAGTTTATAAGTTAATATTTAAGAGAAAAGAACTGATTCTTCAAGAACTTCCCTAGTCAGAGAGTTGCAAAATAGTGGTCGTGTCTATAACTGTTATGGGGAGAGAATTCAATAGCTTTTTGTTGGTAAAAAGATTTTGCTTTGAAAAATTTAGAAAACTGTAAAATTGTGTAGAATTATGATTGCTGTTTTCAAAAAGGCGGCAGAAAACTAGAAAATGAGAATGGATCACAAGTAACAAGTTCATTTGAGGACACTTAATAATTAAAATGCCTCATGTAGCTCGGTAGTGCCCACCTGAAATCTAGTTGCTTTGATATTGGACTGAGGTTTTTCATGTTGTAGTGGTTCTACCAATGACTGAGTGGTGTACTTCTCATATCAGATTTTGTATCACTTTGGAGCCTTTGTCAACAGGTTCCGCCTACTGGTTCAACCAAGATTCTGCCTATGAGTTCTGCCTACAGGTTCAACCAAGATTCTGCCTATGAGTTCCGCCTACAGGTTCAACCAAGATTCTGCCTATGAGTTCTGCCTACAGGTTCAACCAAGATTCTGCCTATGAGTTCTGCCTACAGGTTCAACCAAGATTCTGCCTATGAGTTCTGCCTACAGGTTCAACCAAGATTCTGCCTATGAGTTCTGCCTACAGGTTCAAAATGAAATGTATGTGTTTTATATGCTCATCATCCTATTTACCTCAAACATTTTGACCTCAAAAAGAACTTTTCTAAGTTTTAGACAATTGTTTTGATATGACAACAACTCAGGATCGCCTGTTATGGATGGTAATGCAGTCACAAAGTTTGAACATAAGATCTGGTTTTATCAGAAGGAACCACACAAAGTATTTGACAAGATGATAGATTGTAGCAAGTATCCCAGGCATTTCCTCGACTGAGTTATTATGATTTGAGAATTGGAAATTGACAAATTTCCAGTTGCTGTGATTTTGGAGGCAACTTGTAATAAAAGTTTCCAACATGTTACACAGATCTGATGACGCTTGACACAAAATGGTCCTTGTTTTCTTGATGCTCTTCAAAACAGGTTCTCGGGGATTCCATGTGAGAAAATAGATCCCCAGTAGCCTATTCTTGTTGTAAGAGGCTACTAAGTGGATTGGGTGGTCAGACTCAATGACTTGGTTGACTTTATGTCAATTGTCCCAATTTCATGGATCAATCCTAATGACGTAAATTACTGGATTGTCTCGTCCAGACACCATCATTTTCAGCTTGATGTGTGAAATTTTGCAGAGTGTGGTGTTCAACAACAAAGAAATGAAACAAAATGATGCCCTTAATCTTGCAAAAATAATTGAAAATATCAATTTTCTTTATAAGCATTAATGGGCTAGTGTTTGAATTGTAACAAGATAGTTTTTATGGATAATAAACAAACATCCCTAATGTCAACGATTGTTTCAAAATATTTTCCTTAATTCTGATGCTATGATATGCCTACACATATTTTTTGTGAATGACTTCCGTTCTGTCAGAATACATAGTTTTTAATATTTGTTTATCATGATCTCAACATATTGGCTGAAAAAGGACAAGATAGAGTATTTGTATGAAAGTTACAAGACATGTTCGAATAGTTGAAAACTAGCCATTTTTTAGCTCACCAGTCTGAAAGTCATGTGAGCTCATGTCTTTGCCTATTTGTCCAGCATCTGTCATAATCATCTTATTCTCAGAAACCACTGGACCACTGAAGCTGAGACTTCACATGCTTGTTCCTACCTTTGATGCCACCCCAATTTGATCAAGAGTTTTTAATCTGATTTTCAGTGTGGCTGCCATATTGATTAACTTTGTTTTGGGCCATAACTCAGTCATTTTTGTTTAAAATTGTAATGAACAGCTGATAGAGGAGAAGGTCGTTAGTTCAATCGCCGGCCACATCATACCAATTAACATTTTTAGATGGTACGTGTTGTTACCCTACCTTGCACTCGGCATCATGGGGAGAAAACAAAAACTGGTCAACGCAGAGTCAGTATATGATAAACTGTGGCATGGTATCTCAGTGGGCTAGTACTACTGTAAACAGGCACTAGTCCAGACTAGTACAAGCAGACACAAACATGCATATTGCTATATGTGTGTAATGGTGTCGAACAAGATGTTAAAACCCATTTCACCTTACATCACCTCACCTGTTTGTGACATTGTAAGCGTTTACTTTACTCCTCAATTCGCTCAAAGTACATTCTGAACACGGTAGACATCCCGTCAGAAACCATTGGACCAATGTGAATCTGAGTATCACACGCTTCTTCCCACCAGTGACGACACACCGATATTTTCAACAGATTCGAGTCAGAATTTTTGAATATCAATGCTGACAGCAACGTTTGTGTATGTGTATGTCTTTGTTGAAATTTTAAGTTGTGTGACTTCATATCTAGGTGAGCTACAGTGCCCTTGCACTATATCTCCTTCTTACACTTGCAAAATTTGAACTTAATTTGAGTCTTTGAGTTTGGCTGAAATGAATGAAAAACTATGAGCAAGTCTGTGACGTAAGATTGTTCTACTGACTTTATCTACATCTAAGAAACTTGGTTTCGGTCAAACACTTCCTCAATTTCAAAATATTAGAAAGTACTCTTGAAAACTTGCAAAATCCTTAATTTGTATTAAATTTTAGACATACCTATACAATCAAAAGCTGTTATATTCCAAAAGTTCACAATCATTGACATGAGCAAAATGAGCTCACATGCGATTATCAGATTACATAATGATTTCTAAATGTTTTGACCAGTTTCTTACATTATGCAGTGCCTGTGGTCCAGATAGAGGCTCTCCTGTGTTGGTTATACACACAAATAGTTTCTTCTTACTGCCACAAAATGTAATGTAAAAATAGTCAATCTACCTGAAATAGTTTTTGAAACTTATTTGTCAGAGAACCGTTTGTTTGAGTAATGATGAGATGTTAGTTTTCATTGTTTGTCATAAAGTACATGTTATCGCCTCTGTGAAAGTGATGCTGCAGTTGGTTCCGAGAATTCAATGAATATTCACTTGTTCAAGAATGAATTCAGTTTAATTGTGTAGTAAATATGGTGTACATGATGTGCATAGATGTCTAAATGTTGTCTGTTGTGTTTCAGTGAAAGTCTGTCCTTCTTTACAATCGAGCTTCTATTCTACTTACTTTCACAGGTTAGAGAATAACTGCTTTGGCCAATACACCAACAAACATGTTGGGGCAAAAAATGTTTGAGTTTCCCCAGGCCAATTTACAGTTTCGCTTACTTAGACCAATATCTGTTTAAAAGCTTGCCTGGGGAAATTAAAAATTCAGCTTACCAAGGTCAATAAGTTGTCTATAAGTGACTCAGTTTGCCTAGGCTGATAATCAGCTTGCTAATGAAGAGGGGATTCTCATGTGGTCATGAGGGAAGGTTGTCCAGACCAGTAAACAGGTGCACTGCTTGAACATATAAACATGTAAAACCGAATGGATAATAGAGAAGTTATTTTGTTCTCTGCATCACCATCCTGTAGAAACGCTTATAGGTGGGATGGTCAGCCTGTACAGGATAGAGAAGTCATTGTGTTCTCTGTGTCACCATCCTGTAGAAACTCCTATAGTTGGGATGGTCAGCCTGTACAGGATAGAGAAGTCATTGTGTTCTCTGTGTCACCATCCTGTAGAAACTCCTATAGTGGGGATGGTCAGCCTGGGATGGTCAGCCTGTACAGGATAGAGAAGTCATTGCATTCACTGTCACCATCCTGTAGAAGCTCCTATAGTTGGGATGGTCAGCCTGTACAGGATAGAGAAGTCATTGTGTTCTCTGTGTCACCATCCTGTAGAAACTCCTATAGTGGGGATGGTCAGCCTGTACAGGATAGAGAAGTCATTGCATTCACTGTCACCATCCTGTAGAAGCTCCTATAGTTGGGATGGTCAGCCTGTACAGGATAGAGAAGTCATTGTGTTCTCTGTGTCACCATCCTGTAGAAACTCCTATAGTTGGGATGGTCAGCCTGCACAGGATAGAGAAGTCATTGTGTTCTCTGTGTCACCATCCTGTAGAAACTCCTATAGTTGGGATGGTCAGCCTGTACAGGATAGAGAAGTCATTGTGTTCTCTGTGTCACCATCCTGTAGAAACTCCTATAGTGGGGATGGTCTGCCTGTACAGGTTAGAGAAGTCGGCCTCGGATGGTCAGCCTGTACAGGATAGAGAAGTCATTGTGTTCTCTGTGTCACCCCATCCTGTAGAAACTCCTATAGTTGGGATGGTCTGCCTGTACAGGTTAGAGAAGTCATTGTGTTCTCTGTGTCACCATCCTGTAGAAACTCCTATAGTGGGGATGGTCTGCCTGTACAGGTTAGAGAAGTCGGCCTCGGATGGTCAGCCTGTACAGGATAGAGAAGTCATTGTGTTCTCTGTGTCACCCCATCCTGTAGAAACTCCTATAGTTGGGATGGTCAGCCTGTACAGGATAGAGAAGTCATTGTGTTCTCTGTGTCACCATCCTGTAGAAACTCCTATAGTGGGGATGGTCTGCCTGTACAGGTTAGAGAAGTCGGCCTCGGATGGTCAGCCTGTACAGGATAGAGAAGTCATTGTGTTCTCTGTGTCACCCCATCCTGTAGAAACTCCTATAGTTGGGATGGTCAGCCTGTTACATCCATCTGCCCCTGCTTTCCCTTTGAGCTACTTGTCTCTTTTGTCTTGTGACCAGGGAGCACATCATGATAAGATTGGTACATTTGTCTATGACTTACATGTGTCACTTGTGACGTTAAACAAAAAACAAACAAAAAGTTGATTCTGCCCTAATAAATTTGTACAACCCGCTAGTAACACATGTAACTCATCAACAGGGAAGTTAACACTGATGTCAGTCGACTGCACTTTGTCTTTTTACCAAAAGCAACCTGAAATATTTGTTCAACCAGTTTAACACTTCAATGACTGGTCACACGTGCTGACTTGGTTATCCCAATTGTGTAGAGCGATGCTCATGATATCAATCACTGGACTGTCTGGTCCAGACTCGATTATTTACAGACCGCCTTCATATAGCTGGAATATTGCCAAGTACAATGAATTCAATGAATATTCACTTGTTCAAGAATGAATTCAGTTTAATTGTGTAGTAAATATGGTGTACATGATGTGCATAGATGTCTAAATGTTGTCTGTTGTGTTTCAGTGAAAGTCTGTCCTTCTTTACAATCGAGCTTCTATTCTACTAAAGTCACCATCCTGTAGAAACTCCTATAGTTTGGATGGTCAGCCTGTACAGGATAGAGAAGCCATTGTGTTCTCTGTGTCACCATCCTGTAGAAACTCCTATAGTGGGGATGGTCAGCCTGGGATGGTCAGCCTGTACAGGATAGAGAAGTCATTGCATTCACTGTCACCATCCTGTAGAAGCTCCTATAGTTGGGATGGTCAGCCTGTACAGGATAGAGAAGTCATTGTGTTCTCTGTGTCACCATCCTGTAGAAACTCCTATAGTTGGGATGGTCAGCCTGTACAGGATAGAGAAGTCATTGTGTTCTCTGTGTCACCATCCTGTAGAAACTCCTATAGTGGGGATGGTCAGCCTGTACAGGATAGAGAAGTCATTGCATTCACTGTCACCATCCTGTAGAAGCTCCTATAGTTGGGATGGTCAGCCTGTACAGGATAGAGAAGTCATTGTGTTCTCTGTGTCACCATCCTGTAGAAACTCCTATAGTTGGGATGGTCAGCCTGTACAGGATAGAGAAGTCATTGTGTTCTCTGTGTCACCATCCTGTAGAAACTCCTATAGTGGGGATGGTCTGCCTGTACAGGTTAGAGAAGTCGGCCTCGGATGGTCAGCCTGTACAGGATAGAGAAGTCATTGTGTTCTCTGTGTCACCCCATCCTGTAGAAACTCCTATAGTTGGGATGGTCTGCCTGTACAGGTTAGAGAAGTCATTGTGTTCTCTGTGTCACCATCCTGTAGAAACTCCTATAGTGGGGATGGTCTGCCTGTACAGGTTAGAGAAGTCGGCCTCGGATGGTCAGCCTGTACAGGATAGAGAAGTCATTGTGTTCTCTGTGTCACCCCATCCTGTAGAAACTCCTATAGTTGGGATGGTCTGCCTGTACAGGTTAGAGAAGTCATTGTGTTCTCTGTGTCACCATCCTGTAGAAACTCCTATAGTGGGGATGGTCTGCCTGTACAGGTTAGAGAAGTCGGCCTCGGATGGTCAGCCTGTACAGGATAGAGAAGTCATTGTGTTCTCTGTGTCACCCCATCCTGTAGAAACTCCTATAGTTGGGATGGTCTGCCTGTACAGGTTAGAGAAGTCATTGTGTTCTCTGTGTCACCATCCTGTAGAAACTCCTATAGTGGGGATGGTCTGCCTGTACAGGTTAGAGAAGTCGGCCTCGGATGGTCAGCCTGTACAGGATAGAGAAGTCATTGTGTTCTCTGTGTCACCCCATCCTGTAGAAACTCCTATAGGTTGGATGGTCAGCCTGTTACATCCATCTGCCCCTGCTTTCCCTTTGAGCTACTGGTCTCTTTTGTCTTGTGACCAGGGAGCACATCATGATAAGATTGGTACATTTGTCTATGACTTACATGTGTCACTTGTGACGTTAAACAAAAAACAAACAAAAAGTCGATTCTGCCCTAATAAATTTGTACAACCCGCTAGTAACACATGTAACTCATCAACAGGGAAGTTAACACTGATGTCAGTCGACTGCACTTTGTCTTTTTACCAAAAGCAACCTGAAATATTTGTTCAACCAGTTTAACACTTCAATGACTGGTCACACGTGCTGACTTGGTTATCCCAATTGTGTAGAGCGATGCTCATGATATCAATCACTGGACTGTCTGGTCCAGACTCGATTATTTACAGACCGCCTTCATATAGCTGGAATATTGCCAAGTACATTGTTTAACAACAAACAAACCATCTAACATACCTTACATAATGGGGCCCAGTGCCCTTATTATTTCAAGGTGTGAGTTTAACGCAAGAAGTAAATGTCTACGACCTACATTTCTCTCATTTGAAACTGACAGTGTCATATCATCGAAACCAAACCCATTTGTTTATGGGTATATTATAAAAATTGTAGATTTGGCATTTTTCACTGAAAATGTGTAGATTTTTGTTATTATGAGGGGGTTCAAGTTTGTTGAAAGCATCAAAATTGGAATTACAACATGTCCACCAGGTGCCATCTTGGATGCCTAAAAATTCAAATTTAGAAATCTTGTTTTCCAACACTTAAAGTGCCAGAGGCCTGAACTTGGTGAGTGAGATTGTCTCCATACGTAGTTCCAAATTTGTCCGAGACCTCATGGTTGGAAATCATATTGGCCATATTTAAGAATACAAAACGTGCATCATTCGTCCTAAACATCATCTGCTCACAAACCACTGAACCAATGAAGCATGATTGTTCCCATCAACGTTTATTTGGTTGTTGGATATTTTGTTCTTTAAATCTTTAGTTTTAAGTGTTAAATCTTTCAGTTAATAATGTTCTGTTCTTGTGCAGAATTCTTTTTGAATATATTAATGCCGACAGCAACTTTTCTGGTAAGTGGCTTCTTGACATTTCAAACTGTCAAGATATATACAGGTGAGCTGCAGTGCATTAGTGGCACTATTTTGTCAGTACTTGTGTTTGTATCATTTATACAATGTAGCAGCTTGTTATTGATGTGTCACTCTATTGTGACTTGCTCCTTGTTTTTCAATAGTATTGATAATTAGTTTCTTGAGGACAGGGAGGGGTCCGTAACACACTTTAGGCAGGGATGGTCCACTAGTTTGTCAGTCTGGATAACCGGGGACTAATGCCTTGCACTTTGTCAGTTTTGGCAAGATTGATAGAATTCATTCACACACCACTTTTTTGCCAGATTTTGATGATGCATCTAATGATGATGTGATGAGGCAGATGGTGTATTGGTATCATCATGCTGGGTAACACTTGTGATGAGGTCTGTGCTTACGATGGCCTTAGTTAACAAACCAACAAAAAGCAAGACACAGCAGCAAAGCAAGCCCTTCCCTAAGTAAATTTCCTTTAGGAAATTGTGGATATTGTGAACAAAGTAACTCCTGCAATCATTAAGTTTCTCAAGTGATCAAGAGTAACTTGCCTCATCCCATCTCACCCCTACCTTCATGGCACCTTCAAAGACTGGTTAACTCAGTAAATAGATCCCATAGCATCAA
Source organism: Haliotis rufescens (assembly GCF_023055435.1). NCBI lineage: Eukaryota > Metazoa > Mollusca > Gastropoda > Lepetellida > Haliotidae > Haliotis > Haliotis rufescens. Next base: position 14,491,474 of record NW_025964361.1, read on the forward strand.
GGGTATACACATGCTAAAGCTTTGCACATAATGTTCTTTGTACATGTACTTGGTGACAAAAGTAAATACATATAAAAGCTAAAATAAAGAGAGTTTAGGGGAGGGGTCTGTGCATGCCACTCTTGATCTGATCCTAGACTTGCCCAAGTCTCTAAGGGAATATTTATTAGTTTAAATCATAATTTCTTGATTATATAAAAGATAAGAACAAGTGTAAGAATGTTAGTGGCATCCTTAGTACTGTCTGCTTATCTAGACTTGAGTATTATAAGGATAGAATTACTATGCACCCATGGACTTACCATTCAGTACTATCTTGGACTTGGAGCAAGGCTAGTCTCATCCAGACAGATGGACAGTTGCCAACTGCTGCAAACTTTGTTTTTCAACTATTATTGTCCATTATTAAGTTTTGTTTATTGTGTACTGTTTTAAGTCTAAGACTTATGGATTTAGAATCATATCCCAATACAATATGGTGTTTCAGTTGTAACTATGGCAACCATTGTGAAACTTCCCTTTAGAAGGCTATTTGATTTTGTGAGTGTATATCTGGTATATGTGTTGAATTTTCTAATTCTGTACCATGTTTGTTTTTACAGATACAAATGTTTGTTTTTACAGATACAAATGTTTGTTTAGGTTGCCATATCCAATATGGCAGCGTGCAACTTTGTCCTGAAGGACACTGTCATTTATTAAAGGGTTGAGTGGGCCTGGATTGTCAGATTAGTGTTTAAGAATGTTTGTGTTTTGGCCACCCATTCTTGGCCATTTGGTTTGTGATCCTGCCCCAGTACACACAACTGCCAAAGTAGTTATCAAATGTTTTAGGCATTTTAACCATATGCAGTTGTTCATTTGGATCACGAACTTCCCTCAGTTGTTCAGGTTTTGAGGACAGAAATGTTCCTTAGGGATAAAAAATAATAGTCTTGGTTCTCAGGCACCACCCGCAGCATCATAAAGTCTGCCCCACATTTCGTTTTTATTTCCATTTTCAAAATAATAAAATAATCCCAATACTTAAAAACTATGCATTCCAATATAGCACACAGTTACTTCACTTTAGGTCCGCACTGCTTTACTGTATCTTGTGTTACGGTCCTGCTGGCAATTGGAGTTTGTATGCTTGCTTTTGGAGGGAGGTTAATGGTACACAACTGTTTATTTGGTTACATACTATTGTGAACAAGCCACACACACAAAAAAACCACCGCCCGCCTGCACTATATTTTGAAAAGTTTTGGCCAGAGAACCAAGTCTTTGAATCCCAGATTGGTTATGACTTGTCAGCATGCTCATCACTTTGGATTTGCCTCCCACGACAAGCTGACATGCCCTGATATAACTGAAATCTGATAAAGGGACCTGAAACCTCATTTACTTGCACAATTTTTCAGGACATGAATCTGTGAGACCCACTTTCACTCCCACCCTCTAACTGCCAGGTCCTCCAGGAACTAGTATTCTTGCTTCTACACATTGCTGTTAACTTATGCTCCATATATAGCATCATTGAAGCAATTCACTGACTCTGTATGGCCAATATTTGGTTTTGCTGTGTATCCATTGTTCACGTCAAATTATAGCAGCAACTGCTTGTAACTTTATCATTTATCGGACAATAAATATTGTGTTCAGTTTTTATGATGAGATTTATAGTGTGGTTGTTTTTCAACCTGATCCAGCTCAACAAGTTTCTCCTATGCGTTACATCTTTTTGTTGTTGAATGCTTTGTGTGTTTTATTTGCTTAACAAAACATTCAGCAATATTCCAGCTATATGGTAGCGGCGTGTAAGTAATCAATTCTGGACCAGACAATTTGAAACCCATACTGGTTTTGGTTTGAGGTTGGTTGGATGGTTTGTTGTTTAAGGCCACACTCAGCAATATTCCAGCTATATGATGGCGGTCTGTAAATAATTGAATCTGGACCAGACAATCCAGTGATTGATATCATGAGCATCGATCCACGCAATTGGGATCGATGACATGCATCAAACCAAGTCAGCGAGCCTGACCACCAGATCCCGTTAGTCGCCTCTTACAACAAGCATAGTCGCCTTTTACAGCAAGCATGGGTTGCTGAAGACCTATTCTACCCCAAATCTTCACGGGTCTTTGGTTTGTATGTGTGCCTATATATAGTAATGCAAATATATGTCTCTGGTAAATTGGCAATTCACTCCTGTCATTCCAACTATTTCCACTTCTGTATTCCATATCTGTATTGGGATGTTTAGTAAGAATGAATGCACAATAACCCTTGCTTGTTTTAAGAGGTGTCTAAGTGGATCAGACTGCCAGAGTCCGGTGACAATCTTGGTGCTCATGGTATCGACCAGAGTATGGTCCAGGCTCAGATTATGGACGGACCACTGTGACACAGGTGGAACTGCAGTTGTGAACAAACAATAGTATCTCTATGAAGGATGTGGGTGGTATCTAGCTTTATAAGTAGGACGCAGAAATATATGAAACATTATCTTGAATAACAAACTGTAATGTGCACCTATGAGAAGAGGAAAAAGGAGTGTCAGGTATTGTATAAAAACTGTTTGTCACTACAATCCTGATTAAAAATAGTGACATATGTTTCAGTCATTCATCGTGACTCCTAGGCCTTTTCCATCCACATTAAGCTGAAATATTTTTCAAAGCAACATAAAACCAAACTCCCAGACGCTAAAGTGGGAACATCTTACACCTACCTCACTTTAGGGCTTTCAATCAATATCAATGATTACTCTTAGATAATCATTAAACAATAGGAGCAGACATTTGGTTACAGAGGCCAAAGTAATACTTCCCATCATTATACAACAGGGGCAGACATTTGGTTACAGAGGCCAAAGTAATACTTCCCATCATTATACAACAGGGGCAGACATTTGGTGACAGAGGCCAAAGTAATACTTCCCATCATTCTACAACAGGGGCAGACATTTGGTGACAGACAGCCAAAGTAATACTTCCCATCATTCTACAACAGGGGCAGACATTTGGTGACAGACAGCCAAAGTAATACTTCCCATCATTCTACAACAGGGGCAGACATTTGGTGACAGACAGCCAAAGTAATACTTCCCATCATTCTACAATAGGAGCAGACATTTGGTTACAGAGGCCAAAGTAATACTTCCCATCATTATACAACAGGGGCAGACATTTGGTTACAGAGGCCAAAGTAATACTTCCCATCATTCTACAACAGGGGCAGACATTTGGTTACAGAGGCCAAATTAATACTTCCCATCATTCTACAACAGGGGCAGACATTTGGTTACAGAGGCCAAAGTAATACTTCCCATCATTCAACAACAGGGGCAGACATTTGGTGACAGACAGCCAAAGTAATACTTCCCATCATTATACAACAGGGGCAGACATTTGGTTACAGAGGCCAAAGTGATACTTCCCATCATTATACAACAGGGGCAGACATTTGGTTACAGAGGCCAAAGTAATACTTCCCATCATTATACAACAGGGGCAGACATTTGGTTACAGAGGCCAAAGTAATACTTCCCATCATTCTACAACAGGGGCAGACATTTGGTGACAGAGGCCAAAGTAATACTTCCCATCATTATACAACAGGGGCAGACATTTGGTGACAGAGGCCAAAGTAATACTTCCCATCATTATACAACAGGGGCAGACATTTGGTGACAGAGGCCAAAGTAATACTTCCCATCATTATACAACAGGGGCAGACATTTGGTTACAGAGGCCAAAGTAATACTTCCCATCATTATACAACAGGGGCAGACATTTGGTTACAGAGGCCAAAGTAATACTTCCCATCATTATACAACAGGGGCAGACATTTGGTGACAGAGGCCAAAGTAATACTTCCCATCATTATACAACAGGGGCAGACATTTGGTGACAGAGGCCAAAGTAATACTTCCCATCATTATACAACAGGGGCAGACATTTGGTTACAGAGGCCAAAGTAATACTTCCCATCATTATACAACAGGGGCAGACATTTGGTGACAGAGGCCAAAGTAATACTTCCCATCATTATACAACAGGGGCAGACATTTGGTGACAGAGGCCAAAGTAATACTTCCCATCATTATACAACAGGGGCAGACATTTGGTGACAGAGGCCAAAGTAATACTTCCCATCATTATACAACAGGGGCAGACATTTGGTTACAGAGGCCAAAGTAATACTTCCCATCATTATACAACAGGGGCAGACATTTGGTGACAGAGGCCAAAGTAATACTTCCCATCATTATACAACAGGGGCAGACATTTGGTGACAGAGGCCAAAGTAATACTTCCCATCATTATACAACAGGGGCAGACATTTGGTGACAGAGGCCAAAGTAATACTTCCCATCATTATACAACAGGGGCAGACATTTGGTTACAGAGGCCAAAGTAATACTTCCCATCATTATACAACAGGGGCAGACATTTGGTTACAGAGGCCAAAGTAATACTTCCCATCATTATACAACAGGGGCAGACATTTGGTGACAGAGGCCAAAGTAATACTTCCCATCATTATACAACAGGGGCAGACATTTGGTGACAGAGGCCAAAGTAATACTTCCCATCATTATACAACAGGGGCAGACATTTGGTGACAGAGGCCAAAGTAATACTTCCCATCATTATACAACAGGGGCAGACATTTGGTTACAGAGGCCAAAGTAATACTTCCCATCATTATACAACAGGGGCAGACATTTGGTTACAGAGGCCAAAGTAATACTTCCCATCATTATACAACAGGGGCAGACATTTGGTTACAGAGGCCAAAGTAATACTTCCCATCATTATACAACAGGGGCAGACATTTGGTGACAGAGGCCAAAGTAATACTTCCCATCATTATACAACAGGGGCAGACATTTGGTTACAGAGGCCAAAGTAATACTTCCCATCATTATACAACAGGGGCAGACATTTGGTTACAGAGGCCAAAGTAATACTTCCCATCATTATACAACAGGGGCAGACATTTGGTGACAGAGGCCAAAGTAATACTTCCCATCATTATACAACAGGGGCAGACATTTGGTTACAGAGGCCAAAGTAATACTTCCCATCATTATACAACAGGGGCAGACATTTGGTTACAGAGGCCAAAGTAATACTTCCCATCATTATACAACAGGGGCAGACATTTGGTGACAGAGGCCAAAGTAATACTTCCCATCATTATACAACAGGGGCAGACATTTGGTGACAGAGGCCAAAGTAATACTTCCCATCATTATACAACAGGGGCAGACATTTGGTTACAGAGGCCAAAGTAATACTTCCCATCATTCTACAACAGGGGCAGACATTTGGTGACAGAGGCCAAAGTAATACTTCCCATCATTATACAACAGGGGCAGACATTTGGTTACAGAGGCCAAAGTAATACTTCCCATCATTATACAACAGGGGCAGACAGCCCAAGTGACACTTAGCAAACATTCAAAATCCACTACCGACAATAATGACTGAACCATAATTTCTTGTTTTACTGATATCTATTTGTTTTATAAGTTGATTGAGGTTTTGTGTATTTACGGTTTTACTGTGGGTGTATATAAATTCGTAAACCAAACGAATTCGTACCCCTAGAAATGAGCAATTCCTTTTGGGCTCCTTGATCCTGGTAGCAGTCGAGATGGAGATTGGATATGTATATTTAACAATAATACTAGGTGAAGGTACATAAAGTGATGATGATTTTCATTCAATAACTTTGAATGATGCAATTATGCATTAGGTACGTTTATGCAATATACACAATAGTCCAGCTTTATGTGGGTGTCTTAATGCAATGATTGCGAGGTGATAAATCTGTTTCCTGAAATATCAATAGCCTCTGTTTTGTCCTCTATTCCTATGCGATGAATGAACTGCTCCACCGTGACATCACACAACACATTATAGCAAGAGAATCGCGATAAACATAGCCGTCTGAAAAGTGTGGTTGGAAACCTATCCAACGATAATACTGTCTAAACAAGGCAATTTTAGATTTGTTTGATTGTTGTTTAATGCCGTCACACTCAGCAATATTCCAGCTATATGAGTCTTGACCAGACAATCCAGTAATTGACATCATGAGCATCGATCCACGCAATTAAGAATACAATTACAAGCATCAACCATCAAGTCAGCGAGTCTGACCACCCGATCCCGTTAGTCGCCCCTTACGACATGCATGGGTTGCTGGAGACATTTAGCGTTTCGAAGTTTCCAGCTTTAGGGGTACAAATTCGTTTGGGTTAGGAAATTACTATCTGAGCCATTAAGTGAGGGCATATTTTACTGTTCCACTGTCCCATTAAAGCAGATTTGCCATAGTTTTCCAGATGTTTGTTTGGAATAGATCTGACTACAGGTGTGACTAAAACCGTTATCACCTGCCTCAAATTACACGTCTATGCATCAAATACCCGAGACAGACGCTCATATCAGCCGTCTTAGAATACACTGTCATTACAACTGCAAAACAATTACACCGTGATAGTTCTCTCTGAATCTTTCTTTACAATGTGGAATTCCCTCCCTTGTTTTGACACGGCTGCTAGAATTACTCCCATGCTTTCCAATATCAGAGATATGGGCGCGATACCTACTGCTAAAGTACATAACAGTATAAATCTGAATAACCCATGAGTTCGGATGGTGAATGACTTAATAGCCCCAAACATGAATAGAAATATGGCAACGCCTCCTGAAAATGCACTTAGCGTATTGACCACTGGATGTACTGACAAGGGGCACATCGGAACAAGAAGAATATTCAGTGACGTCACTGGCATGAAAGCCCACGCCAACACCATGACACCGATCCCGAGTTTGTATCTTATAGGAATCTGTTTGCTTAGGAACGCGAGGGATACGCCTTGAATCCATCGCTTCCGCTGTTGAATAAAATCCATGACTGAAAACGTAGACTTTTCCCACATTTCACCTTCTACGTATCCAAATTTGTACCCTTCCTTCCACGCCATGAGGGCAAAGAAACAGTCTTCAGCTAGGCTTCCTTCTGGACCAAAGTCAAAAGAAACCTTTTTCTCAGCGCTGGCATTCGCTACAATAAACGAACCCTTCCAGCTGAAAACAGGTTTGTGTAGCTGGCCAAGGGTGAATCTCAAATTGCCATAATCTCCACCCACTCGGATTAGATCGGCTAAAGTCGTAATCCAACATACGACCGAATCGCTTGCGTATGTGATAACTCCTTGTCCAAACTCATACTCCCCTGAACGGATAAAGTTCAACACTCCTGCGAGTGAAGACTCAGTGAGCAGAGTCTCCTCGTCTAAATGGACTATCCAATCACTCTCTTTCAAAACAGTGACGTCATCTTCTAGCGAGTACTGCAATGCACGTGCTTTGAATAAACTCTCCCGTGATGTCTTGTACCACTTTGGCACAAGCAGTTCTCTCACGTTCAGTAATCCAGTGATGGATATTGGGTTATCCGTCACAACTTCAAAGGTATAATTCTGCAGTCCTGCCTTTGAACACAGTTCGATATTTCTTCTGAGGTTTCTCTTCACTAAATCTGGGTACGTGCCTCGTGTGACCACCCGGAAGCATATTGACCCGTGTGTCAGTGACGTCACAACCCTGGAAGGAACAGGATATGTGTTGCAAAATATTATCCCGAAGAAGTTACTTAGCATTATTGGTAGCGGAATCAATGTCAGGGTCCGTAGAATATACAAAAGTATTGTTGGTACCTTGCCATACTGTGAATATGGGTCAACATTATTCAGGGGTGTCCTTGTGAAGGGGAGAGCACCCGATGCCGAAAACACGATGAACAGAATAATAAGGAGTAGAGCCAGTGTGAGAAAGTGTTTCAGCCGACTTTTCGTTGTCTTCATCCAGGATTCCAAAGAATCTGCAAAAAATAAGTGACAGGTTTTTTGTTTATTTGTTTGTTTGTTTAACTCCGCACATAGCATTATTCCAGCTATATGACGGCGGCCTGTAAATAGTCGATTCTAGACCAGACAATGACGTCATGAGCATTAATCCACGCAATTGCGATATCTGACACCAATGAACAACAGCAAGCTTGACCACCCGATCCCTTAGTCGCCTCTTACGACAAGCATGGTTAAAATGTTAACCTAGATCTTCACGGGTTGATAAGTGTAAGCGATAGAGAATACATGCATGGAGGAAGGTTATTTTGTGCATACAAAACGAAAAACTTAAAATGCAATCTTAGTGACATACACCATCTGTAAAACTTTGCATTTGTACGTCATTGTTTGTTGTTTAACGCTGCAGTCAGGAACATTCCAGCCATGTGATGGCGATATGCAAAGTATCAAGCCTGGACCAGACAAACCAGTGATTGATAGTATGAGCAATGGCCCACGACGTCTGTCTAAACTGACATGCAATTAAGCAACTCACATGACCTGACTCGCCTCTTACGATAAGCTTGATTGCTGAGGACCTATTCTAACCCCTATTTGGTTGTATATGAGCTTGCATAGTAAAACTCCGTTTGTCCAGAAACCCTACCTCCAAGGCGATTAGTGGTAGACAACATTCAAACTGTCGGATGATACTGTAACAGCGGGTCTCACCTACTGTAACCACTGTACCTAGTTTACAGTTAGCTGTCACAAGCATGGACGTACTGGCACCACACTGAGACAAAAGTCGAGTGAATACTAGGTTTTGGTATTGGAGGTTTAAAATCTATCACAATATTTAACAATGCACAATGCCGTATTGCGATACGCATCACGATATATTGTATAATTCTAAATTTTGAATTTAGAAGCAATTTGAAACACAAGTGTATGAATTAAAGTTCATAAATGAAACAAAAACAAGTTGCTGGTACAACGTAATGTTTACCGTATTTTCTTGTGTATAATGCGCAATTAATTTGTGCATCATACAAGTTATAATGAGTTGTAATGTTTTTTCCCTAACCGTGACATACCACCTGAAATAGCATGTCATAAATCTGTACTGAAGTACGCAATTTACTCATGTAATTACACTGTCTGGTTATAAAAAGGGTTCGTTGTATATCTGGACAAAACCCATGAAGATCCGGGTTAGAATAGGTCTTCAGCAACCCATGCTTGCCGCAAAAGGCGACTATGCTTGTCGTAAGAGGCGACTAACAGGATCAGGTGGTCAGACTCGCTAACTTTGTTTATGCATGTCATCGTATCCCAATTACGTGGATCAATGCTCATGATGTCAATCACTGGATTGTCTGGTCCAGATTCGATTATTTACAGACCACCATCATATAGCTGGAATATTGTTGAGTTCGGCGTTAAACAACAACCAAACAAATTATGTCTGTAATTTATTTTATTAATTTTATTAGAAATTTCATTTAATATTGTTGGTGAAGTGTGTGTGGTGATCGGTAGATCACACAACTCACCGTTATTTATTGCTAACTTAATCAGTCACAGCGGCCAGAAGATTAGTAAATATCCCTTGATAATGAGTATATCACACTACTTCAACCACACTAAAAATGTGTCAATATGTAAACACATACAAGACATGTTCAGGAATGTGTTTCAATTCAAAACGTATTGAGAATTTAAATACCTTTAAACATGTTTAATAATGATGTGAATTTTCATAAAGCTATAAGTCAAATATGGATGAGACGTATATTATATTGAAATTAGATGTGCACATCAGATTCACGGGTACTTGCATAATACATATATACCACCAGGACTTACAACGAACTTGGCACAATATTAACATAAAGATGTACAAAATTTAAATAATCCATGCGAACAGTGGTGATAATGAAAGTATATTTGATCACTACTTAGCCTTTTTTAGTTAGTGATGAGAGGCCTCAAAGTATAATAATATACTAACTTATTAGTTAAGTCTGCTAAAATGTTAGTGGAAAGTGAATTTCACTAAGTTAGCAAACTTTACAATCTATTTCTCTGTAGTGCATTGTAACTCGTCTACCCCGTACAATGATGGAGTGAGCAGTAAGTAAAGCTTATTGATGCTCCATATATTCGATTGTTTAGTTCTAGTTATAGAATTGTTCCCTAATCACACAAATTTAATATTGAAAAAAGTTCTTTTATTCATTATAAGTTTAAAAGTCAGTCAAAATCTGTTGAACATCTTTTGGAAACTAGCACATTTCTATCTGGCTAAATTTAGACTTGGAATACAGATCTTAGAGTGACATTGGTTAACTTTGAAGGAATTTGATATTTACAAAGTCCCCAATTAAAAACCAGGGACTTTGTAAATATCAAATTCCTTCAAAGTTAACCAATGTCACTCTAAAATTAGCTTTAGTATTGTATGTGCTTGTTTTGTTGTGTTGCATGTGGTGGGCTTACTGTGTTGTGTTGCATGTGTTGTACTTGAAATGTTGTGTTTGTTGTGTTGTACTTGCTAAGATGTGTTTGCTGTGTTGTACATGCTGTATTGTTTGCTGTGTTGCGTTTGCTGTATTGTGTTTGCTGTGTTGTACATGCTGTATTGTTTGCTGTGCTGTACTTGCTATGTTGTGTTTGCTGTGTTGTACTTGCTGCGTTGCGTTTGCTGTGTTGTGTTTGCTCTTATACTTGCTGCATTGTGTTTGCTGTGTTGTACTGTACTTGCTATGTTGTGTTTGCTGTGTTGTACTGTACTTGCTATGTTGTGTTTGCTGTGTTGTACTTGCTGTGCTGTGTTTGCTGTGTTGTACTGTACTTGCTATGTTGTGTTTGCTGTGTTGTACTTGCTGTGTTGTGTTTGCTGCGTTGTACTTCCTGCGTTGTTTGCGGTGTTGTGTTTGCTGCGTTGTACTTGCTGTGCTGTGTTTGCTGTGTTGTACTTGCTGTGCTGTGTTTGCTGTGTTATACTTGCTTGTTGTGTTTGCTGTTATACTTGCTGTGTTGTACTTGCTGTGTTGTACTTGCTGTGTTATACTTGCTGTGTTGTGTTTGCTGTGTTGTACTTGCTGTGTTGTACTTTCTGTGTTATACTTGCTGTGTTACACTTGCTGTGTTGTACTTGCTGTGTTGTGCTTGCTATGTTGTGTTTGCTATGTTATACTTGCTGTGTTATACTTGCTGTGTTGTTATGCTGTGTTGTACATGCTGTGTTGTACTTGCTATGTTGTGTTTGCTGTGCTGTGTTTGCTATGTTGTACTTGCTGTGTTATACTTGCTGTGTTGTAATTGCTGTGTTGTACTTGCTGTGTTGTACTTGCTGTGTTGTGTTTGCTATGTTGTACTTGCTATGTTTTACTTGCTGTGTTGTACTTGCTGTGTTGTAATTGCTGTGTTGTACTTGCTGTGTTATACTTGCTGTTGTGTACGTGCTATGTTGTACTTGCTGTGTTGTGTTTTGCTGTCTTGTACTGTACTTGCTATGTTCTGTTTGCTGTGCTGTACTTGCTATGTTGTGTTCCCTGTGTTGTACTTGAAATGTTGTGTTTGCGAGGTTCTGTTTGCCATGTTGTATTTGCTGTGCTGTACTTGCTGTGTTGTAATTGCTGTGTTGTACTTGCTGTGTTGTACTTGCTGTGTTGTGTTTGCTATGTTGTACTTGCTATGTTTTACTTGCTGTGTTGTACTTGCTGTGTTGTACTTGCTGTGTTATACTTGCTGTTGTGTACGTGCTATGTTGTACTTGCTGTGTTGTGTTTTGCTGTCTTGTACTGTACTTGCTATGTTCTGTTTGCTGTGCTGTACTTGCTATGTTGTGTTCCCTGTGTTGTACTTGAAATGTTGTGTTTGCGAGGTTCTGTTTGCCATGTTGTATTTGCTGTGTTATACTTGCTGTGTTGTAATTGCTGTGTTGTACTTGCTGTGTTGTACTTGCTGTGTTGTGTTTGCTATGTTGTACTTGCTATGTTTTACTTGCTGTGTTGTACTTGCTGTGTTATACTTGCTGTGTTGTAATTGCTGTGTTGTACTTGCTGTGTTGTGTTTGCTATGTTGTACTTGCTATGTTTTACTTGCTGTGTTGTACTTGCTGTGTTGTACTTGCTGTGTTATACTTGCTGTTGTGTACGTGCTATGTTGTACTTGCTGTGTTGTGTTTTTCTGTCTTGTTCTGTACTTGCTATGTTCTGTTTGCTGTGCTGTACTTGCTATGTTGTGTTCCCTGTGTTGTACTTTAAATGTTGTGTTTGCGAGGTTCTGTTTGCCATGTTGTATTTGCTGTGCTGTACTTGCTATGTTGTGTTCACTGTGTTGTACTTGAAATGTTGTGTTTGCTATGTCCCTTCAAAACAAAATCATGGCAGGGTTGGGCAGTCTCATCCATTGTTACCCAGCTTCCATTACCCAACTCCCCTGGGAGCATTATGTGAAGCTCGTTGCTTGTGAACCAAATAAGACAAGCTCACATCGTGTAGTTCTGATCTCACGATGTCACGATTACCGCCTTGATGATGATCTGTGTAGAAAAAAGGGCCCAAACAGTGAATAGTTATGAAAAAGATCTGATCCTTGGTCCTTGTTTGCCGATGAAAATGTATGAGAAATGCACTTTTACATGAAAATTCTTTGAAATACGTGTACGGGAGATCTGTCATGGTCTTTTGCTACTAAACGTACTTCGGATAGAATGATGTCATTGATAAAGACTGCTACTGTATGCGTTTGACAGGGCGAAGGTTACATATCTCCACGTCACATGTTTTCGAGCCCCCAAGCAATAGGTAGATCTAATCAAGGTAGACGCTTCAACACCCGCTGAGGACATCAAAGTGTTGGCTACTAGTCGCTGACTTTATGTTAAGAATCAAGCTACAAGAGGTAAGATATTCAATATGTTATGAAAACATACCTCAAAATTATTTTTTTTACTAAAACACATTAGTAGGCCTTATGGATGGGGCTCGAAGTCATGTGACGGTAACAAGATGGCGCCTTATCACCTTGGCGAGGCATTATCACTATAAAATTAACAAATCATGGTCAAATCATGTTAACAGAAATAAATGTTCTCAAATGTAAGACTTAATTTGAGTATATTGGGATTGTTATTAGACACGAAATCAGAAATTCTTCTTAGGGGCTCGAAAACCTATAACACGGGGGAATATTTAGCCTTTCCGGGCCTGAAGCCTTCCACTAGTAAGATTCCCTGACGGTGGCGGAACAGCGTATCTTGATATCTAGTTAGGTCTTATATAAGAGGTTTAGTCACAGATTGATGTGTACCCATGTATTCCTTTTCTTGTAATTTTCGGTCTGTACTTACATTTTCTATTTTTCGTTGTCATGTTTCAATGCGATTAGTCGTCACCTTGACCTTCGGTAGAACAGGGGAAGTAACCCAGAATGGAGAACTATAGTTAGAGAGTTCAATGCGTACATAAAGACGATCGCCAAGCTTTAACAACAATTAAGAGTAAAACCACAGGAATAGGACATAGCGCTGGCGTTCTTCTTGTATTGAATCTGTGTCAGGCTGCCAGTGATGAGATGCGGATGTAAGACCAACTATATATATGTATAATATAAAAAATAATCAGCATCCTGTGCCTGTGTTTGGACGCTCCGGGGGCAGTGGTTCGTTAATAAGGCAGAGGCACCAAGTCGATTTACCATTTTCTGACAGAATGTGTAAATGTTGTGTATATAGGTGATAGCCTGGGCTGATCATTGAATCAGAACTGGTCACTAGATCATGCACAAAGTGTTCTGGGGGCGGTCGGGTAGACGTGGTTAAAGCGTTAATTAGCTCGTCACGCCGAAGACCCGGGTTCGATTCACGACAAGGGTACAATGTGTGAAGCCCATGTCTGGTGTTCCCCGCCGTGATATTGCTAGAATATTGCTAAAAGCGGCGTAAAACCATACCCACTCATTCAAGGTGTTCTTAAAAATAAGATGATATGTGGTTAAAAATAAATTGTTGGGTTCCTCCCATCTGTAAAACATAAAAGTTCATTAGGCGGACGGGGATCGAACCCACGACCTTCCGCTCTCCGGGCAGATGCGGTTGGTTGGTTGGTTGGTTTGTTGTTTAACGCCGCACTCAGCAATAATCCAGCTATATGACGGCGGTCTGTAAATAATCGAGTCTGAACCAGACAATCCATGCAGTGATTAATGTCATGAGCATCGATCCACGCAATTTGGATCGATGACATGCATCAACCAAGTCAGCGAGCCTGACCACCCGATCCCGTTAGTCGCCTTTTACGACAAGCATAGTCACCTTTTACGGCATGCATGGGTTGCTGAAGACCTATTCTACCCCGGGTCTTCACGGGTCCGGGCAGATGCGGTATCCACTGTCCTCAAGGAGGCCATGACACAACATAGAATCAAGTTATTTGAGAAGACTCGCGACTTGAAAACATAGAGAAAATCAAAGCGACAGGGCGGTATAATGGCAGGATTCACATATCTGCACTATTTTAATACTTGGCCACAAACGTGTGACAATGGCATCCCAAAATATAAGTATATTGAAAGGCTCATTAAAGTTGTTCTGACCAAACATAGATATCCATTCACATAACTCTGAAATCTGCACAAAAAGTGTGGCCCTTCTCCAGAGAAAACGGGGCATTTTGTAGACCACGCCTAACTAATTTGCGTAAGTTAAATGGTATACACGTGTAGTTTTATTCACTGATGATTTAACTTCTGTTCATATATTTGCTACTGATTTCAGAGACAACCTTTTTATTATAATGTATATGTAAAGTAACTTGTTACATATACCAAAGGAGAAAAAAAGGGTTGACATGTTTCATGGACATCGTGGACAGTTTCACAATATATCAGTTTGTCCGGCTCATAAACCAAAAGGGTAAGACACGTACGTTCTTCCTTTCTGTTTAAAATTATTTTGTAGAGAAACCGTTATTCAAAATTACATGGCAAGAGTGAAAAGGTGCACATACTTTTTTTACGTAATTGTGTAAGTTACATGGGAACTTTGGCTCAGTATCAAAATACTCCACATATGTGAACAGCCAGAATAAACCATTCGTGTCACTGAGTATGAATCAGACCTCAGAAAATAAAACTGACACGTGCTAAATTAAAAAATCTGAGTCGTATTCTACTTTGCTTGATATTTAAAACTCACAACTGTTCATTAACATATACTCTTTAAAAAAAGAAACGCAAAGCCAGATTTGTGTGAGGTAGGAAAACACGAGGAACCGTTCAAGATATTGAGCCAAAAAGTTGTGAAGAGAACACTTGTTGATCGTAGTCATCTCAGTTATCGGTACATAGGAAAAGACCAAGGTGAAGGTTAGCTACCATCAATAACGCGTATTTCCCCCGTTGAAATCGATAGCGGCTTGGAATCTCCTGTCCATGGAAGAGACGAGTATGCGAATCACATCCTGGAAAATGGTACCCCACTCGGCCTGCAGCGCAAAAGCCAACTGCTGCAACGTCTGGGGTTGTGGTTCACGTCGGCAGAGCCGTCCAACCAATTCATCACACAGTCTCTATATCGGGTTAAAATCCGGGGATCTGGAGGGCCAGGGGAGAACATCAACGTTGTTGTTGTGTAGACAGGCTATTGTGATCCGTGCTGTATGCGGCCTAGCGTTGTCCTGCTGGATTGCATCGTTGATGTATCGTGGAGCAGTACGTAAGATTGTCCTGGATATGGACCAAACCTGTCCTACCATGATGGGAGATAGCCGCCTACATCATAACGCTACCCCCACCAAACCTGTCCATTTCCTGTAAGCAGTTGCGTTCTCCTCGACGTCTGTAGACCCGTGCTCTTTCATCCCCTCGACGGAGGAGAAATCCGGTTATTTGAAATGCGGTTGGGGTGGCTGTGGTCGTCCTTTCACGCAGGTGGCGCAGTCGGATGTATCGATCTTGGACGGTAAAGGTTACTCTTGGTCGTCCCGAACTTGGGCCGATCACGTGCTGACCCAAGCTGCTGAAACCGATCCCATAGCCTTGTGGTGGTGCTGGGCGCTACATTGAAAATTCTGATCAAGATTCCCCTGCCTGCAAAGCGGCCTATGACGTTGTTTCTTTGCACTTCTGTTAATCTTGGCATGTTGTTGAACTGTCACTGTTCGATTGACGCAGATGCCAGGCAATCAAAAACCCTGCACGTTAATACCTCTTATAATGCTGCTGCACGTGCAGTACGTGCAGCTCCATGGCGCTTTTGTGAATGCAATGGGGGCGTTTTTCCGAATCGTACGTGTTTCCCGACTAATGGCTTGCATGTCCATGTTGTGATCATTTTGATCCGGGAAATTTACCACTGACACTATAACACATTAAACCCCGCTAATTTTGCTTTCATGGCCCAAAATATCCGTATTGCGTTTCTTTTTTTGAAGAGTATACTTATATTATAATCATACGTTTGAAGTGCATATGCATCTGATTCGTTAGCAATTATATAAATCCAATCTCAAACATGCACAGTTACTACGAATGGAGAACTCCAGATAACTTTTTGAGCAATTGAGTTTTTACTCTAGGGTTTCTATTTTAATTGGGTTATTACATCTTTCTCCTAGTGTAACTAATATCTTTTTACTCAAATATTCATCACTCTATTGGGTATTTCCCCAAAAGAGTGAACATTATAAGATTTAAAAAAAATGAATTAATGTTTTAGTAGATGTACATAACCATAATAACTGTTCTAAACATATAGGCTTGACTCGGAAAGTAAATTAGCTCGTAATTGTGTTCAGGAAATTAGCTCCTTTGTACGCATGCTGAAAAAGCTTAATTGGATATTCACGCGTGAAGTTTTTTTATACATTTGAGTTTTTCATTTGATACATGCGTTTCTGTACGCAGGTTAATGAAAGTAATTTGGTTTTGAATATTTTTTGGGGTATTTTACGCAAATACTCTGCTTATCTGTAGCTCTGTTACGAATGTATTTGTAGTTATAATATTTGTATTTACATCCCCGCCACGACTACTGATCGTGTGGTGTATCACGTCTTTGTTTTAGCACTATGCTGTATACTAATTGTATATCGTCTGACCTTGTGTTGTTCTGTTCCGATGTCCTATATTTCCCCATGCATCTAGTATAGTCATTAAACAGTTCTGTGTTTGTTTATCGTCACTCAGCCATTAATATTGCAGGAACCACATTAACAGTTTTGTCATTTCCATGTATCCGAAAAAGTTTGATATGCTCTTGTATATACAAGTCCACATTCCAAATATATCCTCGGTCAATTATGTCGCCAAAATGAAACCTGCTTCGCAACTGAATCTGCCATGTGGGTAAGGACATTCTTCAACAAGGAATGACGACTGGGGTATCTCCTGTTAAACAATACATACAATCGTGTACTTACAAAGCTGGCTACAATTCTATAATAAGACTTCTTTACAAGGAACTTCAATCAAAAACGCTCTTGAACAAATTACACACTATGGGTGTTTAACTCGTGACTAAATGGAAAGCATGTGCATTCACTCATGGGGTTCTCTCAATGCCGGCTCTTATTGTTTAAGGTATGGAGGCAGTGTGATAATCTCTAAAACAGCAGCTGGTTGGTTTGTTAAATGCTATAGTCCATATCTTAATTGTACAACGTAATAAGTGAGTGTTGTTTTACGCCGCCAATATTCCATCAATATCACAGCGGGCGATACCAGAAATGGGCTTCACACATTGTACCCGTGTTAGGAATCGAACCCGGTTGTTCGGCGTGACGGCAGTAACGAAACACCGAAATACATATGTACATCAATTTATTTCATAGACACATCCATATACATACACTCTTCAAAAAAGGAAACGCACAGGTAGTCTGTTGTTCACTGAACCTGACTACACAAAAAAGCCGGTATATAAATTGGCACTTGTTATTGTCAAATGTTGGTAGCCAGATATTCGACAAACGGTGCGTCAAACGAAGACATTGTCGATTTGCAGTGTCCTAAACAGCATTGTTTTCACCCATGTTAAAAATGTCATGGAGGAAAACAGTAAAGCAAAATGCATGTTTAAGTTATGGCATTCGTAACTCGTGGTAGTGGCTATAAAAAGGCAAGCATAAGCCAATAATTTGTCATTCAATTGTCAACATTTTTCAAGGTAATTTTTTTGCCGTCGAGATGGAAGAAAACGTGTTTATCGTCGTCAAAATGAGCGTTTTGCCCCCAGTGTGTACGTGAATTCGACAATTTCGGTGGCGGTAGTGTCATGGTATGTGTCTCTGTGTCACCTACACCACGAGATCTGACTTGGTTGTACGTCAACGTCAGAACACGCCGCAGACAATCCCACAACTGGCCAACGCGTTACAAGCAAAACGGCACAGAATTACGCAGGACAGAATTCGTACACTTATCCAGTCAGTGCCGAGGAGATGCAGAGCCGTGATTGCTGCCCGGGGCGGTCACACGAGATACTGAGTTCAGCGCAACGTTGTGTCCTTATGTGACATGACAATGAGCAGTTTTCAATGCCTTTGTACAACAACAGCATGTGACTATCGAGCTCCCAAATTTCATATTTGTCTCTATGATATTAAATTAACTATATCGACTTTATTTGGTGCAATAAATTCACTAAAAATCTAACTGTGCGTTTCTGTTTTTGAAGAGTGTATTACAGTAGTTCACGACGAGGTGAGAGACGGAGTCCGCATACTGGAGTGGACAAGTTTTATGTTGTCAAGTGGACACACGTTTCTCTTCTTAATTTCAAGGTCATGGTCATGGTCAAGTTCATATTTCTTCTTTTTGGTTTTAGTTTGCCACCAGCTTTAATTTGAATAATTGTCATTTCAGTGGCAAAACAAATAAAACATGTTTAAAATAAAATCTTGCGTTTAAATGTAAGGTTTTTTATTTTACGTTCATGGCATTTAACCAACATATATTTTTCTTGCATTTAGTTTTATTACACACCTAGTATGCATTCCTGGTAAATAGTTGGTTGGTTGGTTGTTTAACGCCCCACTCAGCAATATTCCAGCTATATGACGGCGGTCTGTAAATAATAGAGTCTGGACCAGACAATTCAGTTATTAATATCATGCCTATCGATCCACGCAATTGGGGTCGATGACATGCATCAAAACCAAGTCAGCGAGCCTGACCACCCGATCCCGTTAGTCGCCTCTTGGTAAACAGTAGAAACTGGCATGGAATCATCATGGACCTTTATTTTCAAGTTGAACTTCAACTCGGTAACTTGAGACAGTGCGACACGCACTAGAAGGGGGTGATGTAACAACTGAATTAACAATGTCAGTATCGGTTGTGACCACCATTGGTGCCCCGGCGTTGAGACAGACGAGGCAACGGCAACGCATTGAAGACTCCAGATGATTGAAAACAGCCTGTGGGATATTGTTGCAGATGTCAACCAAAGAATGGCCCATCTGAGCAAGCGTTTCCTGTTGCCTCTTGTCCTGTCGTAGGCGTCACCCAATCTCTTCCCATGGTCAGACGTTACGTCCCTGCACAAAGGAAAGAACATGACCTCGAACGATGTCGTCCCGGTAGCGTACGCCATTCAAATTGCCAATAACACTGATGAGTTGTGTTCTCCCCATACCATTATACTTTCACCCCAAAAACGTTCACCCCCAAAACGGACCACGTGGGGGTGACGCAAGCGTTGGCAAAACGTTCTCTTTGACGCCTGTAGACTCTTGCACGGCCATCCGAGCTGTGAAGATGAAACATGGACTCATCTATGATCAGTACACGGGCCCATTCTTGTCTTCAGAACCTCAGACTCTGTCTACATCAAGCTAGGCGTGTCAGACGATGATATGGAGGCAAAAAAACAGCGTATCGCTGGACATCGGGGCCGGGTTTGTGATTCTTCACCTGATTGCGTATGGTTCTACAGCTAGTTGTTCTCAACCCTCAATTTTGGCAGTTTGGCATCCATTCCGTAGATGGGCCGAGCGAATATGGATGTCTTGTTGACGTGACGCCACACGTGGACGACCGGCCCGTGGAAAGTCCCGAGTGTTACCCTGATGTAGACAACTTCTTCAAAAACGTGATATTGTGTCTCTATGAACATTAAAATGTCTGGCAACTTCGTTTTTCACCACTCCTGTTTGCAGGATACCAACGGCGCGAGGTGGCAGTGCGTCAGCGTTATTTACAATCATTATATGTTGTTCGTATCATGCTCACAACACGCAAACATCCAGCTTGTCCGCCGTGCATGAACGTGCAAATTGTGAATCACGACCTTAAAGTCGAGATTTCTTCATGCATATGTACTTTGAAACATGCATTATTTAATTTCAGAATACATTTATTTTTACTGAACTTTATATGAAGCACAGTTAGTTTTTTTCCGTGTGCATAGCTCTTGTCTGTCACACAGACCCCGAAACAAATAAACTTACAGGTCTATAATAGTGAACATGTCTCGATTACTGCAGTGTGAAAATGAAGAACGTCTCTTGGTTACTTTTTATTATATTTTTTTACAATGAATTAACAAACTGTTTTCTGTAAAATCTGTTCATTTCCCTGTAGGGCGAGGGATAAATCTCATTACAATTAATTGCGACACAACGAAGATTATCATAAGTTATTTCACCTCTCACTCAAATAGTGTTTGTTTGTTGTTTAAGGCCTCACTCAGTAATAGTCTAGATTTATGAGGCCGGTCTGTAAATAATCGAGTCTGGACCAGACAATCCAGTTACTGAAGACCTATTCTAACCCGGATCTTCACGGGTGATTCAAATAGTGACATGACTTGTTTGCTGACAAAGGAGCCGCATTTGACTTGAAGAGTAGATTTAATTTCATTTACTGTTACATTGCTCAAAATGCAATTTCGTAGTGTTTGAAAGTGTTACCTTACTATTGACAATGCAAGAATATCCTAATTATTATCTTAGTGTGATGAAACTTGTCGATTATAACAAAACACATCGGACATATTTCGAAATACAACAGTTAAGAAATCGTACAGTACAGCTCATATTCAACGAACAAAATGATTATCTTACCACGTCGCTGCATATACATGCATACACTACAGTGGGATATGGCGGTGATGGCAGGGAGATAGAAAGAAGGTGCTTCAAGAAATTACGTAGATTTAACCCTGAGACATTATGCAGCGCTAGTAGCCTTCTCTCATGGAAATACAGTAAACTACGGTTATCCCGTACTCAATGGGAGCACTAATGTGTTCCTTATAACCGTAGTTTGTTATAAGCATATATACAGCAAATGGCTGGGGGCCCCCAAAAGATCGTCTTATCCGTCAGTTAGTTATAAGCGTGTTTGTTATGAATATAGCGTACTGTAGGATGATATCCATATTGAACAACACACATCATACATACATATATATCTGCTGCTGGCATTCAAACACATAACATGCACGTAGTGGATTTCGTTGTCCGCACATAACCCAGGGTGGCTGTGTTTAGGCTCTCAGCACTTTTTTATATTTGCTGCCACCTTTTGATATTTGATTGAATAATTTTCTTGTAGCATAACTTAAAAATGAATAAATAACTGTTCCACAAATAATGTTTTGTTGCTTAATGTTGTGAGGCCTTTTGCCAATCCTCCACTGCCGATGTCTGTGGAAGTCATGGAATAAGACACATTAATATGTCGTTAGTTTTACCCTCAGCTACCGCCAACTTCTGAAGTTTTGTGTCAAGATTCAGAAGGTCCAGTGCGAAGATTGTATTACTTCCTTTTATAGTAAGGAGAGATACACTGCTGCCATAAAGACGGAACTTGTGGACTTTCTCTCTGACATATTTCAGTTTGGTTACGTTGTTCTTGGCGACAGAATGTTCATAGAGGTATTGATCAGAGAAATAATACAATACCTCGCCCAGGGGATCCCATGTCAAGTTATCAATGATCGCACCTTTAGTGATCGGTGTCACATTCGTTCCATAGTAGCTGAAAGATGTCAACTCATCATCGAAACTTACATAAACTGTTGTAAATCGAGGACTAACGGTAACTGATCTATGACGAGTGATGCTCATGAAAAGTATCTTCAGTGCTGCCCCATTGTCGTTAACACGGTACACAATATACTTTTTTACTAAACGACCTGTCATAAAGACAAGTGTTCTCTGTTGATCGACCACCATCTGTGCAGGAACATTTCGAACAATAGTGGGGCTTCTTTTATCCTTGGTGTAGGAGAGTACCTGTCTGTGCGTGGACACCAGCAACTTCCCTGGTATTTCCACATGGGCTATGTCTCGTACAGACTGCAGCTGGATCTCCTTGTATGTCCTGACGGATTTGTTGTGGGGCAGCAGCACATACAGGTCAGATTTGTCAGGGGTGACGGGAAAGAACAGTACTCGTTTTCCACCCTCCTTGAACAAATGTATTTGTTCCTGATTGTCTGTCCCTGAAACGTTTAAAATGTGCGTGTGGACATAAGCTCGTTATGTCGAAACCATTAGAAACACTAAACACAACACAGGTACTATAAGTACTATATTTGATGTTGATATACTTTGCTCTAAGAAACAACTTATATATTTATGGAAATATTAACTATCATACAAAAATTATATACTTGTATTAAAAATTATATACATGTATTAATAGTAATAAATGTCGCTAGTACCTTGGCTGTACTTACTCAGAACACATCGGACGCCTTTGGTCCGAGTAAGGATGAGGCGTGAGAATGGCGGGCATTCCTGACCACTAGTTGGTGTCCATTTGCTCTTTCCCTGGCAAACATTCTCACAGATTCAATCTCTTTAAAATCAGATCTTAGTGCTCGCTACCGCTACACATATATGTCAGGCGACGTGGAACTGAAACCCGACCTGATACACTAGGGAAAACTAGGGACCCTGTTAACCAATCGCTACCAGACATAAGTGTGAAGGACTGAAAAAGCACTGTCCAGTCAACTAGAGTTAGTGAGCTCTAATATCTTGACAATGAGTGACACACTGACTACATTAAAGACCACAGTAGACAAAAACAACGCCAGTATAAACAGGAGTTAGAGAGCATACACAGAGAGAACAGCGATCTGAAGATTCTTGTCACAACTCAGGCCATCACCATTAGTGCTCTTGAAGATACACTTGTTAGAAGTGAGAATTATTCAAGACGAAATAACTTGATCCTATTCGGAATGGACATGGAAGAGAAAGAAGAACAGAGCGAAACAAAGGTGAAGGTCTTGAAGGAAGAACTTGATATGGAACACTATGATGACATTCAGTTGGACACAACTCACAGTCTTGGCACAAAACGTAACCATGGGGATCCACCTAGAATCATCATTAAATTTGTTGCAAGAGATGACAAGGTCGTGTGTTTTCTCAAGCAAGGGATAAACTTAAGCGCTCTTCCATCTTCCGGGTTTCAGAAGATTTTTCTTATAAGACTAGGGAAATGAGGAAAAAGCTATGGCCACATCTCAAAAGAGCTAGGGACGAGGGGAAAACAGCTTTCTTAAAAACAGACTATCTATATATAAATGGTCCCAAATTCTGTTTGGATGACATTACTGGGGAGTTGATTTCAGTAACTGCAGCTTGAAGGAATTTTGTTTTGTTTTGTTTTTAAATTTTGAATCGAAGACTTTGTAAAAAAAATTTTCAAGCGTAGTCTGTAATAGGATTCGCCATTTTGAAACAAGTGCCATAATACTCGAGAAAGTTGTTTTCTGATTGGCTAATGTCTACTTCCTTTTATTTTATTGCTTAGTTGATATCCGCGAAAGATCTTTCTGACGTGACTTGTAATGGCATTTCTTCAGATCTTTGATGCACCGGTAGCGAGCACTCAGATCTGATTTTAATGAGATTGTCACAGGTTATATTTTTTTAAAACAGACCGTGGTAGTGTGTTAATGTTGTAGTTAAGTGGTAGTGTGTATACACGTGGTAGTGTGTTAATGTTGTAGTGTCGTAATATAGTTGAGTGGTAGTGTGTATACACGTGGTAGTGTATTAATTTGGTAGTATCGTAGTGACGCTGAGTGGAAGTGTGTATACACGTGGTAGTGTGTTAATGTGGTAGTGTGTATACACGTGGTAGTATGTTAATGTGGTAGTATCGTAGGGAAGTTGAGTGGTAGTGTGTTAATGCGGTAGTGTGTATACATGATGTAGTAGGCTATAGTGTGTTAATGTTGCAGTGTAGTTGAGTGGTAGTGTGTATACATGTGGTAGTGTGTTAATGTGGTCGTGTAGTTGAGTGGTAGTGTTTATACACGTGGTAGTATGTTAATGTGGTAGTGTAGTTGAGTGGTAGTGTGTATACACGTGGTAGTATGTTAATGTGGTAGTGTAGTTGAGTGGTAGTGTTTATACACGTGGTAGTATGTTAATGTGGTAGTGTAGTTGAGTGGTAGTGTGTATACACGTGGTAGTGTGTTAATAGTGTAGAGTAGTTGAGCGGTAGTGTGTATACACGTGGTAGTGTGTTATTTGGGTAGTATCGTAGTGTAGTTGAGTGGTAGTGTGTGTATACACGTGGTAGTCTGTTAATGTGGTAGTGTCGTAGTGTAGTTGAGTGGTAGTGTGTATATACGTGGTAGTGTGTTAATGTGGTAGTGTCAAATTGTAGTTGAATGGTAGTGGGTATACACGTGGTAGTGTGTTAATGTGGCAGTATCGTAGTGTAGTTGAGTGGTAGTGTGTATATACATGTGGTAGTGCGGTAATGTGCTTTTGTGAATCAAGGGACTGGCCGTTGTAAATCTCATTGGCGTCTTGTGTCATATTCCAAATATCACATTGTCGGCACATTAAAATGAAATTTAAAATAAAACATATGAAGTAATTTTTTTTTAATTATTATTCGGTAGTCGCAATGATCGCTCATGAACAAAACAAACTCTATCCTGTCTAAATATGACTAAAAACAGGGGAAGGTATGAGGGGAAGAGGATGAGGGAGCGGAAAGTGGGGGATGGAGAGGAAGGAAAGCGAGGGCAAGGAAGTGGGGCGAAGGAAGTAGGTGGGGAGGAAGGAAGTTGACGGCGGGGAAGTGGAGCGAAGGAGGTGGGTGCTGGAGAGGAAGGAAGTTGATGGTAAGGAAGTTGGGCGAAGGAGGTGGGTGGACAACAAGGAAGAGAGGGCGATAGAGTTGAGAGGGTGGAGAGGAATGAAAGCGAAGTCAAAGAAGTGTGGCAAAGGTGGGTGATAGAGAGGAATGAAAGCGAGGGCAAAGAAGTGTGACGAAGGTGGGTGATTGAGAGGAAGAGGGCGAGGAAGTGTGGCGAAGGTGGGTGATTGAGAGGAAGAGGGCGAGGAAGTGTGGCGAAGGTGGGTGATTGAGAGGAAGAGGGAGAGGGCGAGAAAGTAGGGCGAAGGCGGGTGATTCAGAGGGAGGGGGCGAGGAAGTTTGGCGAAGGTGGGTGATTGAGAGGAAGAGGGAGAGGGCGAGGAAGTAGAGCGAAGGCGGGTGATTGAGAAGAAGGGGGAAAGGGAGAGGACGTGTGGCGAAGGTGGGTGATGGAGAGGAAGGAAGTTGACGGCAAGGAATTGTGGCGAAGGAGGTGGGTGGAGAAGAAGGAAGGTTTGGACGAGGAAGTGGGGCGAGGGAGGGTGATGGAGAGGAAGGAGGTTGACGGCGAGGAATTGTGGCGAAGGAGGTGGGTGGAGAAGAAGGAAGGTGTGGACGAGGAAGTGGGGCGAAGGAGAGTGATGGAGAGGAAGGAAGTTGACGGCAAGGAATTGTGGCGAAGGAGGTGGGTGGACAGGAAGGAAGAGAGGGCGACAGAGTTGGGCGAAGGGGGTGGATAGAGGGGGAGGGGGAGAAGGCGGGGAAGTGGGGCGAATGCGGGAGAGAAAGGTGTGTTTGTTTGTTTTCTGTTTATCGCCAGCTACATGTCGGCAGTCAGTAAATAATCGAGTCTGGACCAGATTGTCAAGTGATTTGACACCATTTGCATCGATCTTCACAATTGGGAAACAATAACATGTGTGATTGGGAGAAGGAGGGGGGGGGGGGGGGGGGGGGGGTAGAAGAAGGAGGGTGAGAGGAAGGGAAAAGGGACTATAGGTGAGAGGTGATAGAGGGCAACGCATAGGAGGATTGGTTGGGTCTTACCTGTGTTGAAGTCACTTCAAGAAGTTGTGTATAGTGCCCGGGTATTGTCTTACTGTTAATCTGACAAGTGAGACTGGTTGCTGAGAAAGAGAAAGCGGAACATCCAACAACCTGCCTACAGAGCATCTCACACATTGCTGGACCAAATGGCTGTCTCACGTGGTGCTGTAGGTCTGCGACGGGACAAGCTACATGTAGGCACACCAGGACAACACCGCACCAATACGTCATGTCGTCCAAACGTAGATGGAGATGTCTGAAAATGGTAGGGTTATCACAGGAAACGACGCCTCTTTACAAAGTTGGATAGTGAGCAGCGAGCGTGCATGATAGATGTAACATTTAGTTTATGCCATATTTCTTACATGTATGTGTTCAGTAACACAACAGTTGTGTAATACTTGTAACTCACCTGTGTGAGATGTGATGCTTCGTCTGCGGATGGAAATGGTCTACTGTTAGACTTGGGGTTGAAAACTCGAAACGTTTTGACTTTCGGAAATCTTTACTCCTTACTTCTACATGAATCATTGATCAGTTTTCACCAGTTTACAATCGAATTTTTGAAACTGATAAAAGACATCGCATACCTCTTCAGGGTCGTTTCTATAAACTAGATCGTTGTCTTTAGTATTGATTAACCAAATTACCAATTAACGATAGTCTGAGTGAAGTTTAATGGTCCTAATCCTTTTCAGTGTAATGTTATAATGAATAACAATTATATGATAAGAATATTATTTTTTTCTAGCACGATAGCAAAGTTTGTGAAAAGTCAAATGTGTTTGCTGCCCTTTGAATTTTATTTTATTTCACTGCTTCTTAGCCTCCTCACACACCATTGCCACAGCTATATGTGGCCATGTGTCATCGACTTCCCACATGTATACTAGACTCCTGACATGCTTCAGTCAATATCCACGGGTTTTTTTTGTCCCCGTGGCGTATATATAATTTATTATCGGTATAGAATCAGTCTTGAATATCGGTGTACAATCAATTATTCCTGTCATTGATACTTGATTTACTGGGCAATATTATTCCACTCAACTGACGTTACAAAGCATACTTGTTTATCAGTGGTATTGCCGCTTTGACCAGCATTTCAGACGGTCCACTCCCAATTGCCAGACAGACCAGTCAAGTGTGACCAGTGTAATTGCCTGGTCTCACCTTCTAATTAATGAGCTGCTCCCAACTGTGGGCATAGTATGCTACTCCAACTCGTAAGGTGATACAGATTAAGCAGATTGTGATTGTGTTTATAAGTTGCTTTTGATCTGTGTTGGGTTGCGTGTGTTTTATTAGCAAAGATTTAGAGAAGTTATTCCAATGATATAGAATACAGTAAACTCAGTGAAGATTAGCAAACAATGTTAAATACAATGTTAGGCAGAATAAGAACACATTAAATAGATTTAACTTATCCATGACCTGAGTTTAATCTCACATGTACTATGGGTACCGTACTATATTAAAGTATTACTATATTATAGTATAAGTCAGAGTCACTGAGTTGTGTCACAAGTCCCGTACTGTACATAACCCTCCACGCCCACCAATCTCGGTTCGCTCACCAGCTTAAACTGCACAGTCGTCAATCACCTAGGCCCCTGGGACTGACAAATATGAACTTGGAAATGGAGATGGCGGGCGGACTTATGTCCAGAAATTACAATTGTTGAGAGTCCGTCCAACTCTCAGGAGAACCAGCCCAGTTCTCGAAAGGGTCAGCCCAACCCAAATGAAGGGAGTCCCTTCACTCTGGTCACCAGAAAAACTGCCAAAAAAATAGCCAACATGACTTATAGTCAAGCCGCGCAAAATGTCCCTGACCGTTTTCAGGACAGATTCACGTTCTCAGAAACTAAAAACAAAGAAAATATCGATTATAGTGCCCAATGGGCTCAAGGCATGCTTAAACGCAAACAGCCTCAATCTAGCCCACCTAAGGCTAAAGTAGTACAGAAAAGACAAAGGTTGGTCATAACAGAATAGAAGACCACAAACCAAATGGGAAAAAGTAGTCTTCAGCGCAGACTTCTCCCAAGATCTTAATAAGATCCAAACAGCTCAAGATATTGCCAAAGAGCAAAAGCACAAAAATATTATTAGAATAAATATGTGTGGAAGAGGATATGTTGCTGTCGGGGACAACCTAATAGAGTCAGTTGACGTGCCCAAAAGCATAAATGAGATCAAACTAAAATAGGATACCCCAAAGTGACTTAGCAATGTCAGATGCGCTGTACATCTTGACAAAAAAATAATGACGACGAGCTTTATCAAATTGTCTGTCAAGCCCCAAAGAATGTCACTTAACCTACAATCCTGTCGGCGTTCAGGATCAAATCAAATGGCACAACCAACACGTGAGTAGTAATACTCACATTAAGGACAATGAAACATACCATACAGGAAAAGGCCAACCCAAAGCACAACTGTATGCTCTATGGACATACAAAAACATCATGCAAACGCCAGATCTTGGTAAACAAAAGGCTCAGAACACAAACGGAGTTCATAGCCATGGCATTGATCCAAATTACAAGCAGAAAAATGAGTGTCAAAGCCACCCGCATCTTCAAACTGGCTTCCAAAATAATGAAATACAAAGGAACAAAGAAACAGTCCCTAAATAAGGTATGCCCCAAAAACTCAATCAGCGCTCATCTATAAACAATCATGTACTTGATTTTATTACAGTAGAATGCAAATGGCCTTAACAGCCATGGCAATGAACTGAATGCACTCGTAAGAAACAGGCGTTAAAGCCGCATGTCATTCTAATACAGGAGACTAAACTCGGTGAAGAAGCCAAATTCACACTACCTGGGTACACCCAAAATAGAAAAGACAGAAAAAGACCTGGCAACAAGGGAGGAGGAATAATCAGCCTTGTCCACGACAGCTGTAACTAAAAAAATATCGAATCAAACGTAGGAAACCTTGAAACCCATGTGATCTCCCTAAAACTAGCAAATGACAATGAATTACGCATAGATAACATATACCAAAGGGTTACCCATGTAACGAACATGGAAGAGCTAACAAGACTAGCTAAATAGTAGGCAAAAATGGGATAATCCTTGGTGACTTTAATGCCCACATCCCTCTTTGGGAAGACAGGAATGATTCATGCAAATACGGCAAAATGGTAGAGAAATGGGTTGAGGACGACTCTGAACAACGGCAGTCACACACGTTATTCCCAAGTCCACAACACATGGAGTTCAATGACCTCACAACTGCCACCAACAACCTTGCCACACATTGTCAATGGCAAGTCCATGATGACACTTGGGGAAGCGATCACCTTCCTATATTCACCTATATAGGTAGCCCATCATAATTAGAGGAACAGCCCAATCCTCAGCCTACATGGGACTATGCAAAGGTTGATTGGCCTAAATTCAGGAAGGAATGTATATCATTCAAATCCTCAGAAATTGCCTCGGATAATCCTGATCATTTTGGCCAATACCTCACCTCAGCAATTATTGCCACAGCTGAAAAATCAATTCCAAACAGACCACAAAACATGCAAAACTCCGGTACCATGGTGGAACTGGGAAATAGCAACAGCTAGGAGAGTGAGAAAGAAAGACCTAAAAAGGTAAAAAAGGGATAAATCAGCTTTCGCCCAAGTCTGGGCAGCCAGGACAAAAGTAAGACAGCTCATAGATGATTCTAAAAAAGAGTCATAGCGGAGCTTCTGCAAATCTCAATATGAAGAAAACAAATGCTAAAAACGTCTGGAGCAAAATACACGCAACGCAAACAGGGGTAAACCCAGAATAATTCCCAAGTTAGCCAACTCCCATACAGTCAAAGAAAAGGCCAACATTCTAGCCGAGCACTTCACATCTGTCAGCAGCAACACAAATTGCAATTCAAACAGGAAGAACTGCTTTTGCTTAAGACATGAAAACAGGCGCAAAGCAAGCATCTGGTGTACAATATACCATTTACTGTGACAGAGTTTGATGATGCAATACAACATAGAAAAGGCACAGCACCTGGTCTTGACACAACCAGTTACGAGATATTGAAAAAGCTTTCTACCTGAGTTGTATAACACGATATGGTCCAAAGGAGAAGTCCCAAAA
Organism: Haliotis rufescens; assembly: GCF_023055435.1. Taxonomy (NCBI): domain Eukaryota; kingdom Metazoa; phylum Mollusca; class Gastropoda; order Lepetellida; family Haliotidae; genus Haliotis; species Haliotis rufescens. The sequence continues at coordinate 14,521,576 of NW_025964361.1, forward strand.
GCATGGAAACATGATACAGTTATCCTGCTTCTAAAGCAAGGGAAAGATGAAGCCCTACCAAACTCTTATCGACCGATCTCACTCACCTCAAACATGTGCAAAGCTATGGAAGCCATGTTTATGAAAAGGCCCATGCATCACCTTGAAACTGGCAACCACATCAAACCTGACCAAAGCGGCTTCAGGAAGGGACACACGTGTCAAGATCATATTCTAAGACTGGAAAATGAAATAAAAAAGCTCAATTACACAGACAATACCCAGCCGCAGTATTTCTGGACTTCAGCAACGCCTTCGACATGGTATGGCATGACGGACTCCTCACAAAACTAGCACAAAATGGAGTAGAAGGGAACATGGCAAACTTCATAGACATCTTCCTGCAAGACAGGTCGCTACCAGTTAAAATAGGGAACAATCAATCTGATCCTATGTCACTGGACAATGGCACGCCACAAGGCAGCATTATTAGCCCAACCCTATTAAATATCATGATCAATGATCTTTTTGATAATGTCATCTCTCCTAAAACACAAACCAACCAATTTCGAAAAATCCGCAATACATCTTTGGGTGATCCTTGATCAACACCTCACTTGGGGCAAACATATAGAATGTGGGATACAGATGTCAAAAAGACGTATTACGGGCAATTTCAGGCACATCTTGTGGCACATTGAGGAACACTCAGCTGGAAGTCTACAAATCACTTATCAGATCAAAAATAGACTATGGTTGTGAGGCCTTTCTCTCAGCATCAACTATTGTCTTGAGCCGCCTCGACAGAATACAACACAAAGCCCTAATGCTGGCCACAGTCGCAGCATCAGGCACTTCACTTGGGGACGAACATCAAACCCCCTGATTAAAAAGATATGACAAGACAAAAACACTCGAGATGAAGCAAAACCTCGGAAAAATCCCACTTTAACATCAGAAGTCACCAACTCTTCTACGATCAGTAGCTATAACTAAACTTCAAACTACCTGGGACAGCTGGGCCCATACATACACTAATGGATCCAAGAATCCTATCAACAACAGTGTTGGTTATAGGATCCATATCCACAGCTCCAAACCCCAAGCACATTCGTTTCGCCTGCCTGATGGTCAGTCAGTATTCACGGCTGAATTGGAGGCAATTCATCATGCACTCAAACTCATACCAGAACTTCCGGAAGCAAGGCAGTCGTCCTACTGAGACTCGCTAAGTGCACTTCAAGCCATCAGTGGCAGAAACTCAAACTCCAGGCCAAACACAGTCAACAATATTCTATACGAATATACAAAACTATCGGACCAAGGGCAACAGGTGGAGCTGTGTTGGATCCCCTCTCACATAGATATTCATGGAAATGAAAAAGCAGACTCACTGGCGAAGCTAGCTCTAGACAAAGCGGAGATACAGCCTATTCTCTTCAGTAAACTAGAGATAGAAAGCAAAATCAAAGCCTCTATAGCAGAAACATGGCAAGCCCAATGGAACACAAGTAAGATCGGCAGATGGCTACACAAAATTCAACCCAAGATCCAGCAAAAACTAAACTCATACTCAAATGAAAGGAAAATTGAAAGTGCCATCTCACGCCTCAGACTCGGTCACAAAAAACACTATGACAAGGTTCGTTCATCTTGCTATCAGGCTAAATCCATTGCTCACGTGTTACTGGAATGTCAAGACCACGCCCCAGCCCAGGCTCGGTTAAAACAAGAATTGCAGTTAGAACCGCTATCTGTCATAGATCTCCTAAAGCCAAGAGATGCAATAGCGAAGGCCAAACTAACTCTATTTCTGAGAGATCGACAGCTACTCGAACGTATATAAACAGAGCAGCCAAAGATTAAAATTGAAATCATATCAATACAAAAACAGAAATTCTGTGAATACCAAACTCACAATAGATATGTGTACTCTACTCACACACAGGAGTCCCCAAGAGGGATAGGTCAGCAGAAATTGCTTAGGCAGAAGGCAACCTCTTAAACACTTTATGTAACAACAACAGTAAGGTAACACCACCATGGCTGGTATACGCAGAGTTGAGTACATAGATTCTCAGAGAGGAACCCAACAAGTATTCCTTGACCACGCTGGAGATGTATCATCAAGACCTGCCGTGGGAAATGTTCCACTGTTGGAGACTTCCTTAAAGATATCTCGGACCACTGCCACCCACCTAGAGATCAGACTCCTGTCAAGTTTGTCATTACTTTGAGGACACGGGCCAGAGAAGAAGGCTGGTGCGTCTCAAAGAGAAGCTGGTTAGTGGGCAGAAGACACCTCTTGAATTCTTGGATGTTGTTGCACATTTGCTGAACCTGAGCTGAAAACAGCCATTGTACTGAACTGTGATCAGGGTGTATTGTGTTTATTATATAGCAATATTGCAAAAATGTAATGCATACTTCAAAAAGTATGATTTCTGGTATGATTTGATGATTATAAGTGCATAATAAACCAATCCTGTAAATTCCTCAAAATGTGGTTTTCTGGTATGTCCTACTTTTATGAAAGGTAAATATAAAACAGGTAACTATTGCTACAGGTAACTATAAGCTGTCTGACAAATGGGATGTCTGACAAATGGGAGGTTGCCTTTCAAATATACCAGGGCCAAAAGTCCCTTGTGGGGAAGGCGGAACCCGCCACAGCTATTTGTGCCCATTATTTGAATTTACAATTGGTTGAAAAAGAAGTTTTAATTAAAATTTGATTTGGAATTAAAATCTTGGAATTCACAGCATAGCAAAAAAAATATAACACCGAATCTTGCAGTTTGGAACTTCAACATTCTGTAAATATATATAGTATCTTGTTCATCGATGCCTAGATGTTTGATTTTCATTGACAAATCAGATATGTTAGATGTTGTTTATGTAGGTTTGTCTTAACTGTACATCACCAGTGAACGTTGAAAGAGTTTGCTGTTTTGTGTAATTATCTGCATGACAAATGTCACCTTTGAGGTCAGGTATATCTGAACTGCTGAGAGATCGACCTGAATCATGAATAAACAAAATTGAAAAACGTGATTTAAACGTTGATATTAATACCAGTAAATACAGTGGCCTTTCGAAAAACAGGGGTTTAGTTTAGATTTAATGCTTGAAGTTTAATATTTTCATGTTGTCACTACATTTCAGTAAGAGCAGGTTTTGTAGACTCACCTGTAAATAAGGCCGACACTGTAAATAGATACAACGTACTACTGGTTGGTTGTTTTGTTGTTTTAAGCCACACTCAGCAATATTCTAGCTATATGACGGCGGTCTGTACCAGACAATCCAGTGATTGATATCATGAAACGTACTAATGAGAATATGGGAATTATCACAAGAAAGCTGTTGGGTTTTTTTCTTGACTTTTTTTCATACCAAAAGTGGCAATACATTAAAAAGTTTATTCACTCAAGTTTTCCTCAATCGGCTTTAAACATAATTCCCATTGGTCAGTTCGACACCTCATATAAAAAAAAAATATTTTGAGATTTCGTTAGAATGTGAGATATTCAGCCAGACGTTATGCAATGAAAGACGAATCGGTCTTTTTCATTAAAATACGCGCACGTGTACCTGTATATCGCACACTTAGTGTCAGCTAATTGCCCAGTGTGATTAATGGAACGTATATGGAACGCAAAATCTACTTAAAAGCGTAGGCCGTTAACACTTTACTTCAATACACCAGACCAAAGATGCGACTGGCCGGGTTCTTCCGCTTTGTGGCCTCATTATTGTAAGTCATCATAAACAATGTAAGGAATAGAAAAGTAACAACGAGACATAAAATGGGAAATGAGTAAGAAACCAACTCAACTTTAATGCTGTGAACGATAATTATAACGCCAATGAATTGGAATACACTGGAATAAATTCGTATGATCAACTATAAATATCCGGAGTCATTAAAGAACGTTACAATATGTACAAAAGGTAAAACTTCTATAAAGGTAACATCAAACCAAAGGCCCATTTTAAATAGTAATGTAATTATATCATATAAAGTATATTTCACATGATAGAATATACTTTGCACACAACTAGTTAATGCGTTAAAGAGACTGACCAAAACATGGGCGAATTATTTTAATAACGCCTACATTAGTTTATTTATGCGACATTTTATCTTCCTTGTTCAATGTTGTAAATACCTTTGACAGAGACTTGACCACAGCATGGAAAGTTTCTGGACAAATGGGTTTCCAGAATTAAAATTGGACGTGTTAAAATTTCTCTGATCAATACTAGTTAAGCACGTTTAATGTGAAAACGTATCTGTACATCTGTAATGTATTCTATTTGTTTCACTGAGAATAATGCAATCTCAGAAAAGAAAAAAAATCGTCAAACCAACAATAATCAGCAAGCTGTGAGATTTATTCTCAATTATTGTGAGTGTTGCACAGTTTTAGCGTGGGCTGAAGAAAAAACACCTATTGTTAGAATACTATTGCATGCCAAATTGTGTGCAAAAATGTTTCACAATTTGAATCTTGGCCTCACAAATGGAGAACTTATAAAACAGAAACAAACGAACATGTTGGGAGAGTTGCTTCCCTTCTTCGAATATCAACAAAATAGAGGGGACATATGTTATGAAAATAATTTTTTTCTCACTTTTTTCCATGGCGTGATCCATGATGATTATATTAAATCAAGCTGGCGAATGGCTGTATGGTAATCCCTTGTTATATGTTTTGAGCGATACTGCAATTCAGGACTGGCGGCAGACACTAAAGAATACAGAGCACTACTTTAGCTGAAGGCCTGGATCTTTGGTGAATTACTTGTGATTTTTGTCTGTACAAATCCGTGGCAACTACATATATGCAATGGTACTCGACATAACATTGTAATATTCATTTATCAAACTAATCTCTATTTGTTTGTTGTAAACATCAGCCGTATCCAGGTGCATGTACATGTATTTGACAGCCCCAGACAATCCAGTGACTGACATAATGAGCAGAGATCCAAGCCCTCGGGTTACAGTGTAACACAATGAACAAGCCTGATCACCCGGTCGTACCATAACAGGATGCCAGAAAACTATTCTAACCCCTGGAATCCCTACAGTGGCAACGCATGTTTGGCAACAAACAGAGGTTAGTATATGTTCTCTTAACAAAGAATATGCATGAGAGGGATGTTTGTGTGGTAGTGTATTCTGTGTTCAGATTTCTTCGTATATCTCATTTGATGTACTGTCGGATGTCGCGCGTGATGGCACGACCCTGTTTATGTACATCGGACTTTCAATGGGTTCATACATGCTTTTCTCTTCCGACCCGCGAGACTGTATAGAACAGTATGCTCCTTCCCCAGGGCCTGTGTTGCGCGAGTTGACATCAAGTGTGTCGTACGTCTTGGATTCAGGTTCATTTCTGTTGGCCCGAGGTTTTGTCTTTTTAGCTTTAACATTTTTCGGTAGCTCTGTGTTGTCGTACACAGCTTGGTCAGGGCTCTCCGGTAGACGTCTGTAATAAGTAAACACCAATATGAACATTAAAGGAATCACTCAAACAAATATTACAGTATATACATCACCAGACTGGAGCCAGTCAAACTATATTTCAGAAATGAAGCGAAAAGCATCCGGGATATATTGTTTTCCTCGTCATTGCTGTGTAAAGATCCCTGTACATGGTATGAACTTGTTTGAATCAGTATGCCAAATCGGTGTGCATTTTGTACATGCTAGAAATGTATCTGAATTGTCTAACATATGACACTGATTTCGGAATATACCAATAAAATTCAGGTCGGGTCTTCTTAGATTAACGACGGTACAGATGGTTGACAACTGCTATTCTTTTACGACTATGCCCAATTTGTAATACAACAAATTTAAGATGAATATGTCTCTTTGTCTTTCTTTATCCTATTGGAAAGTGATTCTTCCAGATCTTTTCTGTTATAATGTCACTATAATAAGTACAAATTTAAAACATTACTATCACCTGTAAACTCCAATTTGACACTATTATTATCGCACTGTTTTCATATCATGCTCATCACTAACCATGTTAAAGCAGTCAGCTTATCTTATATACATGTATTATCATAACATAACTTACATTGTAAGTGAACCGAAACGTGCACTTGTGTATGCGGCAGATGCCTTCACACAATAAAAAAAAATCTTTGAAAGATATTAGTATTGTGTTATCCCTACTGTATAATTTTTACGATAGGGGCACACAATCATTGAGGTTATGACCCGAGTGCGTTTTGAGATGGTGAATATCCTGTATTAGGAATAAACATTTTATTTAACCTCTTTATCATTTAATGTCATTCTAAAATTCTGTCGTCGAAAAACATATATTAAAAGACAGAAAGTCAGTGTTTTGTCAGTCGGGAAGTGACAAAAGTCAATATAGTTCCAACTGAAACATATCTCTTAGAGAGTGGTGTGCGTACACATGCGCAAAATAACAATTGCCTACAGATATTGTTTCCACTTGGCTTTCGCGGCAATACATCGGCTGGCCTGCAAGAGTAACTGCCCTTTATCAAAGGGAAGTTACTTTCACCTTAGCCTATGAGACGTCAGGTTTGTTTTGTGTGCCTGCCCTGTCATAACGTTAAGAAGAGCAGCGTTACATGTAACAAACAGCGACAAAATGAAACATGGTAACAATTCTGACATATTTCGGCCAAATACAACTGTTTTAAATTAGGGAAAAGGTCCCTTTAATAATACATTGGCCAATGATTTGCAGTCTCGCCTGTCGACTGAATCACCAAACCCCTATCCAAACGTAATGGAGCGGTTGTCAGTGGATTTATTCAGCAATTAAACATGTATGTGGCTTTAAAGAGACCCCACGAAGTGAAGTCATTTGCATTTTTATCTGATCGTGATACCGATTTTATGGAATTAGTTCATCACATCGGTAAGGCTACCCAATTACGATAAATATGATAAATAGACCGGCAAAGGTTTATAACATGCAGTTCAGAAGGACCTTTGTTTCCTCTTCCAGACAACAACTCCAACGATGATCATAACAACTGCAACCACAGCGGACACAGTCCCTGACACCACCAGTACAAGGGTGTTTCCGACCACTGGATTACCTGAAAGGACATGACTGACGTTAGAATTCCTTAACGTGGTATTTCATGTGCATTGTGACATGATATTCTAATTACAAATTCATGTTTTCAAAATCACAACAATTATTTTTCCATGCCTTTTTACCAGTGAACTTCCTGTCTGATAAAAGATCGGGATAACATAGTGTCAGTGGTTGGTAAGAATATCTGTCTTTATGCTGCAGCTGATCTTAAGCCTACATTTTTACCATTGTGGGATGAGATTAACACTGCAAATACACATGTTGTACCAATATTCGTAAACTGTACTGCCATTGGGTTTTAAATACATTGTCCTTGTGAGAGGGAAGATCTTGGCTACAACATATTTTGATTCATGGTTGTATTTATGTACATTCGAGCCTCGTTATCTCGCAGTCCTTTATCTCGAATGTACCGATACATCAAACCTATTCTCCCTCCGATCACCTCACTTATATGAATAAAATATTGTAAAGAGTACACTTAATTGAGCGGAAAATCTCTAGTAAGGTAGCTGCGGTAACCGTATCTCTATGCTGCTACCTATACTAGATTTTGACATTGAATGTCGTTACACTGAGCTGTACACTATACACTATACCAAATGTTTTCCTTTTAGATTCCCTTGCAAATCTGCATCGCACTTAATATGATTTAGCGAAATGCATGCGTTGGGATATGACGACAGATCCAACATGATTCACTTCCTGAGACCTTGCCTTCAAATAGGAATACTTATATGTTAGAACGTGCATTATGGCATGGATGTTAGTGCGGGATGTTTCGCGTCGGGAATGTATATATTAGGAAAACACTACGGGACAGTCCGTAGCCCTGTATTGTTACAAGGTCATATCACAATCCTGTATAGGGAGCAACACAGAGATACGCTTACGTCTGCCACCGATATATAGATTCAAGAAAGCCGACATTTTCCATGAAAGCTCAACCAATATTATGAATAATAGCTTTGTAAGGTTCACGTCTGATTGAAACCATTTCACCATTGACCTTACATATAAAGTTTAGGCTCTTTTCAAAAACGATTCACAGTTCCAAACAAGAAATATCTACATTGACAGCTACTTTACACACGTATTTTCTCACACATTTGAGGACAAAGTATCTATATTTTGTAAATCTGGTGTAAATTTGTACCAGTTGAAAAATGAAATGAACGTTTTTACAACAAGAAATAGGAAATCGGCCACAGAGACAACAGGTCTGATGTACCTTTACACGTCTCAACTCCATCAGAACAAACGGCATCGCTTCTCTGCTGAGCTCCATTATAGGCAACAACAGTAACATAAAACTTTCCACAAGAAGGTGCTGTCCATGTGACTTCGGTAGAGTGTGTTGATTCCATCTGCCGTTAGAAGAATAACATCATAGTAATTCCTGTTCTGTGTCCTCATAACTGACACGTGAATGCAAAACTGTATGTTAAGATTATAAAATGCACTGTACTGGAGGATATGTATACTGAAAACAGATTTTCCGAAATTACTGAGAAATCAACGTTATCTATACAGCTACCATTGTTACAATCAAACAATGAAGTACTGACGTTTTTGGTTTTATTTAGGTCAAACGCGTCTCCCTGTAAACATCTGGGACCGAAGGTGTACTGATAAAAGGCGATTGCGCTCTCGTTGTCAAAGAATCCGTCCCAGTGGGCATTGAGCTGTAGGCTGTCCTGGTAATCCATTTCCGGGTGCCCAGACTGACCATCGTGGACAATGCCAGCATGAGGGGGGCTCACGTTTAGTGTGATCTAAAAATATCGTTAAAGTTCTGTTTCATCAGCTTATCATGATTTGCAAAGGAATATTGTTTACATAGCCAAGAATGCATTTAGAGAGAACTTATGTGCATGGTCTAAGGGCAAATCACATACTTTCAAAATATACTATAGAACAGCTATATGTATGCCGAATTTTATTAATCTTTTTGAAAACAGTGTCATGTCCATAAATCATATCAACAAATTTGCCAGCACGAAAACAGTCGGGAACACATAGTTGGAATGCAACTTTCCTATTCACTGTGAGTGAGTGAGTGAGTGAGTGAGTGAGTGAGTGAGTGAGTGAATATTAAACATCACATCGGCAGTATTTCAGTCATATCGTGACGGGCTGTAAGTCTGGGCTGTACAGTTAAATCACCCAACCTACAGACCAGACTTAGCCCCCAGTGACTATTTCCTGTTCCGGCAAATGTAATCTGCCGTACGTAGAAGACGCTTCCAAGACGACGAGGACATAAAGGCTGCCACAGAGGCGTGGTTGGAGGGCAACATTGCGGATTTCTATAAAAGTGGTTGTAAACGCTTGAAGGACAAATCAAATAAGTGTATTGAGACAAATGGAGATTATATTGAAAAATAAAGTAACTGAACGCCCCTCGTAATAACTGACTTTGTCTTTGTGTTAGTTCATCAGAGTTTGAACCGTTTTTGAGTAAGGGACAAACTGTACGAACGTCTCACCAACGAAATCAAGTCAATGACCGGACGATTTCCTTCTGATAGGTAAATGGGCGAGGTTTCCAAAATTTTGTCTTTTAACCTATTACGTTTAGATATCAGGCATCATTGCTGAATTTATCAATTAAATGTGATATATGAAGATTGGTCTATAGTGAAATACGTCCATAGATAACAGCAGAATGCTGTTGATTGTCAGTCTCGGTTTGAGTCGATTATTTACTTTGTACTAGTTTTCCCCACCTTGATTGGTCGTTGCGAACTTATTCTTTCACAAAGATGCAGTCAAAAGCTCAACACATTTTGTGTGCAAATTACTTGAATAAAAGATTAATATCGGAAATGAACATACAAAGCGTTTCAAAATGAATGGTTTATGCTCATAGTATGAAGTGGGAACGGGTGGCCCAGTCGTCTAAGGCGCCGCAATTCGCTGTGCAGAGTTGCGTCCCTTGGGCACGCCAGAAACCTTTGATTGTGGGTTCGAATCCCGGTTCGCCCCGATTATGTTTCTGGGTTTTTCAGCACCATACCCGTGCTCGTGGGTTTCACCGAAATCGTAGACGTCTGAGACCTGCATCATTTCGGGCTTTCCTCCCACATTAAGCTGACATGCCGTGATATAACTGGAATACTGTTAAACCGGCGTTAAACCCCACTCACTCATTCACTCATAGTATGAAACTCAGTTTCGTGGCAATGCCACCTCCAGTTTGGTTTCAGCAAAGTAGTATCCATCTTTGGGATGTCACCCTTAGTGAATGAATGTAATATACATAACTGATACGTATGAGTCATCCAAACCTTCCACCTACTTTAAACTCCATCTTTGTTGTAAGTTTGGCGTGGTTTGACACAGTGACTTCAAGGTGGTAGTCGGAGCCATGAGAGCCCTTGCTCTTGTCACTAAATATTCCTCCATGTGAGAGACTGCTGACTACTATGGTGGGCTTCACTTGGAAGTGACGATGGTAGCAGCCTTTGGCTGGCGTGCAGTAACAGTTAGCTCCCCTGGCGGCACCAGCGTAGATGTTCTTGCAGTCAGAAACTGACTGATTGATAAAATAAAGATATTAATAATGCGTTTGTAATTATCATTTTGAAACGTATAGATGTGTATGTTTTAAAATTCAAGTTAGCCTGCAATGTTGAATATGAGTTAACAACTATATGCAGTACTCGGGCGACACAGCTAGGTAGACAAAAATTGCCTTACGCTTGTTTCCCCTTGCGCCCTTATGTGCTGCACTCCATGCACGATGTCTCGACCCCGGTATTTATCTACAATCCGCCATGACACCGCCTCCAGGCCGCTGTGCTCATCGTATGCAACCCACTCAATTCTGTAATTGTATGAACCCTTACCATGAAAACACTTCATGATTGTTCTGATATAACTGTGCAGTGCACGAGTGAGTTGGAAGCATGTTTACCATGTTAAATATTAATTTATTAATACCATGACATGCCAGATTAATGTGGGAGGGGACTTGTGTCCCCGATACTTTTATATGTAAAAAATAAGACGACATTAAATAGCGAACGCTGTAATAATAAGAAAAGAAACATGCGTCATTTCGGTGAATTCCTCTACTCTGTGGACACTGATGTTGAGTCTGTCGCCTCTGGTGAGCCACAGGTTCTCTATGACTGGTGGTGATGTGTCGATATGGACTGTCACATACTCTTCTTTCAAGTCCGACTTGATGTCATAGGCTCGAATCCAGAAGCGCACAGTGTCACCATCGGCAAGTGAGGGTGTTATAGTTTGTGACTGACTCAGACCTTGACTGACGAACTCGTTATTAACTGGGGGACTGGTGATGGACCATCCTCCTTTATGGTCAACTTTGTATGACGACAAGAACCGTGTTACACCTGTTAAAAATGTAATTTATTTTACCATTAAATGTAAACTGACAGAATCAGCATAAATTCATGGCTGACAGTATAATAATGACATAATGCGTATGATAAACCTCTAGGGACAAATATAGGGTACCATAGCTGTGTTGGAAACATTTCAATAGAACCCATCTGTTCTTGCTTGTAATATGAACTTACCCTGAATATTGTTGATGACAGCCACACTTCTGTCACCCTCGTTGTCATCATAGTCCGAGCCGACACCACCACTGGAAGCCACCCCATGGAGCCACTTGTTGCTGTGATGTACTGTGTTGATGTATCTGTTGGTCCAGTCCACTGTCACTGCTGATGACGTCGTTTGCCACTCTGACGTTGCTGAAGATGCTGTTGTCACACGGAGTTGTTTATTGGCTTGAGTTGTTACAGTCGACGTACCATCATATATCAGGATCCGTCTGGCACTTCTGTGATTACCTGCCTTGTCATAGGCAGATAGGACAACTGAGTACACGCCCGCCGTCGTTAGTGTGTAGCTGTTGGCCGTCTGAAATGTAGGGTTCATTAAGTCTACACTGTGCTTCGAAAACAAAACACTTACTCATAAATGCATTTATCACATCACATGTAAGCACCATACCACAACGACAGCTGATCTTTTGAATCTTCTTTGCATTTGTATCGCTATCATTATAGAGATTTATGTTAATTCTGCAGATCTGTTGCTGCTTTAAATAATTGCATCAGGTAGATGAGCCCTCACCGATGAGCTGGTCAAAGTAGTTGTGTCAACCCGACGTTTATCTCTGAGTACATTCCCAACAGCGTGGAGTTCATACACCTCCCTCACAAAGTGGTCAACACCTGCATCAGCATCTACCCAGCCACTCCAGCGGAGGTTCACAGTTGGCTGAAACAATTCGCGGAATTACACTTTTGTAAGATGTAAACACATCTACATGCTGAGGAAACCTTGTCCCTTATACACATGTACTTACAGTCTTTATAACATTGGGAGCAGTCAACATGCTGCCAACACAGGCAGTAGAACCAGTACAGTGATAGGGTTCCACGAGGTCAATGGTCATAGTAAAGGTGTGGGTCTGTGTAGCACCGCTGTAGTTGTGGGTGGCCAGGGTCTTAGTCTCCTTGTTCCGGACTTTAACATACCCGCCATTACTTGTTGCGTAAGAGAATTCGATACTGAAAAACAAAATCTCAGTTATTATAATAAAACGGATTGAAATAATTATATGGATGAATGTTGTAGTCATCTCAATCTGCAATAGTCAAGTACTATCACGGCCGCCAGTAAACAATCGAGTCTCAATCAGACAAACCAGTGAGCATAGATACCACGACATTGGTATAATCGATGACATGCGACCAGCCAAATCGCAGAACCTTGACACAGCACCCATTTATTGTCGACTCCTGAAACAAGGATAAGTAACTGGGGTCTCTTCATTGCTGAACCCTCAACATAGAAAATATACATTATGATGCTTATGTTAATGATATTAGTAATTAGTGAACATGGTGTGGAAAATGTGATAACAATAATGATGAAATATTCAATACCTGAAATATTCAGTGAACAAATAGTGTCAGCAATGTAACCCATGTAAGCATATACAACACTTATAATTACTTCCGCGACTGGTAATGTCAACAACAGTAGCCACTCAAAAAGCACCAACACCTTCACAGCATGTGTCTATATGGATATATAATAATTTACAAACTCAAACTGATAAATTTCAAAGTACTCTTTCAGGGGAAGTCCCTTCGAGAAAGTCCCTTGTGCATTACTTATGTAGCATGGTTAACCTTTTCTTGTGATTCAACGACAAAACATTTACCTGTTATTTATGCATACATTTTGTATTCTTAACTTTTATTATATTAAAAGCTGCAGTTATACCATCTACAAACACACACGTTAAAGCAACCGTACATTTAGCAATATTGTTGTCACGGAAGACATAACAAGTGCAATGTATTAGGGCTTCCAAAACATAAGAAAAAAACGATACCATCACAATGTTATTTTTAAATTGTATTAACCATGCAGTTTGAGTGTGATTACGTCATTCTATAAACATTTATTTTAATCTTAAAAATAAAACGTCAACGCCATAGAATAACCAGTCGCGATTATCGGATGAAACAGATTCGGTTGGACGTAAAATCAGTGAGGACACCAGGTGTTCGCCCAAAGGGTAAGCATGTCCTCTACCAGAAAGGCAAGGGTTTGTATGTTGCCTGACACCGCACAGAAGTTGGTTCGTTTACCAACACAGTGGGTGGCATCCTGTAATGTGTCAAACTCTAAACAGTTTCCCGCTATGTACAAACGTTTAGTTGCATCTCCCCAACTCGCAGGGCCCTGTGTTGAAAGGCTACAGGCAGTAAACATTTCTGTAAACATCAAGTTGCAGTTATTATTATTGATAATATTCAAAAATCGAAATGATAAGATAGTTGTTACACGAAATCTTTATTTGATTAGTCATCTCTTCTGAATATTATACCAACGTCATTCCTTCAACATTTCATGTAAAAACCTTGTGATGATTCACGGTAAAAAATGTATACCGTTATGTACATAACCGATTTCTAAATGAATTCCTTTCCCCCAACTCACACGTCTCTGTGTTGGAAGGGTAGAGGTAGTAAAGACGCCCCTGGTGAGGTTCCTTCACAGGTGTACAGGTCTGTGTCCGGGCTGCTTCTGCTGACTCCTCCACAGGTTACTACTTTAGTGGAGACGACACCTCCACCTAGGTACACCAACAGATGAGTCAGATGAGACAACAATACAAGTCAGAAACGTGTGCGCTGGGACTCCCCAGAGCAGGAGATAAACCCAAAAAATATATCGGGGAGGGGAAAGTGGGAGGACGGTGAGAGCTGGACGAAGTGAGGGGGCAGCTGAAACAGTGGTCAGTGACGTCACTTTATTCATCGGTAAAGACGTCCAATAAGCAATATGTTTCTTACAGATTGCTATCCTGATTTTCATAACTGTTAAAATTCATAAGCCGTTACATATTTTCCATTGCATCGTCTCTATTGTTGGACAAGTAGTAGTTAATCTACGAACAGATGTTTTCACTCTGAAATGTATATTCGAGAGAAATGATCCTATGTTTTGTGATCTCCGACAAACCTCTCTTTAGTTTGAATGTTGTAGAAGCACCGACAATGCCCACTGTGAAACTTTCAATGAAGCCATGTCTGGCAGGAGGAAATGTTCTGTACGAGGCTGTGAACTTGTAGTACATGCTGGATGGGGAGTTGATGTTGGACCAGCTGGTGGACTGAGATGGACCACTATTGATGTTGGGAGGTGCCTCTGTCACGTCTCCGTTGCTAGCGGTCAGTCTTAGAATGTTAAAGTTGATCATGGGCTTTGTTGTTACTGTAAATATACATGTGCAAATATGGGAACATCTTCCCTCATCTACAACGACACTAATGTAATAAGCTATATTGCTACCAACCTCCAATTTCTTTGGTATTTACAAGGCCACTAGAGAAACGATAGAGATGAAATCATATGAAGCACATTAGTCATTCCAAGGAGTGTCAGCAAGGTCTTACTTGTCTGACAATGTTTCCCTGTGAATCCACTGGAGCAGGCACAGTTGCTGGCGTACTCATTCCTGCAGGTCCCGGGATAACACCAGGTGCTGTCACTCCGCCAGGAACATGCCTCTGTACATAAACATGTAGGATTTATGACTGACTTTAGCATGTTTTACAAACAGCCTCGTAAATGTGCTTCCTGTGATGCATTGAAGCCACGGCATAGCATGTACTCCCTGAATCAAGACTTCGGGTCACCGGAAGCCACATTTGCCTGATATCGAGCGGCATAAAACCATTTTTAGTAAGTCACTTACGTTAATTGGGTAGGATGCCGGTTTTTTTGACAGGTCGGCACTGCACATTATAATTACAGGATACAATACCACATAGATAAAAGTATATACAGGTTATACAGTTTGATTTTAAATGATCGATTCATGAGAATTCGCGCTGTGCAGATCAACAGGTTTTGGACACGTTTCATTATATCAACAAATAGATCCTAAATTTAAACAGTAAACCCCTAAAATTGTTTCTGTTTCTAAAAACTGGTTTCTTATAACAGTGTACATATTGTTTACTCGTTATTCGTCGACTGCAACTTACGTATGCATTTTTTGTTGTCAGAAGATGCCACATATGCCCTGTGTCCTGCCTGCTCTGACACGACCCCCTCACAGCGACTACACACCTGGTTGCTGCTGCTGGTGCATGTCTCAAGTGGGCAGTTATTGATTTTCGTGCACACTGGAGACAGGAATAGCATTTTCATCACATGTGTGGTGCTGTTTAGACAATGGTAAGGCAGACATGCTATGACTTTGCATTTTAGGCAATGTAATTCTTAAACGGTTATTCAAATATGCCAGATAGTTAAACTGATCGGAAGATCCTTTATGAATGGATAGGGTAAACCTGTACATACTTACTTCTGCATCGTTCATTACTTGGGAAAAAACCATCATTACAGTTGTCACAGATCCGAGGGGAAGTACAGGTCCCTCCACTCCTGTACTGTGTCCTGCCGTTTCTGTTGATGATGTGCGATGTCCTATAGTTGATGTTGCAAGCATCGGAGTTGATCTGATTGTCACATATAGCTGTAATATGCAATTGGAGGTTAATAGTAAATTGTTTGTTGAACATGTTGATGTATGTTCATCACAAATATGAGGTAGGATGTTTAGTAATATGTAGTTAGCTAGGATCAGAAGAAGTGAATTCATGTTACTTGCCTATATTGCATTTGTGAGACCTCGCACAAACATGTGCACATGGCCATCGGCATTGCGTTAAAAAAACACGCGACCAGTTCAAACTCTGTTGCCGAACCTATGCAAGTCATCAAAAGTGATTGTAATTAGATTTATGTCGAGCAGCTTAGTCCAAGTAGTATGATTCACTCACCATGGGGACAACCTCTGCCATCTGTTGATCTGTACCCGGTCCTGCACTTAAAACGCTTGTCTTGGCTTTTTCTGGAAGTAAAAACGTGTATGTTTAGATGTATGTGCATTTTACTGTAAACGTTCGGATGTACAAATAGTGTGTAAAATTAGTATGTAAGTGTAAAGAGTGTTAATTAATATTCTGACGAAGTAATTGGTTTAGAATCTGTTTTAGTCACTATCAATCTGTCTGAAGATGTCCGTGTGTCATAGAGGTGTGCTGTGATTAATGTTTTATGCCAAGAAGAGCTATCAAACATTAAACAAGGAGAACCAGTCATATTAGGAAGATAAAGCTAAGTCATTTAGTTATTCAGGAAACAACCACTGTATATAATATTAGAGCTTAGCAATGATGTTGCTTACCTGTATTTTGTGCACCGACCCCACTTCCAAAAACTACACTCCACTGTGTAACGCGATGACCTGTAAGTTGTAATCGTTTCTACATTTTTACTGAAAGGAAAAACATACATTCACTCTCTTTGTTGTGAATTTCCAACTAATACGTGAGCAATCAAGTAAATAGTTCGATTCGTCTAAGAACAACGTTCGTACTTTCCATGTGCAATTCGAGTTCATGTATACAACATCTGCATGAAAAACGAACTTAACGGCATGAATAAACATTTCATTTTTTCTGAAACACCTGCAAAGACCAGCGATATCTTTGAAATCGCTCCCCTCATAGAGTAAGAGAGTTTGGTTTTACGCCGCTTTTAGCAATATTCCAGCAATATCACGGCAGGGGTCACCAGAAATGGGCTTCACACATTGTACCCATGTCGGGAATCGAACCCGGGTCTTCGGCGTGACGAGCGAACGCTATAACCACTAGGCTACCCGACAGCCCGCTCCCCTAATAGAACACGTATGAGTTGTTCTTGGCAGACATGTACAACCATGATAACCACCACGTGACCTGTGTCTGGCGCTCCAAGATAAAGTAAATTCCCCCTATGGGACGTTGATCCAGTGAATGAAGTGGTCAGGCGACAGATGGTATTTATGTTCTCAACGATGTATTTTTTGTCAGTGTTCTCTTTATGGCAGGATATTATATAAGTTCTTGTTTTCAGAACACGTTCACTTAGTTCACGAAATTGTAATCTTCAAGCATGGACCAAATTAATGTTTATGTTAACAATCTAATTATCTGTATAACTTGAGTTTACTGACCGTTTAGAATAACTCGAAAACAACAGTTTCGACAAATGAAGGATTTATGTAAGGTAGAGTTGGTTAAATTATAAATAGTGCTTTTTCCATCTAAAGTTTTAGACAGGTGCCGCAATACAAAACCATGCGAGCTTGGGCATCTCAGGGATATCATATCATATACATCTCCTTTATTTCCATGGTAAATGATTATGGTGCACTTTGACTTGTCATGGGTAAAGGTCACCTTCAAGGTCGTAGCCTGAATTTGTTTTGTTTACCGACAAATTCGAGAAGTGTTTACTGTAGATAAATGCAACTTGGTACATGTCTTAATGTCTACATGTAGATGTTCATGACATCTTTAGTGACACGTAGATTGTAAAAAATGATTGCGATTTTTTTACAAATTATATCAATTGTCTTAGATATACAGAGTCTACGTGCCTACATGTCTAAATGTCTACATGTCTAAATGTCATCTTTAGTGACTCGTAGAGTGAAATAAATGATTGAGATTATGTTATGAATATCAATTGTCTTATATTAGATATACAGAGTCTACATGCCCACATGTCATCTTTAGTGACACGTAGTGTAATAAATGAGTAATATGCAGCTGAAAAGTTCTCTGTCAAGAGCTCTGTGGGTAGATAGGTGTGTTTATTTAATGCGTATTGCGAAGCATGTAATCAAAGATATGTAAGGTCTACTAATGTCACATGACAAATGCCCACAGGTAACTACAGAGTTAGTTGAGTAAAGTCATGTGTAGGAATTCGGAAGCAGGTTAACAAAGAACGTAAGAACACCAGGCGGTTTCATGTCAAACCTGTTTCAAAAGAGTTGGAAGATTAATGTGGTTAATATGATCATGAACCAGTTTTTTAGAAAATAGTAAAAAGTGGGAGTAGTATTTGTTAAACAATGATAGTTGGAACAGAGAGCTAATAAACCCTATTTCCCAGTCGTCAACTGAAAACCGCAGATATCTTACAAAGGACTTAAAATTGCAATCGTATCATATGAATAATTATGTTGCATTCTGAACACTAGGTAAATAAAATACCGTGAAGGTTTTATACACTATTAAAATATGATTTAAAAAAATCTATGCAACGAATGAACTTATCAGCTTTGATATAAATAGTTCTTAATGTGAAGGATTTTGTTGGATGCAGTGATTGTTTAAGGGAGTAAACATTCGATGAACTGTCGCTTGGTAGCATTTTGATTGCATTCGTCGGCGTTAGCTTAGATTGCTATCATTAGGCGAGATAACGCTTGCATCTGTGCTTTTTCCTGTCAAGTGGTTACATTGGTTTCCGGATATGTTTGACTCACTTCCAATTGTGTTACCAAGAATGCTGGAAAATAACTTTTCAAAACAGCTATTCAAACTTATTGGTCTAACATTTTCTGGATTGTGTTTATCCCCTTTACCCTAGACGGATAATGCCATTAAGCCACTGCTATTGGTACATACCATCATCTTAAGTTGTGTTAAATAACTTTACATATAAAGGTAAGACAGTGTCTCTGGTGGTTTTGATTTTTTCATTATTTATAAGATCAGGACCGCAAGCCTTACTGTATTTTTAGATTACAAACAGCTATCAATATTTTTTCACGTGTAATTACACTGTTTAAAATATCATTACAATCGTCAGTGTCTATATCTAGCTGATCAGAGAGATCATCAGGTTCTTCAATAAGCGTATCATTATTTAAGGATTTGAAGTGTGAAAATATTTGTTCAGGTGACGGAAGGTCCAAATTTTTTGTATCTTTTTCTAAACAATATCATCAATCCCGAATTTAGATAATTTGTTTTTTAAAGTATTTCAGTTAAAATCATGACTTTTTATCAAAGTTTTTTTCACAGTTTTTTTTTGCAAGGATTTTCTGTTGTTTCATTCCTCTGGAAAATAGTAATAGCTTGCTGATATTTTCCTCGGCGGATCTTACAATCACGACCAAACAAGGAGTTTGGGGCGTTGAGTAACATGTTTATATTTCTTTGTAGTGTTTTTGTAAAAGCCAAATACTGCCTCAACACTTTCAATAAATACATTATTAATATCATCAACGATATTTGTAAGTGTATGATAGTCTCCGATTGAAGTCTCGAAGTCAGACGCAATATCGTCTATTACATTATGATGAGAGTCAATAGCACTGTGAAACTGACGTTCACGACGTTTGTCCAAGCGGCGGTGAGAGCACGTGTAGTTCGTACTGGTGTCAATTTCAGATCCTGATTGAGAGTTGATAATACTTGTATCGCAGCTGTTGACAGTCAATTTAAGAACACAATGGGCATTTGAGAGTACAGGGTGAGCATCTAGTATACATGTACTCAAATGTATTACTGTTTTGAGTACTTTCATTGAGCTCAAAGTCCAGTCAATATATTTATTATCAACAAAGCGACCATTTATAACAAAACGATAATTATTTCTACACAAATCTATTAATTTATCACCATGGTTGTATATTTTTCCAGTATCTGATGAATATCTTCTACAGTCTAGACAACGTGGTGACAAGGCTGCAGCTGGTAAATCTAATTTCTCCGGTATATCTTCAGTAGTACGGATGTTGTGAGGGCTGTGCCTGGCCTTTTTCTGTGGTCTGCTGTGTGTAGGAGTGAGTGTTGAGGGAGGATCTCTACCAGTGGAGAGGGGAGGAAAGTCCCGGCTGGTCTCTACCAGGTGAGGAGTCTAGATAGAATCTCTTTCCATCGCCGTGTAGCCTGTCCCTGATAAATGCTGTTTAATATCCCTTGCTTTTAGCTTGTAAAATCTGTGCCCAAAGCTATTCTCTCTGTTGATGAATTTCATATGGAAATGTATGCCCACAGGAGAGCCGTTCAGTTTATATCATTGTCTTTTCACTACATCTATGTCTTTCTTTGATGAAAACACAACTAGAGGAGGTCTAACTTCAGGCTGGTCACTTCTCTTCTTTCTTAATCTCAGTTTCTTCACAATGTATATCATTCTCTATCTCTAGATTGCTCTAAATCAGCTGTTTCACTTTTAAATCCGCATTCCCATCCTCTGATTCACACAAACCAGTGAAAAGCAGATTATTTTGTAAGTCAAACAGCTGTGTTTTGAGTTCATAGTTCTGATCACATACTTCATGGAGTCAACCAGATAAATAGTCTATTTCCCCATAACAGTCATCGCGTATAGGCCCCAGTATGTCTATAGTGTAAGTGTTATCTTCTCCTGTTGACGTATTCTTATGTATCTTGTGTGAAGATTTATTCAGAGCAGTTTCAATATGTGTAACTCTTTGTACAGTATGCTGAACAGTGTGATAGTCGTGCTGTTGTTGTTGATACTATCAATCCTCGATAACAAGCGAAATTCACTTTTCCTTCACTAATCAGTTGCAAATACACTCAACCGAGTCTTCAGGAGATGATCAGTATGTATATAGTTGGTACTGGTACTAGGCCATGTATCTCTATTTTCACAGAGAGCATTATCGATACGGCTTCACTCGATCCGCCACCATGCAGTATATCCCCCTATCTTGTATACTATAATAACTAACATATGGCTAAATAAGATGCCTTTGCTCATCAGAATACAATAATGACTGAATAAAATAAGTACATGGCAAATTAAAAAAACATCAGTATATATCTATTAATTATATATCATTTGAAATGGTGGTTCAGATGCAGGTACAGCATATGCCAAAAATAAATTGTTTTAGGGATGAAAAATAAGTGTATACTTACCCATTTTCTACCAACCCTATGCTTAGCTCCCACACGGCACATGTACAGAGCCAGAACATTATAAGGCATTGTACAGACATCACACCTCTTGTCTGCTGACGTTCACTGAAGGATAACAAGAACGTGTTAGTGCATTCATATCCTCTTGCATATGGCAGTAAACAAATACATACTGCCTCCTCACACAACCACGAAACTGTTTATTGAACAGAAGGAATTCAGTGGTAAAACTTGAAATATTGTCAAAACTTGAGCGCCGCCGCGTTTTACTTTTTCAAGCCACTAGGTGTTGAATATCTGAAGGATATGATATGAAAGTTATCTCTCTCAGGACCTGGGAATATTTTGAGGCATTGGATGTTCCTATTAGAGCCAAGGGCATGGAAGAGTTCGTGCTCAGATAAATAACAAAAACGTTAAAAGATAGTATTTGTTGGGGTGGGGGGCATGTGATATTTCAGCTTCAGTAATATAATATTCGTCCTATGGTTTTCTGAGATGTTAACAGACGCCGCCGCCGGATGCTGGACACGAAGGTCATGATTGTCAGTAATTAAAAAAAATGCTGTAAAGGTGCAAGTACAGCCTTTCTGGGATATCGTCTGCCAAGTTAACTTCTTAGAGTTTTCAAAAGTTAGTTACGGCCCTTCTTCCCACTCTTTTCAAACCGTTCAAAGAGTGTAACACTCCCGCCAGTATCTTTTCATTGTCACTTCAGCGTTATTATATGAAGACACCTTCATACAATTCATAACTTGTTCCGATCCAAAGATAAATATTTATAAAGATTATTAATCATGGATAACAGACACGTACATCTGTAGAGTGCTGACATATATTCATAGATATAGAAGGATATATATGAATGCATATATACTTACGTTTCCGACTGTAACCTACTTGTTCTTGTTTTTGATATGCATCCAAATAATATCTCGGACTGGACGAAATATCCCACCACTTTACTGCGCCTCAACGAATGCAGTGTTCCAATTCAGGGAAACTACCCTGGGTATAAAACAGGCCTCACTACGAATGAGGCTACCGATAGAGTTGAGCTGTACCAGGAAGTGTTGGCATATGATAGGAAAACGAGTGTTAGCAAATGCAAGGTGAATGTGACCAGTCTGAAGGACCGCCCTTTTGTGTTGTTATCGCTCATTGTTAAATTCCCTCGGGCTTTTAGTTGCATTGTGTGTCTGTGTGTATGTGTGTAAGGGGCGGGGTGGATGCTTATAACACATTTAGATAACGATCTGTAACACAAAAATACACGATAGGAACGTTTTTCCCATAGAGAACAAGTTTGTCTCATAGTCTGGCGTCTCACTGTGGTCACGTCGTTCTTCATACCCAAGGCGAACTGAACCTGATCGAGCTGATCTGAGCTAATTGTAAAGGGTCTGTTGCCAGTCACAACACATTTTTCAAACCCTCAGATGGGAAGAAGTTCATCGATGCAGCTTTTGCCAGAATAATGTCTGAGACCATGTCCTTGGTATATAAAGGGGATACCAGTAACGCCATTCCAGTGAGTTGGGATCTGACTCCAGCGATTCAGAAATCGAAGTACATGTAACCTGATTTCAGGTTTCCATTTTCTTCAAATGCCCGCTAGTTCACATGCATTTCGATTATATATTTCCATGTTTGTACTGTTTTTTAATTACATATTCATGAGAAAATCGATCCTCGACCCTAAAAAAAAACCATAAACATGTCATCCCATCAAACATTTCGAGCCGTCATAGTATGGTATTCAGAAGAAAAACTTCAGAAGTATAATGAACGTATTTTCCTATAGCAAATGCTACAGAATATTTCCAAAAGGATATCGTTCTAAAAACAATATTTTCGGGGACCTTCTTGAGTCAAGTTTCACGAATACATCGCAAATCAAAAGGAAATTGTTATACTGTCATTAATGTCTGACAGTAGTAGCTCTCTGTACATGCTTCGATTTAATCAGAAAAACAACTTTGAATGCGATTTGTAAGTGACAAGTCAACACAAGCATCAGAAACACCAATGCAGGTGGAAAGCAACTTTGCTGTTTAATATTCCTGTTTATTATACTGAGACTCCCTTGACAGAGCACATTGCCATGTGCAATTGCAAAACATGTGGGGTCGCGTTATTCACCAAAAATAATCACTTGGCGACATGTACATGTTTTCATTATCTTTGTCAATAGTATAATATATTTGTATAAGTTCATCCCCATTTTCTGTAGTGTATGCGACTTGTAATATATCATTGGATGGTGCACACCAGAGGCCCAGTTAGTAATAATGTGGTTAATTTGATGTACGTTGATATTCCTTGCATGTATATTGTATTTCATGGTCAACAGATCAGGATATATTATCATTTTCGTTGTCTATATTTCCAGGTTGATTGTTGACAGTGATATATGTATACGTATTTTCACAGAAGGTGAACAACTAAACTATCACTCACTTGTCAGTCACAATCAAATCAGTAAACAAATACACTCTCTCATATGTGATTGACTGATTGCATTGTGAATGGTTCATATAACTTGTATAACCCCAACACACACATACTCTACCTATGCACACTGATCATGTAAACACCACAGAGCACAAAAGTTGCGAGCTTATACACCAAGTGTTGTTAATCTCTGTCAGTCAAAATTTGATTATTGAGCAGGAGAGATGGTTTAAATGAAAACACAAATCCATGTACACGTACATGCGAAGACACCACCTACATGCATACTTCTAGCATTATTGTGAGCACACCAAAAAAACAGAAAAACGAATGATGAGAAATGTTGTTTCACGAAATCTTTATTTGATTAGCCATCTCTTCTACGTATTATTCCAACGTAATTCCATCAACATTTTATGTAAAAACCTTGTGATGATTCAGAGTAAAAAATGTATGCCATTATGTACAAAACCGATTTCTAAATGAATTCCTCTCCCCCAACTCACACGTCTCTGTGTTGGAAGGGTAGAGGTAGTACAGACGCCCCTGGTGAGGTTCCTTCACAGGTGTACAGGTCTGTGTCCGGGCTGCTTCTGCTGACTCCTCCACAGGTTACTACTTTGGTGCAGTTGACACCCCCGTCTCAGCATCAGAACAAAAACATAAACATTGGTTATGATCATTTACCTGCATAAGTCTGATATACCATCAGTAAACCATTTAAAATACACGCTAAGGAGAATAACATGTGAATGATGATACTAGCGTACCTCTTCTCAGTTTGAATGTTGTAGAAGCACCGACAATGCCCACTGTGAAACGTTCAACGAAGGCATGTCTGGCAGGAGGAGCTGTTCTATATTCGGCTGTGAACTTGTAGTATATGCTGGATGGGGAGTTGATGTTGGACCAGCTGGTGGACTGAGATGGACCACTGTTGATGTTGGGAGGTGCCTCTGTCACGTCTCCGTTGCTGGCGGCCAGTCTTAGAATATTAAAGCTGATAATGGGCTTTGCTGTTACTGTAAATGTACATGTGCAAATATGGGAACATCTTCCCGCATCTATATCGACACTAAACCTAATAAGCTACATTGATATTAAATTCCAATTTCTTTGACATAAACAAGGACACAAGCGAAACGATAGAGATGAAATCGTATGAAGCACGTTAGTCATTCCATGGAGTGTCAGCAAGGTCTAACTTGTCTGACAGTGGTTCCCTGTGAAGCTACTGGAGCAAGCACATCGTACAGTTGCTGGCGCACTCGTTCCTGCAGGTTCCGGGAAAACACCGGGTGCTGTCACTCCGCCAGGAACACGCCTCTGTGAAGGAAACCTTGGATGTAATATATTGAGTAAGAAAGTACACAGAAAGAAAAATCCGTTTTTCAAGAATAGAATATTTTTAAACACATGATAAGTTACTTAATTTCTTCAATACCGGATATATACGTATCTGATCAAACGAGCACATCTCTCAGTTTTTTATTGATGTGGAATATATAAAGTAGAGTTTTCATATCGAATCTTTGTCTTGTGTAAAATAAGCTCTTCTGAAGCGTGATAGCATGCAGACCAATTGACACGGGGCTGTGCTCCAATGATCAGGGGTGTCAAAAAATAAGAATAAAGTAATAAAATGTGTTAATAGGTTCACAGCGTTATTAAATAACTACTTATTGTATTTATCGTTGACAGTTACAAATAAATCCACACTGCGCTCACACATGTCACAAATTACTTCTATCAGCGGAAACCTAGTTTTAGACAGACAACTGTATTACAGCTATGAAAAGGAAGACCCGGTGCGTCGACCGCCAATTATGTCAGTTGCGACCAATTAACACCTGAATGAATTAACTCCACACTCCACTGAGTGAATGACCTGGGCTCAGAAAACAAAGGGAAAATAAACGACGAGAGCTTATCCCTAAAATGAGTCACTTAGACTACAAAACTAGACGATTACGTCTGAATATCAACTAGTCTTAATCGACTAAAGTTTCTGTCACTTTGACTAAACAAGAAAATACTAAAGTTCCCAAATACTTAGTTAATCACGGGAAGGTTGGTTTTCCACGGATTACTAGAATAACAACAGAGTAATGGAAACATTAGTCACTAAGCGCCTTGTCAGGTTGGTTATCCACGGATTACTAGAATAACAACAGAGTAATGGAAACATTAGTCACTAAGCGCCTAGTCAGGTTGGTTATCCACGGATTACTAGAATAACAACAGAGTAATCGAAACATTAGTCACTAAGCGCCTAGTCAGGTTGGTTTTCCACGGATTACTAGAATAACAACAGAGTAATGGAAACATTAGTTACTAAGCGACAAGTCAGGTTGGTAATCCACGGTTACTAGAATAACAACAGAGTAATGGAAACACTAGTCACTAAGCGCCTAGTCAGGTTGGTTATCCACGGATTACTAGAATAACAACAGAGTTATGGAAACATTAGTCACTAAGCGACAAGTCAGGTTGGTAATCCACGGATTACTAGAATAACAACAGAGTAATGGAAACACTAGTCACTAAGCGCCTAGTCAGGTTGGTTATCCACGGATTACTAGAATAACAACAGAGTAATTGAAACACTAGTCACTAAGCGCCTAGTCAGGTTGGTTATCCACGGATTACTAGAATAACAACAGAGTAATGGAAACACTAGTCACTAAGCGACAAGTCAGGTTGGTAATCCACGGATTACTAGAATAACAACAGAGTAATGGAAACACTAGTCACTAAGCGCCTAGTCAGGTTGGTTATCCACGGATTACTAGAATAACAACAGAGTAATGGAAACACTAGTCACTAAGGACAAGTCAGGTTGGTAATCCACGGATTACTAGAATAACAACAGAGTAATGGAAACACTAGTCACTAAGCGACAAGTCAGGTTGGTTATCCACGGATTACTAGAATAACAACAGAGTAATGGAAACACTAGTCACTAAGCGACAAGTCAGGTTGATTATCCACGGATTACTAGAATAACAACAGAGTAATGGAAACACTAGTCACTAAGCGACAAGTCAGGTTGATTATCCACGGATTACTAGAATAACAACAGAGTAATGGAAACACTAGTCACTAAGCGACAAGTCAGGTTGATTATCCACGGATTACTAGAATAACAACAGAGTAATGGAAACACTAGTCACTAAGCGACAAGTCAGGTTGATTATCCACGGATTACTAGAATAACAACAGAGTAATGGAAACACTAGTCACTAAGCGACAAGTCAGGTTGATTATCCACGGATTACTAGAATAACAACAGAGTAATGGAAACACTAGTCACTAAGCGCCTAGTCAGGTTGATTATCCACGGATTACTAGAATAACAACAGAGTAATGGAAACACTAGTCACTAAGCGACAAGTCAGGTTGATTATCCACGGATTACTAGAATAACAACAGAGTAATGGAAACACTAGTCACTAAGCGACAAGTCAGGTTGATTATCCACGGATTACTAGCAAAACTGAGTATTACAAACCCTAGTTACTACGTTGAGTTCAGTACAACCAGACAAAGTCAGAATCTAGATCGATAACGCCCCGAACCCACTTGCTATCGAAACCTGAGATTCGAACATGGCCACTCTAGCGAGACAATCGTGTACGATTTAACCAAGCCTGGAGAAGGAAGATACGAGATCTAGAAAGTATATAAATACAGCGCACGTGGCCGTCGGAGGAGACATACTCTGCTTGATCGCCGGTGGATTCAACTGACTGAGGCGACACGCCAACGTGTGTTTCAATACACGGGGAAAACACGAATGGCAAATTAACTTATGTAAACTGAAGACGTAAGAATCAACATAAAGCGCTGAGCATAAGCTATCCTTCCGTATCATTAACGATTCACAACCAGCTATGTACAATTATTGATGAGGCAAAAATGATCATATATACATGAGAAATATTTGATTGTAGATGTTAATTCCCCTTTTATTTGCAATCATAAATACAAAAACATTTTCAATGCAAGATTATGGTAGCGAACACATGAGTGACAACATACATCCAGTCATAACAGGGTTTGAGAGTGTCATTAGATTACAAGAGAGAATCATTCTATAACAACAAATGACCACACAATGTACAATGACGGGCGCCGGAGATTACTGAGCGATGCCGGAAATAACGTCGGGGAACATAGCGGCACTGACACCAATCAAAATTAGATAATGTTTTCATATCATTTTATGTGACATTAGTCTATTGTAATACTCTTTATAAACTCACGTATGCATGATCTCTTGTCCGAAGAAGCCACATGTGCTCTGTGTCCTGCCTGTTCCATCATGACTCCATCACAGCGACTACACACCTGGTTGCTGCTGCTGGTGCACGTCTCTAGGTCACAGTTGCTGATGGCGGTGCACACTACCATAAGGGATGACGGATTATGTATAGATATACATGTAGCTCTATCATCCTCTTGTTAATTACAATCCTTCTTTGCTACTTACAACAGAAGTCATGAAACAAATAAACAATACAATGAAACCCTGTAGATCGAGTGGTAAATGTAGACGTCCCTCTGTATAAACCGGGCCTGTGTTCTGCCGAACTGTGGACATATACGGCATGGAAAAAGGGGAACAGATGTAACAGAGAATGTATATCTAACATGGAATCCTTCAGTGTGTTCTTCTAAGAAAACCGCAAATCATTATACACAGAAGTTGCACACGTATACTAATATTTTAGCTTAAAGTGAACTACAGTACCTTGATGAAGTATCTTAATTGAAAGGAGCACTTTTTTTTATCTACATTTGATAAAAATGACGCAAAACTTGAACCTGGATCATTAAAACTTTAAATAGTGTTTCAGTTGTATGGGCTTGTGCCCAAAGTGACGTTTACCTTTGACAACACCTACCCACGAGGTATGGTGATAAAAGATCAAGAAGTATCATTAGAACGAGATTTAGAACTCAGAAGCAAAGAGCATAGCCTAAAGAATGTAAAACATATACAACTTGGCCCACCAGGCCAAACCTGCTCCAAGGTGTTTTCGAAGGCTTTATTGCAGGGAAATAATATAGGGGAAAAGAAACACCTTGCCATGGTTTCCAATATGGTGTTAAGTCAGAATTAAAAACCTCCTGTGTTTTAAAAAAAAATATTGGTTGAATTTCCCCAGAGAGTTTGAATATAATCCCTTCCAGTCTGGTTTACACTGATGGTGAGCCCTCCTATGCGGGCTTACAATGATTGCTTGTATCGATAAACCCTCTGATGAGATGAGTAGTAGATGAAATTTGTACTTGGTTTTTCAAACGTCGAAAACAAGAAATGAAAGTTTTCTTTATGAATTACGGGAATCGAACCTGCAACCTCACATATCATGTTTAGTTTTGTAACCCACTTTTTTCCAACTGAGCCGACTGAAAAGTTCTTCAATTTGACATGTCATGAATCCAGTTGGTTCATGCTGCACATGTTTTTTTCTTTCGCACGCTTTGATCGAATTGTATTGTTTCACTATAATGTATATCGATACATGACGTGCCTACAGCCCCCTCCGTATGTTACCACCTGTCAGGGTTTACAATCTTAAGTAATTCCTAGAAAACGTTGGTTCTCCTTGACTAACAACATACTTCTACATCGTTCGTTGTTTGGGTAGAATCCCGTGTTACAGTTAACACAGTTTCCCGGAGAGGCACAACTTCCTCCACTCCTGTACTCAGTTATGCCGTTACTGTAGCTGATGTGGGACGTTCTGTAGTTGATGTTGCAAGCGGATGGGTTAATGTCATTGTCACATATGGCTGAAAGTAAACCAACAATATTTAACTCGTACAGCGCTGGTCTTATTTTGTGATAGAATCACAAACACGCGTAAGAGGAAGTAACCTAGACTTGCAACGTTTGTATTATTGAACATAGCAGTGAGCTAAACTTTTGTCAAATATATTCACTATTACATTGTCAATACACTGATTACATAGGAGATAGATAAATTGTGTTTTCAATGTAGAGCAGGGTTATCTGTAGATTAAACAACCCACAATTGACAGAAAGACGAAATGAATAAGGGAAACACCGATGCTAGTCTATACACTATGTAATGCGCCGTATATGTTTTTTATGTTGTTTAACATCATTGTTTGTTTTGTTTGTTTGTATGTTATGTAAAGCCGCACTCAGCAATATTCCAGCTATATGACGGCGGTCTGTATATAATCGAGTGTGAACCAGACAATCCAGTGATTGACATCATGAGCATCGATGCATGTTATTGGAATACTATGACATGCATCAACCAAGTCATGCATCAACCACCCGATCCCGATAGTCGCTTCTTACTCACATCTTTGTAATTTACTTGCGTATATTTCAGGTATTGAAATTGCGTGGCATACCTACTTCGTAAGCTAACGTAAATTGGAACGCATTGAGAAAAAAAACAAGTCCTGAAAGGTTAAGTTCTGCACCACACGTCATCATTATGACGTCACACTGAATAGCGGCACATGTCAAGGTCACTGATGTCCCCAATACTCGAGCATCCTGCATACATTGAATATTGAGGTAACCGATACTCTACTTTTGTAACCTATAATTATACATATCATTATTTCAAAATGCCTACCTACAATGATTGAATATGTTTTTTTCTTATAAATATTAGCTTCCTCGCGGTTGTGCAAAGAGCGATTTGTGATTTTTTTTTTTTTATATATATTTATGTATTATATGATTAACTCGATTACTTTCCAAATTCATAGTAGAATATCAAAATAGCTTTGAAGTCGTCATGACCCTTGGTATATCACTGACCTTTAGGTATGATAAAGATAGGTGTAACTTTGCGCTGATTTTCAGAAATTGTGACTACCAACTCAAGACATTGGTTGAGGGCTACAATGACATCAATTTAACTATTAAGAGAGAATATATGTCAGTATCGAACCAAGATTAGAACAAGAATTGCTTATTCCTTACTGCAGTGCAAAGCAGAGGTCAGGTATTGGAGTGTTGACTCACCGTGTGGACACCCTCTATTGTCAGTTGATCTGTACCCAGTCCTGCAGTGGTATGTTTTAAACGACACTTTCCTGTAATGTAGGTATTATTACAGACAGACAAATTCATTTATTTCGTATATGAGGTCAATAGTGCAATGACATTTTGTTGTTGGACAATTTGTCGTGGAGCACTATTTGGTTATTGTAATGCAAATAGATTAACATATTTGGAATTTTATTAATATTCATGACAATGTATCATCTTCTCCGAAATATCTCAATGACAAAACTGCAAGTCTGAGAACAATGTGGCAATCTGAGAAAAAAATCCTTTTCCGCATCACCAAAGCCTAAATATGTAGTGTTACTGTAGTACGGTAACATTCATATACACATCAATTACACTACCTGTATCTGCCGCAACGGCCCCAGCCAAATAATCAACAACTTGATGTGTATCTCGTCTTGAAATACGTCATTCTTGTATCCACGTTAATGCCAAAGATACCGTAATGAATAAAGCAACGTCACGTCAATATACATGTTGACTATGTAATACGTGTACAGATAACCACAATTGTATAGAGACGTATATTATGTACTATTTATGATTAAGTAATGCGTGTACAAACTGTAACTATTACATAGATGTGCTGACTGTGTGAGAGGTGTCCGTACATAAACACGACCGCAACGAATACGCGAATGACGTTAATCAACAAGGACTACATACAAACATAAATTGTGTGAGCCGTGTGGCACCAATCTCTCAGATGCATATATATCCACAACAGTGTGTGTCATTCATTTGTTTACAATAAAAATATATTTTAGCCTAAGCGAACTGATACGCGGAAAATATCTACTAAAGCATTTTCTTGAAGTCCTGTGCTAAAACCAAATGTCAGTAGTAAAAAACAGCCACAGACGACGAAGCTATCCCCATACATTTTATCTACTGTCATGGCAGAGCATACCTAAAACTACATATCCATGTCACGAGTTGCATGCAGGCAACAAGTACTGAGGCGGACCAGGAAGTATATTTAGACACACATGTACAGCTTCATGGTTAGTGATTACATTGTCCTTTCATATGTGACGTACAATGCTTTTAAGGGCGTGTTGTACACAACGAACGTAAAACAAGTCATCTTGTCTCAAACTGTTGCTGCACATTGCTGTTCAACAAGTAGCATGGAGAATGAGATTTACATTTCATGTTGGCTTAAATCTTGACTTGATTATAATTAGGGAAATATCTCCCGGTATTTACCTTGGTCTCACAGAAGATGGATGATTGCAAGCTCCGTTTGTGAGAGAACTAGTGTCGTAAAGAATGTTGTGAGAAGAAGTAATAATGATGTCACTTTGTCCTGATGCTTATAGTTGTTTCAACGCTTGTATAAGTAATTTTGGGAACGGTCTAGGGGAGATAATCCCATTGCTTTATACCGATGATGGAAGTACTGATGATAGTTGCTTCCCTTGGGGAAGAATGGCTAATGGCGTCGAACAATGAAGTTCGTCTTGATTCGTCTCGTGGTACTGGTGATAATTAGGTCGTTAGTATGGACACAATATGAACACCCCAATAGTTAAATGAGATGTATTTCACGGACTTCAGTGGCCTTGCTCCAGTCTATGACTTACGTAATACATATATGTTAATGGTTTTACGGCTGGAACTTAGTCAACTTCGCACATCTACTTCGTGCTGGTTGAATACATTGATCTGTCGGCATAAATAGTATATATCCATCGCTCCTGTTGAAGGAGCTCTATGAATATTAACGAGTTTCGAGTTAAGGAGCCTTGAATAGGCAATCTCATGCATGATGTCACAGGTCAAGACTGTAAGGAATGTGGCCTTTGTTCATATATCGTAGCCGTGGAATTCATTAGGAGTGCCATTGAACCTTTTGGAACGCAGTCGGGGTGGATTCTTTAGTCCGGATATAAAACCGAGAATGATCATCATTAAATGGAATTTCACCATTTCATGAAAGAATGAATGCCGAGCCCCAGGCCCGGTTGGGCAACAAGTAAAATCTTTAATGATTTTTTGGTATGACATGATCCGGTCGGTCTCCAGGGTAAAGCTGTATCAGCTAGACCACGGTGGCGGAAGTCCTAGTTCAATACATGAACTGGTGCCTTTTTAGTATTTTACAATGCTTTAAAATGTAATCTTTTTCAAGTACTGTTTAGGAATTTCGAAGAAAAAAATTCGATTTTCATTACGACAAACTTAGTTGTAAATTAACGTAGAATGATAGTATTTATGTCATTTAGTTTGAATGCAGGAACCGATGCTCTTTCAAACCGGAAGTGACAACGTCCAAATCGGAAGTACCTGGTACCAAGAACCATGGGTCTCTCTGGTTTACACTCTAATACAGCCTGAATGTGTTTTCCGAGACCGATAGTGATATGATCCTTCCACGACGTACTGACAACATTCTTGAAAGGTAGCTTGAAAGTTAAGACTTTCTCGTTGTAATATTTACTAAGAAACGGAGACCTTTCAGTGTGTCAGTGTTTTAATATGTGTGTGTGTTAGTTTGGTAATGTGTCAGTTTGTTGTGTGGTAAAGTGTTAGTATGTTAATATGTTAGTGTGGTAATGTGTTAGTGTGTTAATATGTTAGTGTGGTAATGCGTTAGTGTGTTAGTGTGTTAGTGTGGTAATGTGTTGTGCATTAGTGTGGTAATGTTTAAGTGTGTTATAGTGGTAATGTGTTAGTGTGGTAATGCGTAAGTGCGTTAGTGTGATAATGTGTTAGTGTGTTGTGTGATATTGTGGTGATGTGTTAGTGTGTTGTATAGTGGTGTGTTAATGTGTGAGTGTGTTGTGTGATATTGTGGTGATGTGTTAGTGTGTTGTATAGTGGTGTGTTAATGTGTGAGTGTGTTGTGTGATATTGTGGTGATGTGTTAGTGTGTTGTATAGTGGTGTGTTAATGTGTTAGTGTGTTGTGTGATATTGTGG
This sequence comes from Haliotis rufescens, assembly GCF_023055435.1. Classification (NCBI taxonomy): domain Eukaryota; kingdom Metazoa; phylum Mollusca; class Gastropoda; order Lepetellida; family Haliotidae; genus Haliotis; species Haliotis rufescens. Next base: position 14,555,417 of record NW_025964361.1, read on the forward strand.
TGATGTGTTAGTGTGTTGTGTGATATTGTGGTAATGCAGAAGTGTGTTAGTGTGGTAATGTGTTAGTGTGTTGTGTGATATTGTGGTGATGTGTTAGTGTGTTGTATAGTGGTGTGTTAATGTGTTAGTGTGTTGTATAGTGGTTAGTTAATGTGTGAGTGTGTTGTATAGTGGTGTGTTAATGTGTTAGTGTGTTGTATAGTGGTGTGTTAATGTGTGAGTGTGTTGTATAGTGGTGTGTTAATGTGTTATTGTGTTGTATAGTGGTTTGTTAATGTGTGAGTGTGTTGTATAGTGGTGTGTTAATGTGTTAGTGTGTTGTATAGTGGTGGGTTAATGTGTGAGTGTGTTGTATAGTGGTGTGTTAATGTGTGAGTGTGTTGTATAGTGGTGTGTTAATGTGTGAGTGTGTTGTATAGTGGTGTGTTAATGTGTGAGTGTGTTGTATAGTGGTGTGTTAATGTGTTAGTGTGTTGTATAGTGGTGTGTTAATGTGTGAGTGTGTTAGTAGTGAGGTAGAGTAGTAATGACATGTGCTGTTTTAATGTTGAATGTTGATAAATGCACAAAATATGGAAATGTTAATGAAATACTTTGTCTGGTGGAATCTTGTTTGATTTGATACCTTTGATTGACTAATAAGTGTGCAGTATTTTTAAAAGACCACCTCATGTCATCATAGGATAAACATATCATCTATGATACTTACATGAAACTACACACAACAACATATAAAGTTCATAACATACAAACATATCTTTGTCATTATAACACGAATGTTGGCACGTTAGGTATGTATCGGAACACGTGTCTCATATTTGCTCACACGACTAGTTCATGATGAATCTCGCACACTGATGTTGATTTGTCTGCTCGCTTATGCACACGTTTGGTGTAATATTCTTGGTCGGTAAAGATAACACCAAATTGACAGCCTGTGACATACATGTACTACATGGACATGGTCTCCGTGGTCTAGTTGATAGAGCGTCTGCAAAGAGAGCGGAAGATCGGGAATCCGGAATTCGATCACACTCACTCACTCACGTACAGGTACGTCGCATTTTGAGTGCAATAATCTTGAATACGACTTTAAACCCCATTTCACCCAACCTCGAAAGAACAACAATGTGCCAGGAGAGCACATAGCGGTAGCGGTGCCCCGGCCCTATCCCAGGCTTACCCTACACTGTACGTACAGGTGGGCCAAGGCTGAGACCCTCTGTTCTCTCGTCTCCGGACAAAGGGTGACAGAGCCAATGTCATGACAAGGATCTAGTATTGGATATACAAAATGGCAGTGTGTTACAGTGCAGTTTATTTTCACAAAAGCACCCAAAAACGGTTGTACAAGAGTATATATACAACACAAATAGTTATTCAATATAGATAATAATGGAAACATACTAAAGTGATTTAGACACATTTACGTAATAATGTACAGTGAATCTGGACACAAAAGTTTAGGTGAACAGATCTTGGTAATTCACACATAGTAGGCAAGATATAAGAGCGCCCTGGGAATGATTTGTGAATAATGATTTGATATGTGAAATTATGGAATTGGTAATACACAGTATTTCGGAAGTAATAGAACATTTTCAAATTTTGGAAACATTTTAAAATGTTGGTAATATATACCTTTGGAACTCCATAGAATATTTTCCCGCTACTTGTGAATAAATTGATCTTTAAGAATTCGTTCGACCTTTGAAACAAACCATGACGTTGAGCAAGTAGATGGGTAGATGAATACTTCTGTCAATCCGACGTTATTACCAATAACACATAATGTTGTAGTTGCACAGCTCGTTTATGGTAGCTGTATAATACAACGTAGATTACCACTGCATCTGGGTGAACTTCAAGTCGACTTAGTAATTCTATTTTATTTGACTTCTGTATTGTTTGTTACGCCTTTTCTAGGCAACCCCTTGCCCTTCCATTAAGTGAATACTGTACTGAATATGTCTATGTCCAGTTAATATAAACACAGTGCGTGTGCGTGTGCGTGTGCGTGTGCGCAAGTGTGTGTTTTCATATATAAAAAAGGTCAAGATGACGATAAAACCAACTGGATTAAGGAGAGGGAGGTGAAGTCAGCTGTGGGGAAATACAGCTATTGGAATGGATGTGATAACAAAGACATGGCTCGTGTAAACAATATGACACTAAAACAGAGAAAGAATATCGCGATATGATTATACCATTAAAAACAACTGGCTATTAATATTTTGGTTAACAGATATTAAAAATACTAACGAGCCGGTGCACGGAGCTATACTGAAAATCCTTAAGGTGACAAATACCAAAAAATCTCTATTTAACACAAGTTTAACAAGTTTAGTTTGAAAACGTATATATATAATTAGGGTATTCTACATTTGCATTTCAAAGTCTCTGGTTCTCCATTAATAATTATGCAATCTCAAAGTGATAAAAACGTCATATTATATCATATGACCATATCAACATATATTAATCGCCTTACGTTCAATGGGCGCGCAGTTCCAACAATAATCAGCAAGTTGTGAAGGTTAATGTGATTCATTATTGTGAATGTCGACGTCGATGCACAATTGTAGAAGGGGTGGGCAGGTAGCAGAAAATATTGTTTGTTTTGAAAAGCCGTTTCATTGTCGAGAATACGACTATTGTGTGTCAAATTATGTGTAATACCTGGTTCGTAATTTTGAGCATTTTCCAAAAGTGCATTTCCCAGTAAACTCACTCCATTGATATATTCGTTGTGGAGCAGTTGCTGTATCGCAGGACCAGAAAAATGGAGATCTAACAAAAAAGAAAAATACAAACACCTTGAAAGAAATGCTTCCCTTCTTCGAATACCGACAAAATACAGATGACCACGTTTACGAAAACGAATATTCTTGGCACTTTTGTCCAGTGCGCGATGATTCCAGTGAATCAATGTATTTACAGTAATCCTTGTTATTTTTGTCTAGAGATGCTGTAATTTAGGACTGTCGGGAAATGAGAGACTAAGCAAAACAGATCGCTATATTTTTGCTGAGGGTTTGCATCTTGGGTGAATCAGTTGGATGTTTTCTTTCCAGGGGATATGATTTTATCTGTATCCATCCGATACATGTATTTTAATGGCACTCGACATAACATTGTTATTTAAAGTTGCCAGACTAATATTTCTCTATTTGTTTCTTGTAAGCCTCAGCCGTATCCAGGTAAATGTACATGTATTTGACCGCTGTGTGACAATGTTCGAATCTGCTCTAGACAATCCAGTGATTGACATAATGAGAAGAGATCCACGTCGTCGGGTTACAGTGACACACAATGAACAAGCCTGGGCACCCGATTAATTGAGTCGCGCCCAATACAATCATAGGTTGCTTGGAACTTTTTTAAACCATGGTATCCCCACGCTTGTTTAACAGAGGTTTGTATATGTTTTCTTAACAAAGATTATGATTGAGAGTGATGTTTGTGTGGCAGTACATTCTGTGTTCAGACGTCTTCGTATATGTCATTTCATGTACTGTTGAACGTCACGCGTGGTGTAAACCTCGACGTACCGCCACAGTTTACATATATAGGACTTTCAATGGGTTCATATATGCTTGTTTCACCCGACCCACGAATCTGTATAGAACCATATGCTTCTTCATCAGGGCCTGCGTTGAAGTCAAGCGTGTCATACGTCCTGCAGCTGGCTTCAGGTTGACTTCTGTTGGCCCGAGGTTTTATCTGTTTAGGTTTAACACGTGTTGGTAGCCTTATGTTGTAGTACACAGTTTGGTCAGTCTTCTCCGGTTGACGTCTGTAATACATAAACATCAATACGTACAGGTTAGCGCACGAGGACATAGTGTCTAATTGTTTAACTGGCTAGTTAACTAACCATTTCAACGATTAGAAACCAAGGTCCGGGTGAACCTATTTAAACCATGGCCAACATTCAAAACACCTTAGCACCTAAACTGTTATAACAATTGTGTTTTGTTTTATATATTATTTATAAAGACATTCAAGAACTCAATGTTCAACTGTGAAAATACTGTATGAGTCGGCCCTGTGTGATGCCCGTCAACAATGTTCCCTGAGCCGTTCGCACGTGCACCTCACTCTTTGGCGACTGTGGTTATGAATGCACTTACCGGGGCAAGAATACAATATATATTGGCCAAACTGGAGCACATTTATCAGTCACCTATATATGACTTGCCCATGTTGATGGGCGTATTATGAGCAAACATAGCCCTGATCAAGATAAGTGTTTTTCATTATTCTCTGTTTGTTTCTATGGACGAAAAACGACATCACACATGCGTACAGTGGAAAGAATAACATAAAACGTACGGCACAAGACATGGATTTCACCGTTCATAAACAGATGAAAGTCCCGCTGGAGAAACACCTTTTCTTGAAATTGTTCTATTGTCAAGGGAAACTAAAGGGGAAAAACAGCTCCCTCGTTGCCAAGTGGTGTTTAACTGAGAACTGAATTAGTTAATGTGCGGCCAAGGACAAAGGAGTGATGGTAAAATGTACATTAAAGTATAGTGTAAAGATCCCTGTACTTGGTTGAAACAATATGTCAAATCATTGTACATGTTGAGATGGCTACAGGTTACAATTGTATCTGAATTGTCTCATTTATTAAACTGATTTCGGAATATACATAATTATAACTTTTAGGTCAGGTCTTATTGGATTTGCGGTAGAAGATGGTTGACAGCTGCTGTTCTTTTAAGACTATGACCGAAATGTAAAACAAAAAATTTAAGATGAATATATCTCTTTGTCTTTTTTATATTCTTTACAAGCGATTTCTTCCAGGTCATTCCTGTAATCATGCATACAACAACCATGTTTACAAATTTAAAACATTATTATCACCTGAAAACGCCAATTTGACAAAAAGATAATCGCAGCATATCGGATCGTGATAAGACTTAGTGTATCTTATATTATTGGTTGATAAAGTTGATATTAATATCCATTATATGTTAAGTAGAATTGCATTTCAGGAGAACAGATGACCTTTGTTTCCTCTTCCAGACAACAACTCCAATGATGATGGCAGCACCTGCAACCACGGCGGACACAGTCCCCGACACTATCGGTACAAGGGTTTTTCCGACCACTGGATTAGCTGAAGGAAAATGCACTGACGTTAGAATCCATTGACGTGGTATTTCAGGAGCATTATGACATAGTATTCTCATAACGAATTTATGTAGTCAATATCATGCCCAATTACCAATAGTTACTGTCTGATAAATGATTGGGAGTACATTTCTGATGGTATCTTTGATTTGGTAGGAATTAAATATGTTTTCGGCAAAATGCATCTGACCCCTTAATTTTGACCATTATGTGGGGTGAGATTAACACTACTAATAGAAGATGGTGTACCCATATTTGTAAACTGTACTACCACTGGATCTTAAATACATTGTTCCTGTGTGAGGGATCCGGAAGCTGACATTTATATTCATAGTTGTATTTTTGTATTTCAAAGATTACACGGAACTGAACGGAAAGTCTTCAGTAGGGACACTGACGTTAGATATGAACCTTTATCATAGCTAACAGTGACATTTTAGCACGTCTGTTAAAATATTTGTAGTAAAACAGTCGACTTTTTCTATGAACAATCAAGCAATATTATGATTAATACTTTTCAAGGTTCCCATCTGGTTTAAACTTTTTCCCCGTTGACCCTACATGGACACTGTAGCTTGTTAAAGCCTCCTTTTGAATATCAATTCATAGTTCCAAACATACCTACATATCTACAAACGCTTTGAATGAGCATCTTTATTCTAGTGAATGTGACCTTTGATCTTCTCGTGACATCCTTCCCGAAAGTATTTATCATTCGCTCAAAGTTTCCACTCTCTTCATAATGTGCCTTCCAAAAGTACTTCATTTCATTGGGTTAAGATTATGAGTAAATTATTGATTTTGTACACATTCAACTTAATACACGTCTTATGGATGCAGACATCTATGTTGAGTTAAACTGTATATGGTGCCACAGATTCTGAGACACTGAAAGGTGAATGTACCTCATGATGCATTCAACAATCGTGAATGTACGAAAGTCCATTATCACTTACACAAAAGTTATTTAAGCCTTTTTAAGCTTTGTTCGTCTTGCGGATAAACTGTTTACACACTTGCGGCCAAATTGAAAACCGGGTTTGAACTTCGAAAGGAAATCTGAATGCTCACAATAATAACAGAAGTCTTGACAACAGGGAATTGAAAAATAGACTGAAGAGAGATCAGGTCTTAAGTACTTTCGGATTTACTGGGTTTACTGAGGACGTGAGTGGATTTGCACGTCTCTAAATTAGTACTTACTGAAAAATGAAATGAACGTTTTTACAACAAGGAATAAGAAAATAGACCGCAGAGACACCAGGTCTGATGTACCTTTACACGTCTCAACTCCATCAGAACAAACGGCATCGCTTCTCTGCTGAGGTCCATTATAAGCAACAACAGTTACATAAAACTTTCCACAAGAAGGTGCTGTCCATGTGACTTCGGTCGAGTGTGTTGATTCCATCTGCCGTAAGAAGAATAGCACCACAGTAATTCCTGCTCTGTGTCCTCAAAGCTGACATGTGAATGCAAAACTGTGTATTATCATTAGAATATATGTACTGTACTGAAGGAGATGTATTCTGAAGAACGATTTCCCGAAATTACTTAGAATTCTTTATATGATAATGCTATTTATATAGTTACCATTGTTACAATGAAACAATAAAGGACTAACGTTTTTGGTTTTATTTAGGTCAAACAGGTCTCCTTGTAAACATCTGGGACCGAAGGTGTACTGATAAAAGGCGATTGCGCTCTCGTTGTCAAAGAACCCGTCCCAGTGGGCATTGAGTTGTAGGCTGTCCTGGTAGTCCACTTCCGGGTGCCCAGACTGGCCATCGTGGACAATGCCAGAATGAGGGGGGCTTGCGTCCATTGTGATCTAAATATATTGTTAAAGTTCTGTTTCATCAGCCTATCATGTTCGTAGGAATGTATGTTTACATAGCCATGAATACATTTTGAAAGATCTGAGGAGCATGGTTATAATTATTGGGCAAATCACATGAATTCAAAATAATACAAAAACGATCAAACCCAAACCTGGAACGTATATGTTTAGTCCAACCACAATACCACACCTACATGCATGCTGTCATTGATGATAACACGCAAGGCAAGGCAATGTTCAGCTTTATTGGTCTAATGGTTTCTGGGGACCGTTTACACGTCAGAAATCGGCCACGCATGGAAAGGTTCACAAGATACCTATCCTGTCTCTGTGTTGTGACCCTGGGACAACCTGGTCTTTGTGGATAGGCAATTGTTCCAGTGCCAAAGCCTCCATATCACACTCTGAGTTAAAATGTGCAGGCTGTTTCCCTTATGGTGCATCCCAATAGCTCTGTCTCGATTTTCAATAATCAGTGAGTGAGCGAGTATGGTTTTCTGCCGTTTTTAGCAATATTCCTACAATATCACGCCGGGGGACACCAGAAATGGGCTTCACATATTGTACCCATGTCGGGAATCGAACCCGGGCGAACGCTTTTAACACAAGGCTACCCGACCCCCCACCCCACCACCCCCCACCCCCATCAGCACTCAGAAATCGATGCATTGTTTCATGTGTTCCTGTCATTCACTACTGTTCTTAGGGTTTAAACCCACGTTCCCATACTCTGATTTGCAGTCTAACTGGTTGTGTACAAGCGGTATAAATTTGTGAACACAATGCATACATTTGTGAAAATGTGGTCAGTGTTTACCTGCTTCTACAATGATACCTTGGTTCAAATATTGCTTTATTAATAAAGCCACAAACATTCACATTAATCAACAGTAGACACAATAGTATTTTAACAACTGGGGCTTTGCTTATTATATTACGAGTGCGTACACTAATACGGTTCCTCTGTGGACGAGACGTTCACCTAGAGTAGGCGGCGTAATGGTAAGTTCAGAACCGTTACTTGCAACAAAGACCATTCTACTCCGCTAATACTATTGGGGATGTGATATACAATGAAAGGTGAAATTCGTTAAAAGATTTGTAAGCCGTTTACCTTTACTTCATGTTCAGTTTTGAGTTTAGCATGATTTGTAACTGTGACTTCAAAACAGTATTCCTTTCCATCAGCTGACCTGACTTCCCTTATGTCGTCGTGTGAAGGTTTCACATGGAAGTGGGGATGATAACATCTGCCGTCGGGAGTACAATAACAGTTACCATCCCTTGTGTCATACATGGTGTTGCAGTCATCCATGGTCTGAAATCATCGTTACTTAAACATCAAACATGACATCATTTCATTATATTTATTAGTTTATATTGAGTTTCAAGTGTTCAAAATAAGAACGTTAAGACTACTAATGTTTGAGGGACAGAAATGCTGCATAACACAAACTTTTCTGCAGGCCATTGCACCAATGACAACCTGGATTCTGGATACCAATCAAAAACAGTGACATACACGATGGCTTTGAATAGAGATGTCATGGACAGTCAGCACAATGTCTTCATCTTGTCGTTTTTCTACGATTCTCCATTCCACCATTTCCACTCCACTGTGTTCATCGGACATGTCCCATTCCATTCTAGGATGAGATAGATTTGCTAGGTAGAAAAGCTGTTTCAATATCAATCTAAGGTAATTTTTAATTTAATAACGTGATATTTCTCAAATTCATTTTAACACAATGTTAAAACATTCAAAATAAAACAATGTGTGTTGTCCCGCGGTGCCGTTTAAATGATTAAGATGAAGAACTGAATTAACAAATGGCACATGGACAAAACTACCACAAACATGCTTACATCACATCATTAAGTTCCTCCACCCGATAGACGCTGATGTTGAGGCTGTCGTTTCTGGAGAGCCACAGGTACTCTATGACTGGAGGTGATGTGTCGATGTGGACTGTCACGTGCTCTTCCTTCACATCCGACTTGATGTCATAGGCATGCACCCAGAAGCGTACGGTGTCCCCATCCACTAATGAGGGTGTTATTGTTTGTGACTGACTCAGACCTTGTTTTGTGAAAACGTTATCAGCCGGTGGTCTGGTGAGGTACGATCCCCCTTTATGGTCGATTTTGTAAGATGTTCGGAAACTGGTGATACCTAGTCACAAACATACACTTCATAACATGATCTGGGTGTTTGTTTTCATAAGTGATATCCACTTATTGATTAAATAATCACAATGGAATATACATCAAATATATATCTTCTGTGACAAACTTCAGTTGTCTTAAGAAATTATGTTCAATTACTTAATCAGTGAGCCACATGCCAACTACGTATACTGACTCACAACTACCTTGCAAATTTAGAATTGCAGCTATGTTTCTTTAAAATCCGCAGTGAGATAACAAATGAACATCACGTCGGCCGGTAAATAACCGTGGATTCATGAGCAATGTCCTCAGTCATCAGGGTACGGAGACAAGCAACCAATCAAATAAGCGAAGCTCACCAACCAATCCCCTTAAACATTGGAGTTCTGGGTCCACTTGCACAAAACGATCTCAGTGAAACGGCTCATGTAAGTCTACGATCGTCGTAGCGCTATGGCTTTGTGCACATGGACCCAGGGGATTAACTGTAACCCAGATGCCCTCCGGTCCGAGCTTCTCGTGTCATGAATTAATAGCACCACTGCTATTGTACGAAAGACGGCTGGTTTTGTCATAATGTGTGACAGATGAATTATATGTCATTAGATTCTGGAACCCGTGTATGTTCTTTATGAGCAACCTTCTGATGCGAGCCTACCTTGAACATTTTTGGTTGCAGCCACACTTCTGACACCCTCGTTGTCATCATAGTCCGAGCCGACACCACCACTGGAAGCCACCCCATGGAGCCACTTGTTGTTGTGATGTACTGTGTTGATGTATCTGTTGGTCCAGTCCACTGTCACTGTTGATGACGTCGTTTGCCACTCTGACGTTGCTGCTGATGCTGTCGTCACACGGAGTTCTTTATTATCCTGAGTTGTTACAGTCGACGTACCATCATATATCAGGATCCGTCTGGCACTTCTGTGATTACCTGCCTTGTCATAGGCAGACAGGACAACTGAGTACACCCCGACTGAAGGTAATACGAAGATGTCTGTCTCCTGAAAGAATACACACAGGATGTAGACAGTCTGAACTTGTCGGTTATTATTACCAGGTTTCCTTATCCCCGAAGTCAATTACAACGATACACAGACATAGTGAAACAAATTATATAAACTGATCGAACCAAATAAGGGAAAAATATATAATAAGCTTAACTAACTGTCAGTACAGTTGAAATAGCGCGCATACAAATTCAACACATGTCAGAATCAAACGTTGATATGTGTTTGTGTGCATTGTTTCCAATGTGTTTGTGGTTGACAAGGCTGGAAACCCATGGTAGTATATAATTTTACTGTGTCTAAAACTAAGTGTTAGCTTATCCATCTCCATCTGCCAAAACGAAACGCAAAAGCAGTTTTGCCGATATCCATGCAAAATAAATACCATGGATTGGGATCGATTTGTGTGGAAAGGAGTAGGGACTGCAGAAAGTTGATGTTAAGATGGAAAAATCGCAAAAACACAACCACGTGACATGCACGTGCAACATCACGTGTTGGACTACAACGCTATTGGCCGACTGCAAACAGGAGAATAGTCTTTGGCTGTAGCAAGGTTTTTCCCCAGATCCGATTGACCACGTGTCACTAGATTTATACGGCTACGTCACTTACGTGAATGAGCCACCATGGCCAAGTCTGACTACGGAAATACCAGGATTGTGAAGGAGATCAGCCCAGACAGTGAGGAACCGTTTACGCGCTGAAAGTATTCGCGCTAGGCGACCACTTTGCGGTGTCATTTTGACGTACCTGCATCGTCGGCTGCGACGTCAATGGTGACAAGGTCACAGAGTATGGCCACAACTGCGATAAAGTGACGAGTCACGTTTTATGCTTCGCCGTGCGGATGGTAAACGTCGTGTTTACAGTCGTCGCGGGGAATGTTATGCACAAAACTGCTTACAGGAAGTGGACAGATTTGGTGGTGGTAGTGTGATGATGTGGGCAGCCATCTCAAACACTGGTAGAACAAACTTTGTGCAAGTTCTGGGGAATTTAACTACACAACGTTACACGGATGTGATTCTTTGACCACACGTCCTTCCCTTTATGCAAAAAGCGAACGTAATTTTCCAACAAGACAACGCCTGACCTCACATGGCAAGAGTGACAACAGCCTTTTTGAGGAATCACAACATCCAGGTCCTGCCATGGTCCTCCAGATTTAAACCCATTCGAACACGTATGGGATTCACTCGATCAACGACTGCGAGCACGTCCGACAGTTGGCATAAACACTGCAGACAGAGTGGGATCTGATTGCTTCCATGAGACGATGATGCCAGGGAGTTTTGGACTCTAATGGTGGCCATAAAACATAATGAGAACAGATGACATTCACCATGTTCCATGTGCAACATATGGAACCTGGGTCAATGACAATATTGTGTGCCAATTTTGAACAATCGATTACCATCTGTTGATTATTTATGTGATACATAAACAATACATCACTTTTGCGTTGTTTTTTATGCAGAGTAAAGTAAATGAAACAATCACCTTTGACCTGTTGACAGTCTTAGTGTCGACTAAACGTTTATCTCTGAGTTCATCCCCAACAGCTCTGAGTTCATACACCTCCCTCACAAAGTGGTCAACACCTGCATCAGCATCTGACCAGCCACCCCAGCGGAGGTTCACTGTCGGCTGAAAACAATGATGAAACAAACCTAAGATTATGTCAAGAAGTTGACGAAATTATATAACTAACCTAAACCACAGGTGTGTTCTATACTTACAGCTGTGATCACATTGGGAGCTGACAACATGCTGCCAACACAGGCAGTAGAACCAGTACAGTGATAGGGAGCCACCAGGTCTATGGTCATAGTAAGGGTGTGGGTCTGTGTAGCACCGATGTAGTAGTGGGTTGCTAGTGTGTTACTCTCCTTGTTCCGGATCTTTACATACCCTCCATTGGTGGCCATGTTGGATATCTCAATGCTGCCAATGATGAATAAATTTGTCTTTTGTGTTTTGATAGTTTTAAACAGATGAAGCATCCTTTCCTTACACACGACAGGTAATTATCGACAAACTATACTCACACGAAAAAAGAAACGCAAGTGGATTTAAGCAAATAGGTAACAAACACGGAACCATAAATTGATACGAGTTTTAGCATGTAGTGAAGCCTGATGGTGTTATCAATATTTTTGGTTGCATTTTGAAAGCCCCGAGTAAAAACGCAACATAAAAAACGAATCTCTAAAACGCACCATTTCAATGAATATGTGGGTATCATGCACCCATTTCTCGCGAAATCGAAAATGCACCAACTGTCACGAACTTTAGTGGGTATAGAACTGTGGCCGATTCTTGGACCTACCACTCCTTGGTCAACAATGCCACGCCTAACTCAAATTCAGAAAAACCAGGCTATTGGACGTTTGGAAGAGTCTGTCCGAGATGTTGCCCGTCATTTCAACGTTAACATAACCACAATTTACCGTCTCCTGTATCGATACAATGCTACACAGACCACAGATGACCTTCCTCGGAGCGGTCGTACTAGGGTTACCACACCTCGACAAGATCGGCAGATTACCCGTCAATACCAGCGACATCCGTTCCTAACTGCAAGTGAAAGTGCTCGACAGACCATAGGAACACATAATCGACACATTAGCCGGGACACTGTGATCCGACGTCTCCGTTCCAACAACCTCAGATGTCGCCGACCAGCACGTCGTCCTGTTCTCCAACCTCGGCATTGACAAGCACGACTTCATTTGGCACAGGGTCATCGTGAGTGGAGGCGTGTCATCTTCTCTGATGAAAGTCGCTTTTGTGTCTCCCATGCAGACGGAAGAGTCAGAATTTGGCGGCGTCGAGGTGATCGTTTCGCTGACAGAAACGTTGTGGAAAGGGATCCACGGGGTGGACCTAGCATCATGATATGGGCAGGGATTGGACTTAATGCGAAACTTAGACCCATGTGCTTTCTGAATGTTGGTCAAGGTCGGGGACACGGCGTCACTGCTCAGCGGTATATCGACCAAGAGATCAGACCCCACGTTGTTCCATATTTTTCACAACATCAACAACACATTTTCCAGCAGGACAACGCTCCATGGCCTTTCTGCAACAACACAACATCCGTGTTCTACCGTGGCCAACCCTCAGCCCTGACCTGACTCCCATCGAACAATTGTGGGATAAAGTTCAAAGGCGTCTGCACAATGTGCGCCCAATCCCTACAACTGCCGATGAACTACGCACAGCTGCTCTGGATGTGTGCAGGAGGATCTCTTGGGCCTTCGTCTGATCCACTCAATGTACAGGAGATGTGTGGCAGTGATCAATGCTAATGGTGGTCACACCAGGTATTGACTGACATTTTGGGTATTGACCCGAAACTGTGTAAGCCCTTAACATTTGAAAAAAAAACAAACAATTATGTCATCTGCCTTTTAATCCATTAAACTGTCTTCAGTCAAATTTTTGTCAATCTTGCCCTATTAGTATTTCTTGTCTTTACTGTTGAAAATAAATAACATATATACTGCATACTCGACTTGCGTTTCTTTTGCGTGTGAGTATTAAGGGATCAAGGAACCAATTTCGGAAGGTATCATATCTGAACTTTACCACTGATTAGTAATCGTCTACATACATTATTATCCATCTACTTACACATCTCTGTGTTGCAAGGGTAGAGGCACATGTAGTACAGACGCCCATGATCTGCTTAACTCACAGGTGTACGGGCCTGTGTTCGGGCTGCTGCTGCTGACTCCTCCACATGGAAAGGAGGCAATTTGACCTTGGCAACAGAACAAAAACATATCATAAGTCATGACCATTATCCTGCATACAGCTGATATACCTATTAACAAACCATGGTATATACTTTCTAGTAAGGGGATGACATGTGGATGATGACGCTGAAGTACCTCTTAGTTTGAAGGAAGTATTACCACCAACAATGCCCACTGTGAAACGTTCAACGAAGGCATGTCTGGCAGGAGGAGCTGTTCTATATTCGGCTGTGAACTTGTAGTATATGCTGGATGGGGAGTTGATGTTGGACCAGCTGGTGGACTGAGATGGACCATTGCTGATGTTGGGAGGTGCCTCGGCCACGTCCCCATTACTGGCGGTCAGTCGTAGGAGGTTGGAGTTTATCGTGGGCTTCGCTGTAACTAGAAACCAAATCATACACAGCATATGAACTGCTATTATAAAAGGTTTGATCAGGTTAGTGAACTATAGAAACATTACATCTTTAGGAAAAGAAGTACCAAAAGGCAGATATTTGATATCGCCACGTGTGCCTGGCTCTCTAGCCCTCTTTCTCTGGCTGTTAATAAGTCTCACTTGTCTGACAGTGTTTCCCTGTGAATCCACTGGAGCAGGCACAGTTGCTGGCGTACTCGTTCCTGCAGGTCCCGGGATAACACCAGGTGCTGTCACTCCGCCAGGAACACGCCTCTGTGAAGGAAACCTTGGATTAAATTTATTGAGTAAGAAAGTATACAAAAGAAAATCGGTTTAATACCAAAATCAGGTTTTCAAGAGCAAAATAATTTTAAAATCGAGAGAACTTTAATATTACAGCTGAACTGGATATGTAGGTATGGGATCATATGTGTACGTCTCTCAGTGTTTGATTGATATTGAATGTATAAAGTAGACTTTTTATATCGAGACTCAAAACAAACTAATCGGGAATACTATAACCTGTATACTTGTCATAATTACATAATTCTTTTCATTATACATTATGCGACACAATTCTATTTTAATACTCATTACATACTCACGTATGCAAGATTTCCTTGTTGAAGATTTCACATATGCCCTGTGTCCTGCCTGCTCCGACACGACCCCCTCACAGCGACTACACACCTGGTTGCTGCTGCTGGTGCACGTCTCTAGGTCACAGTTGCTGATGGCGGTGCACGCTGACATAAGGGACAACGGATTAAGTTCACACAAACGTGTGTGTGTGTGTGCGTGCTTGTGTGTGTGCACGCGCGCGCGCGTGTGTGTCTACGTGTGTGCAACCTGTTGTCTACTAAAATCCTGTTATTCAGTGTAACCCTGTTAATCGGGATGGTGCCGTTCAAACGAAATTGTCTGTGTTAATGTTGATGTCCTTAGCACTGACCACCTTGGAAAGCTGTGTTGCAAACCCCGGGCCAATGTTCTGCTCATGCTATTTAGAAAAACACGAACGCATATACCAGGAGACGTATTTTCAATATGAAATTCTTTGTTCCCCAAAGAGTACCGAAAACTATCAAACACTCAAGAGGCACACGTGTACACATATTTTAGTCTATAAATATATTTAGTCTATTGTATTGTAGTCTAAAAACTAGCGTTTTGAAACATGTGCTTGAAAAACTGATAGTATTAATGGACGTTAATTTCCACCCAGAAAGTGATAGGCCTACTGAGCTGAGCCTGATAGCGGTGACAATCAGTAACAGGGGCTTGGTGGGCACGATTTCTCACCGTTTTTGCTCCTCAGTCAATCGTACTCTCTCAAGATAACTAAGGATCCAATATACCTCCATATATCATAGTAAAAAGATGGAAAAAATGAGTATGTCGAAATAAGGATTTTAACTAAAGGGCTCAGACAGGAGACATATGACAACAACCCAGTAGGACAAATGGGCAATGCAGAAGGGGGTATTGAGGTAATAAGACGCAATCATCCCAGAATCAACATAATTGAGGAATGGACGGATGCATTTTTGATATTTGTGAGCATTTATCTGGAGGCACACAGCAAATGCTCAAATACATGAATATTGTACACATGGCAGCTACAAGGATGACAGATTAGGATTGGCGTTCCTATGATCAGCAGTTTCGACTTCGCCATGCTCACAATCCGCATGAACCATGGTCTGTCATCGACAATGAACGTTTGCTTATGTTTGCAACCCAATCATCAAGTGCTTATATCAATCCATACTACAAGCAAGGTCAAGGCCAAGGCCAATATATTAAACCCAACACACAGATAAAACGCCAACTTCCATGCTATGACTTCAATTCATGCTTTGACTTCGAAATGGAGCTGCAGTTTGTGCAGATATGAACATGTGTGTAGCAACTGTAGTAGGCCCCACCCTTCCCGCCTTTGTAAGAGTATGTCAAAGTTGGCACATGTAAGCCACTCAAATGGGAAAGCAACCTAGTTTTGCCTGATAAAGGTAAATCGCTAGTCAATCCGCCTTTATTAACAGATTACAATAGGTATATGTAGGATGGCAGGGCCATTTAATATATTTCCTACAAATCCCAAACTTAAAGGTGTCACATAGACATAAAAAGAGCATTTCGATTGTGTAGGATAATCAATAAACAGGATCTATCGGGTATATCTTTCCAGGTAAACTATTATGTAGGTATGTGCCTCCCAATGGGATGCCGCACCAGCTGTGTAGTGTTTGAAGTTTCATACACTGGACTATTCAATGCAGGTTGAAACAAGGGACATTACTTCACTATTTGGATGACTTTCGTTTTGGTAGCTCACCTAACCCTAATCATGGCCAAGGCGCTCTTGACACCTTTATGTTGCTATGTCAGGAGTTGGGAGTTCCTATTGCAAGTGAGAATACAGTACTTCCATGTACTTGTTTGACATTCCTTGGAGATGAAACTGATTCAGTAGCGATGGAATTGAGAATACCGACAAACAAAATCAATCATGATCGATACAAAAATAACAAGAAGAGGTTTTGTTGTGAATTATAATATAATCTAGGGAGGGGTAACAAATGTTTGATGAATGAAATTGTGCAATCACAGGTAATGTAAGCTCAAGGTAAACAATGGTGTGGTAAGAAATTTCATTTTCAAAAGTTGTCTGAAATGTCACCAAAAGTTTGTCAGACACACTACAAGTTCATTGTCGACATAGTTGCCTTCAATAGCGTGTATGACCTCCAGCTGCCTCAATGCATGCTGTGATACGCCGCCTCATCGATGACGTCAGTCTTCTGATGACGTGGACTGGAATCCGCTGCCACTCGTATCTCAGGGCCTGCTGCAATTCTTGTCTGTTGACGGGAGGCTGAAGGCGTGCTCTAATCTGTCTGTCAAGATGGTCCCACAGATGTTCAATAGGATTCTGGGCAGACCAGGGCAAAACGTCAACGTTCAGCTGGTTTAGAAAGTTCCGAGTCACTCTTGCAGTATGGGGCCTGGCATTGTCGTGTTGAACAATGTCCCCCGCTGTTGGTTTTGTAACTGGCTGCAACACTTGGTATCTGGACTGCACAGCGTTCGGGTTTCCCTGTATAATCACTAAATCAGTTTTCTGACCTCCACAAATACACGCTGGAGCCAAACGTTACCCTCTGTGTCGATAAACTCGTTCTCTGCCGTCATTTCGAAACAAGTTAACCGACATTCATCAGTAAACAGCACTCGACGCCAATTTCTCCCTTGCCAGCGTCGAACCTGCCTCGCCCATCGCAGTCACAGGCGTCGATGTTGAGCAGTCAGTGCCATTCCTCGGAAAGGACGATAGGCTCGGATTCAAGCAGCACGAAGTCGTCGAAGTACTGTACGTTGGCTTATGGGATGTCCCAACGCTAATGCTGCCGTCGCCGTCGCCGTTACGAATCTGTTTCGCAGGTGAATGAGCCGTATCTGACCGTCTTCCAGTGGTGTTGTCAGTCGGGGTCGTCCGGTTTTAGGCCTGTCCTGTGTCCTCCCTGTCTGCCTGTACCGTTAGATCAGCCTGGCTACTGTCAATGGTGTACAACCAAACCTTCTGGCAATTTGGACCTGTGTTGCCCCCATTTCGGCCATACCGATGGCTCTCTCTCTCTCTCTGCTCCTGTGACAGTCGTGGCATTTCTTTTGTGTGCTTTCATCACGTGTGGTTATACCCTGCAGACGAACGCATTTATACAGCTAACATGCACGTGCAGTTTATGCCATAGGCGGGAAACCTGTTTCACCATTTTTTTGTCACCGCACGAGCGCCGTCAAAGGTGGCGCGTTCGGGTGAGGTGTTTTTTGGTACCTGTTTCTGGGCAGTCATATTCCCAATACCCACTTTCCACTAGTTATCGCTAGGAAAACTACAAATGGCCAACCTACCTTTCTTTTGCGCTTAGTTTATTATTGTCCCAGAGATAATGTCGTTGTTATTATTAAAGTCATTTTGGGGTATATCACTGACCTTCAGCCATCGATAGGTGTAACCTTGCTCTGATTTTGAGATTTTGTGACTACCAACTCAAAAAAAGGCTTTGGGAGACATAGACGTCGCCTCATCTAGCAATTAGTCCAAGAAATAAAGTTATTTTATTCCTAAAATATACATCTACAAAATGAAAGAAGTAAATCCAAATGGAGCTCAGAACAATGCGGAGGCAATCTAGACTTGAGTTAGATTCATTTTGGGAGAATACTGGGAGAGAATATATGTCAGCATCGGACCAAGTCTAAATCAAGAATTACTGTATACCCTACTAGAGTGTAAACTTAAGGACAGGTATGGGATTGTTGACTCACCGTGTGGACACCCAATATTGTCAGTTGATCTGTACCCAGTCCTGCAGTGGAATGTTTTAGACGACCCCCGCCTGAAATGTAGGTATTATTACAATGTGGTCAGTTACAACAATACGTGTGTGGTATTTGGAGGAAACTATCGGAACGGAACTTCATATTGTTATAAGAAAGGATCAAATGAGATAAGACTGTATTGTCCAATGTGAAGATCCATGTTGCACAGTTGATTAGCACTAAAATATGAAAAAGAAATATGACATAAAAACATGTACATAAGGCAATAAATCATTTACTAATATAACCATAGGTAACGACATGTAGAAAATTAGACATTATCACAGTGACAGGAAAGGTATTTAAATAAATATCTATAACAGATATCTATATCTCGGTAACAGTAAACTTTAATAAAATGGATAATGACAGGAAAAGTTTTGTATAAAGCGAACTGTTGGAAAGTATTCAACAGATAATCATTTAACGGGCCAATACTGTCGTGATCATACGATGTGTTTCTTCGTTACCTTATATATCATCATGTTTTTTATTTATACATTATGTGATTCTACGATAAACATGTGCATATGGATGTCTAGTACGTATACAATCCAAATAAAAGTTGAGTATCGAATAAACATATATTCCCACGTGTTCAATGTCTAAATATGTATTGTTTATGTAGTACACATTAAAACGGTAACACACACATACATGTAGAAAGGAAAAAGAAAATGGATTACCCTACCTGTATCTGGTGCAACGACTCCAGCCCCATGTACCGCACTTTGTTGTGTATCTCACCTGGGAATACGTTGTCCTCGTAACCACGTTAGTGCTAAAGATAACGGAATGAAAAAAAAACAACAACGTCAAGAACACAGTACAGGAAATCACTTATACAAACACAGAACTTCAACAGGCAATATTCTACACAAACATTAATTCAGGAAAGCCTTGATTATTTAAAGCGACATGACAACGCGTTCAGGGAGACGTAATATATATCCGCACATTAAAAGGATAACATGGCGGTTATTCTGTAAAACGTGTCTATTCTATGTTTATTCATGTACATGTATTCTACATGACATTGAAGAATCTTCTGATTGGTTATAGTGAGGTCACAATTTTTCAATTAAAACCTTTTGACACAAAAACCGTGTTAATGAAAATATCAACTGTCCTCAGAACTGCATACGTTCGATATCGGATGTTTTTTCATCCAAGACATTATCCCTGACTGGTGTGATGATGCGGTGACCATCCTTAAGGAAGGCATATCGTTAACATACAAATGATAATTACGTTCATGAAACTTTTAGTGACTTGTTCTGTAATATTCTAACTGAAATGCACTATAATATAGGTGACATAAATCATTAGAAAAGTGCACTCCGTCCTGTCCAGTTGCTTCATTTAAATTGTATCTGTCTACAATTAATCCTGAAAGCACTGCTTTATGCACCAAAAGCCCCGAGCACTCACAAACATTTCTCCCGACGCTCCCTGGTCCACTGCAGAGTCACTGCACAGGCACTTGATCAGTTAAGCAAGACCTACACGAACCACTGTGTCAGTGCCACACTCTTAAACCATGCAGTGGAGATATGGAACAGGTTGCGGTGACCTTGAAACATATCTTTGGGAAACGTTGTGTTTTGAAGAGTTATTTTGAACTAGTGTAAGACTGTGTGTATTTTAATCTTGAACTTCAGTGATATTATGTAACATTAACAATA
This sequence comes from Haliotis rufescens, assembly GCF_023055435.1. NCBI lineage: Eukaryota > Metazoa > Mollusca > Gastropoda > Lepetellida > Haliotidae > Haliotis > Haliotis rufescens. The sequence continues at coordinate 14,575,819 of NW_025964361.1, forward strand.
CCTGTGACCCCTTTTCGGAACAATCTAAGATAGCTGACCTTTGTACTCATAATGCACTTGAAAGCGTCATTGTAGAATTTAGCTCTTTAGCGCGAGTATTCAAATGTAAATAAGAAGGTATCGATTCTGCAGTGAGACGTCAAATTTCAAAATACACTAGGTATATCTCCAAACTACCTGTCTACACAATAACATGATTACATTCATGTGTAATACGTGCTTACACATAATCACAATTGTATCGAGACGTATACTAAGAAAATATTTGAAATTATGTGATACGTGTACGTAATTTGAGGATTACATAGATGTGCTGACTATGTAACAGATATCCGTTTACAGTAAAGTACGTTTATATCGAACACGACCATTTGTTGTATAAATGTTGTATATATGCCTGTAACGAACTACGGTTATTACGAACTAAAATTAGTGGTCCCTTTGAGTTCGTTATAACCGTAGTTTAGTGTACATAAACACGATGACACAGAAACGTTAACAGTGTGTGATACGTGTATACCCTGTACCAGGACGACATGCAGGCAAACAGTTTACACTATAGCTCAGAGATCCATATATATCCACACCCGTTGTTTCATTTCTTTACAACACACAATTCTTTAGCTGAAGCCAATTAATACGTTAGAAACATCTACTTACGCATTTTCTCGAAGTCCTGTGCTAAAACCAAATATCAGCATAAAACAAGAACCAAGGGCGACGAAGCTATGAACAGACATTTTATCATCTGGCAGAGCTGATCACAGTGTCACCTAAAACAACGTGGGACAGGACCAGGAAGAACATTCAAGTGTATAACACGTGACACATGCAGATAGATTGGTTGATATAACACTGGCCTTTTATAAACGATTTGCAATGCTTGTGACGGCGTGTGGTACATCACAAACATGGCATGTATGAATGTCGCATTGATTCGTCAACGTTTTTAAACAATTCGAAACTATTTCTGACCTTTTTAATACCGTGTCAAAGTACTTCACTTTAGCATGTTTGAAGGAAATTAAACTGTACGATAAGATGTATTTTTTAGTTTTGAATGTCAGTTTTTACTGTTTACTGTGATAATTGACAGAAGATTTTTATGGGGTTTTTTTCTATGGAAATTCTAGTAGCGAATAGCTGCAATATTGCTAATGTGGCTTCAAGCAACATTTACTCACTCACAAGACCAGCATAATATAAATGATCTAGTCTCGCAATGTTGCTGCATATTGCATACTGCTATGTGTGAGGGGTAACACGGAGAGAGGGATGTACATGTCATGTCCTGGGGGCTCAAATGCTTACTTAACGATCGGTATACTTGTGTCGTGTATACCACGATGCCACTACCATCCGCCGTACCATTTAGAGATGATAATGTTTTCTTATATATCGAACTTTAGATCAAACTGGTAGTTTTCATAGACCTGATACTCTTGTCATGTCGTATGACCAGTTTTTGAAAGACGTTTTTGTTTTGGAAAATAATGAAATCTTTCCTTGACATTTTCGTCTAATATTAAGAGGAGAAGGTTTTTTTTAATGAAGTAAAGCTTAATGAACGTAAATAATCATGTAAAATCAAAAACTGAAATATCCTAAAACCTAAGTAAAAATCATAATCAGTGCACATCTGCACAGGTAAGACCCGGATTCGATTCCTCATTGGGTACACTCTGTGAATCCCGTCCCTTTCTGGGGTGCCCCACCGTATCATGGATGGAATATTGAAAATACATGTGTATTTCTTTTTCGCATGACGTTGGAACGAACGTATCACGTATCTATTGATAGATGAAAGTAATACCGTCTCAACATTAGTTCGGCATTGATTCCCTAACAACCGATATAATATACCTGTACATTGCCCTGCCGGCAACATCAAAGCAATTTATGCTGTAGTCGCAAAGGTCAATATCCTGGTAAGACACTGTTTTCAAGCAGTAAAAAGGTCTAGTAGTTTTATTCAGTAAGAGTGAGTGAGTGAGTTTATGCTTTACGTCACATCGGCAATATTTCAGCCATATCGTGACTTACTCAGTAAGAAGAGTAAAACTTTGGTTTATAGTTAGTGAATCAGTGTATCAATGATATATGAATAAAGTTGTTTTATCTCATTTGGCATTAATCAATAATGATATGGTCTACTCCATGTATTCTATGTAAGGAATCGACCAGGTTAAATTATTTCAACCTTTTCTTAAAATAACTTGTGTATACGTGCAAACCTAGGCAGGAGATACATAATCTGTGTTGGCGTAAACCCACGTAATTATAGACACATCATATTGGTACTTGCGTATATGTTTATGCGTATGGACAATGTATGCGTATGTGCGTAAATGAGTGCATGCAACGACGTATGCAGGTAGAATGAAATGTACTAGGTATTATTTGAACTGGCTCTTAATGACATATGTTATTAATGCGTGTTCTTTGTTGACATTGTGAAGAAGACCACGTGGTACCATGTATGTTTATTTTGCTAAAAGGCAGTGTTGGCAGTTGTCAGGAAGTTACTGTGTTTATATGCTAGTGCGGTGTGTAAACTTCCGGTTACGTCGACAGTGTGTTATAGAGACACGTGGAATGTGCCAGTGTCGCTGGACTGGTAAGGGCTCTGTGTAGAAGTTTCCAATGGCTAGTTGGACTGTATATATAGTCGGATAAGAGTGTTTACGCATCTCTCAAACGTTTCATCACATCAAGACCAGCTTTCCTGTGTTGATCACTCATCCCCTCTAATTCCCTGCCTAGATCCACCTCGGAGCTTGACCACTGTCGCCGCTGGCTGAATATACTAATATCACTGACTTTTGCTATAACCGCTGTATTTGTGTATTTGAAAATGACCAATGCCATCATATTATATATTGCCATTGGGTATGTACTACCACTCTATTGTTGACTGCCATTGTAATTGCTGTGCAGTCATTTGTATTGATTTGTAAAGTTCGTGAATTTTGTAATACATTTGTTGATTGTATACCACTTGTCAGTTTCACACTGTGTTCTTTCACGTACATATTTCTGGGTTAACATCTTGTTTCAATTTGGGAAACGACACTTAATAGTTTACTGAATAATTCCAGACGGGACTGTATGCGTGAAAGTTGGAGTGTGTAAGCCCAGGGCCAAACATCTGCTAGGTGTTTTATATTATATGCATACATGTCAGACAGAGTGAATACTCCTTACCTGCGGAATGACTTGTTTTCATTTTATAAGTATCAGCGTACATGCAGCTATCTTCGTTAATGTCAGGCATTTTGTCACAGAGACGGTCACTTCACGGGGCGTTGAATAACCAGACGTGTTTTACACTCATTGCCGGGTTGATATGCATTTTGAATTGGCGATCGATATCAGCCCGGTAAGGAATTGGAGTTACGTCCCTTATAACTCCATGTGCTTGGCTGGCTTTCCCGTGACAATGTCTTTCAAAGAAGTTGAAAATGCATTGCTTTCACGTGCAAATAGATACATTTTACAGTTTGTCGCTATGGAATATGATAAAAAGTTAGTTATATGGCAGTTTTTATGTCACACCTCATATTAACCCTCGACTCCCATATCAGCCTTCGGCCCTCGTGCTTGACAAGGGGGGTCTTGGGTTGATATCGGGTATCATATGAAAAATGCCATGTAATAACCACTAGATATAGACCAGTGATTCCAGATTAGCAATTCAGAGAGCCATGATGTATATTTCTATATGTGGTCTGTGTTGCATGTAGTGTGGAAACAGGCTCCTAGTGGAAATATCAGCTGATAGCTGTTATGTACCATGTATCTGAATCCTGATGTATGGTGTCTTATGATATTGAACCTACTCAGACTTAAATTGTGAACTGATTGTTTGTGGGTTTTATGTAAATGAGGATATTGGACATGGGTTGATTCGTCCCAGAAAAAGAAATGATTGTTGTGAATACTTCAGAAAGTAATCACTTATTAAACATTACGTAAATACGCAGATAACGTACACCATATCAAGTTCTGGAGAATAACACGAGTGTTTTGTCAGCCGCCGCTTTGAAATATGTTTCATTTAAATCAGGCTGCTGCAAAGCCAGAAGTGATAGCAGGTCTTATAATTAGGTCATTTCCACCTTGGTGAACTCAAGAGAACAGGAATAGTGCTGAGAAACCATGAAATATAATCAGGTCGAATCTGGGATATTCGAACCCACAGGTTCAACACGCATAAGAGACGCAACTCTGCACAAAACGATTCAACTGAAACATCCACTCACCCAGAAGTTTAAAATGATATATGGACAAACACAAACTCTACCAGGATACAAATTGTGAAGCTTTTTATTTCCAACCTCAGCATATATATCATGCAGATAACCTATGATAAACATTTCATTATAACAATGATAATGATTAATAAACTTTATATTGGATTTGCGAACAGCTGAAAATGACGTCGCATCGTTGACAAACAGCTTTATAAACTTAAAAGGAAAATGAGAGGGTAATTAAAAGAAATATGCTTGTACAGACAATTATCATAATTATCATAAAGAGTCAGGCGACTATGTATAAGTAAAACCTGGTAGCATCACCTGTAGTGGGTTCTCAGCAAATGTATTATCATATAAAATATACATATGCTACAACGGTGACTGGATATATCTAGTTTAATGGTTTGTGTTTTTATAACTTGCTCTTAATATGATCGTTTACCTTAATATCTCATGTCTATCATTAAATTATTTCAATTCCCGTTCACAGACTACAGTACTCGGACGTCAAAATATCTAGACTAACACGTTTACAATGCTGGTTTAATCGGGCAAAATTGTTAAAGTATTGGATTGTGAAAATAACGTAAATAGGTTATTGCCCTGCATCGCGCGGACAACGCATATTTCAGTTGATCACCTCACCAAACACAATACACGTTCAACAATTACTCGGCCTTGTCCCGTGAGTATGGGGGTTGATGGGGACCCCAGACCGACCTCTCTTGCCGAAATATCTTCTTTCACATACATACGCTATCAGAGAAATGGCTACAACTGCGAGAACGATCGCAATGATAATACCAGCTAATGTCGCACTTTGGGAAACTCTGACACATACAACAGAACAAGATATGATCCGTTTGTTATATCATACACTCGAAGTTAAAACAGAAAACAGTATATAATTATGAACAATTCGTTACATTATACATGTAAGACGAAACTGACACCGTTATACAATAATAAGCTCAATTTATTCGAATGTAAATGTTATGCAAAATGGACACCAGTACAAGAATACAGATATGACCAGACCCGGTCAGCTGATGGGTTCCCGTTCACGGCAAGATGCAACACACATCATGTATCCTGTTACCTACCCTTTAGTTTCACAGCAAGTGCGGCTGTTGATGGAACCACAACAGCCGTAGTCACAGAGGATGGTGCTGCGTCAGTGATCTGTCCACAGCTTATGCACAATACATCAGGTAAAGGAGCGATGTCATATTTTGTAAACGTCAAGGATATTTATAATTAATATGCTCGGGGTAAGAAATGTCATTTTTCCCCAGGCTACATTATCACGTTTGGAATTCGACCTTGTAATAATTCGCATCCAATAAAAATGACGTCATGACATCATATCATATCTTGATTTGCACAGTGGGTTCGTCTATGAGTTTCATTACTGGAGCGACATTTCTCACACATATCACTAAGGGTAGCTGACCTGCTTTATAGAATACTACCAAGCGAGATACGGTTTTCCAGTAATTCTCACTAGGAATTAATATTTTTACTTTATGCTGATTGGCTAGTTTGTTCCAAGACTCGGAACTTAAAACATTAACTCAATCGGAACAGATATTCCGTAAATATCAATCAGTAAGTTATTCTTAAAATTATCTATTCCTCGAGAATAAGTGTGGTAAATGACCTTGGCTCGAGGTTTAATTAACTATCGAGTCTGTAAATACACATCTCCATTTTGTCGATATTCTTGACATAAAGTTTATACCACATTTACCAATACAAACTAAAAGCAAAAGTAATATTTTAAGAGTGATATAAACTATGCTGAAGTCTATTCTAAAGTTGTACTTATCAGCTATGCTAACTATAAAGCAAACATAAATATGATAGATGTTTTGACAGTTACTCAGTATATAAGTTATAGTAACTTAGTTAATTATGAGATGGTATGATTACTAGGTACATGTAGCCTCCACATTGTTGCAAAAAAATGCAACCCAGAGTCCACAAACATATACTGCCAGTAGCACATGTCGATATTACTCAAGTATGTGTGCACTGTACGACTGGGCAAAGGTTACATTTCACAGGCTGGCTCATTATCAACATATATAGTCAGAGCCACATGCGTAGCAAAACGCCCACTAACAGGTATATGTGCCATCATGGCTTGGTAGAACCGTATAGCGACATTACATTCACGACCCAATAATCGATACACAAACTGGCTATACCGCATTGGGCCTGTTAAAAGGGACACGCTTATGTATATTTATTTCAGTGACACCTTTGTGAGCCTTTACAATAGGGATTGAACCCTTACGTGCTTACGTGAAATAATACTTCCCAGAAAATCGAATGCAATGCCTTAAGGAATATTTACAGAAAATAATTCATTTTCCTTATCGTCGATGTTTTCACATTTCCATTCCTAGACTGAAGGCGCGCACCGCATTGTTTGAATGTCTCCATACAGCTGTTTTCAACCTACCCGTGAAGTAGATACACGTTACAATGAAACACACAGTGTACTCCATCCTCGACGATGAAGATCGTGGAGTTTATCATTTGTTGTGGCGTTTCCTCTTGGTTGAGTATGCTTCTATTCGCGCGAGCCATTGTTTGCAATCGATGGTTTTGGCTACCGTTACAGCTTCTCGGTGGTTTCGTAAACGATTATGCAGTCCGCAAATGTGCCATTTTCGCTTTGAAATATTCCTTGGATATTGTCAAATGACATACTGTAGTTCTAATTATGTGGAGGAAGGTGAAAATAGATCAAAATATGTTTTTCAAGACACCGAAATTGGCCACATTTGTTGTTTACAGATCTCGTTCAGTTCAAGCTATGTAAGGTTTCCAAGCGCTGTCTAATAGGTATCGAGTGGTTGTATTGTGTGACATGACTCAGCATAATTTGTGTCTTCGTATCGAAGGCGATTGACACCTGATGACGTTGTCACACATTAATTTGTCTGGTCCAGATTCGATTATTTACAACATATCCTAAAGCATATGATGTAATGAGAGCCAACCACATTCAATCCATATTCGGTTCTCAATCGACATCCAGTCTACACACAGACCGTACGGGGCCCGAGCTAAAATCAGCGCTGGTTTGGGATATTTAGCATTGTAATGTTTGTGAACAGATACAACCAATGGCGATTTGGTATCACCGCCTTTCGCCTGGACACGTGCGTCATTACGCGGGTTGATTGATGCGTTCTGAGCCTCATATAGAAAGAATTGCATGACAGTGTAATCTTTTGTTGTGGACTTTACATGCTGTTGTGGATAGAAGTATATCCACAAAACCACGAGTCATTTGAGTAAAAAAAGCGGGTGTGTGTGATCTCTGGACAAAGGACAGCCCTGAGGAATGTGCAGTAATCAACCCCCACACAGGTTCACAGTAACACACCCACACTGCCACACTGAAGAACACATTAATGCTTCGATTGTTATCGTACCCAAGAAAATGTGTAAACCTGTATATACGAATACCGAACCTCCTAACCCCCATGCCCCTGACGTTTCCGCTCTGTCAGTAAGATGTGAAGTAAACAATACCGGAGACATTAATGTTTGAAGGAATGTTTTCCTCAACACTTATCAGGTTTGGGTTTTTTGTTCAGTATATAAATATCATATAAAATAGAACATATAAATATATGACTGAACGCCAGTTGTTGGGTATAAGTTGGTCATGCCCATACCTTCCTCGGTGTATCGACCAACACACCTACAGTTTAGTTCTTGGAAGCTCTTTGACCAACGGTGCATCTGTTTTCCCTGGAACGGCGTGGCGATCGCAGTTGCATCTACAGTTAGCGTAGTTTAATAACGGGCCACTATTTTACACGTGGACTGTGTGTGGCAATGATGCCCGACCTCACGGGGATTACTGGCTAATGACAGGTGACATGGACACCATACTTGCCATACATCCGATGAGGATCGGAAGGTTGTGATGTGTGACCTTGCTGATAGGACCCGGCGGCAAGGCACCGTTGCTCGTGATGTCAACAGCTTATCCTATTTGTCTGACTTGATGTTTTCCAGGCATCCGTGATCTAGATTTAATATTGGTGACACTTTCATTCACTACACTCGCTTATCCCTGTAATGTGGGCTGATGGCGTGTTTCAAGATGTTTAAATAACCCTTGGCGTTAAGTAACATGTTTTGAATTATTGCTGTATTGAAATATGAAGTGCCCGGACTCAAATCACACTCTGACTGCACTGCATATGTATACGTACACATAATTATGCAATTACAATTCTACCACACTCTTATAATCATGTTTAGTCACCACCCTAATTGATCGAAATACACCACAGTGGGAGGTATATTACAAGTTTAGGAAGGATCAAGAGGGGTACATATGGTTTTATGTGTCCCGCGTTAGGTTTCATACCACGAGCCGGGCGAGCACCCGAGTGCTCCTGTTACAACGGATTTATCTTACCGACATGGTTTAATGTGACACTGTGAAAGAATTAAAACAAATTCAAAATTGATAGAACATAGCTGTTCGATTAAGCTGAGATTACCTTTGCTATGTCACGTGACTTTCATTGACTCGGAAAAAGCGTGTGGCTTTGTGCTTCGAGTCAAGAGATCAAGATCACGAAAATCGATCAGATCTCATCATTTTGACATGGGACACGTGAAGATCCGGGGTAGAATAGGTCTTCAGCAACCCATGCTTGTCGTAAAAGGCGTATATGCTTCTCGTAAGAGGCGACTCTCGGGATCGGGTGGTCAGGCTCGCTGACTTGGTTGATGCATGTCATAGGATCATAATTGCGTGAATCGATGCTCATGATATCAATCACTGGATTGTCTGGTCCAGACTCGATTATTTACAGACCGCCGTCATATAGCTGGAATATTGCTGAGTGCGGTGTTAAACAAACAAACATTCTGACATGGAGGTAAGATCATGATTATTATTGGTTCCGCTTGAAACCAGCGATAATGCACAAAAAGTAACATGTAGTTTACACACCGATGGGGTTATGATACAGGGGCTTCATGTATGTTAACCAAGGATGCCGACTCTGATAAACAATACCAGTACGGACAGAACCGTAAAATACATTCATTTAATATCTGGGTGCGACTAGCATCAGCTCGCAGTCATTACAATTGTTCACGTATATCTCCCCACTGATGGTGCAGGGAAAACACTGCACTGACAAGTAGAGTGTAATCAATATATCATCTCCCGTGAGACGTGCGGAACACAATCACCATGGACCTCGTTACCTTGGTGCCACAAACAATAGGGTCAAACACAAACTTCCTAACACGACGTAGCATCAACAAATCATATAATATATATCATGGAAATCTACATGTTCGTTTGAAAACAATACGTTCATGTTCCTGTTCATATGGTAGCCCTCAAGAACCATTGTGTAGTAAGGTTGACTTTTTCGTCTGATGTAAATATAATGATCGATTAACCATATGTCTCTGGATGAAGACTTGTTTTGCTTGCTCGCGGCATGACGATAAGCTTGAGGGTAGTATAGGCTGATATATTTGTGTCCACTGCAAGACCCTCTGACTGGTGGTCATAATGGCTTTGGGTGTTTATAGTACTTTGGTTTGAGATCAAATGGGGGCAATCAAAGCTCGCACAAACCGGTTTCTGGTTTCCCTCATTATGGCATTGTTGCATTTTACAAAAGCTTCTATTCTAGGTCCTGCAACGGGAACTTCGAGGGTATTTTATCTCGGGTATCACTCTGAACCAACAATGTGCGTGCGTACATGTATGTATGTGTATGTGTTTGTGTGAGTGTGTGTGTCTGTGTGTCCGTGTGCCTGTGCGTGTCTGTGTTGTTGTTCAGCAATATTCTCGTAATATGACGGCGGACAAGTCAAATAAATGTTTGATATTGTGAGCAACAAGACCCCCCGCCGGGATACGATGACGCACTCTTACGACCAACCTTGGTTGCTGGGAACCACTTCCAAACCGGAAAACCAGAGTTCTTTCAACTGAACACATCAGACAATATCATTATTTGTACCTTTCAAAACTTTATTTACAACGTTCAATCAACAGTTCAACGTAATAGTCAAGCTTCTGTAAACTTGATATCATATAGTTTGTCATGCTTGACAAATATCACAGTCTGGTTCAATCAAGCATGTGTGCATATACAAACCCTATATCATCCGAACACATACACTATATACACCTGTGGAAGGCAATGTCTTTCACTGGTGCGATGATTGTATTCGGAGTAGGGGAGGTGACGTCTGTGGGTAGGAATTTTATACTCACCGCCAAAAGAAACGCGAACCATAGAAACATATAGAGAAGTATGTACGTTAAGAAGAGATGTAATCAGTGTGTAACAATCAATGACAAAACTGACAACCAGTCAAGTGTTACCACAGAGTCTCTTCATTTTTATCACGATATGCTGCATGTGATTTCTAAACTTTACACGCTAATCTTGCGCGAGACAAATGGTGCATCTCGAGTCATGGATCTATGACGTCACATATGGTTGCGTTTCAAGAGCGTCGGTACACATAACATACCAGTATGTTCATTTGTGCATCGAACCAATCTGATATCTCTTAAATATGAGTAATTCTTCATATATTAACCAACATGTAATGGTATTCGCACGTGTGCACTTCGTACATTGTCTCCACAGGTAAATATATCCAGTTATTACAATGGTAAAGTCAGGATATTTTATCGATGGCAACTTCTATAGGTATGCTTATATCGTTGTCTTGCTTGACAGCGGTATAAGGATCTGTGCCGAAACGTCGCATTATAATAGAATATGGAACTTGTCGTCCGTAAAATATCCTTCCTTTACTGTTACTTTCCAACTCAACTTCTACAAATGACAGTCAAACAGTTTATAACAATGGTGAATTTATGATTAAACGTAAATATTGAAACAGGTAAAGTGTTGTTTCAAAGGCTAAAATTAAAAGTTCCTTTGAATATTGTTTCGTCTGAATGTTGATTCTCTGTACGAAAACATATTATGCACATTAACCTACTATACTCTTGTGTGAAGACAATAGTTGCCCGATTTCGTGAATCAGTGTGCAATGCAATGACAGGTAACTCCCTATGGACACACTATGACATCAGTATCTGTATACGACTTGTGATAACAAACTAATGTACAACTGTGTACAAAGATAAATCACCGGATGTGAAGAATATTGTGGTGGAAACTATATACAAGTGCACTGGTTGTACTGAGCGTTAGACACTGCTGTAAGGCACAGTAGTATTAGGGAAAGTTTAGAAAATGTAAAAAACAATTGTCTATTATTTTCCATTTATATTACATGACTACAAATTACACAATGTAAGTTGGATGAAATATGTATATGCATTCACTGATATATTTACCGTAATATTATTATGGCCGTAACTATATAAATTACACTCAGGAACTCCTTAGCATCACTTGTCAATGATACGGAATGATCATTAACTTCTTGTCTGTTTCTTGTTTAACGCCGCACTCAGCAGTATTCCAACTGTGTGACTGTTGCCTGTAAACAATCGAGTGTGGACAAGATACCCCCAGTGTAATGTGATAAACATCCCTCCACATCGTCATGGTACGATGACATGCAGTCAACCACGTGACCGAGTCAGACCTGTTGTGTCTTACGACCCCCATAGGTTGCGGGGACCCAGTCCCAGCCCTGAATCCCCATGGGGCATTCCATCACGGATAATAGCGTACACAAGTCGGACATACACTGTACAACAGGTATTTGACAGACGTATCGAAACTATAAACACATGGGGACATACATGAAGCCCTTACCTACATGGTGCTTTGGTGTGGCGTGTTGTATGTACAAAGTGAACGACTTTACCCCACACGGTAAACCAGGTAACTATCGAGAAGGGACGAGGATGGTTGTTAGCATTGCTACAGATGTCCACCGGTCTGTATTAAGAAACACTTACATTTTTAAGGTATTAGGTATTTTTATAATGAAAAGTAGTAAGGGATCGCTCTGCATTCTTTGGCAAATTAACACTTTAATAAATCAAGATATGGAGAACCCCTCATCATAATTTTGCACAAAACTGTAAGTTTTAGTATTCAACGTTTCAAAATATATCAACCACGTACAAACTCAGCGTTCATCTGTAAAAAAATGTATATTTTCCTTTGTGTGCTTAGTGTGCTTAGGTGTTTTCTATATTATCGATAGAAAAACGTGCGTATTTACATAATATTTCCACACAGTTTACTGTACAGTCACTGTGTCATTTCAGCAGGAAAGGTTATTATGCAATAACGTTATACTTAGAAACCCGATGCGACCACTACCGTCGCTGTGAACGATGCGCGTTCTGTCGCAGGAGTGAACTTTATTCACTGGTTGTTTGTTATATAGCGCGGTGTATTTCACGATGTGACTTTAAGTCTGTGATGATTATCACTAGCTCCGCTGCACAACGACGATAAATGGAGTTAACATATGTGATTACATAGCGTCCTGTTATATGATAGTCCTTGGTACGCAGTGAACACACAACCATATTAACAGACTTTTCAATCGTTATGTTTATATCGTTTTTTATGTGCATGAAAAATATAAATATTCTCTTGTAAAAACGTTATTTTGTACTTGGTAAAAAGCCTTGAATCGAAATAATACCTTAGCCACAATACTTAGGCCTCTTGCTATCACAAAGTATATTTTTTTTTATGGAAATGCCAGCGATGTTCTATTGTTTTGTTGGAGGGTAGTACCCAGGGGGATAACCTTGTATCTGATTGTAGGCTGGTGGGGGTGCATTGTACCCTGGGGGTGGGGCGCTGTAGGACGGGGGTGGGGGCACATAGCCTGGGTCCAAGGGTGCAGAATGGATGGGTTGTTGTTGTTGTTGGCGCATAGGTTGTGGAGGCTGGGGGTATGACATTGGTGTCTGTCCGTAGGCAGGAGGCTGATACATGGGCGGGTAGGCCTGACGAGGCTGGCCCATCATTGTTCCTGAAACGAGCAATTGGTATTGTTACGTGGTGAATATGTTTCTATTAACATTTCTACAGAAAACATGAACTCTGGACGAAGAATATACATTGGGCATATCATGTTCAGATGCATTTGCTTTAACGCCGCTTTTAACAATAGTTCCGTTATGTTACAGCTGAATGTGAGTGGAAAGCCGGAAGTGATGCACGGTTTAGAAGTTGATGAAGCCTAGATCACGGATATGGTAATGATAAGACCTAGAAAAAAACATAAGAGGGAATCGGGGATTCGAACCCGCAATCACCTTTTTCTGACACACATAAGGGAGGCAACTCTGCACAACAAATTACTGCGCCTTATGCGATTGTAAATCGTGTGCCTCCAATTCAATTGCAATTGTGTATTAAGGAGTGACGACAATGCGTCTTCAGTTCTCCAAATGGAGGGAATTCGTGAAGTGTATGGCATGATATTGCACTCCTGGGTTTCAGTTTACATTTGGCAAGTAATATGAACTACCTGATGTATGCGATACGTGTACAGTTTGCACTTGCTGGGGTGCAACTGCACCTGGCCTCATCACGCGTCCATAGTACCGCTTCCTCTTACACAAGTAGGTGATGATGATGAGGCAGAAGATGACGAAGAGGATGCCTATTACGATGCCAGCTGTGCTGCCACCGCTGAACCGAGCGTTGACAGTAGAACTGCAGCATAACGAATATATCTCACTTACACCCCGTTCATGTGGACACTGATTCGTACATGAATATTTATACACACGAAAGTTAGTTACAGTAAGCAAATGAGTCATGTATGTAACGTTGCACGAGGAGTATATTTACACGAACAAATGATGTCATGTAAAACGATATTTACATATGGGTAACTTTACATGGGGAGCAAATTTGGCCATGTCAACGGCCAGGTTTGCCTAGCGTGTAAAGTAATGGCATCTTATCCAAATATAGCTGTGTTGTGCATCATGTCTAAATATCCTGCAGGCAGAAATGATCGATTCTCTTGTTTTAAGTGGAGCAAAACATGGACGTGCACTCGACATTAATATATAATTGTGAACGCAAAGTATCTTTACTTTCACATACATGAGTAGATTTAATCCACATCCAAATATACTTATATATGTATTTCTGGCCATGTGAACAGGGTATTAGACATTGTTGAGTTGACATGTACATGAATATATATGATATTTATTCTATATGTCAATATACATTGTAGCATTCGACAACTGTGCCAGATGGTCCATTCAGTCTTTATCGATCTGAAACTGAATGTGTTGTAAAATGTTACATGTACACTATTATTATTGGCACATCACAACTTGTCACAGATGAAGTCATTGCATGCCATCGTATAGATTAACATATAGCCCCCGAAATAAAGGTATCTTATGTAAAAATCTACAAAATAAATTCCTAATGGAACCCCGAACAATACTCAATTTCAGCTGAGGCAATCAGGACTTGAGATATTAATTTATTAATGTACTCTCTTGGGCTTGGGTGACAGACTAGCCACCATACTCAAAGTGTTGTTTAGAGTAGCGATTAGCTGACATGTTTCTTTATTTAAACACACACACACACACACACACACACACACACACACACACACACACACACACACACACACACACACACACACACACACACACACACACACACACACAGAACGTGTCTCCCCTGTGTTACCTGGAGCAGCAGTATCTGGTCCTGGAGGAGCCGCAGCAGCCATAGTTGCAGGGGAAGTAGGTGGTGCTGGAGTAGTAGGTGTAGGTGGTTCTGCTGCACAGCACACTCAGCACGTCTGGAAGCAGAGTGACACAACCATCAGCCTACGCATGCCATAGTGTGACGGGGAGTGCAAGCTCATCTACTTTCATTGTACACATGAGGTTAGGTTGGGCAAGCTCTCGAGATAATGTTAGGACCTGCTGATCATGGGTTCACGACCAACATTATCCCTACATATGTTATTGTACAATCAGCACCGTGTCAGTCTCATCACCGTGATCTAAGCGGGAAAAAGCTAGCGTGGCCTAGGGGTAAAGCGTTCGCCCGGAGGAGCAGAAGGTCCGGGGTTCGACTCCCGGGCACGTCATATTAAAGACGCTACACTGTCTGGCACTCGACATTAAGGGGCTAAAAGCAAGGACTGGTCGGCTCGGAGTATACTGTGTCTGAGTAGGGTATTCATGTTAGCGACCACTATAAAATTGGCAATAGTCCGGACTAGTACAATCAGACACACACACGTGCATGCACGTCGCTCTATTAATGTAATAATCTTGGACGCCACGTTAAATCCCATTACACATTACCTCACATTTCTGAACACTATCTCATGTACAATAGAAGATTTATTAGTTTTAAATTGTAAATATCACAACGCATATTTATGCACATCGACATATCAACAATGAAAGTTTTAATTGGAACGAGGGTGCACGGGTGGCCCAGTCGTCTGAGGCGCCGCGATTCGCTGTGCAGAGTTGCGTCCCTTGGGCACGCCAGAAAC
The DNA here is from genome assembly GCF_023055435.1 of Haliotis rufescens. NCBI lineage: Eukaryota > Metazoa > Mollusca > Gastropoda > Lepetellida > Haliotidae > Haliotis > Haliotis rufescens. The sequence goes on from NW_025964361.1 coordinate 14,591,598, forward strand.
CTCTGATTGTGGGTTCGAATCCCGGTTCTAGGTTTCTAGGTTTGTCAGCACCATACCCGTGCTTGTGGGTTTCACCGAAGTGGTAAACGTCTGAGACCTAAATCTGCTTCCAAAATTTTGATCAATATACAAATTGGTTTTTATTCTATTTTAAAAATATCTTAAATTCACCAACAGTTTATGCATTAATGGCGTCATCAGACAAATGGTTCCAACGCGTAATAGTGCATGGGAAAAACGATTTAGCATAATAATTTGTCCTACATCTCATATTCTGTAAAATTTGCCTATCAATCTATACCTACTGTTAGCAGAGGCATTTCGAGGTATTAGGCAAGAGAGCTATTCAGGCGTGAAGCGAATGATCATTTTATAGCAAAGAGTTTGTTTTGAGTTCTGGTAGACTGGTACGATGTAAGACTTGTACATAATCTCTAGCAATTTGCGTGAAAGGCGGTATTTGAGACCATATAGACAATTCACCATAGGATTTACTTTTCTAACAATACTATCAATATGGAAATTCCATAAGCAATCGTGTTGTGTCATTAATCCTAAGTGATTATGCATAACAACTTTATATCATTATCAATTCTTCTCATGTGAAATCAATGCTTACTGGTTGGAAATGTTTTACGCGAAAACTGTATAGTTTCCGTTACTTGTGGATTAAAAGTAACTTGCCATTTATCAGCCGTTTGAAAAATAGTATCTAGGTCATTGATAAGTACATTTGCAGTAGTATATGGATCTTCTACTATTATATATAGCTAAAAGACGAACATAGCTATCTGTACCATCACCTTTATCATTAATGTACACCAGGAATAGAAATGGTCCTAAAACTGACCCTTGAAGGAAAGCAGCCATTATAGATTTTGATCCAGATCTATTGCCCTGAATAATTACTCTCTGTTGTCTGTTTTCAAGGTAGCTGCTAAACCACATTAATAGAATTCCATCGCTACCACATGATTTCAATTTCAATAATATACCTTTATTGCACACTTTATCGAAAGCCTTGCTAATTATATAACGTCACAAAAGACAGCTCTAACGTCATAACCACTATCCAAAGCATTAGTAATAAAATCATATACATGTGTTAGCTGATAAACGGTACTGTCTCCAGGTACAAATCCAGATTGTAAATTAGTCAACATATTATCATAACTGAAAAAATGAACACGTACTTAAGAACACACTTTTCGAAGACTTTCGCCAAACATCTAGAGAGAGCAACCGGTCGATAGATTGAACATCCATTAACACTCACCTTCTTATAAATTGGTATTACAAAAGCTTCCTTCCATACAAGTGGAAAATCTGAATTACTTAAGAACAGATTATAAAGTAGCGCAAGAGGGTCCGATATGGAGGTTGCAAGTAGTTTTAATAATCTATTGCTAATTCCATCTGGTCCAGCAGCTTTAGTAGTATCTATTGACATCAGAACATCTTGGACTTCCTTCCAAGTTAATTTTATATCACTTAGAGTAACATTATTATAGATAACATTGTGAGGTTGCTCTCTGTCTGGATGTAGAACTTGTGACTGTTCTATACAATAGTCAAAAAGTACATTAGCTATTGAGCCAGCTTCATTATGAAGTATACCATTGTAATATATGGAAAGTTAGTTTTCATATAATTTGTAACAAACCGCCACCAAGTTTAAGGATTGCAGTTGTTGTTTATTTATGAACAGATGAAAAACCTGTTTTTGCCTTTCTTACTGCTGTAGTAACTCGTTTCTTAGTAACCTGAACTGAATTCTCTTTTTAGCCTTTTTATTCTGGCGATTTCTCTGCCGAATAAGTCTACGGATGTTGGAAGTAATCTATGCTCCATCAGTTGATTTATTTTTACTGACTTATTCGGTATGAAAATATCACCTATATTTACAAGAGCCCTTACAATAGCATTTGCAATAACATCAAAATCTAAAGAAACAATCTTTTCGACCCAGTCTACATTAGAAATGCTTCTATTTATACTTTCAACATTGGCTAAAGCGTAGTAATATACTTTTCTTCATACGATAAAATCGGGGGAATATTTTCTTTGATCGTTACATATACAGGACAGTGATCACTGCAAATGAGATCCAGCACACCTGATTCACGTACCAAATCAACGTTAGACACCAATATCACATCAAGTAGTATAATGTACTGGATGTTTGCGTGATTCTAGTTGGTTCAGGGATGATTTGTTTAAGTCCAAAAAGGGTTTCTAGATGTCTCGTCTGTCGACAATTTGTACTCAGATAATCGATGTTATGAACAATGATAGTTGCCATGTTCAGACCAATAGCATCTCTAATAAATTGTTTAATCGCATTAACATAAGCGTCACGTTTGTCAGATCTATAAAGGTCTCCAATCAGATAAGAACTGTATTATTTTACATTTAACCTGTTCCCATATCGCCTCAAGCCCAGTTGAATGTAGCTGGTCAAGATCCTCAACACGAAGCTAATTTTTCGCATATATGGCAACACCCCCGGCTCTTGTTGTCGTATCTTTCCTAAAAGGTAAATGGTAACCTTGGAGACATGTGTCTTTCCGGTATGTAACCAGGTTTCTGTTATACAACTAATATCATACGATCATAGTTCTGTGTAAATCAAACCTATCTTATCCTTAATGCTACGCACATTTAAGTGTATTATTTTCAAATTGGCCGGATACATAGGTCCTGGGTTAGAATGAACCACAAAAAAAGTAGATAAGCTAATAAAAAGATAGAGAACCCTGAAGAATATTGGCAGAGCGTTCCAAAGAAGCGAGTAATGTATATCATACCCCGCATATGGGTATCGAGTAAAACCAATTCAAAGGCACCAACCGCCAGCTTGTACTGAATTATATCAATCGGAATCGTCAATGTTAAATATAAAGCGAATTTTTACATTACTATAAACATATATCAAGTGTTTCCCTTAAATTAATCATTCAGCCAAATTCCTGTGAAACGAATTAATTGTTATTTCATGAGCTCATGGCGTTCCACAAACTATCATATTCAAATATGTAGGACGTATATACAGTGAGTGGTCTGCCGTCATAAGTAAACATGTAGTTGGGACGCATGTCCACATACGGCGCTATGCATTATGTACAATAATAGCGGTCCCTTGATACACCGTAATGTTCACGATAGCAAAGTACACAGTAATCTACAGAATCATGTATGGTGACATTCATCAGAAGAAGAGGAATGACACCATTGGTAGACACACACATACCTGTACCCCCCCCCCCCCCCCCCCACACACACACACACACACATACCTGTAACCCCCCCCCCCCCCCCCCAAACACACACACACCTTTATTTTGTCCGATTTCTATTTAAAGCTCAGTTACTTTATAATATATATCTCAGAACAGGGAGCAGTATGTATAAGATATTCACATTTGACACGACTCCCCAAACGCTCTCTATTTTGTTTCAAAAATGAAGATGTATCAGCCTTAATCTATAACAAACACTTGGATAATCCTAAATCTACAATTGAAAGACATCTTGAATGATGGTGACAGTTTACTGACATGGAATAGGATGCATACACGAAACGACAGGTTACATACACATGCCTATGAGGAAAAATAGGGTATGTATATGTCAGTAAGAAAATAAATATATTATGTCGTATTTGTAGCATTTTGCTCTGGTACATTGACAGATCTATGCCAGTGCTGTATGTTATTTTGGGTGTAAACAATTGGCTTCTTCGAATTTGTTAACACAACGTCCTCACGGTGTAAAACCACACCATGTAACATTCCTACACATAATACGCATCACCAACAATGCAAGAATCATGTATAACTGACCTCATTCTAACGACTGTGTGGTGACAGTGCGATATTGATCGACACATCCACCATTTTCGTAGAGGAAGTGTTGCAATGAAACTGAAGCATTTTGTCACTATCCTGATACTTTTGTCAGACGCATTTTGAACGGATAGATTGACCAGACTTTACGTTGTAGTCAACCCTTACCTGACACGTTGAAAATTAGCAGTAGTAATTGGTATGAGATGTATTCCATGACTCAGTAGAAACTCCGTCTCCTCTTCATCCGTGGGCTTCGATTGTTCTGTGTTTGCGTGAACTGCCCGTTGCCATTGGTACAATCAATACCGGGTGAACAGCAATATTGATTGGGATGGTGTGCAAATCTGTATCGGAGTATAGTGTATAGGACTATAGGTACATGAGTTTTGAGAGTTCAGATTAGTTATTATGACATGACTGATAATGACTATTGCCGAATGCGCCACATTTTCAGCTGTGTGCATTTCACCCACTCTAGCCGGTAATTAGTTAATCAGATTACCGATACCTTTAAATGAGTGTCCCACATTTAAATTGAGTAAACTCACCCCAATTAGCTTGTAGAGATTACTGAGCGTGGTGTTCTTTAGAGATCAATGGCGGCCTTAATTGACATTGAGTTAATGCTGTTATTCATAACATATTTAAGTGACGTCCTGTTCACTCCATGTTTCACACAGGTTTCGGAGTCCATACCACACAACCAACTAAAACCACACAATCCTTCCGACTCCCAAACAACCAATCAATATTCACGGCAGAACTAATGGGCATGGCCTCAGCCCTCCATAATCAAGAATCCAAAAACCACAAAAAAATCCTAATACTTACCGACTCCCTAAGTGGACTGCAAGCCCTCCAAAACAAAAATACCAAAAACCGACCTAAATTAATAAATCAAATACTTAAAAGCTCCAACGACCTAACTAAGGCAGGCAAACAAATAACCTTCTTGTGGATACCCGCCCACGTAGGAATATACGGTAATGAAAACGCCGATAAAGCAGCTAAACTATCCCTCAAAATCCCAGAAATAAGCTTAAACTTACCCATCTCAAAATCAGAAATTAAAAGTGTAAACAAGCAAAAACTCACCAAAAAATGGCATAACCTATATCTAAACTCAAATAGCCAAATCAAAAAAGTGCTCAGCAAACCACTAACCAAACCAAAAATTCTCCATCCATCCAAAAAAATCGACAGAGTAATCACTAAACTCCAAACAGGACACACCAACCTAAATAACCACCTAAAAAAATGTAAAAAACACACTACAGGTAACTGCCCACACTGCAAACAACCAGAAACCCCAGAACACGCACTCATCCACTGCACACACTACCTAACACATCGAACCGCATTACAAACCACCCTCAATCTAAACAAGGCTCTAACTCTAGAAGCAATACTAAACCCACAAAATAAACTAGAAAACTTCAAGGCCTTAGGCGTATTCTTAATCAAAACGGAACTAATAAAACGCATCTAAAAACACAATAACTCACCAAATCAAAATCACATAAACAAACAAACATCCACCATACCCAGCTCCCTTAGTTCTCCTCCCCAATCCCATCGGCATCTATTCCAAATCTCAAAATTCCCAAATTCTATATAAGCAACCCCTAAAACCCCCCTCTTGGGTTGCACAGACCACCTTCGCCCCTTTCGGAAACACATTAAATGGCCTGGCCGGGCCCGTGTGCGAAATACGCATCAGTCGGAAAGCGCACGTTAAATCTCCAAAGTAAGTAAGTAAGTAAGCACTCCATGTCAGAACCATGGCAAATGCACAAATTCAAATTAAGTTCATTGAAAGTGGCAGAGGAGGCGTCATTTTGTCCTATGGTGGCTTTAAGTTTCGGTGTAAGAGCAGTCGTGGTGAAAGAAGATACTGGTCCTGTATTGCCAAGGAGTGCACTGCAAGGGTCACAACTCTGGGTGAGTTGCTCCACGCCATTGAGATCATGGGTCACTCCCACGACCCACTACCATTCGAGTTTGAGGTTGATGCCTAGAGTTTGCCCCACTTACAATTCAGTTGGGCTTTGAACGTACAGCTCACAATGCCGTGACCTGTCATGATATCCATCAATGTAATGTTTTGATGAATATATTATCCCTGTTATGATCTGAATAAAAAATGAGAAAACAAGACTTGTTTTGTTTGATACGTTTACCTGTTAGAATCACAAAGCATGTTTTGACAGCATAGCCACGAGAGCCATATTCCGCAATCTCGCAACCGCAACCATTGCCCCGCGAGCCACATCAATTTTGGCTATCTATTTTCGAAATGTGGCTTAGGCGGCCTGTAATTGTGCCTTTGTTATGTTGAGACCTACGAACTACGAGACATTATCAGTTATCTTTCCCTAGTGAATGATATTGTAATTATATAAGTCCAAAGTCATGGCGAGGAATTTCAAACACTAATTCATGAGGACAGATACTCCGTTATTCCGAAGTGAGTACGTAATTAGTTATTTTACCCATATCCTTTTGTCAGAAACATGTGTCTTTGCCACTGCACTGTGGGTAAAAGTCCCTTTCTGTACCTTCCCTAGCTGATGTAGTCCTTTAATGACTAAGGTGAGTGGTTTATCAAGGATGTGAAGCAAAACGCCGTGGAGAAGCTAACGTAACTGTTTGTGATATGTGTTGGATCGACTCCGTGAAAGGATGACAGCCTTCCTATTTGTGGATGTTGTGTTTAAACGATGTATATAAGATAGCTACGCGATAAATCGCAAAGAACAATGAAGAACGAAGCGTGGTTTAGTTCACGATAAAACGTTGTTCTATCACGACGTCATTTCTTGAGATTCGAACATGCGCTCGCAACTTGCTGACGTTGTAAATTGGACGACGATATTTTTAGGGGGAAGTGCCTTGTGAGTTGTTCCCCATAAATGTAGCCTGGAAAAGAAATAAACGACACGTAATAGTTGTTTATCGTACACCATATCACTGCAGGAAGACTGAGCCACAATATAAACCACAATATAACACTGCAGAAAGAATAAACCACAATATAACACTGCAGAAAGAATAAACCACAATATAACACTGCAGAAAGAATAAACCACAATATAACACTACAGGAAGAATAAACTGCAATATAAACCACAATATAACACTGCAGAAAGAATAAACCAAAATATAACACTGTAGGTAGAATAAACTGCAATATAAACCACAATATAACACTGCAGAAAGAATAAACCACAAGATAACACTGCAGAAAGAATAAACCACAATATAACACTGCTGAAAGAATAAACCACAATATAACACTGCAGAAAGAATAAACCAAAATATAACACTGTAGGAAGAATAAACTGTAATGTAAACCAAAATATAACACTGCAGAAAGAATAAACCAAAATATAACACTGTAGGAAGAATAAACTGCAATTTAAACCACAATATAACACTGCAGAAAGAATAAACAACAATATAACACTGTAGGAAGAATAAACTGCAATATAACACTGCAGAAAGAATAAACCAAAATATAACACTGTAGGAAGAATAAACTGCAATATAAACCACAATATAACACTGCAGAAAGAATAAACCAAAATATAACACTGTAGGAAGAATAAACTGCAATATAAACCACAATGTAACACTGCAGAAAGAATAAACCAAAATATAACACTTCAGAAAGAATAAACCAAAATATAACACTGTAGGAAGAATAAACTGCAATATAAACCACAATATAACACTGCAGAAAGAATAAACCAAAATATAAATCACAATATAATACTGCAGGAATGATAAACCACAATATTCACCACAATATAACACTACAGGAAGAATAAACTGCAATATAAATCACATTATAACACTGTAGGAAGAATAAACCAAAATATAAATCACAATATAACACTGCAGGAAGGATATACCACAATATAAATCACAATATAACACTACAGGAAGAATAAACTACAATATAAATCACAATATAACACTTCAGGAAGAATAAACTACAATATAAATCACAATATAACACTGCAGGAAGGATATACCACAATATAAATCACAATATAACACTACAGGAAGAATAAACTACAATATAAATCACAATATAACACTTCAGGAAGAATAAACTACAATATAAATCACAATATAACACTGCAGGAAGGATAAACCACAAAACAAATCACAATATAACACTACAGGAATATTTAACCACAATAAAAACCACAATATAACACCGCAGGAAGAATAAACCACGAGGGGCTACGATTTAACCGAATACTGTTAAAGGCGGGGTTTAAAACACTCCATCCACTCATTCATATCTATAGATTGTTGACAAATACCACTTGGCCTAAAACGAGACCGTATTTATTGTTGCCCTTTCTCCAAGATTCAGATGACATCCTGGCTATAGTGGCTATAGTGAAGATAAAGGTTGAGTGTGTACAGTTGGGGAACTTGAGGGGTGGCGAGAGGGTGTGTGCGGCGTGTGATTGAAGGGGGTAGGAGCAGATAGAAGAAATGGCATAATGGAAAAAAATGAAAGTGGTTTAGGTGAGTGAAAAGAGTGCGGGATATGGTTAGGGGAAAGCGGTGGGGAGTAGGATGCATGTGTTTATTACCCATATGGGAACGGAGATGCGGGTTAGCATTAGAAGTTATAGCAGTCACTTAATGCCGGTTGACCGTTGTCGAAATCCTTAAATTTCACTGGCTAATGACGCATTGCCGGAACTGCCTTTTTACACTATTATGCTTTTAATCTTATCCACAAACACATCTCCGCCATACGAGACTTAAAATTTTCAACATAAAGCGTTCAAAAAACGATAATTTGTATTAATCCGAATATAATATTGTCTACACATGTTGTTTACGATAATGGAATAAAGGAACATTAAAACTAATTAAGTACATTACATTTGATTGAATAAATAGTCTGTTGTGACTCAATTTAAGCGACACTGATGACAGTATTGTCCCCGATAATATTAAACGATCTGGACGGAAAGTTGGAAGAATGAACACAATTCAAACATTGAACAATGTTAACGCCTTTGAGGTGACAACAGACAAAGTCCCTCGTTCTAGACCACCTGACCTCTGAAACTGTGACTTCCTGGTCTGCCAAAATCAATCAATCAGTTTTTGGATGATTTGATGGATGATGATATCTTGACTGTATGTCCCGAAAAGCATCCATAATATAAGGTTAAAAAACAAGCAGAAAGTTTTCTTCATGTACATGATGGAGACATTGACGATTTGTTTGGAAAAAAAATGTTAATGCAAACACAATAGAAATACCTATGCTCAACATACGAGTTGTAAAAACGTTTCTTTCAGAAAAAATGAATGTACAACTCCCAACTGAAGTTATCCTTCCCACTGAACTTAACATGTAAGGGTTTCATTGACGTTAGGAAACATGGTCCCGAGTACAAGCTTCAGGGGCAGTTTCGTCCGTCACCTAAAACGCAAAGATTATGACGTCTCACTTTTCGATTCAATCAAATTTCCAAAATGAGCGATGTCAACAAGCAAAACACAAAATCACTGAACAAACTGGGAATGGCTAACCTACATTAAAGAGCGAAGCTATTTCCAACAGTGAAATAAAAAAACAAACAGATGCAGGTCAGCTTGTCACTGACACCCCCGAATTAACATCAATACAATTTTGGAAATATGGACATGTGTCGTTGTGATGGGGTGAAGGAGAGCAAGTACGAGTAATTAGTAAGTGTGTGGGTGCAGTAATGGACCTAACTACACTGTACAAAAACGTGTTTCTATCCTAAACACAAACCTAAATGCATACGTGTTATGCAAGTGCCTATGAATTTGATTTGGCACATCTAGTTGCAATGGACATTATACTTATTCTTTTCCATATATGACTTAATGCCCTAAAATATGCACTATATTCAAGCACGTTTAAACGATAAACATGTTACATTTTGGTGAGATTACGGTCTATCGCGTTTTTGGGGTGAGCGGGTGGGTAGACGGACGTAGAGTGTGATGTGGGGATGCGAGTTTGAAGTACGGGAATAGTTAGATGAGATAAGAATCTATCGCGTTGTTGGGGTGAGCGGGTGGGTAGACGGACGTAGAGTGTGATGTGGGGATGCGAGTTTGAAGTAAGGGAATAGTTAGATGAGATAAGAATCTATCGCGTTGTTGGGGTGAGCGGGTGGGTAGACGGACGTAGAGTGTGATGTGGGGATGCGAGTTTGAAGTACGGGAATAGTTAGATGAGATAAGAATCTATCGCGTTGTTGGGGTGAGCGGGTGGGTAGACGGACGTAGAGTGTGATGTGGGGATGCAAGTTTGAAGTACGGGAATAGTTAGATGAGATAAGAATCTATCGCGTTGTTGGGGTGAGCGGGTGGGTAGACGGACGTAGAGTGTGATGTGGGGATGCGAGTTTGAAGTACGGGAATAGTTAGATGAGATAAGAATCTATCGCGTTGTTGGGGTGAGCGGGTGGGTAGACGGACGTAGAGTGTGATGTGGGGATGCGAGTTTGAAGTAAGGGAATAGTTAGATGAGATAAGAATCTATCGCGTTGTTGGGGTGAGCGGGTGGGTAGACGGACGTAGAGTGTGATGTGGGGATGCGAGTTTGAAGTACGGGAATAGTTAGATGAGATAAGAATCTATCGCGTTGTTGGGGTGAGCGGGTGGGTAGACGGACGTAGAGTATGGTGCGATGGTGAGAGTTGGAGTAAGGGAATAGTTAAAAGAGATGAGGATGTGTCATCGGGGGGTAAGGAATATGGAAGTGGAGTAAAAAATTGTAGGGGAGGGTAGGGTATGATAATGGATGCTAGAGCAGCTGAAAGGTTAATACGTATTGAGAAGTTATCAAGGTGACATGTCATAGAGGCGACCAGAAGGGTAACAGTAAAAAAGAGTGGACAAGGGATGTCACGTTATCTCTACAGTGTCGATGAATTATGCATGATTTGCAAATTTACAATACATATTTTACATGCAGAGCAGCAACCACCGCCTCATTGTTATGTTGATGCACGCTTGTGAATGGTGCCTTTTAGTGACAATACGCGTAACACCTGTAGTCGTTGCAAGAGCATCTAAATAATGAAAACGCATCTTCTGTGAGGACAATCAAGGTCCAATCAAAAAAAGAAACTGTTCAAATCTGTGTTCGGAGCAAAGCGCTCATAAAATATTGTGTACTCAGTATCGTAGGGATATTTATGAGGTACATGGTTGATCTATGTTTTGCCTTTGATCCTTGTATTTGAAGATTAGTTTGTTGTAGTTTAATCTTACACGTAACTAAAGTTTTATCGTCTGGCTTTATTCAAGTCCCAGTTTCAAACAACAATCGTAGGCTACCACTGTTATACCCTGGAACCTACGTATACATCTCATATAACAAAGATGTTTACAACATAATATTTGTGTTTATCTCTCTTTGGAAATGTACAAGTATATACATATATAAACATTTAATTATTAATATACTGAACAACAAAAGTTCCTGTGACATTGAATAACATTTAATGCAAAGTTATGTTTTTTACAAAATCTGAAACAATTTCTGTTTGCAACAGATAAAAGACTCCTGTAAGTGTTCAAATGGTTTAATTTGCCATACTGACTTCCGAAAATGCGTGATTTCATAAAAAAACAAAACATGAACATACCAAAATGTCAATTTACAAATCAATAGCGTGTGTGTCCACCTCTGGTTGCGATGCAAGCAACACATCTTCGTCTCATGGAATGGACCAGGCGTCGCACAAAGTCATGTGGGATATCTGTCCATATCTGCTGGAGCATGTTTCGAAGTTAGTGGAGTGTCTGTGGAACACGTGGTTGACGTCGAAGGCGCCGATCCATCTCATCCCACATGTGCTCGATTGGTGAGAGATCAGGGGAGCGAGCCGGCCAGGAGATCACATTTACGTTGTTTTGTTGAAGAGAATTCTGAACAAGTCGAGCAATATGAGGCCGGGCGTTGTCATGTTGAAAGTTAATGCCTCGGCCATGACGACGCAAAAACGGTAGAACAACAGGGCCGATGATCTCGTCGCGGTAGCGCTGTTCATTGATATTTCCCTCTACCACTATCAAACGGGTCCTCTGTCTTGCTGTCATCCCACCCAACACCATAACGCTGCCGCCCCCGATCCGATCTTCTTCCATGACACAATGATTGACGTAACGTTCACCTCGACGTCGGTACACTCGAATCCGTCCATCGCTGTGCCTGAGGTGAAAACGAGACCCGTAAGTGAATAGAACTTGTCCCCACTGCATGCCCGTCCAGCGTAGACGCTGTCTGCACCACTGTAGACGTGCTTGACGGTGGTTTAATATTAAAATGAGACGTCTGGCAGGTCTTCTGGCGACAATCCCTGCACATTTGAGGCGACTACGTACGGTTTTGGAAGATATTCGTCCAAGGCCAGAAATGCTTCTTGCAGTCACTGTTGCTGGCTGGAATCGATTTCGTAGGTGTGTTGTTCGAATCCAGTTGTTTTGTCGATTATTGGTTACGCGTGGCCTGCCATTCCGAGGATGGTCTCTGACTGCATTCGTCTGTTGCAAACGTTGCATTAACACCAAATGGTGTGTCTGTGGACGTTAAATTGTCTTGCAACATCACGTTGACTCGATCCTGCTTCAAGCATACCAGACGCACATTTTCGGACAGGCGTGGCATTTCGTAATTTTGAATAATAGCGGAATTTGGTTGTTTATCTGAGTGGTTGTTGTCAGCACGATGCTAAACAATGCATATGGAATCCCGTTAACGCACATGTTTTTATACCCATTCTTGGGTAGTGAAATGCATGGGGCTTGCATAAAAGTCAACTTTTGCATGGAATGCATGCTTTTCTGTAGCAGTTGCGTTTTTGTGACTTGATTCCATACTACAATATTGAAAACCAAACTTTACTTGTTTGAAAATACACTACAATATTGGAAGCACAGGAACTTTTGTTGTTGAGTATCGATGCCTTTTGATGTCACATGTATCAGCAAAGGTCCTTAACAGGTCTCAATGCAATCGTTTACGCACCTCTTAGACTGTAGTAAGTATATGTTAAACAGTTAGGACATAAACATATTTTAAAGTAAGTGTTTTCGGATTTCTGGGCGTTACTGGGCGTTTTGTATCCCCGAATATATGTATATATACCGAACCGCAAAAGAAATGTCACCCCAAGTAACATTGCATGAAAAAATCAATTCAATATCTGGGTAATTTTTGTCAAAATTTCTAAAATTTAACATTACCTTGTCCGGAAAAAATGAAATTTGAAGATAAAAAAACAAAGCAGATGACAATAAAACCGATCGCCTAAACGCATCACGGCAACGGTCATGGTAACCCGATGCACGCGAGTTCCCTGCAAATTGAAATGCACGTGCGTTCCTCCATTTCTTGCCCTATAAAAATCCACCAAGATCGGATAACATTCATTCGTTATTGAATTGCTACCACATGCCAAGATTGACAAGAAATCAGCGACACCAAGCAATTGGACGATTGCAAGCTGGACAAACCGCCCGGCAAGTAGCCAATACATTTCAAGTCCACGTAAGGACCATATACAGGCTCCCGCAACGGTAACAGACCACTAACACTACAGATGACCGAACACGTAGTGGAAGACCAAGGGTCACAACCCGACGTCAGATTGTGCGACAGCATCTTCAAGATCGCTCAATTACTGCTAAAACTGCTCAACAGACCACGGGACACACCAGCGACACATTAATGCGGACACCGTGCGTCGACGATTGACGAGCAGACACCTCGTATGTCACAGGCCACACCGAGGACCTATTCTGACACCACGTCATCGCCGGGACTGTCTTCAGTGGGCAACACAGCACCAGCATTGGCGCAACCAGCAGTGGAGAAGACTCTTCTTCTCGGAAGAGACCCGTTACTGTATCGCAACAGCAGATGGCAGAGAGATAGAGTCTGGCGACACCGTGGGGAACGTTATTCGGATGCTTGTGTTGTTGAGAGAGACTCGTGGGGTTGTCCGATGATCGTGCACGGCAGTCATCAATGCACATGGCGGACACACGAGATACTGACTTGTGATGCCATTTTCTCAGAGACTAGTGTTGTGTTTTACTTTAAGAACATTTGACACCTTAATTTCAACCTTGATGATAAGTTTTTTCAAGTTTCATCTCTTTAACATGTCTGAAAATATGTTACAGTGTTTGGACAAATAAGGTTTCTCATATATCTAGCCATGGTGACGTTTCTTTTGCGGTTCAGTGTATATAACTTTACTATCTGACACCAGTTAGTATCTGGAATAGCACACGGTATTGTTTGTGGAGTATTTAGATTTTGGCCACAGCATTTACCTTTCATCATAAGCCACGAGAAGCATTACACTAAATCAACTACAATAGGAATGTTTGGCCGAGACGTTAAAACTGTCCCGAACTGTGTTGCAAAGCAAACCTTTCTCACTTAAGCAGTAGAATCATTGCACGTGTACACATCAGACGTAATTCAAAATAATAACATATCGTTTTTAGTTAGAAAATCAGTAAATGCGCAATCGTTTCATCAGTTGATGGACTGGTTTGTTTACATGCCGTCGTCGAATGGTAGGAGTACTGCGGTGCGGGGGGCACGGGTGGCCCAGTCGTCTAAGGCGCCGCGATTCGCTGTGCAGAGTTGCGTCCCTTGGGCACGCCAGAAACCTATGATTGTGGGTTCGAATCCCGGTTCGCCCCGATTATGTTTCTAGGTTTGTCAGCACCATACCCGTGCTCGTGGGTTTCACCGAAGTGGTAAACGTCTGAGACCTGCATCACTTTGGGCTTTCCTCCCACATTAAGCTGACACGCCGCGATATAACTGGAATACTGAAAAAAGCGGCGTTAAACCCAACTCACTCACTCACTCACTCACTCACTCACTCACTCACTGCGGTGCGAGTTCAGGCAAGAAACAAAGTAACACTAACTTGTTTAAGCAAATTGTGTGGGTGGCGGATGCCTGGTAGGGTAGGACATGCTGACTTGCAGTGATCTATTCCTATCAATTTCACCACTAAATTGCCCTTTACGTACATTGGAATCTATTTCGGCGGATGATCAATATTCGGTTCTCTAGATTTACTACATTTCCGTTAAATTGTAAAACGTTTTCTTTATTTGTAAAGGATTAATGTAAGACTGTTTCGATAACAGCACTCTTGTCAGTTTCACACATTCCGTGAAATTGGTGAGTTTACATGAATCTGAAATGTTTGATAAATATTTTCGAAAGAAATGATAACCCCATTCCGCCTTTCTTCTTACAACAAGTTTCACTTTCCCCTTCCCTCCCACTAATCAGATTGTGCACGATTCAGTTTTATGTGAACTGTTGATACATTGTGAAACATGAATACTTTATTTCAACTGCAATCTCACATACACACGATTACATGTATACAAGAACCAGAGTTGATCACAGTAGTCATGGGTAGTGCTGATGCATCGTGTGATACTTCGTGTGTTGCATCCAGATAACCAGCGCAGTAAACCGGCAATGCTCATTGGTACAGTTCCTTTGTCTCTCAGCAATGTGATACTTTGCAACTGGACACTGAATACAGTACTATAAGTGCTGACTACAGTGATCAACATAAGGTCTTTTCTGTGAGATCCACCATATCTGCCTTTGATAACATCACAATGTCGACTGTCACACTAACATAATCATCTGACCCAACAAGCACGATCGGCCATAACTGCCTAAACTTCAAGCTTCGGAAGGTAGCGATTTTAATTTGAGTGTTTTGTTCATAGATGTATATATTTCCATTTATATCAACCAAAATAGAAACTTTTATAATACCCCTTAACTTATAGGAATCCTTAAAACGGAATTGCTTTTGCCTTGAATATCGGAATTTGTTTAAACGTTTACCCGTTTGGAAAAATTCAATTCCAATGCAGTATTCGCTTTGCATTATATCGTCTTTAGTGTAGGCTATTTTTCTATTCTTACACAAAGCAAATCCCAACATCGGAACAAACCATTTGCTTTCTTGAATCTTGAAACGAAGTGTCAAGACACAAGTTTGGTTCCTTTTAGTTATGGGCTTCGTTGTCATTGCCCCATTGTCTTTTATAAACTTGCGTTGTGACCTACCTAAGTCTCTTCCTATCTGAGACTTTTCTTCTCCTTAAACGACCGTTTGAATTCACAGAGCATTGTCCAGACATAGATGTTCTGTCAAACGCCACGGGCAAACCTTAAACAGAAGGCATTGCTGTGTCATTACAGATAATGGGACATTAAAAGAAAAGAAGACATACAGCTCGTACTTTCACTTTGAAATTCTTTTGTGCTCATTCTGCCATATGGCATGCGAATAATTCAGGTTATTATGACATATTTGATCTTGAAGACAGATAATTACAATTGCAAACAATAACACATAGAATGTTGAGCTTACGTATCTTTAAGACTCAATTAATAATAGTCCATCGTTATGGCTGTTAGCCAAATCTCATATTTCTTAGGATTTTTGTTTGCTTGTTGTTTAACACCTCACAGCATTATTTCAGCTCCATGACGGTGGTCTGTAAATAATCGAATCTTGACCAGACAATCCAGCGATTGACATCATGATCATCAATCCACTCAGGGACACGATGCATTGTCAGGAAGCTGTGCTTCAATGATCAGGGGTGTCATTAAAAAAAGAATGAAATAATTATGAAAACGTGGTAATAGTTTCACAGGTTTATTAATAACAACTAATGTACCAATAGATGACAATAAAAAGATCAAATAAGCTCAATCTGAGCTGACAAAGATCACCCATTAAAGTTTACAGCAAGCTATGTATAATTATTGAAGAGTCAAAAATGATACTTAATACATGAAAAATATCTGACTGTCCATATAAACTCCCCTAATGTTAGAAAATGAATGTTACAAAAACATTTTCAATACACGAATAAGGTGGCAAACATATAGAAAACAACAAACATCAAATCAATACATGGTATGAGCGTGTCATTAAATCACAAGAGGATGAAATAGTCCGGTCATTAATTCTCTAAATTTGAATGCAATGACATTGAACAACGACGACCGCCGGACTTTGCCAAGCGGTGTCGGAAATACAGCGGGGGAGCGGTGAGGTCACTTGACCGTGAAAAGTGTCGATTAACCACCCGGTGACAGGATCAACAAAGTAAGCGAGTCTGACCAACGGATCCCGTCAGTCACCTCTTACCATAAGCATAGTAGCATTTAATGGTAATTGATTGCTGAAGACCCGTAATTTCTTGCGTGTTCTTAAGATTTACTTTCATTTACTGTTGTAACCAAATAATACACAACCGATTGTCTGACAGAGGTAACTGTGCTTACCCGTGGATGTATATCTGATCTCAATAAACACGGTTTGGCGTACTTGAATTCCAATGACAGATTTTAAGTGACTTATCAGCATATCTCGCTGCACTGCACACGGCAGATACGAGGGAAAAGCATTCCACCGCAGCCAGAAATACACCTAATGCTTTCTACAACGCGGAGGTTCTCGAAGTTCGCATATTATTAGGGTTATGAACAAATAACATTCAATTATGTGACGTTCTGTTTCCTTTCCTCAAAACCGCTCTTTTATTAAATCAAGTGCAATTTAGTAAATTATTCATTTCAGTAGAATAAAGTCTGTATAATTTTGACATATATTCGGTTCATATCGGTTTCCCAAACTTAGTTGATATCTAGTATACACAACAAAACTAAGTTTTGAAACAATTGATTAATAGGAATTCTATGTGTCTATTGAGACTTTCAGATCATCCACCACGTGTGTTTACCCGTGCACGGTAATGACAGCATACTTACGTCTGATGTTAACTTTTCCACACGAAAGGGACAGCGTCACCACCTTGGACTCCATTGCTTGGGGAAGTCTATGTCCGCGCCATAAATGATCAGCAGGGATACAGCGCCAAATCCCTTTTCTTGTCATCACAGAAACTTCCTGTTCCAAACAGACTGTATCTCTGTGTACTTGTATTACCTGTAAGGACGCAATTACGCCGTTCAAGCTACTTCGTATTGAAAACCTCAATGCACTTAACATTCCCATTCCCATCTCCCCCACCCGCCTCACCTGCACCTGTCACAATGCCCCCATTCCCCTCTCCCCCACCCGCCCCACCTGCACCTGTCACAATGCCCCCATTCCCCTCTCCCCCACCCGCCTCACCTGCACCTGTCACAATGCCCCCATTCCCATCTCCACCACCCGCCTCACCTGCACCTGTCACAATGCCCCCATTCCCCTCTCCCCCACCCGCCTCACCTGCACCTGTCACAATGCCCCCATTCCCCTCTCCCCCACCCGCCTCACCTGCACCTGTCACAATGCCCCCATTCCCCTCTCCCCCACCCGCCTCACCTGCACCTGTCACAATGCCCCCATTCCCCTCTCCCCCACCCGCCTCACCTGCACCTGTCACAATGCCCCCATTCCCCTCTCCCCCACCCGCCTCACCTGCACCTGTCACAATGCCCCCATTCCCCTCTCCCCCACCCGCCTCACCTGCACCTGTCACAATGCCCCCATTCCCCTCTCCCCCACCCGCCTCACCTGCACCTGTCACAATGCCCCCATTCCCCTCTCCCCCACCCGCCTCACCTGCCACACCCGACCATTCCCATATTCCCCACCCGCCTCACCTGCCACACCCCATCATTTCCATCTTCCCCACCCGACTCACCTGCACCTGTCACAATGCCCCCATTCCCCTCTCCCCCACCCGCCTCACCTGCCACACCCGACCATTCCCATATTCCCCACCCGCCTCACCTGCCACACCCCATCATTTCCATCTTCCCCACCCGACTCACCTGCACCTGCCACAATACCCCCATTCCCATCTCCCCCACCCACCTCACCTGCCACATCCCCCCATTCCCAACTTCCCGACCCGCCTAACCTGCACCTGCCTCAATGTCCCCATTCTCATCTCCCCCACCCGCCACACCTGCACCTGCCACAATGCCCCCATTTCCATCTCCCCCACAAGCCTCACCTGCCACATCCCCCCATTCCCATCTTCCCCACCCGCCTCACCTGCACCTGTCACAATGCCCCCATTCCCATCTCCCCCACCCGCCTCACCTGCACCTGCCACAATGCCCCCATTCCCATCTCCACCACCCGCCACACCTGCAACATCCCCTCATTCCCATCTTCCCCACCCGCCTCACCTGCACCTGCCACAATGCCCCCATTCCCATCGCCCCCACCCATCTCACCTGCACCTGCCACAATGCCCCCATTCCCATCTCCACCACCCGCCACACCTGCAACATCCCCTCATTCCCATCTTCCCCACCCGCCTCACCTGCATCTGCCACAATGCCCCCATTCCCATCTCCCCCACCCACCTCACCTGCACCTGTCAAAATGCCCCAATTTCCATCTCCCCCACCCGCCTCGCCTGCCACATCCCCCCATTCCCATCTTCCCTACCCGCCTCACCTGCACCTGTCACAATGCCCCCATTCCCATCTCCCCCACCCGCCTCGCCTGCCACATCCCCCAATTCCCATCTTCCCCACCCGCCTCACCTGCACCTGTCACAATGCCCCCATTCCCATCTCCCCCACCCGCCTCACCTGCCACAATGCCCCCATTCCCATCTTCCCCACCCGCCTCCCCTGCACCTGTGACAATGCCCCATTCCCATCTTCCCCACCCGCCTCACCTGCACCTGCCACAATGCCCCCATTCCCATCTCCCCCACCCGCCTCACCTGCCATATCCCCCCATTCCCATCTTCCCCACCCGCCTCACCTGCACCTGTTACAATGCCCCCATTCCCATCTCCCCCACCCGTCTCACCTGCACCTGCCACAATGCCCCCATTCCCATCTCCCCCACCCGCCTCACCTGCC
The DNA here is from genome assembly GCF_023055435.1 of Haliotis rufescens. Lineage (NCBI taxonomy): Eukaryota > Metazoa > Mollusca > Gastropoda > Lepetellida > Haliotidae > Haliotis > Haliotis rufescens. Next base: position 14,611,380 of record NW_025964361.1, read on the forward strand.
ACATCCCCCCATTCCCATCTTCCCCACCCGCCTCACCCGCACCTGTCACAATGCCCCCATTCCCATCTCCCCCACCCGCCTCACCTGCCACATCCCCCCATTCCCATCTTCCCCACCCGCCTCACCTGCACCTGTGACAATGCCCCCATTCCCATCTTCCCCACCCGCCTCACCTGCACCTCTCACAATGCCCCCATTCCAATCTTCCTCACATGCCTCGCCTGCACCTGTCACAATGCCCCCATTCCCATCTTTCCCACCCGCCTCGCCTGCACCTGTCACAATGCCCCCATTCCCATCTCCCTCACATGCCTTACCTGCACCGGGGGCACGGGTGGCCCAGTCTCTAAGGCGCCGCGATTCGCTGTGCAGAGTTGCGTCCCTGGACACGCCAGAAACCTATGATTGTGGGTTCGAATCCCGGTTCGCCCCGATTATGTTTCTAGGTTTGTCAGCACCATACCCGTGCTCGTGGGTTTCACCGAAGTGGTAAACGTCTGAGACCTGCATCACTTTGGGCTTTCCTCCCACATTAAGCTGACACGCCGTGATATAACTGGAATACTGTTAAAAGCGGCGTTAAACCCAACTCACTCACTCACTCACTCACCTTACCTGCACCTATCACATTCCACCATTCCCATCTCCTCCACCCGCCTCACCTATACCCATCATATTCCCCCATTCCCATCTCCCCCAACCGCCTCACCTATACCTGTCACATTCCCCCCATTACCATCTCCCAAACCCGCCTCACCTACACCTATCACCCCCTCCCCCCCGCATCCCCCACCCCCATTCCCATCATCCTCACTGCCTCACCTGCACCTATCACATCTTTGTCACATACTTACTTGTGATCCATGTAGATCAGTGCTGTTCCAGTTACTGTGGCCGCAGTCTCCAGGACATTCACATCTTAACTTGGACGGCATGTAACGCATACATCGCCCCTCACCTAAACTTGAGCACCGCGGGACACACATCTAATAGCCGTATGGCTCATATGTTCGATGCGTTGCCGAAGACAGTACAGCATTATCAACGTAATTCAACAAAATAAGCAGATGAACCATCTTTAAGCACATACGTGGAACCATGTTGGTCAGCTTGAACATACGCCCGTCACTCTGATCTTTATGTTCTCAAAGGATTATTTCATCCGGGGCCTTGATCCTTTTAACTTTACTTTCTGTTAAAAATGGTCAATTCGCATTTTGCCTGATGAAATTACACGTATGTAGCAGATACCCCATTTTAAATGCAGTCGATTGTTTTTTATATTGCTTTAAGTGGATAGTAAAGAGAAATGAAGTCGCGCCCATAGAGACTTTAACGAATAGAAGAGCTTTATTGAATAGGATTTCAGATTAAGAAGTATTTTCCTATTATCTGAGACATTAACACAGCACCATGTTTATTTCATCTGTAATTTTATATGATGGGATAAGTGATGTTAAATGCAGATCGTTTTTATCTCAAATTCGTTGAAAAAATCAAGATCATGTGAATAGGCAATAATCTAATCTGTGAAGTTTGTGTCAGACAATTCCGTAAACGTTTTATTATCCATTATCTTCAGTTTAGAATATCTTCAACGAGAAATTCAAGTAAATTTTTTGTAATTTCTTGTTGAAAAAAACTACACACAATAAATGAGTCAAATTTCCTGAAGAAAGAGACAAAAATCATTCACTCAAAATAAAACCAAAACGTTGCGTGTTTCAGCTTACGCGCTTGTTGGTTAATATTCTCCTGGACCCCCGAAGATCCAGGTTAGAATTGATCTTCAGCAACCCATGTTTGTCTTAGGAGGCAACTTTGTCGTAAAAGGCGAACCAATGGGATAGGATGGTCAGGCTCACTAACTTGGTGGATGCATGTCATCGTTTCCCAGTTGCGTAGATCGATGCTCATGATGTCAATCATTGGATTGTCTGGTCCAGACTCGATTGTTTACAGACCACAGTCATATAGCTGGAATACTGATGGATGTAATTGTGGCGTTAAACAACACATAACATTGAACTGATTGTCTTGATTAGCCATGAGTATGGTTTTGTTTGTACCTTATTTAACCTTTTTCTATCATATAATTGATCTAATTTTGACAAACCATATCGTATCAATATCTCGATGTTGCTCCACGCTTGACTATAATCAATTCATAAATGATGGTTATTCGTTGCCCTATATTTAGGGACAATGCCACATTGCACTGTTTCACTGTCACATGGTTTAGGCGCTGGACTGTACGGGAGTTTGCTCGTTTCACAACTTAAAATCCTTGCTAATAGATGCTATCATTAGGCACACGTAGGCAACAATTGGTCAAAAGGCGTATCCTCAACACAACACGGTCATCAGAAAAATCAATATGTCTTCATAAATGCAAAGTTCATTTTACAAAAGTATACCATCATATGGTGAGTTATTATCAAATGTATTTTGAAATAGTCATTTGTGACAGAGACTGAACCTGTTTGAGAGATTGTCACATATTGTATGCGTCTATTCATGAATGTGTCTAAGTTTCTTTGTTGTAAGTGCCGTTGGCAAATACCATTGCTCCGTGTACAAGCACACACGGTACGGTATCTACTAGATGGTTGATGGAGCTTTCCTATTATATATATTTGTATACTTTAGTGGCCCAACTGACCGCCCTCCATGGTCTAATGGTAGAGCGTCCGCCCAGGGGGGCGGAAGATCCTGGGTTCGAACTCCGGCCGCGTCATTCCAAAAGACGTTTAAAGATGGTGCTTGTTGTTACCCTGCCTGTCGCTCGGCATTAAGGGGCTAAAACAAGGACTGCGCGGAGTCAGTATTCTGTGTGTGAGCAGGGTATTCATGTTAAACTGCGGCAAGGTGTAAAATTGAGATAAGTCCGGACTTGTACAATCAGCCACACACACAATATACACATACACACATACACATACACACACAAGCACGAATGTCATTATATATAAGTACAATAATCTTGGCCACGACGTGATTAAACCCCATTTCATCCCACCTCAGCGGTCCAGCCAGATGTGTTCCTTGATATTTGTTAGAAAGGCTAGATTCACTCGATTGCTTGCCGCAAGAATCGACTAATTTGGATGGAGTGACTCTCCTCCATGACGTGCTATCGTACGCCTGGCGTGGGACGTTGCTCGTAATACGAACCACTAGTTTGTCAGAATCAGTTTAACTTAGTCACAAGTCGCCTCAACAAGTTCGCCTCAGCGAAATATTTCTGATCTAGTCCTAAACTATAACAAAAATTAAAATAAACCTTGGTGATAATGGTAATATTCTCAAACCTTGCGGCTGGATCCAGTCGCAGGTTGTGTAACTTAGGCAAGTCAGGATCCGTGGATTCTAGGTTAGAATCACCTGCTTAGTACTCTTGGTTTCACCAAGGTGGTTAACCTTTTCCCATAGTTACCTGACACACTGTATTAAGTATATTGTATTTTTTAAAGAGACACACATTCCCAGGAAGCCCATGCACTTACTGTCATGTACTCTGGAACACTTTTACATGACCAATTAGAAGTCTGAATCTTATTTTATAAACAATTAACACTTGGAACTGTGTATTTATTGGTGAAAATGATGTATTATCCTTAGAATTATAGTGATGTCACACAAACTTTATGCTGGTTTAGACTCATTTTGATTTGAATTAGTGTGACCTAATTGTCTGAACAAAGCGGCACTCCATTGGGATGTACATTCTCTTAGAGTGGGTATGTAAAATGGTTCACGAATTGAGAGGTCCACTTATATATGCTGACGAGGGTTGATAATGCCGGTTCCTTTCAGTCTCACTGGCGAGAAATACGACAATCTAAGTGTTTGGTTGTGAACAAGGTTTGATTCCCCACGAGGCTATGAAGAAACAATCGATATACCAATTGACAGTGTTGCAGTCCATGAGATAAACATACTTCTGGCAGAAAAAGTAATAACACTTCACAATGCCCAGCGCCTCGCGATATTGCTCTGATTGAAAGAGGGCTTATCAGCAGCATCAATAATGCCATCATGACTAGTTCGTCAATAACAAGGAATAATTCAGTAATAATCTACTCGGACTTTCGTGTACGTACGTGTGTTTATGTACATGTGTATCTTGGTATACTTATATCTATATACGGATACCTCTACTTAGCTACGTGTACAGATGTGCATCTACGCGTACTTATTTCTATCTGCGAGATTTACAGTGACTTAAATATATCTACGATTACATATATCTATCTGCGTGTACTTTTATGGATCTACCTGTACATTTATGCATTTCCGTGTGCGTCGTATATATTTACGTGTACTTATTTCTATCAACGTGTACGTATATGGATCTACGCGTGCTATTTTCTATCAACGCGTACTTATATATATCTACGTGTGCTTATATACATCTACTTGAAACTTATATGCATCTCCGTGTGCGTATATATATATACTTGCACTTATATCTACCAACGTGTACGTTTATGGATCTACGTGTATGTATATCTTTTAACGTGTACTTATATCTATCTATCAAAAACATGAGTTTTGAGGAAAGGAAAATATTCTCGACCATGGGCAACATAGTTTAAATTTTGAGTTTTCGAAACATTGTTTTTTCATTTTTTCTTCTTCAGTACGATGGCGTTCAATAAGTTTTGCAACTTGGGTTTACACAAACAAAGTCAGCTTGTGGCAGGTGTGACACTAGTCATAACATCAGGTTGACACGTGTCATAACAAGTTCCAGACACAACAATAAATTAGATGTGATGGCTTCATTCACCTTAGGGTGGTCACAATCATGGATGCTCTCAAAAATGAACTCAAGCTGTAATAAAGTTCCTTACCAAGGAGGGATGCAAAGCAAAAAGATCCATGATCGCATGTGTAAAGTGATGGGTAAGGATGCTTCTGACTATTCCACAGTTTGTCGTTGGTCTCTACAGTTTAAAAGGGTTAGGAGTCCATAGACGATGACCCAAAGTCAGGGAGGTCTTCAGATGCCACCCATATCGGAAACCATTGCCGCTATAGAAAGAAGAATTTTGTCTGACCGACGAGTGAAAGTATCTGAACTTTCACGGGAATTCCAATTATCAGTTGGAACTGTTGGAACCATTATTCATCTTGGTATGTCCAAGGTATATGCAAGATGGGTACCTAGAAACCTCAGAGCTCATGGTCGCCATCAGAGAATTGAAAGTTGTCGAGACCTCCTGGATCTCTATACTGCTGATGAAGCCGGATTTCTTTCTCGTCTAGTGACAGCTGATGAAACATGGATCCACCACTGGGACCCAGAAACTAAACTGGAATCCATGCAATGGAAGCACCTCCGAGGAAGTTTCGCACTCAACCATCGGCTGGCAAGGTAATGGCCACCATATTTTGGGATGCAAGAGGCATATTACTGATAGATTACATGCCACCAAAATCTACAATCAATGGACAGTATTTTGCTAATGTAATGAAAGAATTGCGAAAATCTATTCGCCAGAAACGCCGTGGGATGTTAACACGTGGTATTCTACTTTTGCATGACAACGCTCCGGTTCACAAGTCGAGAATTGCCCAGGCCGCCATATGTGAATGTGGATTCAAACAGTTAAATCTGCCACCCTACAGCTCAGACTTAGCCCCCAGTGACAAATTCCTGTTCCGGCAAATGGGATCTGCCCTACGTGGAAGACGCTTCCAGGATGACGAGGACATAAAGGCTGCCACAGAGTTGTCGTTAGAGGGCCAATCTGCGGATTTCTATAAAAGTGGTATAAAAAGCTGTAAGGACAAATGGAATAAGTGTATTGAGGTGAACGGAGATTATATTGAAAAATAAAAGTGCGACTTGGTCTTATATTGAAGTTGCAAAATTTATTGAACGCCCCGTATGTACCTAAAAGTATGAAAACAGCATGTTGAATCATGGAAATGCCTTTGACCGAGACTGGCCATGGTAGGGAGAGTTTCTGGACAAATGGGTACCCAGAATTAAGATGAGACGTGTTGTGTACTTTTTCGATCTAAGTGTACTTATATGGATTGGCGTGTACTTGTATGTACCTAAGTGTACTTATATCTATCTGCGTCTACTTATATGTATCTGCGTCTACTTATATGTATCTATGCGAATTTATATCTATCTATACGTACTTTTATGGATCTACGTGTGCTTATATATCTTTCTACGTGTAGTTTTATGGATCTACGTGTGCTTATATATTTTTCTACGTGTAATTTTATGGATCTACGTGTACTTATATATCTTTCTACGTATACTTTAATGGATCTACGTGTACTTACATGTATATATATCTTTCTACGTGTACTATTATGGATCTACGTGTACTTATATATCTATCTACATGTACTTATATGTATCTACATGTACTTATATCTATCTCCGTATGCGTTTATGGATCTACGTGTACTCATATCTATCTGCGTGTACTTTCATAGACTTACGTGTACTTATATATCTTACTTCCTATATATATATACTTATAAATCTCCCACATTAAGCTGACACGCCGTGATATAACTTGAATAGTGTTAAAAGCGGCGTTAAACCCAACTCACACACCCACATATATGTATGCCTGTACCGTCGTGTAGTTACTGTATATGTACGAGTAATACCACGCTATTCTAATACATTCGTATCCCTAGCATTCCACGTGTACCTACTGGTATCTTGGTGTACATTTGTAGACTTGCTAATCTTGTGATTAGATTTACGACTGTAGCTGCACTTCCGTATATTTACAGTTACCGAAGTATTATCTGCTCCACCCGACGTGAACCTGTGTGTACCTACGCGATTATACGTACGTGTACGTCTTCCTACGCATACGTTTGTGTAATTGCTCACATGAGTTAAAAAATACGTGACCTCTGTTATACCTAAGAGCACCGACGTATACTTACGTGACTCCACATATTCTAGAATTTTTTTAATACTTGAATGAATCAATACTCCTCACAATTTACAAGCCTAAAACATAATCGACCGTATACTGGAATATATGCCTTATACCAAATGGTTTCAAGGATGCACTGCCAATACTGGTGATGCATTATATCCAACCCTTTGTGTTGTCTACAATAAAAGTACAGCCAATCTTAAATGATGGACTAATCCTAGTTAGACGATGTATTAGAGTGGTCAGTCTATTGTAGCAGGGCAACCCATCACAACCTTACTTTTCTTATATGATTATGTCGGGCAGAGATAGAGATCATTGCGTACACAGCTATCTGTGTCACTGATACTACGAGCTAACATTCAACAGTACTTGATCAGAATCGCAGAAGCGCCTTCACTAAAACCATAGTGTAGAAACTTTCCGTTGGTGTCCAAGCGATTGTTTCAACAGAGAACACGATAATTGTAGTTAATTAACGGAACACATTATCCTAATTATAAAATGAACACAAATTTGAGGATAAACGTTTATTGCAGATGAAATAAAGTCTGATGTCGTTGGTTGGGCTTGGACTTCATAACTATTCAACTGGTAATTATAATTCTTTTTCAAATTGACATAAACCCAATATTATACCAAACTACTTTGATTTAAAGATCCGTCAAAGCTTCCCCGTACAGAAAAAAAACTACACTAGATATTTTAGGAGATTTCAGACAGAGCCAGACACCTAACAATACTAACGTGTAATTATAACGACTCTCAAACGTCTCAATCTATCATTAGAACAGGTTAGAAGAGTGGATAATCCCGTCGCTTACACAGCTTGTACATCGGGTGCTGACATGGTAACCATGTGGGAATCGAACCTTGATTCTCTCTGACCAGTAGGCTACCTCAACCTCCCGCAGCATATACAAGCTGATAGATACTGTTGTGTATAGTCCTGGACCTGTGGTCTATGAAATAAAGGGTGTCTTGTCTGGTCATCAGTTAACTGGCACAATAGCAGTGTTATTATAGGCTGTAGAGACATTATATGGCGGAGGGAGTGCGTTGTAGGATCGTGTGTAGGCGGGGACTACAGGCCCAGTGTGAACGCCACCCCCGGGGTAGGATAGAGGGGGCTGATACTCGGCTTGGCCAGTCTGTGGCTTCAAGGTGTACTCAGTATCTGAAATGTAATGATATATTGTCACCTTCGTGATGTCACTGAACTCTACACAATTGTAACGTACTACGAATACCAATGTTGGCCTGATGCCAACACAATTGTAAAGGTAATGCTTAATGAAGTCACAACGCATCATTGTTGTCAAGGTGACCCTATAAACTGTAGATACCACGAGGTAGTGTGTGGCTACCAATGAGCTTAATACACGTGTGTGCATCGTGCAAGTACATAATTATTTATATTTCTCGAGCGACAAGTCAACGTCTCAAACATAAGCATTGTCTCCTGGGAATAATACCTTTTGTGTCTTGCTCATTTGTTAGTTACCGCCTAGTTTTTATTTGATTTGATGAGATATGTGTTTGACAATTCTGCTTGACCATCCTGACGTTATATCACAGCCTTGTCACAAATATTAGAAAATGGCGTCACTCATCGTCCATGACGTCACAAATATGCTACGGTCGAAACACCCATGTAACTTCTTGTGGTTATCAACAGCTTTTTTGCATATACACCCCGAAATAATGGATGGATATTAAACAGATAACCACTAGCCAAGTCTTAGAATATTAATAATTATCGGGACAGATCGTTTTTAATTCCTCGTAGCTTGTAAGTTGCCCTAGCATTGTATCGGCTACGCTTTATTACGCTATATATAAAAAATACCTCAATACATTGAATCCAATACTGAACCAGACTTCAAGTTTTACCGACGCCCGAATCGATCGTTTTATCAATACATAGTCTGATCACTTCCCATTAGCGGAAGTAACAAAATCTTAATGTGAAAGCTGCCAGGAATAAAAGTGACGATATATTCGATGTTACGGAAACCGTGTTTTACTGCCGGTTACAATAACATGTCTGAGCCTAGCAAGAACGGTCTATTGGAATCTTAAACAATACATGAATATATCTATTTGTATCACATTTAACGCTACATACTGTGCCTTAACCAATATCTTAAAATAGAAGATTGTACAGACAACGAAGTGATCATGAGAGTTTCGACACAACTTGGAGATGACACTAGACACATGGGCTCAATTCATAAGCAAAGTCAGCAAAGATATAATTATAAGCTCATGGCAGCTAACAAGGCTGTCTATTCTCTATCTGTAACCTAACTATATACATATCTGTTATCAGGAATGTACATACTGATTAATTAATGTCCATGTGTGTACTCAATCCCCTCAAAAGTACTATATTCTGTACTTTACTAAGAAAGTGTTATCTCAAATATATCACTTGTTATATAGTGTATACTACGAAGTAAGATATTTCACATAAAATTGGACATTACTATTATTTATGATACAAAGGTATGAACATCTCATTTAAGTCTCTTATATCTTATAAGTTTAGCATTTAGTTGAATCACGAAGTAGTCTTGGTATATATTCATGTGTCAGGACATATAAGTCTCAAACTGACGTCAAATATATTTTCTTGGCAGTGAATGGAAGTGCATCAGTTAAATTTGCATAATGACATCGGAAGATAATTGTGCCATAAAGTTTGTGCTATAGAGATTACTAAACGAGTGTCTGTCAGAAACCATTTATCTTACAACTCGAAAACGTATCGAAAACGAAACAAAGAGGAACTGCTGTAAGATACATGTATACATGTATACTTCTGTATGGAAGTGCATCGGTTGAAATTTGCATAGTGACATCGGAAGATGATTGTGCCATAAAGTTTGTGCTATAGAGATTACTAAACGAGTGTCTGTCAGATACCATTTATCTTACAACTCGAAAACGTATCGAAAACGAAACAAAGAGGAACTGCTGTAAGATACATGTGAATGGTATCTGACAGGCACGATTGGAGTAATCTGTTTTCTTACACACCCTAATACCGCATCACTTTAGTATCGAATCAATGCCTTTTGTGTATTCTCATGGTCGCAGTGACGCATTATGATTAATACTTATCAGGACGGTCATGAGTGACGTCATCCGACCTACTGCTTATACTACTCACAGATACTACACAAAATGATTTCCGACACATCTTAGTAATCCAATTATCAAATGCAATAATGCATACCAGATAAGGTAAAAAAAACATGTATTTGTGACGCCGTGAATGGTGATTTATAATTTAGTCATGTATACTGTTATAAGGTTAAAAATGCATCTCAGAAACTAATGATAATAAATAGAACCATTATAGCTGCAATGAGGAGTTGCATTAGATATAGTTCGTGACAGAACTTGTAATTGGAAAGGAATCAATAGAGAAAAGACATTTCACATTTATCACAAGTGTATTCTGGACATTTCACATTTATCATTGGATTGGTCTCTGGCTATCGTCCATTTGTTAATGAAACAAATGGGGAATTACAAGGCATAATCCAGTTGGAGCTTCGGAGCGAGTCACAAAATCAATAGAGAGATAAGCAATCTGGCACGTAGGCTTTAGTATTTTTCCGATGGCGACACACATGAGTTCATGGTCAGATCTAACTTGTAACGAATCAAATGGAGGTATTGTGACATGTGACAAGGACAGGTCAGGCTCGAACACTATGATACCCTCAACATTAGGAGAGGAGAGCGCGGTTTGCAGTCGATCGAGTCGAATCCCGATCGTTCTAAGTTTCCACCAGCTAGTGACGAGCCTGGCCAGTCTGATCCTGTTCTGTAGTGATAGATGGGCTGAGAGTAAGTAAAACTATGTGAGTATAAACTGGTGTTGCGTTTCTTTATTATGCGGGTGTGAATGCTGATAGAGACAACTTGGAGTAAGGGTCATTAGACCAATCACTCCTGGACGGAGACGAGCCGTGATGGACAAGGCGAGTCGCAATGTCATGGCTTAATTGACCACAAGGACCAGGAACGGCAATACATTTAGTAACTGTAGCAGGGTCGCACTGGACGCCCGAAAGCAGTTACGACAATACCAAAATGTCGAGATTTGCGATGTACCTAATTTTCAAAGGTCACTGTGTCTAAAAAGACAGCTGGGGATATAACACAGAACAGGGAATTTCCCACAGAATTCAAAACTGTGAACTGTATTACTATGCGTAATCTATTTTGAATTTTATTCGACTTCGAAGTGAGGGTTGATGAGTAGGCACATATATGTCACTATGGCATCCAGGGGGGTAGAATCATGACGTTCAACACAGACGTAGGTGAATTCGTCTGAAGCATGAGTAACTTATCAATGACTTACGATCAGGAATAGTCCGTCATTAGGTCATCTAGATGGAGTAGCTGGAATTCGATCTCACACATATGTTTGATACCAGTTACCTCTAATGGGTTTCTCACCTACAGGTGTGTAAGAATACCGACTACTAAACAGGTATGTGGTAGCAATGGAATAGTAACAACGCATGTTGATATTGGAGTTACAGAACTTTACTCACCTGACAGAGGAATGGTTGAAGTTCTCACGTTTGCATTCTGAGGAACGACCAGCGCCCTCGTTCGTGGCGTCTTCTTCTTACACATAAAGACGACGATAAGTACTATGACAACTACAACCACGACGACGACTACTCCAATCCCTGCCTTGACAACCTCTATAGGGAACGCCCTTGAACAAAACAAGATTGATTGGTCTAATAATATCAGAATTATAGTACATGTATGTTCATACATTGAAGAAACATTAAAACAGTTGTTTGTGTTAAATTGAAGTCAGCAGTATTCCAGATACATCATCCTTGTGTAGATAATCAGGCCACGACAAGTAAACCATTGTCGGATGCGCATCCCATTCCACGACGTCATACAATCAACAAAGCCACAGAACCTGATCATGTAATCTCCACTTAGTTCCCTCTTGCGACAAACATGCGGTACTGGGATCCGTTCCTCTAAGGTGAATTCCCATACTTTAACACAGGCTTACGATAGTCGTAGCGCCATGATCGCTTTGCTGGACGGGGTCCTGGTGACCAATTCTGTCACGAGGACATAGAAGAAATTAATTTATTTTCGCAAACATATACATCACTTAACTAGAACTTAACGCGTGAAATGACTTCCACGTGATTGTTCACATGTACACAACCAGATGTAGAAAGTATATTATTGCCATAACGATGAGTGGCATCTGTACTTGCTACATAATACTTACATGAGTTGCGTGTAACATTATTTACGTTATATCACATGTACTTATCATTTTTGGGGGAAGACCGAAGTGATGATAATCTCATGATGAGACGTTCACGACTTCAGTGCATCCCACAGGCATGTGTATGGCACTGGTAAAACTAGAATGATAATCAGGTTAAATACTATATTCGAACCCTCGTCGATCCTTGGATTCAGAAACGTCAAAAAGGACGTACGTCTGCAAAGCGATTGGACAAACGCTGACCCTAAGCTGTTTCATGAACCAAAGTTGACAATGCGTTATACATGTACATGAAGTTTGTAATGGACATTGAGCGACTTACTCTTCGTCACTTGGACAGCAATATCGCTGATATATTTCCCCACAACATCCGTACAAACACGAGAAGGACCGAGAGCCAGAAGTAAGCGAGGTTTCACGACATTCCACGCAGTACACACCTGTCATGGAGCCAAACACAGAGTCAATTAGACACGGGGAAGAATAGTTTCATTTGTTTAATCCACTTGGATGCATTTAACCCCTACATCTTTCATCACAGAGCGTTTCAACAGGTACGTAAGAACTATTCTTCTGTGTGTGCGTTACACGCCTCTGAAAGCAATATTTTAGCTGCATGCGTTTACTTAATGCGTTAGGAAGGAACAATGTTACATATGTCTTAAAGGGTTACCACTTTAATGTTATGAACATGAGCGTGACAAAGGATGTGTGTGTGTGTGTGAGTATGTGTGTGTGTGAGTGTGTGTTAGTGTGTGTGTGTATGTGTCTGAGAATGTTTGTGTGTGAGTGTGTGTGTGTGTGAGTGAGTATGTGTGTGTGTGAGTGTGTGTTAGTGTTAGTGTGTATGTGTCTGAGAATGTGTTTGTGAGTGTGTGTGTGTGTGTGTGTGAGTATGTGTGTGTGTGTGAGTGTGTGTTTTAGTGTTAGTGTGTGTGTGTGTGTGTGCGTGTGCGTGCGCGCTAATAATTACATATCAAATGGATGGAAACACATCATCAGTTGTGTTATGTTATCTCATTCCTGCAATATACTAACATACGTCAGATGGCTGTTCTACTATTGGAAACGGCTACCCGTATCTCGAAGCAGTTATTTATGCCCTGTACACCGCATCTTCTAATCCGGTGTTTGAGACCAAAGATGTTGTGATATTTGATATGATATTAGTATATCACTGGAATTTAATTGATAGCGTAACAGTATAACAGTGAACTTAGGTCGTACCTTTGTCCGCGGTACCAGTGGCGCTATACACATAGACTTGTGACCTATCGACTTCTGCCTGAGAGCGGTCAGATAACTGTACCATCTAATTTAATGAAATATTCTGTAAAACCAATTGATCTCCCTTGTTCATCTATGTTTTCCTTACATCTTCAACGTGGCATCTTGCCTCAGTCAAAATATATTTTACTACTGGCCATAGTAGCCTTTTAGCAGCTTTGTCAACCCATTTAAAAGCTATTTTCACTTGTCATCATAATAAACTAGTCATCATTGCTACTATTATATTTACCTTTTATGGACTTACCTGTAAGTTTGAATATAACCAGTATTGAAAAAAGTAAAATAGTTTCCATCTTTCAAGTCACACCATTGTTGCTGACATGTCCACACCGTGAGAACATACATGAGATACATACACAGAGGGTTGTGCTCGAAGCAGTTATTTGTATTGATCATTATTGGTCCCTACCAGGATGTTTGAACTGATCTACCGCTTGCAGCTAATGGCTTTCAGATTCATGCTCAAGTATACCCGGGCAAAGAGGTTTCAGCATGAAAGAAACTGAACTCGTGAATCGATTAAAGAGCTTTGCAGTCCTATACAATGACCATGGACAACACGAGGGGTTATATATGTAATTTCCATTACTAAAACAACCTTATAGTGATTGCAAACACACTATGAACCAAGCAGAAGAAGGTATTGTTTCACTTCATATGAGATTGTTTTGACATAAGCCCAAATTGCTTTTATCTGAATAATCTATATAATTACAGACCACCGATATCGACCGTTTTCATATGAATATATAAGGCAATGAGTTCACTTGCTATGATTACTGTCAATATAATAAGCACATACAAAGTAAGTATCGGTATGTTTTACATAGTGTTAGCTCACAGTCAGATCGTCTACATTTCTTTGATAAATATCAAAGATAATTTCAGAGCATCGCATTATTCTACATGGTGTCCTGAAAGTGGGATCGTCTGGACGATGCATGATACGTGCATAAGTATTACGAGGCAGGGTTTGGTGAAAAGTTAATATCTGGCACATTCCTTCTGCATGATTTAGAATGTGGTCGATTTTTCGAACATAATGCAATAAGGATCTGTATTAAAAAAAACCCAAATCTATTGATCATCTTAGTACAAGGGCCCCAAACCTCAAATAATACATCAACGAGTTTATCGAGAAACTGAGATGTTTCGTGTCCAACAACACTGCATGATGCATGCTCTGAGTGATAATGTATTAGACAAAATCGTCATATTATGACAACAAACGTCGTACTGTTGGAGGTATGGCGACACTCTAAAAGGAGTTTTAATGTGCTTGTGTTTGTGTATAAGTGTTCGTGTGTTCGTTGCTAAAATGAGGCTTCCATTCTGTTGAATTGATATATGTGACTACATACTTAAATGTATGCCTGATCGTCGGATATTATGTACATATTGTCGATCTAGGTTTGTGTCTGTGTTGTACATGCATGATCGACCCGTGAAGATCCGGGGTAGAATAGGTCGTCAGCAACCCATGCTTGCCGTAAAAGGCGATTATGCTTGTCGTAAGAGTGCGGTGTTAAACAACAAACAAACCAAACCAAAACATGCATGATCGCTCAACCACGTATACCTAGATGGGAGACAGATAATATACGAGAGAAATCGAGAAAATCCAACAGAGGTGGAGTGATATTTTCCTTTTTTATCATCTCATTACTTCCGAACCATCGGTATTATTGATATCGTTACGTTTCAAAATGATGAACGCATTCATCTGTATTTTATATTTAAGGCACTAGTTACTTTGTCCTACACATGACAAAAGATATCATGAAACGTGTATTGTCAGCGTGTATTAATATCTCTCCATGCTCCTACATTGCTCACATGACCATTCACATTATATAATCTTCAAAAAAAAAGAAATGTAATAAAGATACTTTTGGCAATAAGAGCAAAATTAGCGGACCAAGAGGTGCAAAATGTATAGGTGTAATGTGTTATAGTGTCAGTGACAAATTTCCCGGATCAAAATGATTGTGAAAGGGGACTTTTATATTATATTCAATGAAAGAAAATGACTCATTGATTACGAATTGCCATTGGATTTCATTTCTTTCTTCAGGAAAATGACGAATGTATTTTAAATTTTCAACGAAGCATGTACAAGATCTATTTTCGTTTCAGAATATTTTATTCATTTGCACGGTTATACAACCTCACTTGAGTCACATTCTTTTTACTTCCGAGTTTATGGGCGCTATTGAGAAGCACTTAACCAGTAACATGGCGTGTCAGTACAGAAACGTAGGGCTTATTATCTCCTACGTAGGTCTTGGTATCTTCTAAGTAGGAGATAATAAGTCCTACGTAAGAGATAGTAAGTACTACGTTGGAGATACATGTAATAAGTCCTACGAAGGAGCTTCTTAGACAAAACAAAATTTCACCGTGGCCCTACTACGCTTTCGTATGTCAGACGGTCGATATGAACTCCCCTGGCCTTCCAGATCCCCGAATTTGAACCTGATAGAGCACTTGTGGGATGAATTAGAAAGACGGCTACGCCGACGTCAATAAAAACCCAAGACGTTGCAGCAGTTGGCTTTTGCGTTGCAGGCCGAGTGGGCTACCATTCCCCAGGATGTGATTCGCATTCTCGTGTCTTCCATGGGCAGGAGATGTCAGGCCCCCATCGATTCCAACGGGGGACATACGCGTTATTGATGGAAGCTGACCTTCACCTTGGACTTTTCCTATGCACCGATAACTGAGATGACAACAATCAGTGTTCTCTCCGAACATTTTGCCTCAATACCTTGTACGGTTACTCGTATAAATGTATTTTCCCTCCTCACACAAATCTGGCTTTGCGGTTTTATTCAGAGCATGTGTAGCGAATCGTTGGCAATATTGAGAAAGGGGACTTTTATATTTATTCAGTGAACGAAAATGACTCACCTCCTTCTTCAGAAAAATGACGAATGTATTTTCAATTTCAACGAAGCATGCACATAATGAGATTCTATTTTCGTTCAGAAAACGTTTTTCATTTGAACGGTTATACAACTCTCAAAAACAACTTGAGTCACATTCTTTTAACTTCCTACTTGGTTTGCGCTATTGAGAAGCACTGAACCAGTGACATGGCGTGTCAAGACGTCGATATGAACTCTAAGCATCCTTTGTTCTGTTATCTTTCACTTCCCGACAACGACACTTGTAAAAGGTATTATAATTATGTTGTACAGTAAATTTATGGGCAACCTGAAGACCGCAGTAAGCAGCATAACCTGCTGCTATGAAACAGTTGGAGCTAGAAAACCAGACAATTATAAAATGTGCAACGCCCCACGCTGTCGGGATAGGAAGACACACAATGATTCAAAGCACCGGGCTTCACCACCCGTATAATTATGTCTCCTCTAGCGATAAGCATATGTCAATCATGCTATACCTCGGGTTAGAATAGGTCCCCAGGAACATAGGCTGGTCGTCAGAGATAACCATAAGGATGCTCGGGAACGAGGTCGATGGTATGTGAACGTACCCCGACGCGGTATATATACTGAACAACAAAGGTTCCCATGACATTGAATAAGATTTAATGCAAAGTTATGTTTTTTACCAAATCTGAAACAATATCGGTTTGCAACGGATAAAAGACTTCTGTAAGTGTTCAAATATATCTTAAATAAGAAAACTATGGACATTACACAGATTTTACTAGTAACCAAAGCCTGCATCCATCATGTTCACTAAAACAGTATTCAATGTCCAGAGCTACGTCCCTTGAGAGCTATGATTGTGGGTTCGAATACCGGTACGCTCCGATTATCTTTCTAGGTTTGTAAGCACCATACCCGTGCTCGTGGGTTTCACCGAAGTGGTAAACGTCTACGGCCTGCATCATTTCGGCCTTTCCTCCCACATTAGGCTGACACGTCGTGATATAACTTGAATGTTGTTTAAAGCACCGGTAAACCCAACTCACTCACTCACGAAAACAGTTTATTTCTGTGCGGTACATTGTATCTTCCTGTAGCAGTTGTAATCACAGAACCAACAATGGTGTTTTCTTACCAGAGATGTATCCGAGTATTCGCTAGCTGATAACTACGGAATACCCGGATTCTGGAAGGCTTGGTATCCGCCATCATAGTCTGCATCGACGTGCGTCCCCTCTGAAGTCCACATTCTTCTGCCAACGATGCTTGAGTGCCTGAATCCCACTGGTGTAGAATGCTTCCTTCTGGTGGTGAAAAAAACATAAACAGCAGAAATGACGTCATCGTCATTTGCATACTGCTTCCCAGAGAGTACTTTATTCAAGTGCTGGAAGAAGTGGAAATAGGACTGTAGCGACTCTGGTTAATAAGGAGTTCAAAACCAGTCATGCACCGCAGCCATGACGACAACAGACGTGTGCAGAAATGCATTGTCCTTAAGTGCAACACACCTTTTGTTATTATCCAACGACGCTTTAGAAAAAGTATTTGATCTCCTCGGAGGATGAAACATTAGATGTTTTCATTGTTTAGCCTCTGGTTGATAGTGGTGAATCCAGGACCCATCCATTGATACAAACCGCTCAGCATAATGAGTGTTGATTCATTTTGATGGGGCCTCTAGATCGTGTTATTCATTGGTGAACATGCAGTACTACTCAAACATACATTCTCCCACAGCAAGAGATGACATGTATGTACAGTTGCATGTAGGCATGGTCACCATCTCTGGTCCAGTGCATATTCGCCAACTTACCCTGAAGTGTTGAAAATGTTAAATAATTAGACTTTCAATACTGCTTCGATTTTCAAAGAAATGATTTATTCATTAAATTATGTACATATATATCTTTTCGTAAATCCAAATCTTTCTCCAGAAGATAACAATAGCGGTCGCAGTGCACCTGCAACATATTTATCTGATCATGTTCAAGAAATCAGCGAAGCAAGTAATTCACCCTTCACGCATTTCTCTTAACTTCCTTGATGGTGCTCTTTGGCTTTGACGAATTCTCGAGGAAAGATTTCACTGACAGCGATACTGAATCTTTTATGGCCATCGCACAATGGTTGATCGTTGCGGAATGACGGAGCTGACATTTTAACCAGTGTATTAACAGCGTCTTGCGTGATGTGTTTGGGTGTCCCTCACGCTTCTTTGAAAAATCGAAGTTTTCTTCCACTTTGGGTATTTGGGTGCAGACATCTCAGTTTGCTGTTACAAAATGTGAGTGTTACCGCTTGTGTTGAAAAATACGGATATGCCATTATATCCTGCAATATACCCTGTACAATTAAAATGATGAATCACTTATATTAGATAATGCGACTGTGTCCAAGTGACTACCAGATAAGTGCGACTGTGTCCCAGTGACAACCAGATAAGTGCGACTGTGTCCCAGTGAATGACAGATAAGTGCGACTGTGTCCCAGTGACTGCCAGATAAGTGCAACTGTGTCCAAGTGACTACCAGATAAGTGCGACTGTGTCCAAGTGACTGCCAGATAAGTGCAACTGTGTCCAAGTGACTGCCAGATAAGTGCGACTGTGCCACAGTGACTGCCAGATAAGTGCGACTGTGCCACAGTGAATGACAGATAAGTGCGACTGTGTCCCAGTGACTGCCAGATAAGTGCAACTGTGTCCAAGTGACTACCAGATAAGTGCGACTGTGTCCAAGTGACTGCCAGATAAGTGCAACTGTGTCCAAGTGACTACCAGATAAGTGCGACTGTGTCCCAGTGACAACCAGATAAGTGCAACTGTGTCCCAGTGACAACCAGATAAATGCAACTGTATCCAGGTGACAACCAGATAAGTGCAACTGTGTCACAGTGACTACCAGACAAATGCGACTGTGTCCCAGTGACTGCCAGATAAGTGCGACTGTGTCCAAGTGACTGCCAGATAAGTTCGACTGTGTCCCAATGACTACCATATAAGTTGAGAGTTTCTTCACAAATGGGTTTCCAGAATTTAAATGTTTTCACAGATTGTGTATTTTAGAATATGAGACCCCGTTAAATTCCCTTTCTAACATAACCCTTTTAGATTAGATGTCTTTATAGTATGTAGACATGAAGCCCTTTTTTATCTATGGGTTGAATGAGAGAAAGTATACGGGTAGATGCTAGTATGTGTTGTCGGCATCCTCACATAACATCTGTTAACGGTCGTTTGTCATGCATTTGCCAAACACTTCCTGGTACAGCTCATTTGCATAGGGAGCCTCATCGGTGGAAAGACCTGTTTATACCCAGGGTATCGTTACCCTGAATAGAACACTCCCGTCGTAGGGACACAGTCCACAGGTGGGATAAGACTGTCTCGTCCCTGACAGTATTTGGATGTATATAAAGGACACGAACGATACAATTACAGATGGAAACGTAAGTATGTATGCTTTGTTTGTTTGTTTGCTGATCAACGCCACACTCAGCAATATTCCAGCTATGTCACGACGGTCTGTAAATAATTGAGTCTGGGCCAGACCATCCACTGACTGACATTAAGACCATCGATCCTAACCCGGATCTTCACTAACAGTGTCACAATTAGAAGCGTACAATACGACGTACCGTGACACTATAAAGTGGTATATAGGTAGATTTAATACTAGTCTATAGATGTAAACACATTTGATTTTGAAAGCCCGGGCCAAGTAGGACCGAACACAAGCCAAACACTTCTGAGAGAGGCTGTGTTGAGAATGTAGTGGGAAAAGGGCTTCACTTTCGAGCACCTTGTTTTCTTTAAATACCGCGATCTGAGACACTATTAAGTGGTATATAGTTAGATATAATAATACCAGTCAAGAGATGTGAATCCATTTGATGATACATATGTGAGATTTAAGTTGATTTTGTGAGCCCGGGCCAAGTCGCGACCGAGAATGACGTCAGAGACCCCCAAAGTTGGGTATGGTACAAAACTCGAGCTTTCAGAATTATGGACGTTCAATAACATGTCACTAGTAGCGTGTGTGACCACCAAATGCCTCAATACACGCAAAAACTCTTCGACGCACAGAAAAAGTCAGTCGTTTGATGAGGTCACGTGGGATTTGACGCCATTCTTTTTGGAGGGCCAAGATCAGTTCTTGCCGGTTGGCTGGAGAGTGTGGTCGTTGTCGAACACGACGATCCATCAAGTCCCAGAGGTGTTCTATTGGGGACATGTCGGGTGAGCGTGCAGGCCATGGCAGGACGTTGACGTTGTTGGCTGCGAGGAAGTTAGTGACAATTCTGGCTGTATGGGCTCTGGCGTTGTCATGCTGATAAATGACACCACGTGGCTGCTGTTGGAGAAATGGTAGGACAACTGGACGAAGAATGTTATTCATGTAACGCTAAGCTGTCAAGTTTCCGTCAACGATGACCAGCGGTGTCCTCTCCTGCCCACAGATCCCTCCCCACGCCATGACACTCCCTCCAACATATGGTACGATCTCCTGCACGCAACACGCCGCCGTTCGTTCACCCCTTCGGCGGTACACACGTTGTCTTTCATCAGCCCTAAACATACAGAATCGACTTTCGTCAGTGAAGACAACCCTCTGCCAGTCACGTCGTTGCCAACGCCGTACAGTCCGGGCCCATCTCAATCGCAGACGACGATGTTGCGCTGTCAATAGCTGTCCTCTGTATGATCTAAAAGCCATGATTCCATGAGCCCTGAGTCTCCTGACCACTGTCTGTCGACTAACCCTGTGACCTAAGGCATTTGTCGCCGATGACGTCACTGTCAGGAAGCGATTTCGGAGGTGCAAGGTACGCAAGTACCGGTCATCATGGGGCGTGGTCACCCTGGGTCTGCCTGTTCTTGGCCTGTCAGCGGTCCGCCCTGTCTGTCTGTAACGTTGCATCAAGTTGGTAACGGCAACACGGGAGCAACCGAAGGTTCGTGCAATATGGGCGTGGGTGGCTACCATCTGTACCATACCCAAGGCTCGTTCACGTTGTTCGACTGTGAGTCGTGGCATTTCTTTTGTGTTTTTTTATCACTGTGGACGTCTGACTTGCTGTTGCAATCGTTTTATACCCTTACCCGCACGTGAATTTGCAGTTGTCCGTGGTGCACGTGTTTTTCACTTTTTCGCGTGTTATCTCGCAAACATGTAACAGACGATTAACATTTTTCTGCATACACTCTTGTTGTATTTAGGTTATGCGTTTTAGATAGACTTTATCGAACAAAAGTATACTTTTTCTGAAATTTATATTTTCGGTAGGTAAAGTTTCTTTCGAACGTCAGTTTATATATACTCTTAAAAAAAATATCCTTGACACTGACTTTCACAATGTAATATAATGCGATTGTTTCAAAATAGGACACGGAAACCATAATTGAAACACTGTTTGAAGATCAATGTACACAATGCTCAAAACATTAATCGTGTCACCTAGACAGACATACGTACACGATACAGTTAATGTCACAGGGGTACAGAAAATGTCAGTATCGGTTGTGCCAACCACGTGCATCAATCACCGCTTGACACCGACGACCCATAGATGCAATCAAGTTGTCAATAACACGCTTTTGGACGTGCTGCCATTCATGCTGAGGTGCATCAAGATGCGCCGGAAGTGTTTGGTGTTTCTGCGAACGCATCGATCTAACTCGTCCCACAGATGCTCAATCGGGGACAAATCTGGTGACCGGGCAGGACAAGGTAATGTCTGGATGTTGTTGTGCTGTAAGAAGTCCTGACAGACACGTGCAATATGCGGTCGAGCGTTGTCCTGCTGTCCTGCTGTCCACCATGAACGTTGACGTGAGGAAGAACGTAAGGCTCTAGGATCAAGTCTCTGTAACGCACACCTGTCAATGCACCTGCCACATGCACGAGAGGCATCCTACCACCGTGATAAATTTCGGCCAATACCATGACACTCCCGCCGCCAAATGGGACAACCTGCTGCACACAGTTGGGGGCGTAACGTTCACCCCGACGTCTGTAGACACGTGCGCGCCCATCAGCACGTGTGAGTAGGAAACGGGACTCGTCAGTAAACAGTACATTTCTACACCTTGCACGTGCCCATCTAACCCTCTGTTGGCACCAAAGCAGACGGTCCACCAGATGACGTGGGGTCAATACATGACGTCGAACAGGCCTTCGTGCAAAAAGTCCAGCCTCCCTCAGTCTGTTGCGTACCGTTTGATCTGATATTCTGCGTACCCCAGGGATCTGTGTGGTTGTAGACGTGGCTGTGGTAGTGCGGTCTCGGAGGTGTCGCAGCCGGATGTATCCATCTTGTGCTTGGGTTGTCACCCTTGGTCTGTCGTCGACTCTGTTGGTGTTGTTGTATCGGGTCCGCAGTGCGGAGATTGTCTGTCTGGATACGCCAAAGTGCCTGCATGGCCACATCTTGCTGAGTTGCTCCAGCTTGTAATCTCCCAATGGCGTTGTACCGTTGTGCTGCATTCAGTCTTGGCATTCTGTCACCGCCTCTACTGCCGTTATAAGGACTGTATGAACAGCCGTCGATGTGGATTTTTATACCCATTCAGCAGGGGGGGCCTGCATGCCTAATGCAGGATCCTGTGCTGCACGTTTCTTACAGGCGGTTGCGTTTGGATGAAGCTGTAAAATTGATCCCCAAACGCTACGTTTATGTGCTTTGCATGTGTTTTCGCGAAGTATAGACACATCATCTTTCTGTTTGACTTATTTGGTTCTCATTTAATGTAATTATGTTAGATATTTGGTAAAAAGTGGTTTTACATCTATGTCAAGTTTCTTTTTTGAAGAGTATATATTCCGTCTTTTGCGAAAGATCTTTTGAATGCGACCTTCACATTTTACCACGCCCTTACTACTCAAAAAGGCATTCTTGACGCATCCTCCCATACGAAACTTCTTTACTGACAAAGCTGAAATTTGACATGGATATCCCTTCTAATGATATATGACTCCATATGTTATTCAAATCATTGTATTTTATAGTCCAGATCAACATAAATTGAAATGGGTTGAAGACATGTGAATCAGCAGTAGCCATAACAGTGTTTTCTTCTTTTGGGCAGAATGTATTGCATCACACGTTCTCAAACAGAAGACGGAATTGTAATTTATGTTTTTCCTTTCATGTACTGCTCTACATTTGTTGAGTGTTGATGTTTATCACTGTAATAGAGTTGACTTAATATAAAACAATAAAGTTGTATTCAATAAATTGCTTTCAGAAGGAATATAGACAAGAGAATGTAAACATTATGTCAATGATAAGGACGCTTAATAATGCCATTAGTTCAGAGGTCGAGGTAACTAGATAGAATCTGCTCACTAAAGTATACTAGCCACATAAAGAAACTGTGCACGGAGAAAATATATTCTGGATTGAAATACAACACAGCAAGAACAAAATGATGCAGACGCTGTAGCAGCTGAATGATCGGACCATAAGAAAATGTCAACGGGACCTGAACAACATCTGTAACGATGACGTCAGAAGATCAAAATGGAGTAGGGGGTCAAACGACAAAGTCACAAAGTCAATAACGGGTATGACCATCCTGTGTGTGAATCACAGCAGTGCATCGGCGACGCATGGAGTCCACGAAATGGGCATGGAAGGCCTGGGGAATGGCCTGCCATATCCTCCTCAAATCCTGTGCCAAGTCACGGACGTTATCTGGAGGATGTGGAAGACGACGCAGACGGCGCTCCATTTCATCCCACACATGCTCTATTGGGGAGAGATCTGGAGAAATTGCACGCCATGGCAGTAACATGACATTGTTATGGTGAAGGAAATCCATTGCGACATAGCCGTGTGAGGACGAGCGTTGTCCTGTTGAAATGTCAATCCCGGGCCATGGCGTTGCAGGAAAGGAATGACCACAGGCCTCAGAATCTGATCTCCGGTGAGATTGCCCTGAACAACCACCAAAGGGGTTCGGTGCCGTGCTGTTATCCCACCCCAAATCATCACAGAGCCACCTCTTAAACGATTCCTCTCCACAATACAGTTGCGTGCATAACGTTCTCCCAAACGCCGGTAGACACGTTGGCGCCCGTCACTGTGGGAAATGTTGAACCTCGATTCATCTGTAAAGACAACATTTCTCCACCATATTCGAGGTTGGCGAACATGATTTCGACACCATCTTAGACGGTTGACTCGATGACGGTGTGTCAGGATGGGACGTATGGCAGGGCGTCGTGGTCGAATCCCGTACTGACGTAGACGATTCCTGACAGTGTTGGGATGGATACGGCGCAGTCCAGGAATTGTCTGGGACGTCGTTACTGCCGTTTGGAACCTGTGTCGGAGATGTGTCACTCGAATCCATCTGTCCTGTCTTGGCGTCGTTACTCGGGGACGTCCTGAACGTGGGTGGTCGGCAACGTCATTTGTGTTCTGATAACGCCTCACCAATGCCGATATCGTGTTACGATGGCATTGGAAATGTGTTGCCACCTGTTGTTGCCTCATTCCCGCTCGGATCATTCCAATGGCTTCATGACGCTGTGCAGCTGTCAATCTTGGCATGATTTGCTTGTGATATGCTTGTGTCTGCGCCTGAGAAGTTTTGAATTTTTGAATAACCACAGATCATGCTTTCCAAAGTGACAGCGAATTTTGAGTTGCACATGCTGTGTACAGCTGCACAGGTTGCACGTGCAGTAACACATTGCACGTCCATAGGCCCCCATCAATGACGTCATATCGCATGGCACGTGCATGAGCGTTTGAATGTCTCCAATAATTGCTGTGTTCAAACCGATATTTCATATATGGACGGTGTGCCCTTATATCTATATTTTCTCCGTGCACAGTTTCTTTATGTGGCTAGTATATCTGGTTACATTTTGACTTCTGTTATTGATGTTTTGATCACAAAACTTGGTAGATGACTTCTTAGCGAACTTAAATAACTTCCCATATGAAGAAGGTTTCGGTAACGTATAACGGAAAGGCTTTGGGGTTGTTCTCATATCTTCATATATGTATTCTACCAAGTCATTGAAGAATTCTTGATTCTGTTTGGCTAATAATTGTGAATCGGGGAAATCAATGGTTATGCTTCTTTTATCACCGCTTCCACGAAAACACGTTAACGAATCAGATCTAATGTTGTATATGCTCACACAGGAAAATAAACGTTTCAGCAATGATAAAATCCATGTCAAAGGAATAACAATTGTCTAAACTTTCCACCAATCGCTGCGTCAGGGCTCCTTCGGTCGCGCTGTTCTCCCGCGCTGGTGGTGAAATCAATAGCTTCTCGCTTGCTTTAACACGGACTTGCCCTTTGATCAGAAACAAAAATATCGGGCATTCTGCAGACTGGGGTGAATCACTTTTTATCTTACTTCATATTAAAACACTAGCTTCTGTCTGATTAAGGATGCGGCAAATATTTTCCATGTAGCCCGCTCACGGGATCATGAATTATATATGTTGATACCAAGTATTAGAACAAAGATAAGTGTTGACGACAAACATCGATCCTATGCAAGAATCTTTACGTCTGTAAAACAAAACACCAAAACACATCCGACTGTTTTCACGTACCAAAACACGTGTGTAGGGTGTCAATCCTGATTTTAACACTTTCACGGATGGTTGATTAATCTCTGTGGACCATATGTTCAAAGTTACACAGTCTGTGATTAGCAGACAATGCACAGGTTCCAACATGTTGACGTTCAACCCCGTCCAGGGCGTCCAAGGTCACCGACAGGAGTACAGGATCGATTGATCCGAAACCGGGTTCCACGAACCTAGCTCAAACGGCGAATCAATTTGCTGCAAACCTTCATCAGCTACTGGAGAACGAGTTACGGGTCTGACGATTTATTAGAAATCGTCATCATGCTACCCATCTCCATGCTTGACGGCTACATTTTGTGCCACCCTAAACTCAGCGTTATATTGTCAACAGAGGTAAACAACGCCGGAACAGTGGTAATCGTCGCTGCTCACGTGTCATTGTTTTCAGATGAGTCCCGAATCGCTTTGTACTTCCTTGATAGGCGTGGTCTTGTCTGGCGACGTCAAAATGAACGTCAAGCCAATGTCAACCTTAGACCTCAAGACCTTGTGAGATTCAAACACATTATGCCTCGTCGAGTGAATGAACCACATTTTACAAACCGTGGCGGTATTACGCACTACTGATCCAAACACGTCAAATTTCCCATCTTACCCCTATCGTCCTCCAAGATCGTTGGCGATTAAAACCTCTACTATTGTAATGTGTTTCCAACTGGTTCATTATTATCATACAACTAAATTTATTAGTAGAAACTAAAATCTCTGGACATCTGAAGTTATTTCCGAGTACCCCCATCTGTTTTAAGAGTATATTTGGACTATGTACCAAAGATTTCGACTCAGTAATAACATGGGAATATATTCTTTAATATTTGCGATATTATTATATACTAGTATATTAATATGGTATTCCTTATATGTTAAAACACGTTTAGAATGGTTTCAAAAGTAAAACAATTGTCCAATTTTGACAACAGTCTAAGTTTTCTCACTTGATTGCTTTGTTCAATAAACAGTCTCTAGGTTGTGTGGAGAGACATTTTGTTATGTTTCTACCATGTGGGTATATGAACACGAACGCTGTTTTGTTTTCTTTCAGTGGAAGTTGGCCGAACAGAGCCGCGATGTCTGTACAATGCAGTATCATGCTCCTGGTCTGTACATTTGCTGTGTGGGATTTGAGCACAGGATTACAGGAAAATGCGTAAGTATACAAATTTGATTCTTTTTTCATCACTGTAACCTCGTTAAAATATATTAATCAGCACATGCTGTGCCTGCATCTTAACTACTTTTTCAAATGTAGATAGATAAAAGTTGACTTTTGAAAAGTCATAAAATATACTTAATATCTACTTCGGCAGTTTTGATTGTTATGTGTACAGGGAGATTATATTTGTTGGTTTGCAAACGTATTGGTTGTTTTCAAACAATGCCAATCAAGCTATCTCCCACTTGTTGAACTGTACATCCTGTGTCACACTACAGATGCGTGTGATAGTGCCAGATCGTAGCAACGACAGTCTTAAGTCTAGGTTAAAGTATGGGAGTTAAGATAACTCTTAGCGCTACGACAGCTTTCTGGAACTGACCCTTGAATTCTGAAAGTAGGCCGTTTTATTGAATTAAATTAATACATGTTTACTATTAACGTGTTTAATCTGTTGCACTCAATTGGATTATGCTGCGGACGGCGTTGACGTCAGCCTTTTTACAGGCAAGTAATAAATAAAATACTGAACTCGCCATCGTGTAATACCAATTTTATGGAACTCGTGAAACTATTTACGTGTTTCATAACATTGGTATTACACCGGAGAGAGTTTAGTATTCCAAATGTGTCATCCACTTGGTTGAGCCATACTCTGCCCTCCATGACAAACCGGAATCAGATATATCAAGAACTCGATATGTATCAGTTACACAAGATACAAGATACAAGATATAGAGGATATTCCATGTGTCGAGTGAAATATCCTGTTTTTCTCATTGAATGACGAGGGGGAAGGATATATTTTTACGAGTGGCGTAGTCACTCGTGAACATATCTCCTTTCTCCCGTCTCGAGAGGAGAGAAAAGTGATTGCTTTCACGAGAATATACTCTTTGTGTAGTTGTCTGCCGGAACATTATGATAATTCGTTACAAATGTAAAACCTTGAAACGCAAATTATCTCTACCCATCACTCACAGACGTTTCACCACCCCTTGTAATTGCAACTTAAGTTTTATGTCTGCAATCTCAAAAAAATATAAACAAAAGTAGCCAAAAATATATGTCACTAAAACATTTAACAAAACATATTCTTGAAATATATGAGACTGTTGTTGAAAGCGAAAGAATACACGTTGGTCAAGTAACAAAACATTCTCGGTTGACGAGTTAAATGGGACATATATTTTATATTATTACGAAAAATATTAAAGAGGTTGACAAACAGCAAGAATCGATATAAACTCCATCAATGACCATCTGTCATCATTTTGCCCTGTCAGTTTGGAACTAACGTAGGCGCTAGACACTTAGATAAAGGGGAGACAGTTTGCGGGAAGGTAATTATAACTTTTGTAAGACAATAGTTCAGTCAAAGTGTTATGTTGACTGCAATGAAGTATCAAGTGTTATGTTCACTGCCATGAAAATAACTCTTTTCACAACTTAAAAAAACCCTCGGTCATTTACACCGAAATATAATATTTATTCAACATCGATTATGGGGTAAACAAATACAACATTAGCTCTTAAGTGCTATTTTTCCGAGAGCACATTCATATAAAAATAACATGGACAGAGAATGTGCACGAAATATGGAATATGATACAGTAATTTACGTAGCTGTTTTACATTCTGCAATATAAGCAAATGAACATGTTTGAATACAAAAGGTTCTTTCCAATATATATGATCTTATATATGTTTTTTTAAATTCCAAATGTAAATGATATTTCATTAAAATGAAACTTATCTTCAACATCTAAACAAATACGGCATTTCCTTTCAGTAATATTTAAACCTATATATATATTCCAGTTCCTATTGTCTAATTCTGGATTAAAATCTCTTTAATCATTGGCATGATAGTGACAGGTAGCCACTGAATAGTGTTTGAATGACCTGCCTCCGGAACAAAGTTTCTTGTATGTCTATATTGATAATCAAAAATAGTAAATGCAACATTATTTTCTAATATTTAAGCTATCTTTTAATGAATAAACACGCGGAAGTATTTAAGAGATATTTATGCATATCAATGGTTCTCCCAGTATAACATATTAAAAAGAGATCCAACAGAAAAATGTGAATTCCCAACTCTAAACACTCTCGTGTTGGTGACAGTTTTCATACATGTACATATCATCGACACAACACATGATCACAACAGACAATACACATGCCACGTATTATGTTAGACTTGTTCAGAATTCTTTTATATATTACGCCCCCAAAATACGAAAACGTCTACATTGTATATATTTTCTCACCACATGTACGTCCCTAGTATGGTGATCTCCCTTCAGTGACTGACGATCTCTAGCCCATTTTTATATTGTGTTGTTCATTAATACTAACTGCTCTTTAATATTCTCAACTAGTTTTAAAACAAATCTGTGATATTCTAGTTATTGTACTGTCCATCGTCGACAGGTTTTTTATTTAGTCTAAATATATGTATCATTAATGTATAAGTTCTCGTCACGATATGGCTGACATACTGCCGATGTGACGTTAAATATTAACTCACTCACTCACTCACTCACCACATGTACACCACGTAGTAGCGGTACGATCGAAATAGAATTAATTGCCATTGGAATATGTTTGAAAAGAGTTGGGCTTTGTGTAAATTTAGAATTGAAATTACGGCATATAATACCAATTTACCACAAAGCCCAACTCTTTTCAAACATATTCCAATGCCAATAGCAAATGTAAAAATTCCATGCCTGCTTAGTAAACCGAGACTATCTAATATTTAATAACAAACTCTGTATTTGAGTACCTGTCTAAACGTGTGCACGTGCAGATTTTCAATACAATGAATGATCACAACACACGATACACAGGCCACGCATTTTATTATGTTGGGCTTGTTAAGAATTGCTTTTAGCGTTTCCAAAATAGAAAAACACAAACTTTAGTGCCATTGAAATATGCTTGAAAAGAGTTGGGCTTTTGTACATTAGAATGTCAATGTATTTGAAAATTTAAAGTTCTTTTGTTTACAATCATCTGCCTGTTTAGTAAACTGAGACTATCGACAAATATTTAATAAAACTCCCCGTGTTTGTATCGTCTTATAAAGCCATAACGCGTGTTAAATAGTTTCATAAGCGGCATGTGTGAGTGGGTGAGTGAGTGAATAAGTGATGTCACTCATATAATCAATTCACGATTCCTTCAAAATTGAATGTATTAGTCACTGGTTTAAAGCCAATTAATCAGATCAGCCATTTTAATCGCAAATGGATTAATCACTTTTTCATGTGTGTACATTCAGTAAACCAATCATTTATCGCAAAGATAGAATGTACACAGGCGCAGGAAAATAAAAAGAACCTCCATTTAATTATAAGCACCTCTTGTAAGCGTCCCGGTCTCAATATCAATTATTCTTTTCATTAGTTATCAGCTCAAATAAATGTGATCGACTGAAAATATTGCTGCCACAAATTATTTGTTCTGTCCATCTATGGAAGAGCTTTTACCAGAACTTGTAACAGTGTTTCTTAATTTCTGTCTAATAGGCCTCATGGCCTACAGTACAAAGGATCCATTCATATTTTATAGAACAAATGTGAAATTTCATCCATTACAACATGCATGCATGCGTGGAACAAAATGTCATGCAAAGATTTGTTTGTTCAGTTTCAAACTATAAAGAAATTAAATTTCTCTTAAGGAACAGAGCAATTCTTTTTTTGTACATGTACATCACTAATTGCCATTAACAATTTAAACTTATCCTCTGAAGGAAATTTATGAAACTATGATGGAATAAATTGTTGGCGACTATTTCTGTATGCCAGGCATACCATTAAAATATTATACTCATCTTCTTTAACTGCAAAATCACATTTTTCACATAAACTTTCTGATACATTTGAGGAAATAAAATCATTTGAGGATCGTAATTTTTAAATATTCAAGTGGTAAGAAGAGCATCTAAATTTACACAAAATTCTAATCAAACCCTTGTGTTCTAAATGTAGAATATAGGATTTGGGAGTTAACAGTGTCTTAAAACTAGAATAATTTTCTAAAAAAAAGATAATTTTCTACTTTACTATGCCAATTTTGAATTCCAATATCCTTACACCGTTGTTTGAACTGCTGCAGAAATGCATCCACGACCCCATACGATTGCATAATCCAAACATATGAAAAACCTGTATTGAACAAAAGTCCCTAAACGTGACTGACCCAGTTTACTCTTCCTAACTCATCATGTGATTTCAACATGGCATAACAAGCCCTGGGATATCTACCACAATCTAAGGTTAAACGTTTACACCAATATTTAATAACTTTTGTGAAACACTCAACATATATATAATTTCTTCCACAGTCTCCGAGAACCGCATTTCTGGAAGAATATTTAGATAAACCTATGCATTTTTAAAAATACAACTTTGAACCTTTTCTATTTTATCGTTATATTTGAATCCCCAAATCTCGGAACCATATTTAAAAATCGGTAATATTTTAGTATCGACAATTCTACATGCAACAGAAAATGAAATCTTTGGAAACTTATAAAATACTCGAATGACAGAAAAATCAGCTTTTCTAGCCAATGTTTCACATGCCTTTGACCAAACTAAACGAGAAGAGAAAACAATTCCTAAATAATTATAATATGTAACAGCCAATAACTGAATTCCTTTATAGAACCATTTTTCACAAGCTCTGAGAGTGCCTCCATTTCTAAACACAACAGCATTTGACTTACCTAAATTAACTTCCAACCTCCATTTCTTAGTGAACTATTTAGCCGCTTTTGAAGATTAATAACTGAATCCGCTACCAACACCACATCATCTGCAAATAAAAGCAGCAAAATGTCTTCAATATGCTGATTTACAAATATTCCCCTGTCTGAATCTTCCTTTATATCATCAATCAACTGGTTTATAAAAAGTATAAACAATATGGGACTTATCATGCACCCTTGTCGAACACCAGATGTAATACAAAATGTTTCAGTATACTTACTACCGACTTTAACACATGCCATTACACTGCTATACATACTTTGTAGAACATTATATAATTTTACCATGAAATCCATTTTAATACTAACCTATATAATAACTTTTCTCTATCAACTAAATCAAATGCCTTTTTGAAATCAATGAAAACTGCATAAAATCTGTGATTTGCTTTACTAAGGTACTTTTGCCATAGTGACTGAAAAACAAACATATTATCCACAGTTGCATATCCCTTTCTAAAACCGACCTGTGATTCATCAACTTTATCAAATAATTCTACCCATTTCCTAATTCTTGATTCAACAATATTTGTAAAAGCTGTCCCTATAACAACTTACAACGAAATACCTCTAATGTTGCTTGGGTCTCGACGGCTCCCCTTCTTATACAAGGGAATAATTGCACCAATATTCCAAGTTTCGGGGAAAACTCCACTATCTAAGACTACATTGAATAATAAAACAAAATCTGATACCAATATTTTGGCATTCTTTAGAAACTCAGCTGGAATACCATCTATACCTGGGACTTTATCAGCTTTTAACTTCTTAATTGAAGTAATTGCCTCCTCTTCTCCTGCTTGATAAAAAATCAATAGATTCATCCCTACACAACTGACAATTTTCAACATTATGACCTACCACTAGAACTTGTAGCAGAACCTTCATAACAGGATGTAGTTGATTCGGTGTTTAATACTGGACTATGGTCCTGCCTCGTGTATCGGTTCCATGAGCTGTTCGGATCACCTGTCCGATCAGGCCGGCGCATTAATGCTACATTCATCTGACATGGTGAAATAGCACTTTGGTAGTTAGCGGACTTATATGTTCAATGAGTAATGAACTGTACTCTGTTATGACAGGTTTGGTGGTGGGGTTGTTATCTGGTGGGGAGATGTGGGTAATGGGGTGGGGGTGGAATGATTCAATTGTCTATTTATTCATTTTTATTGAAATAGCCAAACTGGACGAGTAAGTAAGTGAGTGAGTGTAAGGCTATTTCAAATAGTTTTGATGGTAATATAACTATGTGGGAGGAAAGCCTACAGTGATACAATTGTTCGTTATGTACAACTTCGGTTAAAACAACGAGCGTGGATATTAAGCTGACAAACCTGGAAACAAAATCATCGATCTGGAATTAAGAACCAAAGATAACAGCTTCCTGGCAGGCTAATATAAGTTCTGCACAACGTAGGCATTAAACATCTAAATGACTGGGGCCCCCATGCCTGAAACTGGTGGTGGTTCTACAGTCATTTTAATGAATTAAGGATACTTAAAGCGTTAATCACTGTCAAGTCTCTTTCAGAAACATATAGTTCTTGAACTTCAATTCAGGAATTACGAAAGGATTGCCTTCCAAATTCCCCATAAACCATCTAATTTGACTTACTGTCCTTAGTGAAGCTAAATATTTAGGGATTCACAAATCGATTCTTTTTAGACAGTGCACAAAGGTTTGGCATTAGGTTTTAACATCATATTCATAACTCCCCTCCAAAACAAAGTTCTGCCATCCGTGGAATTAGGAAGCTGCGCCCCTCGTTGAAGACAGAGAAATGATGAGATGGAACATGATAATCAACAGAACATGCTGGCGGGGTATTGTAAAGATTAAATCTACCAGGAAAGCAGACAGGGCTGTGCAGTAAGAAATTAAACGTTTGAGATGGTTTGATCAATAATGGATCGTGTCCCCTCGATTGGTCAAACATGTATTTATTCCGAATCAGTCTAGCAATGAGTATTTGTAGGAGATTTGGCTGTATTTTATTATGTTACTCGAGTCTAGTATCAGCTTCCACGTCTGTTGATGCAAACTTATTAATGATAATCTATTCAGGTGACAGTTCAGTATTTGATAACAGTCAAGAACATGTGATAGTACAAAATACACAATGTAAAGTAAAATAAATGGGTAGCTCAAAAAGCGGACAAAATAATTCACTTGTCAATCAATAGATGAAATTATGCTCACGTAAATTTTGACTCAATCGCTCACAACAAATTGCCACTTGTACGTTTGACAAATTACTTACGTGCTATAGTTAAGTCATAATAGTGAAGACGATCTGCATCATCTATGCACCATCGATGCACCATCTGTGCAGCATAAGTCTACATGTATAGAACCCCTTGAAATTCCTTGAAAGGACTGGTCTTCAGCAACTCCTGCTTGTCGTAAAGGGGGACTAAATGGGTCGAGTGGTAAGTCTCGTTTATGCATATCATCTTATCCCAATTGCGTAATTCTATGCTCATGATGCGAACCACTGGATTGACATGTACAGACTAGTTTTTAACGGATTGGATTATTACTGAGTGCGGCGATCAGCAACAAATACCAACGAATAACCAGAAGGTGAAAAGAATATTCCGGGTTCACTTGGGTTCTGTATCAGAGCATTTGGCGGAATATATAACAACACTGCAGTGTTACACATGATTGCAAGATACACGTTGAATATAGGCTCTACTGGTTATGTATGCTACAACAAAATCCTGATATTATCAACACGTATTGAACATCACAAACGCTGTACTTAGCTGTGGTAAAATTTCCAGTTGAAATTATATATGCAGGTAGTTCCTATAATAGGTGAGAAACCATATGTTATTTTTTTTTGAATAAGTTTGTCAAACTCAATATCAATATATAACGTAAATAAAGATTGTTCACGCAGATCAATAATAAACCCATAAACTAACTTTATGTTAGTTACCAAATATGTACAACAATGTTTACTTCCGTATGACATCACTACCAGTGACTGACTTTTACAAAATAGCGTGTTCACTGACAACAGTACGCGGGATTTCCAGAGGAGTATTTTAGTTGATTGAGGGATCGTTTATACATAAATGTGTCATGTAAGTAATCAAAAACATTCTGACAATCTGCGAACTGCTATTTGTTTACAATGTTTTCCAATGTAACAAAGAGAATAAGTCAGAAATGCCGATAACTACCGTCGTCATCATGGCGTCGCAAAGGACGAAAACATTTACGGCTTCTGTTGAATTGACCACATCATTGTAATGTATATAAGTTTAATTCCATACTTAGTGCAACGATACTCTTCCCATGAATATTCTCAAACGCGTGCTTGAGCCAATGTATGCAACAATAAGACGAAAGTACCTCTAAAAATGCTACACCGTGTAAAATTTGAATTTTGCTTTGTTTACATTTCAGCAAGTAGTTTTTCGAGCACAGTTTTCGTTTCCATACCTAATTTATTTCGCATGATTTCATCTAGATAATTTGCATTGGTGACAAAGACCATTTGTCATTTGTTTCTAAAATGTATGAGGAATTCAGAGATGCGTGCAAAGCAGCATAGTTTGAAATATACCTGATCGAATAGGCGTCTCATAACCGTCAATTTGTAAACACAATCCAATATGGCGGAACGTATACTTCGGCGTTTGTGAATGCGTATTTTCCAAAACATTCTAAACGATTCAAGGCTTATCAGCGACGTTTCAGAATTATCATTAGTGATAAAAAAACGCAGTGAATTGTGATTTGGAGAGATTTACAATGTACCTAATTTTCAAAAGTCACTTTCAATAATTTTGCTTCGCCTAAAATGACAGAAGGGGGAATTCAAAACTGAGAAGTGTATTAGTGTGCGTGATGGATTTTGAATTTTATTTGACTTCGAAGTGAGGGTTGGAGAGTAGGGACATACATGTATGTGTCGCTGTGGCATCCAGGGGGTTTACACTCTGAAAAACGACAACGTTAACATTACAACAGATAATGTAACTGATAATAATAACAAGCAAACTCGCAGACGAGGACGAGTTTATTTATTTTTATTATTAATTAAACGGTCCTGTGGTTCAATACAGACGTAAGTGAACATTTGACTGAAGCACGAGCAACTTATGAATGACTTACACTCAGGAAAGTAGTCCGTCATCATCTGACCTCAGGTAATCACCATGGAGTAGCAAATCACGGGCCTGGAATTCGATCTCATACATATGTTTGATACCAGTTATCTCAAAAGGGTTTGTAACCCACGGGTGTGTAAGAAATGGGCATCACACACTGTACCCATTTTGGGAATCGAAACCGAGCCTGAGGTATGAGCGAACTCTGTAACACCTGAGTTAATCAACTCAACACTCAAATGAGTGAATGACCTCGGTTGGGTAAAATAACGGGAAATAAGCACAAAGGGCATATCCCTAAAATAAGTCACTTAGACTATAAAATAGACGAGTACGTCTGAATATCAAACTAGTCTTATAAACTGAAGATTCAGTTACTTTGACTGTACAAGAAAATACTTAAATGTCCCAAAAGCAAGACAATCACGGGAAGGTTGGTTATCCACGGATTTCTAGCAAAAAAATTAGTATTACAAATCCTAGCTACTACGCTTAGCTCAATACAACCAGAGTAATTATAATTACGGCCTAACGGGACACAAGATCTTACAAAAATACATACATACTGCGCGGTCCTCAGAGTGGAAAATCTCTCCTGGACGATAGTCTGAGGCGTTTCCACATGAATAGCAAGCTAACTGTTATATCCATACTGAAGATGTAACTATCAAATTAAAGCGATGAACATAAGCTATCCAACGGCATTATTAAAAATATACAACAAGCTATGTATATTTATTGAGAAGGAAAAAATGACCATAAATACTAGAGAAATATCTGAGCGTTCAAAAATGTCCCCTAAAGTTTGAAAATCATAGTTACATAAACATTTCTAATACAAGAATAAGGCAGCGAACATATAGGAGATAACACACATCAAGTGAATGCATGGTATGAGATTGCCATTGAATCAAAAGAGAATGAAAGAGTCGGGCCACTAAATCTCTGATTTGCAATGCATTGACACTGTTCAACGACGACGGCCGGACTTTGCCGAGAGGTGTCGGAAATAAAGCTAGGAGGACGGAGAGGTGACAAGACCATGACTCGAGCTGATTCGAGACACGGTGACAATTATTAATCCAACACAATTCAAACTGAATGTACTTAGATTGTACATGTATTTAAAATACATGACATGGATAAAAGATCGCAACAAGCGCTGAAAAGGAGGCGGCGCTAAAGATCAAATGATTGTTTACCATTAGAAAGGTAAACATAGGTTACACATGTGTTATAAGAATGCCCGAACGCCTAGGACGTTTGAAAAGGGTAGTCGTAACTATTGTAAACAAATTCATATTTTAAATACAACACTCGCGGACAGACACGTACGCCTACGCCTCTATGATTCTTTAAATAAGAAATCACATGGGCTATCTTTGATCTTATTGGATAGCTGCTCAACTTCTCCGGATACGTTGGTAAGCTACACACAGTTGCACGGTGGAGTTCACCGGTATATGTCCTATTTGTCCTGGGTTCTATATACGAAATGCCAGGATTTACAGTAATGATTGTGATCTCCCTGATGCTCATCAACACAACAAAAGGTCTTGTGGAAAGTGGGTCAGTATACTAGCCAATTCTGAAAATGTGAATGTTATGGTTTTGTTATTGTGGAAACAGGTTTGTAAATCAGTGCTTTTTTACGGTAGTCAGTTGTGCCTCTCAAACCTTGTAAATCGGTGTCGGTAGAAATGGCAAAGTAGTAAACGACTGTGATTCATATGCTATTATCTAATTGATATATACACTACTGACAAAAATATGGGAACTGATGATTTGAATGAAACTATCGTTGAGGTGTACATTTACCGTATCGTTGCATCTGAACATCAAACCACACTAAACCTTTACATCATGCATGAACAGCATGTGACGCACGTGCACACAGAAGCCTAGTTTTAGTGTGTGCGCCTTTAGAGGAACCCAACATCGCTAATGCAGTTAAGCTAATCCTCTGAGACAGTATCTCAATGAGAAGACAAAATGGCGAATTGTGAGTACGATGAATGAGGGGACGTGATTATCGCAAGTTGCCCAGAATGTTTGGCAATCAAAAAGAGTAATGTCTCAACTGTGGGCAAAGTACCGTCAAATGGGTGGGGTTACAATGAAACCTGGACGTGGCAGGCCTAAAAAACGACACCTGTCCAATATCTTCTCATTACATTAATTGCACTACGCAATAGTTTCAAATCTCCCCCTGTTATCAATTGACACTTCTCTACAATATATTATAACACGAAGGCGACATCTACCGTTTAAACACGGCTCTATGTAGCCCGCCCGAATGCAAGACGTCCTGTGAAGGGTAAGTTTACCATTGGCGGCAAATATCGGGATGGGCTAGGCAACACCAAGGATAGGTTGTGCACCATGCTTACAGACAAATAAGGTTTTTCCTCCGATACACAAATGGCAGAAAACGTCGTTGGCGACGTAGCGGTGACTCTTGACCATGATCGGTATGGGGGCGGTAATATCAAGGTTGAGGACGGTATCACACATGACAGGCGAACTGATTTGGTTATTGTGAATTCGACTGGCCAACGATATGTTTACATTTTGCGGAATGTCGTTGTTCCATTCGCTGGAAATTTAGGCAGACATTTTGAACTGCAAGGTGACAATGCCAGACCACATAGTGCCTAGGTCGTATCTCCAAAGGCATATGGACATTGGTCCGCTAAGTCCCCTAACCTTTGTGCATAGTTTGGATGTTCTCGTGCGGAGAGGGTATGCCAAAAACCCAGCACCCGCCAACGTGGCCCAGCTCTTCAGGAGGAATGGCCAGCAATACTAAGAGCAACTATACACATGTAAATAAAAAGTATGACATCAAGGCGTCGTGCATGTATGACACACCAGATATTGATCTTCACGCCCGATATTAATTTTGCGTCAGTCATCGTCCAAACGCACTTGCTAAACTGACGTCCAAAAGAAACTGAGTCTGAAATCACTCTTGCTCAAAAACAAAACATACATGCATGAAGTAAAGTGTATTGAGATCAATATATCAACATAATCAACACTGAAACTGACAATCATACTGCGACCGTGAATGACGTCAGAGCCCCCCAAAGTTTGGTGTGGTACAAAACTCGAGCTTTCATAAACAATCGCTCACGTTCAATAACAAGTCATTAGTAGCGTGTGTGACCACCAAATGCCTCAATACACGCAAAAACTCTTCTACGCACAGAAAAAGTCAGTCGTCTGATGAGGTCACGTGGGATTTGACGCCATTCTTCTTGGAGGGCCAAGATCAGTTCTTGCCGGTTGGCTGGAGAGTGTGGTCGTTGTCGAACACGACGATCCATCAAGTCCCAGAGGTGTTCTATTGGGGACATGTCGGGTGAGCGTGCAGGCCACGGCAGGACGTTGATGTTGTTGGCTGCGAGGAAGTTAGTGACAATTCTGGCTGCATGGGCCCTAGCGTTGTCATACTGATAAATGACAGCACGTGGCTGCTGTTTGAGAAATGGTAGGACGACTGGACGAAGAATGCTATCCATGTAACGCTGAGCTGTCAAGTTTCCGTCAACGATGACCAGCGGTGTCCTTACCTGCCCACAGATCCCTCCCCACACTATGACACTCCCTCCACCATATGGTACGACCTCCTGCACGCAACACGCCGCCGTTCGTTCACCTCTTCGGCGGTACACACGTTGTCTTTCATCAGCCCTAAACATACAGAATCGACTTTCGTCAGTGAAGACAACCCTCTGCCAGTCACGTCGTTGCCAACGTCGTACAGTCCGGGCCCATCTCAATCGCAGACGACGATGTTGCGCTGTCAATAGCTGTCCTTTGTATGGTCTAAAAGCCCTGATTCCATGAGCCCTGAGTCTCCTGGCCACTGTCTGTCGACTAACCCTGTGGCCTGAGGCATTTGTCGCCGATGACGTCACTGCCAGGAAGCGATTTCGGAGGTGCAAGGTACGCAAGTACCGGACATCATTGGGCGTGGTCAACCTTGGTCTGCCTGTTCGTGGCCTGTCAGCGGTCCGCCCTGTCTGTCTGTAACGTTGCATCAAGTTGGTAACGGCAACACGGGAGCAACCGAAGGTTCGTGCAATATGGGCGTGGGTGGCTACCATCTGTACCATACCCAAGGCTCGTTCACGTTGTTCTACTGTGAGTCGTGTTATTTCGCAAACATGTAACAGACGATTAATATTGTCTGCATACACTATTGTTGTATCTAGGTTATGTGTTTTAGATAGACTTCATCGAAAACTTTTTTATACTTTGTCTGAAATTTATATTTTCAGTTGGTAAAGTTTCTTTTGGACGTCAGTTTATTACATCAGTTCCCGGCAGTGGTGTATGTTGATATATATGTAACCTTTCGGTGTATCCATATTCCAAAGCAACTGGATGGAGAAATTGCAATTGATCCCTGTATTCTTCAGCGTTGAGATCATCAGTCTTGTTTCTGGTCTATTTTTGTATTTGACACTGACCACTGCCATCATATTATATATTGTCACTGAACATTGTTCGACCATTCTATTGTTTACTGCCATTGTCATTGTTGTGCAGTAATTCGTGGTTATTTGTAATACCATTGTTAATTGTATACCATTTGTTGGTTGTTTGTTGGTTGCACACTACGTTCCTTTACGTACAGAATTATTGGTTAACATAATGTTTCAATTTGGGAATCGCGACAGGTGACAAAGATACGAAAGAAATATGTTAAGTCCCAACTCGTCACACATGTTTGAGAAAGTGTTCATGTATGTTCATGTCATCACTACAACGTATGAGAACGACAACAGACAGTACGCAGGCCACACATTCATTATATTATATTTGGATTGTTCACAATTATTGTTTCATGTTGCTAAAGAAAAAAAATATGAACATTCTTTTACATATTGTACTTTACCTTTCTAACCAATGGAATAAAATGATTTTTGAAGATTCACACTTTTACTTATATCTGTCTCTGGTAAGAAACACTTGTACACAAAAAATGTCTGTCCTGTTACCAGAATGAATCAAAACTGAAAAATGAATTTACAGAAAATGAACATTGTTTATATTTTCTCATAACACGTAGCATCGGGTCGGTCGAAATATATTGTTATGCCATTGAAGTATATTTAAAAGAGTTGGGCATTGTTGGATTAGACCTGGATTTCATGCCCTTATTTATGCTAATTCTATTAGATACTTTAATGTTTGTTTTGTTCTCAATCGTATGCCTGTTGGAAAACCTAGATTGACGTATATTACATAACACTCACCATATTTGTGTTGTCTCATAAAGGCATAACCTGTGTTAAATATGTTTACAAGCAAAGATTATATATTATATACAGAAGTATGCATCGGAAGTGAAAGGTACGTTTGCGGCAGCAACTAGCCATACCAGTCCATAAAAGTGACTACCAGTCGACATTGCTTCGAAAAACTGTAACCTGATAATACAACTTTAGGAAAAGAACATTAATTACTTGCAATGCATTTTCACTTACCTGTTTGTGAACATTTAAAACAAATATGTGCACATGTAACTTCAATGAAAGTACCTTTATAATGATTCAGATAGTAGGAAGACACTTCTGTATTTGACAAGATTTCAAAGTATATAGTTAGTAATTGTGTTGATGAACATGCTGACAACATAATTTTACTCGTCACACTGTTGCAGAAAACCATGTTGACGTAATTATTCAATCACTGACAAAAAATAACTATTTGTTCGAAGTCACGAAATAATTAATTCATATTGGTGAAGGCGTTGTCCATCATATTTGCGACATCTAAAGTATAGATTTGGTTAACGAACATGAATATATATGCATTTCGTATAGACACCCGTGAGGGCGGTCGGGTAGCCTAGTGGTTAAAGCGTTAGCTCGTCACGCCGAAAACCCGGGTTCGATCTCCGACATAGGTACAATGTTTGAAGCCCATTTCTGGTGTCCCCCGCCGTGATATTGCTGGAACATTGCTAAAAGCAGCGTAAAACCATACTCACTCACTCACTCACTATAGAACCCCGTGAAAATCCCGTTCAGAATTAGTCTTCAGCAACGCCTGCTTGTCGACTAACGGGATCTGGTGTGTCGTTCTTGCTGCCTTCGTTGATGAATGTCATCGTATTCAAATTGCGTACATCCATGCGCATAATGCTAGTCACAGGATGATCTGGTCTAGACTGGACTATTGTTGAGTGCGGCAATAACCAAACAATAACAAAAATCAACGAAACCAACGACTAACCAAAAGGTGTAAAGAAAAGTCCGGGTTCACTTGGATTCATTATCAGGACATTTTTTACTTTGGAGATCTTGAGGAACCTTGGTCTTATGACGAGTCAAACCATTTACTAGATTGCTCTTGTATAGGTAGGGGCGGTCGGGTAGCCTAGTGGTTTAAGCGTTCGCTCGTCACGCCGAAGACTCGGCTTCGATTCCCGACATGGGCACAATGTGTGAAGCCCATTTCTGGTGTCCCCCGCCGTGATATTGCTGGAATATTGCGAAAAACGGCGTATAACCATACTCACTCCTTATTGTATAAGTGGGTATTTCACCATAAAGATATTAAATCTATGTTTGAGGCAGGATTTTAAGATAATACCAAGTTATATTACCTACGAGGGCAAACATATTACGGTTCATAAAAATGATATGTGCCCGAGGGTTATCACGTCACACGAGATTACAGTGTATTGTTTCCGTCACCCGGACGGAAATGTTGACGTCATTCGAATCTTATTGTAACGTGAGGTCACACTAGAAACGGCGTCATAGCTGACAATTGTTGACGTCATTCGACAAATTGAGATCCCGCTGCTGTTACGACTTGCTGTCCTTATAGGTAAACACTAAAATTCGTCTATGTTTGTAGACATCTTCTTCGGTGATAAATGGAACATTTTATTCGTGTTCATGTCATATCGTCTTTGTACTTTCCTTTCAGTGAAAATGTAGAAACGATTACAACGTACAGGTCATCGCGTTACACAGTGAAGTGTGGTTTTTGGAAGTGGGGTCGGTGCACAAGATACAGGTAAACAACTACATTACTTAAACACAATTGGTATTATTCATAATGTTTTTTTTGGTTGAATATATGTTTGATTTATATCTTCCGGATCTTACTAGGCCTCCTTGATAAATGATCTTTAACAGTAATCTTTTGCAGAAATATTAATTAGAATGTTAAACAATATGATGTTAACACTGTTAATACTTAGACACTAATTGTATAGATATGATGTGCATATGTATGTTGACAGTAGCATCAACACTCATCTAAAGATAACATGTTTTTACGACCAGGCGTCGGACAGACAAGAGATTTGAGTGCAAAACAGGGTACAAAACAACAGATGACAGAAGTTGCCCCCATTGTAAGCGAATTATGCTATTTTGAATAAGCAACGTCTGACCTCACTGCAATTGTTATCTAAATGATGATATGTATACCTTGGCAATTAAATTTGGACAGATCGTCGAACGTATTTTAAACACAAAATGTCAATTGTTATTTACAATTGTTTGTCCTAAGACTCACTAAATTCACTAATGCAATTTGCTCAAGTTACAACCTTTCACTTATTCAAATCCTAGATAAGCACATATTACCATAAAGGATACATCTGGTTTCATGTTCAATGACAAATAATGCAACAATAAATCTTTTAAATTTCATATTGCAGCTATATGTGACAATCAGATCAAC
This sequence comes from Haliotis rufescens, assembly GCF_023055435.1. NCBI lineage: Eukaryota > Metazoa > Mollusca > Gastropoda > Lepetellida > Haliotidae > Haliotis > Haliotis rufescens. Next base: position 14,655,199 of record NW_025964361.1, read on the forward strand.
CCCGATGCTTGCAACATCGACTACAGGACTTCGCACATCGTATACAACAATGGCAGGACACAGTACAAGAGTGGGGGGAGCTGTACTTCCCCGGGGATCTGTACCAACTGTTATGAAGGCTTTTTCCCAAGCAATGAAAGATGCAGAAGTAAGTATGTGTTCATGAATCATGAAATTCATGAATCATATTTCCCCAAAATAAAATTATTGCATGTCGCCTTTACCATTGTCTAATTCTCATCACGCACGTGATAACGATACTCTTCCTATCTCTAGTATGCACCGCCATCAGCAACTGCGACCTAGAGACGTGCACCAGCAGCAGCAACCAGGTGTGTAGTCGCTGTGAGGGGTTCGTGTCGGAGCAGGCAGGACACAGGGCATATGTGGCATCTTCTGACAGGAGATCATGCATACGTGAGTAAATACGAGAACCTGTTGGGAAACATATTTAAGAGGTTGCATTGCAATTTTGGATCTACTGTTAATATTTGTCGTTTCAATGAAACATACTCGCAACCTGTAGGAATCTTCTCGGGGATCATCTAAAGTCATTCTGTAAAACTTGCATACACTTTTACCTGAGCACTTTCATATCATTTAATGCGCATAGACTTTCAAACAAACACAATCCTACCCAATTAACACTAGTGAGTGAAAAAACGTAGTTTTACGCCGCTTGATATCGGACATATTTGTTTTCCTCTTACCAGAAATCCTGTTTCAGTGAGTAAATTCTATGACTTGCCTTAATACATCCCACCATTCACGTTCACGAAGCTGTTGAGATATATATGAAAAATGCCAAAGTCTATCATAAATCCTGCATTTGTTTGCGCAGAGGCATGTTCCTGGCGGAGTGACAGCACCTGGTGTTATCCCGGGACCTGCAGGAACGAGTACGCCAGCAACTGTGCCTGCTCCAGTGGTTTCACAGGAAGACACTGCCAGACAAGTGAGATCTATCTGACACTTCATGGATTGACTAATGTGGTTTCACGCGATTTTGTCTCTGGCGTTTTGCCACCGAGCATTGACCCTGTAAATATCAAAGACATTGTAAATTAAGAGCAACATAGCTTATGATATAATTGCTGTTATAGACGTGGATATATGTTCGTATATTTGTACACGTATGTTACAGTTACAGCGAAGCCGACAATAAACTCCAACCTCCTGCGACTGACCGCCAGCAACGGAGACGTGGCCGAGGCACCTCCCAACATCAACAGTGGTCCATCTCAGTCCACCAGCTGGTCCAACATCAACTCCCCTTCCAGCATGTACTACAAGTTCACAGCCGCGTACAGAACAGTTCCTCCTGCCGGACATCGTTTCATTGAAGGCTTTAGAGTGGGCATTGTCAGTGCTTCTGCTACATTCAAACTAAAGACAGGTTTGTCGGAGATCACAAAACATAGGATCATTTCTCTCCAATATTCATTACAGAGTGAAAACATCTGTTCATTCGTAGATTAACTAGTACTTGTCTTACAATAGAGACTATGCAATGGAAAATATGTAACTGCTTATGAATTTGAACAGTAATGAAAATCTGTAAGAAACATGTTGCTATTGGACGTCTTTCCCGATGAATAAAGTGACGTCACTGACCACTGTTTCAGCTGCCCCCTCACTTCGTCCAGCTCTCACCGTCCTCCCACTTTCCCCTCCCGATATGTTTTTGGGTTTATCTCCTGCTCTGATAAGTGCCAACGCACACATTTCTGACTTGTATTATTCCCTCATCTGACTCATCTGTTGGTGTACCTAGGTGGAGGTGTTGTCTCCACTAAAGTAGTAACCTGTGGAGGAGTCAGCAGAAGCAGCCCGGACACAGACCTGTACACCTGTGAAGGAACCTCACCAGGGGCGTCTGTACTACCTCTACCCTTCCAACACAGAGACGCGTGAGTAGGGAGAGATACATGTTGTTACAGTGAGTGAGTGAGTGAGTTGGGTTTAGCGATGCTTTTAACATTATTCCAGTTATATCGCGGGGTGTCAGCTTAATGTGGGAGGAAAGCCCGAAGTGATGCAGGTCTCAGACGTTTACCATTTTGGAGAAACCCACGAGCACTGGTGTGGTGCTGACAAACCTAGGAACATAATCGGGGCGACTCATAGGTTTCTTGCGTGACTAAGCGATGCAACTCTGCACAGCGAATCGCAGCGCCTTAGACGACTGGACCACCCGTGCCCCCCATTTGATTAGAAAACATTTGTACGTGACTACATACAGCTTAGACTGTGATCCATCGAATGGGCATTCAGACATTTTTACCTTGACTTTTGTGTACACCTATTTCAACACATGCCTTACAGTTTCCATGAGGATCCTGATCCTGATATAAGTGTTATTAATGGTGCTCTGGACCTACGTTCTGCCCGAGATCCCCACGGGATAGCTAGACCTTAATTAAGTTTTCAGCATCATTAGCTTTTTCAAACCAGTGTGTTATAAAACATTTCAGCATTGACATCTCTTACGCAACAAGTAAAGGAGTGTATGTGAAACTCGGGAATAAGGAGAGTAGCACACTAGCAACCCACCACTACAGCGGTGCTACACAGACCCATATAATAACTGGGATTTTGTATTTCAGTATCGAATTCTCTTATGCAACAAGTAATGGCGGGTATGTTAATGTCCGGAACAAGGAGACTAAGACCCTGGCAACCCACTACTACAGCGGTGCTACACAGACCCACACCTTTACTATGACCATTGACCTGGTGGAACCCTATCACTGTACTGGTTCTACTGCCTGTGTTGGCAGCATGCTGACTGCTCCCAATGCCATCAAGTCTGTAAGTATAATTTTATGACAAAAAAAGAGACTTTATTCTGTATATGATCACATTGTACTACCCAAGTTCCTTATACAACCGAGAAAGACTCAATGAATTGTTTCAGCCAACTGTGAACCTCCGCTGGAGTGGCTGGGTAGATGATGATGCAGGTGTTGACCACTTTGTGAGGGAGGTGTATGAACTCCACGCTGTTGGGGATGAACTCAGAGATAAACGTCGGGTTGACACTACCACTTTGACCAGCTCATCGGTGAGAGATTCATTGTTGTAGATCAGTTTAAATCATGGGTGATAAGTTACATTCGCAATGTAAATCCAAGCATATGGTCGCGTGCGTGTGAATATGTGTTCGTGTGGGTGTTCCTGTGTTTCCAGGACCTGTCTTGGGGATGATAAGTAGCATGACTTTTCAGCTGCATAATTCGATTTCGAAACTCATTAACTTAACACCAACATGATATCAAAGATATTGTTCACTTGAAAGTTGAACGTCGTTGTATGGTGTTTACTTGTTGAAGTTACAGATATATGTTTCACATGTTTATGTTTCAGACGGCAAACAACTACACACTAACGACGGCGGGCGTGTACTCAGTTGTCCTGTCTGCCTATGACAAGGCAGGTAATCACAGAAGTGCCAGACGGATACTGATATATGATAGTTCGTCGATTGTCACAACTCAGTCAAATAAACAACTCCGTGTGACGACTGCATCTTCAGCAACGTCAGAGTGGCAAACGACATCATCAGCAGTGACAGTGGACTGGACCAACAGATACATCAACACAGTACATCACAGCAACAAGTGGCTCCATGGGGTGGCTTCCAGTGGTGGCGTCGGCTCGGACTATGATGACAACGAGGGTGTCAGAAGTGTGGCTGCCATCAACAATGTTCAGGGTAAGTTCATATTACAAGCTTGTAAATATAGAACAGATGGGTTCTATTGAAATGTATCCAACACAGCTATGGTACCCTATATTTGTCCCTAGAGGTTTATCTTATGCATTATGTCATTATTATACTGTCAATCATGAATTCATGCTGATTCTGTCAGTTTACATTTAATGGTAAAACAAGTCACAGTTTTATTCAACAGGTGTAACACGGTTCTTGTCGTCATACAAAGTTGACCATAAAGGAGGATGGTCCATCACCAGTCCCCCAGTTAATAAGGAGTTCGTCAGTCAAGGTCTGAGTCAGTCACAAACTATAACACCCTCACTTGCCGATGGTGACACTGTGCGCTTCTGGATTCGAGCCTATGACATCAAGTCGGACTTGAAAGAAGAGAATGTGACAGTCCACATCGACACATCACCTCCAGTCATAGAGAACCTGTGGCTCACCAGAGGAGACAGACTCAACATTAGTGTTCACAGCGTAGAGGAATTCACCGAAATGACGCATGTTTCTTTTCTTATTATTACAGCATTCGCTGTTTAATGTCGTCTTATTTTTTACATATAAAAGTATCGGGGACACAAGTCCCCTCCCTCATCAATCTGGCATGTTATGGTATCAATAAATTAATATTCAACATGGTAAACATGCTTCCAACTCACTCGTGCACTGCACAATTATATCAGAACAATCATGAAGTGTTTTCATGGTAATGGGTCCATACAATTACAGAATGGAGTGGGTTGCATACGATGAGCACAGCGGCCTGGAGGCAGTGTCATGGCGGATTGTAGATAAATACCGGGGTCGAGACATCGTGCATGGAGTGCAGCACATCACGGCGCAAGGGAACACAAGCGTAAGGCAATTTGTGTCAATCTAGCTGTGTCGCCCGAGTACTGCATATAGTTGTTAACTCATATTTAACATTGCAGGCTAACTTGAATTTTGAAACATACACATCTATAGGTGTCAAAATGATAATTACAAACGTATTATTGATATCATTATTTTATCAATCAGTCAGTTTCTGACTGCAAGAACACCTACGCTGGTGCCGCCAGGGGAGCTAACTGTTACTGCACGCCAGCCAAAGGCTGCTACCATCGTCACTTCCAAGTGAAGCCCACCATAGTAGACAGAAGTCTCTCACATGGAGGAATATTTAGTGACAAGAGCAAGGGGTCTCACGACTCTGACTACCATCTAGAGGTCACTGTAACAAACCACGCCAAACTTACAACAAAGATGGAGTTTAAAGTAAGTGGAAGGTTTGGATGACTCATACGTATCAGTTATGTATAAACTGTATAGCATTTGCTTTTGATCACAATGTCCATCATCTAGCTCCTATCATCCTCCTTCACGTTCTTGTCCAGGTGACCATAGACGCAAGTCCCCCTAACCCTGGCACTGTTCACGATGGTCACTCGGGGAACCCAGAGGTGGACTACCAGCACAACCTTGAATTCCATGCACACTGGGACGGATTCTTTGATACAGAGAGTGGAGTCAAGTTCTATCAATATAGATTTAGCCCAAACTGTTTCCAAGAAAGCGACTTTGGATTAAATAAATCTTCATTGGAGGTAAACAATGAAATAGCATTGCCCTTGCTTGTAAATATCGCATTTTTGGAATAATGAATGCTTCGAATTATGTTCATATAACCTTTGTATGCAGGTTACTGAAACCTATTCCACATCCGCCTCCTGGACAGCGCCCTCTGTCGGCAAGTATCACGTGACAGTGGTGGCCTACAACCGAGCACTGGAAGCATCCGACCCTGTGTGTTCTGACGGAGTGACCGTAGACACAACCCCACCCAGTGTCAGTGAGGTGGCAGTGAGAGACTCCAGAGTGGTGGAGGGCCTCGTCAAGTCATCAGCTGGGGATGTGTGGTTGATCGACACCCACAGAAGACGTACCCTGATAGTCACTCTAAATAAGAGCTGCAGGTACATATATACTGTTTACTGTTTGGCTGGCACAAGGTGATTTGTTATATATTCGAGAATGTGTTTCAATGTTGGTATCTCCACAGTGCCAAGGCCACGCCAGTAGATGACGGGAAGCTTTCCCTGTTTCCAATACATCGCTACAACAACGGAAGTGGGATGCAACTCTACAACACTGACTGTGAATCTCTCCCCGCTTTGCCCGCCACCTTCATCAACTCACTCTACGTCTACAGAGAACACCATGTGAGTACCTTATGTCATCAGGTGAGCAGTCATGAAGTTCGTGCACACACGGTACACTTATTTATCTTGAGGCTGATTTGTTGTATACAGTAAAAGTGTTTTCCTGCGCTTCTCACTTAAGTATTTCATTATTTGCATTCAGCAGAAATGGTTAGGTATTTCATTATATCTGTGCAGTAACAATATTTTCCTCCGCATCGCATTGCACTTCAGTATTTGTTTCTTTGCCAGCTCTTTGTAAACTGGACTGGCAGTGACACAGAGAGCGGTATCTATGACTACGAGCTGGGGCTGATGTCAGATCCTTCTGGTGAAGCAGCTCCCGATATCCTGCCCTACACGTCCACTCATCATCATCCTCAGTATCAGGGCTACCATCCTCGTCTCAGTGAGGGGCAGCAGTTCTATATAGCCATCAAGGCCATCAACAAAGCTGGTGCCTCAACCATCAGAGTAAGGACACACACATGTCATCCATGGTATTGTTCATAAAGAATAAATATTGTTTTATAAAGAATATATACTTTCTATGTTCTTTAAGCTTATGCCGTCAAGTGTAAATATATATGTTAAAATGGTTGGATGGTTGGTTTGTTGTTTTACGCCGCACTCAGCAATATTCAAGCTGTATGAGGGCGATCTGTAAATAATCGAGTCTGGACCAGACAATCCAGTGATTGATATCATGAGCATCGATCGACACAATTGGGATACGATGACATGCATCAACCAAGTCAGCGAGCCTGAACACCCGATCCCGTTAGTCGCCTCCTACGACAGGCATAGTCGCCTTTTAGGGCAAGCATGGGTCGCTGAAGACCTTTTCTATCCCGGATCTTCACGGAATAATCTAATACATGTATTTCTTGTTCCGTTAAAGGTTGTGGGCCCCGTAATTGTACATACAACATACCCTCTGTTTTCTGGATCAATGACGATGACGTTGAGACACAACTACTTGATAGCACGTTGGCCAGTGACAGCCTTCACCGATACTGAGTATCTACAATATGAGGTTGCAGTAGGTATGTAGGTCTGTCATTATCTCTCCAGTATCATTCATCTTATGTAAACCTTTCTATTAAGCTGCCATTAAACTTCTATTATGTATGTCAGGATCTAAGGACGGTCAGTCGACGCTTATCCCCTTCACGGCGCTGCAGTCGGGAGGAGGCTGTACACTGACGTCTCCACCCACGTGTACAGCTGTAGCCCTCACAGACCTCCACTGGGATCTCCACCACAGCCACACCTACTTTGTGTCGGTCAGAGTCACCAACATAGTAGGGCTGTCCACAGTGGCAGTGTCTGAGCCCTACGTCCACGACGTCATGCTGCCGTTACGTGGTGTAGTTGAAGACGTCATTCCAGTTGGAGAAGAATCCTTGTTTGAAATAAACGTATGTGTATCTATTTACACGTTATTGGTTACATACAGGATGAACGAACGTGGGTGTGAGTTTACATATTAGATTATGCCAAACGTAAAGGTGTCCTTTAATGAACTTGTTAAGTCCTTTTAATCTGTTTCGGAAAAACCAGGTTGATACTATGTGTTGTTAATACATGATTTTAAATAGTATGCATGGATCCATAATCTAAATAATATGTGGAAAATACTTACAGCTTTCATTGTATCGATGATGGACATTTTATGTATAACGTCAGTGATTACAGCTATGGAGAAGTCATTTCACGAGAGGCCTGATTGTAAGCTTGTGTAACAAAAGCCTTGGACACAACACTGTGTACTCCACTAATTGGTTGTTTTGTGGGATTATTTTACTGACGAAAGGGCACTGTATCTTGATTACATATAAGTACATATATTTAAAATTCCATTATTTTCCGTTTGCATATTTTGTATTTCCCATATTTATACAAATTTGGAGATTGTTCAATACGTCAAATACAAAGACGAAAATGTATCAAAAGTACAACTTTGACTGATGTATGTTTTGTGTTATGCTAAGCAGCGGCCCCGTTCCACAAAGCGATCTTTGGGCCTAGCTCATTGTAACTACGTACGCGATCTTAAATTGTTTATTACGATCGGACGCCCGTCCCACAAAGTAATCTTAACGAAGAGAGTTTAAGTTAAAATCAAAATGGTAAGTTTATCCGGACCAACTTAGGATCGCTAAAATCGATCTTAACCCTCATGGTGCCTGGTCGTCAGCTGGCTTTGTTTACCGCGCAATGCCGCACTGTGATGATGTCACGGTTTCAAAAACGTAGACAGTGTATGCAAAGTGTTACAACGTTCTTATTTCTGCACACAGTGTAACCAAATCGGATAACATTCATAATTTTAAGATTGTAATATTGATGCACCCGAATGTGGCAATTGCAAGTAAACTCAGGCGAACGCCCTTGTTTGAGAATTGGCCGTGAGTTTCATTTACCGATAAACAATCTCGTTGAAACTAGACCTGAAATCTGCTTTTTCTCAAGAATCAAGACCATAACATCATGTGGGAAGCCACCAAAGTCCTGTCTACCACAGGCCACAAAGAAAACTACAAGGGGCCACTAGCATCAGGAGACACCAGCCAGCAATGAACCGTCACCAGTAAGGCAAGGGCGGTTTTCCGTTGAGTTGGGTGACGTTTACGGGACTGCGTTGACCCATACGCTGCCTTTCAGCTTATAGTTACGGTAGAGCCGATGAAGCTCTGTTAGTGTGATGAACAGCCACCTCATCAACCAGGACAGCGATCTCGCATGCTAGGAAGTTGCTGCGACGAACACGTTTGACGCCGACACAGGTCTGCGATTCGGGCATTTTCGATAATGCGTCGTCGACTAAACTTGATGAAGAGAGGCCACTCCAGTGGCAACTTTCGTATCTTCAGTTGTTGAAGATTCCGATCTTAGTTAAGATCCGCTACTTAAGAACTAGTAAAGTTGTAATCTCCCTAAGTTCGCTTTGTGGAACTGGCGAAAACTTTAGCTGAGACGATTTTAGAATAGACGTATGTCACTTAGATTTATTGTTGTAAGAAAATGGCTGCAACTTTTTGATGTTTGTTTTATATTCTCTTGAAAACATCAGTGTATCATGTTTGTGTGCCATGGCATATATATATCTTTGCTTTCAGGGTATGGACGACACTGACTACCAAATATCAACACAAACTTTAAGAGCTAGATGGTATGGATTCGACAATGGAATAACTGCCATCACGTACAAACTTGGAATTGGGTCTCAACCTTTTGCAACAGACATTCAGGAACATGTGGACGTTGGAAACACAACCTTTCATTCTTTCACTGGCTTGGGCCTACATGAAAAAAAGGTTGGTAAAGTCACAATATCAATATGAAGTATTTCATTGAAACACCTGCACATTGCTTTTTCTATTTTATACAGGATTGCAACATGTACATGTGTTACAGTCAATGTGTAAACTGACTGAAACCTTAGGCAATTTTTAAAACGACAAAATATTTCAGTCATTTTACATTTCTTTGTTCTTGTGTTATATTATTTTAGTACATTCCAAACATTTTAAGCACTATTTCATCACCCAGTGAACGAAGCTGATAGGATTAAAATAAAACGTAAGTCAATGTATATTTATATTTTATTTGGCTTCTTCCCCTACCATAACTAATCTATTGTGATGTGTTTAAAGCCCATTTGATTTCCTTAATAACTTTTAGTCATTTTGACGGGAAAATAATTGTAAACTGACAATTGCGTTTGTGTTGATTGAATAAGTGAAAATGTTAGTCATGTTTTACATTGACTGATTTTTGTACATTGACTGTAATATATGTACGTGAAAATGGTGCATCTGGAAAATTTCAGAAGTATTTTGTGACTGTCGTGGCGGCTGGAGGTGGAGGAGAGATGACGGTGTCCTCTGACGGCGTGACGATCATCAGGCCAGATGTTGATGTCACAGATGTGACTGTCAGAGACGGGCCAGGATGCGGTGATTCTGGTATTAGTTGTCGTTATCATGAATTACGAAAAGTTGTGTTCAAAATGTCGCATGTACATAATTCTGAAATGTAGTATTGTAGTTTGTGTTACTTCTAATGCATTAACATCATGATAATGATCAGGAATATGAAGTCAAAACTAATAACATACATTTAATATGTAATTCTAACCTTTTCGAGGAGAAATGAATAAAGCCATGACTGTTTGTAAGCTGCAGAAAAGTCTCTTCTAAAGATAAGTGTTGTTAACTTTATAATTAGCAATAGTCACTTTATAAGTTCATTTTAATGTATATCAAGAATGATACATTTATAAAATAGTGAAAAACGCATGATGTTTTACAGATCTCGAATATTTTGGGAGATAAAATCCACTGGAACCTCAAGCTTTGCACACGGTTCTCTATCAGTTGAATTTGCAAATACAGACAGACAGACAGACAGACAGACAATAGTTTATTAACGTCTCAATTCTGTACATACATAAAACAGCTTTGTACAACTTGACATAGATAAAATGTACAGAACCATTCAATAGAATTATGAGAGACGAATTATCACAGAATTTATACATAAATGATATAAAGATGATATAGTAAAAAGTTATCCATATAAAAGATGTTTTCTACGATTAAGAATTAAAAAGCAGACTTTGGCAAGTATAAAACACACACTGGAGTCACTGAAAATTAAACAAAGTTTGTCGATATCAGGTATATCTAAAACATTATAAGATTTAGCAATACATTCATTAAAAAGAGTTGCCCTGATATCATCATATAATACGCAGTGAAACAAAACATGGACCTCGTCTTCTACGCTGTCATTACAGTGAAAACATTTCCTGTTGTTGACAGGTACACCTTCGTATCTACCGGTTTCACCTCGAATAGGAGCCACGCCACATCTAAACTTGGCTAGTGCCGATCTATAGTTTCTGGGCATCTTATTTGAAACATAGTATTCTGTCCCATATACTTGTTTGTAACATCGATACATTCTCAATTTATTAAGCCCATTTCGCCCCTCTTCCTTTCTTAACATATCACTCCAACGGGTAACATATTCATGTTTACACCATTGTTCAGCCTGTGTATAAACAGAAAATTTATCAATAAAACCTGTAGCGTTTAATAGATGTCCTGAATCCATATTAGTAAACTTCTTTCTTACTCTACCATTCCAAATTTTACAACCATTTAGAGCGTATCTATCAGCCCAGTTAAACACGTGTTTGTTTAACCTACTAGACATATTCTTAAGGCGACACCATTGTCGTGCTACACTTTTCCACTGTCTGATAACAGGCGGTATCCATCCCATGTCCCCATTTATAGCGACGTTAGGGGCGTATTTGCCGATTCCCAAATAAAATCTAATGGCTCTATGGTGTACAGCATTTATTGCTGACACATCATAATTACCCCAGATAGCCGCCCCGTAGTCAAGAACAGACCACACCATACTATCGTACAATTTGGAATAGGTTTGGAAATGCATACCGCCTATTGTCTTAACTTTGGATATCAACAGGCCCAAAGCCCTATTAGCAGACTTCCCTGCTGAACGTGCCATTGCAGTAAAATCTAAGTGGTCTGTGAACAGTAGACCAAGATAATTATACTTAGCAGCAATGTCTAAAATCATATTTCCGACATTAAAAACATGCTTCGTCTGTATGACAGACGGATTTCTAAAATGGACAATTTTAGACTTTTCCTTATTGATCTCTATCTTATTTGTGCAACACCAAGTATGTAAAACATCTAACAGTAGACTGAGATCAGCTTCATTCTCAGCTGGCAATGCTAAATCATCTGCATATGCTAATGCTGCAATATTAAAATTGTCTACAGTAACACCAATATTAAGACTGTTGAGAGTATATAATAAATCATTTATGAACAAGTTAAAAAGCAAGGGAGATAACAAACACCCCTGTTTTAATTAAGCCACGGTTTACCGTGAACCAGGAAGTAAAGAAACCATTCACTCGAACACTGCACTTAACACCCTTGTATAATGATTGCAAGGCAGGTAACAGTTTACATACATGTATAAGGGTACTTAACTAACCACACACACATAGCATTTTGTCTTCTTTCATTTCAGTTACGGTTGCTTTGCGAAGTGCAGTGAACCAGACGGTGCGTGCACGGTGATATTCTCTTTACTGATTCTGTTGTGTGTAAAATCTACATAGGACAGGACAGAGCTTGCAGTGCCCGAGCTTAGCTGCTAAAAATGATGTTACTATGCCTATGACTCGATGTAAGCGAGGTGAAATATGCAAGATTCCATACCAATCGCATATGTGATTAAAGATTTTATGCGCCACATTTTTTTTAACACGCCACAGTCTATCATCCTTTGACGTTATGTCAACACGTTAGCTTATCAACACGACACTAAATGTTGAAGGCACTGTATCCCTCCGAATAAAAGCGATAAAACCCTTTTCGCATTCATAAGAAATATCTACCAAAAGCAGAGTCGATTGTACAACTCCGACTATATCACGAGTATGCGTATATGAATTACTATGAAATAGCGATGATACCAGGTGTTCGCGAAAAGCACCAACGAACAGTGTCACTACAGAAGGTATTGTGATATGTGGCTAATACTGATTTTACGGAACTTCAGTCAGTATTAACTTTGCGTATTTCCCCCGGTCTCTTTGAAAATGCAAACTGGTGCGTTTTTCACACTCATGTAATTATGTCGTTGTTCAAAATATTGTTTGGATAGCTTGATAGCTATATAGCTGATATAAATATTGCTGATGATATATAAAACTGAAAGCCTCTCATCCCCGTCGTCACCACACTTGTGATATTATTTGTGACATGACAAATGTATCCATGTTGTTTACACAGAATTGTTCACGAGATGATATATATCAAGTGTCCACATCAACATATGCGGCCCGCTGGAATGGAAGCAACTGGCTCAGTTATCCTGATGCCAAGTGGAGTTTGCAAAAGAAAGTTGCTCGAACTGGTAAATAATGATCGCAACATAACTATGGCATCTCATACACTGTCGCGGTTGACATTAGGTCTATTACTATAAAAAACAGTTTCACTTCTTGATTTACCCGAATAACGCTTTAAACTGTATCAAATGTCGGCAGTATTGAAATGGACATTGTTTATGTATGATTTACTTTCTTCTACACCGGAGAGCTTGCAAATCAACATTGTAAATGTCAAAACAGACTTATTGTAAGTGAACAGCCATTAAACATTCAGTGCATGCATCTTATAAAATATGGTGATTAATGTTATGATTTTCAAGTACACGCATAACGAATATCTGAATAGTACATACCATTATCCTTATACCATTCCGTTTTTATTCTCACAGAAGACTTATGGGACACTGAACGAGCCTTTGAGCCTCTTGGATCATCTGAGATGGTTGTAATTGGCGGTTTATCTCTAGAAGCAGGGAATACATACAGAGCTGCTCTCAAGTTCTGTGTTGTTAACGTATGTTCTAAAACCATCTACAGTGACGGCGTGACTGTCATACCGCATCCCCCAACACCAGGCAATATATCTCTGACGTACCGTGAATCTGTAGATGGACAAGCACAGGCAAGTTACACATGCTACTAGCGTTCCGTTTCTTTCAACCCTGAAAGTGCTATTTTAATATGCTGTATATTTGATCCGTTTTTAGATCCAGGTGATGATGTCTCGGTTCCGTGATCCGGACATACCGGTTCTATCAGAAGCCTATGACGTCATGGACAGATACGAGTGGGGACTGACAGATAACAGCCACAACAACAACATGTTCATCAACTGGCAGGAGGTGGATGAACAAACCATTTTCAGCGGAGGCATTGATAAGGTACACACTGATTTTCAATTTGTGTGGACAGTATTTCATCACTTGAAATTAACTAATTATCTTTTTATGAACATGCATCTTCATTTGATTTGTTTTCCTCAGATCAAGTTCCAGATAACCCTACCCCAGCATCTCGACTTTACCAAGTGCAGAAGAGTGTCAGTGAGGGGCTACAACCAAGCTGGCTTATACACGATCGTGTCAGCGGATGTCAAAGACTGTACAGCATATGATCCTCCAAATATCGTGTCCGCAATTGTCCTAGATGTTATCGGTAAGTAGTTATGCTGAGTTTCCAGAAAATAGTAGTACTTCATTAAATATATAATTTATGGCCAATAAATTGTATATTCGGTCAGTGTAACATCGCATGAGTACCTTAATTATTGATTACAGGGGAGCTCAAAGAAGATGTCGGTCATGGAATAAGCCTAGAACAGAATAGTCACTGGCATGATGCTGACTACACCCCATACAAGAACATCCTGTCTGCTGTGTGGCCGACTCTACGTCACAGGAACTACACGTGGGCAGTGGTGTCAGGTGACCAGGTGGACCCCTCATCTCACTACAAGAGAGAGAGTCTGATGACCGTCACTGATCCCTGTAGCATGCCAGATGTCATCAGGTGTGGACACACAGGTGAGTGTGTGTATTAACGATTATTCATACACGGGCAGTGTTGATGTTTAAGATGATTCTGTTTTTCACTCAAACCTTTGTCGTTCGCTTTTTACCAGTCAACGAGTTCATCAACGTCGAGTTTGCAGAGCTGTCCTACCTCAAACATGGCAAGAGATTTTATGTGTGCATCCACGCCGATGAGAAGAACTCTCGTTTCGAGAAGTGGACGTCATATCTGACTGAAGTGAACGCCTGCAGTAACGGCATCACAGTCGATCTTACTCCACCTACACCGGGGACAGTGAAGGTTGAAAACCTTACAGAGGGGACTTTCCAGGTATGTTAGGTTCTTATAAGCCATGGTGCCTTTCATTTTGACTGTGCGTTAGCAAACTGAATTGTTAGTGTGAGACCACTTGGCAATATTGGAACATCTTTCTACCAAATGCCGTGATACCAGAACAATTTCACGGAAAACACCTGTCGCCAGCAGGATTCGAAAACATCACCGAGAACTTGAGAACGAATGTATTCTTCTCCCATGGGGACATAGAGCAGAAATTATATGGAGGTACATGGAAGAATCAATGGCAGAGTTACCAACAAGATTAACAGTTAATCCGGTTATGAGCGGGTTTTTTTTGTAAATTGAAAGTAATTTGGCAGTTACAATTACTCTTTTCTCGAGAAATAGGGCAATCGATAAAGGCAAATCGTAATTAAATTATATATTTGCTGGAATTTGAATACATACATTTCATTACCCTTATCGCCAAAGAGCGATGTGCTAATGTTTTTTATTAAAAAGATGTAGTTCAAAAGAGTCAGGTGCTTGGGACCCCTGGTTAAACTACTCGGCTAAATGGTGATGATCATTTAAACCCCACTGAGCGGACATCCAGGCGTTCTACCCGCACCTTTACTCTGACATAGTACTGGTATTCAATAGCATTTAACATGTTCAGGTCAGCCGGACAGAAGTTGCGATCAGATGGACACGTTTTACTGATGTGGAAGAGGACAGTTTCTCTGCTCACACTACTGGGATTGCCTATTACGAAGTTGCTATAGGTAATAAACCAACCAATTCAGTGAACTCATTTCCGTTTTATTAATGCCTCCAACATCAAATACACACACACACACACACACACACACACACACACACACACACACACACACACACACACATATATATATATATTCCCAAACTATCTTAACTACCAGGGATTACATTCCTGATAGAGTAGATAAATGTCTTTCATTCTCTATCTCCAGGTACCATCTCTGGTGGACAAGATGTGGTTACCCACACTATTGTTGGATCTGTGAACAAGTATATTCTACACAGACTTAATCTGCAGACCGGAAGTACACACTATGCCTCTGTGAGAGGTATGTTGACAGTAGACAAAGTATAACCTTGTTTATCTGGTTTGAAAAAAAATGAATATGTGGTTATTGTGACAATATTGACAACTATCACTCAAACTCTAACATGGGTGACACCAGTGAATCAATACGTGTCACCTTCACTCATGGGATGACC
Source organism: Haliotis rufescens (assembly GCF_023055435.1). Taxonomy (NCBI): domain Eukaryota; kingdom Metazoa; phylum Mollusca; class Gastropoda; order Lepetellida; family Haliotidae; genus Haliotis; species Haliotis rufescens. Next base: position 14,671,106 of record NW_025964361.1, read on the forward strand.
TATCAATAACCAATGTTGGGAATACATTGAGTGAATTCTGTGTGTGAAAGATGCTGTCTTATCTGTTTACAATATTTCTTTCAGCAACAGATTTTGTGAACAAAACAACAGTTGCTGTATCAGGGGCTTTCCTTGTCGACTCCACACCTCCAGCACTAACTGGACAACACATACAAGTGGAGGAACGATACATTACATCACATCTTATACATGTTTGGTACTGTTGACAGAGTAAACTAAAAGTATTTTCAATGAACACATAGAAGGAAAACAGGATCAGTTGATAGTATCATGTTGTTTTATAAGAAAATTATCTTCATTTATGAGGATATGTCTAATAATTGTTTTCTCTAATTGTCAAGAATTACATTTGTAATATATTCGTACACTACATATATAAGTTGCATGTGTTCTTGATAGGTCTATTTGGATTTGTTTAACATTACCTAAATTAACAGAAACTACAATGTCTCTGAACTACTAAGGATTGAGGTACAACTGCCATTTTCTACAACTTTGCATTAGTTAAGAAGGCCGTCGTTTTGATACTACTATGGCAACATGATCGTACAGACATGATTAACATTTAATAAACATATTACATGAGTGTTTGACCAGATCAATGCAATAACATTGATGTGAAATCCTCACTGCAAGTGTCTTTTCTTTTTCAATCTTGGATACGTACATTGTTAATGAACACAAGACATAAGAATAACTATGCTTGTATATACATAAAAACATTTGCCTTACATGCATAACTCTTGATTTGTAAAAACATAAAGTTCAGAATAATAATTTTACAAAACATTTCAACTTCCTTTTTGGCATAATATATATTCACCGATAATTATGTATAAGACCAATCAACATTAAATTGAAAACAATCAGATTCTAATTTAACTTTAATGAAGGACAAAGCATGCAATAAAGATGACGCAAGTTTTGCCTTTCACATCCAGTACGAGGAAAATACTGATCGATTGCAGTAATCTTTGACATTGGACATCTATTTCCTGAAACTTGTATAGCGTTATTTATATCCCACAGTTGGAACAACGTTTTCTCAGACGAAGAAAGTGGAACTGAGGCATACACTGTTGCTATGGGTACCAGGCATGCGTATGCAGATGTTTCCGAGTACATAACGACCGATCAGGAGTGTTTGGACATTAACACACTTAACAAAATAGAGGATGGTCACTCTTATTATATCACTGTGAAGGTAGCTTTTGAACGTTTCTATTCTCTATGAAGCATGCATATCGAAGTCGAATATATAAATAAAAAACTACGAGATAAATCCTTTGCCGGATTGTAGCTTCATCATCTGTCTCATTTAAGAACAGATCTAGACATTCTTCTTTGATTAAAGTACAAGTGAAAACTTGTTAATCTTAAATAAGAAATGATCGGAAGGCCTCAACCACTAATTTATTCACTTATTTCCTCCTCCCAGGCCTTCAACGGTGCAGGTCTGTACACAATGTCCTCGTCACGGCCTTTGGTTGTGGACACCACGCCTCCATCTACTGGCCATGTCTTTGACGGAGTACAATCAGCTGCCACACCTGGTGACAAAGACAAGGACTACATCACCAGTGTCTCAGAGATGGGGGCCTACTGGGAAGGCTTTGATGACCCACATTCAAGTGTTGCCACGTACACGGTCAAGGTCGGGACCTGCGCAGGCTGTGATGACACAATGAATGAGTCCAAGACAGGATTAAAGCAATGTGAGGGCTGTTCATAATTCCTGTTAAATTATGGGTATTTTGAAATCTGAGGAATATATATCGCCATGATTCAATTTCAGACATCAGCCTCCAGCACATCCTGCTCTCCCCCGGAGTGAAGTACTTCACCACAGTGACAGCCTGTAACACGGCAGGCCTCTGCAGCAGCTCCTCCACCTCAGACGGTGTCATCCTGGACAGCTCCCCGCCAGTTACTGGCACAGTGCAGGATGGCACAGGCGACGTGGACATACAGTTTCAGGCGGCCAGGTGAGAAGGAACATTTGTTTTTTAGAATAAAGCATCTTTTCCAGATTACTGTAGATGATCTAGTTCTGCATTGCCCGGTCATATCAATGATTTTCACTGAGCTATGCAGTGTCTGCAGAAAGTTGTTATGCATTGAAGGACATTCATCGGGTGCAAGTGGCGAGGCTTTAGCGACCCTGAATCAGGATTAGACCACTACGAATGGCTTGTAGGGACAGAACCCGGAGCTGACGATATTCTTGCAGCCAGGAATGCAGCCTTGGGCGAGGTCATCTTTCACACCATACCACATAATCAACAGCTGCCCGTAGGACTGACATTGTACAACACTGTCCGGGCGTTCAACAAAGGAGGTATGATGATTTAGTTTCAAATAAGCAGTCGATTCTGTAGTTGTTGCAGGGTGTCTTAGAATCTTGGCACACATAATTATAATACATCATGTTTCAGGACTGTACTCAGAGGCGACGTCTAATGGGGTACTAGTGGATGACAGTGCCCCCATTGTAGTCACGCGACCGGCAGTGAAAAGTTTAATGTCCCTTGTTCCGAACACGACAGTCAGTCGGACAGTTCTGGGTTTACACTGGGAGTTCCAGGATGCTGATTCCTTCATGAAGCGCCATTACCTCTCCTTATCATCGCACCAGCTGGGAGAGATAAATAGTTATAATTTAGAGGTAAGGTTATCTTCTACACATTATTAACTGATTTGACAAAAATGCCATCCAGTGATGTTTCTGATTTCTCGCTCTGTTTTTTTTCAATTTGACTTGGGAAGATAAGACTCTTGGATCGGATGTTTTATGTTCTTGAGAAAACATGTTCTATATACACAGCGTTTGTATATGAATTGCTTGTGAGATGAAGACATTTATGGAAAAAGAACATAGAGATATAATTTGAAACATGATGCAAATTGCACATGTTTGTTGATATTTGGAAGCAATTGAAAACAGAAAACTATTTTCAGTGTGCTTGATATCATTAGACACATAAATAACACATTAGTATAAACATAACGCTGTATTTGTCATGAACATATTTGCCATTCAGCTATCGGTATACAGTGTGCCGTCTATAGCTAATCATCACGTCCTGTGGGAATGCCAAGTTGAGTGGTGACCAGTACATAATGTCTTTCAACACAGAAATACTACATGTTTATATATTCATCCATGTTCGTTTTAATCCAGGTACCAGGTTTACTTCGAGAATACACCATCGTGAACCTGGACTTGCATGATGGCAGTAGATACACGGTGAAGGTTACTGCATGCAACATGGCGGGTCTCTGTGCATCAGCAAATACAAATAACATTTTGGTTGACAGCTCTAAACCAAAAACAGGTATGACTGTGTTACGGACACAATGAACAGATCGCTAATCTTATTGCAATGAGAAATCGTATAGGTAAGGTGAAATGTGGTTTAACATCACGATTCAGATTATTGCACTTGTGTGGCTGCTTGTGCTAGTCCGGACAAATGCCAATTTCATAGCGCTCGCCCATTGAAATACCATGCCGTATTTAAACATAAATACCTCACTCACAGTAGTACACTGACTCCGAGCCGACCAGTCCTTGTTCTTGCCCCTTAATGCCGAGCGCCAGACAGGGGTTCAACAGGTACCATATGTAAACGTCCTTTGGTGATCGAAGCCCCGACCTTCCGCTCCCCGGGCAGACGCTCTACCACAGGAGCACGGAGGCGGTCGTAAAATTGTATAATGATGCTGCTGGTGATGATGATGAAAGTGTAGCTATTATTTCCTCTGCAGGTACATTTGCCACAGAAACTGACCACGCAGTGAAACTCTCACGTCATCATCCAGATTGGATGACATGGAACAGGACCAGTCTAAAGCTTGCCTGGCTTGGCTTCTCTGATCTACATTCTGGAATAGACCATTACCTTGTATCAGTAGGATCTCAAGCATTCGGAACAGACTTCAATACCGTGAGATACTTCTTAAAACTAAAACTATGATTGCATGATGCATAAATAGAAGTTGGTAGTTCACACACACAGTGTCGTACGGTGCCATTGTTCAAGGTGAAAAGAATTGATATGCCTTGTACATGCATAAACGTGTATTTATTGTAGGGCAAACTACCAGAAAAGGTCTTCCACAGTACCACGGGCGTGGACAGGGGCGATGAAGGAATTCTTCAAAGTTTTACAATACCCACTCTGAACCTGCCGTCGTCAGGATCTGTGTTTTTAGCTATCTGGGGTGTAAATGGGGTAGGTACTTTGACACTATCCTAAGACATTTTTGAAGTGAAGATATGCCGTAATCAATGCATGATTGTATCCACTGTTGCTCATATATATATACATATATATTTTTTCGATGTGATCTGAAATACACGACCTGTACAGATAGTTATTTCTTGCAACACCATCTTCATCAGTGTGACCCAGCGCAAATATATCAAATGTATTGTCAAGTTAAAACTTAGTATAAACAATACAAAATATAGTTAAGACATCATCATGAAGAATTTAAGTGTTCTTCTGATGTTGTTCCTAGGTTGGTCTACAGAGTGATGCCTACCACGCTGAACTGGTCCTGGAGGCGGACTCTTCTCTGTGGCTGGTGAGGAGGTGCCAGGCCTACAACTGTGAGGGGCACTGTGTCTGTGCTGTGCAGGGTGGTACTTGTTCACCCAGTAAAGCATGTACACAACACAAAACAGGTTTGTCAACAGCAATTGGACTGATGATGAGCCTTAATGTTTCACTTTACTCATTTGGTAGTAGAACTATCACATTTCACACTGTTCCATTGTATTCAGGGCTCTAGTAGCTATATGTCCAGTGACGAGTGTACACAACACGTAACATGTTTACAGAAACAGGAGGATGGGGGAAGAAATAAATGGGTTAACTGCTAAAATCCTACATGTTCTTCATCAACCTCTTTTGTTAGGATATGAATGGAATTTAATCCTTTTTGCATGTAGGTGGAGCAAAGATAAACATCACTATCAACGACGTTGTTGACCTCATGTCCCCGGGGGGTTCTAATGACGTCGACGTCAGTCTGTTCAACACTGTGATGGCCGCCACCTGGTCTGACTCGTCACGAGGATCGCCTGTTACGCGGTAATTGGTGTTTCCAGACATACATGATGCATACTGTGTAAAGTAAATAAATATGTGGATCAGAAAATACATCCTAATAGATATAATATATTTTATATAATGTTCCTTTTGTACAGATATGAATACAGTATAGGAGAGAGTGGTGGTTCGTTGCCAGGCGGTGTGTTTTATACCGCGACAGAAAGAGTTTGGTTCGATGCAGGTCAACAAACATCTACTATTTTGCCATTACCTACAGGTGAGAATGCATCGTATATTTATTTTGGTAGTTATTTACGCGACAAAGACGTGCTCGTGTTTAAGGTATATTGGCATTCAAGTGTGTATCAATGTATTTAATACATCATTTATTATATCATTTCAACAGGCAAATTGAATTAAAACAATGTATAATAAACAATGATTTGCAGGCAGGTTTCTGACATCTGGAGTGAAATATTCCTTCTTTGTGAGGGCGTGGTATAACGAAACCTACATCATCTTCAAATCGGATGGCGTCCTCATCCAAATAGCACCACCTACAGTAACAGATAAAACGGGGAACGCTGTAAGTAATTGTTTTATTCTTTTATATCTACAGTTGGGCTCGGCTATAACTTTGGAGTGAGTGAATGGATGTATGTCGGTTGAACACTGCTTTGTTTACCACAGGTAAAGGAGCTTGTACATCCAACTGAGACCAAAGACACAGACTTCCAGACACAGAATGGAACTCTATTTATCCAGTGGAGTGGCAAGTTCCTTCAGGGCCAGAGCGGCATCAACAGATACAGAATCTTCATCAGCACAGTACCGGGAGGTATTGGATCATTACATTTTCCACATTATTGATTTGTTCGTATAATTGTATTCAACTGATTTAATAGTGAAATTGAATTGAACGAAGAGAAAGGCTTTATTCTTACAAGATGAATAACATATTGTTATGAACTATACAATTCAGGTCACAGTATCCACGCTTCAGGGGACCTGACCACCACCAGTTACACAGCAACAGGTCTCAGTCTACATCCAAACACAGTCTATTACTCCAGTGTCCTAGCTTACAACAAGGCTGGTCTGGTCAGCTGGGCCTACTCTGATGGAGTACAGGTGGACGTTCTGCCTCCAGTGACAGGCAGAGTGAAAGATGGACCAGGTTCGTAATATGAGAAAACATTTGTTCAGTTCAGTGAGTGAATGAGTTGGGTTTAACGCCGCTTTTAACATCATTCCAGTTATATCACGGCGTGTCAGCTTAATGTGGGAGGAAAGCCCGAGGAGTCTCAGACGCTTACCATTTCGGGGAAACCCACGTGCACGGGTATAGTGCTGACAAACCTAGAAACATAATCGGCGTGCCCAAGGGACGCAACTCTGCACAGCGAATCACGGCGCCTTGGGCGACTGGGCCACCTGTGCCCCCTCTCTCCAAGTATGTTATTAATGCATGATATAAATTGTATCATTTACAAGAAATATTACATTATATTGATGTAGATGTTCATGACTTGGACTACCAGAGATCTCCTGATGAAATCTCCGCCTCCTGGTACGGATTCTCTGACACAGACTCCTCCATTGCCAAGTATTTCTGGTGTGTGGGAACAGTCAACGACACTACAGACTGCAGTGTGATGGACTGGATTGATGTTGGACTGCACACATCTTCTAGGAGGTCGCTTTCTTCTCTATTCGTAAATGGTTAGTGAATATGCATAGGAACATTATATTTAAATGCCACTTATGTTAGATATACGGTAATACTGATCACATCATCTATATTTTCAGGTACAAGATTATGGAACAAGGTGTATGCTGTGGATGCTGTAGGTTACACCTCGGATATAGTTGTATCTGATGGAGTCGTTATTGATGCATCTCCACCTGAACGTCAGGCTCTGGCGTATCTGGGTGACAACCTGGTGAAGAACCCATCATTCGAGCTTGAGGATATTCCTGGTAATTCCACACGCTGCAACCTTGTTATACCGACAACGTGGGAAACTGACACAACGTCCTGTGTAAAGGTTCTGGCGCCCGGATCACCTTTAGCTAAAGACGGACATATGTTTGTGTCCATCAGTGGGAGAATTCACCAAAGGATCTCTGGTCTTGAGACTGGGAGGCAGTACAAGCTGACTCTACATGCTGGATACCCAGAAACTGTTTCCAACAACCACAGGTCGGTTGATGCAATAGTTACAATAGGCAGTGAAGTCTTCAGCTTTACACTTGACCCTAACCTCTGTAGAGGCACCTGCAGTGTCGGAGATCACTCAGTCGTCCTCTGGAACAAACACACATACAGGTTCACAGCCGTAGATACAAGTGCAGTACTGAAGATAGCGTCATCGTCCAGGATGATGGAGTTTGTATTGGACCATGTGAGTGTTCAGACTGTGGACTATGTTGCTGGTCCGGACAGTGTGGATACGGAGGAACATCTGGTGGTCCACTCTGTGTTCCTGTCTCACTGGTCATCTCTACATGCTTCCTGGCACTTTGTGGACCAACAGTCTCCAATCACACAATACAAGTGGGCGATCGGTAATTAGAGTTCTTTTCCTTACGTCTATAGATTTTGAAATATAATATGTACCACCGTGTAATGATGACATGATAACATGATAACATGTTGACACTGTCAGTGATGCACGGGAACTGTCTTTCAGCTTAGCTTATATGTTTCCTTGGTGTGTAATAACTAGAATGGGAATAATAATTAATAAATAATGATGTCACATCATAATAGTTATGCGCTGATGATCTAAAAGGAGAGAACATTCTTCCCATATATAGAAGTGTATTTGACATCATAGCATCATATATATCATTACATATATATATATACTTATCATATCACATTCTAAATTCATTTGTGCGTTCGTCGAGTCGAAAGGTCATGATCTTTCAGGCACAGTTCCAGGTGGTACACATGTACAGGGCTACACGGACGTAGGGAGAGAAACCCAGGGAACACTATCTAACTTGCAACTGTCCCATGGTGCTACTGTTTACATTACTGTCATGGCAACGAATGCCGCGGGGCTGTCCACAGTTACATTCTCTGATGCCATCACAGTAGACATGACCGCACCACAGTTCGACTTCATCAGTGATGGGCTTGATGGTAAACTTGAAATCGTAGTTGAATTAAAAATAACCTGCAGGTTTACATCCTCTCTTGAGGTATTGAAGTTGCATTAAATGCAATAATTAGACGATTTTATAGTATATGATGATATAGTAATTCAACTACTTCATGGTAAAACGCATTGTCATGAGTGTTATCGGTTTGCTTTCTGTAGGATCAGATGAAGACTATCAGACATCAGCTGTGGTAGGTGTCTACTGGCAAGCAAGAGATGAAGAATCAGGTGTAGAACACTGCGACTGGGCTATCGGTATGTAGTTAATGTCAATGGCAACAAATTAAAAGTTTGCGTTTTTCTGTTTTGTTTGACGCGTGGAGGATGGAATGAAAGATCCTTGGTAGTGGCTCATGCACTGGCATTTCGACAGGTCAGTTTCTGATAGAAAACATCATGTTGTCACAATGCAGACAATATAACGTTTATTACGACTGCTATATCCTGGGATAAATATTTGACCGTAACCCTGATATTTGCAGATCACAATGATAATAAGCAGGTGTTTTGCACCAACCAGTATCACCGGTTAAATTTACATTGTACTTCATAGATCTATCGTGTATTCAGATCCCAAAAACTTTACAAAATCACAATTTGTGATTTGGATCTGATTTAAAGGGAGACAATTGAACATTGTATATATTGTAATGTCGTCATTTCAATGTTATATTCATTTATATCAAAACAAATTGCATTTTGTATGTATGATACGACTCTTGTTTACGAACAAGGGAGAACACGAAGCAGCTGTGAGATAGTAGATATGTTTCTTTGATTCCAAAATCACCCTTCTTCGGTTATTATCGTTATACACTCTTCAGAAAAAGAAACGCATAGGTGTTTTCAGAACTCCAATTAGATTATTTTTTCCCAGCAATCGTAGACACATTTCTTATGTTTGATTCCCGTTAATCATATCATGTTTGTTGTGCATTGTGCGCAAACACATCTCAAAATGTTTTTTGTAAACGTTTATCAGCAAAAATGCAAAGGATGCACGGAAATTGCTTTCAGAAACAAGTTTTCAGCACAATACACGTGCAAAGTGTCAGAGTGAGTGAGTGAGTTTGATTTTACGCCGTTTTTAGCAATATTCCAGCAATAACACGGCGGGGGACACCAGAAATGGGCTTCACACATTGTACCCATGTCTGGATTCGAACCCGGGTCTTCGGCTTGACGAGCGCACGCTTTAACCACTAGGCTACCCGAAACAAGAGTAGAGACATTGACTATAAAAGACGGTACAAAATTCATCAGTTCATTACGAGTTTTCTGACGTGAACGGAGATCGAAAAATGCCAAGATTAAGAGCAGCTGACCGAAATATCGCCATTGGACGTTTGGAAGCAGGGGAGTCCCAGTCTGCCGTTGCAAGACACTTCAACGTTCACCAAAGCACCATATCTCGACTATGGGATCGATATACCCGCACTAATTCGACTCAAGATCAACCCAGAAGTGGAAGACTTAAGAGAGACCACCCCTGCTGAGGGTCGGTACATCCGGTTGCGTCACCTTCGGAATCGATTTGCTAAAGCAACGGACACTGCAGGACAAGTGCCTGGTATGCGAAGAATTTCCGACCAAACCATCAGAAATCGTCTGAGGGAAGTGGGAATTCGAGCAAGACGACCAAAAGTTGGACCTGTCTTGCGACGTCTACACCGTCAACGACGTTTCCGGTGGTGCAACAGTATACAGGCATGGGATCTCAGGAACTTGCGACGCGTTTGGTACAGCGATGATACACGTTTTCTTCTTCAACGACGGGATGGAAGACAACGTGCATACCGACGTCGACATGAACGTTTTGCGCCGAACTACGTTCCACTGGTGGACCGATTTGGTGGAGGGAGTGTCATGGTGTGGGGAGCCATATCCTACACGGGTAGATTACTGTTGGTGGTTGTCCAGGGCAACCTTACAGCAAACCGATACATAGACCAAATTCTGCGTCCTCGCCTCCTTTGGACCGCCAGAGGGAGCTGTTCCAACATGACAACGCTCGGCCCCACACAGCACGTTAATGAGAACATCATTGTCCTCCCATGGCCGTCAAAATCGGCTGATCTCAACCCGATTGAACATTTGTGGGACGAACTTGATCGACGCGTCCGTCAACGTCACCAGCGTCCCCACACACTGGCACAACTCGCCAAGGCCTTACATGAGGAATGTCGAAGATTTCCCCACGAAGAATTCCGACGACTTGTGCAATCTGTGCCAAAGAGGTGTCGAGCAGAGACGGTTGCAAGAGGTGGTGTGACCAGGTACTGACCATGACGCCCCCTTGTGGCTACACATGTGCAATGACTGAACTGAATTAATGCTGATAATGACGACAATGCATTTGTCGATCACTGTGTCTAATTTCATTTGATTGTGTTCACGCATATTCTGTGTAGATACTTTTACATCCGCTTAATAAATATCCTTATTTTTTAACTATGCGTTTCTTTTTTTGAAGAGTGTACTATTATTATAGATGATGGCACGGCGAAACCCCTGTAGGGTACAATGTGTGAAGACCACTTCTGGTGTCACAATCGTAATATTACTGGACTATTAATTAAGGCGTCAAACCATACTTACTTCGTATGTTAAAGGGAGAACACGAGGCAGCAGTGACATAAAGCAGTTTGAGAGGGTGTCCACAGGTCAGTCCACAGCTCAACATGACATCAGCTCTAAGCTCCACACATCGTCCATGACAGTCTACACAACAGTCCGGTGCTTTAACAATGCAGGACTGGTGGCGGCCATGACGTCAGATGGAGTTGAGGTGATCCAGGCGAGGAACCAAACATCAGTTCCAGGCTTCAGTATCCTGAGAGAAAGTCAATCGGTGTACAGTGAGCGGGATGTGTGTCACCAGAGTCAGGAGAAAGTCAGGCTCCGGTGGGATGCAGCAGGCAGCAATTTCAAAACAGTTGTGGTATGTGAAATGTCATCTCGAGATCGAAATACATGAAAACGAAAACCGTCAATAATGGCACCTCTGTGTACATGTGTAGTTGCTCCATTAGAACTGTTCAAAGTTGCTGATGTTTCAGATTGGTATTGAGGGAGAGAAGCGGACACAGCAGAGTGTTGTCCCCGTCCATCTGGACTACACCTTTGCCACACTGTCGGGTGTAACTCTAAAGAGTGGATCGACATATCATGTCCTCAGCTTTCCTGTTGATGTACTTGAAACAAAAGGAGAAACAACTTTGTTGAACTTCACCATGCATGGGGTTTCCCCACTGGTAGCAGGTGTGTGTGTAGAGCTGTAAAGTATCTTCTCATGTCTCAAACAATTGCATTTGTGAACTTGTCTCACATTATATTTCTCGAAAACCGTCGTGAGGCGCATCATCTGACCAAATGGCTTATCACATTTCGTTCGTATTAGTAATTGAAATCAATGCTGTAGGACTTCAATAAAATACATGTTGTTAATAAGTTGATACCCTATAACTTCAAGTTTGCTTTGTGGGTTGTTACTGTCAATATATACAATATTTTACATATTCCAACAGCTTCTGGTCATTTGTCTGTGGTCAAAACTGGAGTCCAACTGACCGTCTCCTGGCGGAATGTGTTCGCCTCACCCTGGGACGACCTCAAGTATGAAGTTCACGTTGGAACAGTTCTTGGGGGCGCCGAAATTGTCGACAGGCTGTTAACAGAAGACGACGAGATGACTCTGACTTTGAATTCCAAATATCGGAAACTTGATGCTATATATGTTACTTTAAGCGCTATTGATACATGTGGTCTACCGACTCAGTACACACAAACAATAAGTTTGAACTGAATGCAAGTGGTTGTTTTTTGTTCGAAATAATGCTTCACTATATAGCTACACCCGCTGCCCTGCTGCAATTGATAACCTTGGTTGATGTTATAACTGACGCCGACGTTTTGATGGCCTTCCACATACTACAATTATATAATTTGAATAGTATTTTTCATTGAATAAACAATTATGCTTATACGAACACATATATTCATTTGGTGTGATGCAAATGACACACATAATATGCCGCTCCGGTGAAACGTTTCTTGGCTTCTTTCGCGTGCAGATTCTGACACATAATGAGACTAGAAACGGGGGCTGATGAACAGTGGATATTTATGGTGGATTATTATGTTTCTATACTTACATGGCATGTTATTTGTATTCTATTACATTTTTATTGCAATAAAACTCCTTTCATTGAAGCTCGATGTTTACAGTTTACAGTATCGATCCCATACACATATTCGCTCACTTCATGTACTCATGATGACGGAAGACACCAAACACATACCCTATGTTTCACTAAATGTACTTGTGCATCTCAGTGAAACAAACATGATTGTAACGATCAGATAAACATGTTGCAGGGGGAATTTCCGAGTAACTCTACCATTCCTTACAAGTAATTGAACCGAGGCCCCTCAGAGGACGAGAACAATTATTTCTAAGGAATAGTTACGAGGATAGTCCCTTACTTAAAACGGGGCGGTCGGGTTGCCTAGTGGTTAAAGCGTTCGCTCGTCACGCCGAAGACCCGGGTTCGATTCCCGACATGGGTACATTGTGTAAAGCCCATTTCTGGTGTCCCCCGCCGTGATATTGCAGGAATATTGCTAAAAGCGGCGTAAAACTAATTCTCTCTCTCACTCACTTACTTAAAACACCTCCCTACTTTCATACTTAACAAAGATTCTCTTTTTGAAAATATTTGAAAGCAAAAATAAACCAGAACTCTTTGTAGTCTGTAATTATATTGTGTGAGTCACGTGGAATGTTGCACGTGTGTCATGATCAAGCTTCATCGCAAGGTTTTCTTGACAATGCACAGTTGCGTGGGTGCCTCAACGAATATTGTATCAATCGTTGTATAGGAAATATAGATCCATGAACAAAGATGAATGAATGAATGAATGAATGAATGGTTTAGTTTAGATGTAGCACTACTTAACATATAATATCGTTTAAGATTTTAAGTATTATACAAATATTTAACCATATTATTTTACAACTATTAATCTGAAGGAAGCGGCTATACCGTCAAAGAAGAATGTCTAGCATATATCACTGAATTGGTATACTTATATACATATGGATACACCATTACAACGTTATTCTGTAGGACCAGGACAGGTTACCATGATGATGATCCATTATCATTGCTTCCTTGATGTTTATGGGATCAACTCCATATTTCTTGTAAAAGGAAGAATAGGTTCCCAAAGTCTTCACCTGCTGATAATGTACTGTCATCACCTGACGTCATTGATGTGACAACAGATTTAAAGGTATTATAACACTCCCCTATATATTCTGCCCTGCCCTGCACTCAACATTAACATTAAGCGAGACATCGAGAACGAAAGCATAATTTGAGGAAATAATATAGCTTGACGTTTCATTTCAGATAAAATATACTGAAAACAATACAGATCACGACATATTTGATGACCCTGTTTTCACATGTTACCAGTGTAGGTCATGCTGACCTCACCTGATATTGTCAACAGTACCGCTGGAAAGGTTAATAGTAACCTGACACCTTTGGCAGAAAGAGCATTTGGTGTTATGTCCAGGCTAAAGGAAAAGTAGCAGACATAAGTTCAGTTACTGACGAGGATATGTCTGTAGAAACGTGACACATTTTATCATGCACGAAGACGATCAAAATACGTACAACAAATGTAAAGAAACATTTTATGTTGTTTGACGAACAACACATAAGAGATTACTAAAATTATAACATCTAACATTTGTCCAACACATGCTAAGTGTCAATAAGCGAGAAAAATAACTGGTTTACTTTACGAAACAGTTTAGCAACGTGTAACTACATGGTGTAAAGACACCAAACATATTCTACAGTAAAGGCATGACACACTGATAAGGCTGTTGAAAGTTGGATGCATATCAATATTTCTTCATTATATAATTATAGCTGATTACATTAAGGATGTTTGTGATCGTCTTCTGTAAACTTGAGTGAGTACAGCAATTGTGACCTAGCTGGAGGAGGGCATCAGTATCCCCAGTGTTTCATATAATCGCTGTTAGGGTGTTCGTGTTTGGAACATGCTAGATACTGGCCACACTGAAATAACTCTGCCAGCTAATTGTGAACAATTGATTAAGCTAGTTAATGTGTTTGCAAATATTGTATATACATATTTAACTTTGTCTTGAGAATAGATCCAATTAGGAACATATCATCCCATATATAGCCGATTGGAGGAAAGAAAGTTTGAAGAGATCCAAAGGGAATTGGTACAGTATTATCATCGTTGACAAACGCATTTACATGCTATTTACTGCCAGTATCAAGTTTTGAGTTGACTCATGAATCACCCTGCTTCCAAACACGGCTAACACCCATTCCGTTAAAAATATCTGTCACACAAATCTTGATGAGAAGAAGCAAGCATCATTTCAGGAATCACTCGGAAAAATAACGTTTGAATCTGAAATTATCTATGTTTTAGGTTGTGTCAATACTATGTTTACTGGCCATAAACTGACAATAATATAACAAATAAACTTGTAAAAGCTGGTGGGGCATTAATATCTCCGAAGTTCTACTGGTAAGCACGGGAAATAATCTCGACCTGACGATTGACCATGAATATGAATAAGCAGGATAGTCCAGTTATATTCTGGTGGTGAGGGTAGTGATCACATTTTGTTCGTCCTATGCATCAATAATACAACCGAACCTCATATTTCTCCGCAGACGCAACCTCTGCATGTGCCTACGAGTTTGAAACTCTGCTCTCGACACAACATGTTCAGTCGTACTTTTACATTGCAGTAATGTCCAGAACATGAGTGAGTGAGTGAGTAAGTGAGTGTAGTTTCACGACGCTTTTGACAATATTCCAGCAATATCACGGCCGGGGACAGGAGTAATGGGCTTCACGACGCCAAAGATCAATTTATTCTTTTTTTACCTTTAGAAAAGTAAACAAAGATGACGGATCTGTTATAAGTACCCGAACTCCCGCTACGATAAAATAGGGCAGTTGTAACTTATGTGGTCACATTTATGCCTACGCGTCTATGGTTCTTCAAAAAAGAAGTCACATGGAGTGTCTTGGCTCTTATTGTATAACTGGCCAACTTCCTTGTACGTAGCATTAAGATGCAAACACATGAACGAGCCGGGGATTGTGTTCAGGTGACAACGTGCGGCACTATCTGTTCGATATATCAATTCTGTTTCGTGAAACTAAACCAACTAGAAAAACAGTAGCTCCCCCTAACCCCCCATTCATGAAGTCATTACATGCCACTAAACATGAAACGGTTACCGTCGGTTTGATGAATGCCTACATACATTGCCTCCAGCTTACATAGTAGGAATCTAAAGGCATTTTCACAGTCTAGTTTTGGGAAAGCCACGTGCCTCTGGTTTCATTAACAAGAAACTTCAGTTAAACGCATTTCCCTTTTTTTACTCCACTTCCAATTGGAAGTGTTATTCACTTAATGGATATCAATACGAGTCCTTCAATGGCATTTAGAAGGGATACACATAAAAAGAGAATTAATGGATTTCCATCCTATTACTTATCAGTGCTAATAAACCCCGGCCCCCCGCTTGCTCTATGTCCACTGCCCATTGCTAATCAGTAATAATGTAAGTCCTGGCTTACAATTGTCGATCGCTATCAACTATCAGCGCTAAATTAACTGTCAATTGTAGGCTTCCATTTGTCCATTGCTGGTCGTGACAACGTGGACAGGGTTCACGGATGTTAAAGAAGAAAGGAGGGCACCGCATTCTACAGGGATCTCAAATTATGTAGTTGCTTTAGGTTCTAAACGCTTCTCCGAAAAGCTGTTCCGGTTACTTCTTTTAGAGATATTTAATTTGAACAGTTCAACCTGATCATTTACTCCTGAAGTCATGTTCATTTCCATCGTCAATCCTGCAATAAGAGGAACTTAACATTGTTCGTGTGTTTCAGGCTCGACGCCCAGGGGAGAGGATGTTGAAGTATTCACGAATGTTGGTTCAGCAGAACACGTTACATTACACAGTTTGCACCTGAACACTGGAAGCACATACTATGTGACAGTCAAAGGTAAAGTCCTTATATATTATGCTAGTCATTTTATCATGCCATTGGTCAAACAGATCTCTGATTTACCATGCTATATAAGTTATTGTGTGCGTTCAACATGCTTTGACGTTTGTGCTAAAGGCATGTGCAGTCGTTTAACATTTAATCTATTTTCAGCTACAGATTTTGTGAACAAAACAACAGTTGCTGTATCAGAGGGTTTCCTTGTCGACTCCACACCTCCAGTACTAACTGGACAACACATACAAGTGGAGGAACGATACATTACATCCACTTTTATAAATGTCTGGTAAAAGTGATATTTCATTTGTTCAGCACCATATCTTAATGTTCTGAATAATTCTACAAGTCATTCGAAAGTTACCCAAAATTCGTAAGTTTCTGGAAGTAGGGCAGTGGTATACATGTTTCCAAGAAAACAACATAAACTAATCTTGAATGTTAAACAGAAACTTATACCTATAACTGATTACATTACACTTGAACAAGCTACAAAAACATGTTAATATATGTGTATATATGTATGTATCCACAACTTCCAAAGAAGTAAATTACATATGACGCAGTCACATACTATTTAGAATCGTGATCTTGAGTGAAATAATAATCTACAAGAAGAAAATGCATCTGGATTGTAAGTGTCCCAGTTATCCCCAAGGTCTTTATTGAACATCTTATTTTGGAAAATAATAGTTTAAAGAAAATGTGTATGCTTCTTCATCTCCTTAATGAAAGCTAATCATCAGTGAAATTTTTGAAAGGCATTGTTGCTGGTATATTTCTAATGTACACAGCTGGAAGAATGTGTTCTCTGACCAGGAAAGTGGCGTGAAAGAATACCGTGTTGCTATGGGTACCAGACCTGCATACACAGATGTGTCAGATTTTGTGCTGACAGAGCAGCAATGTTTGGGAGTTGATACGTCCCACAACGTCGAGGACGGACACTCATACTATGTATCTGTTAAGGTGTTCATTTAAATGCAGCATTTGTTTGTTACCCATGTTGTAACATTTATACATAATGTAACACAGTGGTTAGCTATAAAATTGTAAATATCCTTGTACATGGGTAATCTATTAACTTAAGGGGTACACTGATTTATTTGAAAAGAATGTGTTCCACAAACAATTGGAGAGAATAAATTGTCCTCAGTTTTTAATCCATAAATTCACTGTTCGATGGATCTGATGGATAGCCCGAAGAAATGGGCTGTGAAAAATATGGTCTTCGGCTTTTCCTTTCACAGCAAAGTCATTACGTGACCACAAACACACTGTCTCTATTCCCCACATCTCAGAATAATAAATGGTGGGTGCCTAAGATTGTTATATTACATCCTGAATAAGGATATTAGGATATGTTTTATTCCAAACCCAAAAGCCACAGGCCCATAGTACAATTCTATTTTCATATTTGCTATGCTTGCATATATGTCTTAAAGTCCTTATTCTAATTAACATAGCATGATTAATGAACATTGATAGTGTTTTTAGAGTAGAATGATCAGTTGTTGAAATGATAACAATGATATTTATAATAGTTAACCCCCTGTACATGAAACGGTAGATTCTTTATGTTAATGTGTTTCACTTGCATAGACGATGTCTGTGTGCCATATGCACATATTACATATCTATCTTCCTTTATCAAGGCCTTCAACGGTGCAGGTCTGTACACACTGTCCTCGTCACGGCCTTTGGTTGTGGACACCACGCCTCCATCTACTGGCCACGTCTTTGACGGAGTACAGTGAGCTGCCACACCTGGTGACAAAGACAAGGATTGCATCACCAGTACCTCGGAGATGGGGGCCTACTGGGAAGGCTTTGATGACCCACACCCCCCGGTAGCTGTGTGCAAGGTGAAGGTCGGGACCTGTGCAGGATGCGATGATATCCTGGAGGAGATGGAATATGGATTAACTCCCAGTAAGCAGAGTATATTCACTTAACCATGTTTACATCGTTTTCACTCTGGACTATTATTCCGAACGTCATTTGATGCTTTGTTAAATGAAGCCAATAATACATCTTCGTGTTCACAGACATCAGCCTCCAGCACATACAGCACTCCCCCGGAGTGAAGTACTTCACCACAGTGACAGCCTGTAACACGGCAGGCCTCTGCAGCAGCTCCTCCACCTCAGACGGTGTCATCCTGGACACCTCCCCGACAGTTACTGGCACAGTGCAGGATGGCTCAGGTGACGTGGACATACAGTTCCAGGCGGCCAGGTGAAAGAGGCTTGATTCAACGGGTGTTTACAATATCATTGTGTATTATTTTAGTATAATGTTTGATCAATGGGAAGGTGATATGTGACTGGTGTAGATATTTAAACTATAATTAAAGAACAGCCAAGAACAATATGTTTCAGGACATTCCTCGGTTGCAAGTGGCGAGGCTTTCAAGATCCTGAGTCTGGGTTAGACCACTATGAATGGCGTGTAGGGACAACACCAGGGGGTGGCGAGATTCTCGCGACAAGGAATGCAGGCCTGGAGGAGGCCAACTTCCACATTATGCCACCTGATCAGCAGCTACCAGTGGGCCAGAAGCTATTTAGCACTGTCCAAGCTTTTAACAAAGCAGGTACCGATGATAATTATATATCCAAATATTCTGAAAACTTTCTATTGTTTATGTACGTCAGCAGCACGATGCCAATTGATTTGGGTTTAAAATATTTCAAGGATCTTATGTGGAGGTTACGTCTAATGGGTTTGTGGTCGATGACAGCGCCCGACAGTAGTAACTATTCCAACGATGAAGGTAAGCCTTGCGTCGGCAGTATTGAACACTACAGTCAGCCCTGAGTTTACACTGGAAATTTAACGGCACAGAGTCATCAATAGAAACACAGTACCTTTCCCTGTCATCACACAGCTTCCAGGTTCGATAGAAGAATACACTTACACTGGACTTGTTTTACATGATGGGAGCAGATACAAGGTGGTAGTCACTGCTTGCAATATGGCGGGCCTCTGCATATCGGCGGACACAGGCGACATATTGGTTGACAGCTCTAAACCAGGCACAGGTACAGTTACTTTACCACTGTGTCTTGTCATATGATCCTTTGCTATATACATGTACTTAATATCACTAATTTATTTCAAAACAATATAGGCACCTTTGCCATAGAGACTGACCATGCAGAGAGACTGTCGCGTCAGGAGTCTGGCTGGATGACGTGGAACACTTCCAGTCTAAACCTTGCCTGGATTGGCTTCTCTGATCTACATTCTGGAATAGACCATTACCTTGTATCAGTAGGATCTCAGGAGTTCAAGACAGATCTCAATAAGGTATTTGCTTATGGTTGTGACAGTAACCATATGAGTTTAACATGCATCAGATATACCGTAGCTCATAGTACGTTCTCTACCACCTCTTGCCAAAATTCTATCTACACTGGAAGAGACAAGCAAAGCAGTTGCATGAACGAAAACATATACACATACATGACCACGCACATGCACACACACGTGCAAACACACTTTCACACACAAATGCACGCACGAACTCATACACACTCACTCTCTCTCACATTCAAACACAAACAAACATACTCAAACACACACACGCACACTCACACACAAACACACACATACACACACTCACACACGCACACAAACACACACGCACGCATCAACACTTGCACACATACACACACACATACACACACACATACACACACATACACACACACACACACATACACACACATACACTCACACATACACACACATACACACACACATACACTCACACACAAACACACACATACACACACTCACACACGCACACACACACATACACACATACATACACTCACACACATACACACACACATACACACACACATACACTCACACACATACACACACACATACACACACACATACACACACACATTCACTCACACATACACACACACATACACACACACATACACACACACATACACTCACACACATACACACACACATACACACACATACACACACATACACACACATACACACACACAAACACTCACACATACACTCACACATACACTCACACATACACACACACATACACACACACATACACATACACACACACATACACACATACACACACATACACACACACACACACACACACATACACACACACATACACACACACATACACACACACACACACACATACACTCACACACAGACGAACTGTGACAAGACACAAACATTCGTATACTTCAGGGCGGCGTTGCTGCAGAGACTGCTCACGCTACATCAGGCACAGACAGGAGACGAAGGAGTTGTCCAGTACTTCACGCTATCTACTGAGAACATGCCAGGTGTCGGGAATGTGTTTAGCTATCTGGGCTGTGAATGGGGTGTGTTGCAATGGACTGAAACTGAAACATTGTTAACATTTGTATATATTGCGCTTTAACCGGCATTTGTTATCTATGTTATTCCCACGTGCTGACACTGCGATTCCTCACAAATACACATTGGGTAGTTGATGCAATCATGTAATGAATGTTTGTTAACACAGACCCATATCATCAGTGAGTGATGGATGATACCATCGAACGTAATGTTTTAGAGAATGAGTAAATGTGACATGTGTATTGTCATTATTAAATTATTACTTTAAAAGGAATTTCACGTGAGGTTTGTTGCAGTGTTTCCATCCTTAGATACGAGTACCTCTATGAAGTGTGTGATAATGTATATTAAGATGCATCGGATTCACAACAATTTCCTGTCAGATATTACACCATTATATAATCGAAATAAACATACAAGGTATTATCAAAGTATTATGTTGTGTGTAAAATACAATGAATTGTACATATATATTTTTTCGATGTGATCTGAAATACACGACCTGTACAGATAGTTATTTCTTGCAACACCATCTTCATCAGTGTGACCCAGCGCAAATATATCAAATGTATTGTCAAGTTAAAACTTAGTATAAACAATACAAAATATATTGAAGACATCATCATGAAGAATTTAAGTGTTCTTCTGATGTTGTTCCTAGGTTGGTCTACAGAGTGATGCCTACCACGCTGAACTGGTCCTGGAGGCGGACTCTTCTCTGTGGCTGGTGAGGAGGTGCCAGGCCTACAACTGTGAGGGGCACTGTGTCTGTGCTGTGCAGGGTGGTATTTGTTCACCCAGTAAAGCTTGTAAACAACACCCAGCAGAGTTGTGTATCTTTTGGAAATTTTGTCAAATATACCACTATCTTTCAACTTTTCCTACTTATATATTTAGTGAGTACATTCAAATTAATAATACTCGCAAAAAATGCATCCTTTTTGTGACTACCTGTAACAGTTACTATATTTTGAACGATTACTCAAATGTGGGTAATGTTGACGTCATATGAATATAATTAGTATCTATGTATATTATAACAGGGTCAAACAACAGTATCATCACTGTGATCGACGTCACTGACGTCACGTTTCTAACTGACTCTACTGACGTAGACGTTTCTCCGTGCATCACTTTCATGGCTGCGGCCTGGTCTGTCACGTCACAGAGTTTGCCTGTTACACGGTACACTGTCGTCTGTTGTTTATCTGCCTTGATACTTGTAAATATATAATATCAAACTTGCAATATTATAATATGATTTATCGCAATAATTTCAAGCTGAGTGGATCCTCTTATACTATGATGCTCAAACATGCTTACTACAATCGGGACCGCCTCCGTGGTCTAGTGGTAGAGTGTCCGCCCGGAGAGCGGAAGGTCCGGGGTTCGATCCCCGACCGCGTCATGCCAAAAGACGTTAAACAATGGTACTTGTTGTTACTCTGTCTGGCGCTCGCCATTAAGGGGCTAAAACAAGGACTGGTCGGCTCGGAGTCAGTTTACTGTGTCTGAGTGGGGTATTCATGTTAAACTGCGGCATGGTATCTCAGATAGCTAGCACTATAAATCGGCATCAGTCCGGACTAGTACAAGCAGCCACACACACACACACGTGCATGCACGTCGCTATATAAGTGCAATAATCTTGGACGCGAAGTTAAACCCCATTTCACCTCACCTCACCTACTACAATCGGAGTAGCGGTATGCGATTTCGATTGTTGTGTTCTCCAGGAGACCTGATCGTGGATTGTGGTCAAGCAGCTGAGCTGCCTGGTATGGACTCTGGTATGGTTATTTACGGACCGCTGCTATGTAGGTGTTATCCATGAAACAACATTCAACATTCTTTCAATGGTCATTGCTTTTGTCACGTAGATATGAATACAGCATTGGTGAAAGTGATCAACACACACCGGAAGGAGTATTTGACGTCACAACTGAGGTAGTTTGGTTTGATGCAGGGCAACAAACAACAGCTATTTTATCTTTAGAATCAGGTAGGCAGCCTTCTTTATTATCTTAAAACACGTTTGTATTAGCCCATACACTCATTTGTCCAATGCAGTATAATTTGTGTTTAAACAATACACTAGCTACGAAGTCATTGCAGGTAGATTTCTGGTGCCTGGGATGAACTATTCCTTCTTTGTGAGAGTCTGGTATGATGATGAAACATACAACATCTTCAGGTCAGATGGCCTAACTATCGATACATCGCCTCCTACTGTGACACACAAGACAGGAATCGCTGTAAGTAACATGTTCTATAATTGAGAAAAGGTCACAATTAATCATGTTTATATATATGTTCATGCATATATGTTTAAATAAGCATCCACATTATTGTTATATCTCAGGTAACATAATTGAGGTAACATAATCCAGAAACGGAGAGACAAAGTTTCCATCAGCTGGATTAACAAGTTCCTTGAGAATCAGGATGGTATCTTGAAGTACAAATCCCACATCAGCACCACGCCAGGGGGTAACATAGATACTATCAACTAGCATAGTTTAGCTGCTGAATAAGGTTCTTTGCAATGTCCTTTCCAATACCAGACATGATGAGTCGTGTTCGTGAAGCTCATTTCTTTCCGCAGCTACATGTTATATTTCTATTCAAGGTCACAGTATCGACGCTTCAGGGGACCTAACCACCACCAGTTACTGGTCAGCTGGGCCTACTCTGATGGTGTACAGGTGGACGTCCTACCTCCAGTGACAGGCAGAGTTAACGATGGAATAGGTACGGTTTTGCAAGTATGATAGTTATAGGTCGAACAGAAGCACTTTTCATATCAATGCATTTAAATACAATCGTTTGATTCCCCTAAATCCAGATTTGTAAGTGAGGATTTTGTCTTTCTGTGCAGACATCAACGACAAGGACTGCCATACTTCGCCTTTTGAAGTGTCTGCCTCCTGGTGCGGCTTCTCTGACAAAGACTCCACAATTATCAAGTATTTCTAGTGTGTGGGAACAGTCAACGACACAACAGACTGCAGTGTGATGGGCTGGTTGGATACTGGACTGCATACATTCATGAAGATGCCACCGACGTCTCCAGTCTCAGGCGGTTAGTACACTAATATTATGTTTTATTTCGAAAAGTAAGTTCAGCTGGAGGCTGAAAGTTAAAATTCTATTTGGTTAACAATGTAATGATCATCGCATTTGATGTCCTTACAGGTACAAGAGTTTGGAGCAAGGTGTATGCTGTAGATGCGGTTGGTCATACCTCTGATGTAGTTGTGTCTGATGGAGTTGTCATCGACACTTCTCCACCCGAACCTAAGGCTATTGCATATCTGGGAAACAACCTGGTGAAGAACCCATCATTCGAGGTAGACGATATTGCTGGTCGTACCACACGCTGCAACCTTGTCATACCGACATCGTGGGAAACTGACACAACGTCCTGTATCAAGGTACTTGCGCCCGAATCACCTTTACCTAAAGACGGACATATGTTTGTGTCCATCAAGTGGGAGAATTCACCAAAGGATCTTTGGTCTTGAGACTGGGAGGCAGTACAAGCTGACTCTGCATGCTGGATACCCAGAAACTGTTTCCAACAACCACAGGTCGGTTGATACAATAGTTACAATAGGCAGTGAAGTCTTCAGCTTTACACTTGACCCTAACCTCTGTAGAGGCACCTGCATTGCCGGAGATCACTCAGTCGTCCTCTGGAACAAACACACATACAGGTTCACAGCCGTAGATACCAGTGCAGTACTGAACATAGCGTCATCGTCCAGGATGATGGAGTTTGTGCTGGACCATGTGAGTGTTCAGACTGTGGACTATGTTGCTGGTCCGGACAGTGTGGATACAGAGGAGCATCTGGTGGTCCACTCTGTGTTCCTGTCTCACTGGTCATCTCTACATGCTTCCTGGCACTTTGTGGACCAACAGTCTCCAATTACACAGTACAAGTGGGTGATCGGTAAGACTCGTCTGAGATATTTAGAAAATAATTTGAATTCATATATATGTATAGTACACAATTGTCGATTTAACGTCATTAATATACAGTTGTTATGAATTACTAGCCACAACATACCCCATAGCCCAATACGCAGTGACCTGTTTGAGTCATTATGATGGATGTCAATCCTTACCAACATATACGAACAATAATAGTTTATATATGTGTACTTCTTTCGATTGTCCAGGCACTGTTCCCGGAGGAACACAGCTTCAAACATACCAACATGTAGGCAGGCAATTTTAATCCACTGTGACTGGTTTGCAACTGACCCACAAGGACAGTCTTTACATTACTGTCCAAGCAGTGAATGCCGCTGATCTCACAAGACTCACATACTCGGATCCGATCACTGTCGACATGACTCCACCAATGTTTGGTTTTGTCAAGGATGGCGAAGGTATAATTTAGTATATATTTGATCTCCGTTATGTAAGTGCTTTGTTTGCGTGTTTATTTCTCTATATATTATTCTTACCATGAAAGTTGTATGCATTGTGCTCAGGTTCAGATGAAGACTATCAGACATCACATGTTGTGATGGTCAACTGGCGTCTCGCTGATGGGGAGTCTGGTGTTGAACACTGTGAATGGGCCATTGGTATGTACCACTATACTGTTTCTATAACAGGACGATTAAAAAAACGGGATAAGTAGATATGTTTCTTTGATTCCAAAATCATCCTTCTTCAGTTATTATCATTATAATCATAGATGTTCAGGGTAGTCCAGTGGTTAAAGCGTTCGCTCGCCAGGCCGAAGACCTGGGCTCGATTACCCGCATTGGTACAATGTGTAAAACCCATTTTTGGTGTCCCAGTCGTCATATTACTGGACTATTAATTAAGGCGTCAAACTATACTTTCTTCGTATGTTAAAGGGAGAACACGAGGCAGCAGTGACATAAAACAGTTTGAGAGGGTATCCACAGGTCAGTCCACACGTCAACATGACATCAGCTCTATGCTCCACACATCGTCCATGACAGTCTACACAACAGTCCGGTGCTTCAACAAGGCAGGACTGGTGGCGGCCATGACGTCAGATGGAGTTGAGGTGATCCAGGCGAGGAACCAGACATCAGTTCCAGGCTTCAGTATCCTGAGAGAAAGTCAGTCGGTGTACAGTGAGCGGGATGTGTGTCACCAGAGTCAGGAGAAAGTCAGGCTACGGTGGGGTGAAGCAGGCAGCAGAGTAAAGTTGATTGTAGTAAGTCAAACATTTCTGCTCTGACAAAGAATACTTGTACCATAATGGTAAATGTTGCTACTATGCATGTGTGCTATTTTGTAACAACAATACAAAATAAATAAATAAATATATTTTCGTTCACATTTCAGGTTGGTGTCGAAGGAGAGAATTTTGCAAGAATGAGTGCTGTTCCCGCTCATCTGGACTACAGCTTTGTTACCTTGGCAGGTTTAAGCCTATAAATGGGTTTGTCCTATCAGGTTATCGGTTTCCCAGTGGACGAACTTGATACCGTTGGGAAAAACAACAACTTTAAACTTCACAGTACATGGCAAACCACCAGCAGCATCAGGTGAGTATTCAACAAGCACTCAAACTGTCAAATAGTCAAAAAGTGTTTCTGGGGTCTACTTATTTTGCTGCTTCCTTCGTAAAGTGTATCTATAAAAGGGGACGATCGAGTGCCTAATTTGGTACGTCGTTGCTTATCAATGAGCAGGGTTGCCTCCCTTAGCAATGCCAGGATCCGATCTCCATAGGTTCGAATGCCAGATTCGTCTCGACTATCATCATTGGTTATATTAGCCTTATACCCAGCATATACAGTTTAGGCTTTCATCTCATAATATGCTGCCATACCATGATGCAATTGAAATCCCGAGCAAACAGCGCTCAACCAAATTTCCTAAGGCTCATTTACATATTGGTTAAATGTAGCACAATGTGACTGTGTCTTCCCTTTTCGCCATGAATATTACTCGCATATACATTACTTAAGTTGTGGCAAGAGGGTTTAAAAAGACGGCATATGTTAAACATTGAGCCTTTATTTTGTCATGAAGCTGTGTCTAAAATATACTTAAACGATATTCAATCTATCTAATGATGACCACTGTTAAAGAAAACTGGGGATTCCAGGCTGGAAGGGATCCCGAGCAGCATCGGATAGTTAGGGAACGGTGGCGAGGTTGGTATCTTGACGTCATCGTTGCTCATTTTATCAATCATGTCGATCAATAGTTATCGATTATTAAAAGGTTGCGAAGAAATAGCTCCAATGTCGTGTGTCGTCGTTACTTACTGTAACAGGAACTGGACACTTGTCTGTGACCCGCAGTGGACACCGACTGACCGTGTCTTGGCTGGACCTGTTTACGTCCCCCAAGGCTGGCCTTCTGTATGTTGTACACATAGGAACAGAACCAGGAAGCGCCAATGTCGTTGACCAGCTGCTGACGGGGAGAGATGAGATAAGGCTGAGTTTGACATCACAGCACAGCCCATTTCATTCCCTGTTTATTACCACATCTACTGTTGACCAGTGTGGTCTGTCCGGATATCTTACTGAAAGAATCAATCTGAACTAGATTTGATAAATCTACAATAAATCTATTTTTAATCAAGTGTTGACGATCACTATGTCTTCCATATTGGGTGCCAAAATGCTCTTGCATGCTGCATATGTTTAATACATTTATGTTTACCGACGTTGACAGGACACCAAGCCTGAATTATCTGCACTCATTTGTGTTTTATATCCTGATATATTGACATTATATAATTGATCATCGTAAAAACTGACGACGGGTATACCCTGCTGTGATCATGGGGATGAATGATTTGAGATAAAGGACAATATTGGTTGCATGTATAGCATATTTTGTATGATAATAAATCAACTGTACTAAGAGTTCCTTTGAATATTGAAGGCACAAATAAGATTGCGTGTCACTCAGTAATTTCTTCGTTATCACAAAAGCCTTTTATCTGATCGTATATTTGTATTTGTGTATGTGTGTGTCGAAGATGCAACAAAACTACATATGTATGTATGTATGTATGTATGTATGTATATAAGACACAGAATATAGATTGTACTGAAACCAATAAACTATGTTTTATGTGCAGTGTAAACCGATGATCAAAAGAAAGGGTACCGTATGTATACAATGTAGAAAACAGAGGCAGTTTCGAAACATGATTGCATGCTATATATGTTCATATGCATTGGAGTGTTTGTATCAATTATTTTAAAAAGTAACGTGTACTAGTTTTATGTTTCAGCGCGTGAGTGAGTTTCAGAAGGCATACACACGTTCTCGTATACAGTGAACATGTTGCTATTCAAAGTCAGTTCTAAAGTAGGTTGCGGTTTCCACTGACGCTATTCACACGTTTACCATTCATTTGGGCGGTGGGTTGGTTGTCGTTTTCGGAATAACACAAGCGAGCAGCCTACTTACTCCTTCACCGCATTGATCAGCTTGTCGGCATACATATAATGCGGTGGCAAATCTAAGTCACGTATAGAGGACACATGATTTGAATTTTACTGTGAATAGTTTTACTTCTGGTAGCCGCTTTACTTAGTAGTATGTGTCATAAACGTGATATTTTTTAACTCTTTTTGTGCTACTGATTGAGTCTACTGATTTATTATTATAAGAACACTAGCCTGCGCACACAAGTATGAAGTAAGACAACTGTTTCACATTGTTTAATGTATAGACTTAGACATCGGTTAAAATGTAATTCAAGAAGGTATTTTTGCATTGTTCTATGCGGCAGTCAGACGTGTTCGACCTATTTCAACCCCCTGTAAATAATGGAGGTTGGACCAAGCAACCCTGTGATTAATATTATGAACAATGCCCCATGCCGTCGGGGTGCGATGGTACACAATAAAATAAATTACCGAGTCTGTACACCCGATCCAATTAGTTGCCTAGTAACAAGCATAGGTGACCTAGGAATTCCAAAGCGGACATGGTACATGGACATGGGTTGTACATGATTTATGTTCACACATTGAATGGGTAATAAAATTACCAACATGAAAATTCTTAACACATTGCTAGCGAAATACTTACACTTTTAAATCGATATCCTGGTATTTCTTTATGATGCAATAATTTCATAGAAAGCAATAGCTTTAACATGAATAACACGATATCTCAAGAGAAACATATAGGTAATGTACGATATGCGAAAGTGAATTACATGTTTTCCATGTACATCCACATCAGCATACGTCTTGATCCATTGCACTGTGTAATGTTCAAATCGATTAAAGCGACACCCCCCCCCCCCCCCCCCCCCCCCACCACGAAACACCATTATCATTCAGAATATGACCTTCGTGAAGCTCTGTGCCATCTTATAAATGTTTTAGACATGCCAATATCTTAACAACATGAGAACAATACGTGTACAGAAGGAACTCAGTCAGTTCATTGGTTTGTGAAGAGGTTAGTTGAAATGGGGTTTAACGTCGCGTCCAAGATTTTCCCACTGAAATAGCGACGTGCATGTGCACGTGCGTGTGTGTGCGAAGTTGCTTGTACTAGTCCGGACTAAGGCCGATTTTATAGTGCCAAACCACGGAAATACTATGCCGCAGTTTCACACGAAAATAAACACTTAGACACAGTATACTAACTCCGAGACGAACTTCCTTGTCTTACCCTTTAATGTCTTGCGCCAGGCAGGGAAACAACAAGTAAGATCTTGTAACGTCTTTTGGTATCGAATCCCCGACCTTCCGCTTCCGGGTGGGTTTCACTCTACCACTAAACCACGCGGGCGGTCAACACATTGGAGAACACACCTGGTAGTAGCATGTGTTTATCACCCTAGCCCAAGACGGGTTAACATATACAATGTACTTTGGTACATACGTGATTCTCTTTTCGTCTTGAGAGGAACATAAAATGACTCTGTTGAGAAATTTCTATATAATGTTCCGCCTGAATTTCTCTTCCTGGTACTATATATGGCGGTCGTCGTGTGCATGATCAGACTGTGACACGTAGCCATTCACTCTGTCAGTGAGCTGATATATCATGAAGAGGGTTTTGCAAAACGGATGACAGGAGTACAGTACGTAGTGTGATTAATCCAGCTTTACAGTAAGCTTTTGAAATGTCCCCATGTGTTGTGAGATTCTTTACAGTCCTGATACTGCATAGCGTGTCATCTGAACTCCCCAAAAATGGGTAAGTTCATCTATTTGTTTTTATGTCTACCAGTAATAAACCTTTGAATCATGTCCGTTGCATTGTACGGATTATACTTCATTTCTATACATGTAGATGCTTATAAATATAATAATATTGCTCTAAATATAGTCTTGGATACAAGCTAAAGCGTAACATGTACGGTACAAGACAACATAAGACATGAAATGTTCTAAGGGATAATGGACACGGGTGTCCAGTCGCCTGAGGCGTCCGAAATAAGCTGTGTACAGTTGCCTCCATTACGTTGCCTGTGTCGAGGTTTTGAATCCAACATCCGCGCTTCTTTTGCGTCTATGTTTGCGTGTGGGTTGGTCCAGAGTGATAAATGTCTAAGATATGTATCATGTTGGGCTGTCTTCACACACCAATTTGAAATATGTTCAAGCAGATTTAAACAAATTCATGATCACTCATTGAACACTGTGAGAATAGTGTGGCATGTATGATGATTCTGTTACAAGATTACTATCTGTTACATTGACTGGTGCTTTCTTCCTTCAGATCTTCAATGACAAATGTGGAGGTTTGGGTTTAATACAATTGTAACCATGTTTAACGCGTCCGTGTGAATGGGGTCAAGGCACAAAGCACAAAGTGGTTGAACTGGATTATTTGCGTTCAATCCATGTATGACTTTATCATTCGACAATTTGTATACTAGCATTATATGAGGGACACCGTTGATTTACGTGATACTTTTTCTGTCAACAAGGTTAACATTATCTGAAATATGTCTGCTGGGATGCGTACCCTGATCTCTTATCGTTATTTAGGAATCATTCAACTGCAACATGTATGCAGCACAATCGTATGGAGTACAATTGACAATTATAAACTCAACGGATATATGTCTGTCATATATGCAATTCATTCTCCTTTTACTTCAACCCGACGTTAAACCCCATTTCAACCTCAGAACCTTTAGTAAAAATTGATATTGAAGATAAACATGCGTACATCAGGTTAAGTGTATAGTTGTTGTACCGACATTATTTCTCCCTTTTCACATTCAGGGTGAACGTCAGAGAAGTGCTGACCTACAGAAAGGAGCGTCGTTTTTTTCCCGTATATGGTCATTGGACGGAAAAACGACGTTATTTGGACGCTTTCAAACCATCGTTTTTCCATCCAAATAACGTCGTTATTTGACATCGGAATTTACTGGGAAAAATCGATATCATCAAACTCCTCACTTTCTTGATTGACATTGTCAATCAAGCAACAGCGTCTACCGGTATTCCTACTTCTCAGATTTCATTGGTCAGTTCTCGCGTGCTAGATTACACTCCCGAGTTTGACGCTGTACCCGAAGCGCTTAGCAGAAGTACTGAAATCAATCGTTCTGCGCATGCGGATTGCTTGATGCCTTGTCCAAATTGGATGCGCGATTTCGCGTATTGTTTCCACTATGTCACCACTATTTGACAATGATTCATAAACACAGTCTCGTGATAAGTTCGGAATCGTACAATGTCGCTTTAATTTATGGCACGTACTTGATGGGCACGCATTTCCCATTAACTAATACAATGATAACGGTAATAATTTTAGTCAAAATAATTAGGAAAGCGCAAGGCTCAGGAACGTCTGAGTATAGGAAAAGGATTTATACTTTCGAAAGTTATATAATCGTCAAATACGCCAACGAATATCAACCGTCTTTTAAAACTTATTTTTGTAGAAGGTGATCGTGGTGTATATTGCCAGATATTATATGCATATACATTTTTTCCGATATTGCTTATTTTAATGTTTATTAATAGTTTTAAGGTTCCACTTTCTCATTTGTACATGACACTTAAGCAGTGTCCTGTTACTGTAAACAGATTAGTTTCAAATTCCAAACTGGTGATGTCTATTCAGACTAATGCTTAGTAGAAACAAGTAACTCCATTTAAATTGAAGAGGAGCCCCAGTTTTATGGGAGATTCCGAGATGAACCTATTCTATGGATATCTAAGCTGCCACCCAAACCGATCCAAACGGGACCCGAAAGCTTAGTGTATGCTATATAGTCACATGGAAGTGCACCAGAATTATACATTGTATTCTTAAAAGGAGAGTTGTTGAATTTAATTATCAAATGTTGCCTATGCACTAATCTGGACGTACTCCTCATTGTTCTATTTATGTCATCCTATATATACTAGTTTATCAGATATACATTAACGCATGTTGCCGTTCTAAAGTCATACTCTCATATTCCCTTATATTGTTCATAATATCAAAGTTTAATCAACAATATCAAGAGCAGCAATTTAAACTACTGAAACACCCAAACACAAGGTTGTTATTTAGGCGCTAGTGCATCGTAAAAACTGTATCGTGACGTCTTCGGGATTACAATTTCTTGCAACATTTATACTACGAGATAGTAAGCCTAACGCTTACTCACCGGTGGAACGCAGACAATATCGCTTATACAGATATCACGTATTTGAATGTTAATACTAAAGAAAAACACACATTATTTTTGCAGTGACGATATAACACTTATACACGTTTATTGGTGACTTTCATCAGTTTTCCTATTCATTTTAATACCTTTGTTTTCACATATACAAGTGGCAATACCCGATCCGACAAGCCTGTCATACATACTTATGGGGCAGTTTTCAATCTTGTACTGACTTACTCTGATGTTCCTGAGCGAAGCTTATTGGCTTGGGTGTTATACCCCGTTTTTTTCTGGTAATCCTGTTATTACTTCAATTTTATCTAATAACACCCTGTTCTCTGGATCACGGCTCCGTGACTATCCATAACAATTAAGGTGAACATTCAGATGAAGTACATGAATGAGTTTGTTTTGACGCCACAGCCAGTCAAAGAGCAATGCTGTGCGGTTTGATTACACACTTCTACCAGGGCGAACATCGAGAATCTTTATTTTCTGCCTCAAGAGAATCATAGTTCATATGCTAATCAATCTACGAAAACCATCCCGCTCAAGATGACCTTACTTGTTGTTAAGTCCATCATCTATCCCCCCACTCTCACCCCCCACCTTGGTGAACAAGTGAAATCGTATGATATTTGGCTATTTTAGGTCGCTATGTCTTTTGGGATTACCCAATAAAGTCAATTCATGGTAACACGGTTGTGAGTGAGTGAGTGAGTATGGTTTTACGCCGCTTTTGGCGATATTCCAGCAATATCACGGCAATATCACACCAGAAATGGGCTTCACACATTGTACCCATGTCGGGAATCGAACCCGGGTCTTCGGCGTGATGAGCGAACGCTTTAACCACGAGGCTACCCGACCGCCCCTACACGGTTGTGAAGAAGCTTACAACTTTATAACACTTATTTATCTCCATATCCAACAGAGCTACTCGTACTCACATAAAGTTGTAGTTATTATGTCACTGTTTTATTTCTTGAAAAATATATTACGTGTTCATCAATAAACATTCAATTTCCGATACAAGTAAATGAATAAGTGTGTTTTATGCCACAATCAGTCAAAGATTAAAGTTGTACGGTTTGATGACATACAATCTACCAGGAACCACATCATGTTCACCCGATCCCCATTTAAGTCTCCTCTGTGTGGATATTCCTGCCGAAAAGGCCCCATGTACCTGGGAATTTCATTAATACATTCATGAGCGGCATTCTCTACCTTGAGAATATCATATCATAGTTAACATGTATATCCAACTCGAACTACCATCCCGCTCAAGATGAATGTTTTATGTAATATATCCAACAGACCCACATTTACACACACACACACAAACACAAACACACACACACACACGTGCATGCACATCGCTATAAAAGTGCAATAATCGTGGACGCGACGTTAAACCCCATTTCACCTCGCCTCACTGTGCAATTTGTAATTGCGACCACCATGTTCGAATCGTCTCAGTGATCGAAAAATTGGGAAGTAATTGTAACGTGTGTAAACTGCCGGACAAAAGTAAGTATACACCCATGTTTGATGGTGGTTAAAAATGAAACAAACAAGAAATGGAGATATATTTGTTTCGGGTATCTTAGCCGATACAACATGCATCATATCAATTAGTGTCTCACAACAGGTGACGTGCACATGACGTCTTAAGGAGCACGGGGGTCGCAAATTCACAGTACACAGGAGTGATATTAGAATGGAAGGCATTTTCTTTTGCCCGGGTGTGTATATATATCCTGGGAATATAATTTCAAACAGTTTGAGAATTGGTGTCGTTCTTTTTTGTTTTTACTGTTCTAATATATTTGATACTGTACAGCAGTAATGAATAGTTTCCTAGACAGAAAGCATGATTTATGAAACGGTTTCTGGTAGTTCGTAACAATCTACCTCGTGTCTGCAATCCGACTGACTATCCCCTCTCCCTGGTAAGTTACATCATGTCAAGAGATCTTTGTGTGTCAAGGACGTGAGAAAATCAGCTGATGCCCGATGCTGAAAAACCGTGTTCACAGCCGACCGACTTGGTATTTTTCTGCACTGACAGAAACTGGATATACTGACACACAGCTATTATGGATATTTAAATACCCCCTGATCAAATAGGCGCCCTTCGTTAATCTCTGTGTGGAGTACCGTATATACCTCTGATAACGATACAGGTGGCGATGCTGATGGTGATGATGATAATGATGGTGACGACGATGATGATGGTGATGGTGATAGTGATGATATGCTAATATCCTTGCATTTTACAGTGGTGATAAACATCATCTGTGATTGCAAACTTTAACATTTGAAAAATGAAAACAAATATGGTTGATCATATGATCAAGGCCGCTGGCGTTGCCTAGTGGTAAAGGCGTTCGCTCCTAGTGCCGATAGTCCATTATCGGTTTTCTGCATATCATAGGCACAATGTGGGAATCCTGCGCCTTGATATTGCCGGAATTTTGCTAAGGCGGCGTAAAATCCGACTCACTCACAAACTCTCATAAATCACTGTGCCATTGCTAACCAGGTTTCTGCAGATGGCACCGGAGTATGTCAAGATTCAACTCTCGGTTGGTCTTCTTCCATTATATCTCACTATGTGGTGCTACTGGCCTCACTAGGTCGTTCATTCATCCACAGGGCTGTGTACACGAATGGCGGCACTTTCTTAACGCGGTTGTCAAGTAGGGATTTATGCCACGGGAAGTTGACCTCAACCGATTCCAGCAGCCCTGCTTTTATCTGATCCATTGAACTAAGTTTGTGGCTCTGTGACAACACGTACAAAAGAAAGTCTTTGTGCAGGAGGAATACGGCCCTCCCTCAGTCCAGAATCATGAGTTATACTTTGCCTAGCACAATAAGTTGTGAATACGTAGCCTTGCTGTGGCCAAACATTTTGTAACAACTTGGAAAACTTTGATATGTAAACAGCACATATAATTCAGTTTTATTTCATCTTAATATATCAGTTGAATCCCACTTGACCTTTGAAGATCCGGTTAGAATAGGTCTTCAGCAACCCATGCTTGCCGTTATAGGTGACTATGCTTGTCGTAAGAGGCGTCTGAAGGGATCGGGTGGTCAGGCTCGCTGACCTGGTTGATGCATGTCATTGTGTCTCAATTGCGTGGATCGATGCTCGTGATATCAATCACTGGATTGTCCTGTCCAGACTCGATTATTTACAGACAACCGTCATATAGCTGGAATATTGCGGCGTGTGGCGTAAAACAAAGAACAACAAAAACAGAAAAAACGGGTCCTACTTATTTTGTGGATACCATAACAATAAAGCAAACCAATAAATCGTTAACTAAATTAAATATAGTCGATAGTCATAATTCCCTCTGTTGGCCCCACGTGAAATGTTCTTCATGAATACTGTAAATTATGAAATTAACGCAATAATAAGTCAGCACATTAATGCGAGTATAGAACCCTGGCCTAAAATGCGTCATGACATTTATGAGAGTAGCCTTGCAAAAATCATTGTAGACTCACAATTTAATAATGTAGTATTGGCTGATAGACGTTCGACCGAATAATATCATTTGATAATTTCAACTGTTCATCTAATTTCCATTAATGTATGTTACATAGATAATATGTTCATGGGTTTCTTCACTGAATGTATAGTGTGGAGGACTACTTCAGTATTATTATGATATTATTGTCTTATTATTCCTTCAGATTATCATAAAGAGTTATTATGTTTTCATATTAAACATAGAGAAAGAGGTATGGATATTGTGGAGATTATTTTTAGCATCGACATTGTTAATATAATTCTTAAAGATATTTTATGTTTTGCTTATTGTCTAATGCCGCACTTAGCAACTTAAGGATATTACAACATACATACATTTAGGTTCAGTTGTATAATTAAATTTGTTTTGTTTTGCAAATGTTACAGAGACCTGATAAAGTGATATAAATATGTATAGTCACTATTCTTAAAAGTAAGCATATGTTAGACAACAAAAGTTCCCGTGACACCAATATTTCAGTGTATTTTTCAAACAAGTAAAGTTTGGTTTTCAATATTGTAGTACATGTATGGAATCAAATCACAAAAACGCAACTGTTACAGAAAAGTATGCATTCTATACAAAAGTTGACTTTTATCCAAGCCAAATGCATTTCACTATCCAAGAATGGGTATAAAAACATGTACGTTAACGGGATTCCATATGCATTGTTTAGCATCGTACTGACAACAACCACTCAGAAAAAAATACGCAATTATTCAACATTACGAAATGCCACGCCTGTCCGAAAATGAGCGTCTGCGTGCCATTGGTATGCTTGAAGCAGGATCGAGTCAACGTGATGTTGCAAGACAATTTAACGTCCACAGAAACACCATTTGGTGTTTATGGCAACGTTCGCAACAGACGAATGCAGTCAGAGAAAATCCTCGGAGTGGCAAGCCATGCGTAACCAATAATCGACCAGACAACTCGATTCGATCAATCGATTCCAGCCAGCAACAGTGACTGCAAGAAGCATCCCTGGCCTTCGACGAATATCTTCACAAACCGTACGTCGCCGCCTCAGATGTGCAGGGATTGTCGCCAGAAGACCAACCAGACGTCCCATTTTGACAGGAAACCACCGTCAAGCACGTCTACAGTGGTGCAGACAGTGTCTACGCTGGACGGCCATGCACTGGGGACAAATTCTATTCACTGACGAGTTTCGTTTTCACCTCAGGCACAGCGATTGACGGATTCGAGTGTACCGACGTCAATCATTGTGTCATGAAATAAGATCGGTTCTGGGGCGGCAGCGTTATGGTGTGGGGTGGGATTACAGCAAGACAGACGACCCGTTTGATAGTGGTAGAGGGAAATCTCAATGGACAGCGCTACCGCGACGAGATTATCGGCCCTGTTGTTCTAACTTTTTTGCGTCGTCATGGCCCAGGAATTACCTTTCAACATGACAACTCATATTTCTCGACTTGTTCAGGATTCTCTTCAACTAAAAAACGTGAATGTCATCCCCTGGCCGGCTCGCTCCCCTGATCTCTCACCAATCGAGCACATGTGGGGTGGAGATGGATCTGCGCCTTCGACGTCAACCACGTGTACCACAGACACTCCAGGAACTTCGAAAATGCTCCAGCAGATATGGACAAATATCCCACAGGACTTTGTGCGACGCCTGGTCCATTCCATGAATCGCAGCCAGAGGTGGACACACACGCTATTGGTTTGTTAATTTACATTTTGGCATGTTCATGTTTGTTAATGAAATCACGCATTTTTTAAGTCAGTATGGCAAATTAAACCATTTGTCTTTTATCTGTTGCAAACCGACATTGTTTCAGATTTGGTAAAGACATAACTTTGCATTAAATCTTATTCTGTGTCACAGGAACTTTTGTTGTTCGGTATATATCATGACACTATTCTTTGTCGATATCAACGATATTTATGTATGCTATTGCTACATGATTGGTTATGACACGGATACGTCATGCTAAAGCAATGCGAAATTGACATTTGATGATATAAGACAGCTACGCGATAAATCGCAAAGAACAAAAAAGAAGGTAGCGACATTTATTTTACGATAAAACATTGTTCGATCATGACGTCATTTATGGAGATTCGAACATGCAGTCGCAACTTGAGGACGTCATAAATTTGACGTTGTTTTGTGAGAAGGAAGTATCTTGTGAGTTGTTCCCAATAGATGTAGCTGGAGAAGGTAGATAAATACAATGCCCGAACAATCGGACCCGAAAGTGACCCGAAAATGACAATCGGTATTGAGAGAAAAGGTACAGATAATCGACGAGAAAATTGTGAGAATAAGACCAAATTCAAACCCTTCTGTTCATTAAATGGATTTATCTGGCATTGCCGCGGTCGGATTCTATTCAGGGAGTCATAATTGTTTAAGTACGGGTGAATACTTTTAAACCGTATACCTTTTCCTAATTTAACACCTTTAAATAGGCTGTACGTAATGTTGATATCACATATAAGAAATATACGAGTCGTGGTCGTTGTTTATCGTGCAATAAACAACACCCACTCGCGGTTTGTTTCTTAATTACATGACCATATACACTGACATTATATCTCATGTTTATCAGTTGACAAAAACGACATAAGCCGTTCCATCATCATAAGAAACCTTTGCCAAAAGTAGCTCCAACTGCACGATTCCGACAACACCAGGAGCATGTGTCATTATTCACCATAAAAAAATGATGACACTGGGTGCTCGCAAAAAGGCGAACTCATCTCGATCCACTTGTGGCACCCGCCATAAACACATGCAAAGGCAAGCCAATTGTTCATCCGAAAAGGCACAAAAACACACGGTACAAGTCAAAATAGAGAATTGCGTCAGACATCATTTTGGTAATTGATACGTCAAACCTGGAAATGCCGTCTCCACGTCAAACACAAAGCCCAAGCCAGGACCCGAATCCTATAAACCCGCCCAATCAACCCCCTGAGCACGAAGCTTGCCGAAATCCAAAGTTATTTTAATTACATACATTATCCCCTAACCTTAAGTAATCTATACTAGTTAGTTCTGAAGTAAATCGTGTTTAGCCGCATTAATCGCCTTATAACATTTATTGCCGATGAACAGAATATGCACACTTTCTGACAGTAATGTGTGATAAATCACGCACCAAACCTATACTCTCGATATACATGGTGCTGTTACTTAAAACACTATTGGGCTAACAAGATACGTATATTAAAGTGCCATGCTTTCCTGATGTGCTATCATTCTAATTTGAAATAATGACATTAATAGTTACCACTCATCCTTAAATATCTTTCAAGGTCGGGTTTATCACAAACATATTTGAATACAACAGCGATACTTACTTATCCTTATACTTAAATGCATTAGGTTTGTCTGTCATACAGACCCCGAAACAAATAGGGACAATACAGCCCAAAGATTTGCAAAATGAAGAAAGTCTCTTGGCTCCTTTTTATTATATTTTATAACTATTGTTTAACAACTGGGTTTTTTCTGTCAAATATGTTCATTTCAGAGATTAGATGTTATCCTAGCATCAGGTCTGTGGTACGTTCACTGCATCAGCGTTGACATAAAAACGATATTTACATACATAAATACATGCAGAGGACATGCTAGCATTTACCTTTTAAGGAAGACGACTTGCTTTATACATAATATGTGGACATATATGTATGGACATTTGCATGAATATAGTAATACCTACTTATAGATAGTGATCGTAGATGATTGTAGAACGTGCATGACGAAAATGGAATGATTATGTGAGTAATCGGGTAAATACCAGCCAACATTTTCGGGTAAATTCAGCCATATTGCGTGATTGGTTTCCAACATACAAGACGGACCATGAAATTATGACTTGAATTTGTATCCAAGGTACTTTTCGCCCCTTAATTACAGGTGTTAATTGGTGTTAATTAACCGGAGGGTAACAGTCGTTACCTCCTCACCTGTACTACGGTAATCCCCTCGTTCTTGGTGCTGACAGACTGGGATGTTACGAGAGGTAC
Organism: Haliotis rufescens; assembly: GCF_023055435.1. Classification (NCBI taxonomy): domain Eukaryota; kingdom Metazoa; phylum Mollusca; class Gastropoda; order Lepetellida; family Haliotidae; genus Haliotis; species Haliotis rufescens. The sequence goes on from NW_025964361.1 coordinate 14,710,995, forward strand.
AAGGTCAGTACCCGAGGGCCTTGGATGAATTACCGTAGTTCTCCCAATGAGCACAAAGAGTTTCTTTCGTTGATGACTGTTTATTCAATCACTAATGATTGATCAACAACTTCTGGTCACGATGGTTTAAGGACTTTAGCCGCAAAGCTTCAGTCCTGGCCGAAATACTGGAGGTGTAAACTGGTGTTTTTCAGAGTAAGGTCGAGATCGTGGTGCTCAATTGGGATCCTCCAGTCTCCCCGAACCTTGGGTCTCCCCGTCCTTTTTACCCCCAGCTTACGTCAAGGTTTTACCCATTTTTTCCTATTTCATTGGTCAAACACCTTTCCCCCCTTACCTTAGGTCGTTCTTCCCCACTCTTCTCTAATAACCAGGACCTTATTCGGACTTGCTATCATGTAACTTCTTACCCCTTGGAATTCGGACTATTTTCCCCCCCTCAGACCATATATGTCCAAAGTCCCTGACGTTCCCGTACCTCCCAACTCTATTTTTCCTTTTTATCTATTTCTCATCTGTTAATTATATTTCGTTCATGTATAACCCTCGACCTACTGCCCTCGTCCCTGGATCCTCGTGGCCCGGCATGCTCCCGTAGTCTTCAAGTAACCAGAGCTGCCTGTTTTATACATTTACCTATTCCCGACTTACCGACCCCAACTCTCCCTCTTGATCTTTTATAGAATCAGAATGTATCTTAATGCTTATTAATTACTTTAATTACTTGTTAATTATCTAAATGTATATTACACTTTTATGCCTATAATAATGCCTATAATACGACCCCCGTTTTGGCGAAGAGTGTGTCCTCACACTCTAAAGACGTGGAGATCCAGGTTGGCTCCCTTTTTGAATTTGAAATACGTTGGGGATACCATCGTGACCATAAATTGGTTGACCATATACAGTTTTACAACAATAACAAAACTTCAATCAATGTGCAACATTATTATACAATAACAAGTTCAATATCTAACAACAAATTTTTCCATAGCATTCATGCTAATACTAGGACTAATTCTAATTCAATTCTAATACAAATCTATTTTCAAAGGTACTAACAATACTTTTACTATGACATTCGTAAGTAACTACATTGCCGTATATATATTGGCTTAAGGTCTTGATGGCCACCCTGTAGACACGTGGGCCTCCCCTGAACGAGTACTTTTAGTCCCAATTTAGACTTATCTTACTTATTATTAATATTTGCTTCCCTGATGCAACCGAACTGGTACTTAGTAAGTTTTCGGTTGTTTTTAGAATTCCGCTTCCCAGTCCCTGTTGTACGTGTGTCTCGTGACGGGTTCACCGTCCCCGCCATTCCACAGGAACTCATCCCAAAAGGTCGAGCTTTGGGGAGGGTAAAATAGGCGTATTTGTGCCTCCCTTGTTGCCGCAAAGTTCTTTCGTAGAGGTAATACGATACGCCTTGCCACGTCCGTTACCTCCCTCGAGAGTTCCATTGGGGGGGAGGCCCCGCCCAAATACAACCGGACCGGTTGCCGTGGTCGTACTCGTACCGACGTTGGCCTAAAATAATTTATAAACGTTCTCACATCAAATCTATTCAGTGGGTGCTGGGGTGGATCCATGGCTGGATTGTGCGTCAGCAACGGGGGAATTGCGTCCGACACCTCTCCGCAATTTAGTCCGAATGGTACCCGACAAACCGCGCACTGGTCTAAATTAAAATTGAGGTTTAACTCCGGGGGATAACAGTTCTCCCACATCCCTCCGTGCGTCAACGCTTCGGTCACGTGAACCGGAGGGGGAAGGTATAAATCTATAAATCGGCGAGGGTCTTGCGCCCCCTTGTCAGGTGTTACTGTCCGGTAGGATATACCAGACAGTTTCAAGAGCGCGACAGCACATTCCGCATGCTGCACCCGACGACACCATTTACAAAATGTTATCGGTGGGAAGTTAGTCCCCTCATCCGTCAATGGGAATGTTTCATCCATACACAGGGCACAATTTTGGAACACGAGCGGCAATACGAATTTTGTTCCCCGGCATGGGAACCTGGCCCTTGCGAATCTTAAACTTCCCGCCGTATCTGGTGTAATCGGTCTGGACAGTGTATACCCAATCACGGATCTGGGAATGTCCAGCAGCTGCCAGAACAATTCCGCATAAGCTTGCACGTCGGCCCCCATGTCCGTCTGAAGCTGCGTCAGCTGGAAAAGGATTCCCACGTCTAACGTGCGGATTGCTGTCTTGACCCCTAGGTCTACCAGGACTGGTAAATCGTAGTATACGCCGTACATTAAAAGTACGGCCGCCCCTATATCCGTTGTGGAAGACATGTCCTTCGGGGGAGTCTGGGATGCCGCTAGGGTAAGGGCCCGTCCTATGCGTTCGGCCAAATCAGGGGGGGCTGGGTACAAACAATATCGGGGGACTTAACGTAAAGCGCAGGCGTTTATAGGTTTTAAACTTCCCATTAGCGAGATGGGTGGTGCCCCATTGCACACCCAAATTAAAAACGTACCCCGCTATGCATTTAAACACGAGGGAGAGATGGCATAGTTTTCGCCATACTTTCCCTGGGATTAGAACAGGGGAGGTGATGTTCCCAAATTCCTCGTCAAAGGGAGTCACCACGTGTTCAACCCGGTGGTCCTCCATCACGTTATAAAATGACTAAGTACAGATAAATACAAATAGATATACACAAGAGAATAATAGAATGAAAACGTAGATATATTATTTTCCTTCGTGAGATGATTGCTGCTGGCTTATATGTCAATTTTCAATATTGTATGGATTGCAGTTCGGGAGTAACACTCCTGTTGAACTGTATGTCAAACTTAATATTCCTTGGCTGGAGATAATCGCAACTGACTTATCTGTTGATATGTACGATCGTGTGGATTGCAGTTCGGGAGTAACACTCCTATTGAACTGTATGTCGAACTTAATATTCCTTGGCTGGGAATAATCGCAACAGACTTATCTGTTGATATGTACGATCGTGTGGATTGCAGTTCGGGAGTAACACTCCTGTTGAATTGTATGTCAAACTTAATATTCCTTGGCTGGAGATAATCGCAGCTGACTTATCTGTTGATATGTACGATCGTGTGGATTGCAGTTCGGGAGTAACACTCCTATTGAACTGTATGTCGAACTTAATATTCCTTGGCTGGGAATAATCGCAACAGACTTATCTGTTGATATGTACGATCGTGTGGATTGCAGTTCGGGAGTAACACTCCTATTGAACTGTATGTCGAACTTAATATTCCTTGGCTGGAAATAATCGCAACTGACTTATCTGTTGATATGTACGATCGTGTGGATTGCAGTTCGGGAGTAACACTCCTATTGAACTGTATGTCGAACTTAATATTCCTTGGCTGGGAATAATCGCAACTGACTTATCTGTTGATATGTACGATCGTGTGGATTGCAGTTCGGGAGTAACACTCCTATTGAACTGTATGTCAAACTTAATATTCCTTGGCTGGGAATAATCGCAACAGACTTATCTGTTGATATGTACGATCGTGTGGATTGCAGTTCGGGAGTAACACTCCTATTGAACTGTATGTCAAACTTAATATTCCTTGGCTGGGAATAATCGCAACTGACTTATCTGTTGATATGTAAGATCGTACGGATTGCAGTTCGGGAGTAACACTCCTATTGAACGGTATGTCGAACTTAATATTCCTTGGCTGGAAATAATCGCAACTGACTTATCTGTTGATATGTACGATCGTGTGGATTGCAGTTCGGGAGTAACACTCCTATTGAACGGTATGTCGAACTTAATATTCCTTGGCTGGAAATAATCGCAACTGACTTATCTGTTGATATGTACGATCGTGTGGATTGCAGTTCGGGAGTAACACTCCTATTGAACTGTATAGTAGTGACTATAATGCCATACCTAATTGTACCGTAAGAAACACCGATCCCACGTTATAGATACTGGTTATTGGAGACTCACTCACGTCAAGCATGGAGTGACCCCTCATTGTATGCGTTATACGTGTCCATATGTACGTGTGGTGGTGTGTTTGTTGTGTGTCCCTAGGAGTGTGTAATAGAAGTTGTCCTATATGATTAGACTGTGCGGTTGTGTGGTTGGTCAGTACCTCCCGGCTTGTGAGAGAACAGTGATTTGGTGTATGGCAATTCCTATCGTATGAGGCCTTGGAAGACAAGACATTTAAACGTTTAATGCTGGATATAGTCCTCCCCCCGACCTGTTTTTATAGGGGGTGGCTGTTGGCGGGTGACTGTCAGAAGAATTTGAGGGTCCGATAGTAACGGGATAAGTCGTTCTAAATTGTACCAAGTACATAAACAGTAAGTATCTACCTTGGAGGACGTAATACAGCCGTGCAGCCACGTGGCGGGGAACCGTCACTACTACTGGGAGAGGAATTTGGGTATCGGTGAGTGTGTTACTCAGGGACACATTGCTCATGGGCCATTTGATGCGGATCTCTGAAGTGAGACAGTGATGTTTGATCTGGATATTTTCTGGTATATAGTGTGGTTGGGAAAGGGCCAGGACCATAGGTGGGGCGTCTACCTTTAAAAGATTGATCCTAATGTTATCATGTGGCGCTGAGAAACTCAGGCAGAGTGTGGAGGTGGGATTGGTTTGTACCCGGTAGAAATAGATTGCGAGGGAGATGAGCAGTATTATTACGAACAGTAGTATCAGCATTTCTAGATTCCATAGTGGTTTGAATATGGCCGCCACTGACAGTCCGGGTGTAGCGGTTGTCATTGCTGTGGTCGTTGGGGGCGTCCATACCAAGGGATTCTGAGGTATTGATATTCCCGCCGCCGTGGCTAACGCCGCCCTTAAGGTCAGTTGTGCCTGTATCGCCGCTATGCGGCGGTTCGTAAGGACTACTAAGGCGAATAGGACCGCAATACAGGCCCACATCGCGTAAGTGGAATAGGCTACTACGCCGAACCAATCGGTGTCCCCGTCAGTACTCGTCAGTGCATCCAGGTACAAAGGATCGGCCGGGTTAGTGTATATAATTTCGTTGGCCTTGGCTTTGGCGACGGCATGTTTTAAGTTAATACTGAGTTTTGTGTCAGTTTTCATAAGATTAGTAAACGAAGCGTTTGACAATCGAAATGGTGCCGTTTTGTAAGCAACTGGTTCTTTTGCAACTAAGGACGGTAGTCTCTTCAGGATGTCTTGTGTCGAAAAGTAATGACGGAGCAGGGCCACGTTTAACGTGTAATTCACAGCGGATGTGTCTTCTGGTTGTCTGCAACCAGTAAGGCGTGGGGGAAGCATCTTCCCTACTGCTTGGATAGAGCAATAACAGTAGATAGGCGCCAGGCAATAATTACATCCCTGCTGAATTTTTGTTACGTTCGCGCATGTGTAAATTATTTTGGGTATTTTAATGAGGAGTAATTGTCCTGTACCCAATTCATATAATTGTGACTCCGCTCCATCGGGTACTAAGTGGAAGTTGCACAATTCATGTACCAGATCGATATCATTCTGGACGAGTGCAAGCGTACATGTAGGATTTACGAAGCTCCTTTCCGCTGGTAGACTACTACATTGTGTGGATGTTGTGTCTATACACGATTCGTACTCCTCCCTCGTAAACTCTACAAATCGTTTATCTCTTTGTGACACCGCGATGAATCTAGCAAGATTTTTGACTACGGTAGTATCGTTCGAGTCTTCATGTAGTGGAACTGGGATAGCTGTGGTCTGATAAAGGGTAGTGGCTTCCTTAAACGGGGTGATGGGGACTAATAGGGACAGGAAAAGAATATCCCCTTTCCGGGTGACTTTTACATGTGCTTGGGTGTAATATTGACGCGGGTCCTTATGAACGAGGTCAAAGTCGGGATAATGTAAGGCTAACTGAAGTCGAATTCTATTTATTACTACTCTGAGCGTAGATAATGGAATCAAGTCTTGTGGTAGTTGACCTTGTAGGAGTTTTGATGCACTGGTCAGGAGGTCCCGTGCGTGTGCGTTCAGTTCATTGGTAAGGTGCAGCTGTTGTGTGGTTAATGTGAGTAGGGTGGCAAATAATTGTTTGTACCAGTCATTCTCTCGGAGGCTACGTTGTGATGCCAGGACTATTTGGTTGTGATTAAGCGTTACAATTCTCACTAGGTTATCCAGGCGGGAGTTAGTTTTAGTCATGTATGATGCCATGGCGTGCCCCGTGAGGTTAAAGGCTATGTCTCGTAAGTGAACTTCATTTGCTAACAGTCTGACATGATCTGCAATAATCTCTAAATCCCTCTCTGTGGCGACCCCCGCGAGGCCCTTAGCTATTGTACCCAAAAATGGTAATAAGCTGCGTTGTTGGCGCGATTGGCTTCGAGGTTCTTTACTTTCTGGTATGAAATGTTTGATGGTGTCGAGGGTATCCTGTATGTGTTGGGTTGCAGCGTTGTGTATGTCCCGAGTGTAATTCAAGAGTGGTTCCGTTACGTCCTTTGTCTGTAAGCATCGGGCTGGAGTACCCTTAAATGCAGCGACACATCGCGGGAACTTGAATGTGAGATCTGTAGGAAGTGTCTTCGGCAGTGTCAGTGCAAATGTGTGTACCCAAGTTTGGTCGTATGTTTTAAGTCTCCCCAAATTTTTAAACAGGACCCCAAAATGTAATCTCTGGAGATCATTTTCCAGACTAAGTGTCCCTTGTGTACTCCAAACCAGGCTTAGGATGGTGGTCGTCAACAGCCAGAGCAACATCTCGCCTGGGAACAGATAAAGATGACCTTAGTGATAGTATTTGGGGCCCTATTGTGGAATGCAATAACTTCATATCATACACTCTTTTGTTCCCAATGTCCTAATGGACAAGGTATTGTGTGTAAGGTGAAGTTCTTGTCAGTGCATTGCCCGTGTACCCTGGACGTGATTGTGTCGGTGTAAGTGGCTGAATTACTTTACTAAGTCTCATGGTAGCAGGCACTTCCTATTATTTGATACCAGTTTCCCACATGTCACCCACCTCCATTGCGCACTGGTGGTAGGCGACATGTACTTAATCCTGACCCCCTGATATCTATCCTATGATACGCTACATCACTGACTCCACCTAAATAATTATAACCCTGTTGACATTATATCGTCGACAAGAACCAAACTCGTCGGCATTACTTCCTCGACAAGAAACCATCCCATCGGTATTACTTCCTCGACAAGAAACCATCTCGTCGGTATTTCATCCTTGACAAGAAACCCATCTCGTCGGCAGTACGTCCGTGGCAATAAACCATCTCGTCTGCATTACATCCTTGGCAATAAACCAGAACCCATCTCGTCGGTATTACATCCTCGACAAGAAACCCATCTCGTCGGCAGTACGTCCGTGGCAATAAACCATCTCGTCTGCATTACATCCTTGGCAATAAACCAGAAACCATCTCGTCGGTATTACATCCTCGACAAGAAACCATCTCGTCGGCAGTACGTCAGTGGCAATAAACCATCCCGTCTGCATTGCATCCTTGGCAATAAACCAGAAACCATCTCGTCGGTATTACATCCTCGACAAGAAACCATCTCGTCGGCATTATATCCTCGACAAGAAACCATCTCGTCGGCATTATATCCTCGACAAGAAACCAGAACCATCTCGTCGGCATTACATCCTCGACAAGAAACCATCTCGTCGGCATTTCATCCTCGACAAGAACCCATCTCGTCGGTATTTCTTCTTGGTAGTCATTTTCAGCTTATGTTAAGTTCTAAGTGTACCCGCTACCATGCTATGTCTGTGTTTCAATTCCCTTCAATGTTTTTTCCTTGTCTTGATGTGTTTGTGTCGTGGTGTCTCAGGTGTCTTCTAAACTCTTTTATTTAAGCTGTCCCTATAGTGTATGAGTCTTTGTTGGATACTGAGTTCGGGGTTGTTGGTTGTGTTGTTGTCTGACGTGTTTTCATATTCCATGTGCGGCCAGCGTGGAAGTTCTCTGTCAACATGTCAGGGAGTATTGTGTGAGGAACCCAACGGCTCCGAGTCTCCCCCGCGTACTTAACTTTGTAGTGTCGGACCCTTCCCATTCGTTTGGATTGGAGTATTTTCTCCACGACCGGCTCATCCTTGGATAGGTCGTGGCATGGGGGTGCTCCAGTTGTTTGGGTAGTTTCTTGGATTTTCCGTTGTAGGATGGACAGTGGTACATCGTCTTCTGGATCCCATTCCTCCTCATCAGAGTCGGTGTTGGTGGGATCAGGGTCCTGTGTGCCAATGTGATCTGGCAATACCACATCCGTCGGCCGGTTTTCAGGTCCAAGGTATGGTTTCAGTCGGTTTGCATGCACTGGAGCCCGTAGGGGTCTGTGTGTTCCACAACGACGTAGAAGGTAGTTTGGGGTTTCGTACGCGAATACAATGTAGAATGGTCCTGTGTATGCTCGTTGGAGCTTCCTTGACACATGGGGTAACAGGTTGCCTTTCTTGAGCCACACTTTTTGTCCTACGGTAAAGGTCGGCACTTGTGCTTTGAGATCATATCTTGCTTTGTAGGCTTCCTGTGCGGCCTTGACATTGGTCTGTGCGATATTCCGTGCCATTTCTAAATTGTCCAGCAATTGACGGAGGTCAGTCCTGATTTTGTATGGCAGGTCCGCGGGAATAGGTTGAAGGATGTTATCAATAGGAAGTCGTGGTTCCCTGCCATACACCATGAAGTATGGGGAATAACCCGTGGAGTTTATTGCCGGACTGAGCCGATATCCCGCCATAATGCTAGGGAGTAAGTGGGGCCATGCGTCTCTGGCATCTTCACAGTAGACCCTGATGGCTTGAGATATCACACTATTCATGCGTTCCACAGCTGCATTTGTTGCGGGATGGAATGGTGACGTCCTTAGCCGTTTGACTTCAAGGAGTTTGCACAGCTCCGAGAGGATTCGTGAAATAAACTCCCCCCCATTGTCTGTTAGCAATGCTCTTGGGGTAGAGTGCCTGGTGATGATGCCATCGTAAAAAGCTGTGGCTACTTCCTTGGCTTTCTTGGATCTGAGAGGAAAAGCTTCAGGCCAACGAGAGGCCGAGTCAACACAGACTAAGACATACTGGTACCCTTCGCTGGTGGTTGTAAATTTCCCAAGGAGGTCGATAGACCATCGGTCAAATACATCCACTATTTCCAGTGGTTTCAGTGGTGCCGGATGGTAGTGGAAGTCCCGTTTAGCTGTTTGACAAGGTACACACGTAGCGATCCACATTTTGACGAAGCTGTACATACCCTTCCAATAATACTTCAAGCGGATGGCTGCATAACAACGGTCTACCCCTGGGTGTGCTGCCAGAAGATGGTCATGGAAGGCCCGAACAATGTCTTGTCTGAGGGGCTTGGGTATGCAGATTTGGCGATAAGTCCGCATAGGTAGCTCCGTGCGATCCCTTGGCGTATAGAAATGTACCAGTAGGCCATCGTCGAGCTCATAATCCGCAGCTTCTAGGATGATTTTTCTGGCTGCCTTGTCTCCATCTGGCAGTGTCCCATCAGTTAGGTAGTTCATGACATCTCTGAAGATGGGGTCTGCATTTTGTAGCCCTTTAAGGTGATCAGGTGATATTCCTTCCAGGTACTTTAATTTTTCCATGTTCCCGGGAGCCTCCGTAGCTACCGCCTGGCTACACGTTGTGTCAGCCGCGTCTGGGGTGTTAATGATTGTATCAATTCCCAACAGCTCTTCTTGTTCGTCATCTTCCCGGCTAGGGTAGGGGCGTCGACTGAGTGCATCTGCATTCCCGTTCTTGGGGCCTGGCACATAGGTAATGTGTAAATCGTACTGCGACAGTAGTATGCTCCAACGACCCAGGCGTCCCGTCGCATCCTTGATTGTGTTTAAGTATTGGAGAGCTGCATGGTCTGTGATCACTGTGCAGCGGCTATCCGCCAAAAAGGGGTGGAAATGTTTGAGGCCCAGGACAATAGCAAGGCACTCCTTTTCTGTGATGGAATATTTCTTTTGAGTTGGAGACAGGCTCTTTCCTGCGAATGATATGGGGTGTTCCTTGCCGTCAGCATTCTTTTGTGATAACACGAAACCCACACACTGTTCTGATGCATCGCATGCCAGAATGAATGGTCTAGAGAAGTCCGGGTATGCTAATACCGGCGCAGAAGTCAGTGCTGTCTTCAAAGTTGTAAAAGCCTTTTCTGCGGCTGCAGTCCAAGTGTACGAGATGTCCTTGCGTAGTAAGAAGTGCAGAGGTTCGACAATGTTGGCGTACCCCTTGATGAATTTCCTATAATATCCTGCTAGTCCCAAAAAGGACCGGAGGGCTTTGGTGTTAGTAGGTTGTGGATAGTTCACCACACTGTTTACCTTGGCTGGATCCATTGCCACACCATCCTTAGATATGACATGACCCAAATAGTGGATGGTAGAAAGGGCAAAGTGACATTTGGTAGGTTTAAGTTTCAATTTCGCCATCCTGAGTTTGTTAAAAACTGCCTCCAAATGGTCTAAGTGCTCTTCGAATGTTTTGGAATAAATCAAAAGGTCGTCCAAATAACTTAGGACCGATTTCCATGACATCGAGGAGAACAAGGACGAGATAATAAATGAGAAGCAGCTTGGGGCGTTGACCAGCCCGAAGGGCATGACTTTGAACTGATATGCCCCCTCCCCTTGCACAATAAATGCGGTTTTCATTTTACTGTTCTCGGCCATCGGCACTTGGTGATATCCCGCCATCAAATCCAAGCTCGTGTAATAGCTGGCTTGGCTTGTCCCAAGAGACATCAACGATTGGTCAATATTCACTAATGGCCAATGCTCGACCGATGTGATTCGGTTAAGCCGGCGAAAATCGACACAAAATCTTGTCGTCGAGTCCTTCTTTTTGACCAGTAAGACAGGGGCCGCCCATGGTGAGAATGATGGCTCGATGATGTCATGATCCAGCATTTGTTGTACATGTTTACTAATTTCTTCCCGTTGATTTGGATTGACAGGGTAGGGTCGTTGGCGTAAGGGTAGGTGGGACCCGGTATCGATGTGGCATTCAAAGAGGTGGGTGCGTCCCAGTTCCGTAATGTCTTTGGCGAAGACATCGCGATGTCGGCCCAAGAATAGTAGTAAGGTATCCCGTTCTTCATCAGTAAGGTTGTCCTGAGTTAAATTCAGATCCAGCTCCGCAGCTTGTTTGAAGTATTTGTCCTGAGTTGGCTTATCAAGCTGAAGAAGGTTGTTTAATATGGATGGCGGCTCTCGTTTTGTTGTTGTCATCTTATTTGTGATGATGTCATGGGAGGTGACGTCATTGTTGACAGATGACACCGGCAGTGGGGGTACAACTGATGTGACATCATTGTTGACAAGTGACACCATGTGTGGTGACTGATCATTTGTGTCAACAGGCAGTGGGGGTACAACTGATGTGACATCATTGTTGACAAGTGACACCATGTGTGGTGACTGATCATTTGTGTCAACAGGCAGTGTAGTTACAACTGAGGTGACATCGTTGTTGACAAATGACACCATGTGTGGTGACTGATCATTTGTGTCAACAGGCAGTGGGGGTACAACTGATGTGACATCATTGTTGACAAGTGACACCATGTGTGGTGACTGATCATTTGTGTCAACAGGCAGTGTAGTTACAACTGAGGTGACATCATTGTTGACAAATGACACCATGTATGGTGACTGATCATTTGTGTCAACAGGCAGTGGAGGTACAACTGATGTGACATCATTGTTGACAAGTGACACCATGTGTGGTGACTGATCATTTGTGTCAACAGGCAGTGTAGTTACAACTGAGGTGACATCATTGTTGACAAGTGACACCATGTGTGGTGACTGATCATTTGTGTCAACAGGCAGTGTTGTTACAACTGAGGTGACATCATTGTTGACAAATGACACCATGTATGGTGACTGATCATTTGTGTCAACAGGCAGTGGAGGTACAACTGATGTGACATCATTGTTGACAAGTGACACCATGTGTGGTGACTGAGCATTTGTGTCAACAGGCAGTGTAGGTACAACTGATGTGACATCATTGTTGACAAGTGACACCATGTGTGGTGACTGAGCATTTGTGTCAACAGGTAGTGTAGTTACAACTGAGGTGACATTATTGTTGACAAATGACCCTGATGTGACATCATTGTTGACAAGTGACACCATATGTGGTGACTGATCATTTGTGTCAACAGGCAGTGTAGATACAACTGATGTGACATCATTGTTGACAAGTGACACCATGTGTGGTGACTGAGCATTTGTGTCAACAGGTAGTGTAGTTACAACTGAGGTGACATTATTGTTGACAAATGACCCTGATGTGACATCATTGTTGACAAGTGACACCATGTGTGGTGACTGATCATTTGTGTCAACAGGCAGTTGCAACGTATCTGATGTAACATCCTTATTGACATGTGACGCCCGTGTGCTTTGGCTCTCTGAGTCCGTCATTACCAAGTGAACACCTAAGTCAAAATCCTCCTCCAAAGTTTCAAAGTCTGCTACAACCGTTCCGGTGGGAATGTTTACTGTTGTGCTTTTGGGGTTTAGTACCCGGAAGGGTGCACTCATTTTATCTAAAGATACCAGACAATGGCTACCAACTATAGAATAAATTTGTGCGAGAGTAGTAGAAGGTTTCAGCAATCCAGTGAGTCCATTAGTTCCGGATGTAATTTGTACTGAAAAGCAAGCCTCCGCGTGTGGGGGAATAGACAGTTGACTTTCCGTGCGAGCTGCCAATGTGGGGTAGGGTGTGAGAAAGGGTGTAGCTGTGAGGCCCTTGTGTAAGACTAACTGTCGTTTAGTGAAATCAATTGAAGCTACATGGTCAGTTAGGAAATCCAAGCCCAGTATAACTTCTTGTTGTAACCCTTCCACAACATAAAATGTCTGAGACAGCTTTAAGTGTGCTACTGTGATTGGTAGGGTAACCATTCCTGTTATGGTAAGTGGAGTACCATCTGCCCCAGCTAGCTTAACCCGTGGAGCAAGTTGTAGGTGTTGTGTTTCATTGATGCCTAAACTCTGATAGTGGTGTAAGTTGAGACATGATGATGAAGCCCCGGTGTCTACTAAGGCACGAAATTCCTTGGACTTAATGGTGATGGCAATCATGCTGTTAGCCAGATGTATACTGTTAATCGTCTGGAGGGACGGCACGATAACAGGAGGGGGGGAAGAGGGGCGAGAATCTTTGGTGGATGGTGAGCCGTGTTGGCTCCTTTCATTTAAGACCGGCCCTGCACAAAGGTCATCCCTACCCCCCAAGATGGGTTGACCTATTCTATTTCTACTAGCCCAGTTCACTAGGAGAGGGGAGTCAGGTGGAGTACGGATACCATCTGTTCGGCTTCCCATGTTTGGCGCGGGGGTGTCAGGTAGGTTATTCCGGACTGATTCTTTATCATGATCAGTTCTGGAAGCATTTACTGGTTGAGGAGGGGAGGTGGGTAGGAAACTATCAGGATCTTCATCCTTGGTTTCTGACACTTGATACTCTACGGACTGGTCCACTGACGTTGGAGGGGGAGTAGGAAGGAAACTAACTCTCTTCCGTGGATATGGTTTCAAAACTGAGTACTCTGTGGTGAGGTTAGCCGTTTGTGTGAGGGGTTGGTACTGAGACAGTTTCCCGGGCTGCTGCCGCCAGCCAGATGTGTTGTGAAGTGTAGGGGGGGCAGGAGGTGTCGACCCACGTTCACTGGTGATTACGGAGGGTCCCGGTTCACTGCTTACCTCTAAGCTTATTGGAATGTTAGTATGTTGATATAATTGTGGTTGATAGTCTATGGGGCTATTTTCAAGTTCCTGGCGTCAAACTGGGGGTTGCCTTGTGGTACACCACCGAGCAATGTGTCCTTGTTTGTTACAGCGAAAACACTGTATTAATCGGGCTCTACATTCCCTGGGATGCACATGCATCATACCGCATCCGCGACACGTGTATGCACGGTTGGTTGTTATTGGATTTCGTTGGGGGGTAAGACCCTCCGGTTTATACTGATAGTTTCCCTGAGGTAAGTACCGGTCGTTACGACTGGTGGGTGACCGCGCCTGGGCATATGGATAATTTTGTGACTGATAAGGCCTTTGCCGAGTAGGTGTTGCCATGTTTTCTGTGTAGTTTGGTGGTACCTGTGGTGTCTGGTGTTGCAAGTATTGGCTTAGATCTACCACATTTACTGGTTGTGTTGTATTTTGCCGGGAGTTGGTGGTAAGCTCATCTACCTGTTCACTTAACAAATGGATAGCGTGCATGACTCGTGAGTCGTTTTCCTGACAGTCAGTTGCATCAGCGATTTCTGCGCTCTGTACTACTTCAGCAAGGGTAGAATGTGGCCTAGTGAGCACAAATCTTTTGACACTTTGGCATGCATTTCTAAGAACGAGATCCCTGATAAAATCGTCACTGTTTCTGCCAATAATAGCTGCCTGATGCCTGACTGCTTGTAAAAAGTCAGCGAATGGTTCAGCCTGTTTTTGTTTCCTATCAATGAGTTCGTTAGCTCTTCTTAACATAACTATTGAGTTGGGAGCATAACGTTGTAAGAATGACTTCCCCAGGCTCTGCCAGGAGCAATTATCCCTAGCTAACGTCCCTTCAAACCAGTGTGAGGCTTGTGCTGTTAGGTATAATGGCAACAGTTCCCGCTTTTCCTCCTCTGTGTACCCATGTACCTTACAGTAGCGTTCATATTTCTTTAACCATCCCTCTGCTTTTAAGGGATCATGCCCATCGTACGGTTGCATCGGCACCGCGGACAGTGAAACAGCCCTTGTGATCGTATGAGTGGGGTTCCCTGTCCCTGACGAATTTGAATTGTTGCTATACGGGGGAGCCAGTGCATTTGTCTGATATGCTGGGGGGGCAGGACAGCTGGGAACATTTACCGTGCGCGTGGTGGGAGTAGTGAATATATCTGTCTGTAACAGCTGAGAGTCTGTTACAGGCGTGTTAAAGGGTGTCCAGTCGAATGGTAGAGGGGGGTGGTCCGAGGTTGTGTTACTGGGGGCTGAGATAGGGGTGTCTATTGACGTTACGGTTGTTGTTGTGCTAGTCATGGTTGTAGTGCTCTCTGGTTCATCGGGGCATGTTTTATTACTAGCACATGGTGATGAAAACAATGCTGACCAGGCTGGCCTAGAAGTAGGGACTGGTGTTAGGCACTGCTGATTTACTGGCTTAACTGATATGGGTTTATCACTAGCTTGGGGAGTAAGTGGCATGCTTAATTCAAGGATCTCGCTCTTTTACAATAGTTACATGAATAATTATGTTCACTATCATGCATCAATATCTGCTTACCTAATCGACTTGATCCACGAATTTGGCAATAAACACAAATGTCAATTGTCAAAATGTCACCACTTAAGAGTTCTGTTTGGATTCTTGCACTTCTCTCGTCCCCTTGATCCAGCACTCTTCAGTCTTCCTCCAAATCGTCCCCCGTCTATCTCGGTGTGGTCGGGGCTGTGCAACCGTTTGCACCGTTCCTTCCTGTTTAGAACAGGTAATTCGCTCGCGCTACCTCTCCGCGTTGCTATCTGACTAGTGTACACACTGTACACAGTTACCTTACTTGTGCAACCGCTGCACAAGTCCCCTTTACTTGCGCAACCGCTGCGCAACGTGATCTTGTTTGTGCAACCGCCGCACAACGTTACCCGACAATGCTTTTTGGCAGTAATTGCTACGCCTCGTCACTTTACTTGTGCGACCGCCGCACAGTTTTACTTTTACTTGCGCAACCGCTGCGCGATGTTACTTTGCTTGTGCACCCGCTGCACAACGCTACCTGACAATGCTTTTTGGCGATCGTCAGGGAAGATCGTACCCCGCATCAAACCACCACGTATCCAAGGTACTTTTCGCCCCTTAATTACAGGTGTTAATTGGTGTTAATTAACCGGAGGGTAACAGTCGTTACCTCCTCACCTGTACTACGGTAATCCCCTCGTTCTTGGTGCTGACAGACTGGGATGTTACGAGAGGTACAAGGTCAGTACCCGAGGGCCTTGGATGAATTACCGTAGTTCTCCCAATGAGCACAAAGAGTTTCTTTCGTTGATGACTGTTTATTCAATCACTAATGATTGATCAACAATTTCTGGTCACGATGGTTTAAGGACTTTAGCCGCAAAGCTTCAGTCCTGGCCGAAATACTGGAGGTGTAAACTGGTGTTTTTCAGAGTAAGGTCGAGATCGTGGTGCTCAATTGGGATCCTCCAGTCTCCCCGAACCTTGGGTCTCCCCGTCCTTTTTACCCCCAGCTTACGTCAAGGTTTTACCCATTTTTTCCTATTTCATTGGTCAAACACCTTTCCCCCCTTACCTTAGGTCGTTCTTCCCCACTCTTCTCTAATAACCAGGACCTTATTCGGACTTGCTATCATGTAACTTCTTACCCCTTGGAATTCGGACTATTTTCCCCCCCTCAGACCATATATGTCCAAAGTCCCTGACGTTCCCGTACCTCCCAACTCTATTTTTCCTTTTTATCTATTTCTCATCTGTTAATTATATTTCGTTCATGTATAACCCTCGACCTACTGCCCTCGTCCCTGGATCCTCGTGGCCCGGCATGCTCCCGTAGTCTTCAAGTAACCAGAGCTGCCTGTTTTATACATTTACCTATTCCCGACTTACCGACCCCAACTCTCCCTCTTGATCTTTTATAGAATCAGAATGTATCTTAATGCTTATTAATTACTTTAATTACTTGTTAATTATCTAAATGTATATTACACTTTTATGCCTATAATAATGCCTATAATATTTGGACCTGGCTTTCTGGTGTGATGTAACACCCCATAATCTCCTGTAGAAAAGAGCACGAAGCACGAATAAAGATCACGAGATGAAACTGATGTATACATCTGGACATATATTTGCGTAGAACTACTACTACTACTACTACTACTACTACTACTACTACTACTACTACTACTACTACTACTACTACTACTACGTTAATTCATCAGTATATGTGTATTTTGCGCAAAAGGATATTGTAGGATCGACGCTGACATGAACATAATCTATTCACCAGTGCTGTAATATTTAATTCATTTGTTTTTTGATACATATCGATAGGAACATGGAGAGTCTGTCTGAAGAAATATAAACCTGCATGGGATCTTTTGGATAGTTGTACTTAGACTAACGCTTAGTCTCTGAAAATATATTATTTTGGTTACAACGAGAAACTATATTTGAATTTAAAAGGAGCCCAAGTGAGATGGAAATTTCAGCCTGAACCTGTTGAATATCTAGGCTTGCATTGCAGTAAGTCCTGCGCGGAAGGGAAAATAATATGGTTCAGGGACTGTGAGACAAACTACTTCACGGTCTGTATCGCCGTCGTGATCTTTAGAGATACGAAATTAGAGCCATCTGAAACAGCGCCTCGACACCTGTTTGCACCCATCAGATACCAGTCACTACTGTCACTACTTCTCTCTCCAAACGAACAAAAATACGAAAAATGTCTGTAGTGTATATATTCAATCCTTCTAATTTACTATTTAGATACATAATTTAACTCTAAAGTAATTATATGTATGTCGTGTTCAAAAATTACTATAGGTATCTGTGATGATTGTACTGTCTTGTCGCTATTGTGTAGTTTTTGTGGAGTTATTATGAATATCAAATACATATCTTGAAATATGGACTTCTAATAAGTCAATATGCAGTCCATCCCATTTAATTGGCGTGTGTGGATATATTATCCATTTACTTATACACAGTTATTATGGACATATACAGAATTTCATTGTACCTTATTATTAAAAAGAATACCCGTGAAGATCCCATTTAGAATAGGCCTTCAACAACCCATGCTTGTACGAAGGCGACAAACGTAATCAGGTGGTCAGACTCGCTGACTTGGTTGATGCATGTCATCGTACCCCAACTGCGTAGATCGGTACTCTTGATGTCAATAACTGGATTGTCTGGATTATTTACAAACCGCCGTCATGTAGCTGATATGTTGTTGAGTGCGGCGTTTAACAACAAACAATTAAACAAAAACTATTATGGAACACCTTCCAACAATGTGAAATTAAACTTTTATTTTCTATATATTTAGTTTAATTTATAAAATAATTTGATTCATAATTTAATCATTGCGTTGCTTTCTTGTCTGTTATTCAATGCACATGTTCAAACCCCTAAGCTTTTAATATTTGATTTTTCACAAAAAGTTACGTTAATGAGTTACCTCGATCTTTCGTTACCTACTCACATGAACAGATTAAAATAATTTGTTTGTACTATCATATTTCAATTCATTTAATTCATAATACTAAATTAATAGTTCATTTATCACAGTATAGGTCATATTTGTTTATATCACTATCTGATGTGAAGGTTTTATTGCAGAAAATTATAATGAATTCAAAACATTGAAAGATACACAATTTGCCATTATTTGAAATATTTCTCAACTTTTAAACTATACAAATTATAATAAAACGATTAGAATTCCTGTAACGGACAGTATTTAAGAACGAAATATTTGTCACTTGGTCCCATTTTGTCATATATGCCCTTCAGTAGTATTATTGTATATCTCCAGATATTTTCTCATTTTTGGGGGATAATTAAAAAAGCAACATAGAAAATATATATTTTACCATGACGAAAGAATACAGAGTATACTATAACTCGCAATTGTTCAAAAAGAGATTTCAAATCACAATAACATATCTGATATAAACAGAGTTGGTGATGCTTTAATCTCTACATTGTACCCTTGTTCGTGAGCCCTTGTTCTAATCAGCCACAGACCATATACCTATATATGGTCTCTGATTCAGCAAACAGCCCAAACCCGAAACTCCACAATATATCCGATTACACTGGTCCAGGCTGGCCCCAGCTGGATTCTCCCAAACGTCAGTTCTCCATGCGATCCTAACACCCTTGTACGTCTCCCAGACCATAGAGAATAAATTCAAAAGTAATCCAGCTCAAGTCTAGAACGATTTGGCAAGCCAAGATTGCCTCAATTCTATCCATGGAAGTAAACAATAATAAAATATATATAAATAATATTGTTCTTGACTCCTTTAGATTACAGTTTGTAGATACATATTGTAACTACGAAAATATTACTGACACTGGTACTGTCCCTGTTGAAGCTATTTATAGCTCGAATAAGAATTTTGAATTATCGTCCATTGTTCGATGTCAATACATCGATGACAAGTGAGGATATCATATAGTAATCGTTGATGCAGCGCTACACTATAATAAAACTTATAATCAAGTTGACTAGTATGTACATTACTACATGTACCTGATCATGCCCTTCATAATATCAAATACTAATATGTTATTGTGTGATGAATTTGACTGGATCATTGGTGACACGTGATATTAATATACCATCAATTTCTTTCCTGGTTGGTCTATCCATGTCTACAAAATAAAATCATAAAATTAAAAAGGAGGACAGAACAATTGTTAATTTCATGCTAGAGCTGTGGAAATCTAGACTTTCCCTATCATTGTAGCCTTGCTTTGGTCTCATTTTTCACTTTATTTTCTTGTGCCTACGTCACAGCTCATACCACACAATAACAAGACCAGTTTATCCCCCGCCGGAGCTCCTGGATTTTGGTTATATCATCTAACATGGCCACCTCTGCTCTTAAGTTAACAAGAACCTAATCAGTGAGGGGTCCTTTATCATCCCTATTTGACTGCTTATAAAAATCTGATATCTCTTCTCACAGCTCGTTAATATATATTTTTGCTGTTGAATATTCGAAACAGAGTGATTGAGTTGGTACTAAACATGTATACGGTTCTTTTTTAAATGACTGCAGCGCTCCATTATGAAAGCAAATTGTTTTAACGCCGGTCTCAGCAGTATTCCAGCGGTCTGTTGTATATGGAATAAATGCAAATTTAATCTTGAATCTTGAAAGTTGTAACTTTTCCTCAAATCAGTATCACATGCAGTATACAGTATATCAACTGCAATACACTGTATACAACATGCAGTATACAGTGTGTCGAGAGCTCCCTGCTGGGCTGGAGCACACATTTCCTACCACTCTTCTTTCGACAAACTGGAAACACCTCATGGGGGTGTAACGAGGTCACAGGTCAGGCGTGCACTCGTTAGTTGTCTAATCGGTCAAGAGTAAGATCTGCCGGACGATCACTGCACTTGAGGGATGTGGATTGATGATTAGGTACAGCGTGGTTGGAACTTGGAGTTGAACAATAAGCAGTTATAGAGAAAGGCTCACAATAAAACGTTATGGACTCGCGAACGGACTTGTGTTTTCAATTCAAGACGCATATGTATCAGGTTGAACTTCTACGACAGATATAACTTGGTTACCACTCCCTAACCGTAACATGAACTGAACTTTACGTCTTTTATACACATTTGTGATGGGGCGACAATGCGACAACGAGACATATTTTGACATTGAAAATGTCGCGTTACGGCATTGTCGCCCTTTTGTAAAATATAGAAAAAGATTATTTAAAGAGCGACAATGCGACAACGCGACAATGCGACAAATGGCCAAAATGTCGCATTGTCGAATTGGTTAATTTTGACACGTTTTTCTTGTTTTGTAAGGGCGTCAGTGCGACAATACGACAACGCGACAATGTCCCTTCCAAGATTCCATAGTGATCCGTGAAAATAAAACTGAGTTATGAAATAGAAGTCTAACATGCCAATTAAAAGATGAAGTGTAAATATGCGCTATAGCAGCTTCTGATTTCATAGCTCTTCAAGAAGGTTTATCAGCAATGGGATGGGTGATCATCTGCATGCTGAGTCTATACGCTGTGATTAACAATAATGCTCTGAGTCAATACATTTTGTCAAATGTACGACATGTATTACCTGTAGGAACATATTGTTTATACTCGTCCATGTTTTTGACGGACAATATAATTTACATGCTCTGTAATAGTGAGGACGGGCATCATTGTGTGTTTCCGTGCTTTGTTCAGGTGAACAATTGACTTGTCCTTGCACGTGTTTGTGACGGGTACCACCTGTGTGGCAGGATACGCAGACCCTTTCGCAAACACCCGTTGGATGGCCTGAACCACTACGGATTTTTATCCAACATCAGTCTAATACACCGTGATATAACTGAAATACTGTTCAAAGTGGTGTTTAATGCGATCACCGTAGTGTGTTACTGCAACCGTCCAAATTTTGTGTAGTGATATTATGTAAAATGTACAATAAAGCATATTCAATTATCCAATTGATTTGATTAGAATATACTTGCGTCGGTGTATTTTGTTAACGCCAAAAACCGCATTTGTTAAAACACATATAATAACAGATCATATACTCGCATGGTGCCTTGACTTACTATTAGCTTTAATAGGCCATTCCGGAATAAAATAGTTCCCCCAAAAGCGAGGAACATCTGTTTTAGTTTTTTTTACAAGAAATGTATTCCAAAAAACATCCTCATTAGATGAGAAGGTCTGTTAAGAACTACCTCAGTAAGTAAAACACAACGACAGAGCGTCGTAATACATTTACTTCAAGTACAAGACGTCAAAATGGAAGACACGATAAACGTGACGGGAGATATTTCCGAAGTTGTTAATTAACCTGTGGCGATTTCAAGACTTTGTCATCACTGATCAATTGGCCGATCATTGAAAGGTGATTGTAAAGATCTCTCAAATAGATACTGAGGTAAATTCATAGATTTCTGTGGATTGTCACAACGATAGTTTGGATTTGGGGTTGTTTTTTTCTCTAGGATGGGTTGTAGCGAGGGTATCCTTGAACGGGCATGAAACCAAACTCTATGTCTTATCCCAGAGTATGCTAAGACGTTACGTTCAAAATTAAAGGCTCAAAATGATGAGAAACAACGCTTCTGTATGAATTCGTACTCGGGAATTCCCAGGGTTTTCCCTAGGAATGTGGAAGTAGTCAGTGTTTACGTCATTTCAAGCATACAGTCACGTGAAAAACGTCCCGCGACCC
The DNA here is from genome assembly GCF_023055435.1 of Haliotis rufescens. Taxonomy (NCBI): domain Eukaryota; kingdom Metazoa; phylum Mollusca; class Gastropoda; order Lepetellida; family Haliotidae; genus Haliotis; species Haliotis rufescens. The sequence continues at coordinate 14,732,961 of NW_025964361.1, forward strand.
ACCTCTCGTCCAATGGAAAAGCCGTATATCGTGTAAACTTCACATTAAAAAAATAGTTATTGTTATAACCAAATGAAACACAACCCATTATCCGATAGAGGTAAATGTGCATAGCTGAGAGATATGTTATCTCAATAAACTTGGTAACATGGTTTGGTTTGACTTCTTGGCGCGTGTCTGAATTCCATTAACATGTTTCATATACTAAAACTGACTAATCAGCAAATCTCGCTGCACTGCGCGCGACAGATACTAGAGCAAGGCATGCCAGAAATAGTCTTGGGCATCACGTGCGTCGGGGGCCGTTAACAGTTGTACAAGGCGGAGCAATAAGCATAGTTTTTCCGTCCATTTTACGCTTTAAAAGCACTTTCTAGACGCTAACCAATTAATCAATTTTAATGAATTTTTAGTCGTTTTTCCGTCCAATGACCATATAACGTAACGGAAAAAACGACGTTTTCGTGTTTGCAGTATAAGGCGCCGCAATGTTCTGTCTCTTGGACACGCCAGAAACCTATGGTCTTGTTTCGAATCCCGGTTCTAATTATGTTACTAGGTTTGTCAGCACCATACCTGTAAACGTCTGAGACCTGCATTCATCACGTCGAGCTTTACTCAAACATCCAGCGGATATGCCGTGATATAACTGAAATACTGCTCACTCACTCACTCACTCACTCACTCACTCACTCACTCACTCAGTACAAGCAGACATACGTGCGTGCACGTCTCTACATAAGTGCAATAGCCGTGGACGCGACGTTAAACGCCATTTCATCTCACCTGTACTGCTTTACAACTCCGGGAACAATGATAACACAAACAAAATACAAGCTCAATATATATGATTTCCTGAACGTTGGTGACAATAGTGATGTAACCTTCAAGGTTTATATCAGCTCACTTCATGTAAGGTTTTGTGGAAAAAACAGTTCACTATAAAGATCATTACTTATTTTTGACACAGGGACAGGTAATAGGCGAACACCAAAACTTGTAAAACACATGTGGGATATTGATAAACCTGTGCCTGGTGCATGCGGCGAGGGAATGAATGAGTCAACCGATCTATGTAATTGTTTATCTATCACCACTTCCAATGTTTAAGTGACACAAATTTGGTGCAATGCGGAAAGGACAAGAAATGTTGAGGGCCCTTTTGGCTCAAAAGAACATACTTTTCGTCACTGAAATCTGTCTGTACATAATAAAATATTCATATTAAATGAATGTATACTTTTTAAAAAATAGGGGATCATGAAATATAAATATTGATACCAAGTATTAGGACAAAGATACTTTGTCTGTAAAACAACACCAAAACACAGCCGACAGTTTGCTCATGCCGCGCGTAGAAGCGCCAAACACGTGCCTGGGGTGTCATTCCTGATTTTGTCATTTTCAATGAAGGACGGTAATCTCTGTGGACCATTATTTCTGTCAACCGTATGGATTCTGCTTATCATAGAATTGTGATTTGCTTGATTTCCTTCATTGTTTGTGTAGAAACTAGATCTAGAGATGCGGCGTCTACGGGCTATTGGCATGCTGGCACAAAGTCAGCGTGTAGTGGCAAATTTATTTAATGTCTGTGGATAGCACACTATAGAACATACAACACAACCACATGATGACGATCTAGCCCGTTCAGTACACCCCAGGTCAACTAGAAGAGTTCAGGATCGACTGATCCGAAGCTAGGCTCTGCGAAATTGAGCTCAAACGGTGAATCAATGCAAACTTTCATCTGGCTAGTGGAGTACGAGCTACATACATACTACTCTCAATGCTCGACGGCCACGTGCTGTGCCGCCCCTTACAACTCGTCATTTTGCCAACAGGCACCAATGGTGAACACGACGTCGAAACGTTCGCTGTTAACGTGTGATATTTCCAGATAAGTCCCAATTCACTTTGACCTCGTTGACAGATGTGGTCCAGTCTGACCAACTCGTCAAGCCAATGTCAACCTGAGACCTCATAACAGATGTGGAGGTGGATTGGTCATGGTGTAGGGTGGCATCACTATGACAGACCGAACTATATTGTAACCGTTGACAATGATTTCGGGATAACATACTGACTCGTGTGGGTCGACGTTTTGTCTTTCATCGTCAATGCTCACCGTTAGCAGGACAACACCCATAGAATGCCATGGCCAGCAATGTGCCTCGACCTTTCCCCAACTGAACACGTCTAGGATATTATCAAAGATTAACGTACGCGTTAACACCATAAGCCGCCGACGCTGCAAGAGTGAGTGAGTGACTGAGTGAGTTTGGGTTAACAACGCTTTTAACAGTATTCCAGTTATATCGCGGCGTGTCAAATTAATGTGGGAGGAAAGCCCGAAGTGATGCAGGTCTCAGACGTTTACCACTTCGGTGAAACCCACGAGCACGGTCATGGTGCTGACAAACCTAGAAACATAATCGGGGCGAACCGAGATTCGAACCCACAATAATAGGTTTCTGACGTGCCCAAGGGACGCAACTCTGCACAGCGAATCGCGGCGCCGTAGACGACTGGGCCACCTGTACCCCTGAACGCTGCAAGAGGAGTGGGAAAGACTCACTCAAATCGCAACGAGCGACTCATACGCAGTATGCCTCGTCGAGTAGTGGATGTTTGACAAATCGTGGCGGCATTACACACTGCTGATCCCAAAAACGTCGACCTACTACCTTACCCTTATCGTACTACAAGATCGTTGGCGGTCATATCATCCACTGTCATACTTCACTACCAGTTTCCATGCGTTCCCAATGCATTAATTATTATCTTGCCACTATTACTAGAGACTATCTCTTGCAAGTTTGGAAATGTTAAGCTATTTTCGAGTATCCCTATGTGTGTTTGTTTGTTTGTGTATGTATGTGTGCATGTATGCATATACACTCTTCAAAAACAGAAACGCACAGGTAGAATGTTAGTAAATTTATTGTACCTAATAAAGTCGATATATTTAATTTGATGTCATAGATACAAATATGACATTGTGGAACTCGATAGTCACATGCTGTTGTTGTACAAAGGCATTGAAAACTGCTCATTGTCATGTCACATAAGGACACAACGTTGCGCTGAACTCAGTATCTCGTGTGGCCGCCCCGGGCAGCAATCACGGCTCTGCATCTCCTCGGCACTGACTGGATAAGTGTACGAATTCTTCCTGCAGAATTGTGTGCCATTCTGCTTGTAACGCGATGACCAGTTGTGACAGTGTCTGCGGCGTGTTCCGACGTTAACGTACACGTCGTTCGAATTCATCCCAGAGGTGTTCGATTGGGTTGAGATCTGGAGATCTCGATGGCCAGGCCAACGCGCTGATGTTGGCATTATGAAGGTAGTCTACCGTGACACCAGATGTGTGCAGTGAAGCGTTGTCCTAATGAAACAGCTCCCTCTGGCGGTGAATGATTGGAAGAAGGTGAGGTTGAAGATTTTGATTCATGTAGCGATTTGCCGTCAAATTTCCGTGAAGCACAACCAAGTCAGATCTCGTGATGTAGGATATGGCCCCCACACCATGACACTACCGCTACCGAAATTGTCGAATTCACGTACACAATGTGGGGCAAAACGCTCATTTCGACGACGATAAACGCGTTGTCTTTCATGTCGCCGCCGATAAAGAAACCGCTAAACCACAATAGTGTCCAGTTTCTCAAATTCCAAGGCTGTAAGGTATGGCACCAACGCTTTAGATGGATCTGTTGCAAAACAGGGACGATAACTGGTCTTCTGGTTCGGATTTCAACCTCGCGAAGATGGTTCCTGACAGTCTGGTCCGATATCCTCCTCAAACCAGGGATGCGTCCTGCAGTCTCCGTAGCTGTGGCTTTGGGATGACGTAGGATGAATGACAAAATATTGGCTTTTGCTTGCCTTTTTATAGCCGCTACCACGAATTACGAATGCCATAACTTGCACGTGCATTTTGCTTTACTGTTTTCCTCCATTTCCTTTTTGAACCAGTGTGAAATCAATGCCGTTTAAGACATTGCAAGTTGACAATGGCTTTGTTTTGACGCACCGTTTGTCGAATATCAGACTACTAACATTTTCCAATAAGATATATCCATTTTATATACCGGAATTTTGGGGTAGTCAGGTTCAATGAACTACATATTACCTGTTCGTTTCGTTTTTTGAAGAGTGTATATATATGTTCATATATATGGTTATATGGATGAGTATTATTTTCCTAGTGTCTTCACATATGCATATACTCTTAAAAAAAAGAAACGCAAAGCCAGATTTGTGTGAGGGAGGAAAATACATTATACGATGAGCCGTACAAAGTATTGAGCCAAAATGTTGTGGAGAGAACACTTGGTGATTGTAGTACTAGTCATCTCAGTTATCGGTACATAGGAAAAGTCCAAGGTGAAGGTCAGCTACCATCAACAACGCGTATGTCCCCCGTTTGAATCGATAGCGGCCTGACATCTCCTGCCCATGGAAGAGACGAGTATGCGAATCACATCCTGAAGAATGGTTGCCCACTCGGCCTGCAACGCAAAAGCCAACTGCTGAAACGTCTGGTAGCCGTCTATCCAATTCATCTCACAGGTCCTTTATCGGGTTAAAATCAGGGGATCTGGGGGATCCAGTGCTGAACCGTGCTGTATGCGATCGTGCGTTGTCCTGTTAGAATACACCGTTGCCGGTGGCTGCAATTTGGAGTACGTGTGGTAGGATAATTTCGTTGATGTATCGTTGAGCCGTAAGATTTCCCTGGATATGAACCAAATCTGTCCTGCCATGATGAGAGATACCCATCCACATCATAACGCTACCCCCACCAAACCTGCCCACTTTTACGCAGTTTCCGGCGTAACGTTCTCCCCGACGTCTGTAGACACGTGCTTTTCCATACTCTCGACGTAGGAGAAATCTTGATTCGTCGCTAAAGCAGACATCTCTCCATCGCATTTGTTGTTAACGCCACCAATGCAGTCGGTGTTGACGAAGTTGTGGACTCAATACGACGCGTTGAACAGGCGTCCTGCTCGTAGACCTGCTGCTCTTAAACGGTTTCGTACGGTCTGGTCGGACATTCTCCGTCGTCCGGGTATTGGGGATGCGGTTGAGGTGGCTGTGTTCGTCCTTTCACGTAGGTGGATCAGTCGGATGTAGCGATCGTGGGCGGGGATGGTTACTCTTGGTCGTCCCGACCTTGGCCGATAACGTGTTGACATGTGCACATGATGTTGAAACCGATCCCCGAGCCTTGTGATGGTGCTGGGAGCTGATCTTGATTCCCCTGCCTGCAAGCGGCCTATGACTTTGTTTCTTTGCACTTCTGTTAATCTTGGCATGTTGTTGAACTGCCACTGTTCGATTGACGCAGATGCCAGGCCATATAAACCCCTGCACTTTAATACCGTTCATTGTGCTGCTGCACGTTCAGTGCGTGCAGCTTCATGATCATGGCCCTTTTGTTAATTCACTAGGTGCGTTTTTTTCCGAATCGTGCGTGTTTCCCGAGTAATGGTTTTGCATGTCCTTCTTATGATCATTTTGAACCGGGAAATTTGTCACTGACACCATAACACAATGAACCTTTTCATTTTACACCTCTTGGTCCGCTAATTTTGCTTTTATGGCCAAACATATCCGTTTTGCGTTCTTTTTTAGAAGAGTACATTCACACATTTTGAACCCTACCGACATTCTGCCATGTAACTATATTTTCAAACACTTAATTTATTTATTCTTCATGTCCCATCTTGGTTGCCTCTCACGCATGTGATTTATAGATTTCAATTGTGTGTAAGTCTTAAAACCGGATTGTGTCACATTACGCATACATCTGATGTCGACAGTGTCTCCCTCGTGTAAGTCGATATGTTTGTGTCCAATTTCAGTAGTCGACCTGAAAGAGAGTACAGATGTAAGGATGAAGACTGGTCAAAGGATGATATAGTGTGTCCACGTGGTGAGTGCCACAATGTACTTGGAGCAGTAGGGTGCAGAGCAATGGGTAAAACATCTAGGTGTCTGTCCTATATTTAGGAAGCATATACTTATTACTGACACAACGTTTCTGAACAATTAGGAGGGATGTTTCGGTGTAGGTTCTAACACTTGCTTGATAACAGTGTCAGAACCTCCATCGAAACGTCGCTCCTAATTGTAATAAAGAAGTTGTTCATCCATATATCTTATCCATCTTAACACTGTGCAAAATGTGGGTACATGTAAAGTTTGAAAAATATAAATCTCTTTGACGTTATAAGTATAAAGTTGTGTTTATGACAATGCATTGTAGCAAGCGAACAGTGTTATGCTGGTATGACCTGAGGTTTTTCAAGGTATAGCGTGTGTCAGGTACACTTTGGCAACTAGATGTTACAAGTGGTTGTCATAGATCTGATATTCGACATGTTTTTCAGCTGTGTGCAACGGTAAATTCAACCCTGACGCGTGCAACGAGGACCATAAGGTGTTAATCCAGCATAACCGCGAACTTATATCCCTGTGCTTACTGGCAAATGTTTTCTTACCCATGTATAATTTCACTGACACTAAAACTAAACGATACATTTAATATATAAGTGAGGAAATGTCGCATCGTTGAATGGAATGAATTACAATCAGATTAACGAAAGATAGATATGAATTAGAATCCCTTTTTATGTAAAAGCAACGTTTCCATAAGGTATTGAATACAACCTATTCATGTATATGCCCTGGTAACTGTTCACAGAGACGTGTTCCTGGCGGAGTGAGAGCACCTGGTGTTATCCCGGTACCTGCACAGAGGAGTACACCAGTAACTGTGTCTGCTCCAGTGGTTTCACAGGAAGACTCTGCCAGACAAGTAAGATGATTACTTAGAAAGACGAATTTGGATTTGAGACGTCTTGGTTATTTTTCTTGCTGATGGAACATTATTTTGCAATAATGTGTGTACATTAAAACCAACCAACGCAAATGTTGCGTCTTTTTCTGTGTGCAGATTCGCTAAAATATGTTTTTCTGTATTATATTGCCGTGCATCTTATTGGAGTGATTTAAGAATTATTTTAACAAATACAATCATGTTTTAGCTATGTCAGAAAATCGGCAAATAAAAAACAATACCAAGTGACGTAAGTCCCAATGGGATTTTCAGGACGGATAATGTCACGACATCAGCAGCTCTCCGCGTTAATAAAGTTCACTAAACAATTATTAAACTTTGGTGTTTGAAACTATTGTTTTGTTGTGATCTATGCGTCTGTCAACATAAGGCCTGAAGTTGTATTTGTTGACATCATCATCTGATGATAGTGAGCGAATTTACCGTCATCAGCTGATGAATGTCATGTACAACGTCAATCCTTAAATGATATCTTTTGTGTTTCAGTGCCGCGTGTATGGCTACTATAAGATACCTAATAAACTGTGCAGGAAGTCCTTAATAATGTAGTGTTCATTTTTCATCACAGTGAAGTCACGGCCTTCAATATTGTACAACCACCTTAAACTGACGGCTGACAATGACATTGAAGCACCGGCAGACGTCAACAACGGTCCACCTCAAAATAGAACATGGTCAAACATTGCGTGCCCGTCTAGCGTTCACTACAAGTTTACTACTGTGCAAGAATCCGAAACTAACACTGCAAGTGATCCGACATCTAATCCTGTGCGCCAAAAGAATACCCCAAGGGTCCCGCCACCACACCCTTTCATTGAGCATTTCGAGGTGGGCATAGTCAATGCTTCGGCGAAGTTCAGACTTTTAAGAGAAACGAAGACTATTGAAGGTAATTATTTACTCATAGTTATGAGTGATGTTATGATACGTTGATCTTAAGAATAGGTATGACAATCACTGAAATGGATTATTTGCTTGGATTTAGAAAATCTGCCAATACTCTCTTGGTTATGAACAACAAACAATCTGAAAGAGTTTAAGCTCAGAAATGCTTCCCAACATGTGAAAATATAAATTCAACAACGTTTCATTTTTACTTCGAGGTGGAGTTAAGAAAATAGTCCTCACAACAGAATTTAAGTGTACGGGGCGACCATGTCCTTGTACCGGCATAGCTGCTGTGTGCCAAGACAACCCTGCAGACATCAGCCGCGATAGAGGTACAGTTACAGGTACAGTTATTTTTTTGTCCATAAACTATTGTATAATCTCTGTCAATCTCTGAATGTGTCCATTGTTTAACACATTTTTTAAGCATACATATATTAATCTAATGGTTATTGAAAATGATTCATATGTGTTTTCTGTGAAGCAAATAGGACCTTTATTTGTGAATGTTAAAGGAAAAGCGAAGGCTTCCGGGTGTGGTCGCCCAAGTAGAGACAACCCAGACACAGATGTGTACACGTGTGAAGGCAGCAAGTCAGGGGAGGAAGTATTCCCTTCACAACTGCCCTTCAAGCACCGCGATATGTATGTAACCTGATCATTAGGGATATCCGATACACATCAACACACTCTGGCGCTATTTTACAAAATGTAACTCTGTATTAGCGACACCAAGGATGTCGCAAGTTAAAAGAATTAATGAAATAATTTATCTTCGGTCGGTATTCTTGTGTGTATCTATGGTAAACATGGATAAAACAAGATCTATTCTTAGCCTATGGAGTACGGTTCCCCATTTCATGACACTCCCTTCACCAAATCTTTGCCGACCAGTCCTTGTTTATTAACTTAATGTTGAGCGCCAGGGTAACAACATTTGTCTTCTTTAAATGCCATTTGAATCGATTTTAATTGAAACGCCGACCATCCACACTTAGTGCAGACAACACCACGGATACGGTTGTAAATATTTCATACTTCCTTTTACAGTATTCAGTTTTCCTACTTAGCCAGTAATGGAGGGTATGTTGACGTACGGAATAACGAGACTGACACACTAGCGCGCCATTATTACAGTGGTGCCACACAGAACCACACCTTTAATGTCACCATAGACCTGATGGCTCCCTCTCATTGTACTGGTAGTACTGCCTGTGTTGGCAGCATGCTGACTGCTCCCAATGTTATTACAACTGTAAGTACAGAGACATACTAGCGATTTCGTTTAGATATATATTCTTATAATAGTAATCCATACGTGGAAACAATATGTTAAGATAACAATTATGTGTATGTAAAATATCTACACGTCCACATGTTCTTTTTTCCTGTAAAGTGCCACAAATGTTTGTATTGTCTTTAATAGCGCGGCTGTGGCTGACCTTGGATATTTGCATGATTCGTGTTCTTGGGAAACTGATAAGCAGTATTTATATGCAATTGATGGAAATTGTTGTGGGTGTCTTGGTATAGTTTATGACACCTTCGTTTTTCCAAATTATAAGGACATGAATTTTGAAAAGCGTGGTGAATCACAAAGCTTTTCAACCTTGCCAGTACAACACTACCACAGTTCGTGTCTTGATGTGTCTACATGTGTCTTATGGACAAAGAGCAGGTCTTGTTCTTATCCAAGGCAAATTAACAGCTTGTGTTTTCATGATGAAATCTTATGTCCTCAAGATGTCCCGGCTCTGCACCCTAAAGGCGCAACGTTCCCACATGATGCTCGTCCCCAGAGAACACGCGTTTGTGCTGACGTTATGAGTGCCTAGGACACATACGTGCTGCCTTGAGCCTCTTTGGGGGGAGCTAGACAAGCTCGTCAGGAATTATCGCTTGCCATTCAACAAAGTGACATGCGCATGCTTCCTTGTTCTGTCGGCAGGAGATGTCGTGCAGCAATGCAGGTCAATTACATGTTAGTCAACTCGTCACTGTATACAATTATTAAACGAATTTCTTCTTCCAGCCCACTGTGAACCTCCGCTGGAGTGGCTGGACAGATGCTGATTCAGGCATTGACTACTTTGTGAGGGACGTGTATGAACTCAATGCGGATTCTGATGTACTCACAGAAAGAACTGATGTAGTTAATAGTCGGACTTTCAACATCTCTACAGTTAGTATTTTGTCGCATGTTATAATAGTGAATTGTATCGATCAGTGACAATAGTCCTTGATCATGAAGCTAGCATGTGTATGTACGTTCGTGTGTTAGTGTCCGTATGTATACAGGTTGGAGATACATGTGGCACACATATATTGGGGTATGCATATATAAATGTGCTTCACATTATAAGTTTAATCTAATTAATACTGTTTGATTTAATCGTCCATAGATGACCGGACTTCATCTTCACACCTCATTGTAAAAACTTGGGAGTATAATGAATCGTCACCGTCAGCAATAAACGCACCCCGTATACACGAAAGCTGTCTGTAAATAATCGATTCAAGGGTGGATAGACCAGTGGTTGCCAGCACAAGTAACGGGTCCGCTTGTTAGACAAGTGAATGAGTTTCTTATTACCAAACACTTTACCACGGGGGCGGTGGGGTAGCCTAGTTATTAGTTATAAAAAGTGTGCGCTCGTCACTTCGAAAACCCGGGTTCGATTCTCCACATGGGTACAATGTCAACATTTCCGGTGACCCAGCCGTGATATTGCTGCAATATTGCTAAAAGCGGAGTTTAATCATACTCATTTACTCACTCTTTTCAATGGACCCCACCAGGCATTATAAGTTCCCATCTACCTTGTGATTACACATGCCCTACAAGAGAAAATAATCACGCATTGACATCTTATTACAAAGGATTACCGTTTGAGATATTCGTTGAAAGTAAGAGTGGGAATGCTAACCTTAATACGTTAAGTCGTGACCAAGGATCATTATGATCGTTAAAAGGTTGCTTGGTCAGAAAGGAAAATCAAGGGTTAAGTATGTTGTTGGGGGTAACATAGCAAGATACTCCTAATACAATTAACCCTAACGATCGAAGAGACATTGTGGTAACTATTCTACATTGCAACTTAAATATATGTTAATGTCCTTAAGCTTCATTAAGCTTTTGATTTGCATTCTAGAAGCTAGTGAGTAAACAAGAAAATACAACCTTATGCATACAAATTCTGGTTTATTGCATTTAGCGATGCTATGATGTTGATTTTTATCGAGGCAAGGGTTAACTGACTATAAAGTCCATTCTTTGCAGGGTGCAGTCAAAATGGCGTAACGAAATCCTCATCCGGTTCGTAAACAGATTTCGGTCGATTACAGGATTTGCGAAATTGTGTACCGTCAACTGAGCGTCAACATATGCATATATTTTCCAAATCTTTTCATTTTTTTATCAAGGCCCTCGCGTAATTTGATGAAAGTAAGACCCGAGTTATTACAATATGATCTTGATTATTGATTAGATCGTCTTCGCTGGGCGCCGCCATTTTGTGTGAAACAAATGCAACGGATATGAGAGGTGGAATCTGATTGGTCAATAGGAGGGACATAGAAGGGACATAACTCGTAGTAGCTACTAGTGGCGCTACCATCGAGCCCAGAAATTCCAGACTTGTTCGGCAATGGTGGAAACTGGACTTTTACAGTACTCCCTTGCCTCGGGAAGATGGGATCGGCATCGTGTAAGACAAAATAAACATACTCATCACGATTCTTCGAAATCGCTAAAACGTATATATATATATATATTAAGGTTTTAAGATATGATTTACGCTTTAACGATTTCTAATAATCGTGATGAGTTTGTTTACATATATGGAGCTTTATATCCATAGCTTATGTTTTATTTCAGTCATCTGAAAACTACACGCTACCTCGTGATGGCGTCTACGCAGTCGTGCTAACCGTCCATGACAAGGCAGGTAATCACAGAAGTGCCAGACGGATCCTGATGTATGATGGTACGTCAAATGTAACAGCCGAAGAGGACGTCGACAGGCAACTTCGGGTGACGACTGCAACATCATCTGGCTGGCAGACAACATCATCAGCGGTGACAGTAGACTGGACGAACAGATACGTCAACAAAAATCACGATCTTAACCATTGGCTCAATCAGGTTGCCAACGTGAGTGACATAAAACACTCTTATGATGACAACGAAGGCGACAGAACAGTTGCCGCAATCGATAATGTTCAAGGTACGTTCCTGGCATGTATGTGATTTGGGGAATGTATATATTAGCCAAATATGAATAAGCTTCGATGCCAAGTATAATTCCTCTTGCTTATTTATATCATATAAAAGATAGCGTGACGATCCGATTAATATGCAAATGGTGCGATTCACTCAGGCTGTGTATTTATGCGCTGTTTGAAAAGTTACTTTAATGGGTGAATTGTAACAAATATCATTTTTTGAAAGAATGTCATATAGGTATGAAGAGATAATTACCCATTTGTGTATTTGTGTTCTATCCACATAACACATGTACAATATATTCCTTATAATCTAAAAATGCGTATAACTTGAATTCATTTTGTTTGCTGCCATACAGGTATTACTCGCATCCTAACTTTTTACAAAATCGATCACAATGGTGGATCAACTATCACGAGTGTTCCATCCGATGACTTGTTCGTCAGTCAAGGCCTGAGTCAGTCACAAACTATAACACCCTCACTTGTGGATGGGGACACTGTACGCTTCTGGGTGCGAGCCTATGACATCAAGTCGGACTTGAAAGAAGAGTATGTGACAGTCCATATCGACACATCGCCTCCAGTCATAGAGAACCTGTGGCTCACCAGAGGCGACAGACTCAACATCAGTGTTCATGGAGCAAAGAACCTCACAGATGTTACGTGAGTGAATCGACCTCTGTCTTCCATATGTTCGTAAATCTGTCAATATTCTTTTTTTCAATATATTCAATTGTTGCTTGGGTATAACTTCAGGATAGAGTGGGTAGCCTATGATGAGCACAGCGGCGTGGAGACAGTATCCTGGAGAATTGTGGATAGGAACCAGGATATCGTACATGGAATAGGCCACATCAAAGCACAAGGAGAAGCCTGGGCAAGTGGATTCTGAATAATCGTGAAAGAGCCAATTGTAATAAACACTCTTTGAGTGCTGATAATAATAGTTGATAAGTATGACCGATTGCCATGCAAATATCTTACAACTGTGCATTTTCTCATCTATATGTGTGTCGGGTTTGACTGAACAGGGAATTTAAGGAGATAATGCACGAGCTTCATGCCTTCATACCAGGTATAGTTCTGATGCATTTATACATTATGTAAGTACCGACGCTAACCTCAAAGTACTGCTTTCTCCATGTTCGTTGATGTATACATTTCAGACAATTGAGGAATGCAACACTATGTACGAAAACATTGCACGAGGGCCTAGCTGCTACTGTACCCCCTCCACCGGGTGCTATCACCGTCACTTCCAGGTTCAAACTGCGATGGTAGACAGCAACTCATCTTCTCATGGGGGAATATTCGATGACAGAGACATGGGAGTTCATGATTCTGACTATCATCTGGAGGTCACTGTAACCAATTGGGCAAATCTAACCAGCAAAATGGACTTGAAGGTACGTACATGCACTTTGAAGCTACAGCCTAGTAACCCGTTCCACAAAGCGGACATAGCTCCCATACTGTAACATAAACGTCATATCATCGTAGCGTAGATGGCTTTGTGCAGCTGGGTCCGGAGTTCTTGTGTTTTATGCACCATGTGTGTGTGTCGCATTAGATGACGTGTTCTGTTCACCATGTATGTGTGTCGCATCAGATGACGTGTTCTGTTCACCATGTATGTGTGTCGCATCAGATGACGTGTTCTGTTCACCATGTGTGTGTGTCGCATCAGATAATGTGTTCTGTTCACCATGTATGTGTGTCGCATCAGATGATGTGTTCTGTTCACCATGTATGTGTGTCGCATCAGATGACGTGTTCTGTTCACCATGTATGTGTGTCGCATCAGATGATGTGTTCTGTTCACCATGTATGTGTGTCGCATCAGATGACGTGTTCTGTTCACCATGTATGTGTGTCGCATCAGATAATGTGTTCTGTTCACCATGTATGTGTGTCGCATTAGATAATGTGTTCCGTTCACCATGTGTGTGTGTCGCATCAGATGACGTGTTCTGTTCACCATGTATGTGTGTCGCATCAGATGACGTGTTCTGTTCACCATGTATGTGTGTCGCATCAGATGACGTGTTCTGTTCACCATGTATGTGTGTCGCATCAGATGACGTGTTCTGTTCACCATGTATGTGTGTCGCATCAGATGACGTGTTCTGTTCACCATGTATGTGTGTCGCATCAGATGACGTGTTCTGTTCACCATGTATGTGTGTCGCATCAGATGACGTGTTCTGTTCACCATGTATGTGTGTCGCATCAGATGACGTGTTCTGTTCACCATGTATGTGTGTCGCATCAGATGACGTGTTCTGTTCACCATGTATGTGTGTCGCATCAGATGACGTGTTCTGTTCACCATGTATGTGTGTCGCATCAGATGATGTGTTCTGTTCACCATGTATGTGTATTGTGTCGGATTATTGGTAAATATTTCACATACTATCATAAATATTAATGAAATCGGCATCTGTCAAAGTAATTGCTGTTTGGGTTAAGTCAGGTGAAATTGGGTTTAACGTCGCGTCCAAGATTATTGCACTTATATAGCGACGTGCATGCACGTGTGTGTGTGTGTGGCTGCTTGTACTAGTCCGGACTGATGCCGATTTATAGTGCTAGCCCACTACCATGCCGCAGTTTAACATGAATACCCCACTTAGACACAGTATACTGACTCCGAGCCGACCAGTCCTTGTTTTAGCCCCTTAATGCCGAGCGCCAGACAGGGTAACAACAAGTACCATCTTTTAACGTCTTTTGGTATGACGCGGCCGGGGATCGAACCCCGGACCTTCCGCTCTCCGGGCGGACGCTCTACCACTACACCATGGAGGCGGTTTGGGTTAAGTATAATGACATTAATGAATTTTATATATATCATCAGATACATGTAAATCTGATATATTAAAGACGCTTTATTCGAGCGCAGGTGACGATAGACGTCAGTCCCCCTCATCCTGGTGCTGTCCACGATGGTCGGTCTGGAAACCCGGAAGTGGACTACCAGGACAGTCTACAACTCCATGCCCACTGGGACGGGTTCTTTGACAGAGAGAGTGGGGTCAAATTCTATCAGTACATATTTGGCTTTCATTGCCACAGAGCTGATGTTTTTGACCTAGATGCTCCTTCACAACAGGCATGTTCATTCTCATGTAAATTCCAGCTAACATATATTAAACTTGTTTCCATTTGCTGTATGCATAGATGCATAGTAAGGAAACGTCCTAATCATAATGAATTTCAAACATGCAGGGCACTGAAACCCATTCCACAACAGCCAGTTAACATGTCCTTGTCTTGTAAAGATCGTATAGTTCTCTTGATATTTCGGATCATGTCCTCAAACTCTTTGCATGCAGGTCACTGAAACCTATTCCACATCCGCCTCCTGGACAGCGCCCTCTGTCGGCAAGTATCACGTGACAGTGGTGGCCTACAACCGAGCACTGGAAGCATCCGACCCTGTGTGTTCTGACGGAGTGACTGTAGACACAACCCCACCCAGTGTGAGTGAGGTGGCAGTGAGGGACTCCAGAGTGGCGGAGGGCTTGGTCAAGTCTTCAGATAATGATGTGTGGTTCATTGACGCCCACAGAAGACGTACCCTATTGGTCACTCCCGATAACAGTTGCAGGTGATACATATTTTATATATCCAGGGAATTAACTCCAACCATACATATCGATGTGTATGTAAGAGAGATACATACGAGCGTCAATTTAATACGCCTGAGCATGAAGCATACGTTTGTTATGTTGACGTCATTGACCGTGATCGTCTTGGTTATGTAGTGTGCATTTTCGTGTCGACAATACTGTTTTCAGCAGCAGTTGCAGGTATGCGCATTTTAGTACAGGACTAAATTCAATGTATCTCAAGAAGTATTTATGCGGATTTCAATGTAAAGTGTACATGAAGGTTATTAATGCGGATTTCAAAGTACAGTATTATAAATATTGACTGTGTCGCCAGTTCCAAGGCCACGCCAGTAGATAACCAGAGTCTTTCCCTGTTTCCAATACATCGTCACAACAACGGAAGTGGGATGCAGATGCACAACGATGAGTGTGGATCCCTCGTCGCCTTGTCTGTCACCTTCATCAAGTCACTGTACGTCTACAAAGAGCATCACGTACGTACATTAACTATCGAGTATTGTGGTGATGTAGTTCTGGAGTATGTATGTAAACGACTCGGTTTGTAGATTTTCAGCGGAGGTGAATGGGAAAATACTCCTTGAATGGAATCATGATATCAGTATTATCAAGTATGATTACCTTAGGATTATTCATAAAACGCAAAGCAACTATTTGTCATAGTAATTAACTTGAGATGATATCTCCATTGATATATTTACAAGTGTCATGCTTAGATCTTCCATTGCCAGCTATTTGTAAACTGGACTGGCAGTGACACAGAGAGTGGAATCTATGACTACGAGCTGGGGTTGATGTCAGATCCTTCTGGTGAAGCAGCTCCAGATATCCTGCCCTACACGTCCACTCATCATCATCCTCAGTATCAGGGCTACCATCCTCGTCTCAGTGAGGGGCAACAGTTCTACATAGCCATCAAGGCAATCAACAAAGCTGGTGCCTCAGCATCAAAAGTATGTATAACTTTACTTTACAACGACAGTAAACCATTATGTCAAATATTTGTTGTTAATCCGGTATATACATTTATGCCTTGTGATATACATGTACATAGCTAATTCGTCTTCTGTAATTCCTGAGGTTGTGGGTCCTGTAACTGTTCATACCTTCTACCCTGGATTTTCTGGATCGATCAGTGTCATGTTGAAAAGTAACGTTCTGGTTGCACGTTGGAATAAGGCCTTCACAGATCCGGAGCTATTATATCTCAAATACGAGGTGTCAGTGAGTAAGTAGCTTTATCATCCATTCCACGCGTGTCGATAATCAAAACCCGTCACTCGTTGTTACCTGGGTTACCATAGTTTTTGTTGGATTTGAATGGATAACTGGGAAAAAAATAAACGATGGTGTGTGTGTGTATGTATGTATGTGTGTGTGTGTGTGTGTGTGTGTGTGTGTGTGTGTGTGTGTGTGTGTGTGTGTGTGTGTGTGTGTGTGTGTGTGTGTGTGTGTGTGTGTGTGTGTGTGTGTGTGTGTGTGTGTGCGTGCGTGCGTGTGTGCGTGCGTGCGTGCATTCGCTCGAATGCATGTTTGTATGAATATAAATGTAGGTATAGATGGATGGATGTGTGTGACGGTAGGTGCACAAGTGCACATGGTGCATGTATGCCTATGTACAATCTAACCTATATAATGAAACATTGCAACTATGCTTTAACTTGGAGAGGGGCAGTCGACACTCATCCCCTTCACGGCGCTGCAGTCGGGAGGAGGCTGTACACTGACGTCTCCACCCACGTGTACAGCTGTAGCCCTCACAGACCTCCACTGGGATCTCCACCACAGCCACACCTACTTTGTGTCAGTCAGAGTCACCAACATAGTAGGGCTGTCCACAGTGGCAGTGTCTGAACCCTACGTCCACGACGTATTGCTGCCTTCACGTGGTGTAGTAGAAGACGTTATTCCATCTGGAGAAGAATCCTTGTTTGAAACAAGTGTATGTGCATCTTTTGAATCGTAACTCAGAATTATATTTAACATGTCTTCTTTTATTACACAATGTATGTCAATCGCGTGTACTCATGACAATAATGACAATGAATGACTTCGCTGGAGTTATAAATTGTGGACAAGAATGATTCAATTTTGCTGAAATATGATGATGTTTGTAAATGCATTGAATCAAGGTGTATTACCTCTATGCATCCCACTGTTGTGTGTTCTCACAGATGTTCCCTTGAAATAGATGTGTCAGCATCGAGACCGCATGAAAATTCGTAACTTAATTACTTTCAGACTATTGAGGACACAGACCAGCAAATCTCAACAAGTTCCATAAGGGCCAGGTGGTATGGATTCGACGGTGGGCTTGAAACTGTAACATACAAAGTCGGGATTGGATCTCAACCTCGTGCATCAGATGTCAAGAGTCTACTGGACGTTGGCAATGTCTTACAACATGAGTTTACTGGCCTACATTTGCACGAAAATCAGGTTTGTATAACACGAAGTTACCATATATGAATTAGTTTTGCAGCATAATATGGTTGAGATTCCAATACAGAGGAATGCAGTTCGTTATTTTTTTGCGTTTTGTTAATTGAATAAGTGAAAGTGTGAGTCATTTTTACATTGACTGATTTGTGCACATTGACTGTAATATATGTACGTGGAAATGGTGCCTCTGGATAATTTCAGAAGTATTTTGTGACTGTCGTGGCGGCTACTGGTGGAGGAGAGATGACGGTATCCTCTGACGGTGTGACGATTATCAGGCCAGACGTTGATGTCACAGATATCACTATCAGAGACGGGCCAGGATGCGGTGATTCTGGTACACGAATGAATTACCTTTCGCCCAAATTAAGCCAGTTAACCAGATGGTCCTATTTCCACATTTGACCTGAATTATGTTTTTTGCATTTTCTTTCCAAATGGGTGTTTTCTAACATTGTTGTATATTTCATGAGGCCCCTGTTGCTGGAAAGTAGTTTTTAAGTGATTCTATGTACTCACGAGCTTCTTAAAACCAGACTGTTCTATGTCCGTGTAAATGTCGATGTGTCCACTCACATTCTTCACACAGATCCTGTGACAAGAAGATAGGCCCGCATAGTTCCAAATCATTTGGTTATTATTTATTAACTGTAGAATATGTACGTTGGGTGTGAATTTTGTGATCTGTCAGCTGAAATACAGAAGAAAAGCTGATGACTTCATTACAGTACGCTGTCTCAAGTATGTGATTTCTCCTTTGGTAAAAACTTTGATCAAGAATAATCAGAATATGCCAGTTGGATTTTACTGATGGAGATAGAACAGTATGGATCTGAAAACAAATAAACTTTCTTGGTACTCTGACAAAAAAATAATAATGCGACAAGTGTTAGCCGAGCTGCATTGTGTTACTCCAGATCACATTATTTTGTCTTTCATTTCAAGAATGACTTTTAAATAATGCACAAACTATATTTTGTCAAGAGAATACATTGGGATGGATTATATGTTTCGATTGAATTAATGGCCAGAAATTCAACTGATTGAGGATGTATTTCCCAAGTGAATAGAACTGTGTTAGTTCCAAACGCTTGCGAGGGGATTGTCTACATAAATTACGATTTGCCGGTAAGCAGTATTTCCTCAGAGCAATAGATATTCCATACCTTGCAAATATTTTTGTTTTCATACTACAACATATATCACTGTCGAGTTTTCCCCAGACCAAGGTCCTGATGTTACTGCAAGGAACATGAAGGTATGTATGTGATGAAGAGAAAAAGAGAGCTTGGTGTGAAGTACATACAGCTTCCGTGTAACCTATTGAAGAGACGATAACAATGGTTATTTATCATTAAACCATGAATTTGAAACATACTCGATTTTGATTGGTGAGTTAGAGGTTTGAAATCACAATCACCCCCCTCTGATAAAAAACAGCCCATTTGTCTGCCGCATCACCGAGGAAGCCAATATTTTTAGAATAGTACTTATTTTATGGACATTGCCGGTTGAAATATTTATATAATTTTGTGTACAAATATAGGCTACAAAATGCAAAGTTACGGTTACTACAATAATTAAAGGATGTGTGGCAAAAGATTCCGTGCAGAAAACACAATATAAGTCTACAAAGAGTATGTATTTCCATTTTGGATAAACAACAGAGAGCTTACAATTTTGCGCTTTTCTAAATATGACTGTGACGCCATATCTTTTGCGTCACAATGTGCGATATGACGTTGTTATAGTGACGTGCGTTTTAGAACAAAATCTTTGTGAGGCTTACGAGATTTTCGTGCTTATGCTTTCAGTGTCTGTCATAATTTCGAGTGAAGTATAACGGTGTAAACAAACTGCTTGAGCATAATGAATGTCATATTTGGTTTAAAAAATATTGTCGACGATTCCGTAAATTCTGATCAAGAACCCACTGGACTCAACCCATGCCGATTCACTCAATGTAGTTTCTAATACCTTTTATTTCGTCATGGTAAATTGGAGATAAACATACTGTATTTTCAATGCACAGCTAGGTTACCTGTATATTTAACCGCGCTAAATTGAATTTGCGCAGCGTGAGGTTTAACATGTTAAATGTAGGGCGGTTAAATCTACAGGTAACCTAGCTCTACATTGAAAACATAGTTTGTTTATCTCCTAATTAATTAATTTCCAGGATTGTACTCGTGATTTGGAATTCCAAATTTCTACCTCAACATATGCGGCCCACTGGAACAGGAGCACCAGCAGTAGCCTGAACTATCCGGATGTACACTGGGGGTTTCAAATATTACTACCCAAATCAGGTGACAAGAACTAGAAATGAAGCTCCCACAATATCAAAATAACATAGCAATGTGTTTGTAGTGAACGATACATGTACGAGGATGATGATAAAAGTAACGTCCTGAAACTACCAAACATTTGTTTGATTATGTTATTTGATAAACAATAATTTATTGCTCAATATTGTATTCACTCTTTAGCAGAAATCTGGAACACCTGGAGAGATTTCGAGCCTCTTGGGTCCTCTGAGAGACTCGTGGTTGGTGATTTATCTCTGGAAGCAGGACGTACCTTCAGGGCTGCAGTCAAGTTCTGTGCTGGTAAAGTCTGTACTAAGCCTATCCACAGTGACGGTGTGACTGTCCTACCGCATCCTCCAGCAGCTGGAAGCATGTCACTGACATACGAGGAATCTGTAGGGGGAAAGGCACAGGTAAAGTATACAAGTTTGAAAGAAACTCCTTTAAGTATTTTGCTTGAATTCGCCACTTTGTCATCCCTTTCACAGAATGAATCTTGCAACAAATACACATCCGTGTCATGAACTATTGCGTATTTTAAGGGGTAATTTGCTGACCTATGTTGACAGAATTCAAATAATATTGTCAAACACAAGACGTGTAAAATGTTATTGTCATACAATAACGAGAACTTTGTAAACGTATTAACTCAGCAACGATTCAAGTTAACAGTTTCCCAATAAGCTGATTGAATATACAGTATTGTTTCCACAACGTTCATCATGTTATGACCATGTCTACAGTGCTAGGGATGTCCTTACATACAGTGTGTATGATATGTTAGTATAAACACCTTTAAATTAGTTCCTCGAAAATTTTATGTGTACCTTTTCGAAACATCGCACAATACGTTTTACCACGGACAAATCCTGCTGATAATGTTTTTGCATGAAATTAATTAATTTAAGAGCATAACTTAACATAATATGTTGTTACAATATAAAACTATATATTCACAGATCCAGGTGACAATGACTCGGTTCCGTGATCCTGATATACCGGTTGTATCTGAAGCCTATGACGTCATGGACAGATACGAGTGGGGACTCACAGACAACAGTCACAACAGCAGCATGTTCATCAACTGGCACGAGGTGGATGCTCACGCTATTGTCAGTATCAACGACGAGGTTAGCATGAACAACATATAACGTTATTTACATGCCATTCAGTCAATATTATATTCAATATACTACAAAGTTGGTATATTGTTAGTTACATGTTAATAACTGTTATGTGTTTCCAGATGCGTTTTCAGATAACTCTACCAAAGCAGCTAGACTTTACCAAGTGCCGGAGACTAGCGGTCAGGGGTCACAATATAGTTGGAATATATTCAACAACTTCGGCAGATGTCAGAGATTGTAATGCATATGACCCACGTTACATTGAACCTGCAGTCGTTGTAGATGCTGTCGGTGAGTAAAGTCTGAAGAAGACGAGAACATAACGCATCTCGACCTGATCATGACCAAAAACTCACTGGAGCTGAGAATTTTCACATTAGTGGAAAATGTCGCAATTATTACATTATGTTCGTAATATTTTAGCCAATGTATTAAGAATTAACAAGTGCTTCAATCTATATGTGTATTTCAACATTGAGGGAGATGTGACTGATATTATGAATTCCACAATTGCATCGATATAATAACATCATGTTTGTATGAATATAACGTTACTAAATCATGTCAAACTTCCTTCCGTCCATTATATAGAAGAGTGTCATCACAGTTTGAATCAACGTTTCTAAAGAAAGATCTTATCATATTCAAATACCATAAGCTTATGGGATTCCAGGCACAGCGAAAGGACCACGTGTAGGATATAGCATTAGTTTAGATCAGAACAATTACTGGGAACACGATGATGCTGACTACACCCCCTACAAGAACATCCTGTCTGCTGTGTGGCCGACTCTACGTCACAGGAACTACACGTGGGCAGTGGTGTCAGGTGACCAGGTGGACCCCTCATCTCACTACAAGAGAGAGAGTCTGATGACCGTCACTGACCCCTGTAGCATGCCAGATGTAATCAGGTGTGGACACACAGGTAATATAATTACAACAATTCTACTGTTGACATCATTCTTATTTCTAATATGCAGTTCAACCATAAGTTTGGAAATTATCGGTTGTGATTGATCAAGCTTATAACTACAGGGTGCCCACATGTTAGCTCACGAAGTACGATGTACTACAGGCTGTAAATGCCTGTTATATGTTCGAGTGGATTAATACCTGGAGTGTAATGAGGGTTGAGGATATACAACGCCATACTTTTGTTTAAAGGCCGTTATCGATGATACCCTAATTCAGATCGACAACCCACTCAAAACATTTGACCAAGCCGATACAGCTACAACATGTGCTAACACGTCAGAATGGAGATAAACCCAGTGCGCTTTCAATGTATAGATAGGTTATAATTTTAACGTTCGATTTCAAATTCAATTAAGCGCGGTTAAATCTACAGGTAAACTAGCTCTACATTGAAAACACAGTGGCCACATCTTATATGTTTTCATTTCGTACTCATCAGTCAACGAGTTCCTCAACGTGGAATTCACACATGGGGCTCACCTACAGCATGGCAAAAGATTTTATGTGTGCATACATGCTGATGAGAAAAACACTCCATTCGAGAAGTGGACGTCCCAGCTGACTGAAGTGAACGCCTGCAGTAACGGCATCACAGTCGACCTCACACCACCAACACCGGGGACAGTGAGCGTTGAGGGACTTATAGACGGATCCTTCCAGGTATTGGTTATATAGGTATTAGATCCCACAACATAATACATGTATATTCATGGCAAGTTGTCTTGTTGTATTCTCCTTACCTATGCTTAACAACAAAACTATATTGCATGGAATTTACGTCTTTCAGATTAGCAGAACAGACGTTGCCATGAAATGGTCAGCCTTCACTGATGTCGAAGAAGAGGGACATATAGCCCATCTGAGTGGCATTTCATATTATGAGGTAGCGCTAGGTATGAAAGATCAAACGGTTCACTTTAACTCAAATATTAGTTGAACACATCTCTCAACATAGTTTGCCTTGCAGATTATAGAGCAGAATATGCTGTACTTTAAATACATCTTAAATACAATTGTAAATTGAATAACAGTGGCCTGCCATGAGTGTTTACTTTCCCAGGATCTGTTCCTGGTGGGCAGGATGTCGTCAAGTTCACCAATGTTGGATCTGTCGACCACTATACACTACACAGTCTTCATCTACACACTGGAAACACATACTATGCCTCAGTGAAAGGTACTACAAGATGGATATAACATAGAAACAAGGACACAGTATCACTTACATATATATATATATATATATATATATATATAGAGAGAGAGAGAGAGAGAGAGAGAGAGAGAGAGAGAGAGAGAGAGAGTCCACGTCGTCAGACATTCTGTGGATATGGATCATACAATCTATTATCAACCAGACGACGTGGATTCCTCTGTGTCATGCAACGTTTAGGATTTCCATTATGCATGTGTCGATATTCTGATTTGGCGTCCACACTAACACCCATGATGCTCTCATTTCAGCAACGGATTTTGTCAACATGACGACAGTGGCTGTGTCAGACGGTTTCCTTGTGGACTTCACTGCACCAGCCTTGACGGATCAGCTCGTACAACTAGAGGGACGCTACATCACATCACGTGTGGTGCATATCTGGTAATATTGAATGTAAATTGTTAATTGAATTGTCATTAGCATGCTTTTCTCATTATTTGTCACATAAGTTATATGTCACTATTTGTGAGCGTAGTTGTGGAATCAAATAGGCAAACACATGTACATTGCGTTCTTCATGAAGAGGAATACTCTTAAGTGTGACATGTTACACTTGTACTTACAGTGGACATATTGCCTGGACATCTGATTCGACTGTAGTTCAATACGTTGAAAGATGACCCTGCATGACATCTGTTACAGCTGGACCAACGTGTTCTCGGACGAGGAGAGTGGAATAAAGGAATATGTGGTTTCCATGGGTACCAGACCTGCGTACGCTGACGTATCAGCCACTTTTGTCACTGACCAGGATTGCCTGGACTTCGATACATCTAACAACTTGGTGGATGGTCATTCATATTATATTTCTCTGAAGGTACATGTGAAGAAGAGTGCAACATCGTTACTCGTGTATTTCGATATGGCATATACGTATATCAGTGTCTATAGTGTAATAATCAATATTCTAGGTATTCAGAAGGGTGTAAATATATTTACACAGGACGGGTTTATAACACATTTTTCATTTACAAACCGTATCGATTATTACTTGTTGCATGTTTACTAAACAATATATATATATATGTGCATTGTTAGATATAATGCCTGCTACTGGCAACAGGGAATCGTAACTACGATCAAGCATACATTTGTATCACCCAGGCCTTCAACGGTGCAGGTCTGTACACACTGTCCTCGTCACGGCCTGTGGTTGTGGACACCACGCCTCCATCTACTGGCCACGTCTTCGACGGAGTACAGTCAGCTGCCACACCTGATGACAAAGACAAGGATTACATCACCAGTGTCTCAGAGATGGGGGCCTACTGGGAAGGCTTTGATGACCCACACTCAAGTGTCGCCATGTACAAGGTCAAGGTCGGGACTTGCACAGGCTGTGATGACAAACTGGAGGAGATAGGGTTTGGAAACACAAAAAGTAGGGTTTCATTGTGTTCAGATAATTGTGGAAGTCAGGGCTAATTCTTAGTGAAGTATAATCAACCTAGCAATCAAAATACGGATTTTTGTAGCATACACTGTCGTATAAGATAACACTTTAATATACTGATGATGTTAAATTTTCAAATGATTCAGACATCAGCCTTCAGCATTTACTGCTCTCCCCCGGAGTGAAGTACTTCACCACAGTGACAGCCTGTAACACGGCAGGCCTCTGCAGCAGCTCCTCCACCTCAGACGGTGTCATCCTGGACAGCTCCCCGCCAGTTACTGGCACAGTGCAAGATGGCACAGGCGACGTGGACATACAGTTCCAGGCGGCCAGGTGAATGTTGCCGAGAGCGCTTCGAAAATGTATTTACTTGATTTTCGCCACCTCGCACTGCCTAAATATATGCTTGTTTCAGGACATTTCTGGGATGCAAATGGCGAGGTTTCTACGACCCTGAATCTGGGTTAGACCACTTTGAATGGCACGTGGGGATAACCCCAGGAGGTGACGAGATTCTCGCATCCAGGAATGCTGCTATGGAGGAGGTCATCTTCCACATCCTGTCACGTGACCAACAGCTGCCAGTGGGGCAGATGATCTATACTACTGTCCGATGTTTCAACAAAGGAGGTATCATGATCTGTTCTGTTAACTTCAATGTAAGAACCTATTTCATCTTTGTACATTCAGGATGTT
Organism: Haliotis rufescens; assembly: GCF_023055435.1. Lineage (NCBI taxonomy): Eukaryota > Metazoa > Mollusca > Gastropoda > Lepetellida > Haliotidae > Haliotis > Haliotis rufescens. Next base: position 14,758,746 of record NW_025964361.1, read on the forward strand.
TATATACAGATGTTAGTTTGAACTTATGATTGATTTTTAAATCCTTGTTGCAGGACTGTATATAGAAACGACGTCCAATGGAGTTATGATAGAAAACAGCCCACCCGTTGTTGTGAGCCCACCGACGGCGAGAGATGGTATTGCTTCGGTTTTTTCCAACACTACCATCAGTCGGACAGCTCTGAGTCTACACTGGGAGTTCCAAGACGCTGATTCCTTCATAGAGCGTCAATACCTCTCCTTATCATCCCACCAGCTTGGAGAGATAGACAGTTCTAATCTGGAGGTACAGTGAAGCTACCGGAAAATCATTTTATCAAAGAAACCTAATTATTCCTTTTTCATGAACAATGGAAAACAACGTTCTGCTTTTACAGCTTCTAAATATTTACCAGCTATAGCTGACATAGACAACTTTTGAGCTCGATGTATATACATTTTACAAATATTTGCTATAAATACTAGTGTATAGTTAGTTAATTGATATCTGGCCATCGTGAATACAGAGTATCATTTGTTAATATCATATTCTATGTCAACGTTGACCGTCCACAGTTGCATACATCGGATCAGTTTTAACACACGGGAAAAAAGAAGTATGCCCACCAACATCGATCTTAATGTATCGCCAACTTGTAATTACATGTTGTTTAAGCACGACAATGTTAGTGTCCCCGTAGACCGTTCATCAGTTTATATATTGCCTTCACAATGCTTAGCCAATTTCATGATTGCTCCCCAGATTCCAGGTTTTATTCGGGAATACACATACACAAACCTGGACTTGCATGATGGAAGTAAATACAAGGTAAAGGTCACAGCTTGCAACATGGCTGGCCTCTGTTCATCAGCAGCTACTGAGGACATTTTGGTTGACAGCTCTAAACCCAAAACAGGTAAAATATTGCTGTGCACCATCAAATAATGCGACAGTTTTAATTGAATGAATATGTAAAAACATTGCAACTGTCTTTCCACTGCAGGTACCTTCGCCATAGAAACTGATCATGCAGCGAAACTCACACGGCATCAATCTGGCTGGATGACATGGAACAGGACCAGTCTAAACCTTGCCTGGCTTGGCTTCTCTGATCTACATTCTGGAATAGACCATTACCTTGTATCAGTAGGATCTCAAGTGTACGGAACTGATTACAATAAAGTAGGTTACACACTTGCACATTGCGATTGATTAATGACATGTTTTTTTATCACACTTAAAAGTATATAACTGATATGTACTAATATGGTGTCGTGAAATGTTCTTGACGTTCTCACATATTATTACAGGGCAGTGTACTAACAAAAGTCTCCCACGATTCATCTGGAGTTGCCAATGGCGACGAGGGAGTCCTCCAGACGTTCAATGTACCCACCGAGACCCTGCCACCAGAGGGGACTGTGTTTGTAGCCATCTGGGCTGTGAATGGGGTAGGTTGCATACTTGAATGTGTACACATACGCGCACTAAATCACGTGAGTGCATATTGTGAGCTTTTTTATCTGAAATCGTCGATAGATAATAACGTTCATCTAACTGTTTCTCTGTGACTACTCCTAGGTTGGCATACAAAGTGATGCCTACCACGCTGAACTGCTCCTGGAGGCGGACTCTTCTCTGTGGCTGGTGAGGAGGTGCCAGGCCTACAACTGTGAGGGCCACTGTGTCTGTGCTGTGCAGGGCGGTACCTGTACTGACGATACATGTGTGAGATCTACGACAGGTTTGTCTCTCGTGTAATACACATACACTAGTAAACAACACCAGTTCACAAAGAGTGGGTGAGTGAGTGAGTTTGCGTAGAACAGTATTCCAGTTATATCACAGCATGTTAGCTTGATGGTTAAGAAAATGGTTGCGTGCATCACTTTGTGGAATCCAGGAGCATGGGTGTAGGGCTGACAAACAAGGAACTTAAGCAGATTAGCACCAATAATAATATAGGTTTCTGTTACACCTATTGGTGGCGCCAAACACGAACGGGTCACGCGTGCTCATTATTTGGCGCATAGTTTGATAGCCAATACACCTGGTCGCTCATTATACCATACATGATAGTTTACCTCCTTTGTTTCATTATTGTTCTCAAATTACCATATTATCCAGTGCATGTTGTTTACAGGACCCAACACAATCACTGTCGTAGACACCATCGATCTCTTGTTAGCAACTGGTGCTGCTGACGTTGACATTTCTCCTTTCAACACCTTCATGGCGGCCACCTGGTCTGTGACAACACCTGGACTGCAAGCAGCACGGTATGCATATATTATATACTGACCTCATATACAAGCCTGCACCACACTACTTATTTATATTATGAAAATAGTAAATATTCATCTGAAATGTACAAAACGAGACACATGATCATGATGTATCTGTTTTGTTTGTTTAACGCCACACTCAGCAATATTCCAGCGGTCCGACAACCCAATCCCGTTAGTCAAAGTCAAAGTCAAAGATGTTTATTGTATCAAAGGCCATCGGCCCATATACAAGTTCAGATAAATACAGTGGGTGAGAATTTACAGATTGGGAGATACAACAAAAATTATATAAATATAACATTCATTTAACAATCGGTGATAATCATGAGGACTTTCTAGGGTGAGGTAATTAAAATTATGAATTTCCACTCAACATGTTATTTCGTAGTTCCATCCCATGTTTTACAAATAAAGACAGTTTAAACATTACATCGGCATCATTCGATGACAAAATAGAAACAAAAGCTATTCTACTTGTCTTAGATAAGAAACATTCTGGTATATATTTAGTACGTAATTCTGCATAATAAGGACATTCAAAGGTAAAATGTATTTCGTCTTCTATTGCAGAGTTACAGAATGGACAAATTCTTTGTATTCTTTCAAGTGATATATTCCGTCCATAGTTAATCATAAGTTTTGAAAAGCCAAGTCTGTATTTAATATATCCATTTCTTAGGTGACTATTTGTTAAAACTGATAGATATTTTTCTGGCTCTAATAGAGTCTTAAAAGTTCTGTACAAATCATAACGTGAACTATTCTCCAAGTTGCATTGCCACCCTTGATAGAACATATTTATTGCTATTTTACGAAAATCATTTAGAAATAAATGTTGATCACCAACAGATTGGTTAAGCCATATATACCCATATCCATGTGAGAATAATAGTGTCCTAATATGCGATACCCATGTAACCTTACCGATACTATCTAAATGAAAGAGCATGTTATAAGCTTTTTTCGGAAGCCGATGTTCTGGCATACGGATGATATTAAACCAATATTTTAAACACTTTATTTGTGAATTAATGTAAAGTGGGTATCTTCCACATTCTCCATATATCATATTATTTGGTGTTGCTATTCCAACGCGAAGAAACTTTTTACATGCCAGTAGGTGAATTCTTTCTAAACATTCATATCTTCGGTAACCCCACACTTCAGATCCATACAATAAAATTGGCTGTATTTGAGTATCAAATAATTTGAAAAATACTTTTGGAGTAATAACTCCAAGTTTATGTGAAACAGACATTATATTAAGTAAAGCTCGTTTCCCTCGCAGTGATAAGTCAGATACACATTTGTTCATATTTAGTGTTGAATTAAACATTATGCCGAGATACTTATAACCATTAACTACATTAATTTGTTGTCCATTTAAGTACCATCTTTCCCTAAAATTTAAAGGACCCCCTTTTCTGAATACTATAATTTCTGTCTTATCTAAATTTACAGATAAATTCCATTCCTTAGTATATTTATCTAATACATTCAACTGATTCTGTAGACCAATAACAGTGTCAGATAGTAAAATAACATCATCGGCAAAAAGGAGCATAAGAAGTTCAAGGATGTCAGGATACATCTGTATACCATGCTTGCCGTTACTTGAGATTTCATAATATAATTCGCTTATGAAAAACGAAAATAACAGAGGACTCAGTATACATCCCTGACGTAAACCAGATGGGCAATCGATAAAATCAGTAACACCATAATCACTACGTACACATGACTTGATATTTGAATACATTGATTGTATTATATTAAACATCTTCCCTTGTAGTCCAGCTTTTCTTAAACAACACCATAATTTATAACGATCAACTGTATCAAATGCCTTTTTAAAATCAATAAAAGCAACGTAAACCTTGTGTTTACGACGTGTTAGACATTTTTGAATTGCAGCATATAATGTAAAAATATGATCTACGGTTGAATAATTTTTTCTAAAACCAGCTTGAACTTCCGGTATCTTATCTCTCATATTTGCCCAGTTAGTAAGCCTGTTATTCAAAACAGAGGTAAAAATTTTCCCCAGAACACTCATTAATGAGATCCCCCTGTAGTTGTCAGGGTTTCTCGGATCGCCTTTTTTATGTAGAGGGACTATTTCTGAACAAGACCAACTGTTTGGAAATATTTGATTATCAAAGAGTTTGTTGAAACATTTATGAAGAAATGGCATAATATCTAATTGGGAACATTTAAGCATTTCTATCAGCACTTGATCGGGCCCGGCGGATTTTCCTTTTTTTAACTTATTTATTGATGATGTAATTTCATGTTCAGTTATCGTAGAATTTAGTATGAATGCATCAATATCTGTAAACTGATTAGAACTGAGTTCATTTTCATCATCTAAGTGAGGAGAAAAAACATTGTCATTTGCAAAAACCTCTCTAAAATGGCACAGCCATTCTGCTTTCGTTATATGATTCTTCTGTCTGGGTTTGTTTTGTAATGATCTTATCTGTTTCCAAAAGCTAGATTGACTATTTATGCTTCTATGCAATCTTTCAACTGATTTCTTACGTGAAATGGATTTAAATTTTCTGCAACAAAATTTATAATGATTTCTTTGTCTACAGTACACAATTCTGTTAGCGACTGTTCTTTGTGTTCTAAATCTCCTAAGTGCCCTACGTGTTTCTCGTTTCGCTTGTCTACATTCTAGACTTAGTGGTTTGTGATTGGCAAATTGTGGATTATGTCGTATTGTCTTTTTCATGCAGTTAGCAGAGTCTAATACAATGTCGACAAAGTGGCTAATTGCGTTTTCAATAGCATTATCAATTTCTTTAAGGACCATTTCTTTGTTTTCAGTAAAATTATATCTCAGGTTATCAAGAAACAAACTGGAGTAATGATCATTCCATACAATTTTCTCTGATGCTTGTGGATCCATACATGAATCATTATTGCACCTCTTACCCATATTTGGAAATCTACACATCAATTCTAATGGAAAGTGATCAGAATCAGATCGATCACCGACAGTGAACATATTGATAAACTGAAAAAAATCTGGTGAACTTATAAAATAATCGTTCACACTAGATCCATGTTGGCTACAATAAGTAAATTCCCCATTAGTATCACCATATACACGTCCATTTACGATGTAAAGTTTAAAAACATAGCATAAATCCAACAACATTTGACCAAATCTATTTACAACTGTATCCTGTGAAGTACGATCCTCAACAGGGTCATCCTCCTCCTCAGGGAAAGGGGAGGTGTGATTGAAGCTATCATCATCATTGCTAATATCAGGGTTATTTCTCTCACCTGTTCTAGCGTTCATATCTCCACAGATTAAATTGTATGAATTTGAAAACATTTCATCATTATCTATTAAGAATTCTTCTACTTTTACAATGTTACTATTGGTGTTTACATGATTATAATAAGGAGACCCCATTGGAGGGATATAGGTACATAACAAATTCACATTTTTGTCAATTCTAAATAAATCTTTAGATAACGAGAGACCAATTATGTTGTCTCTATCTGCTTGTATAACATTACAGAAACTACTCAGTGATTGACGTACACACAGACAAATACCACCTGATAAACGTCCATAGTTGGATAACTTAACTGCAGGACAGTAAAAAGTATCATATCCATGTAGCCAATGTTTTCCTGGAATATTTACAACAAATGTCTCAACAAGGCACACAATATCAAATTTACTGATGTAAGTTAAAAAGTCAACATCATTTATTTTGCTGAGAAGACCACCAATATTCCAACATACAAAGGAGAACGCGTCTCTGTTGACATCAGTAACACTGTGAGCGCGAGTATCACCGGTGTGCACATCGGAGGTTCCTTGTGGGAGATGATCCGGGCCATGGCCATTGTGCTATTTCCCAGGGCGCGACTTACTTCTGTTTGGTCGAAGTCTGTCCGACATTCGGTTTTCTGAGTCTTGATTTGTAGATCCACGTTGGTCAGCCGACGTACGAGGCATCGTAACAAGCTTGCCATTCTTGAAGAAGCCGAAATTTCCCGTTCCTTTTAGGGCTTGCAATTGTTCGCGTTGACGCGTGGTTAAATCACTTCCAATTCCAAGTCCATTCGATTTAAATGTCGCAATAATTGCAAAACTGGTACTCTCCGACGACAAGGTACGAACATTGAAAGCGAATCCCGTTAGTCGCATCTTACGACAAGCAGAGTCGCCTTTTACGTCAAGCATGAGTTGCTGAAGACCTATTTTAATCCGGATCTTCGCGGATCATGTGATTGATTGCATGAGCATCGATCCACGCAATTGGGATACGATGACATGCATCAACCAAGTCAGCGAGCCTGACCACCCGATCCCGTCAGTCGCATCTTACAGGCATGGGTTGCTGGAGACCTTTTCTAACCCGGATCTTCACGGGTACCTGATGGGGATGATATAGGGTACGTAGCAGTGCCAACAAGAGCCAATGCAAAAGGTCATGTGCAATACCATGTATCATCTTCTTTGCTCCCATGGTCATGTATTTGTTGGTTTGCAGCTATGAATACAGTATAGGAGAGAGTGATGAAGAGGAGCCAGGAGGAGTGTTTAATACATTGACTGGGAGAGTGTGGTTCGATGCTGGTCAACAAACATCAGCTATTATATCATTGGAAGCAGGTTATTGTATGTTATATGTTCCTCTGACTTAAGGGCTGTTTCGTCTATTTTCAGGTATATTTGTATGCTTCGTATGATCTAACACTTTATTTGGGCTCCTTAATATGAGGGTAGAATATGATCACCATCGTCACTTCTGCAATTGATTATGTACTATAAGATACTCCAGAGACTTTGTATCTGATATAACCCCTTTGTACCAACAAAAAATGATTCCCGGTTCGGTCAAGGTCATGTTTATTCCGAAACCAAAATGTGATGTCATTAAACCAGAAGTGTCATAAGTAGCTCGAGGCATACGGCTTTTGTTTAAAGGCCTTTTGCATGTGCATGCGTATTAACAAACCGGAAATGGTGGCACATTCCTTCTTTCTTTTCTAATTATTGTGTTGCATTTAACAACATAAGGCATTGACGAGGCGGTATTGGGGTTTATTATGTTCAGGTGTTCCTTGGCCTGCCTTTGTGTGTTCATACAATGCTGATGTCTGATTTCAGGCAAGTCTCTGACACCTGGAATGAAATACTCCTTCTTTGTGAAAGCGTGGTATAATAACGGAACTTTCAACATATTTAAATCCGATGGCGTCACGTTTGATACAAGGCCCCCAACAGTTACAAAGAAGTTGGGAAGAATCGTAAGTGCATCTTGTATAGCAGCCTGTATCATGCCCTTCTAGAGTATGAGTGTTTACGTTTATCACTTTGTCATGGCTGACTGGTACACATTTTGCAACAGGTAAAGGAACTCCGAGGCCTCAATGAAACAAAAGACACAGACTTCCAGACACAGAACAACACACTTGTCGTCAAGTGGACCGGACACTTCCTACTTGGTCTAAGCAGCATTCATCGATACAGGGTGTACATCAGCACGCACAGAGGCGGTAGCTATTGATTTAATTCATTTTCATGCGAGTTCTTTCAGCTCTCGTGAGTATCTGCAAGACAAATAAAGGCATGTATGTATGGTGCTATGACGTTCTCCTGAGCTGAAGGCTCTCGCCCATAATGAAATAATTTACTTCAAGAGTTGTATCCACATACACACACACACACACACACACACACACACACACACACACACACACACACACACACACACACACACCAAGTGACCACCAAGTTGGTTGTTGAGTATACTAATTAGTTTATTACTTCGTATTCTTTGATTATCAGCAACGATTCAAATGGTCGACCGTGGTAAGAAATGTTGATGTATTTACTACATGTGGTTTTATGTCAACGCTCTCAGGTCACAGTATCCATGCTTCGGGGGACCTGGCCACCACCAGCTATACAGCAACAGGTCTCAGTCTACATCCAAACACAATCTACTACTCCAGTGTCCTGGCTTACAACAAGGCTGGTCTGGTCAGCTGGGCCTACTCTGATGGTGTACAGGTGGACGTTCTGCCTCCAGTGACAGGCAGAGTGAATGATGGACCAGGTACAGTGATGCATCTTTAGCTGTGAATGAAAAGACAATACAGAAGTAAAGTGATTTTATGACTGGATTTTTTAGCTATGCATTACACCATATGCTATAATATATGATCTCACAATCTATTGTTTCTGATTGTTAAATATTTCGAGAACTTGCAGATATCAACGACAAGGATTACCACAGTTCTATATTTGAAGTATCCTCCTCCTGGTATGGCTTCTCCGACACAGATTCCACAATCGTCAAGTATTTGTGGTGTGTGGGGACGGCCAACGACACAACAGACTGCAGTGTGATGGACTGGCTGGATACAGGACTACACACTTCCTTCAGTAGATCGCTTCCAACTCCATTATCTATTGGTGAGTGAGTTAAACTTTAACTTCACATCGGCAATATATCAGCCATATCGTGACGAATCTATTGGTAAGTATATGACATACTAGACACACAAAATATAATTACAGGATCCATTGATACATTTCCTTACATCCCCTACATACTTACTGTATTTAAAGGTACAAAATAGAGCAAAGTGTTTGCCGTAGATGCTGTTGGTCTCATGCCCTGATGTTGCTCTGTCTGATGTACATAAATAGTACATAGTACATAAAAACCATGCTTCAATTTGAAAAGTAAGTTCAAATGAAGGCTGAAAGTTAAATACTATTCTGTTAACAATGTAATGTTCATCGCATTTGATGTCCTTACAGGTACAAGAGTTTGGAGCAAGGTGTATGCTGTAGATGCAGTTGGTCATGCCTCTGATGTAGCTGTGTCTGATGGAGTTGTCATCGACACTTCTCCACCTGAACTTAAGGCTGTGGCATATCTTGGAGACAACCTGGTGAAGAACCCATCATTCGAGGTAGACGATATTACTGGTCGTACCACACGCTGCAACCTTGTCATACCGACATCGTGGGAAACTGACACAGCGTCCTGTATCAAGGTTCTGGCGCCCGAATCACCTTTAGCTAAAGACGGATATATGTTTGTGTCCATCAGTGGGAGAATTCACCAAAGGATCTCTGGTCTTGAGACTGGGAGGCAGTACAAGCTGACTCTGCATACTGGATACCCAGAAACTGTTTCCAACAACCACAGGTCGGTTGATGCAATAGTTACAATAGGCAGTGAAGTCTTCAGCTTTACACTTGACCCTAACCTCTGTAGAGGCACCTGCATTGCCGGAGATCACTCAGTCGTCCTCTGGAACAAACACACATACAGGTTCACAGCCGTAGATACCAGTGCAGTACTGAACATAGCGTCATCGTCCAGGATGATGGAGTTTGTGCTGGACCATGTGAGTGTTCAGACTGTGGACTATGTTGCTGGTCCGGACAGTGTGGATACAGAGGAGCATCTGGTGGTCCACTCTGTGTTCCTGTCTCACTGGTCATCTCTACATGCTTCCTGGCACTTTGTGGACCAACAGTCTCCAATTACACAGTACAAGTGGGCGATTGGTTAGTTTACCCATACATTACAATATGTCAATGAGAGAACTAGGGGTAGCATCATGCTCAGATCAGATCCACCTCAAATGTGTTCATTTTCATATTAAAGTCGCCAACTATTTTATTGTGTCACAAATGCTAACATACATGCTATTGCTTTTACTACGATAAACCATATTGATAAACACCGTACCTGTTTAATTCCAACATAAGATAACTGGATGGACGCCAACATAACTGAATCACTTGATTCAAACAACACCAGCTGATAGATACAAATTGGCATAACGTTGGTTGTACACTGTCACTGTCACTCTCCACTGTAACAACATCAACCCTTTTTCAGGCACAGTTCCGGGTGGCAGTCAGCTACAGAAGTACACGAATGTAGACCGGCAAACTCAGGCGGTTATTTCCGGTCTGAAGCTGACCCACAACTCCACTGTTTACATCACTGTCATGGCAACGAATGCTGCTGGACTGACCAGTGTTTCCAGTGGACATCCTATTGTTGTAGATCTGACGCCTCCAAAGTTTAGTTATATCAATGATGGTCCAGGTAAATGCTACGAGACATGTGTATGAATGTCATTTTACGACATTAAACGACAAAGTAATATTCCAGCTATATCACAACGACATGCATCTGAACGGATCTTCTGCAAAGAAGTGATCACAAGGACAGTAATCCAAACCGTAGGGTAACAATCACAGCTAGGTCGTATGTTGAAATCCTCATACGTGTGTCTCAGAATCTCTGTGGGGAGGAACAAAACAAAACTAACGTAGACTTTATGACGAAGTAAATACCTAAAACCTGTTGATGGATATGAAAATGAGTATAAATTATTTTTGGGGGGAAACAATCGTGAATAGTTATTGGAGCTATAGTGTACACATGCGCCTTTTGGATCAATTAGTCAGTTTACTTTGTCGCTCATTTAAGTTTTTATCCATGATAAATGTTTGTGTTTAGGGTCAGATGAAGATCATCAAATATCAAGTGTGGTGAGCGTCAACTGGAAAGTGGCAGATGAAGAGTCTAGTGTCGACCACTGTGACTGGGCTATTGGTAGGTAGATTAACATTAAGTTTTTGTGCGTAATGTACGTTAGCATCCTATGATGTGCACATTCTATCGTTTTGATACATTGTTACCACACAGGAGGAAGCAAGGGAAGCGATGACATCATGACATTCCGTAAGGTGCCTTCAGGGCAGTCCACAGCTACGATGGACATAAATGATGTGTTCAACACTTCGTCAAGAACAGTTTACACAACAGTGCGATGTTTCAACAAGGCAGGCTTAGTGGTGGCTGCGACGACGGACGGGGTTGAAATTGTCAGGGAAAAGAGCAAGATATCGTTACAAGAGTTTGGTGTCTTGAGTGGGACCCAGAGTGAATCCATTTACTCTGATAGAGGGATGTGTCATCAGGATCGGAACAGAGTCAGACTCCACTGGAGTCAAGCAGACCGACAGCTGCGGTCCACGGTGGTACGTGACACATTGTATTTATGAATGTTGTGAAACATCAGCATGATCTGAAATAATGATGAAACGAGTTATTACCTTGAAGGAGCGAACTTCCATTATGCTGAATAAGAACATTATCATTGACTGCCTTCATGCATTACACATAAAGACATCCAATACCCTTTTATGTTTTATTTCAGGTTTCAATTGAAGGTGAAGGACGTACCTACCAGGGTGATATCCCAAACTACTTGGATTATACATACGCGACATTGGCCGATGTACACTTGAAGATTGGTACGTCTTACAACGTCTGCGTCGTTCCTGTTGACATCTTTGGCACAACTGGAGAAAGAACCACTTCATACTTTACAGTCCCTGATCAACCCCCAACTGTATCTGGTTAGTACTGATAATGTTACGCTATCATCTTTAGTTCGTTGTTTTAAGATGACATTTTGTACAACGGTGTATTATATATATTTAACTTGTCAGGTTGTGTAAAACGGCCAAATGTGAAATATGATCTCAACTTTAGGGATTTTGTTATCATTTTGAGAAAATCGCACTCTTTACCAAATATGATGCAGCCCTTTTTCTACAATGTGCTATTATAAATATGGCACTAGCCAATTTCAGTTCACATGAATGTAAACAAACATTATTTTTTTTATTTTGGTAACTACTTATCAATTATGTGATGTTCAGAATCGTCATCAAACGAAAACGTGTCAGTGATGTTATAAACAAGAACAATTGCAGGGATATTCACAGGATTGTCCTAAGCTATAGTGTTAACTATAATAATTATTGGTATATATAATCAGTTGGTAAGGGTATAAAATCACATAATTGGACAGGAATCATTGAGGAACGAATTCCCAGATGCCCTTAATTGTCCTTAAACAATACGGAATAACTAAAATGTAATTTAATCTGAAGAACTTTGCAACCATATTTCAGGTTTCGATGTTCTGTTTTAGATTCTGGACGCATATTTTTGACACAAAACAACACAAAGATCATGGTGTCGTGGAGAAACATGTTTATTTCCCCTTGGAATGATCTTGATTATGAAGTTCACATAGGAACATTGCCTGGAGGAGCCGATATTGTTGACAGAACATTGACAAAGGAGGAAGAGCTTGTCATGAAACTTAGCTCCAGACAAGTGGAAAGTATTTACGTCATGATAACTGCTATCGATGTCTGTGGAGCGTACACTCATCGTTCACAGAAATTCAAGGTCAAGCAAGACTAGCTTTTACATGATATATATTTGTTTTTTGTTTAATTTCCTAGTAACTTAAGAGACCTCATACGGTTTTACGCCACCAATAATCATTTGTATAAATCACTTGAAATAAAAATAGAATGTAGTTTATTTATTTAACCCGAAGACTGAGCAAACACTGGAATTTATGCTTGTATAAAATATAGTACTGCGACACAAATGTATATCAGACACGACGGACATTTAACAAACATGAATTTTATGTCCATGTGCTTCAGGTTACTAGATTGTCTTTAAATATGTTGATCATGTTAACTTTATTGTACCTATGCGTATACGCTATGATATATCTCGGAGGTGAAATATCTGTACCCGGTACATGTATATTTAAATAATACAACGTGATTCTTAATAAGTATATTCAACATTCAACATATATACGTCTTTCTTAATGCCTTTATAAATAAAAACAATTATCTGTTCTGATTATGTGATATGTCTTATTTTTATCTACGTACAATTGATAGACCTTGAAAACTAGATTCTTTATCTCACTTGATGACTGGTGACATAGTTTGAATCTTTCATCAGGGATAAACAAAATATTATACCAGGATAAGTCTAGACAAATATTGATGAACAATTTGCATAATAGTAACTTTAAGGCATTTTGGAGTACATTAAAGATATCAGGTTCGTCTCTTGTGAAGCCTAACATATCTATGGAGGATCGGTATGTCTATTTTGGAAATATTTATATGGATCAGGACAAAAAGTATGTTGATCAGTATATATATACCAGGGAGGTGTCCTGTATCTCGGACGAGTGTACATCAGCTATCCTCGACTCACCGATCACTATCGAAGACGTGAATGAGGCATTATGTAGTCTAAAGTGTGGAAAGTTGGCGGGTAGTGATGTGATAATCGCAGAATTTCTTGTACACTCCAGGGATATACTGGTTCCATATCTTGCTATTATGTTCAATATTTTGTTTAATAAGTGTTCGTTTCGAACTTTGTGGTCAGTTGGACTAACTGTCCCTTTACATGAAAAGGGGGATCTGAATACGGCTCCTAATTATAGAGGCATCACCGTGCTTAGTGTTGTCAGTAACGTATACATTTCATTTATCAAAACTAGATTAATATTTTGGAGCGATGCTTATAATAGGGTGGTTCAGTCGGCTATTCAACTGTTGATTATATATTACATTCAGTCGCTAATAGAATTTTAGCAAAACATAGGTGAATTATATGCTGCTTTTTTTGGTTGACTTCACCAAGGCGTTTGATCTGGTGAAGCGATCAAAGTTATGGTCATTTTTGCTTCAAAAAAGAATATCAACAAAAATGATTGGCTGTATTAGATCAATTTATCACTCTGTAAAGTCATGGGTAAAATATAATTACTCCTTTTCTGAGATGTCTGAGTCGCCAAGGTTGTGTCTTGAGTCCTGTTTTATTTTCAGTATTTATAAATGAACTGGCAGAAAACAACAGAGTTATCTTGTTATCCAGGTATCCAACTACATCCGGAATTAACGCAACTGATTTAACTTTTGTTTGCTGATGATGTAATTCTTTTGTCGAACCCTACTTCTGGTCTTCAAAAACGAATAAACGGATAAGATGAGTATTGTAAGGAATATAATTAAGTAGTAAATTTGAACAAAACATCTTTTGTGGTTGTCTTTAAATATGGATGCAAGGTTTCTATGCACGAAAAATGGTATTTTCAGGGTAACCAAATGGAGCGCGGATCTTTATATAAATATCTGGGATAATATTTGTAGAAAATTTGTCCTGGAAGAATCACTATGACAGTTCTACTCTACAATCGAAAAAGATTGTGTTTGGTATTTTAAAATCATTTTCAAAGTTGAAGCCTCTCACACATGATGTATGTTTTAGGATATTTGACTCGAAAGTAATGTCTGTTCTCCTATACGGAGCTGACATATGGGGATTAGCTTGTAATAGTAACTCTGAGAAAGAAAAAGTGCAGATCTTTGCGGGAAAATATTTCCTTGTTGTAAGATTATCCACACCCAACCATATTGTCCATGGTGAATGTGGAAGGTATCCCATAGGCTTATAAACGTTGTGTTAAATACTGGTATAAGTTGATGTGTATGCCAACCTCTCGTTTAAAAAAATGTTATAATTTACTAGTATTGGATGCTATAGCTAGCCACGGAAAAAATAACTGGGTTTCAAAGTTGAAATTATTAATATATATATAGTGGGATTTCGATTTGTCTGGGAAGATCAGCCTATTGGAAGTATAGAATCTTTTGTTTCGGAGTTTATGGCGAGATCACAATATAAAATGTATGTACCAGTAGGATTGGCATGCCTCCCTATCTCTAGGCTCTAAAAGGGTTCTCGTACTTCTTATTTAAACCCATTTTTGGTGTTGAACAATATATTTGGCTGTATTACTATAAACAAGTTTCGTGTGGCTTTGGAAAGGTTAAGATGTGGCTCACATCGTCTAAAAAAAGAAACAGGTAGATACGTGAGAATGCCAAGAAACCAAACAGTATGTGATATATGTAGCTGCGGTTATGTTGAAAGTGAATACCATTTTATATTGATATGTACACGTAGTGCATATGAACTCCAACGGCAATTGCATGTCCCCAAAAGGTATTATATATTTCCTTGTTTACACAAATTTGACATGTAAATGTCTGAAAACAATTCGAATGCTTTACTAAATATGGGAATGTATATTTTCTATGCTAATAATTTAAGAAAAGAAATGTTAAAAATTGGCTGTAGCACCGTTGCAACATGTTATAGGCCGATGGCCTATACTTCGTGAATAAATGATGAGATGATTTCACGTTCTGTTCCAGTTTTGCGTTTCAATCTGGAAATAACCTCGTAACATCAGTTACTTGTATTTTTAAGATTATTGAATTTTCAAGATAGGGAAACGAGTGATAGGAAAACGCGGCATTGTCGTAGTAAAGTAAAACAACTACAGACCGCGAGGAGTCAAACACGTTGAGGGACAGATTCCGGTCATCATCGAGCATTTTGGCTGAGCTTTGATCAGCATCCAGAAGCGCTAATGTAATCAAAATCGGTTACAAGAGGCATTGCAAGAAGTCGTCGCCCAATGATTTCACACACGTGATCACACACGTTAACGAATGAACCGGGGAGCACTGATTTCATTGAAAGGAACTGAACTTTAAAGTACAGAAATATCATTTTGATGTTACGAGTCGATTATCAACTCACGTATAGTCTAAGGTTATATAATGTACATTATCTTGCACTTTAGGGAATATTATACTGTACAATACATATTATTTGTTTAGTATTATTATAAAACCGGTAACTTGACATATCATCCGTCTTAACCATATTTTCTCAATATTTGTGAACTTTTGGAAGAGACCATTTTGGGGGAGGGTAAAATTAACCTGTTTGTCATTTTGATATATTTGAGGTGCATTTTCATGGTTTAGCATAGGAAATGAGGTATTACTATTGCATGTTGAAGTGTTTGGAGGCCAGCCACACAACAATGAAGGGAAATGTTTGTAGAGTTTTTAATCTTCCATTTGGTAGAGTATATGTTTTGACGGGGCATTTTGTAAGTCCATGTGAGAGAATTCCTTTAATTTCCTGAAGTAATGTCGAAAACAAATAACAAATGTATGTTTGAAGCATCATTTATTATTTCTGAGTTTTGTTTATTTACAAAATATTACCATTTTGAAGCTAGCACCACGTGGTGAACTTGCCAATTTACATCGATAAACGGATATTAGAGGGCTTCCTCCACAGTCTTTGTTTGTTCAAAACAAATATCTTAATGGGAATTGGGCAGAGAGATGTATGCTGGAGGTAGCGACAGTAATATCAGGGACGTACTTATGTCTCATTCTTGATTTCTATGAAACATTCTATACCCTCTGCATTTACCACATCTCTTTTGAATTTGCTATGCCTTTTTCAATTTCGCAAGGATCGTGTCAGTAAGTCTGTGATTAATATGTCTGTTTCAAGCATAAGACAACATTCACTTCCTCATTCCTTAAGCATGACCTGGTGTTAGAAAGGCGCATGTGGCTATTTATATTCAGCTTATTCATAATGAAGCAGTGTGTTTTGCTATTTAGGAAACAGGAAGTACCAACTGTCAATAACAAAAGACTGAAATAATTTAATAATGTCTCGGTCGTATGTCAGATTACCAACTCTCAGTATGCGTGGAGAATACAATGTGCACAATGTGCTTCCAATTGGCACACATATCAGAATATAAGAAATACGGCTACACCACTGTGGCAGAAGTATCGAATGTTAACGTTATGAGGTAATTAGATAAGTGTGTTTTCTTTGTTTGTTTGTTTGTTGTTTTCTCAGCAATATTCAAGAAAATATGGCGGCGGTCAGTACATAATCGAGTTTGGACCAGACAATACAGTGATTGATATTATGAGCATCGATCTACGCAGCTGTAAAACAACAAGATTCCTTGTAATAATTGTTCAGTAAAGATGTTGGATCATACCCAAAGAAAGATTCCATCTTGCGTTATGGCGAAAAAGCTGTGAAGTTTTTTTATATGAATAGACCTCTGAAAATCAGTGCTGACGCCCAAGGTTCGCGGAAAGGAGAAGCATGTCCTGTCCTACCAGTCGCACCCGCCATTCACACAATTTGCTTGAAAAAAAGTAACTTAAAGTATTTATGTCTGCCGCCGCAAGCAGTAGTCCTGCTATGCGACGACGCCCTGTTAACAAAGCAGTCAATCAATGTAAATGTCGCCATATGTTTATATCAAACATGTCATTATGTATATTTGTAAATGTCAAATGCGCTTTTAAGCCTTAGCGGTAACAAAGCACAATGTTTTCAGTCTGAATACACAACGCATATTCAACAACCGAAACACTTTTTTCTTTGGTATGTCACCGGTTAGATGTATTTTTAATTGAACAAATACGGCATAAACTGAATAACTAAACATTTATGCTTAAACATTGATAAGCCTCGGGTAACACTATAGCAACTCACAAAAGATAGACCTATAGAAGCACATGTGTATGTTTTCAATATTTTCGTGAACACACTGTCTCTGTTGTACAAAGAGCCTATCCTAGCCTATAACATATCACAGGTGCCTAAAGACATCCAACTTTTTATGTTTACAGCCAAGCTTCCTTGTACTAAAATAGCCTTAACTGAATACATAATAAGTGTAAGAAGTTCAAACTCGGCATTCTCACATCCGTGTGTACTCGACGTCGCTATTTAAGGGTCGCCCATATGGATATGAATGGTAGAGTTGAAGCTGTCCTGATCAAAAGTAGAAACGAAAGATGGGAAATTAAATGTGAACAATATGCGAACAAGGATACAGTTTACGACACTGGATACGACACATGATACGGTACAAGAGCATGTCAACACTGATTAAAACTGTCAAAGTTTCCATGTGTTCATGGTCACAAGACGTACATGTAATAACCGAGCGCTATCAGTATTTGCAAGTGAAACTCGCGGTATGAAGACATGATTTCCAACTTAATTAAAAAAACAACACAACAATATTATATGTTTCTTCTAGTTCTACTTTACCAGGCTGGTTTTTCTCCTTTTGTCCGATATAACAAGAACAACTTCAAACAAAAACAAACAAAAACAATTCGTATCTGATTAATCAGTCTCTTGGTATTCCTAGAATTAGTACTTACATCGGGAAATCACATGAACAACAGCTGAACATCTTGTCTAACGTTACATATTCCTTAATACATTTGTAAATGTGTTTTACAGCAAAATAGTCTGAAGACACACAATTTTTTTAATAGTTAATAAAATATATAGTACGTAAAGGCACATGAATACAGAAACACTGGAATTGTTTTGGGGGGTTGAGTGTGTGTGGTGGGGGGAGGGGGGGGAAATGTGGGGGCATATGTGTCATTCAAGCAACACGCCAAGTCACCAACCACATACGCTTCAAATAAAGTTCAGAATACAAGACACAAACATACACAAATATACAATCAACCATGGAGATTTGATGTATAGTATAGTGTAGGGGGAGTGTTCTGGGTCAACGAGGGCGGAGTGCTCAGAGTCTAAGCTCAGAACACTTGAGAGTCATAGTCATCTCAGCCAAGGCCCATGTCACTCTTGAATAATCTGAGCCGGGTATTGCATTGAGCCTCCTACACAGGAGGTATTGGGAATCTCCAAACGTGTGATGGTCACAATTCTCCTGAAGAGAAACCTTAATGTGAAATGGATAGAATATCGTTGAACATCTTGAAAGAGGCTTTACTCCTTTCATGAAACCAGAAACCTTGAAACCCGCAAGTAGATTAGACCAAAGTCAGGTGATAAAAATCCTCGAATCGCCCTCCCGACATTCTTATTAAGGTACAGCCAACCTTCTTGAAAATCACGAAATTTCTCGAACGATCATGCTGTCCTGTGTTACTCAACAACCAAAGGAGGTAACTATAATTTCCAATTCCTATTACAATGTTGCCACTGCAGTGTTCTATGTTTCATTCGCTGGTCAAAAACGGAATTAACAGTCACTCCCCGTTCCACATGTGCATCCTGAAAAGGAGGCCTAGAACGAACTCCACGGACGAAAATAATCGGGAGAGTGAGAACTTTCTCCTACCTACAACCAATTTCGATCAAATGAATGCCTAAAATTAATGTTCACATGATATTCACGTCAGGGGTGTTCCAGTTGTTCATAACCATGAAAAACCATGATGCCCAAACGACGAGCGACGTTTGGCTCGGTACGGTACGGCTGTCATAAGGAGTGCGTATGATTCCGACAACGATGTGTTTGTTACACAAAATAGTTTCACGAACACTTTCGGTGTGGGGATTAATTGATATTGTTATATTAGTAACATTACTAAATTTTGATTCCAATGAACTTCCAAACTTTGATGTGTGTAACTGTGAGTTGATTGATCACGAAGGGCTTTTCTCAGGATCTGACACTGATCTGTACACATCAAGCCAAGCAACTGAATCTACCCTGTATCCCTCGCTCGCCACTTACTTCATCAGAAATACCTTAATCACGTGACACTTATGAACAAAGCATAGATTTAAGTTCAGCAAGGTTTGTCCAGCCCACATCAGATATTGACATTAAAGTCCAAACCGGTCTCTAAATAGATCGGTCAGCGAGTTATCGTTGACTGAAAATCTTGAATAACTAAAGAACGAGACAACATTCACATCCAAATCTTTGCAGACAGATTTGCCCTGCACAAGTCAATGTAACAAAAGTCACACGATATAAAAAAAATCATTACAGTCCAGTCGTCTATGAAACAACTTTGCACAACAGAAGTGGGAGGAGTTAGCCGTTGGTCAGCAGACATCTACTGCGTAAGCGAATCTAACGATAGTGAACCAAGACACCAGCTGCTTCTCGAAGTGTCTGTCAACGAAACTGCCAAAAAACTACCAAATGGTTTTACAAAGACGTTAAGTTCAATATCACAATGAACATATACCCATATACAGTTTACGATTGTTTTATGCAGGTATGTTGTGAAGAATGTTTCGTTGAAAATGTCAGAATGGAAACTATTTTGATTTACATTGACATGTAACATTCGCATGAAACAATCTTTTGACAAGGGATTTCCTGATGACAGCACATTGGGCGTTCTGCCCCGAGGACGTTTTGCACCCATTGACCCCAAGCACGGAGGCACGACAATCTAAATGACGGCACGCTAACAATAGCTCGTATAGTACATTCAAACCGGTCGAGAGCGCGAAATCAGGTCATACAGCCAATCGTCTGTCAGCTGTGTAAACAAAATGATGTGATGAACTAGGTCACATATATAGCAGCCTTGTCAACTGAAGGCACACAGTTGTGTAATCAAACCTTTGAGAAAGGCATTCCTCTGTATCCACGAGTTAACATACACATATATAAGCGTGTTTTGTCATTGAAAGTAACCAAGCTCCTTCTCTATAGTTACTATGTAGTCGATAAATATATAAGCTCTATTTACATCGTTAAAGGCTTTATTTCACATGTAACCATGTCGACTGATGGTTGGAAAGTTTATTTATCTGGTATTTATTTTAAGCTTCTTATGCTGAACGGGTGATCGGAACTCTTAAAACAGCTACAGCTAGTATGTACAGGTATTTTACCTATAAACAGAGCTATCATTATTGATTATTTATCTGGTATTTATTTTAATCCCAAACACCCAGCTTCCTTTTCTGGGCCCATTAAGCTGTATCTCATTGTCAGAAAGGAGGGGAAATTTGATATTAGTTTACATCGCATAAAGAAGTGGTTGGCATCCCAAGATGCCTATTCGCTTCACCGACCTTTAATATACAAGTTCAAGCGGAACAGTGTGGTGGCTTCAGGACCCAATGCTCGATGGGATATTGACTTGGCTGATGTATCTAACATAGTCTCGGACAATGACGGTGTGAAATACTTCTTCATAGCTAAAAATGTATTTACACGTTTTCTGTGGGTCGAATAAAACGAGTAAACATTCCCTTCCCCAGTTGCAATAAAACTGTGTACTGTGTCAACATTGCTGTGAATGTGATGACTGGGAGAAATGGGGAAGGTAATGTTTACTGTACTGAGAGTCTATGGACTTTATGTTATTAAAACATTATGTTGCTTCTTTTGTACGTGTACCACCTTTTGAATGACACATATGTTAATAAATACCCGCATTAAAAGTTGATTGTTATTCTTTGTTGTTGTTGAACACGGATTGAATGAATATCTTACTGTATCGATAATCCTACAGCTATATCAGTTCACTGGTTTCACATAACCACAAGGATTTATGTCATTACATATGAAAAACAAACAAAAATTAACCTGTTTATTTATTTCATTTATTTCATGTCATTCAAACACGAAAATCAATTATCAGACAATGGCAGTAACAATGTAAATTGACAGATTATTGTTCAGTGTCTGTATCATCATCAACATCTGACTTTTCACGCTCTAGATCTTCAGCCTCAGACAGATCCACATGAGATAAAATGTCTTTCACAATAGGTTTCATCCACTGGTTGATTTTAGTGGCGAGTTCCTTTGGATCTCCATCAGGATTCAATGCCCTCATTTTCTCCAGAATAGGTTTGAAAAGGGGTCCATACCCAAAGTAGCTGACATATCTGATAGCTTTTGAGAGTCAATCTAGGAAAATTGATTCCCAGCAGTTCATGAGCTTGTTTTCAATCCATCTCTCACTTTTTCCTTGATCTTCATACTCCTCTCTTTTGAGAGTCAATCTAGGAAAATTGATTCCCAGCATTTCATGAGCTTGTTTTCAATCCATCTCTCACTTTTTCCTTGATCTTCATACTCCTCTCTTGACTTAAAGACATCATCTTGACAGTACTTAAGTGTTTGTTCCCAGATGTATTCTAGGCCTCTAATCTCCCTCTCTTTATCTGCGTCAGTGACTTTGGAGGTTGCTACATGAGATAGGACATTACTATTGTCATGAGCAGGCATCCGCTATCTCAGCTTTAGCTCTTTTCCTCAAAGGTTCCCAACCATTCTCAGGGCACCAGGACCTGACATGACGCTGGAGGTCATGATTATTTTCAAACACAATACCACACTCGTCACAAGAAGGCATTGATGTATCACCAGTGTCGTCCTGTGATTGTGATTGTCGTCCACTGGGGCAGCTTCTTCTGAGATGTAGTCTGTTCTTAGGGCTGGCCTCAAATGATACTGGTTGACAGTCTGCTCCTCTTTTATGGGCAGTGGGGTGTTGACTGCTTCAAGTACATAAGGTTGTAGTCTTCCTAATTCAAAGGTAGTAGGACGCAGGTCGATTGTCATATTGCCATTTGCAACAGCTTCTTAAAACACTGACATAAACCGGTCAGTATTGTTTGGATAGATGCGCCTGGCAAACATGTTGACTTGATGTCTGTCCACAGGGGAATTAAAGAGGGTCACATAATGAGAAGTCAAAGCAATGTCACGTGATTCCTTGCCTCTTGGAAACAGATTCTGCGACAACAGGAATATCATGACATTCTCATGCTGAGAGGTTCGGGTGAACAGTTGGGAGATGCGTTTATCATCTTTAGCCTCTGACATGAGGTCATCCAGTACAATCACATTGTTATTCCGAGCATCCAGATAGTGATCCTCATGCAGGTTCTAAGGAATTCCCTTCACAAACGTCACATAGTGTAACTGTCCACTGATCATCCGATACAGAGGCTGCCACTCCGTATAACACCATATAATGTTATTGGGTACTGGTTTGATGCGATTCTGTAGTAAAATGTTGAACACAAACATAGTCTTGCCACTTCCACTTGGACCCACCACCACAGCATTGGATGGAATGGTAAACTTGAACTGTTCTGCGTCCTTGGGTGGTGTTGGTGGTGTTGTTGTTGGTGGTGGTGGTGTAGATTTTGGTGGTGGTGGAGTAAATGGTCGTGGTGCGGGTGGAGTAAATGGTGGTGGTGGTGGTGGTTGAGTAAATTGCAGTGGTGTTGGTGTTGGTGAATGCTTATTCCTTCTATGTCTCAGCATAGCCTCTTTCCTAGAAAACTGTTTCTCACAATCAGGACACGATGTGGAGTCCATGACGATTGGAGAGTAAATGAACATTTTCTCAAGAGGAAGATCCTTTTATACTCTGAAGATCAGTCCCTGGGATCCAACTGTTATACTTTTTCGGATAGCCCGTCCATTTCACAAACACCTCTTTTACGCCAACTCGCTTCCTTTTCTTCAATACCTTCTCCACTCGCCACACAGTGTCTGCAGGCTTGTCTACTCTCTGTAGTTCATTCTCATAGAAACTGCCTTGTATAGGATCCTCTGCCATATCTTTCAACAGATAGATTGGTGTACCATCACGATAGTACCTTCTTCTTATGAATAAGATCTCCTCAGTCAATTTTTCTTGATAGTCTCTTTGAAATGTATGTCTCAAATGAGACAGTCTCACTTGATCGCCCACTTTAAACTTAAAGGGTTTCTTCATTGACTTCTGTTTGATTTCAATTTCAATTTGACTGGTTTCATTAAAGTGTCAACGTATTGTTTTCTCCATACTAAAGCTTCATTAGCTTTATTAATATCTGAGGGTGATCGTTCATTCAGGGATCTGTACATGTGAGGCCTGTGATTATAATCCTTCACCAATTCTTGTTAAATATTCAAATAATGATAGCTCTGTTTATAGGTAAAATACCTGTACATACTAGCTGTAGCTGTTTTAAGAGTTCCGATCACCCGTTCAGCATAAGAAGCTTAAAATAAATACCAGATAAATAAACTTTCCAACCATCAGTCGACATGGTTACACGTGAAATGAAGCCTTTAACGATGTAAATAGAGCTTATATATTTATCGACTACATAGTCATTCATAACTATAGAGAAGGAGCTTGGTTACATTCAAAGACAAAACACGCTTATATATGTGTATGTTAACTCGTGGATACAGAGGACTGCCTTCCTCAAAGGTTTGATTACACAACTGATTTCCTTCAGTTGACAAGGCTGCTATATATGTGACCTAGTTCATCACAGCATTTTGTTTACACAGCTGACAGACGATTGGCTGTATGACCCGCTTTCACGCTCTCGACCGTTTAGAATGTACTATACGAGCTATTTTTTGCGTGACGTCATTTAGATTGTCGTGCCTCCGTGCACCTATTCTACCCCGGATCTGACCCGTGAAGATTCCGGGGTAGAATTGGTCTTCAGGAAACTATGCTTGCCGTAAAAGGTGACTATGCTTGTCGTAAAAGACGACTAAAGGGATCGGGTTGTCAGGCTCGCTGACTTGGTTGATGCATGTCATCGATCCAAATTACGTGGATCGATGCTCATGATGTCAATCACTTGATTGTCTGGTCCAGACTCGATTATTTACAGACCGCCGTCATATAGCTGGAATATTGCTGAGTGCGGCGTTAAACAACAAACCAAACAACCAACTACCCCGGATCTTCACGGGTCTAGTCTAATACCGTGGGGATGGATGGGTAGTCTAATACCGTGGGTATCGGATGGGTTGTGGTGGTCTGGATGGTTAATGGCATTCATTGCAATCAAACAAACAAAATCGACCAATGTTGCATTATATTAACAAAACCTTTGGCGAACGAAATGATATATGCAACTCAAGTTAGGTTCTCTCAAAAGTCTCAAAGTTAAACTTTTATCAAAAGTGAAAGTCACCTGTCACACCCCTATGAGTTACATAAGCCACGCCCAATTTCCCGCTTTTCTCTCTTTGTTGTCTGCTGATGTTATGCAACCGATCTATGGAGTGACGAATATCGTTAAAAATGGCAGGTATTGCTAGAATGTTAACCGATGTTAACGGGGTTAAGAGAAAATATTCGAAAGACAATATGGAAGCTGTGAAACGAAGAAATTCGGAGAGAAAAACTTCGCCACAAAGAAAAATTAACTTTTTAGCTGAAAACAGAGTCGAAATTGATTTCATTTATGAACAAGCGAAGTAAATCATTTTTGTCTTAGAGAAGGGAACCCTAATCTTGTGACAAACAAACAACTTCTCGATAATACTTTCTCATATTTTATTGTGAAAAATATCTATCCAGTCTGTGCACACGTTTACACAGATGATGCAAACGATGGGAAGATAACTGACGAATCTTTCACTCATGATTATTCAATCAGCAAATGTGAAAATACAGATGAATGCAATCAAAACAGTTTTTGTGCCTCTGAAAATGCTCTTGAAAAGCTCTGTGATCGACTTTATTCGCCCAGGTTGTCATGCTCGTTTCCTGTTCAGAAATTGGACATGAAAATGATTGGACATGTTGCCTATGTTACTTTCAGATGTGAAAAAGATCATGTGATAATATGGCCCAGTTCACCCTTTCTTGGTAACAAATATTTGGTAAACTCTTGCATGTGTCGTGGATACCTTGTGTCTGGAATGTTACCCAATCAGTACGACAGATTTGCGAAAGCAGCTAACATTGGAAGACTTGGTTCAGCTTACATATCTGACATGTTTTCAAACTATAAAGAAGTCGTTTGTGATTTAAGTCGTGAATCATGAGAGGATGCACTTTTAGAAGAAATTGTGACATACCCGAATATGGATGAATTAACATTCTCACTGACGCTCGCCATGGCACACGGAGAAACTCTGGTTTTACTGATGTTGTTTGCATTGGAGCTAACACTCACAAAGTTATCAGGACGGAAACTGTATCAAATGTAGACAATGTCTGCACACGAAAACACGAACTTATTGGAACTCGGCGTATCTATGAATCTTGATAGTGTTGACAATGGTGTCGGGAGTACATGAAAAATTGCATTGTCATGACAGGAACCCGGTCATCAAAAAATTTATCAGGGAGGAGCGCCCTGCTACAACGTCAACAAATGACACATTGCATGTTACGAAAAATGTTACAAAGGAAGTTAAATGTGTGTGTTTGGGTTCCAAATACAAAGAGGATGTGACGTGGCATCGCAGGACAAAGCAGGAAGTATCAAGACTCATTTTTATTGGTGCATTAGGAACTGCGAGATGCTCACAAGTTCCGCGATAATATTATGAATGTGGTCAATCATTACAAGGAAATCCATAACAAATGTTCAGAACGGTCGAAATGTAGACTCGACGCGCACTATGAATCATCAAAAACACTTATTTGTGACCCAAAGGCTGAGCTACTTCTGTGTCAAGCTTTGAAAAGTACTATTGTGTATAAACATACCGGGGACTACGTTTATTGTCTGGACACGTTTCTCGTTGAAAGTTTCAACAATTTACTGTTACAATATCATAACAAAAGAATTAACTTTTCTGACGATGTTTATCGTTTTCGGGCGAATATGGCAGTATTAGACTGGAATGAACATGTAAATAGACCAACAACATCATCAAGATATGTCATGGATGCTATAGAAACCCAAGACGCCAAGCCGAGACCAGTTCTCAAACAGAAAACTTACGACATGTGGGATCAGATTTGGAAGGACAACGTCGCCATTTTCCTCGAGTAAACGTAGCTACATATTTAATAGTGATTTTAAAAGGTTTAACAACGTTAATTTGTTTCCAACGATAATGGGGGCGGTCGGGTAGCCTAGTGGTTAAAGCGTTCGCTCGTCACGCCGAAGATTCCCGACATGGGTACAATGTGTGAAGTCCATTTCTGGTGTCCCCCGCCGTGATATTGCTGGAATATTGCTAAAAGCGGCGTAAAACCATACTCACTCACTCCAACGATAATGTGCATAATGGTGTTCACGCGTTGCCGATTACCGCATGTATTTTTAGATTGAGACACGTGGGTTACTATAAATAGCAAGCTCCGCCCATTTTCCCTTTTAAGTAGAATATTTACTGCGCATGCGCCCCGATTAGGCTGATCGGATGTTGGGGCTTTAAGAATTGTGAGATCAGCATGGACATCGAATACTGGCGAGAAGAGCATGGGTTAGTTCGCTTGTGTCAAGAGTGGGTGAAGGAACGGGGAAATGTGGCAGAACAGATTACATGGTATTGAACCCTGACATTGTATTACTGGCTCAGAAGGAAAAGGGGCTAAATAAAGCACGATTACGATTGAGGTCAGAAACCAGAAGGGCGAGGAGTTAAGCGAAAATACTCCTTTTGAATTTGTCTCCTGCCTACAATATTGTTACAGGTAAAATAGCACTCAGCTTTTACTTTTCTAGTTTGTTTCAGACGCTAGAATCAAATCTCTGACATGTAGGGAATCGGGAAAGAGAAAAGGCAGGCTGAAGTTATCAGTGTCGACCAGGAGGACATGTTATGGGAGAAGGGGATGCTGGTGGGGGGTACCCCCCAACACCTATTCGATAAAGGGGTGTATTTGACTGTCCTTAGTTGTGATCCGAGGTCACGCGATGAGCACAGATATCTTAGAACAGGGGTACGAAATTCACAGTTCGAAATAACAGTAGGTGCTGATGTGTTGACATGTCTAAAATACACAGAAGATGCATCCCAAACAAACAGAGGTGGCTTCAAACATTGACGGTGTGCAAGAAAATGCGTCAAAGTTTGCCAGAACTTGGAGCGTCCGGAGCTTCGAGTGAGTGAGTGAGTGAGTGAGTGAGTGAGTGAGTGAGTATGGTTTTGCGTCGCTTTAAGCAATATTCAAGCAATATCACGGCGGGGGGCACCGGAAAATGGGCTTCACACATTGTACCAATGTGGGGAATCGAACCCGGGCCTTCGCGACGTGACGAGCCAACGCTTTAACCACTAGGCTACCCCACCGTCCCCCGGAGATTCAAATGGTGCACATACGACTTAAGTAAAGAAATACATATTTTAGGTAAGGAATAACTGAGCACCGATATTTAACTTTGACAATATTCAACACAGTGAGCGGGGCAGTACTATTATTGTCTTTAACGCGATCATGTTAAAGACATTGAAAACATGTGTGTTTATATTAATTAGATTTGACCTAAAGACGGAACACGCACTGCATTTCATTTGAGGCCCATAAAATTTATAAAAGAAAATACATGGTATGCAGACATTTCGATTTTTTTATTCAAACCACTCACTGAAGGCGGATGCTGCAACACGCCTGTATGACCCAGAGCTAGACAAACAGCTTATCTATGAGAGGACAGGGCACAAGTCTGTGGCAATACAAAGCTACAAGGTATGGTTTGTTGATACATTTGCACTTGCTTGTATACTATGCTTGACCGTAAAATACTTTTGGGATTATTAAACCCTCGGCATCTCCAACAGACCATCGTCGGCCAGTAAATGATAAACTGTTATATTTGAACATTTTTCCAAGATGGCAAAAACAAAAGTAATTATTATAGTTATTTTAGTAATTTTGTATCGGATACTTAAAACATAAAAAATTAATGAAAATAAGGGAGATTAAAAATAAGGGAGGGTTATGAGTACAAGGCAAATATTTTGGATGGTTTAGGTTTTGAATATATTAATCATCAATTGATTAAATGTAATTGATTAAATGAATATCGTTCGTTACACGGATTATAAAAGAAACAACCATTACAATAACCGATAATGAATCAATTTATCATTTCATTGAAGAGGACCTGTGCGGAGATGGAAGACGGCGTTGACAGAATCATTCAGAGGAAGTTCAGTAGACCTGCATCCCCGACTGTGTCGACAGTACTCCGATCTACTGAAACGGCATCAACGACATCAACTGCATCAACTGCATCGGCTTTCACTAGTACCTTCTTTGAGAGGCATTTAGAAGTTGGAGTACTAAGTATTACGTATAGATTCCCAAATTGAAACAATATGTTAACCCAGAAACATGTACGTAACATAACTTAGTGTGACACCACCTAACAAACAACAAATAATATTCAATTTAAAGTTACTGCACATCAATTACAATGGCAGTGCACAATAGAGTGACTGTACAATATTCAGTGGCAATATATAAACTAAAGTTATATTTATATAAGTGAGTTAATATTATTGGAGGGGGCGGTCGGGTAGCCTAGTGGTTAAAGCGTTCGCTCGTCACGCCGAAGGCCCGGGTTCGATTCCCGTAATGGGTACAATGTGTGAAGCCCATTTCTGGTGTCCCCCGTGATATTGCTGGAATATTGCTAAAAGCGGCGTAAAACCATACTCACTCACTCACTAACAGTATTGGACTCGTTACTTGTTGTATCTTTCCATTGAAAATCAGTGATGACTCCACCTGTTTCGCGAAACGCGTAAGCATGCCCTTGCCCACCAGTAGCACACGCCACTGCAATGTTTCCCCACACGTGTGACTATAACCAGCAATACCCTTCATTGTGTAGTTTGTGATGGAATCCGAAAGAGGCTTTTCAGACTATGATCGTGATAACAATAAGAAAATAATAATAAATAGAACTCTAGTCCAGTCTTGTCAAATGACATGTTTATCTCATGTCGTGACCTGAAAACGTTCATAATAATATTATATATTATGGCAGGTCATTGGATGATATAAACAACCCTCTGTATGTTAAGTGTCAAAGATGTCTGATCGTTTTCATTGGAAGATAGCACCGTAATTCGGTCCATCAATGCCCTACTGCAAACTGAGTATATACTGTGTCGTATTGCATTTGTCGTAATGCTGAAAACCGATGATTATGTATTTTATAATGGGTTTCATTATAATAATGGGTTGAATTTCTGTATCTGGTTTCTGGCGTGTCCAAGGGACGCAACTCTGCACAGCGAATCGCGGCGCCTTAGACGACTGGACCAACCGTGCCCTTAGATTGAGTTTGAACAATACTAATACACTAATGAATACAAACCAAACATGAATTATGATAATCTCTCTTTGTAATGACCAGCCCCATTAATTTGAAGATACGTGATGCATGAATGTGCATTCTTAATAGATATATTGAGATTTTTGTGATTACTTGTTTGTTGAAATCATGACACTGTACATTGACGCCAAACTATTGTACGCGGTCATAAGTGACTGCGGTAACAAAGCACTGGGTGTGTTCTGTCTGCAAACCAGAATAGCATACCACTTAACGACGTCAACGAGGTTGTAAAGGAGCATTGTATCTATTTATCATTGTTCATTCTACTGAAATGAGATTTAGTGTCCAAAGCTCTTAGAAATGTACAGGACTATGAGACGAAATCACAAGTGTTTGCTCAGTCATGAGCCATCACGTCTATTTTCGAACAACCAAACTTCTTTGTACTGAAATACGATTATAAAAACACCCGCGATATAACCTTTCTCACATGCATAACGTAAGCTTTTCAGTTAGTTGTGTAGTAAGCACCTGTAGGTATTTTTTTATCAGTATTCAAATGAAACTTTATGAATCACTTTCTAATTTTTTTTATGTCGGTTAAAGTATGCAACAGCTGCTATATATTCCACGCATTGAATACATAACTTTCTATGTTCATTTGTCGTTTACTCTCGCAAGAGTAGCTGACTAAAACCAAAACCGAACTAAAAACGTATTTTTAAATAACAACTCAACAAGTTGCCACTTTATATGTATGCTATTAAGAATTTCAAAAGTTATGTTATGTTATGAAAAGGACCATGCACATGGACGTCAGACATTGGACTTTGGTTTGGCATTCAAACAAGTCTTATTAAAAAGAAGTTGCCAATTTCTAAGTACGACGTTGTGGGATTGGCTACTCGGGTTTTATTCCGAGGAAGGTCGACTATAAGGTTGATCTGTACAGGTTGAACTAAACATCTACCTGTGTGACACAACAATTACGATGCCCGACTTCGACATATCAACGCCTTAAAGACGTTGGACACAATAAGTGAAACCCACTGCAACGCTCTGAGATGTAACATGAAGAGAGTGTATAGTAAACTTGTACTATATAAATATAATATAAATATAAAAACAATAAAACCTTTCCATGCTATATTTTGTAGTAGGTGGCACCCATGTATAGTGGTGTAGGCTTCAAATGACATGATTTACCATCACTATAAAAATTGCTTAAGCTGACTCCTTGAAAGACATTACCTAATAGTGTAAATTAACTTACTTTGTAGTATTTATTATCATTTAACTAACTATTTGTAAACTACATACAAGTGTGGTGAAAAAAGGACCAAAAATAGAAACAGTCGAGGGAAAATAGCAACATATTTAATATGGCTCGGGTATCAAAGGAGCAAGTACTCCTGTAAATAGTTATTTAGAAGATAAAAACCCACTACACCATCACCAACGTACAATATCCACCAATTGCAAGCAACATAAATTTGGGGATTAATCTGTAGGTCTCCATGCAAAATATTGAGTATTTGCATGCCCAAAGAAAGGTAGGGGTGTCAATCCTGATACCTGGAGATAACTCATTATCTAGATATAATCAGTCATATTATGCTTGTCATTGAGTATTGTTTAGATATAACATGTTAGGCGGGTTTGATGTTCTACAATGCTTTCTGTTTATCCATTAATAGCAATTAATTCATCATATATAGCTATGCAAAACAGAAAGAAAGAATATTTTAGAAATCCAGAGATGAGAATAAAATGTGCCAAGTTAATAAAATAATGTGTAGGAACTCTACACATTGTTTTCCCACTGAATCTGAAAATTCAGAGATGCATTGGAACAGTTATTTTTTATTACTTGTCGGCTTATGTTTGGGGAGGATAGCAAAAGTACATGTTGCAGGTTTCCACAATCATAAACGGACATGTCTGTCGTTGCTTCTTCCACCAATTATGTAGAAGACAGGGCGCGCCGAGGGAGATAATTCGTCACGGTAAACTTGCGTGCAACGACGTGAACTGAGGTGCGCACGAACTATTGTATCCAACGTCTTTAATTGTGTGTAATTGTTTAACTGTTAAAAACAATAGCCTGTATGTCTAACTACCAAGGAACAAACGCGCGTACACCATATGCAAACTCAAACATTGTTAATACTGGAATGTTAATGTTATTTTATTTCATTATTGTAGAATTATCAACTCAGTAAGAAAATCTCCAAAGAGAGGCTGCCTGAATAGTTACTGGACTCCCAAAGTATACTTCGCACACACATCTGTATTATGAAACAGGATGGGAAACGTTAATAGAACGAAGGAGGAAACGTAAGCTATGTTTGTTCTATAAAATACAAAGTAATATTGTCCCAAGTCATTTTAAAGACATTGTACCAACCACTGTCGGTTCATATGTATCATATAATTTAAGAAATTCAGACAATATTGCGATTCCATATACTAGATTAAAACACCCCACGTGTTCTTTTATTCCATCAACTGTAAGGTTATGGAACACTATTCCTGCAGCAGATAGTGAGTGAGTGAGTGAGTGAGTGAGTGAGTGAGTATGGCTTTACGCCGCTTTTAGCAATATTCCAGCAATATCACGGCGAGGGACACCAGAAATGGGCTTCACACATTGTACCCATGTCGGGAATCGAACCCGGGTCTTCGGCGTGACGAGCTAACGATTTAACCACTAGGCTACCAGACCGCCCCTGGAGCAGATAGAAATTGTACATCTACATCCAAATTCAAGTCATACATACATATGCACCTCCATATGGTGTTAGAAAGTTGAATATTTATCATACTCGATTAAGATACACGAAAAGCCAGTTAAATTATGATTTATACAGAATAGAGATAAAATGTGATCCAATGTCAATGTGGTAATCCATGTGAAAACTCATTTCATTATTTATTACGACCGCCTCCGTGGTCTAATGGTAGAGCGTCCGCCCGAAGAGCGGAAGGTCCGGGGTTCGGTCCCCAGCCGCGTCATACCAAAAGACGTTAAAAGATGGTACTTACCCTGTTACCCTGTCTGGCGCTCGGCATTACGGGGCTAAAACAAGGACTGGTCGGCTCGGAGTCAGTATACTGTGTCTGAGTGGGGTATTCATGTTTAACTGAGGCATGGTATCTCAGTGTGCTAGCACTATAAATCGATTTAAGTCCGGACTAGTACAAGCAGCCACACACACATACACGTGCATGCACGTCGCTATATAAGTGCAATAATCTTGGACGCGACGTTAAACCCCATTTCACCTCACCTCACCACCTCATTATTTATTACAGTGTCCATTGTATGTCCACCAAAGAAAATCTGTGTTAAAAATAATTCGCGGCATTTTACAAAACGCCGTGAACAACAATATACATTTGTTTGATGTTAAACGGAAATGAATGTTTGTCAATTATCGGAAATCAAATTATCCTTAAGGCAGTGCAAATGTTTATAAGTCATACAAAGAGATTTGGGCAACACAATAATGTAAATATACTAGTCCCTCTTTTGCACATTTCTTTTATATCTATACACTCATCTTCTTTTCTGTTTTCCTTGTATACGATTTACTGTACAAGCTTTTGTAAATACCATGGAGAGAGATTCCTAAGTTGGATAACTTGTTCCAAATCCATTTCAGTCTGACTAAAATATGTTTAAACAAAGCGGCCGTATTTATTTGCGTGTGACAGGGACACTTTGTGCAAACGAAACCATGGAAGTTTTAACGGCGACGAGTCTTGCCCCTTAAATTAATTTATGAACGTGATGCACAAAATATCGTCCTAAATTAATTCAACAGATACTCCAAAGCTCAAACAAGCTCCGCAATCTAGGTAAAAAAAAAATCGTATGGATCCCTGCTCACGTCAGAGTGTTTGGCAACGAACACGCCGACAAAGCAGCCAAAGCATCACTAAAATTAGAAGAAATAAGCATCAACCTACCAATATCTAAAAGCGAGATTAAAGTCACTAAGAGTACAATCCTCCAAAAGTGGCAAAACAAATATCAGAAATCAAACTGTGAACTAAAACAGCTGCTCCAATAGCCACTAAAAAGGATGTAAGGAACGCGGAAGCCAGTAATGTTTATCCCCCTATCTATTCAAATTTATTCCGTGCTCGCTGTTTTTTTATACTGGGATTTTCGAGGAAGCCATCTGTAGGAGCGACCAACTTGGCCGTCGTGATAATTAAAATAGTCACTTAACACGACATCAGGGCCAGGCACAAACGTGGGCGGCACCATGATGGCGTGCAGGTGCGGGTTGTGACATAAACACTTGAATTAAAATAGTCACTTAACACGACATCAGGGCCAGGCACAAACGTGGGCGGCACCATGATGGCGTGCAGGTGCGGGTTGTGACATAAACACTTGAACACATAAACAAAACATGTGCAAACGTCATAAAACATAATTTTACAATATACTGATCAAAAGAGTAACGTAAACACCTAATTTTACGCAGTTATGAGCTGTGCTGATGGTAGGAGTTATTTAATGTAAAAGGCTACTTGTTATAGGTTATTTTAAACAAGGATAAAGGCCTGCATACACTAAGGCAGCGCTGCCCATTTTAACTCATACTCAGGCAGGACATCAGAACAGAAAAAAAGATCGAACACAGAACTTTTGTTTAACAGAAAAAAGGTATGACAATTTTATTGACATAATATTGTTTCTCTAGACATACCAGTTGGATATTTCCGTAAAACCACAGGTGAGAAGAAAGCATCGAAAATGATATATCTGTCTGAGAAAACAAATCGAAATGAGGGTAAACGATGATACAGTGTGAAAGGGCAGTAAGCAGCAAAAGCATTTATTAATTTTCATATCAGTTTTCCGTACCCCGTCGTTCGCAGTGTAAAAACTGATGCACTAGAACTAGTCACCCAGCAGAACAACCATCCCAGTTTTCTCTCAAAATGTGGTCAGTTTATTTTAAAGCCATATTCCCTTTAAAGCACCTAACGATGCACATCTTTGTTTTTAGATATATTCAAATCCCCAATCTTCACCAGATCCCTCTGACCATCAATATGCTGGGTGTGGTACGTATATGCAAAAACAAAACGAATTCCTTTGGCAACTTTACCTTGCAGACGATCGAGTTAGAAGTACAAACTCTATTACACACTGGGCAGCAATATGACAGCTCCATCACGGTCGGTAAGATATTCGAGGCCGAAATCAAATATTATGCATCGGCAAACATCCAATATATCTGGTTAGATGACACCATTAATTTCAAACCTGTTATAGCTACGGAATTATGCGATGTCATACTTTTATAACTTTTCTTGATTAGTCCTCTTCAGAGTGAGTGAGTGAGTTTGTGTTGACGCTGCTTTGAACAGTATTTCAGTATAATGGTCATTATAATGCATGGCTGAGACGTTTACCGAATTTGTGAAACCCACAAGTAAATGTATACTAATAGATGCTTTTTTACTAACATAGAGGGGCTAGAGATTAATTCGTTCCCTTGTCACGCCGAAGAACCGGGTTATATTCCCCACATGGGTACAATGTGTGAAGTCCATTTATGGTGTCACATGCCGTGGTATTGCTGGAATATTGCTAAAAGCGGCGTAAACCCATACTCACTCACTACTAACACAGAAACACGATCTGGGGTCCTAGATTCGAATCCATAATCATGAGTATCTGGCAACTCTGCATTGCGAAGTACGGTACATTAGAAGACTGTGCCCCCCCCCCCCCCCCCCCCCTTCATAACTTCATGCCTTAAGGTCGTAGGTTGAAGGCAATGACAAGTAGATACTTTGCCTCTCTTTTTATATAATTTAACGATCTTCAGACATTCTTCCTCAGAATGATGTAATTGGTCTTATCATTGGCAATGATCAACGCATTCATTTAATACTAACTATTGTATGGGTTTAGGGCATTGATAAAACCACACTCCTTGACTCCCTGTGAGGGAAAAAAACTACAATTGTCATGTACAATGTAGGATAGCCAGACTTTGGATGACAGCTGGCTGGGACAGATTTGGTTTTTCAGTTTTAAAAGGGCTGGTCACATTCACCTTGCATTTGCTAACACTCGTTTTCCTATCATATGCCAACACTTCCTGGTACAGCTAAACTCTATCAGTAGCCTCATTGGTAGTGAGGCCTGTTTTATACCCAGGGGAGTTTCCCTGAATGGAACACTGCATTCGTTTGGGCGCAGTAAAGTGGTGGTATATTTCGTCCAGTCCAAGATATTATTTGGATGCATATCAAAAACAAGAACAAGTAGGTTACAGTCGGAAACGTAAGTATATATGCATTCATATGTATCATTCTATATCTATGAATATATATCAGCACTCTACAGATGTACGTGTCTGTTATCCATGTTTAATAATCTTTATAAATATTTATCTTTGGATCGGAACAAGTTATGAATTGTATGAAGGTGTCTTCATATAATAACGCCGAAGTGACAATGAAAACCTACTGGCGGGAGTGTTACACTGTTTGAACGGTTTGAAAAGAGTGGGAAGAAGGGCCGTAACTTACTTTTGAAATGTAGAAGAAATTAATTTGGCAGACAATATTCCAGAAAGGCTGTACTTGCACCTTTACAGCACATTGTTTAATTACTGACAATCATGATCTTCGTGTCCAGCATCCGGCGGCGGCGTCTGTTAACATCTCCTCAGAAAACCATAGGACCAATATTGTATTACTGAAGCTGAAATATCACATGCCACCCACCCCAACAAGTACTATCTTTTAACCACTGGACAAAATATCATCCATTCCAAACAATCCAAAACTTGGAAATACCACCATTCCAAATGGAAATATGACCATTCCAAAATTTGTCAAGGTCATATTTCCAAGCTTGGATTTGTTTGGATTCGTTTGGATTTGTTTGAATTTTTTGGGATTTGTTTGGATATGTTTGGATACAACATGTCATAATCATATCTGTTAAACGTTGTACAACTTTTGACCTTATGTGAGATTAGTAATGACATGAAAGTAAATAATTAAGAGTATTTTGGCGCTATTTACCACGAAAAGACCAAATTATGAGCAAATTTAACTAAAAGAATTTCTGTCATTTAAAGTGGCTACTCTTTATATTTAATTTCTTATCTTCCTTGTCTATAATCATATGACATTGACTATGAACTTTGAACAATTAAACAAATATTTTGTTTTCCCATACCAACTTACGGTTGTCGTAGAACAAAGACCGTTTCGAGAATAGAGGGAGTCATTATTATAATTTGAACTAATATACATATTATGTACATAATAGTACTAGGTATAAATGAATTTTGATAAGTGTTCGTACAAGAATATGAACTTCGAATTATCTCGGAATTATGCGCAACACATAGGGCCGGAAATTTTAGAATTGGTCTGGAACTATCTGACGGTAATTCAAAACAGGGAACAAGATTTCGTCAAATGAATCATTGAACCAGGAATGCAATGATTTAAATGCTGACAAAATGAATAAACATATCTGGAACAGAGTAGACTGTTCATGCGGACAATTATATGCTACGTCTATTGCCAATGAAGTTTATCACCACATGTTATAGCATTTGTTTCATATAAAAGATAGAAGCCAAATAAATTAGTTGTTATGAATTAGATTTACCTCTGTGACATATCACGCAACTGAATATCAAATAACCAATTACAGTAATTAACCTATACATGGACCATGTATGCAGTGAGTTCTTTATACAGAGAAAAGTGAAATTCAACAGTTGGCAATAGTTGACCATTTCGAAGCGTAAACAACGACCATAAGAGCTTTATTGTGATTTGCACAGTATTTATTATGGTTGAATAGTACAACTTTCGGTGAAAATATCACCCCTGAAGCCTAACATGACCCAAAAATGATTGATGTACACAAACAGTTAATGTACATATGAGGGAAATTCATTTCTCTTTAATTTTGTACTTGACCACTGAATAAGCAATTATTATACAGTCATTCATATCAGCAATGAATGACTTTTACCAATGTTGAACGCAGAGGGTAATGTGTTTTTATTGCGTATTCCAATGGGACTATGATCAACATTCAAGACCATTGTCCCTCGACAAATCATCAGTAGCTTGTAGCGCACACAATAACTTAGTCTTCACCTGTATGTACCTTGTTTGTGAATGTGATTGAAATGTGTTGTGGGTGGTTCACCACTTAAAGTGAGATCAAGGCGATGTTAATAACGTATGCTATCCCATGTTCTACGTTTGTAATATCAACAAAAATAACAGAGATTATCCGTACTATTGAGACCCGTGAAGATCAGATGTGAATATTAAGGTGTCTTGCAACATCGCGTTGACTCGATCCTGCTTCAAGAATTCCAATTGCTCGAAGACGCTCATTTTCGGACAGGCGTGGCATTTCGCAATGTTCAATAATTGCGTAAATTGCGAGTGGTTGTCAGCACGATGCTAAACAATGCATATGGAAACCCGTTCACGCACATGTTGTCATACCCATTCTTGGGTAGTGAAATGCATGGGGCTTGCATAAAAGTCAACTTTTGCATGGATTGCATACTTTTCTGTAGCAGTTGCGATTTTGTGACTTGATTCCATACATGTACTACAATATTGAAAAGTTAACCAAACTTTACTTGTTTGAAAAATACACTGATATATTGGTGTGACAGGAACTTTTGTTGTTGAGTATACTATTCACAACAATTATATTTTTTAATTGGGACCGCCTCCGTGGTCTAGTGGTAGAGCGGACGGTTCGGGGATTCCCAGCCGCGTCAAATCAAACTACGTTAAAAGATGATACTTGTTGTTACCCTGTCTGGCGCTCGGCATTATGGGTCTAAAACAAGGAC
The DNA here is from genome assembly GCF_023055435.1 of Haliotis rufescens. NCBI lineage: Eukaryota > Metazoa > Mollusca > Gastropoda > Lepetellida > Haliotidae > Haliotis > Haliotis rufescens. The sequence continues at coordinate 14,797,471 of NW_025964361.1, forward strand.
TGGTCGGCTTGGAGTATATTGTGTCTGAGTGGGGTATTCATGTTAAACTGCGGCATGGTATCTCAGTGGGATAGCACTATAAAGCGACATCAGTCCGGACTAGTACAAGCAGCCACACACACACACGTGCAAGCACGTCGCAATATAAGTGCAATAATATTGGACGTGCAAGCAAACCCTATTTCACTTCACCTTTTAAAGTGTCTACTTAATAGTCGTTTAACGTCCATAAAATTACCATCAAACAATTCACTTCATTGACAAGGATACGCAACTTGGTCGTTATGTGATGTCCGCAGCAAAACATTATTGAATTCCTTGTGAGGCTCAAAACGTTTCTAATCGCTGCCGTGGTCTATTGGTAGAGCTTCCGCCCGGAGAGCGGATGGGACGGGGTTCGATCCCCGGACGCGTCATACCAAAAGACGTTATTATAAGATAGTACTTGTTGTTACCCTGCCTTACTCTTTGGGGCTAAAACAAAGACAGGTCGTCTCAGAGTCAGTATACTGTGTCTGAGTTGGGTATTGATGTTCAAATGTGGCATGGTATATAGGTGGGTTAGCATTATAAAATATAAGGACTTGTACGAACAGCCACAAACAAACACGCGATAATTTAACGCGACATTTAACCCTATTTCACGTCACCTCACCTCAAAACTTTTCTGTCAACACTCATATGTCCTTCCAATCAGAATGCATCAGTTGTTTTACTAAGAGTCAGATTAGTCCATTTCCACATACAAGCTGATGTAACCGGAAACAAACCTACAGCTACACAACCAAGTCTCGCAACAACCACCACCACCCTACCTTTCCCCCAACCCTCCCTCCGGCTACACAACCAAGTCTCGCAACAACCACCACCACCCTACCTCTCCCCCTCTACCCACCACCCTCCCTCCAGCTACACAACCAAGTATCGCAACAACCACCACCACCCTACCTCTCCCCCTCTACCCACCATCCTCCCTCCAGCTACACAACCAAGTCTCGCAACAACAACCACCACCCTACCTCTCCCCCTCTACCCACCATACTCCCTCCAGCTACACAACCAAGTCTCGCAACAACCACCACCACCCTACCTCTCCCCCTCTACCCCCCCCCCCCGCCCCCCCCCCCCACCCTCCCTCCGGCTACACAACCAGGTCTCGCAACAACCACCACCACCCTACCCCCCCCCCCCCCTCTACCCCCAACCCTCCCTCCAGCTACATAACCAAGTCTCGCAACAACCACCACCACCCTACCTCTCACCTTCTCCCCCTACCCTCCCTCAAGCTACACAACAAAGTCTCGCAACAACCACCACCACCCTACCTCTCACCTTCTCGCACCACCCTCCCTCCGGCTACACAACCAAGTCTCTCAACAACCACCACCACCCTACCCCCCCCCCCCCCCCTCTACCCCCAACCCTCCCTCCAGCTACATAACCAAGTCTCGCAACAACCACCACCACCCTACCTCTCACCTTCTCCCCCTACCCTCCCTCAAGCTACACAACAAAGTCTCGCAACAACCACCACCACCCTACCTCTCACCTTCTCGCACCACCCTCCCTCCGGCTACACAACCAAGTCTCTCAACAACCACCACCACCCTACCCCCCCCCCCCCCCCCCCTCTACCCCCAACCCTCCCTCCAGCTACACAACCAAGTCTCTCAACAACAACCACCACCCTATCTCTCCCCCCACCCTCCCTCCGGCTACACAACCAAGTCTCGCAACAACCACCACCACCCTACCTCTCCCCCCACCCTCCCTCCAGCTACACAACCAAGTCTCGCAACAACCACCACCATCCTACCTCTCCCCCTCTACCCCCCACCCACCCTTCAGCTACATAACCACGTCTCGCAACAACCACAACCACCCTACCTCTCCCCCTCTACCCCCACCCTCCCTTCAGCTACATAACCACGTCTCGCAACAACCACCACCACCCTACCTCTCCCCCTCTACCCCCCCCCCCCCCCCCCCCCTCCCTCCGGCTACACAACCAAGTCTCGCAACAACCACCACCACCACCCTACCTCTCCATAGTGTCCAGCCATCAGTCGTCGTTTACAGTGCATTAATCTACAAGACAATGAAGCGATTTTCCGTTTATCCCGGTGTATTGAAGACGCGAAATGAGATATTGTGTTGCGTACGGGTGTACTAAGCAATAGTTCCAAATGTCATTTCTTCAAATATTCAGCGAAAAGGCTGATTTAGCAAGGGTGAAATGTCCCTTTGGTCGTTTACTGGCTACGTTTCAACGGAAGTTCCGTCAATATTCAGGAATATATGTGTCACAGTTGTCAAAAATTCAATTTTTAATATTTCACAATAATACACAACAAACATCCCGCTAAATGAATACATGCAACAAACATACAAGACACAGGCCTCACCTCGACACCCTGGATTTATAACACAATGGACGAGCAGGGGTGAGACTTCCCTTTGGTCGTTTTCTGGCAACGTTTCAATGATTTGTTTCCGTTGCATTCAGTACCATCTGCGTCGCTGTTGTTAAACATTGAATCTTCCGCACATAACTCTTGACACACACGAGGTTGATGACTAACAGATCCCGAATACATCCCCACCCCTCCTTGTGAGAAAGGGGAGGTGTGATCCCTGACCTCCAAGTTTCAATGTGCCATGTCCGGAGGTCGGTGGTTATACGCAACTCTTACTGCGCAGTACTTCTCTCGAAACAAGGAAGGAAATTTGACAGTGTTGAAAATAAATCAGCAGATCAGATGAAACATGTCACGAATGAATAGCCTTGCTGTGGCTAAACAATTTGTAAGTTAAACATTTTCGGAAACTTTGATATGTAAAAAGCAAATATAATAATTTATTCAGTTTAATGTCATCTTAAGATGTTAGTTTAATCCTGCTTATCTTGTGGATACCATAAAAATAAATCAAAGTTTATTTTGAGCTGGCATGAATATCATAAAATACTTACTAGTAAGTCTATCCTCATAATTTTCTCTATTCCACCATGCGTCTGGTCCCATACAAAATATTCTTCATGAATACTGTAAATTGAGAAAATTAATGCAATGATGAGTGACCACATTAATGCGAGTGTCCACCCCTGGCCTAAAATACTTCAGGAACTTTATTAGAGTAGCCTTGTACATAGCACCCAGACTGTAGACTCAGAATTCCATAAAGGAGTTCTGGCTGACGTTCGACCGAATAATATCATTTGCTATCTTAACAAACTTAACTTCCATTAGTGTATGTGAAAAGTTCATATGTTCATAGGCTTCTTCACCGAGTGTACACTGTAGTGGACGTTTTCAGTTAAGGATTAGTATCATATCTTGAAATAATTAGTATATTATTGTCATTGTTATTCCTTCAGATTATTACAAACAATGCTATCATTCTGATTTGAAATAATGACATAAATTGTTACCGCTCATCTTCCCATATAATTTAAACAAGGTTGGGTTCATGACAAACATATTTAAATATATACAACAACTATACTTACTTATACTAAATTTGACTTATTATTATGTAAAGAAAATACCTGTGAAGATCCAGATTGGAATACGTTCCAAGCAACCCATGCTTGTCATAATCGGCGACTAACGGGATCGGGTGGTCAGACTCACTGACTTGATACATATCCCAATCGATGCTCATGGTGTCAATCACTGCATTGTGTGGTCCAGACTAGATTATTTACAGACCACCGTTATATAGCCGGAATATTGCTGAGTGTGGCGTTCAACAACAATCAAACAAAAAATATTATTCAACACCCTCCGACATTTAAACTACACATAGTATAATCAGAGAATAGAATAGACTATATTTTATGGTCTCTGGTGTAATATAATGATTCGAATGCCTGTAACGGGCATTGTTTCAGAAGGAAATATTAGCGGATTTGTCCTCTTGATCAGATATGCGCTTCAGTAGTGGTTTTGTATATCTCCAGGTTGGTGTTTACAGTGTAGCTCTAATTATTTGTTGATAATTCAACAAGCAAAATAAAACAAAACTTTTCTACCATGGCGAAAGGTGAGGTGAGGGTTAACGTGGCCTTCAAGATTATTCCTCTTATATGGCGACCTGAATGCCGCACGTGCATGTGTGTGTGTGGCTGCTTGTATATTCCGGAGATTTTAGAGTGCCAGTCGACTGAGATACCATGCCACATCATGAATACCCCACTCAAAAACAGTGTATTTCGAGCGGACCAGTCTTTATTTTAGCCCCTTAATGCCGAGCGTCAGGCAGGGTAACAACAAGTACCAGCTTTTAACGTATTCTGGTATGACGAGGCCGGGGATCGAACCACCGACCTTCCTCTCTCCGGGCGGACCTTCTACCACTGGACCACGGAGGCTGTCGATCGCATTTTTCGCATAAATGTCATGCTTGAATTAATTTCATGATTTACTGAAGATAGATTTGAACATTTCTGAGCAACGATCATGTTTGGGTAAGGAAAGTAAATCTTGTCTCCGCTTGCAATTGGATTCAATCGGGCGAGCCGTTCCGAGATCGCAGCTTGACTGTTACGGCCGAAAGGCGGCATCCATGTTGTTCACGCTCCGCTGATCACGGGGCCTCATTTGTCTGTATTCTGCTTATGAGCCGGGATGCGCATGAAACACGGGTGTCAAAACGAATATATTTACCAATTATATGTACGGTCAATTAGCCAGTCCAAGAGACAATACCCTGTTTCTACCACCTTTCGGTGTAATTACGTCGCATGCCCCTGGTTCACGGTTCGACTGATCTCCCGTCATAAAACCACGATGTTTATTTACCTGGAGCCTCAGACAGCGCCGACTTCCTGTGTACATGTACGTACATGGCAATAAATGGTTTGACGGTTGTTTGACGGAATCAATCAATACTTATTGACAGAGTGATGTAATTTAAATTTGTCACTATTCACAACTGCTATTTTGCTATATTAAAAATCTTCTCTAGTATTTATAAACCAAACCTAAAAACATTATATAAGAACAATTGTGTTTTTAAAACGTAAGTTTTCTATTAAAACACCCATGCAAGTAAGATTTCAGCCGTAATATTACTTTAGTTACTCCACAGATTGCACATCTTATATGCTGCAAACGCAGCGAATGTAATGCTACTACGTCACAGCTGCCTCGGTAATTAAGGGCTGGAATGTTTTTGTGAAGGAAGTTAGAGCAGACGAATTTCTCCCCTCGCTGTATAATGACGGTCGCTAACCATATATATATGTATTTTTCGTGTTTTTGGCTTGATTTGATTGTCCTTTGTTGAAAACAAATGTTCAATTGTGAAAGCAAACCTCTTTCCCCTGAACGTTAAAAGACAGGAGACTTTGTTTTTGTCTGAAATATCAACGTTGAAGTCGTTTATATATTCGGAAATCCATATTATGGTAATTATTTATTAAATGCATTTCCTGTTTTGTATATATGTATATATTATTATGTTAATATGGACAATGGTAAAATTCATTATCACAGTTTAAGTGCTATTCACAAATGTATGTAAATCTACTTCGTGATGAATGAAGCATGGCAATAAATGTATGCATTTGATTCTTCATTTGTTCTGTATTCTTTGATGAGAATGAGTTTCGTTAATGATGATCACTCTCACAGATGTTTTGATAAGAGGATAGGACTTTAACTGGAGAATAGTTATGAAAAATATATAATATAAGTATAGGCGGTCTGTGCACATGTGGTGAAACTGATACCTCATTGATATGCTAATCGGGACTTGGAAATCATAGTCTGTCATTAAATTGATTAATTTTTAAAATATATGGTTTTGACTGTAGTACGTCCTGACATGATAATATTATGTTGTAAACAACTTATCTTATCTTATGTTAAGTAAAACAATTATTGATAACTTCCTGAATTCCAATTGTTCAATGAACAGAATTATTCACAGCTCTGGCGTGAGACAACAATAAATTAGATGTTACCAAAGATTGTCCATTTTATGATCTTAGGCAGATGTCGGCGCACTTACATGTGAGCCGTCTAGACGACTGTCTGTTTTGTAATTAAATGGCAGCTGCCATCCAGCCGAATATTTAATCTTGAGACCTATTAGTGTCTTGTCGAGTCAAGTGCGGGTCTCTCTCTCACCTTAGGGAGAATGCGACCTTAGGGAAAAGCCCCTCGCTAGACAGACAAGCAGTGAATGTTTGAGATAAATTTAATATTTATTATATATAGTTTAAACTCAATAAATAATTCATAGTCTTTTTATTGTTCAAATTACTAATAAAACATATTTTAACTTGTTCCTTCTAACCATATTTCCAAACAATTACAAACCATTCCAAGTCATTCCAAACATTTCCTGTGTTGGAAATATGTTTGGAAATGTTGCCAATCCAATTTTGGATTTTTTCTGGAAAGATCGATCCTTCCAAGCTTTGGAAAGCTTGGAATGAGCGATCTTTCCAAAGCAATCCAACGTTCATTCCAAATTGGAATGGACGCTCCTTGGTCCTGTGAACGTTTTTGTTATTTATCTGAGCACGAACATTTCAATGCCCTGGACTCCAATGAACATCCAATGCCTCAAAATATTCACTGGTCCTCAAAGAATTACGTTTCACGTCACATCTTTCAGATATTCAACACCTAGTGGATTGAAAAAGTAAAACGCGGCGGCGCTCAAGTTTTGACAATATTTCAAGTTTCACCACTGAATTCCTTCTGTTCAATAAACAGTTTCGTGGTTGTGTGAGGAGGCAGTATGTATTTGTTTCCTGCCATATGCAAGAGGATATGAATGCACTAACACGTTCTTGTTATCCTTCAGTGAACATCAGCAGAATAGAGGTATGGTGTCTGTACAATGCCTCATAATGTTCTGGCTCTGTACATTTGCCGTGTGGGAGCTAAGCATAGGGTTGAAAGAACATGGGTACGTATATACTTCTTTTTCATCCCAAAAGCCATTTATTTTTGATGGCCATTTGATTATTTAGCCATATGTTAGTTATAGTATACAAGATAGGGGAATACACTGCATGGTGGCGGATCGAGTGAAGCCGTGTCGATAATGCTCGCTGAGAAAATAGAGTACCAACTATATTTTTATACTGATAATCTCATGAAGACCCGGCCGAGTGTATTTGCAACTGATTAGTGAAGGAAAAGTGAATTTCACTTGTTATCGATGATTGATAGTATCAACAACAACAGCACGACTATCACACTGCTCAGCATACTGTACAGAGAGTTACACAAATTAAAACTGCTCTGAATAATTCTTCACACAAGATACATAAAAATAAGTCAACAGGAGAAGAAAACACTTACACTATAGACATACGGGGGCCTACACGCGATGACTGTTATGAGGAAATAGACTTTTTATCTGGTGGACTCCATGAAGTAAGTGATCAGAACTATGAACTCAAAGAACAGCTGCTTGACTTACAAAGCTGTAGCATGGAAAATAATCTGCTTTTCACTGGTTTGTGTGAATCAGAGGATGGGAATGCGGATTTAAAAGTGAAACAGCACGTTGTGAAAAAACTAAGATTAAGAAAGAAGAGAAGTGACTAGCCTGAAGTTAGACCTCTAGTTGTGTTTTCATCAAAGAAAGACAGAGATGTAGTGAAAAGACAATGGTATTAACTGAACGGCTCTCCGGTGGGCATAAAGTTTCATATGGAATTCATCAACAGAGAAAATAGCTTTGGGCACAGATTTTACAAGTTAAAAGCAAGGGACATGAAACAGCATTTATTAGGGACAGGCTACACGGCAATGGAAAGATAATATATCTAGACTCCACACCTGTTAGAGACCAGCCGGGACTTCCCCCCTCTCCACTGGTAGAGATCCTCCCTCAACACTCACTCCTACACACAGCAGACCACAGAAAAAGGCCAGGCACAACCCTTACAACATCAGTACTACTGAAGATATACCAGAGGAATTAGATTTACCAGCCTTGACTGGGCTATGAGCTCAATGAAAGTACTCAAAACAGTAACACATTTTAGTACATGTATACTAGATGTTCACCCTGTACTCTCAAATGCCCATTGCGTTCTGCAATTGACTGTCAACAGCTGTGATACAAGCATTATCAACTGTCAATCAGGATCTGAAATTGACACCAGTACGAACTACACGTGCTCTAACCGTCGCCTGGACAAACGTCGTGAACGTCAGTTTCACAGTGCTATTGACTCTCATCATAATGTAATAGACGATATTGCGTCTGACTTCGAGACTTCAATCGGAGACCATCATACATTTACAAATATCGTTGATGATATTAATAATGTATTTATTGAAAGTGTTTGGCTTTGAAAACACTACAAAGAAATATAAACATGTTACCCAACGCCCCAAACCCTTGTTTGGTCGTGATTGTAAGATCCGCCGAGGAAAATACCAGCAGGCTATAACTTTTTTCCAAAGGAATGAAACAACAGAAAATCCTTGCCTGTGAAAAAACTTTGATAAAATGTCATGATTTTAACTGAAATACGTTAAAGAACAATATATCTAAATTACCGATTGATGATATTGTTAAGAAAAAGATACCAAAGATTTGGACCTTCCGTCACCTGAAACACACTTTAAATCCTTAAATAATGATACACTTATTGAAGAACCTGATGATCTCTCTGATTGGCTAGACATAGACACTGACGATTGTAATGATATTTTAAACAGTGTAATTACACGTGAAAAATTATTGATAGCTGTTCACTCAACCTGTCACTAAAGATGACATTTAGACATGTAGGCATGAAGACTCTGCTTATATAAGATAATTGCTAGTCGTAACAAAATCTCAATCATTTCTTACACTCTACGTGTCACTAAAGATGACATTTAGACATGTAGGCATGTAGACATTTAGACATGTAGGCATGTATAATCTGTATCACTAAAGATGTCATGAACATCTTCATGTAGACATTAAGACATGTACCAAGTTAACCCTCCTCGAATTTGTCGGTAAACAAAACAAATTCAGGCTACGACCTTAAAGGTGACCTTTAACCCATGACAAGACAAAGTGCGCCATAATCATTTACCATGGAAATAAAGGAGATGTATATGATATAATATCCCTGAGATGCCCAAGCTCGCATGGTTTTGTATTGCGGCACCGGTCTAAAACTTTAGAAGGAAAACATAAAGCATTAGTTATAAATTAACCAACTCAACCTTACATAAATCCTTCCTTTGTTGAAACTGTTGTTTTCGGGTTAATCTAAACGGGCAGTAAACTCAAGTTATACAGGTTATTGCATTGTTAACAAAACCATTAATTTATGACGTGTAATGATGGTCCATGCTTGAAGATTACAATTTCTTGAACTAAGCGAAAGTGTTCAGAAAACAAGAACTTATATAATATCCTGCCATAAAGAAAACACTGACAAAGAATACATCGTTGAGGACATAAATACCATCTGTCGCCTGACCACTTCATTCACTGGATCAACGTCCCATAGGGGGAATTTACTTCTATTTATCTTGGAGAGCCAGACACAGGTCACGTGGTGGTTATCATGGTTGTACATGTCTGCAAAGAACAACTCATACGTATTCTATGAGGGGAGCGATTTCAAAGACATCGCTGGTCTTTGCAGGTGGTCCAGAAAAAAATGATATGTTTATTCATGCCGTTTAGTTCGTTTTTCATGCAGATGTTGTATACATGAACTCGAATTGCACATTGAAAGTACGAGCGTTGTTCTTAGACGAATCGAACTATTTACTTAATTGATCACGTATTAGTGGGAAATTCACACCAAAGATAGTGAACGTATGTTCGAGGCGAAGATTTAAAGATAACATCAAGTCTCACTTTCCTTTCAGTGAAAATGTAGAAACGATTACAACGTACAGGTCATCGCGTTACACAGTGAAGTGTAGATTTTGGAAGTGGGGTCGGTGCACAAAATACAGGTAAACAACTTCATTGTTAAGCTCTATTATTATTATTATTATTATTATTATTATTATTATTATTATTATTATTATTATTATTATACAGTGGTTGTTTCCTGAATATCTGAATGACTTAGCTTTATCTTCCTTATCTGACTGGTTCTCCTTGTTAAATGTTTGATAGTTCTTCTTGGCATAAAACATTAATCACAGCACACCTCCATGACACACGGAAATCTTCATACAGATTTGTAGTTACTAAAACAGATTCTAAACAATTACTACATCAGAATATTAAAGCATTAGACATCAACACTCTTTACACTTACATACTAATTTTACACACCAGTTGAACATACGTATGTTTACAGCAAAATGCACATGCATCTAAACATACACATTTTTACTTCCAGAAAAAGCCAAGACAAGCGTTTTAAGTGCAGGACCGGGTACAGATCAACATGGGGCATGGGTTGTCCCCATGGTGAGTGAATCATACTGCGTGGACTAAGCTGCGTGACATAAATGTAATTGCAATCACTCTTGATGACTTGCATAGGTTCGGCAACAGAGTTTGGACTGGTCGTGTGTATTGTGAACAAAATGCCGATGGCCATGTGCAAATATATTTGTGCTAGGTTTCACAAATGCAATATAGGCAAGTAACATGAATTCACTTCTTCTGATCCTAGCTAACCACATATTACAAAACATCCTATCTCATATTTCTGATGAACATACATCAACATGTTCAACAAACAATTTACTATTAACCTCCAATTGCATATTACAGCTATATGTGACAATCAGATCAACCCCGATGCTTGCAACATCAACTACAGGACATCGCACATCGTCAACAGAAACGGCAGGACACAGTACAGGAGTGGAGGGACCTGTATTTCCCCTCGGATCTGTGGCAACTGTAATGATGGCTTTTTCCCAAGTAATGAACGATGCAGAAGTAAGTATGTACAGGTTTACCCTATCCATTCATAAAGGATCTTCCGATCAGTTTAACTATCTGGCATATTTGAATAACCGTTTAAGAATTACATTGCCTAAAATGCAAAGTCATAGCATGTCTGCCTTACCATTGTCTAAACAGCACCACACATGTGATGATTATGCTATTCCTGTCTCCAGTGTGCACGAAAATCAATAACTGCCCACTTGAGACATGCACCACCATCAGCAACCAGGTGTGTAGTCGCTGTGAGGGGGTCGTGTCGGAGCAGGCAGGACACAGGGCATATGTGGCATCTTCTGACAACAAAAAATGCATACGTAAGTTGCAGTCGACGAATAACGAGTAAACAATATGTACACTGTTATATGAAACCAGTATTTAGAAACAGAAACAAATTTTAGGGGTTAACTTTTAAATTTAGGTTCTATTTGTGTTATAATGAAACATGTCCGAAACTTGTTGATCTGCACAGCGCGAATTCTCATGAATCGATCATTTAAAATCAAACTCTATAACCTGTATATACTTTTATCTATGTGGTATTGTATCCTGTAATTACAATGTGCAGTGCCGACCTGTCAAATAAACGGCATCCTACCCAATTAACGTAAGTGACTCACTAAAAATGGTTTTATGCCGCTGGATATCAGGCAAATGTGGCTTCCTGTGACCCGAAATCTTGATTCAGGGAGTACATGCCATGCCGTGGCTTCAATGCATCACATGAAGCACATCTACGAGGCTGTTTGTTTATTAATGAAACATTCTAAAGTCAGTCATAAATCCTACATGTTTATGTACAGAGGCGTGTTCCTGGCGGAGTGACAGCACCTGGTGTTATCCCGGAACCTGCAGGAACGAGTACGCCAGCAACTGTGCCTGCTCCAGTGGATTCACAGGGAAACACTGTCAGACAAGTAAGACCTTGCTGACACTCCATGGAATGACTAATGTGCTTCATATGATTTCATCTCTATCGTTTCTTTAGTGGCTTTGTAAATACCAAAGAAATTGGAGGTTGGTAGCAAGATAGATTATTACATTAGTGTCGTTATAGATGAGGGAAGATATTCCCATATTTGCACATGTATATTTACAGTAACAACAAGGCCCATGATCAACTTTAACATTCTAAGACTGACCGCTAGCAACGGGGACGTGACAGAGGCACCTCCCAACATCAACAGTGGTCCATCTCAGTCCACCAGCTGGTCCAACATCAACTCCCCATCCAGCATGTACTACAAGTTTACAGTCGCGTACAGAACAGTTCCTCCTGCCAGACATCGTTTCATTGAAGGCTTTAGAGTGGGCATTGTCAGTGCTTCTGCTACATTCAAACTAAAGAGAGGTTTGTCGGAGATCACAAAACATAGGATCATTTCTCTCCAAAAAACAATACAGAGTGAAAACATCTGTTCGTAGATTAACTACTACTTGTCCAACAAAAGAACGTCGCTATATAAGTGCAATAATCTTGGACGCGACGTTAAACCCCATTTCACCACCACCACCATCAACAAAAGAGACTATGCAATGGAAAATATGTCACTGCTTATGAATTTGAACAGTAATGAAAATCAGGTTGCTATTGGACGTCTTTCCCGATGAATACAGTGACGTCACTGACCACTGTTTCAGCTGCCCCTTCACTTCGTCCACCTCGCACCGTCCCCCCATTTTCCCCTCCCCCCGCTTTCCCCTCCCCGATATGTTTTTGGATTTATCTCCTGCTCTGGGAAGTCCCAACGCACACGTTTCTGATTGTATTATTCTGTTGGTGTATCTAGGTGGAGGTGTTGTCTCCACTAAAGTAGTAACCTGTGGAGGAGTCAGCAGAAGCAGCCCGGACACAGACCTGTACACCTGTGAAGGAACCTCACCAGGGACGTCTGTTCTACCTGTACCCTTCCAACACAGAGACGTGTGAGTACGGGGAGAGGAATTTATTCAGAAATCGGTTTTGTACATAATCTGTATCGAAAGGTTTTTACATGAAATGTTGATAGAATGACGGTGGCTTTATATTCAGAACAGATGGCTTATCAAATGAAAAATTCGTGAAACAACTTTCTTATAATATAAATTTCTGAATATTATCAATAATGATAACTGAAACCTGGTGTTTACAGAAATGTTTACTGCTTGTAGCCTTTCAACACAGAGCCCTGCGAGTATAGGAGACGCAAGAAAACGTTTGTACATAGCGGGAAACTGTTTAGAGTTCGACACATTACAGGATGCCACCCACTGTGTTGGAAAACGAACCAACTTCTGTGTGGTGTCAGGCAACATACAAACCTTTGCCTTACTGGTAGAGGACATGCTTACCCTTTGGGCGAACACCTGGTGTCCTCACTGATTTTACGTCCAACCGAATCTGTTTCATCCGATAATCGAGACTGGTTATTCTATGGCGTTGACGTTTTATGTTTAAGATTAAATCATATGTTTATAGAATGACGTAATCATACTCAAACTGCATGGTTAATAAAGTGAAAAATCCGTGAAAGAATAACATTCTGATGGTTTCGTTTTTTCGAATGTTTTGGAAGCCCTGATGCATTGCACTTGTTATGTCTTCCATGACAACAATATTACTAAAAGTACGGTTGCTTTAACGTGTGTGTTTGTAGATGGTATAACTGCAGCTTTTAATATACTGAAAGTTAAGAATAGAAAATGTGTGCATAAATAACAGGTAAATGTTTTGTCGTTGAATCACAAGAAAATGTTAACCTTGCTACATAAGTAATGCATAAGGGGCTTTCTCGAAGGGACTTCCCCTGAAGGTGTACTTTGAAATTTATTAGTTTGAGTTTGTAAAATATTATATATCCAAATAGACACATGCTGTGAAGGTGTTGGTGCTTTTTGAGTGGCTACAGTTGTTAGCATTATCAGTTGCTGAAGTAAATGTTGTATATGCTTACATGGGTTACATTGCTCACACTATTTGTTCATTGAATATTTGAGATATTGAATATTTCATCATTATCCACACCATGTTCACTAATTACCAATATCAGTAACATAAGCATCATAATGTATATTTTCTATGTTGAGGGTTCAGCAATGAAGAGACCCCAGTTACTTATCCTTGTTTCAGGAGTCGACAATAAATGGGTGCTGTGTCCAGGTTCTGCGATTTGGTTGGTCGCATGTCATCGATTATACCAATGTCGTGGTATCTATGCTCACTGGTTTGTCTGATTGAGACTCGATTGTTTACTGGCGGCCGTGATAGTACTTGACTATTGCAGATGGAGGTGATTACAACATTCATCCATACACTTACTTCAATCCGTTTTATTATAATAACTGAGATTTTGTATTTCAGTATCGATTTCTCTTACGCAACAAGTAATGGAGGGTATGTTAATGTCCGGAACAAGGAGACTAAGACCCTGGCAACCCACTACTATATCGGTGCTACACAGACCCACATCTTTACTATGACCATAGACCTCGTGGACCCCTATCACTGTACTGGTTCTACTGCCTGTGTTGGCAGCATGTTGACTGCTCCCAATGTTATAAAGACTGTAAGTACATGTGTATAAGGGACAAGGTTTCCTCAGCATGTAGATGTGCTCACATCTTACTGTTTTACAAAAGTGTAATTCCGCGAATTGTTTCAGCCAACTGTGAACCTCCGCTGGAGTGGCTGGGTAGATGCTGATGCAGGTGTTGACCACTTTGTGAGGGAGGTGTATGAACTCAGAGCTGTTGGGGATGAACTCAGAGATAAACGTCGGGTTGACACTACCACTTTGACCAGCTCATCGGTGAGGGATTTATCTTGTTTGATGCATTTATTTAAAGCAGCAAAAGATTGGCGGAATTAACATAAATCTCTATAATGATAGCAATACAAATGCAAAGAAGATTAACAAGATGAGTTGTCGTTGTGGTATGGTGCTTACATGTGATGTGATAAATGCATTTATGAGTAAGTGTTTTGTTTTCGAAGCACAGTGTAGACTGAATGAAACCTACATTTCAGACATCCGACAGCTACACACTAACGACGGCGGGCGTGTACTCTGTTGTCCTATCTGCCTATGACAAGGCAGGTAATCACAGAAGTGCCAGACGGATCCTGATATATGATGGTGCGTCGACTGTCACAACTCAGGCCAATAAAAAACTCCGTGTGACAACAGCATCTTCAGCAACGTCAGAGTGGCAAACGACGTCATCAGCAGTGACAGTTGACTGGACCAACAGATACATCAACACAGTACATCACAGCAACAAGTGGCTCCATGGGGTGGCTTCCAGTGGTGGTGTCGGCTCGGACTATGATGACAACGAGGGTGTCAGAAGTGTGGCTGCCATCAACAATGTCCAAGGTAGGCGTATGTCGGATGCTTGTTTAAAAAGAACAGGTGGGTTCTCTTTAAATATTCTCCAACCAACATTATGTGTCACCTAAAAGTTTCCCTCACGCGGCATGGCATCCGTTTGTCATTGTCATTGTGGACCCGTGAAGATTCCGGGGTAGAATAGGTCTTCAGAATATGCGACTATGCTTGTCGTAAAAGGCGACTAACGGGATCGGGTGATCAGGCTCGCTGACTTGGTTGATACATGTCATCGATCCCAATTGCGTTGATCGATGCTCATGATATCAATCACTGGTTTGTCTGGTCCAGTCTCGATTATTTACAGACCGCCGTCATATAGCTGGAAATATTGCAGAGTGCGGCGTTAAACGACAAACCAACAACCAACATTGTCATTGTGTCGAAGGTAAATTTCTGCTGACTCATTTTACATTTAATTGTAAATTCATAACATCATATTCAACAGCTGTAACACGATTCTTGACGTCATACAAAGTCGACCACCAAGGAGGATCATCCCTCAACAGTCCACCAGCTGATAACGTGTTCACCAGCCAGCGTCTGAGTCAGTCACAAACTATAACACCCTCACTAGTGGATGGGGCCACTGTACGCTTCTGGGTACGGGCATATGACATCAAGTCGGGTGTAAAGGAAGAAAGTGTGACAGTCCATATCGACACATCCCCTCCAGTCGTAGAGAACATGTGGCTCACCAAAGGAGACAGACTCAACATCAGTGTTCATGGTGTAGAGGAATTCACTCAAATGACGCAAGTCTTTTTATTACTATCACAGAAATGTAATGTCAGCGCATCTTCATGTATCAATAATGAAGTATTGTGAGCGGGAATCGGGGGACACAGAAACACAAATCTCCTCCCACATCAAACTGAAATGTCTTGGTATCAATAAAATACTGTTCATGGCAATACACACCCTTTAAACTCACTTGCGCACTAATGTGTAAGAACAATAAAGAAGTGTTGACATGGAACGATTTCTTTGCAATTACAGAATGGAATGGGTTGCATACGATGAGCACAGCGGCCTGGAGGCGGTGTCATGGCGGATTGTAGATTAATACCGGGGTCGAGACATCGTGCATGGAGTGCAGCACATCACGGCGCAAGGGGAAACAAACGTGAGGCAATTTGTGGACACCAAGCTATGCACCCCAAACACTGGAATTTGGTGTTAACTCATATTTAACGTTGCTTGTTGTCGTAGAAATATATTTAGATATTTCAAAACGCAAATTACAAACTTACAGATGTATTATTGATGTACTCATTTTTTTATACAGAGTATTGCTGACTGCAAGAACACTTACGCTGGTGCCGCCAGGGGAGCTAACTGTTACTGCACGCCAGCCAAAGGCTGCTACCATCGTCACTTCCAAGTAAAACCCACCATAGTAGACAGAAGTCTCACACATGGAGGAATATTTAGTGTCAAGAGCAAGGGATCTCACGACTCTGACTACCATCTAGAGGTCACTGTAACAAACCACGCCAAACTTACAACAAAGATGGAGTTTAAAGTGAGTGGAAGATTTCATGTGATTCATGGTTATCTGTTCTGTGATCTGTCATGTTCTTTGATCACCATGGATCATGTTTATCTCCTCATATGTTCTTCGACATGTTTATCCAGGTGACAATAGACGCAAGCCCCCCTCACCCTGGCGTTGTACATGATGGTCAGTTGGGGAACCCAGAAGTGGACTTTCAGCACGATCTTCAACTTCATGCACACTGGGACGGATTTTTTGACAAAGAGAGTGGGGTCAAATTCTACCAATACGTATTTAGCCCCAACTGTTTCCAAGCAAGTGATTTTGGAGTAGACAAATCTTCATTGGAGGTACATAATCCGTCTTTGCATCAGAACCAACTAGTATCTTCACTTGTATTTTGTATATTTGACATGTACATAGGATACCCATATCATTTTAATGCAGGTTACTGAAACCTATTCCACATCCGCCTCCTGGACAGCGCCCTCTGTCGGCAAGTATCACGTGACTGTGGTGGCCTACAATCGAGCACTTGAAGCATCCGACCCTGTGTGTTCTGACGGAGTAACTGTAGACACAACCCCACCCAGTGTCAGTGAGGTGGCAGTGAGAGACTCCAGAGTGGTGGAGGGCTTGGTCAAGTCATCCGAAGGTGATGTGTGGTTGATCGACACCCACAGAAGACGTACCCTAGTAGTCACTCCCGATAAAAGCTGCAGGTAAATAGATACCGTCTTTGGTTGGTACAAAGTGGTTAGTTATATCTGCAAACATGTGTGTCACATGGTTGTTGGTGTCTTTGCAGTTCCAAGGCCACGACAGCACATGATAATCGGCTCTCCCTGTTTCCAATACATCGTCACAACAACGGAAGTGGGATGCAACTCTACAACACTGACTGTGAATCTCTTCCCGCATTGCCTGCCACCTTCGTCAACTCACTCTACGTCTACAGAGAACACCATGTGAGTACCTTATGTCATATGATGTGTTATATGTGTACAGTAACCACATTGTTTGTTTGTATGCTGGTTGTTTGATCAGTCTGATTATGTACAAGCTATTTGTAATCAGTAAACTTCTTCTCAGGTAAGTATTTTATCATTTGCCAGCTTTTTGTTAACTGGACTGGCAGTGACACAGAGAGTGGAATCTATGACTACGAGCTGGGGTTGATGTCAGATCCTTCTGGTGAAGCAGCTCCCGATATCCTGCCCTACACGTCCACTCATCATCATCCTCAGTACCAGGGCTACCATCCTCGTCTCAGTGAGGGGCAACAGTTCTACATTGCCGTCAAGGCCATCAACAAAGCTGGTGCCTCAACCATCAGCGTAAGGACAAACAATTATTAATATGTCATAATTTAAGCTACATCAGCTACTGCTAATATATTACTTGTATCGTCACGATATGGCTGAAATATTTCCGATGTGACGTAAAGCATAAACTCACTCACTCATATTAAGTGTAATCATTTATGTTTCAATGGAATCATCTAAACTGTCATTGTTCTATTCAAGGTTATGGGACCCGTAATTGTACATACAGTGTATCCTGTATTTTCTGGATCAATGACCGTGACGTTGGGGAGCAAATACTTGATTGCACGTTGGCATGAGACAGCATTCATCAATACCGAGTATTCATTATACGAAGTTGCAATCGGTATGTACAATCATAACCTATATAAAAGTAATCAATTTATATAAAAAGTCTGTAAAACTGCCATTACACTTATATTATGTATGTCAGGATCTAAGGACGGTCAGTCGACACTCATCCCCTTCACGGCGCTGCAGTCGGGAGGAGGCTGTACACTGACGTCTCCACCCACGTGTACAGCTGTAGCCCTCACAGACCTCCACTGGGATCTCCACCACAGCCACACCTACTTTGTGTCAGTCAGAGTCACCAACATAGTAGGGCTGTCCACAGTGGCAGTGTCTGAACCCTACGTCCACCACGTATTGCTGCCTTCACGTGGTGTAGTAGAAGACGTTATTCCATCTGGAGAAGAATCCTTACTAGGAATAAGTGTATGTGTTTCTTTTTTTATTCAGAGCACATGTTATTAGCATCAACGTGTCTTCTTTTATGAATATTTGTATCCTGTTATCAATGACGACAATCATCTTCGTTGGAGATAGATATTGTTATCACTCAATATAACTGAAATTATTTGAAAATGAATCGGCTGTGTTGTATCCCACTGTAATGTATTCTTAAAAAGGTTCCTTAAAATAGGGTCCGCATGAACATTTGTAACAATATTATTTCCAGAGTATTCAGGACACAGACAGGCAAATCTCAAAACGTTCCATAAGGGCCAGATGGTATGGATTCGTCAGTGGGCTTGAAACTGTAACATACAGAGTCGGTATTGGATCTCAACCTCGTGCATCAGATGTCAAGAGTCTACTGGACGTTGGCAATGTCTTACAACATCAGTTTCTTGACCTAAATTTGCACGAAAATCAGGTTTGTATGACATGAAGTTACCATGTTTATGTACATGTACGAATTGTTTCTATTTCACCATTTTATGAGTGATGTCCCAGTACATAGGTATTGCTTAGCAATTCGTTTATTTTCAGAAGTATTTTGTGACTGTCGTGGCTGCTACTGGTGGAGGAGAGGTGACGGTGTCCTCTGACGGTGTGACGATCATCAGGCCAGATGTTGATGTCGCAGATGTCACTATCAGAGACGGGCCGGGATGCAGTGATTCTGGTATAGGAATACATTACCAGTTACCAAATGATTATTGTATACGAGGTCTGATACATTTCCTGATGAGTCCAGCTTTGTTAACGTTTGGTTTAACGCTGCCTTAAACTGTAGTTCAGCTATATCATGGGGTGATACAGGTCGTGAACTCTACTGGGGAAAAACACGATCATGGCATTAATTCTGACACACCTTGATACATATTCAGGAGAATTCGGGATTCGAACATACTTTTCTGACGCAACTCGGCACAGCCAATTACTATCAATATTAATCACATCAATATCCATAGGTTATATAACAATTTGTACCATTTGTCATTTTTCGTAGTAAATCAGCACTGACGAGTTTTCCTGTTCTTTTCAGGCCAAGATGATGTTCTAAATTCAAAGGACGCAACGGTATGTACGCGTAACAAAGCAAAGAGGCTTATAAGTGTTAGTATACTTAGTAAATGTATCAGTTCATTTTCCATTGTATTTAATTGCACATGAGATAATGGATCTTTATAATTAATTAATTCCAGGATTGTATCCGTGATTTGAAGTTTCAAATCTCCTCCTCAACATATGCGGCCAACTGGAATAGGAGAAATAGCAGTAGCCTGAACTACCCAGACGTACGCTGGGGGTTGCAAATACGATTAGCCAAATCAGGTAGACAAGCAAAAGAAAGTGACGTTAATGACCATGTACATCTTCCAACGTATGTTCATTTGCAACCGACGGCGGAAGTTTCAGAAAGGTTTCAAAAGTGAACATTGTCTTGCATCGAATACTGAGTAACAACCGCAAACCTAAACACACACAGTGTTGTATAGACGTTGTGAATACGAACACATCGTCCTCAAACAGCTTGGAGACTTGCATGTACAAGTCGGGAATACTTTGAAGTTAGGATACAATGGATGGCATCATATACTTACATGACAACTTAATCCGCCTTGTGTGCTGAATGCAAGAACATCTAAGTCGAAGTTTTGTTAGTTAGTGTGTGAGTGAGTTAGGTGTTATGCCGCTTTTAACAGTATTACATTTATATCGCGGCGTGTCAGCTTAATGTGGGAGGAAAGCTCGAAGTGAAGCAGGTCTTAGACGGGAACCGGGATTCGAACCCACAATCATAGGTTTCCGGCGTGCCCAAGGGACGCAACTCTGCACAGCGAATCGCGAATGGGACGACTGGGCCACCCGTGCCCCCTTTGTTAGTTAGTATGAATCAAATGTAATATATAATATCCTTACCATAACAATTACTATAATTGCATTCACTCTTTAGCAGATAACTGGAACACCTTGAGAGATTTCGAGCCCCTTGGGTCCTCTAGGAGGCTCGTGGTTGGTGATTTATCTCTGGAAGCAGGACGTACCTATAGGGCTGCAGTCAAGTTCTGTGCTGGTAAAGTCTGTACTAAGCCTATCCACAGTGACGGTGTGACTGTCCTACCGCATCCTCCAGCAGCTGGAAGCATGTCACTGACATACGATGAATCTGTAGGGGGAAAGGCACAGGTAAAGTATAAAATGTTGAAGAAAATATGATGGCAAATGGAGTATGTATTTAAAGTATTTTGCGCGAAGACCCCACTCATACAAAGATTGTTTTCACGGTATCTCACGAAGCGACATTTGCAACAAACATCGGTGTGTCGTGAGCCATAGAGCTCATAAAATTTGGAACATTTCCCTAACGCCGTCCCTTCCAAATGAAAATTCCGGGAATGGAATATTTTAAAAAAGCCAAAAAACTTTAAATGTGCAAATGCATAATGTTTAAATTTTTAAACTCAGGATTGTAACATAATATTTGTATAAGTAATGCAAAGCCTACACAACATATCAATTGCAAGCGTTGTATCATCAACAAAGTCTACTGTTGTTGTATTTGCATGTAATTAATTGATTTGAGAACAGAATTGAACATATCATGTCGTTAAAGATTTGTTGATATGATATTTTAGATGCCGTGAAGGTGTGTGTTTGTGGAAAAATAATTAGCAGGCAGCCTTGAATTGGGCTCATGAAGAAAAACATTCCTCCCCAATCACGGATTGTATATTATATTATATCACATTTTCCTAGATACAGGTAACGATGTCTCGTTTCCGGGATCCTGATATACCGGTGTTATCAGAAGCCTATGACGTCATGGACAGATACGAGTGGGGACTCACAGACAACAGTCACAACAGCAAAATGCTCATCAACTGGCAGGAGGTGGATGCTAACAGTATTGTCAGTATCAAGGAAAAGGTACGTACGTATGAAGAACATTTCGTGTTGTCTATTTGCCTACAGTCAATATTACATTTGACCATCCTATCCACAGAATTATATATAGTTGGTGTCTTCTTAGTAACATGTTAATGACAGTCGTGTGTTTCCAGATGCGTTTTCAGATAACTCTACCAAAGCAGCTAGACTTTACCAAGTGCCGAAGACTAGCCATCAGGGGTCACAATGCAGTTGGAATATATTCAACAACTTCGGCAGATGTCAGAGATTGTAATGCATATGACCCACGTTACATTGAACCTGCGCTCGTAGTAGATGCTGTCGGTGAGTAAAGCCTGAAGAAGACGAGAACATAACGCATCTCGCATAGAGATTATTTATATTTCAACATTGAAACACGTGCAAATGATCACTGCATAGATATACTCAAGTCCATGATTGTATGAATGTAGCGTTATTAAATCTTGTCAGATTTCTGACTTCCGCCCTCTATATAGAAGACTTTGTCAGTTGACAACAACGTTTCTTGACAATATTGTTGAGACTTCAACGGATGCAACTAACCCACGCCTCTGTGATTCAGGCACAGCGAAAGGACCACATATAGGATATAGCATTAGTTTAGATCAGAACAATTACTGGGAACACGATGATGTTGATTACAACCCCTACAAGAACATCCTGTCTGCTGTGTGGCCGACTCTACGTCACAGGAACTACACGTGGGCAGTGGTGTCAGGTGACCAGGTGGACCCCTCATCTCACTACAAGAAAGTGAGTCTGATGACCGTCACTGACCCCTGTAGCATGCCAGATGTCATCAGGTGTGGACACACAGGTGATATAATTATACAATTATACTGATAATTAAACAATTGTACTGATGAGTTAATCTTTATTTTGAATTCGATTCTACCATACATTTTGAGTTGACGTACTACATGCGTTCATGCGTGAATTAATACCTGGAGCGTAACAATGTTGAGCATTTCCAGCGCCATACTGTTGTTTGAAGGCTGTTGTCGATGATTCCGTAATTCAGATCGACAACCCATTTCAAACACTGGACTAAACCCATGCCTCTTCAATAAAGACATGTGCTAACACCAAAGAATACGATTTGTTATTTAATCATGTCAGAATTGAGATGTAGAGATAGGATACCTGTATATATATGTGTGCGCTAAACTGAACATTTGAACCACACGTTCGATTCCAATGTCAATAAAGCGCGGTTAAATCTAGAGGTAAACTAGCTGCATTAAAAACACAGTGACCACATCTTTTCTGTTATCATTTCGTACTCATCAGTGAACGAGTTCCTCAACGTGGAATTCACACATGGGGCTCACCTACAGCATGGCAAAAGATTTTATGTGTGCATACATGCTGATGAGAAAAACACTCCATTCGAGAAGTGGACGTCCCAGCTGACTGAAGTGAACGCCTGCAGTGACGGCATCACAGTCGACCTCACACCACCAACACCGGGGACAGTGAGCGTTGAGGGACTTATAGACGGATCCTTTCAGGTATTGGTTTTATAGGTATTAGATCCCACAACATAATACATGTATATTCATGGCAAGTTTTCTTGTTGTATTCTCCTATATCCATGTTTAACAACAGAATTTCGTTGCATGGAATCTACGTCTTTCAGGTTAGCAGAACAGACGTTGCCATGAAATGGTCAGCCTTCACTGATGTCGAAGAAGAGGGACATATAGCCCATTTGAGTGGCATTGCACATTATCAGGTAGCCCTAGGTATGAAGTCCTCTTTAACTCAAATATTTGTCAATAAATACTCTCAACATAGTTTGCCTTGCAGACTATAGAGCAGAATATGCTGTACTTTAAATACATCTTAAATACAAATTGTAAATTGAATAACAGTGGCCTGCCATGAATGTTTACTTTCCCAGGATCTGTTCCTGGAGGGCAGGATGTCGTCAAGTTCACCAATGTTGGATCTGTCGACCACTATACACTACACAGTCTTCATCTACACACTGGAAACACATACTATGCCTCAGTGAAAGGTACTACAAGATGGATATAGCATAGAAACTGAATTCATCTATTATAAAACATAACTTATATACAACCTGCCGGGAAAAAGAAAGTAACCACGCATTTTAAAATTTGATGGTCGCTACAATGAAACAAAGATTATTCGATTGTGATGTATTTCATACGGCTATCATAAGTGTGTTTTGAATAAGATGTCGGTGTTTCGGCGACTGTTTTCACCCAAGTAACGTTTTGATAACGTTTGTATTTTGTGGGTCAAATTCTTTTGCGCAGTAGTTTATATATGCATGGTTAATATTAAATTACAGAATCCACTTTTACAGCGGTTTTCATCATGCCAGACACGTGGAGTCCTCTATGTCATACAGCATTAAGGAATTTGATGAGTTATGATTTGTCACCCATTCTATCACTTATGGTGCTCTTATTTTAGCCACAGATTTTGTCAACATGACAACAGTGGCTGTGTCAGACGGTTTCCTTGTGGACTTCACTGCACCAGCCTTGACTGGCCAGCTCGTACAACTTGAGGGACGCTACATCACATCACGTGTGGTGCATGTCTGGTAACATTGAATTAATGGCTTGATATATGCTAGTGAGTTTTATAATTCTGACATTTTTTTAAAATGTGACCAAATGCTATAACATAAGTAGGTTAGTTCGTAAGTTACTACTTATACCAGAAGATGTGAAGGCAAATAGGCAAAACTGTTTTCATTGCGTTGTTCACTTCACATACTAGCAAGTGTTACTGTAAGACTATACAGTTGTACCGTATAGTAGAAGTAGTGCCTGGGCCTGGCTTATGGGATTCGGCTGCAGTTCAATACGTTGCAAGATGACCCTGCATGACATCTGTTACAGCTGGACCAACGTGTTCTCGGACGAGGAGAGTGGAATAAAGGAATATGTTGTTTCCATGGGTACCAGACCTGCGTACGCTGACGTGTCAGACAACTTTGTCACTGACCAGGATTGCCTGGACTTCGATACATCTAACATCTTGGTGGATGGTCATTCATATTATATTTCTCTGAAGGTACATGCATTGGAGAGTGCATACCACATGCATTTCGATATGGCATATACGTATATCTGTGTCCAATATAGTTATCAATATTCCAGAAATATAGAGTGGTGTAAATATATCAAATCCGTATGGAAAAAAACTCCATATTGAGTGTATGTATTGTTCAATGGAATGATAGGCACTGGCAAAACTGTAACCTATAAGTCGGATCATCTATGTTAATGTAACTGAAAAGAAAGATTTATGATTTTTAAAGTGCGATGTTTATTTTCGTCAAGGCCTACAACGGTGCAGGTCTGTACACACTGTTCTCGTCGCGGCCTGTGGTTGTGGACACCACGCCTCCATCTACTGGCCACGTCTTCGACGGAGTACAGTCAGCTGCCACACCTGGTGACAAAGACAAGGATTACATCACCAGTTCCTCAGAGATGGGGGCCTTCTGGGAAGGCTTTGATGACCCACATTCAAGTGTTGCCACGTACACGGTCAAGGTCGGGACCTGCAAAGGCTGTGATGACAAACTGGAAGAGATAGAGTTTGGAATCACAAAAGGTAGAGTTTGATTGGGTTTGGATAAAAAATAAAATAAAATACTCCTCAAAACAACAAGTCACATACTATGTGAATTTCGTACTCTTAATCTTAATTATCCAATAAAATTAATATACTTTTGAAAAATAAGCATTTTAGAATATTGTGCCACACTTTATAATTCACAATACAGCAACAAACTCTGAAGTTTTGGGGGTAGCATCATGTAACGTGTATTGAAAATGTACAGTTCTATTTGTGTAAACAAATTTCGGACATTTCTGGTAATACAATTTCTGTTGATGGATCCTCTGTATGAAAATTTGAGGAGGTTTGTTTATTAGGAGTCAGTATTTTAGCTCTAGGAAAGGAGATTTTAACGTCATCATGAACGTTTTGTAACAACCTACATGCATGGAAACTAAATGCGTACATATTTTATGGTTTTATGTGAGACAGGACTGAACTGAACAACACTATGATATGAATTGATATGACTTGTTGATGATTTATATTGATGGTAATGTATTGAAAGTACAAAGGCAGACCTTTCAGTAATATACTGAACCGCAAAAGAAACGTAACATAAGTAAAAGTAACATTGCATGAAAAGTTGTCATTTAAATATCTGGGTATTTTTCTAAACAATTAACATTTCCTTGTCCGGAAAAATGAATTTTGATGATAAAAAAAAGCAGATGACAATAAAACCGATCGCCCAAACGCATCACGGCAACGGCCATGGTAACCCGATGCACGTGAGCAAATTGAAATGCACATGCGTTCCCACATTTCTTGCCCTATAAAAATCAACCCAGATCGGATAACATTCATTCGTTATTGAATTGCTACTACATGCCCAGATTGACAAGAAATCAGCGACACCAAGCTCTTGGACAATTGCAAGCTGGACAAACCGCCCGGCAAGTAGCCAATGCATTTTAAGTCCCTGTAAGGACCATATACAGGCTCCAGCAACGATACCAGACCACCAACACTACAGATGACCGACCACGTAGTGGAAGACCAAGGGTCACTACCCGACGTCAGGATCGTCAGATTGTGCGACAGCATCTTCAAGATCGCTTTGTTACTACTGCGGAAAGTGCTCGACAGACCACGGGAACACACCAGCGACACATTAGTGCGGACATCGCGCGTCGATGATTGACGAGCAGACACCTCCACTGTCACAGGCCACACCGTGGACCCATTCTGTCACCACGTCATCGCCGGGACCGTCTTCAGTGGGCAACACAGCACCAGCATTGGCGCCACCAGCAGTCACAGAGACAGAGAAGTGTCTTCTGATGAGAACCGTTTCTGGATCTCAACAGCAGATGGCAGAGAGAGAGAGAGTGGAACGTTATTCGGATGCTTTTTGGGTGGTCCGAGCATCATGGTGTGGGGTGGAATTGGTCTTGCACAGAGGGTCGGCCCTGTGATCTTCCAGAACATCGGTCCAGGGAGATGCAATGGTGTCACAGCAGCTCGGTACATTGATCAAGTCTTGAGACCACAAGCCATACCTCATTACGAACGTTGCCGTAATCACGAGTTTCAGCATGATAACGTCCGTGCCCACACTGCGAGAGCAACATGATCTTGAGACTTCCTCCAGCAGAACCATTCAGTGGCCTGCCCTCAGTCCCGATTTAAATCCCATTGAGCACCTGTGGGACGAGATGAATGACGGTTGAATGACGTCCGACCAAGGCCGACAACTGCAGCGGAACTGCGTCAGGCGTTCCCCAGAGTGTGGGTTAAGTGCCTATGGTCTTCATCAACCGCCTCATCCATTCAATGTATCGACACTGCACGGCAGTCACCAATGCACATGGCGAACACACGAGATACTGATTTGTGATGCAACTTTCTCAGAGACTAGTGTTGTGTTTCACTTTAAGAACATTTGACACTTTTATTTCAACCTTGATGATTTTGCCTTGTTTTTTTTTCTTTTTAATATGTCTCAAAATATGTTTACAGTGTTTGGACAAATAAGGTTTCTCATATATCTGTCTTTTGCGGTTCAGTATATATAAAATTGTGAATTTTTGGCTAGTTGGCCTACATTTCCTAGATAAAACAAACATACATACCACAACACATGTATATACATTTACATATGCACTATTAAACTGGTTCTTGATCAGACATAAGCCTCCAGCACATCCTGCTCTCCCCTGGCGTGAAGTACTTCACCACAGTGACAGCCTGTAACACAGCAGGCCTCTGCAGCAGCTCCTCCACCTCAGACGGTGTCATCCTGGACAGCTCCCCGCCAGTTACTGGCACAGTGCAGGATGGCACAGGTGACGTGGACATACAGTTCCAGGCGGCCAGGTGAATGTTGCAGAGAGTGCTTTGAAAATATATTTCTTGAAACGATTTGAGGTATAATGAACTTGAATTGGGAATATTGATTACGGAGATGAAAGAATTTCATTGATTATCCGCCACTTTGTACTGCAAAAATATATGCTTGTTTCAGGACATTTCTGGGGTGCAAGTGGCGAGGCTTCTACGACCCTGAATCTGGGTTAGACCACTATGAATGGCGAGTGGGGACAACCCCAGGAGGTGACGAGATTCTCGCAGCCAAGAATGCAGCCCTGGAGGAGGTCATCTTCCACATCCTGTCACGTGATCAGCAACTGCAAGTCGGAAATAAGCTTTTCAGCACTGTCCGAGCTTTCAACAAAGCAGGTAGCAGACTATTTGTAGCTATGTTTAATGTGTATGTATTCATACACTGAATCTTTAAGCAGATACATGCCAGAGAAAATATCATTATATTCCTATCTTGATTTTGATTGTGTAATCCATGTTACAGGATTTTATGTAGAAGCCTCGTCCAACGGGATTATGATAGACACCAGCCAACCCGTTGTGGTGGCCTCGCCGACGGTGAGAGATGGCATTTCATCGGTTAATGCAAACACTACAATCAGTCGGACAGCTCTAAGTCTACACTGGGAGTTCCAAGACGCTGATTCCTTCATAGAGCGTCATTACCTCTCCTTATCATCCTACCACCTTGGAGAGATAAATAGTTCTAATCTGGAGGTACAGTGAAGTTACCTGAATAACTGATCTCAAAGAAAACATGCTTATAGTAATAATTACTCTTTCTGTTTATGCCCTTTATTCTCACTAGTTATGATTATATTAAATGTTTTGCATTTTGTAATATTACCAATAATCATATATAACATGTTCATGTATTGTTTACAACTATCGAGCTTGTTGAATTACTTGAAATGTTTACAATTACCATATATTGCATTCTTACTTAGAAAGTGAGATGATATTTACTCGTTTCGAGCATCGGAAGTACTGTTAACACATGGTACGCCCATGACAACTTTGGCAATAAGCAGTTAAATACGTTAAGTCACCAAACTCGAAACGTGTGAATAAGAGAACGTCTATATATCGTTATGATTTTATATCAAGTTGCGTGACACGTTGTCTACGTGCTTTTCCTGAATGACTGTGTTAGTGTCCTTGTGAACAATTCATCATTGTATATATATTGCCTTCACAATGGTTAGCCAATTCCATGATTGTTCCCCAGATTCCAGGTTTTATTCGGGAATACACATACACAAACCTGGACTTGCATGATGGAAGTAAATACAAGATAAAGGTCACAGCTTGCAACATGGCGGGCCTCTGTTCATCAGCAGCTACTGAGGACATTTTGGTTGACAGCTCTAAACCCCAAACAGGTAATATATCACTGTGCACCATCAAATAATGCGACAGTTTTAATTGAATGAATATGTAAAAACATTGCAACTGTCTTTCCACTGCAGGTACTTTCGCCATAGAAACTGATCATGCAGCGAAACTCACACGGCATCAATCTGGCTGGATGACATGGAACAGGACCAGTCTAAACCTTGCCTGGCTTGGCTTCTCTGATCTACATTCTGGAATAGACCATTACCTTGTATCAGTAGGATCTCAAGAGTTCGGAACTGATTACAATAAAGTAGGTTACACACTTGCACATTGCGATTGATTAATGACATGCTATTTTATCACACTTAAAAGTATAGAACTGATATGTACTAACATGGTGTCGTGAAATGTTCTTGACGTTCCTCACATATTATTACAGGGCAGTGTACTAACAAAAGTCTCCCACGATTCATCTGGTGTTGCCAATGGCGACGAGGGAGTCCTCCAGACGTTCAATGTACCCACCGAGACCCTGCCACCAGAGGGGACCGTGTTTGTAGCCATCTGGGCTGTGAATGGGGTAAGTTGCACATATGATTAGATTATTATACATGTGTGCCATACCGATATTACGAAACGTGTGTCATAATTCTTGTATTTCCCGAGCGAGAGTTTACACGAGTTTCGTAAAAATAGCATGACACAGATGCAAGTGTAATAATTTCTTTATTTAACAATAATATTATTTCTTAAATATTTCGAGCTTTCTGAGCACCGCCGGCTCAGATAGCCACAAAAGTTGAATGACATCAACAATCTCCAGCTACATTTCTGACGCCTTTTCCAGTGCGACGTCATTTCGACCTTACCCGACAATGCGATTCGAATGACGTCGTAATGCCGTCAGGGCGATGTACACAATACCCTGGTACTTATGAAGTGATATTTACACTACGATTTTTATGAACTCGTTTATTTCTAACCCTATGGGTAATAATTTAGTGTATACATATACGTACACCATATAACATGTGTGCATGTTGGTATATTTGTATCTGGAATTGTTCAGCGTCGATATTTATTAACGTTCATCTAACTGTTTCTCTGTGACTGTTCCTACAGGTTGGCCTACAGAGTGATGCCTACCACGCTGGACTGGTTCTGGAGGCGGACTCTTCTCTGTGGCTGGTGAGGAGGTGCCAGGCCTACAACTGTAAGGGGCACTGTGTCTGTGCTGTGCAGGGCGGTACTTGTACCCACGGCACATGTGTAATATCTACACCAGGTTAGTCTTTTATTGTATACCTTCCTTTTTCAGTATCCCAGTCATATCTGGTTGTCAGTTCGGTGTTGGAGCGACGCAAGTCCTGGACAAGATCACGGGTATAGTGCTGACAAACCTAGAAACATGAAGTTCGAGCCCATGGTCTTGCCTCTCTGGCACGCTTAAGAGGCGAAACTATGCGCAGAGAATGTATCAGCCTCAGGCGACTGTATCGTTTAGAGAATTGTATGATAAACAAAACATTTGTTCGTTCATTTTCGTTCGTTCGTTCGTTCGTTCATGATAGCTTCTCGCTATTTAGTCTCTGCCCATATCATCCAGTGCAATCGTTTACAGGAGCCAACACTATCACTGTCAACGACACCATCGACCTCTTGTTTCCAAACGACGTTGACATTTCTCCTTTCAACACCTTCATGGCGGCCACCTGGTCTGTGACAACACCCGGACTGCAAGCAACACGGTATACATGTATTATATACTCAGAGAATATCAACCTCCGTACATAAAACTATATAAGAAGAAAGGGTGCGCAAATAGTCGGGTACGCACTAATGTTGCTTTATGACTTGAGATCTCTCATGTACTGAAAATCTGGAATGGTGTGTGCCCGACAAATATTGCGAGTATTCGCTACATCAACAAAACTCTTATATTTTCCTTCTTTGAAATCCTGCGCAAAGTATTACCAGTTATTTAACGTAGGAATGATAGATGCGGGTACTTGTTATAGGATACAGGGGAACATAAAGCACAAATACTCTGACATGCTAACATTGCACCGGCACAAAACAACTCCGTGAAAACAAAAGATCTTTCCAATATCAAATTTGTCCTACCTTTGGTCCTATATGTTGTTTTGCAGCTATGAATACAGTATCGGAAACAGTGATGAGCATTTGCCAAGAGGAGTGTTCATTACAACGACTGGGAGAGTGTGGTTTGATGCTGGACAACAAACATCAGCTATTGTATCTTTGGAAGCAGGTTATTTTATGTTTTGTCTCTCCTGCTAGGGTATATATATCCTAGAGACTTTTGAGACTTCATACCTTATTTAGCCGCATTGTGTCCCTTGGGACCTTTTCATTGGATAAGATCATGTGTTTCACGGAACCGTAAATGTACTTTGAGTCATTGAGGTAGCTGGAAATATCATGTTAGTGTCTTGAAAAGGCATATAGTTTCCTTTTTTCAAAAGAGCAATATGTTTGCATAGTACGCAAATTTACATGTATGTATATTAACTAGTGTAAATTAACATTATTAGTGTAAATAGTAGATTTGCAATGCGTACATGTGCCATCTTTGATAGTTTATAAATTAAAAACATGAACTTCATGACACATTATTCCAAGACAGTTAAATGTCACGTTTTCACGGAGACACTTAAGGAAGGAGGAGAAACAAATATCTTCCTTGTATGTTGTCTGTTGGCGTGATTTTTGGACACGGTGAAGACAGTGAAGACAGACTCTTTGTTTAAAAGAGAGGGAAGGTTTGGTGGGAACATACTGTATTGGAAACATTAATGAAAGTCAGTGGTTTGGAAATGTCTGTATTAAGAAGGAAAAGTTTGACTACATCTGCACAGTTATGGAGGACATCTTACAAAAACAACCAAATACTGGTGAACCACTAGATGTGTGTCACCCAGCTACATGGCATCAACCACAGATACAAATACAAATACATGTACCTATATGTGTTTTTTATTGGAAAATATGCGTGCATGCGCCCAAAATACCGCGATAGTAAACACATGTGTATAAATACATTAGCACTACCTAGCCCTCTCTTTCACCTATGTGACACTGCAAACACGAAAACGTCGTTTTTTTCCGTATATGGTCATTCGACGGAAAAACGACGTTATTTGGACGTTTTCAAACCATCGTTATTCCGTCCAAATAACGTCGTTTTTTGACATCGGAATTTACTGGGAGAGAACGATAGCGTTAAGCTCCTCCCTTTCTTGATTGACATTGTCAATCAAGCAACAGCGTCTACCGGTATTTCTACTTCTCAGATTTCATTGGTCAGTCCCCGCGTGTTGGATTACAGGCCCGCGTTTGACGCTGCACTCGAAGCGCTTAGCGGAAGTACTGAAATCAATCGTTCTGCGCATGCAGATTACTTAATGCCTTGACCAAATTTTCCGTTCTGTGCATGCGCGATTTCGCGTATTGTTTCCTAGATTTAATGTCACCACTATTTGACAATGGTTCATAAACACAGTCACGTGAAGGTTCGGAATCGTAACGAGTAACTCCATTTAAATTGAAGAGGATTCCCAGTGATATTGGAGATTCCAAGATGAAACTGTTCTATGGCCATCTAGGCTGCCACGCAAACCGATCTAAACGGGACCCGATAGCTTATTGTATGCTATATAGTCATATAGAAGTGGACAAGAACTATACATTGTATTCCGGCCGATTGTTCTTGCATTTACTTATAAGTCAGGAAAATGAACTTAAAATCGGGAGTTGTTGAATGTAATTATTTTAATTATTAAATGTTGCCTATACACTAATCT
Organism: Haliotis rufescens; assembly: GCF_023055435.1. Classification (NCBI taxonomy): domain Eukaryota; kingdom Metazoa; phylum Mollusca; class Gastropoda; order Lepetellida; family Haliotidae; genus Haliotis; species Haliotis rufescens. Next base: position 14,830,313 of record NW_025964361.1, read on the forward strand.
GGACGAACTTCTCATTGTTCTGTTTATGTCATCCTATATACTATTAGTATGTTACCGTTCTAAAGTCAACCTCTCACATAACATTATATTGTTCATAGTATCAAGTTTAATCAACAATATCAAGAGCAGCGATTTAAACCACTGAAACACCCAAACACAAGGCTGTTATCAAGCGCTAGTGCAGACGTGATGCATCCTAAAAACTGTATCGTGATGTCTTCAGAAATTCAATTATACTACGAGATAGTACGGCTAACGCTGACTCACCGATGGAACAAAGACAATATCGCTAATACAGATATAACGTATTTGAATGTTAATACTAAAGACAAACAATCATTATTTTTGCAGTGACGATGTAACACGTATACACGTTTATTGTTAACTTTCATCACTTTTGCTCTTCATTTTAATAACTTTGTTTTCACATATATATGTAGCAATACCCGACAAGCATGTCATACATAATTATGGGGCAGTTTTCGATCTTGTACTGACTTATTCTGGTGTTAATGAGCGAAGTTTATTGGCTTGTTTGTAAAACCCCGTTTTTCTTGTAATCCTATTATGACTTAGTTTAATTCTATCTAATGACACCCTGTTCTCTGGATCATGGCTTCGTGACTATCCATAACAATTAAGATGAACATTCAGTTCAAGTAAATGAATGAGTTTGTTTTGACGCTACAGTCAGTCAAAAAACCAATGCTGTGAGGTTTGATAACACACTTCTACCAGGTCGAACATCGTGGATCCTCATTTTCTGCCTAAAGAGAATCATAGTTCATATGCTAATCCATCTGCGAATACCCTCCCACTCAAGATGACCTTACTTGTTGCTAAATCTATCATCTATCCCCCTAATCTCACCCGCCCCCACCCCCCACACGCACGCACGCACGCACGCAAACACGCACACACGCACACACACGCACGCACGCACACACACACACACACACACACACACACACACACACACACACACACACACACAACGGACCTAAATAACCTGGACAGGAAATACTGCTGATAACCTCTGGTCAACTCAGCCGCGCCACCGCAGAATGTTCGTCCAACTCTGCAGGGGGCATTCTCAGTGGCTTCAACCGCGCTGAAATGTTTTCGCCTTGCATCCAAGATGGTGGAAAAGTGAAATCGTATGAAATTTGGCTATTTTAGGTCCTATCTCTTTTTTGATTACCCAATAAAGTCAATTCATAGTTACACGGTTGTGGAGAAGCTTACAACTTTATAAGACTTATTCATCTCATTCCAAAAAAGCTACTCACGCTCACATAAAGTTGTAGTTATTATGTCACTGTTTTATTTCTTTAAAAATATATTACATGTTCAACAATAACAATTAAGATGAACATTCAATTTCCGATATAAGTAAATGAATAAGTGTGTTTTACGCCACAATCAGTCAAAAACCAACGTTGTCCGGTCTGATGACACACAATCTACCAGGTAGCACATTGTGTACACCCTATCCCCATTGAAGTCTCCACTGTGGGTATTCCTGGGGACGAAAAGGCCCCATGTACCTAGGAATTTCATCAATACATTCATGCGCGGCATTCTCTGCCTAAAGAAGATCATAAAGTTAACATGCATATCCAACTCGAACTACCATCCCGCTCAAGATGAATGTTTTATGTAACATCCAACAGGCCCACATTTACGCACGCACGCACGCACGCACGCGCACACACATATTTGGATTTACCAATCCCTGAATTGAGAAGACGTGCGTTACGAAGCTCCTCCAAGTCATCATCAATATCCGTATTTGTCTGTGATATCATTACTCATCCAAAGCCGAATATACATTTATTGTGTTTTCTTGACAACAAATGTTATAATTGGGATAACACTTTCTGAGTAAAGTACAGATTCTCGTACTTTCTTGGGTTGAGCCCCGTCCGGGATTTGAACCCACACTGTGAGTGAGGCACCCAATCGCCAGAACACAAAGTTGGCGATCTAACCCAGCCACCGAACCAAAAATGTTATTCCAGATGACGTATACTTTGTGTACTCCTCTGACAAGAGAAAAATGGCACGGCTTCTATGACCGAAAGCTTTGAACCAACAATGCCTTTTAGAAAGTGGTCAACAGTAACACACATTATATTTGGATACCACTTTCTCAGTAAACTACATATTTTTAGGGTGGAGATAATAGACGTTGATGGTTGATTATCAATGGACAAATTAAAGCCAAAACTTAACTTATGAATGATTGGTAATGGGAAATGGACAATGGGCAAACGGGAGGCGGGGTAATCAGCGCCATGCCAGTTATCTGTTGGCTTCCCTTGTTGCGTTCCCTTCTTCGCTATCTTTTTACTTTTGTTGTTCTTACAGGTACAACTATATGTTCTCTGCCTCATAGCATTTAGTAATATGCACCTGATGAAGGAGAAAGTATATATTCCGAAACGCAGTGTTCCTCCGTTGACATCCATAAATATTTTTCCTTGTGTGTATCAGTTCTTAATGCCCTTCAAAGACTCAATCTAGCTTTGTTTTTAAATGTGGTGATATTTGCGTAGAATATAATATGGTCATGCCTATATACATTTGGGTCTTTGTCTACATAAGCATTTAGACATACAATTTAGAGCTAAGGACATTGCTAATTCTGCAGGCATGAAGTACACGTCATAGCAAGCTGTGATCTTTATTCATACTTTAGATATTCGTAATGGAGATCTGTAACTGAAGTTTACCGTAATCTTCCGCAACTCTCACCTCCTGACCAGTTGAACGTCTTAGTGCATTCAGATGCCATTGTAAAATTCCAGGCTGCCCCTCTTTCTGTGATGTTTTGACGGATGAAATCTATTGCGTTATAATAATCTCTGTTTGCTGATATATAATATGTACATGTTGTAAAATATTTACGATATTTTAAACGTGTAATTCGATGCATATGCAATGCAATGTGAACATAAGTGCGGATGCACGAAGGCGGTTATAGTCATAGTTATACTGCGATGGATGTAGGGGAATGGTAGGGAGGGTGTATGTATGTATGAAAGCACGAATACCGATACATGAGGGCGGATATAGTTATAGTTCGATGGATGTTGGGGAATGGTGGGAGGATGGATTATGTATGAAAGCATGCGCATGGATCGATGATGGCTGACGTAGACATAATGGTGGGGAAAGAAGAATGTGATGTGTGTGCGTGCGTGCATGCGTGCATGCTTTGTGATACGAGGGTTGGCGAACATGTTGTCAGATGATTGTGTGAGTAAGTTAAGTGGTTGAGGATGTGGCAGGTATGAGTATTGATACATGCAGACTTGGGGTTGGGGGACTGGTTGTGCCTGTACTGAGGTCTTTTGTTTCACTCACTTATAGTGTTTTCTTTCACTCAAATACTGTTTTACGCATTTTAATGACTGCAACTGTAGTGACTCAAAGGTCATACTGGCCGGGCATTCAACATATCTACCCCAACTACATACGTAGCCATTTTTATGGTGTACAATTCTTCTTCTACCTCACACACACACACACACACACACACACACACACACACACACACACACACACACACACACACACACACACATCTTCGAGAGTCAGTAAGAAACTAGAAATAACTGCCTTTGTTCTGTAAACCTCACCAAGTTTCAGCTTTCGCCTCTTCCTTTGTGGACTGAGGTTTCACATTTGTTAAATGATCTCTCTTATCTGTCTGTACCATCAACTTAACTGCCCTCACCCCCTGCAGTTTTCCCGTCCTATATTGCCAAGCAGGTGACCCACAAGGAGGAATACCGCCCTCCCTCAGTCCAGTGATACTTTGCCTAGCACAATATGTTGGGGATACGTAGCCTTGCTGTGGGCAAACATTTTGTAACAATTTGGCAAACTTTGATATGTAAACAGCAAATATTATTCAGTTTTATTTCAACAAAAACGGAAAAAATCGGATCCTACTTCTTTTGTGGATACCATAACAATAAATCAAGCCAATAGATCGTTTGAGCTGGCATGAATATAAAAAAATAATTAGCAAGTCGATAGTCATAATTCCCTCTGTTGGTCCCACGTGAAATGTTGTTCATGAATAGAATAGATGGCTGATAGACGTTCGACCGAATAATATCATTTGCTAACTTCAACTGTTCATCTAATTTCCATGAATGTATGTTGCAAAGTTCATATGTTCATGGGCTTCTTCACTGAATGTATAGTGTGGAGGACTACTTCACTTGAGGATAAGTAACATAAATAATGATGATAATTATGATAGTATTGCCATTATTATTCCTTCAGATTATTAAAAAAAGTTATTATGTTTTCATAGAGAGAAAGAGGTATGGAGATTGTGAGATTATTTTTAGCATCGGAATTGTTAACATAATTCTTAAAGATATTATGTTTTGTTTGTTTGTTGTTAAATGCTGCACTCAGCAACGTAAGGATATTAAAACATTACATTTAGGTTCAGTTGTATTTTTATATTTGTATCATTTTGCAATGGTTACAGAGACCTGATAAGGGATATATAATCATGTATAGTCGCTATTCTTAAAGTAAGAATATGTTAGATTTATCAACCAGAAATATTGCACACAAGAGGATAATCATATTTCATGACACTATTCAACGTCGAAGTCAACGATATTTGTGTATGTTATTGCTACATGACACGGATACGTCATGATAAAGCAATTAGAAATTGGCATTTGATGATATAAGATAGCTACGCGATAAATCACAAAGAACAAAGAAGGACGCGATATTTATTTCACGATAAAACATTGTTCTATCATGACGTCATTTATTGAGATTCGAACATGCACTCGCAACTTGAAAAGTAAAATTTGTAAATTTGACCTTATTTTTGAGAGGTATGTGTCTAGTGAGTTGTTCCCAATAAATGTTGCTGGAGAATCCGAAAATGAGAGTGATATGACAATCGGTATTGGGAGAAAAGGTACAGATGATTGACGAGAAAATTGTGAGAATATGCGGGACCAAACTCAAATCCTAAAATGGATTTATCTAGCATGGCCGCTGTCGGATTCTATTCAAGGAATCATCATTATTTAAGTACGGGTAAATATTGTAAAGCGTGTATTTTTTCCTAATTTAACACCCTAAAAGAGGCTGTACGTAATGTTGATATCTCACATAGAAATAAACGAGTCTCGGTCGTTGTTTATCGTACAATAAACAACTCCCACTCGTCGTTTGTTTCTCAATAACATGACCATATACACTAACATTATATCTTTTCATGTTTATCGGTCAACAAAAGCGACATAAGCATTTCCATTATCATGAGAAACCCTTGCCAAAAGTAGCGCCAACTGCACCATTGCGACAACATCAGGAGCATGTTTCATGATTCATCATAATAAATGATGACATTGGATGCTCGCAAAAACGCGAGCTCATTCCGATCCACTTGTTGCACCCGCCACAAACACATCCAAAGGCAAGCCAATTGTTCACCCGAAAAGGCAGAGAATTGCATCTGACATCATTTTTGTCATTGATACGTCAAACCTGGAAATGCCGTCTACACATCCAACACAAAGCCCAAGCCAGGACCCAAATCCTTCAAACCCGGCGAAAGTTCTGTTAATTACATACATTTCCCCCTAACCTTAAATAATCTATACTAGTTCTGAAGTAAATCGTATTTACCCGTATGAATCGTCTTATGTTATTTATTGCCGATAAACAGAATATGCACACTTTCTGAAAGTACTGTGTGATAAGTCACGCACCAAACCTATACTCTCGATATACATGCTGCTCTTACTTAAAAAAGAATATTGGGTTAACAAGATACGTATATTAAAGTACCATGCTTTCCTGATGTGCTCTCATTCTAATTTGAAATAATGGCATAAATAGTTACCACTCATCTTTCAATATTTTTCAAGTTTGGGTTAATCTCGAACATATTTGAATATGTACAATATCTATACTTACTTATCTTTATACTTAAAGGCATCAGGTTTGTCTGTCATAATTAAGACCCCGAAACAAATATGTCCAACACAGCCCAATATTTGGCTCTTGGCTCCTTGTTCTTATATTTTATAAGTATTGTTTAAACAACTGTTTTTTTCTGTAAAATATGTTCATTTCAGAAATTAGATGTTATTCTAGCATTAGGTCTGTGGTACGTTTACTGCATCAGCATTACATTAAAACGATATTACATTATATAAATCCATACAGAGGAAATGCTTAACATTTATCTTTTAAGGAAGAGTGCAGGACGACTTGCTTTATACATATAAATGTGGACATATATGTACGGACATTTGGATGATACAGATATACCTCCTTAAAGATAGTGTTCGAAGATGACTGTAGAAAATGGAATAATTATGTGAGTAATCGGGTTAATACCACGTTCAGCAATATTTAGCCATATTGCGATATTGGTTTCCAACATACAACACGCACCATGAAATTATGACTTGAATTTGGACCTGGCTTTCTGATGTGATGTAACACCCCAGAATCTCCGGTAGAAAAAGGGCTCAAAGCACGAATTAAGATCACGAGATGATACTGATGTATGCATCTGGACATATATTTGCGTAGTATTACTACCTTAATTCATCAGTATTTATGTATTTTGCAAAAAAGGATATTATAGGATCGACGCTGACATGCGCATATAACCTATTCACAAGTGCTGTAATATTTCATTTCTTCTGACACATATCGACACGAGAAATTATATTTAAATTTAAAAGGAGCCCAAGTGGGATAGAAATTTGAGTCTGAACCTGTTGAACAAGGCTTGTTTCCTTTTGGGCTATAGCATTGCCGCAAGGCCTGGGCGGAAGGGAACACCTGTTTGCACCCATCAGATACCAATCACAACTTCTCTCTCCAAACGAAAACAAAATACGAAAAATGTCGGAAGTGTATCCTTCTAATTTTCTATTTAGATACATGTTTTAAATTTAAAGTAATTATATGTATCTCATGTATTATTGGTATCTGTGATGCTGGTACCGTTTTGTTGCCATTGTGTAGCTTTTGTGGAGTTATTATGAATATCAAATACATGCCTTGAAATATGGACTTGTGAAAGAACTCATCATTGAATCATTTGCATTTAAATTAATGCATATACCATTAACTTGGCGTGTATGGACATATTATCCATCTACTTATACACACTTATTATGGACATATACAGAATTTCATTGTACCTTATCATTTAAAAAAATACACGTGAAGATCCGGGTTAGAATAGGCATTCAACAACCCATGCTTCTACGAAGGCGACTTGGCTCGCTGACTTGGTTGATGCATGTCATCGTATCCCAAATGCGTAGATCGGTGCTCTTGATGATAATGACTAAATGTTTGGTCCAGACTGGATTATTTACGAACCACCGTCATATAGCTGGTATATTGCTGAGTGCGGCGTTAAACAACAAACAATCAAACAAAATCTATATAATTACTAAACACCTTCCAACAATGAGAAATTAAACTTATATTTTCTAAATATTCTGTTATATTTATAACATAATTTGATTCATAATTTAATTATTGCGTTGCTTTCTTCCCTGTCATTCAATGTGCATGTTCAAACCCCTAAACTTTTAATATTTCACTTTTCATAAATGGCTACGTTAGTGCGTTGCCTAGATCTCTCGTTACCTACTCACAAGAATAGATTAAAATAATTTGTTTTACTATCATATTTCTGTTTATCTAATTCATAATACAAAATTGATAATTCATTTATAATAGTATAGATCATATTTGTGTATATCACTATCTGATGCTAAGGTTTTATTTCAGAAAATATAATTAATTCAAAATGTAGAAAGATACACAATTTGCCATTATTTGACTTTTAAACTGTACAAAGTATGATATAATGATCAGAATACCTGTAACGGGTAGTATTTAAGAAAGAAATATTTGTCGAGAAGTCCCATTTTTTTAGATATGCCCTTCAGTAGTATTATTGCATATCTCCAGAGAGAGGTTTACATTGTAGTTCTCATTATTTGTGGATAATTCAAAAAGCAACATAGAAAATATATATGCTACCATGACGAAAGAATACAGAGTATACATAAGTCGCAATTCTATATATTCAGCAAACAGCCCCAAACCGAAACTCCACAACATATCCGATTACACTGATTAAGGCTGTCCCAGTTCTCCATGCGATACTGACGCCCGTTCGTCTCCCAGACCATACAGAATAAATTTAAAAGGAATCCAGCTCCAGTCTAGAACGATTTGGCAAGCCTAGATTGCCTTAATTCTATCCATGAAAGTAAGCATTAATAAAACAATATTGTTCTTGTCTGCTTCAGATTATATTTTGTAGATACTTATTTTAACTAGGAAAACTGTCCCTATTGAAGCTATCCATAAGAATTTCGAACTGCCGTCCATTGTTCGATGTCAACACATCGATGACAAGTGAGGATATCATAAAGTAATCGTTGATGCCGCTCTACACTTTGATAAAAACTATAATCAAGTTGACTGGTGTGTACATTACTACAGTGAACATGTACATGATCATGCCCTAATAACCAAATGCCGTAATGTCAAATACTAATATATTATTGTGTGATGAATTTAACTGGATCAGTGGTAACATGTAATATTAATATCCCATCAATTTCTTTCCTGGTTGGTCCATCCATGTCTACAAAATGAAAATAATACTATTAAAATGGAGCATAGAACAATTCTTAATTTCAGGCTAGAGCTGTGGAAATCTAGACTTTCCCAATCATTATAGACTTGAGTTGGTCTCATGTTTTACATTATTCTCTTGGGTCAACGTCACAGCTCATACCATACACTAACAAGACCAGCTTGCCCCCCGCCGGAGCGCCTGGATTTTGGTTATATCATCTAACATGGCCAACTCTGCTCTTAAGTAAACAAGAACCTAATCAGCGAGGGGTCCTTTATCATCCCTATGTGGCTGCTTATAAAAATCTGATATCTTTTCCCAAAGACCTGGTTAATAATATATTTTCTGCTGAATATTCGAAACAAATAGAGTGAGTTGGTACTACATGTACATATGTATACGGTTCTATTTTAAATGACTGCAGCGCTCCATTATGAAAACAATTTGTTTTAACGCCGCTCTCAGCAGTATTCCAGTGATATATGACGGCGGTCTGTTGTATATGAAATATATGCAAATTGAATCTTGAATCTTGAAAGTTGTAACATGTCCGCAAATAAGTATCACATGCAGTATACAGTATATCAACTGCAATATACTGTATACATCAGTATACAATGTGTCGCGAGCTCTGCGCTGGGCTGGAGCACACATTTCCTACACCTCTCCCTTCGGCAAACACATCACGAGGGTTGCAACGAGGTCACAGGTCAGGCGTGCACTCGTCAGTTGTCTAATACGGTCAAGGGTAAGATCTTCCGGAAGACCACTGCACTGGAGGTATGTGGATTATTGAGGAGGTACTACGTGTTTGGAACTGGGAGTTGAACACTAAGCACTTTTAGAGAAGAGCTCACAATAAAACGTTATGTACTCGCGGACGGACTTGTGTTTTCATTTCAAGACGTACATTTATCAGGTTGAACTTCCTAACTGTAACAATAACTGAACTTTACGCCTTTTATACACATTTGTGATGGGGCGACAATGCGACAACGAGACATATTTTGACCTTGGAAATGTCGCGTTACGGCATCGTCGCCCTTTTGTAAAAAATAAAGAAAAGGATTATCAAAGAGCGACAATGCGAACACGCGACAATGCGACAAATGGCCAATTGTCGCGCTTTTGTTAATTTTGACACGTTTTGCTTGTTTTTGTAAAGGCGTCAATGCGACAATGCGACAACGAGACAATGTCCCTTCCATAGTAATCCGTGCAAATAAAACTGAGTAATGAAATAGAAGTCTGACATGCCAGTTAAAAGATAGAGTGTTGCAGCTTCTGATTTCATAGATCTTCAAGAAGGGTTATCAATAATGGGATGTGAGATGAGTTCAACTGCATACGCTGTGATTAACAATAATGCTCCGAGTCAATACATTTTGTCAAATGTATGACATGTATTACGTGAATGAACATATTGTTTATACTCGTCCATGTTTTTGACGGACAAAATAATCTACATGCTCGGTAAAACTGAGGACGGGCTTCATTGTGTGTTTCCGTGCTTTGTTCAGGTGAACAATTGACTTGTCCATGCATGTTTTGTGACGGGTGCCACTTGTGTGGCAGGATACGCTCACCTTTTCCCGAACACCCATTGGAGGACTTGAACCACTTCGGATTTTTATCCCACATCAGTCTGATACACCATGATATAACTGAAATACTGAAATACTGTACAGTTGAAAATGATGTTTAATGCGATTACCGTAGTGTGTTACTGCAACTGTTCATATTTTGTGCAGTGATGTTATGTAGTATGTAAAAGAAAGCATATTCAATTATCCAATTGATTTGAATAGAATATACTTGCGTCAGTGTATTTTATTAACGCCCCAAATCGTAATTTAAACACATAAAATAACAGATCACGCATGGTGCCTTGACTTACTACTAGATTTAATGGGCCACCCTGGAATAAAATAGTTCCCCCAAAGCGAGGAACATATGTTTTAGTATGTTTACAAGAAATATATTCCAAACAATATCCTCATTAGATGAGAATATCTTTTACAGAATTACCTCAGTAAGTCAATTACAATGACAGAGCGTCGTAATACATTTACATCAAGTACAATACGTCAAAATGGCCGACACGATAAACGTGACGGGAGATATTTTCGAAGTTGTTAATTAACCTGTGGCTATTTCAAGCCTTTGGCATCACTGATCAATCGGCCGATCATTGAAAGGTGATTGTGAAGATGTGTCAAATAGATACTAAGGTAAATTCATAGATTTCTGTAAATTGTCAAAGCGACAGTTTGGATTTTTTTTCGTGTTTTTTCTCTCTGGGATGGGTTGCAGCGAGGGTATCCTTAAATGGGCTTGCAACCACGCTTCTGTATGAATTCGTACCAGGGAATTCCAAGGGTTTTCCCCAGGAATGTGGAAGTAGTCAGTGTTTACACCTTTTCAAGAATACAGTCACGTGAAGAACGTCATGTGACCGACCTCGCGTCCAAGTCGTATATCTTGTAAACTTCACATTAAAAAATTAGTTATTGTTATAACCAAATGAAACACAACCCATTATCCGATAGGGGTAACTGTACATAGCCGTTACCACAATAAACTTAGTAACATTGTTTGGTTTGACTTCTTGGCGCGTGTCTGAATTCCATTAACATGTAACATATCCTAAAACTAGCTTATCAGCAAATCTTGCAGCAATGCGCGCGACAGATACTAGAGCAAGGCATGCCAGAAATACGAAACCTAAAGCTTCCGAAAGGAAGCCTTGGACATCACGTGCGTCGGGGGACCAGCGCCATCTGATTGGCCGTTAACAGTTGTACAAGGCGGAGCAAAAAGCATCGTTTTTCCGTCCATTTTACGCTTGAAAAACTCGACCCTTTTCTGGACACTTTCTAGACGCTGACCAATTAATCAGTTTTAATGAATTTTTAGTCGTTTTTCCGTCCAATGACCATATACGGAAAAAAACGACGTTTTCGTGTTTGCAGTGTGAATTTGCTTAATCTGCAGATTTGCCAATATACCTATCTGTGTACATACGCCCCGTTTACACACCTGTGCAAAACATACATGAGTTATTTTTTTTTAAAGATGTGTATCTAGCAGCGTATGAACGGGGTTCTAGACGCAAATATCATTTTTAAAAAGATGTCATTGGGACATGTGCTGCATTCAACAACATTAGGAATTAAAGCTGAATATGAATATATACTGGCATGGAGAGGTTCAACTGTTTTATAACACATTCTGGAAGAGGGTTCCGAATACATTGTGATGGGTCTGCCTTTGTACATGCAATCCACGCACATTTCATATTTCAGGTAACTTTCTGACACCTGGAATAAAATACGCCTTCTTTTTGAAAGCATGGTATAATAACAGAACCTACAACATCTTCAAATCAAACGGCGCCACTTTTCTGACATCACCCCCAACAGTTACACACAAGCTGGGAAGAGCTGTAAGTGCATTTTGTAGTTGACATTGTTTAACCAGGACGCAATTTTTCCACCCTTGATTAACCCTACCGTGAGCATCCTGTATTTTAATTGACTTTGGCGTGGTCCCTTCATATAATTATCGCCACTAATTTGTCTTTTACGCCCTAATGAATCTGTTTCGACGGATATTTGAGACTGGTTATTTTCTAGCTTATGTTTATTAGGCTTCATGTTTCGAATTGTGTCATTGTTGATAGACTGACTGGTACACATTTTGCAACAGGTAAAGGAACTCCGAGGCCTCAATGAATCAAAAGACACAGACTTCCAGACACAGAACGACACTCTTGTCGTCAAGTGGACCGGACACTTCCTACCTGGTCTAAGCGGCATCCATCGATACAGGGTGTACATCAGCACGCACAGAGGCGGTAATGCTTTCATGGGCTGGATTATTGCTTACTTACTGAGGTTTTAAAAATCACTTACTCACTCAACATCAGCATATAATACAAGTCGGGGAAAGAATATTAATGCTAATCGATTTTGATGAGTGGTTGTACTTCGCGTGCTTTATATTACGTAACAATTCAAATGATCGACCTTATAAGCAATACGATGTTCATACTATATTTGCTATTATTGGTCTGGTCTATTAATGGTTTCATTTTATAACTTCCAGGTCACAGTATTCACGCGTCTGGGGACCTGACTTCCACCAGCTACACAGCAACAGGTCTCATTCTACGTCCAAACACAATCTACTACTCCAGTGTCCTGGCTTACAACAAGGCTGGTCTGGTCAGCTGGTCCTACTCTGATGGAGTACAGGTGGACGTTCTGCCTCCAGTGACAGGCAGAGTGAATGATGGACCAGGTACAGTACTAGTGATGCACATGTAACTGTCTGTGAATGAAAATTTCAGGACAGACATTAACATGATGAATACGTGATTTCAAAATTTACGACACATTGAACAACCAGATTCCATCTATATTTAGTAAGTGGTACATTGCATGCTTGTATCTCTATATACAATTTGCAGACATCAACGACTTGGACTACCAGAGTTCTCCGTCCAAAGTCTCCGCCTCATGGCACGGCTTCTCTGACACAGACACGGCAATCGTCAAATATTTCTGGTGTGTGGGAACAGCCAATGACACAACAGACTGCAGTGTGATGGAATGGCTGGATACAGGACTACACACTTCCTTCAGTACATCGCTTCCAACTCCATTATCTATTGGTAAGTATATGATATAATCCATACATACATATATGTAATTGCAGGATAAACAGATACATTTCCTTACATCTCCTTACTGTATTTAAAGGTACAATATGGAGCAAAGTGTATGCTGTAGATGCAGTTGGTCATGTCTCTGATGTAGCTGTATCTGATGGAGTTGTCATCGACACTTCTCCACCTGAACGTCAAGTTGTGGCATATCTTGGCGACAACCTGGTGAAGAACCCATCATTCGAGCTAGACAATATAACTGGTCGTACCACACGCTGCAACCTTGTCATACCGACATCGTGGGAAACTGACACAGCATCATGCATCAAGGTTTTTGCGCCCGAATCACCTTTAGCTAAAGACGGAAATATATTTGTATCCGTCAGTGGGAGAACTCACCAAAGGATCTCTGGTCTTGAGACTGGGAGGCAGTACAAGCTGACTCTACATGCTGGATACCCAGAAACTGTTTCCAACAACCACAGGTCGGTTGATGCAATAGTTACAATAGGCAGTGAAGTCTTCAGCTTTACACTTGACCCTAACCTCTGTAGAGGCACCTGCATTGCCGGAGATCACTCAGTTGTCCTCTGGAACAAACACACATACAGGTTCACAGCCGTAGATACCAGTGCAGTACTGACGATAGCGTCATCGTCAAGAATGATGGAGTTTGTGCTGGACCATGTGAGTGTTCAGACTGTGGACTATGTTGCTGGTCCGGACAGTGTGGATACAGAGGAGCATCTGGTGGTCCACTCTGTGTTCCTGTCTCACTGGTCATCTCTACATGCTTCCTGGCACTTTGTGGACCAACAGTCTCCAATTACACAGTACAAGTGGGCGATCGGTAAGTTTCCCCATACATACAAATATGTCAATGAGAGAACTAGGGTTTACAACACGCTCACATCAGATCCGTCTTAAATGTGTCAAGTGTCATAGTAAAGTCGCCAATGCTAAAAAAATGCTATTGCTTTTACTACGATAAACCATATTGATAAACACCGTACATGTTTAATTCCAACACAAGATTCCTAGATGGACGCCAACATAACTGATTACTTGATTCAAACAACACCAGCTGATAGATACAAAGTGGCATAACGTTGGTTGTACACTGTCACTGTCACTCTCCACTGTAACCACATTCACCCTTTTTCAGGCACAGTTCCGGGTGGCAGTCAGCTACAGAAGTACACGAATGTAGGCCGGCAAACTCAGGGGGTTATTTCCGGTCTGAAGCTGACCCACAACTCCGCTGTTTACATCACTGTCATGGCAACGAATGCTGCTGGACTGACCAGTGTTTCCAGTGGACATCCTATTGTTGTAGATCTGACCCCTCCAAAGTTTAGTTATATCAATGATGGTCCAGGTAAATGCTACGAGACATCTGTATGAATTTCATTTTACGACATTAAACGACAAAGTAATATTCCAGCTATATCACAACGACATGCATCTGAACGGATCTTCGGCAAAGAAATGATCACAAGGACAGTAATCCAAACCGTAGGGTAACAATCACAGGCAGGCCGTATGTTGCAATCCTCATACGTGTGTCTCAGAATCTCTGTGGGTAGGAACAAAACAAAATTAACGTAGACTTTATGACGAAATTAATAACTTAAAACTGTTGATGAATATGTTTGGTTTGGTTTGTTCGTTGTTTAACGCCGCACTCAGCAATAGTCCAGCTATATGACGGCGGTCTATAAGTAATCGAGTCTGGACCAGAAAATCCAATGATTGACATCATGACCATCGATCCACGCAGTTGGGATATGATGACATGCATCAACCAAGTCAGCGATCCTGACCACACGATCCCGTTAGTCGCCTCTTGCGACAAGCATTGGTTACTGAAGACCTATTCTAACCTGGATCTTCACATGTCTGATGAATATGTAGATGAGTACACATTGTTTATGGGGGAGCATTAATGAATAGTTATTGGAGCTATAGTGTACACATGCTCCTTTTGGATAAATTAGTCAGTTTACTTTGTCGCTGATGTAAGTGTTTATTCATGATAAATGTTTGTGTTTAGTGTCAGATGAAGATCATCAAACATCAAGTGTGGTGAGCGTCAACTGGAAAGTGGCAGATGAAGAGTCTAGTGTCGACCACTGTGACTGGGCTATTGGTAGGTAGATTAACATTAAGTTTTTGTGCGTAATGTACATGTACGTTAGCATCCTATGATGTGCACATTCTATCGTTTTGATACATTGTTACCACACAGGAGGAAGCAAGGGAAGGGATGACATCATGACATTCCGTAAGGTGCCTTCAGGGCAGTCCACAGCTACGATGAATATAAATGATGTGTTCAACACTTCGTCAATAACAGTTTACACAACAGTGCGATGTTTCAACAAGGCAGGCTTAGTGGTGGCTGCGACGACGGACGGGGTTGAAATTGTCAGGGAAAAGAGCAAGATATCGTTACAAGAGTTTGGTGTCTTGAGTGGGACCCAGAATGAATCCATTTACTCTGATAGAGGGATGTGTCATCAGGATCGGAACAGAGTCAGACTCCACTGGAGTCAAGCAGACCGACAGCTGCGGTCCACGGTGGTACGTGACACATTGTATTTATGAATGTTGTGAGACATCAGCATGATCTGAAATAATGATGAAACGAGTTATGGAACATGACCTTGAAGTAGCGAACTTCCATTGTGCTGAATAAGAACATTATCATTGACTACCTTTATGCATTACACATAAAGACATCCAATACCCTTTTATGTTTTATTTCAGGTTTCAATTAAAGGTGAGGGACGTACCTACCAGAGTGATATCCCAAACTACTTGGATTATAGATATGCGACATTGACCGATATACACTTGAAGATTGGTTCGTCTTACAACGTCTGCGTCGTTCCTGTAGACATCTTTGGCACTACTGGACAAAGAACCATCTCGTTCTTTACAGTACCTGATCAACCCCCGATTGTATCTGGTTAGTACTGATATACACATAATATACAATCACCTTTGGTAAATTGTTCTATCATTGCATGTTGTGCAACGGCGAAGTTGAATTTATATTCAACTAGTTATCTTGTGAAAATGTGAGATATTTAGAGATATTGGTATGTATCAAACCATGTACAGAGATGTTAACTGTTGTGACGATGGCAATAGCTGACATCACGGTAAACGTCACATATAACTGTAAGAACAGTGATGAAGGGCGCCATGCAACCTTGTCGACTGTTCATCCGGTAGTTCCCTACAAAATAGTGACATGTGTATAGGCGAGCTTTTAATCAGGAGCAGCATTCTTTACAAAAACGGCATTGTGAGATGCAGTTAATTTTGTTGAGAGAACATGAAAATGCAATTTTCTGGCTTCGACAGGAATAATAAAGCAATCACTATTCTCGACTTCGCATATTTCACAAAGCAATTGGGAATAATAAGATATTCCGGTTTTCACAGTTGGTTTCGATGTTCTATTTCAGATTCTGGACGCATATTTTTGACACAAAACAACACAAAGCTGCTGGTGTCGTGGAGGAACATGTTTATTTCCCCTTGGAATGGCCTTGATTATGAAGTTCACGTAGGAACATTGCCTGGAGGAGCTGATATTGTTGACAGAACGTTGACAAAGGAGGAAGAGATGGTCATGAAACTTACGTCCAGACAAGCGGAAAGTATTTACGTCATGATAACTGCTATCGATGTCTGTGGAGCGTACACTCATCGTACACAGAGATTCAAGGTCAACCAAGACTAGCCTGTATAAAAGTTATTCGTGTCTTTCAAATTGTGTAGTGTGAGTTATGAGGTCTTGGTTTTATTCAACAGTTTGATATAATAGTAAGCATCATATATATTTTCTTCACGTATAACGTACTTGAAATACACACAGTTCATTTTTTACACCGCAAATGCAATTCAAGAAATAGGTTTAAGATGCTTAGTCTTATGGGTAGTCTTAGGTATGGAATTGCATAATAATATTACATATTTGACAACCATACATGTAGGCATTGACGACTTTGGTGGTTTTTTTCCACTCCATAGGATACGGCCGATATTCCTTTTGTTATTTGGCGATTTGTTAGCTTTTCACAACTGGAGAGTCATTATATCCACCTGGTCATACAGGCTCGTTGGGTACAAATCTTTTAGTTACGTAGTCTGCAGTTAGGTTGCGTCATTCCCTTTAGGTTGTCTTTCAGTATAAATGTCATGTTCACCTCACCTGTTGCGTCAATGCAGTCTCTACACGCACACGCACACGCACACGCACACGCACACAGCTTACGATGAAGGGTCGAGGTAAAATATGCAACACCACGTTTAGCTAAATATTATGATAGAATAAAAACATTACGTTTCAGGTTCTTCGCTGATTTATTCAAATTAAAGTACATTTAAGGCGTGCGATATTTGTAGAATTATTACGTGTGTTTCCATGTGGTAGAATATATTGCTGCAGACTATTGCACCACTTGACAGAGAACTGATCGGCTACCAAAACAAAGTTATTTCATCTTGAATATTTAGATGAGGCAGGCCGCAATACATGGGCAACATGGCCTGGATAAGCCAGGAAACAGGAAGCAAAGACGTTTTAAACAAAGATATTTTACATGATATTCTTCTCAAGCCATGGAAAGCCTCCTTACAAATCCTAAATGTTTTTACGATAACCAGTCTAAATCTCTTTTAAATGTTGAAAAGTATGTTTACATAAGAGACTTTCCTCAACGTCTGAGAATATTCTGGTCACGGTTTTAATGATGTTGTAATTTTCAGCCAGCAGATGCGACTGGCAGCTATAAAAAATCACTAATAATGAAAGAGGCTATATATCATGTTAATCGAAAGGTAATTTTGTTGTTGAAGACGAATGGCATATATTTAATGTTTGTGATTCCAACACTGATGTAGGGAATAAATACATTGTAACGTTTTTATAAAATAATGATTTCATCATTACAATGCAGAGTAATAACACTGACATCAGGCGTATAGAAAACGAAATCTACTTCACTGTTGTATAACCTAATTAATGTGATCAAAGAAGTAAGCTTATTCTAGGACGCAACTTGTCAGGTTATCATGTATCTGCCTGTTCTTCCATTCTCTCTGAAAATCTATTAAATTAGCTGCCATTAGTCGTAGAAACGAAATGTTAAAAAGTAGGATTTATCCGAATATGTAAAGACTTCTTATCTTTAACTTCTATGTATATATAGGTCTAAAATACAATAAATATCTTTTACTTTGACACTTCTGTTTTTATAAATACCATCTACAAGGGTGTACTTCTTATATATGCGCCGGAATGTTGTTTTACTGTTCATAAATACTCTCTCTGTCTGAATTCTTTTGAACCTTTATTTTAATTCAACAAGTTTGTCAGAAGCAGGCCATTAACATGTGACCACCCTAGCTGGCAGATCAGTGAAACATCACACCGACCGTTCTATCCAAGAATATCCAGAGACTGAACACACACTGAACCCAAATACGCCCGTACACACGCACTCTAGCATCAAAGTATACGACAATGCACACACGCTCAGTTTCTAGATCGATATCGTCAAAACCAAAAGTAATTCTAATTATCCGATAAAATCAATACAAGGATTATGAGAGGCCATTATAGAGCGTGTACATGTACAAGGGGTGCTCTGAACAAACATGCATTGTGTGCACATCCACTGTGTGTGAACATTCATAGAGCGTGTACATGTACAAGGGGTACTCAGAGCAATCATGCATTGTGTGTACATCCTCTGTGTGTGAACATTCATTGAGGGTGTACTTGTACAAGGGGCACTCTGAACAAACATGCATTGTGTGTACATCCACTGTGTGTGAACATTCATAGAGGGTGTACATGTACAAGGGGTACTCTGAACAAACGTGTATTGTGTGTACATCCACTCTCTGTGAACATTCATTGAAGGTGTACATGTACAAGGGGTACTCTGAACAAGTATGTATTGTGTGTACATCCACTGTGTGTGAACATTCATAAGGGTGTACATGTACAAGGGGTACTCTGAACAAACGTGTATTGTGTGTACATCCACTCTCTGTGAACATTCATAAGGGTGTACATGTACAAGGGGTACTCTGAACAAACGTGTATTGTGTGTACATCCACTCTCTGTGAACATTCATAGAGGGTGTACATGTACAAGGGGCACTCTGAACAAACGTGTATTGTGTGTACATCCACTGTGTGTGAACATTCATAGAGGGTGTACATGTACAAGGGGTACTCTGAACAAACATTTATTATGTGTACATCCACTGTGTGTGAACATTCATAGAGGGTGTACATGTACAAGGGGTACTCTGAACAAATATGTATTGTGTGTACATCCACTCTCTGTGAACATTCATAAGGGTGTACATGTACAAGGGGTACTCTGAACAAGTATGTATTTTGTGTACATCCACTGTGTGTGAACATTCATAGAGGGTGTACATGTACAAGGGGTACTCTGAACAAACGTGTATTGTGTGTACATCCACTCTCTGTGAACATTCATAAGGGTGTACATGTACAAGGGGTACTCTGAACAAGTATGTATTGTGTGTACATCCACTGTGTGTGAACATTCATAGAGGGTGTACATGTACAAGGGGTACTCTGAACAAACATTTATTATGTGTACATCCACTGTGTGTGAACATTCATAGAGGGTGTACATGTACAAGGGGCACTCTGAACAAATATGTATTGCGTGTACATCCACTCTCTGTGAACATTCATTGAGGGTGTACATGTACAAGGGGTACTCTGAACAAACATTTATTATGTGTACATCCACTGTGTGTGAACATTCATAGAGCGTGTACATGTACAAGGGGTACTCAGAGCAATCATGCATTGTGTGTACATCCTCTGTGTGTGAACATTCATTGAGGGTGTACTTGTACAAGGGGCACTCTGAACAAACATGCATTGTGTGTACATCCACTGTGTGTGAACATTCATTGAAGGTGTACATGTACAAGGGGTACTCTGAACAAGTATGTATTGTGTGTACATCCAGTGTGTGTGAACATTCATAAGGGTGTACATGGACAAGGGGTACTCTGAACAAACGTGTATTGTGTGTACATCCACTCTCTGTGAACATTCATAAGGGTGTACATGTACAAGGGGTACTCTGAACAAACGTGTATTGTGTGTACATCCACTCTCTGTGAACATTCATAGAGGGTGTACATGTACAAGGGGCACTCTGAACAAACGTGTATTGTGTGTACATCCACTGTGTGTGAACATTCATAGAGGGTGTACATGTACAAAGGGTACTCTGAACAAACATTTATTATGTGTACATCCACTGTGTGTGAACATTCATAGAGGGTGTACATGTACAAGGGGTACTCTGAACAAATATGTATTGTGTGTACATCCACTCTCTGTGAACATTCATAAGGGTGTACATGTACAAGGGGTACTCTGAACAAACGTGTATTGTGTGTACATCCACTGTGTGTGAACATTCATAGAGGGTGTACATGTACAAGGGGTACTCTGAACAAACGTGTATTGTGTGTACATCCACTCTCTGTGAACATTCATAGAGGGTGTACATGTACAAGGGGTACTCTGAACAAACATTTATTATGTGTACATCCACTGTGTGTGAACATTCATAGAGGGTGTACATGTACAAGGGGCACTCTGAACAAACATGCATTGTGTGTACATCCTCTGTGTGTGAACATTCATTGAGGGTGTACTTGTACAAGGGGCACTCTGAACAAACATGCATTGTGTGTACATCCACTGTGTGTGAACATTCATAGAGGGTGTACATGTACAAGGGGCACTCTGAACAAACGTGTATTGTGTGTACATCCACTCTCTGTGAACATTCATTGAAGGTGTACATGTACAAGGGGTACTCTGAACAAGTATGTATTGTGTGTACATCCACTGTGTGTGAACATTCATAAGGGTGTACATGTACAAGGGGTACTCTGAACAAACGTGTATTGTGTGTACATCCACTCTCTGTGAACATTCATAAGGGTGTACATGTACAAGGGGTACTCTGAACAAACGTGTATTGTGTGTACATCCACTCTCTGTGAACATTCATAGAGGGTGTACATGTACAAGGGGCACTCTGAACAAACGTGTATTGTGTGTACATCCACTGTGTGTGAACATTCATAGAGGGTGTACATGTACAAGGGGTACTCTGAACAAACATTTATTATGTGTACATCCACTGTGTGTGAACATTCATAGAGGGTGTACATGTACAAGGAGTACTCTGAACAAATATGTATTGTGTGTACATCCACTCTCTGTGAACATTCATAAGGGTGTACATGTACAAGGGGTACTCTGAACAAGTATGTATTGTGTGTACATCCACTGTGTGTGAACATTCATAGAGGGTGTACATGTACAAGGGGTACTCTGAACAAACGTGTATTGTGTGTACATCCACTCTCTGTGAACATTCATAAGGGTGTACATGTACAAGGGGTACTCTGAACAAGTATGTATTGTGTGTACATCCACTGTGTGTGAACATTCATAGAGGGTGTACATGTACAAGGGGTACTCTGAACAAACATTTATTATGTGTACATCCACTGTGTGTGAACATTCATAGAGGGTGTACATGTACAAGGGGCACTCTGAACAAATATGTATTGCGTGTACATCCACTGTGTGGGAACATTCATTGAGGGTGTACATGTACAAGGGGCACTCTGAACAAACGTGTATTGTGTGTACATCCACTCTCTGTGAACATTCATTGAGGGTGTACATGTACAAGGGGTACTCTGAACAAACATTTATTATGTGTACATCCACTGTGTGTGAACATTCATAGAGGGTGTACATGTACAAGGGGTACTCTGAACAAACGTGAATTGTGTGTACATCCACTCTCTGTGAACATTCATTGAAGGTGTACATGTACAAGGGGTACTCTGAACAAACATGCATTGTGTGTACATCCACCGTGTGTGAACATTCATAGAGGGTGTACATGTACAAGGGGCACTCTGAACAAACGTGTATTGTGTGTACATCCACTCTCTGTGAACATTCATTGAGGGTGTACATGTACAAGGGGTACAAATGTGTACACATGTGTATAGGGACCTCAGCGGTTTGCATCTCTGTCGATGTTGGCGCATGAATTTACAGATACAAAAGATCAAGTGCATGATGAGTATCGCTAATGGGTTTGGTAATTACAAAGATTCATAATACTAGTATATAAAGTGGAATTGATCTGTATATATATTCACAAAGCAAAAGGTACGGGAGAAACGGAGCTAACAGTGATGTTCGCTGAGCACGTGATAAGGGGCGTAACTCTACTTGTCATAGCTCAGCTTCTTTCCTGTTCTCTAGGATCTACGGTAGGGTTCACGTCAGGCGTCTACCGTGATTACTCACTTCAACTTTCTCACAGATACTTCAAAACTAAACAGCATACCCTGAGCAGCTATACACATTTGAATAGACTATACATGTTTAATCCATGAATACATCGACTAAAGCTGCTTTACATTCCGTGCGACACTGCTGTATGGTTCAGTAATGTCGTACCCGGATGTTATTGCCGTACTCTAGCTGTACACACATCGGTCAAAGCCCTGTATTACACCACGCGACTACGGGACACTTTAACCTGCTGATAAACCCCTCTTATGTACTTGACATCTGAAACATATCTCTATTGTCCCGGGCGATAATAGTGGTAAAGAAACAAACGACACACACGGGTATGTCATGCACAGTTCATTCCAAACAAGTATAGTCCCCTCCCTCCGCGGCAGTACATCCGAGTGTGTTACTCTGGGACAGCTGCGCGGATAGGGTCATGGTCACACACACACACAGCACGCAACTTAATGGCATGGAATTCCGGGATGCATGTAATAAACATCTCCGCTCATTCCCTCACGTTAGGTCTGGACACTGTTGTGCCTTCTGTTCGTGTTGTTATGTGAGTAATACATTATATTCCCTGAATATATTTAGTTAACGTTGTCGGCGGGTCAACAGTTTTATAAACAATATGCATTAACAAATAAACCTAAAATAATAAACACACCCAATGCACATGCAAAAAGCGTCTGACACGAATAAAACGCGGAATTTAAGGATGTTTTGAGTTTCATCAGTTCCATGAGGGGCCCGTGAAGATCCGGGTTTAAATTGGCCCTCCGAAACCCATGCTTGTCGTCAGAGGCGACTAACGGGATCGGGTGGTCAGGATCGCTGACTGCGTAGATTGATGCGCATGATTTCAATCTCTGAGTTGTCTGACCCAATCTCGATTATTTACAGACCGCCGTCATATAGCCGAAAAATCGCTGTATGGTGGGTAGGTGGCCTGGTAGGAGGAAGGCCGAAGCGATACAAGTGTTAGACGTTTACAACTTTGGTAAAAAGTCACAAACACTGGCATGGTGCTAACAAACCAGAACTAAAAACAGGACGCATCTTGGGTTCGAACCCACGACCAAGTTTGATTCCATGCAGCTAATGAGACGCCTGAGTGGCATGACAGAAGGCATCAGGACACACACGGGTTTCACAAGTATGTGTGTCGAACTAACGACAAATCAACTACAACTGAACCTTGTCAGTTGGCGGACGCAATATGTTATGAACGTCCATTTATTATATATGATTTATTAACCGGGACCTGCTTTAACTTCATACAGACACTTTAACTGGGAATCATAGCATACGCATCGACTGGGATCCACGGAATATTGTTCCTACAAGAGAAGTATGCTATCGTGGAATAGTGTGATTGGCGGCTCTGTACTCTGTACACCACATGTGCATGGCATCGCATATCTGCTACCTCAACTTGACAGCTAACCGTTGGTCATATTGTGTGGGCACAGCGCGCCAGTCGTAACAGTGGGTTGATGTAAATACACAATGTTTACATTTGAATATTACACTGATTTAATTATAATTTACTTAGTCTACTATTCGTATGCCAGAAGGAACGAAACTCAGGATCAGATGAATATACACATACATGTATAAACATTATCAGCAAAACCAGATATTCCCTTTACCTGTCACAAAAGTGGGAACAGCCAGTGTGTACTTATACATATAACGCACGTGTCTGTGCCTGAAACGCTCACTATGTAGTTCATTGAACCTAACTTCACAAATAATCCGGTATATAAATTGGATATATGATATTAGAAAATGATGGTGGTCTGATATTCGACAAACGGTGCGTCAAAACGCAGCCATTGTCGATTTGCAATGTCTTAAACGGCATTGTTTTCACACTTAAAGTAAAGCAAAATGCATGTGTAAGTTATGGCATTCGTAACCCGTGGCTATAAAAGTTCAGCCTTGCCAATCGGAACATCGCCGTCGGACGTATCCAAAGAGGAGAATCGCAGTCTTCCGGCCGACCAAGAACCGGCCGACCAAGAGTTACCCCCCCCCCCCCCCCCCCCTGCACAGGATCGCTACATTCGACTGTTCCATCTACGTCATCACAATGCAACAGCTACGGGGACTGCAGGACGCATCCCTGGTTTGAGGAGAATATCGGACCAGACTGTCAGGAACCATCTTCGCGAGGTTGGAATCCGACCCAGAAGACCAGTTATCGTCCCTGTTTTGCTGCATTATCCATCGATAGCGACGCTTGCGTTGGTGCCACATCTTACAGCCTTGCAATTTGAGAAACTGGAGACGAGTATGGTTTAGCGACGACTCATGATTTCACCTTCACCGGCGTGATGGAAGACAAAGTATTTATCGTCGTTGAAATGATCGTTTTGCCCCACTTTGTGAACGTGAAATCGACAATTTCGGTGGCGGTAGTGTCATGGTGTGGCGGCCATATCGTACACCGCGAGATCAGACTTGGTTGTGGTTCAAGGACATTTGACAGCAAATCGCTACATGAATCAGATTCTTCAACCTAACCTTCTTCCAATCCTTGACTGCCAGAGGGAGCTGTTTCAACAGAACAACGCTCCTTCGAACACAGCTTGTGTCACGGTAGACTACCTTCATAATGCCAACATCAACGACTTGCCCTGGTCGTCGAGATCTCCAGATCTCAACCCAATCGAACACATCTGGGATGAACTCGATCGACGCGACGTCAACGTCGGAACACGCCGCAGACACTCCCACAACTCGCCAACGCGTTACACGCAGAAAGGCGCAGAAATCCGCAGGACAGAATTCGTACACTTATCCAGTCAGTGTCGAGGAGATGCAGAGCCGTGAGAGCTGCCCGGGGCGGTCACACGAGATACTGAGTTCAGCGCAACCTTGAGGCCTTATGTGACGTGGCAATGAACAGTTTTCAATGCCTTTGTTCAACGACAACATGTGACTATCGAGCTCCAAAATTCAAATTTGATTCTATGATATTGAATTATATATATATCGACTTCATTAGGTACAATAAATTTACTAAAAATCTACCTGTGCGTTTCTTTTTTTGAAGAGTGTAAATGTATACGCAGATTATATTACCTCGATGTTAGCACAATTATTTGTACCCAATTCAAGTCGTTTGAGCAAATCAGTGTATCGCGATAAAGATGCAACAATGATAAGTAAAAAAAGAACTGTATGAAGGTAAAGAGTGCTGTCTCAGTCGCAGTAAATTAGGCTCATTTCTCAATGTAGATAATCAAGTTATATCAGAGGAAACGTTCCAAAGTTTCAATATGTTCAGTTAACGTACACCATTATGCTGATGTGTGAACTATATTGAACGCAATGGTATGAGCACATGCGCATGTCACGCTATAGTTAAACGGCCTGTCACAACGTTACAAAAAAAAATTTATAACAAATAATGATAATTATATAAGATTGACAAAACCATGTCCATATTTATATGAAAACAATGCCCGGTGTACGATTTTGACTGTACCATTAGCATATGTTTATGAATTACTACCAATTAGTGATGATACCAGGTGTTCGAAAAAGTACTTAATCTACCAAACGAAGCTTTATAGGGGAGTGTTACAATTAACACTTGCACTGCTGTTTCAGCTTCATCAAGATAAATACATTATATTCGTTCAAATGTCCTGCTCGCAGACACAGAGCTCATGCTGGGGACAATTACTACATACGAACAGTGAAAATACATAAAGAGAAATATAACCTCATTATTTATCTGACTCCACTTACACAATCAATATATTAAATCATATACGTCAAGATATTCGTGTATGGTAAGTGCAACTTTCCATCAACACTTAATTGCTATAATTATTACCCATAATATGAAGAATGACAGTTCTGATATCTCATGGGGGAATCTGTTTGAAACCACTTCAGATACGATAACGAGATGGCTCCTCAATGACATCTCCTTATCCGTCACAGCTGCACCAGCCGATCACGGCATCAGAGTGAGCACAGCCAGGCAAGTCCGCATTGTGAGGCATACAGTACATCCTCGACTGAACCAACCGATATGACTATCTTGTCCCCCTTTGTGTTTCCCGAACGCAGGACAATTCCGCATGTGTTGGTGTGAAGATTAATCGTATATATCATCCCATGTAACTGAGCTGCGATCAGAAGCGTTACATGTGCTATGAATTAAGTGGAACGGTTCATGTACCTACATGTAGTACAGTGCTATTATATCTCTGCTTGTGTCTAGTGGATACTCCAAGAAGAGTGAAGTAACGAGGGGAAGGGGATTGGGGTAGGGGGGGGGGGGGGGGGGGGTTGGTGGTGGTGCATTACACCTGGCGCATGCAGTTGAGGTACATGTTTTTATTCCTGTTATATCACATTACTCATGAGGGCTTCTCGCAAACATGATCGAGTATCATTCCAGTAGCATGCCAAGTCTAGCTGACACGTATTAACAAAAGGGACTATGTCTAAATAAAACAGTTAAAAAATTAAAATCCCTTTCAAAGATTTGCCATAGTTGTTTATCATATTGATTCAATCTTAACCACTCCATGCCTTATACTTGTATCGTATACTTGTCTGTTTGTATTTTTGCATACGTGTGACTATAAACAACCGTGAAATATATGGTCCATGTCCACAATCTGGGACACTAGCTTATCGACTACGTTTAAGCTTTCATTTGTCACAGATCATTAACCTTGGTCTTTCACAATGCAGAATAACAGGTGAGGGGAAATGAATGGGGTTAAACGTCGCCTTCAAGACATGCACGTGTGTGTCTGATTGCTTGTACAAGTCTATAGTGCTTGCCCACTGAAATACCATGCCGCAGTTTAACATGATCATCTCACTCAGACACAGTACACTGACCCCGATCCGACCAGTCTTTTAGCCCCTTAATGCCGAGCGCCATGCAGGGTGACAACAAGTACCATCATTTAACGTCTTTCGGTATGATAAGGCCGGGGATCGGACCCGGACCTTCCGCTCTCCGGGCAGTGCTCTACCACCAGCTCAAGGAGGCGGTCTGCAGAACAGCAATCAACAATGATGTACATTAACGTTATTTACATGGTATGTACGCTCATGTCACATCATTATGAATAACCGTTATAAACCATTACTGAAATATTGGTACACTGACACTTGGCCATTCAAAGCCAACTTCTATTGTTCCTAATTAAAAAGAAACCTCACAAAGGTGATGCAAAAGCTCCGTCCCTATATCATGACACTAGGAGCCAACACATACGTGTGGTACTCGTACAACTGGCTAGTGTTAAATACTGATGCACTAGGAGCCAACACATACGTGTGGTACTCGTACAACTGGCTAGTGTTAAATACTGATGCACTAGGAGCCAACACATACGTGAGGTACTCGTACAACAGGCTAGTGTTAAATACTGATGCACTAGGAGCCAACACATACGTGTGGTACTCGTACAACTGGCTAGTGTTAAATACTGATGCACTAGGAGCCAACACATACGTGTGGTACTCGTACAACAGGTTAGTGTTAAATACTGATGCACTAGGAGCCAACACATACGTGTGGTACTCGTACAACTGGCTAGTGTTAAATACTGATGCACTAGGAGCCAACACATACGTGTGGTACTCGTACAACTGGCTAGTGTTAAATACTGATGGACTGTGTGGTCGCTGTCTATCAATAATATGTTCACTAAATGTTAATGTCCATTAAATGTACAATTGCATGGATTGCTGATTTTAAACCAAACTGTGACATTCATACAGTACAAAAGCGATATACGATATGCGTGCATTCCATCGTTATATAATTAGTAATATGAATTTGTGCTATAACTACATGTAAATGTCCAACACAAGTCATAGTTATTGATATCGATCCCGATGACGTATTGTGCAGCTTACTGCGGTGTCTAGTCAAGAGGTACGACACATGTGACACACATTCACACAAACATATATTCGATAACAGACTACCTCGTTTACTTTCAGTTCGCAATTGTCCATAAGTAATATATATTCTCATTGATTTTACGAAACGCATTTGACATTGTACATCGATCCTCATTATGTTATACTCTGAAGTTTATGTTGTTCACGGGTTGACAGAGAAACAATTTCGCATTTAATAGAATTTCTGTTCCAACTAGCGGCATCCAGCCTTTCTGTGAAGGAGAAAGTAAAGACATGGGTCCGTACACTGTTCACGTCAGTCATATGAATGCGTGAAACTGGCACAGGCGACCGATGGCGTTATGGCTGCAACGCTTTAGTTCTCTGTCGATCAATGCTAAAGTGAGCGAAACGCTGAGTCGGTGCGCTAGAGATACCGCGAGCCAATTATAGCAGAGGCCACACCAGTCAGTCCTAGCAGCACATTCAAGACGGTTTCCTGATTGTTTCAACGTATACACAGCCTTGAGTGGAGATCACTGTGTTCGGAAATTTCATTCTATGAGAGGATTTCCACTGAAGATTGGTGAGTAGGAAAGATCTGTCACAAACTCCTTCACCCGCGTGTACAGCATTTTCAGTCTCTTGGAGGAAGTGTGTGTTTACATGTTCTATCGATAAGCTCTGATGTCAAACCGTTCCGAACATAAGATTGTTGTTGCTATCGGTGCTTACTAGTCTCCTGAAGCATCGTGTTTATGTGTATCATAAGCGTTTCAAGGATTGTATGTTGACTAAGGTTAGAGTCACATGTGATAACCATATAGAGTAATATGCATATTACTGTTAACTGATATTCAACAGATCATTCCGTTTGATTGACGAAGGTTTAAGATGGACTTGAGTGTAAAATATTGTCATTGATGAATTACTCATTCCGGTGTGATGGAAAACCCTTTGTCGTCATCTCAACATTATTGATCACGGAACACAAACGAATTTGGAACACACAACACAATTCCCAGACATTATATGACTTTAACTCAATAGATCTCACCCTAATCACTTCTCATATTTAAGTGAACTAATTCGGGACACATTTAAGCAATTATTAATCACATCTGAACGACATTATCACGATATATTGGAAGAGTATTCTATTGCCGTGCCAGACATTTACAATGCGTATCTGAAACCACCTCTATGCACGATTACCGAATAGGATCAGCTGGTAAATGTCTGTAGCAGCATGGTGTCTTGTAGCAAACGTTTCATGCCTCATGTTATGGTGACATATACGAAGTACAGAGCCTCGTGTGTAGCCATCGGCTCGCTGAATGACCTTCTGTGGTATGTGTAATTATACTCTTATTGAAGTTATCCTTATGTGCGCACATGTAGAAATGACCCAAGTCGAAATCAGCATTGTAGACATGTATACATTCTGAGCAACATACACATAACATTGTAGTGCTGCCGCTGCTAGCAGAACATCGCGTTTCATCATAGTTTACCCTTACTTTCCTTCAATCCTTGTCTTATTTAAGGAGGTAGTTGATACCTCAGTTTGCTGCGAAAACATGCATCCTAATGTGCGTGCAAGGCTTCCCCTGTTAAAAGTTGGAATCCCAGAATGGCCATTATTATGCTCAATCTGTCAACACTGGGTCGGTTTGGCTTTCGTCCCACATGAAGCTGACATGTTGTGAGTGAGTGAGTGAGTTGGGTTGAACTCCGCTATTAACAGTATTCCAGTTACATCGCGGCTGTCAGCTTGATGTCGGAGGAAAGCCAAACCGACCCAGCTATATATGGTGTTGACAGATTGATCATAACAATGGCCTTTCTGGGAAAGCCCGAAGTGATGCAGGTCTCAGACGTTTACCACTTCGGTGAAACCCAAGAGCACGGGTATGGTGCTGACAAACCTAGAAACATAATCGGGGCGAACTGGGAACCTACAATCAGAGGTTTCTGGCGTACCAAAGGGACGCAACTCTCCACAGCAAATCGCGGCGCCTTAGACGACTGGGCCACCCGTGCCCCCCTGACATGTTGTGATATACAAATGCAACTAATATAAAACGGCTAAAAATCTGGTATGTGAGTTTTCCTTGTTCAATTCAATACTTATTTGAAATAGTGTCGTTAATATATTTATGTTTCAATGTTAACAGAGAAACTATTATTCATGTTGGTTCATTGGACACTAGCGAAAGTTTGGGAGTCTTTCTTTTGAGCGGTTCCCGGTCGGAATCCGCCTCAGCTCCCCATAACCGTAATGAGCTGGCTAATGATGTCATCCTGTGTCGTCTTAATCTCCGTCATCATGCACAGACACGGATCATTGCTCATGCTCTCAACCACTAGTTGGCTTTTCGTTGGCAGAATCGGGTTTTTTTACAGGTCGCTGTCATGTAGCTTGATACAACGTTCACTCATTCACACTTGTGAATGCGTTATTAGGGGAGTGTTCACTTCTATGTATTGGAAAACAGGGTCTCGCTCCGATGGGTTAATGCAAGTTGCATTTATTGTAATGAAGGTCAACATGACAATACAGAACAAGTACAACCCAATGATGTACACGCTGACACAAGCCAACATAACCTTGTGCTATTTGTGGCATGGACACGTCAAGTATGATCTGCCATTGGTTACCAGTTACATTTTCATGAAAGTGACATCTTCTGTACTTTCTGCTATGGTGATTGCCGCAAACAAAAGCACAATTGCAGGGATCGGATTGTTTGGTAAATGATGTTGCGTCTAACTATTGAATGATTTGGTTGTGGTGCTCTATGCATAACATGTTTCCAATCACAATGCAAAGTTCATTGTGAATATTACAACAGACATAGAATTGAAGCCTGCAACAGATGTTACGCGATTAGAAAGAAACTATATAGTAAACATGTGTGTGTGTTTGGACATGTTCTCTGGGTTGTGCATATTATTATCAGTGTTCCCTAAACAACTTGTAATTCTATAAGGAACTGTCCGGCACAACGAAGATTGAATGGTGCCAGATATACCTTAACATGCCAAACCTCTGTACATTACAACACATGAACTGCTAATTTGAGAGAAGTGATTACATATTTTATATTTGTCTCGGAAAACAGTGGAATATGCCATTCCGCAGATCAGCAGGACAGGAATATCCTTCTCAGGTAACAGCATTGCTTCTTTCTTCTGGAACGGCTACAGTTAAAACATAATATTTTTTATGAATTATATTGATTATAGTATTGTTAAACAACCAATTTCTACGCTCCGTGTCGTCCACTTGTCTTCATCGTCTCTCACCACACTGGTCAGCTTCAGCTGTTACAACCCTGACCAGCGACTGGACAATGTACTTATTCTTACGTACATGCGCATACAATTTCAGTCTCCTCAATCAGTCTGTTATTTCCTTCAATACACGTAGATACAAATATATCACTAAATAACAGCCTGATGTCACTTGTGTTAATCACATATTGCTTCCAATGTTAAAGCTATGGGCGCTGTAGCGATATTTGTTTTTCTCCGTCATTAAGCTGACACGCTGTGACGTGGTTAAGATAATACAATGTAGTTCAAAGTCATCCACACCTTACATTAGACAGAGGGTTACCTTACTCTTGAATCCACAACAGCTGACACTTACTGAATTTACATTAAAACTGGCAATGAATTCATCTGCACTAACGAGACCCGGTTTGAGCGTGAGAGGTGTAGTTCATATTGCATACAGAGTGCGTGGATGTTTCTTCCAGACACGCAGTTCATTCAACAGATGATGTTTGCAACAGGTGCATTGAATAGATCTAGGTTAACATAACGGGACAACTTAACATGAAAAGCTTTTTATACGGAGTGCCAGAGTGCAGTGTTCAATCCTTTATTCTTACTTGCCGTTGTTATATATGTTGTTATATATGTATTAAATCGAGAGAGACCTAATAATACATTTTTCCTACATTAGTTCCGACCTCTTCTAAAGGAAGAGTGACCAAGAGTCTAATAAAAGGCTAATTATAATTCCCTTTATCATGGGTTTGAATCCCGGTTCGCCAACATGTTTCTACGTTTGTCAGCACCACACCCATGCTCGCGGGTTTCACAAATGAGTAAAATCTAAGACTTGCATCACGTTCGGGCTTTCCTCCCACACCAAGATGACACGCTGTGACTGAAATGTAACTGAAATACCCTCAAAGCTGCGTTAAACCCAACTCACTCACGACTTGAGGATAGACAATGTACCAGTCGAGGACGGACTATGTTTAGCACGTTCTGTATCGTTTTCAAAACAACACCCTCTCTGTATAACCCAGTTTCATTAACAGCATGTGCAAATCAGCCCAGACAGCATCTTGCTCCCTGCTACTTCGTTTTTATCAAAATACCTGCACTTCACGCTTCTCGAGAGTAATACAGCCTGCCGACAGAAGATCGTCTAGTAAAGCATCATACATATGCATAAAATGTTTCGGAAAATGTGTGTCAGTCTTTACGATATATTCCATACACAAGGGACGCCAGTCTCGATTATGTTAATGTCTTCTCCGGAAACTATGGCTGCATGTTCGAGCCTCCAATGGTCGGTCGGGACTATTTTAATGCACTTATTCATGTTCCGTTCATAATATCTCAGTGCATATAGCGAACCATCTGTTGCTGACAGGGGCGTGTTTCAAAATAAACATTGAAACTTGTGGGTGATCATTACCCTGTTTTGTATACATTATCTCTCGATACACTCATTTAAAGGCGAGTGGTCGTATATTCGTCGGATCTTATTCGACATGGTATGTGTAATTACAAGGACTTACTCGTAACTCTTCAGTGAGCAGTAACGTGTAATTCACTGTCGGTGAATCGGTGTTGTCCTTTGATAAGTGTTGAAGTATGAACAATTACAGTTGGCATGCTTCGCACATAGTTATTTCACTAAATACCATATCTATCCTTTCGCTTTTGAGATTATCGTAAATATAGTTGCGAATGTTTTATATAATGTATCCATCTGTCTGTCATTCTATATTTCCATTGTACGTTACATGAAGCTTACTTACTTACTTATATTGGAGATTTAACGTGCGCTTTCCGACTGCAAGCGTATGTCGCACACGGGCCCGGCCAGGCCATTCAATGTGTTTCCGAAAAGGGGAAAAGTGAGTTTGTCCAACCCATGGCCAGGAGGGGGGCTTTAGGGGTTGCTTATATAGAAATTTTGAGATTTGGAATGAATGCCAAGAGTGGGTGGAGGACGAACTAAGGGAGCTGTGTGTGTTGGGTGGTTGTTAGATTAGGTAGTTTGGGTTTTAATATTTTATTTGGGGTTTAAATGCGACTAATTAGTCCTGTTTTAATTAGGTATATGCCTAAGGCTTTGAATTTTTCTAATTTATTTTGTGGATTTAGGATTGATTCTAGTGTAAGTGCGGTTTTAAGATTTAGGGTGGTCTGTAGTGTTGTTCGGTGTGTTTGGTAGAGTGTGCAGTGAATGAGTACGTGTTCTGGTGTTTCTTGTTGTTTGCAATGTGGGCAGTTTCCTGTTGTGTGTAGATTAGCTATTTTACGGTGATTATTTAGTTTGGTGTGGCCTGTTTGTAGTTTAGTAATTATTCTTTCGATTTTTTTGGATGGGTGTAGTATTTTTGGTTTAGTTAGGTTTTTTGTTAGTACTTTCCTGATTTGGCTATTTGAGTTTTGATATATATTTTGCCATTTTTTGTTGATTTTTTGTTTATTGACACTTTTTATTTCTGATTTTGAGCTGGGTAAGTTTAAGCTTATTTAGGGGATAATTTTGCTGCTTTATCTGCGTTTTCATTTCCAAAGATTCCTACGTGGGGGGGGGGGGGGGGGGGGGGATCCAAATGAACTCTATTTGTTTACCTGCCTTAGTTAAGTTGTTTGAGCTTTTGAGTATTTGATTTATTAGTTTGGGGCGGTTTTTAGTGTTTTTATTTTTTAGGGCTTGTAGTTCACTGAGGGAGTCGGTTAGGATGAGGATTTTTTGGTGTTTTTTAGATTGCTGATTGTGTAGTGCTGAGGCCATGCCCATGAGTTCGGCCGTGAATATGGATTGGTTGTTTGGGAGTCGGAAAGATTGGGTGTTTTTGGTTGGTTGTGCGATGTGGACTCCGAAACCTGTGTGTTTTGAGATCGGATCTTAGGATCCGTCTGTGTATATGTGACACCAATTCGGCCAATTTTCGTGTATGTATGCTAGTGTGGTGGTTTTAGCGATGTTAGGATCGGTCTGTTTATTTAGTGTATCGGCTAGTGTTGTGTCTATTTTTGGTTTTTTAAGTTTTGGAGTGAAGATATTGGATGATTTATTGTTTTGTTTAAGATTATTTATTTTGTGTTCATTTAGGTAATTGGTTATTCTTTGGGAAATTGGAGTAAGTAGTGGATTTTTCCGGGCTAGGGCTTGGTTTCTAGGGCTAATATTGTTTTTTATTAAGTTTTCGATAAGAGGGTTTGATTGGGACGCGGCCCAGAAGTTTAGGGTAAGTTTTTCCCTACGTAGTTTAAGTGGCATTTCTCCTGTTAAGGCCTGGAGTGAGGTGGAGGAGGTGCCATGTTGAGTTCGTGTGATTAGTTTTAGGGCCTGATACTGGATTGAGTCTAGTTTTTTAATGATAGAGTTGTTTAAGGTGTCGTAAATGGCACTGCCATAGTCTAGTTTGGATCTAATTAGTGATATATAGAGTGAGAGGAGGGTGTTTTTAGAGGCCCCCCAGTTTGAGCCGGTTAGGCATATTAACCTGTTTAGGTCTTTGCTGCATCTGGTTACTAGGTTTTTAATGTGAGCATCCCGGGTGAGACGTTCATCGAAGATTAATCCTAAGAATTTGGTTTGTTTTTGAAATTTGATTGGTTTGTTGTTTAGTTGGAGGTTTAGGGAGGCGGGTTGCATATTTTTGTGTTTAAATACTCTTCCTGTGTTTTTTTCTGAGTTAAGGGAGAAGCCCTATTTGTCTGCCCATTTTTGTATTTCATTTAGAGATTTTTGTAGTATGTTTTGGGCCATTTTATGAATGAAGCTTAGGGACGTGTCATTTATTATAGGGTGATGGGTGAGCAGAGGAACTCAGGGAAGAGTCACAAGCATTAGGGAAGTGTGATCACTTCACTTTCTGTACATTAATGCATCTAAAT
This sequence comes from Haliotis rufescens, assembly GCF_023055435.1. Classification (NCBI taxonomy): domain Eukaryota; kingdom Metazoa; phylum Mollusca; class Gastropoda; order Lepetellida; family Haliotidae; genus Haliotis; species Haliotis rufescens. The sequence goes on from NW_025964361.1 coordinate 14,866,136, forward strand.
CCTCTGATAAACACCCCCATCCCCTTGACGGGTCCCTTAAACCTCGATTCAAATATTTCCTGTGTTGAGTATATTTCGTTAACTTCAGGAAACTCACACGGTTCAGCTAATTATTTATGTGCAACACAATAGTGTCATACCGACAGCATCACACAGAAGATATGTTGAACAGTTTGTGTACACCTCATGTGGGAACATAAGCCAGATTATGTTCCCTTTTATACCAACATGTGTATACACCCAGCATTACAACAAAACTGATACGACACGTTTGTCATTATAATGGCAATACAACGGAACACTGACCCCTATAATTGCATGGACTTCATTAGTCTTCACAGTAGATGCATCTCATATATTATTAACATTTCCCTGGTGTTTTAACAATTGAAGAACAATCAGAATAATTTATCAGATCATGTCTGTCTGGTACAGCTAGTTTTTCCGCCTCACTCACTCAAATGATGGTATCAATAGAATTCACCACACAGTTAAAAAACAACGAGCAGGATGTCTGGCCGCTGTATATATTAATTGCGAAAGGCTTTGACATTATAGCAATTGCCAATAAGTCAGCTTTGCAGATGAATGTTTCAACTCTATCATGTTGCCATACTTATCTGAAAACAATTCTTTGAGTCTGTATGCAACGTTCATAGTGGTCGCTGACGTGTGAATACTTTCCAGAATCAATTAATCGTCAAGTTCAAAGACAACTCGTTGAGTATCGCTTATGTAACTACAACATTAAATACGACAACATAGCATATGATATTATGTCAGTGTGGCACAGTGGCCTGTCATCATTTTCCCACAATTCCAAGCTTGAAATGCCTTAAGATCCATAGCCAGTTCAGTCACGAGCTGAATATTCATGACAAGTGTTCTCCGCGTTTAAATATAACAAATAACATATTACGTTCTTTATCATATACATACAAGTCGCCACAGTGAGGTTTAAGTAGCAAACTATTGAAAGCAATAATGGGAATTGTATTTTATTCTGTGGTAACTTTTACTTCTCGGCAGGAGAGATAATTAAATCTAGTGTCTTAAGTCTTCTAAATTTCGACGTATTTCCCCATCATAAAAGCAAAAAAATAGGGTTATGATTTGAGAAACTCAATGATTGCAACTGACAACTGTTTATCCCGCATTGAAATATTATATATTTCTTGTAATGTAGGCACATTTGAATGATTTTTCATATAAACGCACATTCAGAACCAGTAGCATAAACATGCAGAACTCCGACGAACTGCTCTGACCAGCTCAGAGTGGCTGGTCTTGAAAGTAGATGAATTTAAGCACATTGCCACGATGGCCTGGAAAGTTAACAACGTTGTCTTCCTGTCATCCATTCACTGTCATTACGAAACAAGATATGCCGTCCTCTGCCGCAACCTATTACCATTAGACTCTGACCAGTTCGATATCCCCTGAGGTTTGATATTATTTTTAGCGTCAAGTTCATCACAGGGTGAACGCAGATGTTTAGTGTCTGCTAAATGTAGCTTACAGTTTGAGACATGCAGACATGTTCTTGTCACTGATCGTGGCCTTCTCACTACTCATATATATAAACATCCATATTTTAGTTTGACCACTGCAGGCTTATGATATTACGGTTTCGTCGTAAAGCCTATTTCCTCGTGGGATTCCGGGTCCTCAGCAACATATGCATTCGTAATAGCGACTTAATGGATCTGTCGGTCAGGCTAGGTTGACTGGGCGTCACCGTACATCGATGGCGTGAATCGTTGCTTACAATATCAATTGCTGGATTGTCTGGTCTAGATTCCATTATTTTCAGGGCTCCGTCATATAGCTTAAATATTGTTCATTTTGGCATTGAACTAAAGAGACCCTCTTTTCAAAGAAAAAAACCGTACTGTCGTTGATTCGTTGAAATAGAAGATTCGACTAGGTATTGATAATGTAAACTTACAAGAACACGAATGTAACAGCTCAACATCTGCAGATTACCTGTTGCGAACAATTGAACTTCCAGATGGATTTTGAAATTCACTGATTAATTCAAACTTTCACATATTCATTTGGCTCATTTCATACAGAGTGTAGTGTATAATGTCTCTTTAGGGGTGTTCCAGACTCTCTATTTGCTTCATGTGGCGATTTCAATGTTCACGGTAAATGAACTTTTGCAACCATATTGCTACACTAGGTGCACATACAGGTATGCTTTGCAACCCCAAACATCTTTGTAAATATTTTATTCTCGTCATGATGTTAATTGAACTGGTCACACTGTTGGAGTGTCCGCTACTGTAATCTAGAATGACACGTGTGTAGGCTTTTTAATCAATGTCTTTTTGTGATGATTAACTTTCCTCCCACTTTTCTTCCAAATTCCGCCACAGTCATAGCTTCAGAATGTGGCAGTCAAACAAAGAAAATATGTCGGTCTAGATAACTATAAAATAGGACACCAAATGATTACTACAGAAATTGGTTTCTGTCTCAGCATGGTCATCAATACAGGACATCTCAACATCACCCCGAACCTAGTATTTATTGCAGATCGAATTAGGTAAAGTAAGATTATTGATCCTCTGTATAATGTTTGCTTTTCTTCTAAAAGGATATAAAATATATTAGATTGAAAACCACATGGTTAATGGGGTCTAGTGAACCTAAAGTAATGAACAAAATGATGATATCACTGATTTTAGCGGAATGTACCTTGTCTCTTTCGGAAAGTGATTATAATTGTTCTTATTATCTAATTAACTATTTTGTGATTCTCCAAGAATAGTCCCTTTTCACATTTTTCTCAAAAACTGTTTTTATTGTGTGGTATTTTTTTATTGTTCATTACATTTCTAATGTTAACCCAACCAACTGTAATATTATTGAGCACTGTGATGAAATTGTATTCTTATGCAATGAAGGGACCTAGTCGGGACCCGATCGCTAGCAAGTCGCAAACACGACTGCATCAACAGACATCCTCGTTTGGATCCTGACTTTTGTTTTCAGCAATAGTATATATTGTTTGTTTGTTTGTCTTTTAACGCCGTACTCAGCAAAATACCATGTACATGACAGCGGTCTGTAAATAATCGAGTCTTGACCAGACAATCCAGTGATTGATATAATGAGAATCGATCCACGCAATTGAGATACGATGACATTCATCAACCAAGTCGCCGAGCCTTACCACCCGATCTCGTTAATCGCCTCTTACGGCAAGCATAGTTGCCTTATAGGGAAAGCATGGGTTGCCGAAGACCTATTCTACCCCGGATCTTCGCGGGTCTATTATATTTTGAATTATCGCTTGAGTAGAAGTGGTAGTAGCAATCATTTAAGTAGATTATCCAAACATTAAACATCTAATCTTCCTCGCTCCCTCTACTCTACGAGTTACTTTGTTTATCTCACAGCCTTTGTCAGGATGAAACATACATAATATGAATTCAAGTTTACAGCAAATAAATACCATACCCTCTAAGCCTAAAGAGAAGATCATGTCCACCATATTATATGGAGATGGGTGTTCAATTCGTGTTAACTTTGTTATCAAGTGGATGTGCACTTTTGTATTTGAACTCGAACATCGATATTATAATCAGCTTCCTTGTGTATTCATCACAGCAGCTGGATATGCAGCTATTTTGATCGAACCTTCAGTAATGCATGAAATAGATATCCCTAATGTGCGGAGCTGAGGGTCTGTTTACTCTGGAAATTGGTCTCTCTATGCAACTGACACCGTTATGAATTCAGACGTGCTAAGTTCTACTGATCTGCCTGACTAATCTGTTGTGCGAGCTCAGGATGCACTGTGAATGACTGTAGAGAAGCTAGAGGAGTTCCCCTGAGATATGCCCGTATCATACAATGCAGTTGCATGTTGAGCAAACAAACTTTTAAAAACACAAAAATATCTGCTTTTCGCAACATTTGTAATCTAATGCAATGTCAAAACAAACTCTAGGTTGGGTGTCCGTTATCGTGCAGAAGATAACCTTTAATATCTTCTCGTTTAACTATTGTATAAACTATTGCATGACTATTGTATAATACATTATAGAAATTACTGTAAACAACTGTTGTATAAACCACTGCATCATAGTTAAATAAACTATTTTATAAAGTATTCATAAATTGTTTATGAACAACTAAAGAACTGTATAAACTGTGGCATAAACTATTCTATAAAATTCTGCATAAAGTGTTGTCTGAACTGTTGTGTAAACTTTTGCATAAAATATTGTATAAACTACTGTATATATACTATTGTACTAACGTTTGAGCTTTTGTATAATATGTTGTAGGAACTGTAAACCCGAGAGCAATCACTGTATCAAATGTACATCTTATCAGACACTCATCCTCAAGTTAGTCATTGAGAACTAGCTCGAAGAGCCATCGAAATCCAAAAGACTTAGATCATGCGAAATGTCATAACATGATTCAAATCTTTAATATTTATGATCCCTCAGGTCGGCAATAAAGCGAGTTATGGTGGTTCACTGTGCACGCTGTACACGGTGGATGAATACATTGCAACATCAAGTAACGTGACGTACGGGGTTTCTTTGTGTCCTTTCTGGGACGATGATCACAGATGTCGCGAAGCAGCTACTCTCATCCTCCCGGGGCCTCTCCTTCCATTGTAGTTAGATCCATTGCTTTTGGAATCATTCACTTATTTCTTGTGGTGAAATGAGATATGAGAATATTATACTAATATAAGGACTAGGTCGTACATTATTAGGATATGAAGCATACAACTACTATCTCCTGCACACAACTTTTATCACAGAAAATGTATGGCCAAGAAGCGATGGGAAGAAGTAATTGGATGGAACTGATCGCGAGCTGTTATGTCCGCGTACTACTTCAACCAGCGGGACAACTGGCTATTACTAAGTAATTAGCTGAAGGGCACTGTCATATGTAACACATTATAGTTGCTTCCTTAGCAACATCATTGCCATTAACCCTTTGAGATGCGGCAACAACGATATTCATACATTATAAGACAGCAGTATAACCATCAACATAAGACAGCGGTATTGCCATATTCATTAGTTGTAACACAATGGTATAACCAGAAACATACATTGTAAGACACCAACATAAGCCAGCGGTATTACCGTATTCATACATTGTTATAAGCCAGCGGTATTACCATTACCATACAGCACATTGGAGGAATGGCATTATCATCTACTACTTAACTAAAGCAGCGGCGTTGGCCTCTACATGGGGCGGCCTGGGGATATACATATGTGCATCTTAATGTCTAAAAGTCAATCGAGGCTCTTCAGCCGAGTGTTTCCGCCTCAGTTAGCTGCCTATAAACTTTTTTATGGTAGCTATGTAAATGAATTTTATACACATCAGCCGCCTTCCACTATTACACAAGACACTTTGATTTTGACTTCAAACGGCAATTGCCAACATAAAATAAATTGAGGAACAACTGAATCCACGCCATTTTACATTACGTTTACGGGAATCTATCAGCTCTCTAACAACGTATTATTTTTAAGTCATTTGAAAAATACCGACAAGAACGATTGTTAAATAATCGCGTAAATAGACATATACAAGATATGTATGCCTATAAAATAAGCACATACAACAAAGAAACTATTAATCTATTTTATCTATATAATTTCAGCTTAGTTGGCTATAAATTGTCCTCTGATAGTAAAGCCTTTTCAACGTGAATCTTTTTGTACATGCTCTCCAACATAAAAATGATTGGTTATAGCTGTTTTGAAAAATGTTGATAGTTTTTGTCTTGAAAGGATTCTCTTTTATGTTTTTATCATTGTGGCACGTGGGATTTGTTAGCATACTCCCTGTAACAATATTTCATGGCGCTGTTGTTGATCAACAGGAACTGTGTTAATAACTGTGGTCGATATATGTCTGCCTCTTGGTTCCTATCAAAACACAAATGTGTATTCCATTTTTTATAATGTTTTCAGTTCTCTTATATAAGGACACATTACATATTTGCGTTATTAAATAGGTTCTCTATATAGCTCGTGTTTGTTTAAGTTGATACCAGATAAGCTCGAGAACCGTGCGCGCATTGGCCTTGAGTACATGTTCGTTTTCAAATACAATTATATACTATATTTGTTGGGAATGGTTCACGTACGTCCAACTCCAATTTCAAATGCAGTACATCCTTATGTATGCTCCAAAACCCTTATATACGAAAACCTGTAGATCAAGTCAGTGGTTGACAATAGTACAAGACACTATTCAACTTTCATTCACAGCCTTTTTCAACAGACTCCTGATCATGTCCAAGATGGTCTAAGGGTCAGGACTTATAGTTGGCCATAGGATGTTTGGTGATGCTTTGCTGTTGGTGTTTGACACTGTGCACTGTGGACAGTAGACTAACCCATAGTATATGAAATAGTTTTATACAATACATGTCTCGCCTCTACAAATAGATCAGCTGCATGTAGATGTTTCCTAATCGTCCAGTCAGTACCTTGAACTCCAGTTGCCTGGCGCAAGTGAACAGCGATTTTGTTGGATGTTGGTTTTCGATTTCTTAGAGTCTGGTTTCTGATTCATCGATCCGGGACATGTGATGATGACCAAAGGCCAATCATAGGCATTTTGGGTCAGCAGGAACATGTTCCAAAGTCTGCAAATCACAGACACATTGAACATATGGCTACTCGTTTGGTGTTGGCCAAGTGCGCCAAATTTGATATTTAGGAGGAAATCTCCTCGGGGCGTTCAAGGACCAATAAGGGCTTAGACACGGTTCATTGACATGGGATTTGGCGTTCCAGGTACCAGGCAAATACAACGGGAACAAAGGAGTACCGCTCATCAATTTCATTACCCTATTCATGCATATTAAGTTCAAATGTTAAAATGTATATATTCATATCGATGTTCAGTCCAAAGTTCCGACACATGGTCTGTTAAGTCAATGTCACACATATTGTGGTTGACAACGTCCCCCTTCAATGATCTGAGGAGGTCGCCGATTTGACGGTAATGTCAGTTACGGGGAGGTGCAGATGGATTGCCGTCCAACCTCGGGATGCTGACTTCGGTGTTGAACAGCTCTCTCTGTGGAATCGCTGCACCAGCTATTGATAACTATGTAACGGCTGCTTTCCCTTGGGTATTAGGCTAGCAGTTTCTTCTCAGGAGAGAAACAATGTTTATCGATTACCTATGCATTTCTATCGATCTATGTTACAATGGCGTTTTATGCTTTGAGTTTGTATTCAAACGCAGTATGATGAAGAATGTGCCATCTTGACTATTGAGAGTAATTGGAAGTTACTGAGTATCTAGCCTTAACTTGTATCTCATGTTTATTGTGGACACTAGCCATGGGGACACCCTATTGTTGTACCACGTTGTGTAATTACAAAAAGATAACTCTAATGTTCAAAATATCATATATCAAGAATGAATATATCATGTGCATGAAACACACAAGGAACAAATACATATTGCAAGTGTCATTGAGAAGTGATTGTTTTTAGTCGTAAATCTAAAGATAAAATCACACATTTCATGTGTACAAAATTGTTTTGCATCAAACATATTGCGTTGGCATGATTTTAATGTTATTAGATAACATTGGCTACTTCTCGAGTCCAAAATAATTAGATTACGATCTCATTCATCAAACGTCTAATTTCACGTGTGCCGCTTTGGATACTTGACCTATACAAAAAGTATAAATAGTGTTAAATAATACCAGAACTCGATCCCAATACCATGTGGATACGTGTAGTTGAAAGAGCAGAATCTTAACCAAGCGCCACACATATGTTATATTCTGTTCCACTCCAGATCAAGGCTCTAAGCAGACTATCGACGTCATATTTAGGTACATGGTATGTACATGTAACCGGATTCATCCTGTACTTCTGTCGTTCAAGGTCACCCTCAAAGCAAACTTTATGTATGTCTTCTGAAACGGCCCTCCTCTCAGAACAGCACGCTCCCGATCGCACGTTGACCCTGGTTCCAACTAAATTGACGTCCACGACAATGAATACCAACTAGCTCTGACATTTAATGAGAAGACCTGACAGAGAAATTCCTTAAATATAGGCCCGTCGAGACCCAGACAGTGGCGAATGTGAATGTGCCTATGCGCACAATGTCATAGTCCAAGTTCTCACCCTGTCATCCAATTTACGTCAGGAAATTGTAAATAAGATTATATATTTAAGGCATCCAATTATTTTGTGGTATTTGCCTTCTCTTTTTGACTAACAGTGGGCAGTAACCTTTATAATACTTACTGGCCAGATCTGCCACTATCAACAGAAATCAGAAGCAAATCAGACTGAAGTAACGGCATGATGAAGAGAATTCATGAGGGAGGGGTTTGGGGAGGCAGGCATATCACGGTGTGTCAGCTTGATGTGGGAGAAAGGCCCGAAGTGATGCGTATCTTACACGTTTTCCACTTTGGTGAAAACCACGTGCACGGGTATATGGTACTGACAAACCTAGTTACATAATCTGGGCAAACCGGGATTCAAACCAACGAACATTCATTACTCAAGGATGCACTGCGCTTTGCGTCAGCTTAGACAAGGGGACCCGTACCACTAAGTAAAAGGCCTGTCGAGCAATGCACCTGTATTGACGTGATGATCATTTTAAACATGATTGAATAATTTGAACGATCGTTTTTGGAAAACAGCATAAGTCACGGTCTTGCATGTGCTTTTATAAACCTATAAATGTGCTAAGAATTGACACTATCATTTTGGGTTTCGTTTGAGGCTCAGAATAAGTGAGAAACATCACAGCAAATACTTGGTTATATGTTCATTGAAATAAATATTCAATTGCCTATTCCAAGGTCCATGATCATGGACGTTATTCAATTATCTGAACAGGACATATTTCACACTGTCAAGTTATGATAAATACTGCTAAAATGAGCACTACTAATATTTGCATTCTGTCTGTGCTCTTCTGCTGAATCGCTTACGAAGCCAGTATTGAATTTCAAAGAAACGGTAATATTTCATCACAAAACCCAATTCCATCTAATTTGAAGCGTGTATCTAAGTCGATTTCACTCACTACTGAAAACCTCTATTGATAATGTATAGCCTCTGACAACAGAATTCACGTAATGAAACACCGTGGACTTTGAAAACAAACATTAATTAAATGCCAACTCATTGCGGTGTGATTCATTCACTGGACGTGGCTTGAGGTATGACGTATCACTTTCAACGGCAATAATTATGTTTCCGTATATTCCCGGTACATCAGGTACATATAGCCATAGTTACTTGAATGTGAACAGTTTTCTTGCTTCGGATACGTTGATAATTCAAAGCACACACATTCGTAAATCAAACGATACAATGTCAGATTTGACTGTGAAAAGTAATACATATCTCGATACTCGATTACTTGATGCTAATGGCATGTTCCGCCACATAGAATAACTGCATATACAAGTAAACTATTTCTAATGTTTTAGATAGAAAGGTAGGACCATGCCGCCGTTTCTGGGGATAGTGCGGGCTTATTGATCATCAGTGAAAGACTGGAACATTAACGGGTCACCCGTTATTTCCTTCATACGTCATTTAATACATATCCGAGGAATTTCGCCTAGGAAATAGAATTAATCAATAACATGCAGACTCTTTTATGTCCCTTCAGAAATTGATTAATCAGTGTCAATGTCAGGACAAATTGAATATCACAAAGTATTGAATAACCGTACAACTTTTGTTCCTGTGATGCACAGTGGTCTTGAAATGTTCTATGATACATAGTTGTCTGGAAATGCTCTATGATCCACAGTAGTCTTGACATGTTCCTATGATACACAGTAGTTTTGAAATGTTCCTTTGATACATAGTAGTCTTCAAATGTTCCTATGATCATAGCTTTAACCACTGGGCTACCCCACCGCCACTATATGATCATAGGAACAATAAGTCTTCAAATGTTCCTATGATCATATAGGGGCGGTGGGGTAGCCTCGTGGTTAAAGCGTTCGCTCGTCACGCCGAAGACCCGGGTTTGATTCCCCACATGGGTACAATGTGTGAAGCCCATTTCTGGTGTCCCCCGCCGTGATATTGCTGGAATATTGCTAAAAGCGGCGTAAAACCATACTCACTCACTCACTCACTCCCTATGATCATACACAGTAGTCTTGAACTGCGTGCTACTCGGCGTAAGTTCATTTTATGAAAATGGAGCGTATGGTACATAGTAGATTTAAACTTGCTGAGAAGCTTGTAGTACACGACCAGCGTATATATGTATTTCTATTACGTCAAGGGCCATCACATTGAATGAATTTTTACTCTACGCTGTATTCAGCTGTATTCTAGCGGTATCATATGGAATTATTATGTTTGGACCAGGCAAACCAGTGTCTGACTGCATGATTGATTACCTACTCTGTCGGTCACGATGACACTCCATGGCGTACCCTGTTGTCAGCACAGGTATAAATCTAGTCAAGTTACGGCTAATGTAAAATTTTAGACAAAAGAATTTTAGAGAACTTCTTTATTAAGCCCTTTTACATGAGTTGTTAAACGAGAAAATGCAGACATGACAATGTTTGCTAAGTTTTAATTTCACGGCAAGTTTATATTTGTCTACACTAGAGATTGACGGGAATACATTGTGATACCAGAGGAGCACTTTCTTATAACAAATGCAAGAGATTGATCAATCATGTAACCTCTTCTTCGCTGGAACACGTAACGACGGCTAAGTATTACTGTTGCGCCGCCTTCTTTTATGCAACGTGGGTGGCACGACTGAATGCTTCGTGACGTAACCATTTGAAACGGCAGATTCTAAGAACCGAGTTCAAGAGACCCATGGTTTCATAACATTCTCAGTGTAAGAACTGCAATGATTTTGTTGAAATGCCAGTTCGACATATGCCACGTAAATTATACAAGACAAAAAACAGGACAATAAATTTATACACTGTCTGCAAAACTGATCATGAAGTCATGACAAATGTCATACATGCACAACACTCGTATCAGAATATATTACATTTTGTATTTCTTTTTTTTCCATCTCCCAAAGGGATCTATTGTCTGGTCTGTTAACAACTGCCCTTAAAAGAAGGCCGACATAGTATTACAGTGTGTATGTAATGATACTTGTACATTCAGCAAATATACACTGAGGGACAGTCCAAAAGAACTATATAATACAAACAAGGCCTGTTTCATCATACATATGCACATGTTACCATCCTTCCCAACCCCCCATTGTATCAAAAGAACATCCAATGATTGATGTCTTAGGTATGAAAACATGAGCTGGAGAGCTTTATCAATCTTCTGTGAACGAATAATAAAATCAATCGATTTTGTGAATATATTATCTGTGCCAGTTTGCAATCATAAAGACAATATTATGATTAGCTATATATCCATTCTTCAGCTGTCGATGGTATTATATTAATTGATTTTGCATACAAAGGTACTTTGCAATGCAACAACGCCAATATGGCCACATTCGTGTGTCTACTTTGGCTAACGGTTGGTTTGCGAGTCCTCGGCAATAGTGGAGCCCTGATGTCCAGAGAGAGCAATTTGCCTTAAGTGAATCTATTTACACACATCTGGAACCAGACTGCGTTAACTTACATGAGACGGATTGAATCATTCATGCTTCATTTGGAAGAGGTATTGTGTAGAATGGGCTCCCCATGCACATGAAAAGATGTTATCTACGATAAAGCTTTTCATTATATTATATTATCTCATAGTCGGACAACAGACCATGAAGTATAAGGTAATTTACTTTTGTCGACCAAATTAGCTTGCGTCAAACTATTCACAACTGTTAACTTTCTCTTCGTGGTATTGTGAAGGAGTCGTTAAGGACAGACTGTAGCGTCTTGGGGTCAAGAGGGTCGCAGAACTATGTTCACAGGATGTCCTTACAAAAATATGGGCCAAAAGGATTTCTGTTCACCTTTTCAGAGAAAGAAATTGTGTGCATTGAAACAGAGATTAAACTGTATTTTCAAAGAAACAAGGTGAGGTAAGGTGAAATGGGGTTTCACGTCGCGTTCAATATTATTGCACTTATATAGCGACGTGCAAAGAAACAAGGGAAACTGTGTTGTCACAGGTTTCAAATTTGACCAAAGTGAAGTTTAGTTGATCAAAATAGTTTAACCTGTTGTTTTAAATAAAATACATGTCTATTATCATGCTATAAATATTCCTTACCTTTTTCAATGTAATCAATTATGAATTTAAACTATATCCATATTCCCATATTATACACCATATTATTAAATCGACTTTAAATATAAGTTAAACCGAAAAGCCCTTTCCATAATCATAAGAAATCTCTGTGGAAATCCATGTATTTCAAATTCGGCAGTCGCAGCAACTCATGATGCAGATATGCATCTCCTAGATTTGCCAGAACAATGATAATCGCTTTGTCAGTACGTTCTTGTCATAAAAGGTCATATATACTTTCATGTATTGGAATTTCCATGACACGCTGGGAAATAACTGAAATCACAGCGGTGGGAAACCCACCTCACCATGTTTCTAAGCAGGTGAGCTACGTGTTACATTGCCTCTTGTCAATCCTCTTGGTCACCTACTTTACTTTTGTTGTAAAATGTCTGCTGACATCGATGTCTCTTTTTACTGTCTGTCATTTGCATAAAGGGTTATACTTGTAATTCCCATGGTGGATATTTCCTACCCTTTAACTATATCCCATCAACAATAATGAAAGACATTTTATATAGCCTACATAAAATCAAACATATTTATAAATATTGGTGTTGAAGATGAGGCAGGATGGTATTGATGTGCTATTCTGGTATTCCTCCCCTGTAGACATATCAGAGCACAATTGGGCATACAAGCATACCAAAAAGGGGATCGGATGGTGGCCTGCAGCTGCGTGAGTGTGTCTTATCGTACCCTGGTCGTTGTTTATCATGCAATCAAACACTAGTTTACCTACTAGTTTATCTTCATAATATGTCAGACTGTGGCATAAAACAACATTCAGTATCTCAAATTAGGTTGCTTATAGCAATGATACGTTACAAGACTAATACAACAGACTAGTAGTCTGCAGATAGGCATGCCTACATTCTTCGTTTTATTGGTTGTTTTCCTACCAGATCCACTAGCACGTCAACATTAACGCTTTGTCGTGGGCAACGAACATCTCGTTATAACAAAATCTAGTCTGTTTCATACAATAATGAAGAATCTATATATTGATTTGTGTAGTGGATGTGTATGACCTACAACGCCAGCTCACCCTCTAAGGGTCCCATAGGTTTCTTGAGACGTTTCCCGTTAACAGTCCATTTGCAAAATGAAAAGCTTCTCGGCCTTTTTAATTTACGACATTACTTAAAAACGACACAGAACAATATAGACATCATTTCACTAAATTACATGAAATAATCGCACTTAACATACGAACCACCAGAGCCTCTAGCCACTTGCCTCTGATTACCTCACTTCTACAAGATCGATACCACTTGCAGATTACCACCTACTTTCTTGATATATCCCGGGGTTTACTGAACTGTAACAAGACGATGAGTAATGACTATTCATGTTGGTTAGGCCTACTTCAGATCTACTTTCGCCAACGAATACTTTGCCTACTATGTGGTGTGGTAGTTCTACATTCATATAGTTGCATCCCTTTGTGGTAATGGATCGGTCCCAACACTAGGCAGGTATATAGATCGCGGTGTATACAGTGCAAGTAATGTGTAATGTGATATTAATTGAAGAATGAAATATTTTTTTACTTACATTTAGTGGAGGATAAGTAAAACACAGTTATTATGCAGATATTAATGAATGCAACTGATCTAAAACCAAATAAATTGTCTTAAGAGATTAATAAAAGCAAAATAACTGTAAAGTCAATGTGCAGACCCAGGTTGTACAAGTAAATGTACCGCTGCTGGTGAATTCGTAAGACATTAGACCCTATACAACCATGAGAGAGAAAATCATACGACGAACTGATTTTTCAGCAACATCCGCTTGTGGGTTCAGACTGAAATAATTCTTGTCCAGGCTATCCAAAATGAAAAATTCGTCACAATTGACAAAGATTCTCCTGCCCTTGTCCAGTCGTTCAGCAACGTCAAGATCTAGAGTAGACTGTGTCGCCGATGAAGGAGGACGACACCTCGCAAGACCATCTCCAAGGAACTGGACCAGAGATTCCAGGGACATTTGTCAGCAGGGTTCAAATTGGATTGAAGCAGAGCTTTTGATTTTAAGACACATGTGTACTATTTTGTTAAGTTTTCATAGTCAAATAAATATATTGTGTCTCTGTTATGAGAATCCATGATATGTATATTTACATTTCAGGAAGAGTATATTAATCCTGTTTATACATGTTACTTGTGTAGAAATTGTCAGTGATTAACACTTTCACCTATACACCAATACCACACATTTGTCTATATTCAAGCCCTGGTAAGCTCACAGCAAAGACAAGGTTGATTAAACATATTTGTAGCTTGGTTATTTGTCTTGTCAAGCTAGAACGACACAAAGTGTTTAGTTCGAAGCTCGGGACTGGCTGGAGTACTCGTAACAACTCTATTATTTTATCATTTTTAGCGGCTGCCTGGTTGAGTCTACTATGTACCTGTGGGGATTGAAAAAGCATAACTCTTCTATTGCATACAATTGTTTAAATAACACGGTAGGCGAAAGAAGACGCCTTCTTGTAATGTCTATCGTGCTGTGTCGGGGAATATCTTTAACATTTCTATTGTAACAGAGATAAATAATTTTAGCTAAACAGTAGTTTTCTAACTTCATTTAAACTCAACAGGAAGGTATGTATACGACTTTGGTTCTTAAAACTTGTGATGGAGTAACTGTTTATGTGCAGACACATATGTCCTTAACGACAATTAAAGTACTTGCTATAACGACAAAAGGCTTTAAGAATCACCTTTTTGTTACGTACAATAGTACACGTACCAATAAAACAGTTACATAACTAGACAGATATGTAGGTTGCAGCGGAATCGTACTTAATGCCAACAATATCACCATGTGATAAAAGCATGTATTCGAATCCACAGTTTCTCAACCTCCACACAAAAGCTTTGAATCACGCACCAAGATACAAAGAGGTTGATAGCAAGAGAGCAATCAACACCAACAGTATATTATAGCACACATATGATCAACCAGTCGTAGACACCCATAGAATTTTGACAGACAAGTGTGCATGGTTGCTGAATATAGTGTTGAGTTTCAGTCTACTTCAAGTATTGTCTGCAATTACCCTTACACTGGTATATTGATGTATACTGGTAATTACATGTATAAATTGTACTACACGGTAAATTGTAGACATCTTTAGCGTCAAGATGTCATTTAACATGTAATAATACTACAGGAACTTCATAAAAACAGATGTCCAACCCTTACTAACACTTACTCAAAGGGAAATGGCTTGTGTATACGTAATGGTTGAATTATGAACGTGTTGGAGGCATCCGGCGTAGTTCTCTTTCCAGTATGAAACTAATATTCCATTCTTCCGGAAATAACAAAGACCGTTCTTCAGATTAAGGGATAGATCATTGTATCTTGTCGGGAGAGTTGTAGGTTCTTATATTATCCCATTATCCGGTATCCCATTTTAGGATTTAATGCATTCATTGCTCGATGTCAGTAGCTCCCACTAATATATTGTCGACATAACTCAAAGTTTCCGCTACTTATTATCGATAATCGCAAACAAATACAATCAGCGTTCCCTAACAATGTTCCGAGCACGTCATGCATGATTGTATGAGAGTGTCGACATGTAGTCATATCGCAGCTTCCCACCGACTCACAGGGGATCCCACAGGTCGCAATAATGACTTCGATGTTAATAATTGTCTGATTTATGATCTCAATTTCCATGTATTAGGAAGATGAGAGACGGAATGAAAAGTTCATGCCTCACTTGATTAATCCCTGCAGAACAGAAGCGCCGTGCTACAGACAAGTGAGTGCGGATATGTGACAAGTGTCGTAACTCCCTGTGTGTGATAAATGTTAGCAATGTAATTATCATCATCATTGTAAGCACATGCGGCAATTTGTCATTCAATGTTTATGCGATAATATTTTAATTATGGCATATATATGTTCACACAGCTGAAACGTTTTGAACGCGATAACAAAATATTTTGTGTAAATAGGTCGCTCATGATTGTTTCATTTTGATAGAAATTGATATTATCTCCGAAGGATGGACAATGCCGTGGACAGTTCTTCAATCTCTATTGTATTTCCATAGAAAGTAGTCATTTGTCAACACTGTTTCTGACGACGTTTTGACGGAAAACATTTAAGAATGACACACTCATACTGAAATACAGAAACCGGACTTATCGAGTGAAATGTCATGTAACTGATTATAGAAATAGAGATTCATTATTTCCTCCAGATGTCATTCCGAAGATTACAATGAAGATGTATTCAATTACACGCGGTTAACACAATACAAAAAGGCATAACATATTTACAAATACACACAGTTTACCAAATTCACATACCTAAACGAAGACAGATATTCACTAAAAGATATATATCAAAAGATGCCTTAGTTTGTACAGAGACGAGGCGAATTGTAGTATGATAGTTTCCCAGGTGTGTTCATCAAGATTATAAGTAGATTTTCTTTCAACCCCAAATAAGAATGATAACATATCTGTTTCGTCTTGCATTTACAAATCAAGATATTTTTGAACGTCTTGTTAGTCAATGAGAGAAGAGAAAAACGCATTTCTTTCTGATTTAAGGGCTTCACAGTGTAAAATAATGTGGCTGTCATAGTCGAAAGCATTGCCTATAACAGAGCATGCACTCTTTCGAAAGTTTACTGCGTGATGAGACGTTCACACCAGGTTGTAAAGCAGGTCGATATTCCAGGTACAGAAAAGCTGATAGCCAAAGTACATGGTATGTTTATTTTGTATGAATTCTCTTATAACGGGACATGTTTACGTTATTTGATACATTTGTGAGCCATCATTGTTCTTCGTATTTGCATATAATTTCATTAACAAGAATTCTCCATTTCAATTGTGGGGGGAAAGTACCGTACTGAGTATATGTACGAAGGTAGGTACCCAGTTGGTATTTATCAAGTGTTGATTTAAGTTCTAAACAGCTTGTCTTTGAATTGACAGGGCTTGCAATGGCAAAGTTATTGCAGTTGCATAATCGACCAATAAATAAAAGTTTGCATTTATCAATATATGCAGTAATTGTCAAAACCTCCAAATTCGCAATAGTAGATTCTGAGGGAGATCTTCTATCAAGACCCTGTACAATGCGTGTACAATATCTTTGCGCGCCTTCCAACAGAACGGCATGTGCACCCTTGATGTCATGGAGTAATTCACATCCATCAAGGCTGGTTTTGAGTATCATTCTGAGCCATATTTTCACGCTTGAAATTGGATGAAGATCATAACTATTTAATCCGTAACAAGGGGTGTGCATATTATTCCTCCAGATGTATATAAACATACATACAAACAGACATGTACTAACCGTGCAGATAAATCGAATATAATACCTAAGCGAGTTTCAAGACAACGTGATGCTTTTTTATCACCCTCAACGTTGAAACCACATAATGTTCACCTTCTTAATTAGATCCCACCTGTTTGATTATACCAGCTTGTTCCAGTCCGTCCTCGAGTAAAGCCACGTTTTGCTTGTGTATATAATTAATATAATGTGTGTTAAACGTGAATGGAGTAGGGCAACGCAGTTGAGTGCAGCATTGAACCCATTGATGTGACCGTGTGATCCACAAACACACATGAAGGAAGTGATCAGTCAGTGAGGACTGCATATAATCAGGTGTCTACGTTTGTCGTCTAGGCCTCATGAGAAATGGGGCCGTCGTTTCTGATAAAGCTTAACGTGCTTACAGTGAAGAATGAACTCGATTTGGAAGCTCCATCTTGATGTCGCCTCAGATTCATTCATGGCTGCTTGTAAGTGGTAGCCATCAGCATCATTCAGACACTTACCACTCCATCACCTTGTATTTTATGTCAGTCACAGATGCATGTGGCTCTAACCACGGTTATTGTTTTAGGTAAACATATGCAGTTGTCTAAGCAGTAACTACTCGTATAACGTTATTTTACGCTGGTGACATTCCACATGTCAATCTGAGTTCTGCACACATGTAGGAGTTACTAGGATAAGTTTCTTAAGAATACTGGACCGTCTCCGTGGTCAGGTGGTAGAACGTCTGCCCGGAGAGAGGTAGCTCGGGGGTTCGATCCCCCGCAGCGTACTTTTTGTCACCCTGCCTGGCGCACGGCATTTAGGGTCTAAAACAAGGACTGGTCGGCTCGGAGTCGGTACATTGTGTCTTAGTTGGGTATTCATGTTAAACTGTGGCATGATATCTCAGTGGGCTAGCACTATAAAAATATTTAATTAGTCAAGACCAGTACACGTGCTTGCACGTCACTATATAAGTGCAATAATCGACGTTAAACCTCAAGAGAACATGGCAAGTCTAAGTATGTGAGACCGTGTTGTACTGTAGTTTGTCATTTCGCTGTGGGGTTTGATGCCCCGGAACGGTGGTGAATATTTGTGATTAATATGTTTGCTTGCCGTACCAAGATCCGAGTGCGATTCTTTGCATTTCTACAATATGTAAAAATACTCTTTCCATCCCTAGTCTATTTCCAACAAGAATCTCTCACAAAGCGAGGTGAAAAACCAAACTCATTGAATTCACTCATTTCCGAATTACGCGATAACGGATATATAATTTGGCAACTGTTCGCTTTCTAATGATCAATCAGCTGAGTAGTCTGTACAATGGGACCAGGCAATATTTGCAGCAGAATGGTGTAGACCACATCACTAGAAACCGACAAATAACAGGTTAACCCTGACGCTGAAATTGGTATACAAATTATCTTAAAACGTATAAGCATGTGTAACATGCAGACTCCATGTGTGACACAAAAGGAAGAATATTGAAAAAAGTGGTAATTCCATATTACATGACATTGATGTGACAATAGACGTATCATAATGGTGTGCTTTGTTGCAACATCACAGAGGAGACAATTATTGAAAACAGATTCAATCAATGGGTAATAGCGTGAACAATGTACAGTAAGAGCTGCTTCACACGTATGTTATTATCTAGTAGTTATACACTCATGATACGAGGACATGAGTGGCAACTGTATGTGCACAGTTACATCCCTTAGGCATGGTAGAAATATATGATGTTGGTTCGAATCCCAGATGCACTTTATTATGTGTCATTACTATATACCCATGCTCTTGGTTTCAACCTATCATCGTTGCTTCTAGTCCCGAATTATGTTTCCAGGTTTGTCAGCATCATGCCCTTGCTCGTTGGTTTCACCAAAATAAAACACGTTTAAGACCCACATCAATTCTGAATTTCTCCCAACATCAATTGACATACCATGTTATAACCGAAATACTTTCACAACTGTGTTACATTAAACTCGGTCATGATCACTCGCTCATTATATTGTCCCCCCACAGCCAGAAGACAGCGGGATGATGTGCACGTGTCGGGCCTGGCTCGTGATGCTTCCAGCTCTACTCACAACTCTGCCTCGAGCCACATCGCAAGTCCACAATGGCCTGAGTAGGTGAGTGGACTTCTCGCACCTACATCGTCTGGCGAAGCTACCACAGATAACATATACTCTAATGATAATAAGATCGTCCTAGTATAAAACTCGAAACTAGATAACAGGCACACTATTTGGTTTGTTGTACCTAACAGTAAATTGTGGTTTTATCATAAATTATGTACGTACATGCGTCTAATGGTAATACATTAATAGTGGACCTAATAAACAACTATGTATTGTCATTATGACTGGTGTCATTTAGGAAGATACGTTTGTTGACAAACAAACATTAATTGTGCAATCCATATACATGTACTTCACTATTGTAGACGTGAACTGCTTGACCAGATATTGAAAAAATCAACTTATGATCCAAGAATTCCTCCTGATTACGAAAGAGGTAAATATTATGAAATATAGCTCTTGTATAATAAAAAAATAACAATAGAGAAACGTCATGTTTTTAATTATCGTTATGCTGACACCATCCCACTTAATGATGTGTGGATGTTATCGGGCAGGGAGTTATTTATGTAACCCTCTGGCTGATGGAGCTCTACAGGCAAACAGGATGTTTACATTTGAAGTAGGAAGAAAATGTTTCGCTTTAAAGTAATTTTGAAAATGTCATAAAAAACATTGACAAGTTAATCCTTTGGGTCACCTGGGATGTGAAGCAGTTTTTTGTCCAGACTCCTATTTAGGGTATTTTGACTACCTCTTGGTGCAATGGATTTTGAGTTTGATGTCAGAATTCCCTCCAAGGGTAATTTGTGTCTTCAACAGTGCACGGCACGTGTGTGGTTCACTTTTTTGGGACTAACTCAATGTCTTGCATTTCAGATGAGCCCACGAATGTTACTCTCCAGATCCACATACTCAGCTTTGACTCCATCAATGAAGGGTCGATGGTTAGCGCACATTTCGTTGTCGATTACAATCTTACACACCAAACTACAATCGATCTGTCTCATTTTCTCAGGTCACATACTGCAAGCCATGACTGTGGTTATTCTTCAAATTGTCAGATAGTTCAGTTTCTTTAACTCTTTAGACAGACAAGGCAATACTTTTCAATTACCAATTATAGAAAATGGCACAGTACGACATAGATAATTGTCTTGTGTCAGACTTCATATGTCACAAGAGTAATTATGCTATCGGGAATACAGCAAAAACATTAATTGGTGGCTTTATAAAGCAGCCGTACACTTAACGAGCCTCTGAGTATTAGAGCTAGAGGAATGGATGAACGCTAATTATTGATTATGTGGAATGGATGTATGGGATTGTTCAACATTTTATGTTAGAAACTTGATGTTAGTAACTGTACATGTACGCCAGGCTTAAGGTAGGAGCAGGTTCTTTTGATGTGGTGGGAGGCTGACTGGTGATGTATGTGGTGGGAGGCTGAGTGGTGAAGTATGTGGTGGGAGGCTAAGTGGTGATGCATGTGGTGGGAGGCTGAGTGGTGATGTTTGTGGTGTGAGGCTGAGTGGTGATGTATGTGATGGGAGGGAGGCTGAGTGATGATGTATGTGGTGGGAGGCTGAGTGGTGATGTATGTGGTGTGAGGCTGAGTGATGATGTATGTGGTGGGAGCCTGAGTGGTGATGTATGTGGTGGGAGGCTGAGTGGTGATATATGTGGTGGGAGGCTGAGTGATGATGTATGTGGTGGGAGGCTGAGTGATGATGTATGTGGTGGGAGGCTGAGTGGTGATGTATGTGGTGGGAGGCTGAGTGATGATATATGTGGTGGGAGGCTGAGTGATGATGTATGTGGTGGGAGGCTAAGTGGTGATGTATGTGGTGGGAGGCTGAGTGATGATGTTTGTGGTGTGAGGCTGAGTGGTGATGTATGTGTCGGGAGGGAGGCTGAGTGATGATGTATGTGGTGGGAGGCTGAGTGGTGATGTATGTGGTGTAAGGCTGAGTGATGATGTATGTGGTGGGAGGCTGAGTGATGATGTATGTGGTGGGAGGGAGGCTGAGTGATGATGTAAGTGGTGGGAGGCTGAGTGATGGTGTATGTGGTGGGAGGCTGAGTGGTGATGTATGTGGTGGGCCCTTAGTGATGATGTATGTAGTGGGAGGCTGAGTGATGATGTATGTGGTGGGAGGCTAAGTGGTGATGTATGTGGTGGGAGGCTAAGTGGTGATGTATGTGGTGGGAGGCTGAGTGATGGTGTATGTGGTGGGAGGTTAAGTGGTGATGTATGTGGTGGGAGGCTAAGTGGTGATGTATGTGGTGGGAGGCTGAGTGATGGTGTATGTGGTGGGAGGCTGAGTGGTGATGTATGTGGTGGGCCCTTAGTGATGATGTATGTAGTGTGAGGCTGAGTGATGATGTATGTGGTGTAAGGCCGAGTGATGATGTATGTGGTGGGAGGCTGAGAGATGATGTATGTGGTGGGAGGCTGAGTGGTGATGTATGTGGTAGGAGGCTGAGTGATGATGTATGTGGTGGGAAGCTGAGTGATGACGTATGTGGTGGGAGGCTAAGTGGTGATATATGTGGTGGGAGGCTAAGTGGTGATATATGTGGTGGGAGGCTAAGTCGTGATGCATGTGGTGGGAGGCTGAGTGGTGATGTATGTGGTGTGAGGCTGAGTGATGATGTATGTGGTGGGAGGCTGAGTGGTGATGTATGTGGTGGGAGGCTAAGTGGTGATATATGTGGTGGGAGGCTGACAGGGGATGTATGTGGTGGGAGGCTGAGTGATGATGTATGTGGTGGGACGGGCTGAGTGATGATGTATGTGGTGGGAGGCTGAGTGGTGATGTATGTGGTGGGAGGCTAAGTGGTGATATATGTGGTGGGAGGCTCAGTGATGATGTATGTGGTGGGAGGCTGAGTGATGATGTATGTGGTGGGAGGCTGAGTGGTGATGTATGTGGTGGGAGGCTGAGTGATGATATATGTGGTGGGAGGCTGAGTGATGATGTATGTGGTGGGAGGCTAAGTGGTGATGTATGTGGTGGGAGGCTGAGTGATGATGTTTCTGGTGTGAGGCTGAGTGGTGATGTATGTGTCGGGAGGGAGGCTGAGTGATGATGTATGTGGTGGGAGGCTGAGTGGTGATGTATGTGGTGTAAGGCTGAGTGATGATGTATGTGGTGGGAGGCTGAGTGATGATGTATGTGGTGGGAGGGAGGCTGAGTGATGAT
Source organism: Haliotis rufescens (assembly GCF_023055435.1). Taxonomy (NCBI): domain Eukaryota; kingdom Metazoa; phylum Mollusca; class Gastropoda; order Lepetellida; family Haliotidae; genus Haliotis; species Haliotis rufescens. The sequence goes on from NW_025964361.1 coordinate 14,888,993, forward strand.
GTATGTGGTGGGAGGCTGAGTGATGGTGTATGTGGTGGGAGGCTGAGTGGTGATGTATGTGGTGGGCCCTTAGTGATGATGTATGTAGTGGGAGGCTGAGTGATGATGTATGTGGTGGGAGGCTAAGTGGTGATGTATGTGGTGTAAGGCTGAGTGGTGATGTATGTGGTCGGACCTGAGTGATGATGTATGTGGTGGGAGGCTGAGTGGTGATGTATGTGGTGTGAGGCTGAGTGATGATGTATGTGGTCGGAGGGAGACTGAGTGATGATGTATGTGGTGGGAGGCTGAGTGGTGATGTATGTGGTGTAAGGCCGAGTGATGATGTATGTGGTGGGAGGCTGAGTGGTGATGTATGTATTGGGAGGCTGAGTGATGATGTATGTGGTGGGAGGCTAAGTGGTGATGTATGTGGTGGGAGGCTGACTGGTGATATATGTGGTGGGTGGCTGAGTGATGATGTATGTGGTGGGAGGCTGAGTGACGATGTATGTGGTGGGAGGCTGAGTGGTGATGTATGTGGTGGGAGGCTAAGTGGTGATATATGTGGTGGGAGGCTCAGTGATGATGTATGTGGTGGGAGGCTGAGTGACGATGTATGTGGTGGGAGGCTGAGTGGTGATGTATGTGGTGGGAGGCTGAGTGGTGATGTATGTGGTGGGAGGCTAAGTGGTGATATATGTGGTGGGAGGCTCAGTGATGATGTATGTGGTGGGAGGCTGAGTGACGATGTATGTGGTGGGAGGCTGAGTGGTGATGTATGTGGTGGGAGGCTGAGTGATGATATATGTGGTGGGAGGCTGAGTGATGATGTATGTGGTGGGAGGCTAAGTGGTGATGTATGTGGTGGGAGGCTGAGTGATGATGTTTGTGGTGTGAGGCTGAGTGGTGATGTATGTGTCGGGAGGGAGGCTGAGTGATGATGTATGTGGTGGGAGGCTGAGTGGTGATGTATGTGGTGTAAGGCTGAGTGATGATGTATGTGGTGGGAGGCTGAGTGGTGATGTATGTGGTGGGCCCTTAGTGATGATGTATGTGGTGGGAGGCTGAGTGGTGATATATGTGGTGGGAGGCTGAGTGATGATGTATGTGGTGGGAGGCTAAGTGGTGATGTATGTGGTGGGAGGCTGAGTGATGATGTTTGTGGTGTGAGGCTGAGTGGTGATGTATGTGTCGGGAGGGAGGCTGAGTGATGATGTATGTGGTGGGAGGCTAAGTGGTGATGTATGTGGTGGGCCCTTAGTGATGATGTATGTGGTGGCAGGCTGAGTGGTGATGTATGTGGTGGGCCCTTAGTGATGATGTATGTGGTGGGAGGCTGAGTGGTGATGTATGTGTCGGGAGGGAGGCTGAGTGATGATATATGTGGTGGGAGGCTGAGTGGTGATGTATGTGGTGGGCCCTTAGTGATGATGTATGTGGTGGGAGGCTGAGTGGTGATGTATGTGGTGGGAGGCTGAGTGGTGATATATGTGGTGGGCCCTTAGTGATGATGTATGTGGTGGGAGCCTAAGTGGTGATGTATGTGGTGTAAGGCTGAGTGGTGATGTATGTGGTGGGACCTGAGTGATGATGTATGTGGTGGGAGGCTGAGTGGTGATGTATGTGGTGTGAGGCTGAGTGATGATGTATGTGGTCGGAGGGAGACTGAGTGATGATGTATGTGGTGGGAGGCTGAGTGGTGATGTATGTGGTGTAAGGCCGAGTGATGATGTATGTGGTGGGAGGCTGAGTGGTGATGTATGTATTGGGAGGCTGAGTGATGATGTATGTGGTGGGAGGCTGAGTGGTGATGTATGTGGTGTAAGGCTGAGTGGTGATGTTTGTGGTGTGAGGCTGAGTGATGATGTATGTGGTGGGAGGCTGAGTGGTGATGTATGTGGTGTAAGGCTGAGTGATGATGTATGTGGTGGGAGGCTGAGTGGTGATGTATGTGGTGGGCCCTTAGTGATGATGTATGTAGTGGGAGGCTGAGTGATGATGTATGTGGTGGGAGCCTAAGTGGTGATGTATGTGGTGTAAGGCTGAGTGGTGATGTATGTGGTGGGAGGCTGAGTGATGATGTATGTGGTGTGAGGCTGAGTGATGATGTATGTGGTCGGAGGGAGACTGAGTGATGATGTATGTGGTGGGAGGCTGAGTGGTGATGTATGTGGTGGGACCTGAGTGATGATGTATGTGGTGGGAGGCTGAGTGGTGATGTATGTGGTGTGAGGCTGAGTGATGATGTATGTGGTCGGAGGGAGACTGAGTGATGATGTATGTGGTGGGAGGCTGAGTGGTGATGTATGTGGTGGGAGGCCGAGTGATGATGTATGTGGTGGGAGGCTGAGTGGTGATGTATGTATTGGGAGGCTGAGTGATGATGTATGTGGTGGGAGGCTGAGTGGTGATGTATGTGGTGTAAGGCTGAGTGGTGATGTTTGTGGTGTGAGGCTGAGTGATGATGTATGTGGTGGGAGGCTGAGTGGTGATGTATGTGGTGGGAGGCTGAGTGATTATGTATGTGGTGGGAGACTGAGTGATGATGTATGTGGTGGGAGGCTGAGTGATGATGTATGTGGTGGGAGGGAGGCTGAGTGATGATGTATGTGGTGGGAGGCTGACAGGGGATGTATGTGGTGGGAGGCTGAGTGATGATGTATGTGGTGGGAGGGAGGCTGAGTGATGATGTATGTGGTGGGAGGCTGAGTGATGATGTATGTGGTGGGAGGCTGAGTGATGATGTATGTGGTGGGATGCTGAGTGATGATGTATGTGGTGGGAGGGAGGCTGAGTGATGATGTATGTGGTGGGAGGGAGGCTGAGTGATGATGTATGTGGTGGGAGGCTGACTGGTGATGTATGTGGTGGGAGGCTGAGTGGTGATGTATGTGGTTGGTGGGAGGCTGAGTGATGATGTAGGTGGTGGGAGGCTGAGTGATGATGTATGTGGAGGGAGGCTGAGTGATGATGTATGTGGTGGGAGGCTGAGTGGTGATGTATGTGGTTGGTGGGAGGCTGAGTGATGATGTAGGTGGTGGGAGGCTGAGTGTTGATGTATGTGGTGGGAGGCTGAGTGATGATGTATGTGGTGGGAGGCTAAGTGGTGATGTATGTGGTGGGAGGCTGAGTGGTGATGTATGTGGTGGGAGGCTAAGTGGTGATGTATGTGGTGGGAGGGAGGCTGAGTGATGATGTATGTGGTGGGAGGCTGAATAGAGAGATGAGCAGCTAATATCCTAAGTGTTGCGTATTAATTTGATTATAGCATCTGCTGAAGTAAAAATGCATTCATGTAAAAAATATATATCTTAACTTGAATACAAATATATCAAGTTTTACAGAATCTCGCTCGATGCTTTGATTTTTCCAAAATGCATGTAATTATAACGTTATCCATCATGACTATATCACTCATTATTGACAATCTTCTTTTAAATGCGTGTTCCATATCTAGGATTATTCCATCAACATATATCTACGGGAAAAATGGACCGACAGTCGCCTTGCCTTCATGAACTACACAAAATCTGATTGGCTCGAACTGGATACCCGGATGTTAGATCATGTTTGGGTCCCAGATGTATATTTCCAAAATGAAAAGAAGGCTGCTTTCCATAATGTTACAGTTCCCAACAGGCTCATACATCTGTACAGGAACGGCACAGTTAATTACAGTCTAAGGTAAGCTTGGCGGATGTGCGTGCTCTGATGTATTGATCCCCCTGGATGCACGACATAGAGCCATGTGACACACAAAGTCACAAATATTTCTTTTCTTAATTACAAAAGAAGAACGGCATTTTAAAATTTATTGATCTTTAGGAATGTCGCGGTTAAAAAACTGCAATACACTCACACATAGTGAACCAAATATGCGAAAGAAGAAAGGAACAATAAGAATGTTTTGATTCCACAGGAATAACGTCATCACAATGTTGAAGGACAGTTCACAGTGACAATGGTAGTGAACGTCATCACAATGTTAGAGGGCAGTTCACAGTGACAATGGTAGTGAACGTCACCACAATGTTAGAGGACAGTTCACAGTGACAATAGTAGTGAACGTCATCACAATGTTGGAGGACAATTCACAGTGACAATGGTGGGGAACGTCATCACAATGTTGGAGGACAGTTCACAGTGACAATAGTAGTGAACGTCATCACAATGTTGGAGGACAATTCACAGTGACAACGGCGGTGAACGTCATTACAATGTTGGAGGACAGTTCACAGTGACAATGGTGGGGAACGTCACCATTAGGGTGACACTCACCGGCGTGAGTATTATGCGGACAGGCTTTGGATCAATGAGGTCGAAAATGTACTTGGAGCCAAAATCCAATGAATCCTTGCAGCGAAAGCTCGTCACGGCATATTGCATCACTTTAGACTCCTGAGTCACTGGTTGCCTCTGACAACCTGAAGATAACCAAGGGGGTTTCTATGGTGAACGATATAAATTAAAAGAAGCTTCTTCAGAAAATGCGTGCATGTGTTTTGTATATAAGTGTTAAAACTCGCGATAGTTTGGAAAGTAGCCTCCGTCGTCTGGTATCCATTGTGAATGTGAGTTTAGACGTTGTAGTTGGAAATGTATGTCTAATTTAGATGTAATCTGTATGTAAACAATTAATCATGAATAGATTGATCTACTAAATAACACATGAGTTAGCAGGGGAGTGTTGACTGGCCCGCTTCCTCTAGGCTGCCAGCCTCGCCCCGATGTATGATGCATAGTCTGGCTGTGTGTTGCCAGGATCAACATCAGATAACGACTTCAATGATTAATATGGCCATGATGTCCCTGTTTAGACTGACGTATCTTGAGTTCTACATGGAGCGATATTTTATGATTCTAGTTCCGCGTGGCCAGGATGATCCTGATTGAGCCTCTACTTATATAGCTACTCACCAAATAACGATCTGCGGCATAGATGTGATAAGCTTTATCACATTGGCACACATGCCGACATAGACAAAACGTCTCTCTTCATTAATAGAAATATAATTTCAAAAAATGTCTGTGATATGATTTTGTTTCGGGATGATGTTATTATTCAGCTTAATGCGGTTGCTGACGACGTTAACAAAGAACATCACAGACAATATATTTCATCAATCATATTTGAATGATATAGTTCTTAAAGATATATGACGTGGTAACGTAGCATGTAGCCATTAGACAGCTAAATCGTAGCTAATAACCATCCTTCATAAAAACATAAAAGCTGTACTGCAACAAATGATATTCTTCACGACAATTAAAGGTATTATTGAATCTCGCTGGCGTTGATCGACACGATGCATATAGGGAAACGAGTTGGGTGCATGTCCTGCTTCACAAATTTTATTTGCATGTAGGTGAAGCTTAATATGCAAAGACTAGTACCAGTGAGTGAGTGAGTGAGTGGTGTGGAAGGAGGGCCAAAAGTGATGCGGGTCTGAGACGTTTACCAATTTGGGAAACCTAACGAGCACCATAACCTAGAAATATAATCTTTGCGAACCTACCATATGACAGTTGTCTGGCTCTGCACACGCCACTAGGACAAAACTATGCGTTGACTTGCATCGTGAGAAAGTAAACACTGTGGCGGCACTACTGGGGGTGTGTGTCTTGGTCCAAGGGAGACTACTTGTAATTAAGACAAGAAACGGTGCATCTCCATAAAGCGCCCGGAGACTATTGCTGGTTGTTATCGACTATGTTGGGAAGTAATGCTTTCATAATAAATGTACAGTTAGAATACGTGTGTACGGACACATATATGTTGTAAAGGTTTTCTGCTGATGTTATGTCTTCTGTCTGACCCAGGCTATCCATGACGTTGAGCTGCCACATGTTTCTGGCCCGCTACCCGATGGACTCTCAGAGTTGTCCCATTATTATTCAAAGTTGTGAGTAACTATCATTTTTTTCTGGTCCAACGTTTGAATTTTCTATCATCTTGATATACGTCGACAATAGTTTACAAAGTCGATTTCCTCAGTTTTAAAAAAACGCATTACCTAAATATATAAAGCTTGTTATGATTTCGTATTAAATTTCAATATACCATTCTTAATGCTGTACTGATTTACACGGTCATAGAACATGTTTTCAAATCGGCTATTGTGTCATGAGAACATTGCTGTCTAGAGAACTCTGAACATGTCACCATGTTGTTTATACCACTGGTGTTATTCTGCAGTTCTATAGGCATCAGCTGATCAATCTTCCTTTGTCAAAACCTACCCCTTCAAGATGCGGATCAGCTGTATCGCAGTTCTCTCATTACAAGAGCTTGATTGCTTCAGGTTCAACGAACCCTTCAAGATAATGCTCAAAATTCTGAAAATAAAACAGATTGACATGTTGTCTAAATATATATATATTACCATTCCCGATACAACAATCAACACATTTTTGAAACTTGGTGTTTGTTTGGTTTGGTTTGTTGTTTGTTTGTCAACGCCGCACTCAGCAATATTCTAGCTGATATACGTGGCGGCGGTCTGTAAAGAATCGAGTCCCTACGAGTGATTGACATCACATTTACAGAATACTTCTTGTCCTTCCAGATACCTACACGACAGACAACGTGGTGTTCGCCTGGTCCCCCTTTAACCCCATTACGACCAATACAAACATGGAGCTGCCGCAATTTAATTTTCAGAAATATGAGATAGTGGACTGCCGTGACGTTTATGAAAGTACGTACAGAACTGTTGTAGTGTGAATAACTATACTGAAACATTTTGAAATTGCATATTCGAATTTTAAAATATTTGGCAAAATGGCCACACACAAAAACAAATTAATTTGTTCTGGGTTTTTAGGCATGAGCTAATCAAACAAAACAATGTGATTTTGTCACACAGTCATCATTCTGTGCCATGCAAGTACATATTTACTGCTAAATTCGTTTTCTTCTCCTTCTGGTTAAAGTTGATCAGCATTTTCATTGTGAGTCAGTATATGTAGAACTGAAATGTGTCCTTGGGTGCACATATTGGTTATGATCTACTCACTCACAATGTCGGCAAGTGAATATAGATAGGTTTTGGTCTACAAAAGTAACTGCTGATCAAATATTTTCTCAGTACTTAACAGTTCTCAAAGTTAACGATTTGTTAAAAAATGTTCACTGTGTCTGAAAACTTTCCCCAACATTGCATGCAACATTTTACGATCGCTTCGACATGTAAATGTATCATTCGGAAAAAATCGAAAAGTGAAAATTGAGTTACATTGTTTGGACGTAAGTCTAATATACGTGTTTGCTCTCATAAAATGCTACGTTTATCTTATAGATGATTAACACAATAAAAATTCTTTGATCTGATATTTCTCAGAACATTACCAATATGTGTTTGCCGTCGTGTTTTTGTTTTCCGTCCACTGTGATTAACAAGTCAATAGTATTTCTTTTTTAATCTGCTTCTTCGTCAAATACTCTGTAACAAAATTAATACATTCATGTCTTTATGTCGTTATACGGAGCTATGAGCCGCACGTGATGCAGTATAGAGGGTTTTATGCTACTTATATATCGATATCAGCCTTTCATGCAGTGCGTTTCTCAAACTCAAGCCAGGATGTTATTTCTCTTGACATGAAGTGGGTGGTCTTGTTCTCATGTGAAGGTGTGGCTCCTTGGAGTTGGAGTTGGATTTGGTCGTACCCAACAGTGAAACGCTTGAACAGCGACTTTGTTCAAAATGTGCCGCAGGACACCAAGCAGAAAATGTGCACCCATAATATGGAGATTTGTGATTGCTAACCTTATGAAATGTGCATACACGCTGATCCTGTATCAGGGCTAATCAATTAGATTGGAAGAGTTAGTGATGTGGAGTAAACGATTGGTGAATGTGAAATGGCGACTATATGTACATTTCAGAAATATTCCAGCTGACGCCGGAATGTAAATAAGCGAGTCTTGACCGGAAAATACAGTGGTTTACATCATGAAATACAATGACACGCCTAATCCAAGTAAGCGAGCCTGACCACCCGCTTCGACATGTGGTCGCTTTAGTCGCTTCCTACGACAAGCATGGGTTGCTGAAGACCAATTCCCTGTGTGAAAAACGTATCGGCCGATTGATTACAGTGAATACTAGAAAATCGGATACCACGCGTCAGGAATAAGCGTTTACGTTCATATAGTGAGTGAGTTAGTTGGGTTTAACGCCGCTTTTAACACTTTTCCAGCTATATCGCGGCGTGTCAGCTTAATGTGGGAGGAAAGCCAGAAGTGATGCAGGTCTCAGGCGTTTACCACTTCGATGAAACCCACGAGCACGGGTATTGTGCTGACCAACCTAGAAACATAATCGGGGCGAACCAGGATTCGAACCCACAATCATTGGTTTCTTGCGTGCCCAAGGGACGCAACTCTACACAGCGAATCGCGGCGTCTTAGGCGACTGGGCCACCCGTGCCCCCTTTTAATGAAATCCCCCGTCCGTACCTTTTCCTACAGAGGTTAGTGATTTTGGTGTAGATGTAACGCCGTTTTGAGCAGTGTTTCAATTCTATCACGGCTTTTTGACGGCGAACCTGCATTCAAAGCCACGATAACAGGTTTCTAACACTCCAAAGGGTCGGATATCTGCACAACAAATTGCGTCGCCTTAGACAAGACCACACGTGCACCCTCGTATTTTTTAACTTCTGCTTAAGTAATTTGATACGCACATCAAATAAGTTGAATGTGAAAAATTATGTATGACAATGTTGTCAATATTTCATTTGCAGAAAGATTCGCCTGCATAATGGCCAACTTCAAACTGAAAAGAGACATGGGGTATTTCATCCTTCAAGTGTATGTGCCTAGTGTTCTAATAGTAATTCTGTCGTGGATATCTTTCTGGATAGACATTGGAGCTGTCCCTGCTCGAATTTCATTGGGTGTTCTCACAGTCCTCACCATGACGACCCAGAGTTCCGGTGCGCAGTCGTCACTTCCGCGTGTATCGTATGTCAAGGCTATCGATGTCTGGATGTCGATATGTTTGTTCTTCGTCTTCACGGCTCTATTGGAGTATGCTTATGTTAATGTGCAATCAAGACGGGCTCAAAACCACCCTGAAAGATTTACAAACAAGAAGCCTGATATGAGCAAATTACCGCCATCAGTGAGTATAGGCACTTGACCAGACATATACACTAACGTGGAAACTATTTACGTATCGTAATCTGACAAATAAAACATTTATAACGAGTTTTTTTACTAACGATCTAATTCAAATAGCTCTATCAGTTGATTGATTTCTATATTTGGAGCCGATGCTTGTAATGATGACATTGAATGTATGGAACAAAATATGTATGGACTTTGAGCGTGAATTTTGGATATAATTCTCATTTCGAAACAACGTCATATGCGTATTTATTATAAGGATAAGTTTTGTTTCGTATTTATTGTCTCCATATACACACATACGTTCTGTGGACGAACCATAACTTACATGTATACTGTCAATACTGTAGATCAGTTATATATACACACATACGTTGTGTGGACCAACCGTAACTTACATGTATACTGTCAATACTGTAGATCAGTTATATATACACACATACGTTCTGTGGACCAACCATAACTTACATGTATACTGTCAATACTGTAGATCAGTTATATATATACATACATACGTTCTGTGGACCAACCGTAACTTACATGTATACTGTCAATACTGTAGATCAGCTATATATACACACATACGTTCTGTGGACCAACCATAACTTACATGTATACTGTCAATACTGTAGATCAGCTATATATACACACATACGTTCTGTGGACGAACCATAACTTACATGTATACTGTCAATACTGTAGATCAGTTATATATACACACATACGTTCTGTGGACCAACCATAACTTACATGTATACTGTCAATACTGTAGATCAGCTATATATACACACATACGTTCTGTGGACGAACCATAACTTACATGTATACTGTCAATACTGTAGATCAGTTATATAAACACACATACGTTCTGTGGACGAACCATAACTTACATGTATACTGTCAATACTGTAGATCAGCTATATATACACACATACGTTGTGTGGACCAACCATATCATACTTGTATACTGTACTATACGAGTACATGTAGTTACTTGCTATGAACCTGTTTACCCTCTCTTTTTCATGCATTATGTTCACTAATCTGGTTTATTTCTGTTCCCAGGAAAGTGACAACGAAATAACCACCAAGGTTCGGAAGTCATTTTTAGCAGCTCGTCAGTTGGACAAATATTCACGATGGATCTTCCCTGTGGCGTTCATAGTTTTTAATATAATTTATTGGTGTATATATCTACACGTTGAATGAAAAAGGCCCTATCTGTTCTCTTGAGTGTAAAGTGGGTTGTTTTCACGTTTGATTGTACAATGTATGCACAGCAGTGTAGGTACCATGTTAACGTCATCTCGTGACACATTTTATTTAAACTTTACACATTTTTAATATAAATATTTTTTTACAAATCTCTACATTGAGTGTTGTGAAGGTTATGGATACACATATGCTGTGTATATAGTATTGATACTATAAATATCGATTATCGTCGCAATATTAATGTACGTAATATATTGATTAGTATTGCCTTTCATACAATGCATATATAATACATTACATGAGACAATAGTATTATACGTACTTGTAATTAATTTAGGAATCGAAATTAAGGTTTTAGAAGTCACACATCCTCATGACTTGATTTCTTAAACATGTTTATTATGTGCGGCATTTTAAAATGTAATGGCTGTACATTATTTGTACATGATACTGTCCCATTTCCGTCACGCTGAAAGCGACCAGGTTGATAGAATTCAGCGACAACAGTCGGAGCACATATTTCTTAAAGTATCTCTCGTTCTTGCTTCAACAAGCTTATGCTTTTTTTTTAAACAGACAAACTTTATCTATTATATGTTGTTATTTTCTGTTTGTTACATGAATAATGATATCAAATTCGTCTGTTAAAGGCGGCAAAGATAATTTGGTATGTTGTGAATTTTTAAACCAATTTTTTCGAAGGCAATTTTCATTTGTTTATACAATTACAAGTGCCTGTGGCCTTTAATCGGTACACTTGCTATTTCTCTGGAGAGAAGTTGTGTATGTTCCGCTGATCATACGATCTGTTGATATTGATGCTTATCACTAGCTACAAAGTCAGCTATTGACCCCCTTATGTGAAGTCATGACACTATAGATTTCAGTATTAATCGTGCTGGAGATAGATTTCGACATTAACTCTGGTTCATGAGTGATGCAAAGTTTGAAACAATATATGTGAGTAATGGTGGTTACCCCTTGTAATAAGTCAAATATGTATTCATGCATTCCAGTAAAGACCACCCTCTGTTTGTACCGATCGTATATTTAAACTTGTGCATTTTAGGATACATGTATTGAAAAATAATGAAACTATTGGTGAATATGACACTGATCTGAGACGCAAGTTAAACCCAATGATCAATAACGTTCATGCTAAGCACCCTCCATGTACATTGCACCCATTCCATCACAAGTATGTTCAAACACTACTAATGTTAGTAATATATGAACGACCCGTGACATTTGTTTTTATCATTTCCATTGTGGGTATGGTTATATTTGAGACAACCTGGGGGCGGTCGGGTAGCCTAGTGAGTGGTTAAAGCTTTCGCTCGTCACGGCGAAAACCCGGGTTCGATTCCCGACATGGGTACAATGTGTGAAGCCCATTTCTGGTGTCCCCCGCCGTGATATTACTGGAATATTGCTAAAAGCGGCGTAAAACCATACTCACTCACTCAGTGAGACAACCAATGTTTTTTTAGAGAATCGTACTGTATTTATCGTCAATAAGACAGACATTTTCTTGTATGTACTTTCAAACATGGAGATTTTTTTGTGGATGTCTCTACAGAAATTATAGATTTTTGAAAATGCAAACATGCGCAGAAAAATTATTTAACTGATGTGAATATCTTTAGCACAATTTAGATGCAGCTCACGCAGGTGAATGGTTGAAGTTGGATGGCACAAAAAGTACCAAACGTTATGGATTAAATATACAATGTTCCTTAAATGTCATGGAAGATGAACTTCAATTTTTGCTTATATGCTATAAATATAATAATTTAGGGAACAAAAATATTGAACAAAAGTACTGAGGATATCCAAAAAATACAAATATATCTCTGTAATGTCACATGAGTCACCTGTGTCACTATACGAAATATATCTCTATTTATATATCATGCCATGTTGTTAAGAAATGAATTTTTGTAAAATGTAAATCGCTTCCACACTGCCATGTATTCTGTTCTATGTGCCCATGGCCTTACAGTTAAATATGAATATACTTAATTGTATTATTTGCATTCTTTCCGAAATAAAATCTCTTGAATACGAATTATGTGTCTTTAGCTTACCAATATGTCAGCGGTGTAGTATCAACGGCTAGTGGTACACGGATTAGCATTCATGCATGTTGTGTCGCGAGTGAATGTAATCTGCCGACGTTTGCTCTGTGGAGCTTTTTGTATTTCGCCACACACATGTCGGTACAAAACAGATAACTGAAATAATAGATATACAAACACAATAACATACGCAAACACGGTAAAGTTTAATCCATAATCTGATCATGACTGCTTTATTTGTAAGAATATTATTATGTTGATTGCAGGCCCCTTCCATATGTGACGATTGATGATCGGTTGTGAAAACAAATGGGGCTTATTGGTTAACGATCACAAGGGTTCGTCCGATGGTAGGTGACAAGTATTATCCAAACGCAAGGGCGCTAGGCTGGTATTATGGAGTTACATTTTGGCTGGACCAACGAGTCTATGCATAGTCCAATCACAATCGAGCAACGAAATCGAAATCTGGTTTGAAAACTGTCATGCAGATTTCGGTCAATTGCAGGAATTTCAAAGAAAGTGCAACCGCCATGTTTTTATTCCAGGTTCTCACGTGACTTGGTGCACTTGGCGATGTAAGACCCGTTTTATCACAATATAGATCTTGATTATCGATCGGATCGTCTTGACCTGGCGCCGCCATTTTTTTTGAAGTAAATGCAAGTGATACGAGAGGTGGAATCTGACGGGTACATAGGAGAGGCATAGAAGGGACATAACTCGTTATAGCCACTGGTGGCGCTACGATCGAGCACAGGAATTCAGGCCTAGTTCGTCAAGGGTGGAAACTGGACTTTTAAAGACAGTTAACTCTCTTGCCTCGGGAAGATGTGGGGTTCTTGACTTGTAGCAATATAGTGGGATGACAGAATTGATAAATCACGTTCCTCGTTATGAACCAAACAAGGTATGAATATCAACATCCGACATACATCCAACTAAAAGATGAAGTTATATGCATATATACATTCCTACCATACTTGTGTACGATGGTTGTATTGCAACTGTTCCAATGACACGATGGCGGGAGTAATACACATCACATGTTGGAAATCGAACCCGCCTAAGAAGAGCAATACGTTATGAGTACGTTCACAAATATAAGGATCTGGTCAGTGAACAGTGAATCCATGTATATTTGTTTAAAGCACATGAAGCATTCATATAAAGCATGTTTATGAATATAGAACTGTTGGGGAACGGTGGTGTGTAACAGAACTTCTGCTATATGGCATGTGTGTGTGTGGCTGTTGTGGAAGGAATGTCTGAAGTAAGAGCGAACTGAGACGCGATACACAGGAGCACTGTCTTCATGCTGTTAGACAGGGAATAATACATACACGCAATGAATACACGGCGTCAAGCAGTGTTGTGTACAAACACGGCCAAATGCATGCATTTGTGACACAAACACACTGCTGTAGAATGTGTTGTCCTTGGACATGACCCATATACACATACCTTCACTGATTTATGCCAAGCAAGAAACCATTTCTGTGTGTGGCGAACTCGTGCATTTTACACGCTGTACACATAAATACATACTCTCAGGAAACAGTAGAGGATATTCGGAAATAACAGATGATTACAGAAATGTAAATAGGAATGCGGTTATTGTAATGGATTGATTAGAATAAGTAAGGACTGGCTAACGTCTACGTCGGCGTAAACCTGTCCCGATCGTGTGTCAGACGTGATTTATGGGGGAAAGGCCAGGGCCCCTGGGTGGCCATGGCATTCTGGTGATGTGTCAGACGTGATCTATGGGGGAAAGGTCAGGGCCCCTGGCTGGCCATGGCATTCTGGTGATGTGTCAGACGTGATCTATGGGGGAACGGCTAGGACCCCTGGCTGGCCATGGCATTCTGGTGATGTGTCAGACGTGATCTATGGCGGAAAGGCTAGGATCCCTGGCTGGCCATGACATTCTGGTGATGTGTCAGACGTGATCTATGGGGGAAAGGTCAGGGCCCCTGGTTGGCCATGGCATTCTGGTGATGTGTCAGACGTGATCTATGGGGGAAAGGTCAGGGCCCCTGGCTGGCCATGGCATTCTGGTGATGTGTCAGACGTGATCTATGGGGGAAAGGTCAGGGCCCCTGGCTGGCCATGGCATTCTGGTGATGTGTCAGACGTGATCTATGGGGGAAAGGTCAGGGCCCCTGGCTGGCCATGGCATTCTGGTGATGTGTCAGACGTGATCTATGGGGGAAAGGTCAGGGCCCCTGGCTGGCCATGGCATTCTGGTGATGTGTCAGACGTGATCTATGGGGGAAAGGTCAGGGCCCCTGGTTGGCCATGGCATTCTGGTGATGTGTCAGACGTGATCTATGGGGGAAAGGTCAGGGCCCCTGGCTGGCCATGGCATTCTGGTGATGTGTCAGACGTGATCTATGGGGGAAAGGTCAGGGCTCCTGGCTGGCCATGGCATTCTGGTGACGTTTTGCTGCTGAATGTAATCTGCTGAAGCTAATCGATACGTGCACAGTTAGCACGAGCTTTAGCGCCTTGAAAGACAAAACGTGAACCAGCAATGCGCGCAAACGGCAACTATTGGCGCCAGTATGTTGTCTTGGTAGTACTGTCCAGTGATCAGTACGCAGTGGTGTTCTGGCAGTTATAGTCATCACGTCCAATGTCATTATAGACCCACCCCCAAATATGTCATGGTGCCTTACGTTGGCTTTCGCATGCCGTTCGTTAGAAAGCCTCCACACGTCCCCGCCTATCCTGAAAGTCCTGAGTTACACTGGATTCATGTGAAAACTTTACGCGAGACAGTGGGCGATCTATTCCAGTTTCTACGCTCAAAACGCCATTGGCGTATGCCTCGAATGTTTCGCTTTGTTAATGGTAGTAAAACACGTAGTCCCCGAGTATGTAGATTAGATTACTTATTGTGTGGTCGGTAACAGTAATTCCGATGGCCTTGTCCAACAGCTGTTTAGGCTCGATTTCTTAAAGTCTGTTCCAAAGTCTGCAAATCAAAGACTGAGATACAATGAACACCTACTGAACCACAAAGGAAACTTCACTTCATTAGTGAGTGAGTGAGTTTGGTTTTACGCCGCTTTTAGCAATGTTCCAGTAATATCACGGCGGGGGACACCAGAAATTGGCTTCACACATTGTACCCATATCGGAAATCGAACCCGGGTCTCGGCGTGACGAGCTTACGCTTTAACCACTAGGATACACGACCGCCCCGTCACTTCATGAAAATTTCCCATTGAAATATCAATGCTGCCTGTTGGAGGTATCTCCTTTTTGACATTGGTCACGTGTATTGTTAACGGCCAAAACGTGACACAAATAATGATATAATGGGTCGTCGAAAAGCAGCTTAACAACAAACATAGTATAACGTCTCGAATGCTTTCCATGAAATCTATAAATTCGTTTTCGTTTCCTTGTGCCTTTTCTGAAAAACGACACGCCAATACGTGGATCCAACATTCTTGTATCGATAATAGCGCCATGCCGAGACTTAAGAAGAATCAAAGAAACCAGGCTTCAGGACGACTACTTTATAATTAGCTACCTGCTGCTGAATTCTACCAGTTTGACGCATGCCATACGCCCTAAGGCGTCAGTCACTTAGTAGACGACCGATTTCCCGATATGAACACAAATACTGCATTCAAGCAAGAGTAGAGAGCCTACATGTTACTGTGGATAATGAAAATCAACAACACCAATGACTCCTTTCACTGAAGTGTCAGAATCATAAATGACCACGTGCACGGTGGAGCTGCATGGTTCACGTGCAATGTTTCGGGGGTGTTTGGGGAGTTAGGTTTTGGTCCCTAAACCGTTCTAACTCAGCTAGTTTTCAAAGCTTTCTCCTGTTCATCATAGTAATATATAATTTCATGAATCCCCTAAACTATTGACATAATTATCTTCCGTATCTGCTGCTCACCGTTCATGAATAATCTGATCTCGATTAAAGCAACTTAGGATCATTGTCTGATACGTGTATGTTCTTTTATTAGGAGACCTTTGGATGTATTTACACACTGGGAATTCACAGCTGTTTATAGCACCACGTCACAGGTCGAGTTGGAAATGCTATATATTTCCCAGGTACACGTAATGAATGGAGGTGGAATGGAATGTTGGGAAGGAGACATTGATTGTGAATACGCCCACCATAATGTCAACCATAGTCTGCGTCACCATGGTGTATATAACACATGATGGTGATGTACATCAGAGAATAACTGGAAGTAAATCGTCCTTAAAGCTTGTGAAATGTTTTAGAGGTCACTGCGTTGTTATTCCACCCAAGTGTGAAACAGGTCTAGTAGTGACGTTGTTCTGTTCATGGGCATTTACATTCACTTAAGAATGATTTAGGTGGATCCAAGGGGTAGGTAAACTATATCTGCATCACAAGAGTTGTGTAATAAATGGACAATAAAGAAACGTCGATGGTAATATGTCGCACCATTTCATGGAATAAATGCACACAATTGGCACAAAACAATCGTATCAAATTCAGACAGACACTTGATACACTTCACATCCTGAATCTCGCATTTATCACCTTCCGTATTCATGCAAATCTAAATGCAGACGTTGATTTGTTCATTAATGATGGGGGCGTTTATGTACCTTCATTCTACTGAGTCCATCTGGTAGCCAAGAGCACCCAACAACCCTCCATTCTATGGTGGGCACATATCGACACTTACGTGTCTTCTGTCTTGGGTTGGTAATTCTCAGAGCAACAACTGGTTCACTCACATCCACACACGTCCCGGCACTTCCCAACCTGGTTTTACGACACTGAACAAAGTCTCGTGTTCCTGGAAATCTCAAATTGTCAACGTCCATCATAATGGATGTAGTGCACAGGTATCTCTCGTCTTTCAGGATCTTGTTTTTTCTGGTCCCAAGTAAGTTATCAATCCAGGGATTTGTCGTAGGTACATTCTTCAATGCCTCCTTCCAAAATGGTTCGAACCGTTTCTTCACTTTAGGTATTGTGAAAACAAGAATTGATGGTTGTTTCTTCTTATAGTTTGC
Organism: Haliotis rufescens; assembly: GCF_023055435.1. Lineage (NCBI taxonomy): Eukaryota > Metazoa > Mollusca > Gastropoda > Lepetellida > Haliotidae > Haliotis > Haliotis rufescens. The sequence goes on from NW_025964361.1 coordinate 14,906,435, forward strand.
AATTAGTTTGTACAGGTATATGTCTCTGCGCGGGATGCACAGACACTCATTCTTCAGCATGCGTCTTCCTGTGGGGGCACACAACGTGACCACCATTCCGACCAGGATTTCAGAAACAAGGGTCATCTGAAAACATATATAAAGATGATTAACTAGGTCACTTGCATTGTTGATCTTAATGTGATTAATGATATAGCGTGCCCTCTTCACAGACAATCACATATGTTGACACACACTGGAAAGGCATTGCGCCCAATAACCACTAGAATCAAAGAACATGTTGCTTTATCGGACATGATTACAACACCCCCGACCCAAATATCTACTTTCAACAAACGCGTATATCATCACCCACACCATCACACACATCAGCCACAACATCACACACATCATTCACAACATCACACACTTCAACCACAACATCACACACATCAGTCACAACGTCACACACATCAGCCACAATATCACACACATCACACACATCAGACACAACATCACACACTCCAGTCACAACATCACACACATCATTCACAACATCACACACATCAACCACATCACACACATCAGCCACAACATCACACACTTCAGCCACAACATCACACACATCAACCACAACATCTCACACATCAGACACATCAGACACAACATCACACATCACACACATCAGACACAACATCACACACATCAGCCACAACATCTCACACATCAGCCACAACATCTCACACATCTGCCACAACATCACACACATCAGCCACAACATCACACACATCAACCACAACATCTCACACATCAGCCACAACATCACACACATCAGCCACAACTTCACACACTTCAGCCACAACATCACACACTTCAGTCACATCACACACATCAGCCACAACAGCACATACATCAGCCACAACATCACACACATCAACCACAACATCTCACACATCAGCCACAACATCACACACATCAGCCACAACATCACACACATCAACCATAACATCACACACATCAGCCACAACATCACACACATCAACCACAACACACATCAGCCACAACATCACAGACATCAATCACAACATCACACACATCAGTCACAACATCACACACATCATTCACAACATCTCACAAATCAGCCACAACATCATACACATCAGCCACAACATCACACACTTCAGTCACAACATCATACACATCAACCACAACATCACACACATCAGCCACAACGTCACATACATCAGCCACATCACACACTTCAATCACAACATCACACACATCATTCACAACATCGCACACATCAGCCACATCACACACATCAGCCACAACATCAACCACAACATCACACACATCAGCCACAACATCACACACATCAGCCACAACATCACACACATCAGACACAACATCACACACATCAGCCACAACATCACACACATCAGACACATCAGACACAACATCACACACATCACACACATCAGCCACAACATCACACACATCACACGTCCACACATCACACACATCAGACACAACATCACACACATCAACCACAACATCTCACACATCAGCCAAAACATCACACACATCAGCCACAACATCACACACTTCAGCCACAACATCACACACTTCAGTCACATCACACACATCAGCCACAACAGCACATACATCAGACACACCATCACACACATCAACCACAACATCTCACACATCAGCCACAACATCACACACATCAGCCACAACATCTCACACATCAGCCACAACATCACATACATCAGCCACAACATCACACACATCACACACATCAGACACAACATCACACACATCAACCACAACATCACATACATCAGCCACAACATCACACACATCAACCACAACACACATCAGCCACAACATCACACACATCAATCACAACATCACACATATCAGTCACAACATCACACAAATCATTCACAACATCATACACATCAACCACAACATCACACACATCAGCCACAACGTCACATACATCAGCCACATCACACACATCAATCACAACATCACACACATCATTCACAACATCACACACATCAGCCACATCACACACATCAGCCACAACATCACATACATCACACACATCAGCCACAACATCACACACATCAGCCACAACATCACACACATCAGACACAACATCACACACATCAGCCACAACATCACACACATCAGACACATCAGCCACAACATCACACACATCACACACATCAGCCACAACATCACACACATCACACGTCCACACATCACACACATCAGACACAACATCACACACATCAGACACAACATCATACCCATCCGGAAAGGAAACTCCAATAAACCAAAGAGATACAAAGAAACAAGTTATCCGTTACCAAAGACCCAGGCCTCGGCCTACAAAGCCTATCCTCAACTGTACTGTGGCCCGGTGGACCACGCTGTGGTGTTGTCCCCATGCTGTTATTGCCACCAACTTAATCACTCTGTTGTCACCAGCCTCCCACCTCGTTTATCCTACTGATATTACCAAACATGTATCCTGTGTTTGTTGTTTAACGCCGCACTCAGCAATATTCTATCTATATCACGGCAGTCTGTAAACAATAGAGTCGGGCCAGAGAATCCAGTGATTGACATCATGATCATGAGCATCGATCCACGCAGTTTGGATACGGTGAAATGCATCTACAAAGTCAGCGAGCTTAACCACCCGATATCGTTAGTCGCTTCTCGCTGAAGACCCATTCTAACCCAAATTTGCACGGGCCTGTGTATACATAACGTGATTGAAAATATTACTACACGTATCCGTTCATTCGGTCACCAGCAAGAAGTGTTTCCCGACAAACGATAATGAGTCCATAATACAACAAATACACGGGAACGCACACACGACACTAAACTTCACTTATAGAGTTATTCGCAATGACATTTTAAACAAAATTAATGTATACCTACATGTTTAAAGGTGTTCATTCAGACAAATGAGCTTCTTATCCTGTAACGTGAAGGCACGGTGACTGTTCTATGTCGCGATATACAAGTACTGCATCCGCGCAAGTCTTTTGATGCAGGATTATAAAAATACACCCACGTGTTAATGGAAATAAAGGGACTGGGAAAACCCGGCTATTATTCGTTGTTCATATGTGCATTTCATTAGTGTGGAAGGTCCTTGCATTGTGAATATTGATACATGACAGCCATGTGATAGCAAAGGTTCTTAGCAGTGAATTTATAAACGATCAGAAATAACGTCGCAGTAAAACCAAGAGAGCGAATTCCAAGTGGTATGGTTTGTTACGTTCTAACGAGTAATCACGACGATCCGAACTACCGTGAGGGGTGTTCTTGTACTTCGGGAGTATAGATATACAGAGTATAGTTTAGAATGATCATAACCTAACTACGCGTGTGTACATTCCACAGCCGGGGCAACCATTCACACATGCTCTATGTTACACGTCCATGAACACAAGTTGCAACACGCAGAGTTTTCTCTTCTTGGGATCTGTTTCATAGCTATTTATTCCATAATAGAAATACGCGACAAACACTTACAGTCAAGAGGATCTAAATAGACAAGAAATAGATAAATATTATTATGTTTAACGCGAGTGTTTCTTTCGATGCCTTATGTGTAAAAAAGTATTGTTCTACATATATTTGTTTTTGTTAACGCCGCACTGGGAACTTCTTCCAGGTATATATTGGCGGCCTATAAATAATTGAGTCTGGACCCGACAACCCAGTGATAGATATTAATTGCAGCCATCTACGTCGTATCACACAATCACCAGAACGCCCGAATCATTGCGACCAGCGGGATTCCGCAGAGGACGGGGGCGGCACAGTTACGAGTAAGTAAGTGAGTTGGGTTTATCGCCGCTTTTTACAGTAGTCCAGTTATATCGTGGCGTGTCAACTTAATGTGGGAGGAAAGCCAGAAGTGATGCAGGTCTCAGACGTCTACCACTTCGGTGAAACCCACGAGAACGGGTGTGGTGCTGACAAACCTAGAAACATAATCGGGGCGAACCGGGATTCGAACCCACAATCATTGGTTTCTGGCGTGCCCAAGGGACGCAACTCTGCACAGCAAATCGCGGCACCCAAGACGACTCGGCCGCCTGTGCCCCCCGCACAGTTACGAAAGGACATCACGATAAACGCCTGAACAGAAAGAACACAAACGAACAATAAATATCCTCCGTGATATATAATATCTTAATTCATGCCATATTAATGAAATTGTTTTTAAAGCAAATCTGAACTTTGGTGAGAAAACAATATGTGAAATGCAGGATTTCCCCATAGATAACACGTCATGTCAAATGTGTGAAGAGGACATTTAGACATAAAGTTGAGGCACCAACTACCCCCTACTCACTAGTTTAAGCAGATATATCTATGATTATGGAAATGGTTCTGTCTCTGTTATTGTTAATTGTTTCTGTTTAAGTCAAGTATTTGATGTATGTATATTTGACTGTTTTCATATTCAGATGTACACTTCAGCCTGATGATAAAGAAGTATAACACGATAGACTGCATACATGACTACAGGGAAGTCAGTAGGGCCTCTGCTCTGTCTATTATGGAGTATTATACGGTCAGCGATTGCGTGTATGTACTTGAACTTGTACGTGCGTACATCTACACAAGACCCAATTCCTACCTATCCCTTAAATCCACGAAACTACCCAGGAGCAGACAGAATGTCAGGCCTGAGATGGCGGGAATATTGCTAATGGTGGCCACTTAGCTTGGCCCTGTAGCCAAGTAATGACCATGGTTAAAGCTTTTACTGTACCAAATGTCATGCTTTTTCACTCAAAGTGCACAATTCGGCCCTATCTTATAGACTTAGCCGCTCCTCGACTAATATCGAGGTGTTAATAAAGCTACGAAAAATAAGACACATGTCACCGTACATGCCGTTACATTTATAAGACACACAAGACATATTATTGTTCTGTATTGTTTCATTCTATTAAATTCTTGGATGTTTTGAAATGGTCTGGTTTGCGTAAAAGAACAAACTGTAAAAAAATTCTGTCTCTAAGAAAACTAAATAACCATGGAGAGATAGTTTTGAGTTGTCTCATGAGGTGTAAAGGTGAGTTAATTATTTCTAATATATGTGTGCGTTCACAATATTCCTCCACTCACTGTTAGACAGCTACAGACATAAAGCAAAGGTTAATGGCGACCAACTTTAACCTGGAACCTCCAATTGCAAGGACATATGCATTTGTGAACTTATGTAACAACACACACACACACACACACACACACACACACACACACACACACACACACACACACACACACACACACACACACACACAACACACACACACACACACACAACACACACACACACACACACACACACACACACACACACACACACACACACACACACACACATGATGTTAGTTTGGGTGCCTTACATCATTACCTTCACGTTAAAGCATCATTGCTCATCGTTTATCAGACTTTGGGCACAGGCGCAAGTCAAGTATCAAGTTGTCAGACTCTTGTCTCATAATTGTGAATGTGATTTCTGGATGTTCCAAGTGTTTCACGTACCTGTTCAACTTTGTGAACGCTTCATTTTAAAAGTAGAATGCTTTAATCCCTTTTTAGTGTTAAGTTGCTCTCGTACCTATTGTCCGTTTTGAAGTTATAGTTTTAGTCCTTGCTGCATGTCCTAACGAAACGAAAGTGTAAAGCAACAAATCTCAAGGCAACGCTTTCAATATAAAATCTGGAAGAATCACTGAATATAAACCTCACATTTCGTGACGCAAATGATGGCGTCATCTTATCGCCGTGTAGGTGTAATGATTCACAGGCACAGCATCAGGTGGTTGCCACGAACAGCCGACTGTCCTCATCTCAATATACGGAACATAGAAACATTTTTCACCGACATCCCAGGGGTTCATAATCCTCAGAACAGGAACAGGTATTTTAACGGGTTTACATGAACCCATAAGGTCTTTTGTGCGTTTACGGCACTGAATAAAAGTTTGCTTTGAGGGATATCGGAGATGATTAACTTCCAGCAGAATGGATCTATCACAAGGCTCTGTGTCTTTGCCGAAGTTCTGTGTCAAAGCAGACTTAAACGGAATCGTTTCAGGAAAACGATCTTTCTGTTTATACCACTTTGATCTTGTCCTCACCTCGGGTATCACATATTGAAGTAGATACGGTAAACGTTTCGTAAAGTTATACAGTGTTTTATGCAAATGTCTTTTATTTGGCCTCTTGCACTGGCGTTTATTAACGACGTAGCTCCTTCCATCTGTGAAACTGTTAAGCCAAACCAAACTGACAAACAGGGTGACCAGCATTCGCATCTGAAACATGAAACATGAGTGAGTGATCATAAGCGAGACTGATAATGTGAATTTCACTCTTTGGTCACTTCACTGTGAAGGGTATTCCAGTCTTACAACGTGGATAAACATTCAACATTATTACCCATATGAATTCATGATGTAAAAAAACCCACTTCATACATTTTGTTCTGAGGTACATCGCTACGAAATGATTATATGTCTTATAATAAAATATAATATAGTTTGTTACTACAACTTACTCAGCCTGGTTAATAGCATTGTTATCGTATTTTATCAAAAATAGAAGTCATTTACGGGATAGAAAAGTTTCGAATCAAGATTAGTTATTGTCAAATATGATGTCCGATGCAATTTACTATTTGATTTGAACCATTGTTGGCGTGTTTTTTTCAGGTGAACATTTGACTAGGCTGTGCATATGTTTGTGACGGGTGATACCGTTTGGGCAGGATGCGCACACGTTTTAGCGAACACCTGGTATCATCTCTATTTGACAGTGATTCATAAACACATGCTCATGATTCAGTCGTAGTGGTACACTCGACTCAGATTTTGGCAGATATTTACCATGAGTACGGAAAGGGTTTCGTCGCTTTTATTTATTTCCGTGGACTTTGATCAACTTCATTCAAGGGATTATATATACGGAGTGTGGTAAACAACATGTTCATTCAAACGCTTCTAGCTTTACGAAACTTCATACCAACAGAAATAAGAATATGTATCGTAATGCGTAGTGTGCCCTGGCATAAAGAGCAGCGGCGACAGTCTGCTATGAGTAGGGGCATTTTGGAATTGTGATAATTGTACCCGTCATCCGACACATATGTGAGACACTTATCAAAATGACTACTGGCTGTTATTGGCAGCAAACGCTTACGCCAAGTAATTAGAGGTGCATGTGTAGTTCTGCTACTCCAAACCCATCTATTAATTATTGTTTGAGGTCCAATATAAATTGTTGCATCTGGTTGGTTATATCAATGTGATTTTTTAATGTGAAGATTACACGAAATGTATTACGACGAACTGTCTTTGTGACTGACTTACCGAGGTTGTTAACAGACCTTTATCGACTAATGATGATATTTAAAAAAAATTGTTCTAACTACAAAAGGTGTTCTTGAACAGCATACATACGCTCTAATCATCTGTCAAAATGAGGAACTATTTTATTCCCCAATACAGCTGATTGTTGTTTGACTCTCGGTGTAAACATAAAGTCACGCGCACTTGATGAAATTGTGTAATCCAATCTTCGAGATATACAATAGTGACATCGACAATTATAAGAAATGACATTCACTTTGTGTGAGTTCAATGGAGTATGATTCTTCGTATACACAGTCAGGGCCAAAACATCAATGGATGTCCTCGCCAATTGAAAGTCACTTCTTAAATGTATACATAACGGGCGTTATAGCTTAAACATATTTTATTGATACAAAATGCAAGAAATGAGACAGCTATTTGGCAAATTATTTCGCCTCCTCCCTGACGTCATGCATCTGTAGGTAGGTAAGACTGAAAACATTGACCAGTAATTAGGAAACCACATCTACAATTGAAACGTCATACAATGAAATTAACGGAATGTAATCAAGCGAAATACATGTATTGTACAGTGAAAATGAAAACATGTGATATGAACTAATCCCTTACGAAAACGTAAGTTCTATTGCAACACCTGAATGTTCTATGCTTGAAAACATGAATGTATACTTTATACAGCTTTGAAGCGATGTATACAATGGGATGTCATTGAGCTATGTGTGTCTACGTACAACTTGCTGAATAGACCTTCAGGGGCAGGATGGTAGCCAGTGATTCGTCCGGCCGAATACCCGGATTCAGTTCGCAAAATACTTACTGGTGACCCTGTTTATGATATGGCTGGAATATTTGAAGAAGTAAAACCACACTCACCGACGCCTGGCATCAGGAAAGTGAATGTGTACATATTTGGTTTGGGTTTGGTGGGTAAATATTCTGATGACGTGATGCTTGAATGTACTTATGTGTTGGGCGCCACATGAGCGTGATTACCCAGGTGACAGTACACGTGAGCAGCTACACACTGATGAGAGAACCTACTGATGTAGGCGTGCATATGTAAGTAGATATAGATATATATATATATATATATATATATATAATCATATGTGTATTTATGTCTGGTTTGAATAGGCTTGGTTCATCTTTGTCTGTAGATGATCTTTGATAAATGACCACATGAATGAATCGCTTTGGATTAAAGAAACAAATACCAACTGTAGTAGCTAATTATCATAACTTATCATCATCACTATATTTCAGAAAGAGTTAGGTAACCTAGTAGAAATACAAATGCACTTGTACATCACCACTAAAGCTTTGTGGATAACTACAGATGACAACATCACGCAAACGTGAACTTAATTAAGAACGTCGTGGATAACACTCAGATGTATGCCCAGTTCAATGTCACCCATGTATGATCAAAATAAGAAATATACTTCATTTAGTAGCTGAATATTAAATTTGATTCGACAAACCCAACTCAGCATTGGTTAGAACCGTTGATTATGTTATATATACCCAGGCCATCGGACACTTTGCCAAGAGTTTAGAAAATGGCTTAAGGGTGTCATGGTAGATGTGCCCGAAGAAATGGTCAATATACATAGTTGTATAGAAGTAACACAAACGTCATGGGCCACTAATATTTGTTCAGGAAATTTGTGCGTATCGTGTGGAATTGTCTGACTCTGTTGTGGAGATGCACGCAGCTCTGTTGTATGTGGTACCTAGCCAATACATGGATGTTTATACACTGACGTTCCCGATCAGTGACACCGGTCCTTGCCTTTTTCTCTGATACGGTACATGTCATTCCAACAGTGCTATTAATCGTTTCTACCATGATCGTTTGGTCTTTACAATGCCTGTAAGAAAACACCTTACAACCTTACGCCGGTGTCTTTAGATGGCGACTTTGTTTGTATGCACGACTTATCCCGACCATTCATCGAACACGCCACGGAGTTACATTGCGAAACAATGCAAGGTTATGGTTTGGTCGGCGTATTGCCCGGACGTGAGTTCAGTCTACACTGTATTGGACGAGGCCCAAGTCAAGTCTCACAGCCTGCTGTCAGGGCCGGTCACATTGACTTTAAGACATTACACATTCGTGAGCTTTTCACGTCAAAGTCATTTTGGAGATGATTATAAGTTACACCCGACACTGAATCTTGTTTTTGAAGGATCTGGCACTTTATCAAGTGTCATCAAAGTGTCCATTCTAATAACATCAAGGTAAAATTTAAACACCTTGGTATTGAAGTTTCATCGCAAATAAACTATGTATCCACTGGTCTAAAATATATTGCCATTACAAAAGCAGCCCTATAATCATTGTTTAGTATACATCTGTTCTGACAACTATCTGTTTAAATTTGATTCCAGTCAATTTTACATTGTTCCAGATAATCAGACACATCAAGACGCAGGATATAGATGTACATTTACGTACATGCATCAGTGGAATATATAGTTGATGCACTTCTGTTTAGTTTGATTGGGAATCCTGACAACACTGACATAGAATCCATGGAAGACAGTGTGGAAGAGTTATAGTCACCGATAATATACCACTTTGTACTTTGAACAATATCGATTGTGATTGATCAATCTGAGGTTTCAGATGTGAGGCTCAGACGGTAGTTTGTGTCACTAGCGAGTGGGAGATTACCAGAGTCAGGCTCACACATATCCTGGTGAACGTCACATAGAAACAACAAGAAGCACACATTGCCAAACACGTTCTGCCCTGCTTCAACTTAGCTGGTTATGTGTTGTCTCTACAACTGCATCCACACCATAGAGGTAGCGCTACACACTAACAGCAACTTAACTAGGCTAGACGTCTCAACATCCGTTGCGAAAGATTATGTCTTATCTCGAAAACTTCTTGAATTGTCAGGTTCGTAGGAACATCCCACAGTTTTGAAATAGAAATCCCATACCACGCACCGACAATATATGTGTGCAGGGCGGACGATCTGTAGGACGTGTACAGGTATTTTCACGGGCTTGCAATGTCCTTTCAGATGTTTCGGCGGTGGACAACATCTGTATTCGTGTATACGTCGCGGATATCGCAACTTACTGTAGGTCAAAACATCCATTTTACGACATACGTCATTATAGTCATCGTGCCAATATCCCGTGCAAATGTCTTTTGGAAATATGTCTGTTGTCAAAGGTTGTGCAAATGGTTCTTTCCAAAAGTCTCTCTCCATTTCTTTTCTAAATTCATCCATTTTTTGGGGTATATTATAAATAAGTGCGTCCTTGAACCTGGCATGTTTCTTGAATCTCGACAGCTCTCTTCTTAAGTTTCTTCTCTGTGGCCTTGTGCAAGTGGTCGAGCTGTCGATGTCATTACGTCCCGCTGATGATGCACAGGTGATAGATGCGGTTTCCTCATCCAGCCTGGTGACTGTAACACATCCAAGCAGTATCAACACCTGTTAAAGACAAAACACATCAAGAAATGTTTCATAACGATACAGCTTGGCATTTGCAAGAGTTTATTAGGCGGGCAATGTGTACATATACTGTAATGCATTCTGTCGCTGAAGTCAGCAGTCCTGTACTAGACTAGAGTATAATGACATCTAATATTATGATTGAGGGAGTTTTTAATGAACGTTTAGCCACGGATCTATAATTGGGTCTGTGATTTAGCTTAGCAATTCCACAGAAATACAAGCATATCAATGGCCGGACAGAAACCTTGTCTCATGCTTATTAATACCAGAGCAATGGTTTGCTTGCGTGAACGATAATGGAAGAGCATATATTTGATCATATTTTTCTAACACTGAATTTCTAACACTGAATTTATGCATTTTAACAATACCCCTTATGAATTACCATCAGTGATCGAAATGGTAAAGATGATATACCCTTACGAAGTAATTCAAAAGTTGGGAATTGTCAGACAATATTAACGTTATGAATAGCCTCAAAGCTTCGTTATTCAGTTATGAGACAGGCGTATACGTTTATCCAATCAACGGAATCTCGCCTACTTCAGGCACATTCAAAATGATTACTGTTAAAATGCCTCTGGACTACGCGATCGCCATATCTGCATCTGCGATGCATGTATCAGTACAAATCTTTCCATCTGTACATTAAATAACCCGGGGAAAAACATGTTATTCAAAAGCAGTGACTGTATCATTGGTAAATGTATTACAGATGCAGGGTCACATTGATATACTAGCGGAAAGAAATACTGTGCACCACACAAAATCACATTAAAATATATTGCCATGGATTTATCAGAAACATGCACGTTAATGACGTGTACAGTGACGTAGTCATGATTACACGTGATGAACCTGAAATTGTTCCTGGATTACATGCATAGACTGAGATAGGAATAACATATTCGTCAGTAAACCACTGAAGTGTTTTAACTGTGAAAAACAGCTTTGCTCACGGCCAAGCCTCTTATACCACGCCTATCTAAAAATGAACGGTTGCTTGCAATTAGAATGCTTGAAACTCGAAGTGAACAAAACGTTGTTGTCAGCCGTTTGTGGGTTCGCTGTAACACCACATAGTCACTCTAGGGCCGGTATCAACAGACTGGCAAAACCAGGAACCGACCACGTTCTGGACGGCCAAGAGTAACGTCAAGTCGGCAAGATAACCATATCCGTCTTGTTCACCTGCGAAGTAGGAATCAGGCTGAAACTTCACAGCCCGCAGCATCCCCAGCTAACGTCCGATTACCACAAGGATTGTGACGAAATCGATTACCAGAGCACAACATCCGACTATGACGTCCGGTTGTACGTCCAGTATTGGTGCCACGTTATCGAACTGAACGCCTGGCAAGGTTAAGACAACATCTGAGGTTCAGATTACAGAACTGGATGTTAGTCCTCTTCACAGATATGTCCAGGTTTCATCTTGTGTTTATCGACGTCAGGAAGGACGATACGCTAACGCGTGTGTTCAACGTTCTGAATTCGGTGGAGGGAAAGTCATGGTGTGGGGAGGCATCACTGCACATCACAGAATCATCCGTGTAGTCATCGATGGTATTTTGGCAGGTGTGTGGCACCGTGACGATGTTATGCGTCCTAACGTTCCTTGAGACCCATGAACGTCACGTCACTTTAATTCAGGACAACGCACGCCCTCACATCGTACGTGTGGTCGTAGACTTTATTGGACAACAGAACATAGGTACTCCCATGGATTGCTGTTTCTACAAATCTGTCGCCAATCCAATGGGTTTAAATGAATGGGGGGAAATGGAACGTAGTTTCTGCCGACTTCCAAACCAACCGGTGACGTTGATCCAGCTGCAAAAGGCCTTGGTCCTGATGACATCCACAAGCCTTCCTCACAAATACTGTGTCGTCAATGAGGCGCTGGCAGGCTTGCGTCTCTTCTACTGGCATGGTGGTCTTACCCGATACTGACTTGTGAACTAACAATTGACATGACGTTTACAGAGGACATGTGTTGACACTGTCATGATGAATTCATGTTTAACTGACATTAGTACATTTTGTATGTTGTTCTGTTGCAAACTCATTTTTTTGGCGTTTATTTATTATTTCTTATGTAGTCAGTGATGCACTCGGATTTTTTCCCGCTAGTATATAATCTGAAGTCGAAATTGTATACTTTACGCTTGTCAATGACCACAATATGTTGATTTTGTAACTGACCATGACGTTCCAATAGGCATAGAATACCTGCCTCAGACAGGTTGTGATGATCTTGAAATACACGCTGCTTTTAAAAAAAAAAAATGATTTTGTTATTAGAGGAATAAGGTCACTTATGTTTGGTTTTGAGGAACTGTTGAAATAAGGCACTTGTTTTCGGTTTGTATATGTATCGGATGGTTTAAATTAACATAGTAATGTGAATGTTACTGTGATAATATTAGTCGAGCGTCTTCTGCACAGTAGCTAGGTACAATTGTAGGTAGGTTTACTATGTGATTGTTTTAATGTATAATGTCCAGTGCATTTCCTCTAACAAGGTGTTATGTAATTGCTATTATACGAATTATCAAATTTGTGAACACTTTACTTTAGAACTACATATATTCTAACTTACACACTAAGCATCATAACAGCATGAATCAGGAATTACAAAACAACATGACAAAGAGGAACAATTTTTGGAAAAACAATCAACTCCTCAATATATCAACAATAATTACACTAGTGTACTAGTCAACTGACTAAAATCCCTTTGGTATTCTGGGTACGAACACCCCAGCAACCGATGTTTATTGTAGAAGAGGACACTAATTATGATTTGATCGGGTGGTCAGGTTCATCTCAGGATTGGCTGGTCCATATTCGATCATTTAAAGACCGCCTTAATATATAGCTGGAATATGCTGAGTGCGACATTGAACAAAAAAAGACAAAAAAAGTAACGGACTAGATGATACTTACAGGACGTCGCGATGTACATGTTGAAAGAACGCTCTTCACTCACTAACTGAACTGTCATGATGTTTCTTATGAAAGGGGTACTGATCTACAGCAATTCCCCGGGACTGAGTGTTGCCTTTGTTGTTGTTGCTGTTGTTTTTCTGTGAGCACCCGGATGATATCCTAGAAATCTCGACTAGTTCGCGACCTGTGCTGCGCGAACAAAAAGCGCATTTGTCCTTTTATTGATAGTGCAATGGCGTATCGTTACATTGATCAACAAAATGAAATACAGTTTCGACTTGGAAATGATAAGTAAATGTAGGTATCTTTGGGGGTTGCATTGGTAATGGTGAAGAAATTTTGATAAGTCATTGCTTGATCATGATATTGTGTGATTTTCGTTTACAACATTTTGGCTTGTAACACAACTGAAACTAAAGATTTCACTTGAGCATTGCTTATTTTATCGTGTGTATATGTTATAGTCAATGATTAAAATGACTAATATTTTCACAGAGACAATTTATTAAACACCTAAATATTCACAGTTTTCTACAAATTGTCCATTGAAAAATTAAATATCTGTCCATTTATTTTATTATGATAATAGAATCCAAACCTGTTTAATTTCATCACCCAGTGACTGAAAAAATATATGATTGCGATAAGAAAACGAAAGTCAAAGAACATTTCTGTATTGTTTGGCTTCTGATCCTAGCGGGGGCACTGGTGGCCCAGTCGTCTTAGGCGCCGCAATTCGCTGTGCAGAGTTGCGCCCCATGGGCACGCCAGAAACCTATGATTGTGGGTTCGAATCCCGGTTCGCCTCCATTATGTTTATAGGTTTGTCAGCACCACACCCGTGCTCGTGGGTTTCACCGAAGTGGTAAACGTCTCAGACCTGCATCACTTCTGGCTTTCCTCACACATTAAGTTGACACGCTGCGATATGACTGGAATACTGTTAAAAGCGGCTTTAAACCAAACTCACTCACTCACTCACTCTCATCCTGGCATAGTTAGACTTTTGTTTAAGATTGTTTTAATCTATAATGTCCAGTGCATTTCCTCCAACAAGGTGTCATGTAATTGCTATCATACGAATTATCGAATTTGTGAACACTTTACTTCAGAGCTACATATATTCTAACTTACACCCTAAGCATCATAACAGCATGAATCAGGAATTACAAAACAACATGACAAAGAGGAACAATTTTGGGAAAAACAATCCACTCGTCAATATATCAACAATAATATGTTTAAGCCTTTCTGAAGGTCTGAATAATTGCTAAATGAATGGACAGGTTTTTCAGTAGTTATGTAACACCTCTTGGAGATGTAAATGAATATGTCACGTGGTTCAACCTATCCAATTACTATTTATTTGGACCACGGCGTAGCGATTGGTGTCGTATACTTACCACCAAAAAGATCTAAATACGCATCAGATGAAATGTTTCCAGAACTAGAATAATTAATATTTGAAATGTTGAGTAATTCTGAAATGATATATTTCATGAGCGACTTCACCGCTAGGACAAGCAAACTGAGAGAGTTCTGTATCTTTTATAAACAGAGTTAGACTAGGATAACGAAAAGAAAATACGTCATTTAGTAAGCGCATTAGATGAGTTAAAAGTGCCACACATATGTATACAAGACACAGAAAGAATAATTATAAATTATTATGGTTACAAGTTGCTGGATATAAGCAAAAACCTCAGTATGTTCATTTGCAACGGGCGTATTGGCAATGATAGCTTTCTTGATAAACCAACATACTCTCAAAGAAAATGAAACGCACAGGTAGCTTTGAGGAAATTTAATGTACCTAATAAAGTCGATATATCTAATTCAATATCATAGATACAAATATGACATTTTTAGTTCGATAGTCACATGTTGTCTTTGTACATAGGCATTGAAAACTGTCCATTATCACGTCACATAAGGCCACAAGGTGGCGCTGAACTCAGTATCTAGATCTCGTGTGACCGACCAGCAATCACGGCCCTGCTTCTTCTCGGCACCGACTGGATAAGTGTACAAATTCTGTCCTGCGGAATTCTGCGCAATTCCTCTTGTAACGCATTGGTCAGTTGTGGGAGTGTCTATGGCGTATTCTGACGCTGACGTACACGTCGATCGAGTTCAACCCAGGGGTGTTCAATTGATCTGAAGATCTCGACGGCCAGGGCAAGTCGTTGATAATGGCATTATGAAGATAGCCTACCGTGACATCAACTGTATGCGGGGGAGCGTTGTCCTGTTGAAACAGCTCCCTCTGGCGGTCAATGATTGGAAGAAGGTGAGGTTGAAGAATTTGATTCGTGTAGCGATTTGTTGTCAAATTTCCTTGAACCACAACCAAGTCAGATCTCGCGGTTTAGGATATGGCCCCCCACACCATGACACTACCACAACCGAAATTGTCGAATTTACGTACACAATGTTGGGCAAAACGTTCATTTCGACGACGATAAACACGTTGTCTTCCATCTCAATAATAACGACATCCGATGAGCTTCGACCGTTCTTTTTGTCTGTTTGTATAGGTTTAATAAATTAATTAACATAAGCCCTTTGTAATATGTAACTCTTCATAGATCACGGGTAACCGATCAGTGTTCAGAAATGCGTATAGATATTGTCTCAAAGACTTACGGTGTCGCTTCTGATAGTAGCCGAGTCTCTTGTCACGCTCAGTCAGGTAGCGTCAGTGAGCAAGTCGACTCACTGCAGTGAGTGGGCCTCATCGGGCAGTGTCAGACAGCGGGCAGTGTCAGACAGCCGGCAGCGAGAGATTAGTGCCCATTTAACTTCCATTTAAGATTCCGAATGAGTTACAATCGTTCAAATAAACAATGTAAGAATTTTATAAAGTTTTAACATATTTAGGCGTATTTTGCATGCTAAACTAATCTATCCAAAATCTAAGAAACGCCACCGTTTCAATAACTCTTAATAAAAAATAATTGATTATTTGCGAATAGTGAATATAATCAGCAAGATAAATGAGAATCAGTTAAAACAGATACTAACCAAAAGAGTCATTAGCGTTGATTATGCCCTCAAACATGGGATGCAGTAGTAGTTTTAACAGGTTCCTGAAACAAAAAATAAACACGCAAATACAGAAGAATAACCAGACTCGAATAACCAGTTTTGTCGCGACCAAAACATACAGTATATTTTTTAACATTGATACTTGTTACTGAGCTTGTCACTTGTGGAGTGACTTCGACTGCTTACTACCTGTATCTGTGTATACTATACGTTGTATATTGTAAGTTTGAACGACCCCCTTGAGGTGTTTATAGCCCAAACTTCGACCAAGCTCTTCACATCTTGATCACCTTCTCCTCGACCTAGTTTTGGAACTGACTTCCGCAGTTGGTGTTTCTAGAAGGCTGTCATTGCCTTAAGAAGGGCGAGACGATGGCATAACTGCCTGCTTTAAACACTGTTCCCTGGATTACAGGACAGATCAAGTGCTTCACTCAAGACATTCGACTGTGACACATTCTGGACATTCGTGATTGAACTGACTTGTCTATAGGCCTATTATTTATTGCTCTTCCACATTGGATTGCCTTTATGATTGTAGTTGTTGATAGTCCATTGATCTTGTGTATTTATTTTCTGATTTCACCATTTATTACGTGCATATGTTGGGGTTAAAGCAGGAAATACGAAAAAGCGACATTTTTGGACGCAGCTTTACCATCGGTTTTTCGCCCGGACTGGTTTGTTATTTGACATTGGAATTTACTGCGAGAGAACAATGATATCAAGCTCCACCCTTTTCCTAACTGACATTGTTAATCGAGCAACCGTGTTTATCGGTATTTCTATTTCTCAGATTTCATTGGTCAGTCCACGCATGTTAGGTCACAGGCCTGAGTTTGATGCGGTGCCCGAGCCTCGCAGTGGAAGTGATGAATTCTACCGTTCTATCCGAATTCGCAGATTACAGTGGGTACTTGATCTAACATTAAATAACGACACGATAATAGTGAGATTTTTAATCAAAATAATTAGGAAAGGGCAAGGCTCAGGGACGACTAAAGTATAGAAAATCGCTATAACTCTGCAGTCACATGGCCAACAAATACGCAAACTAATAGTGAACTAAAACGGAATATTTCACAAGTCATCTTGTGGACGATGACCGATTGGTATATATTGCCAGAGAACATATCCAGATATCAGCAACACCCACACATAAAATTATTAGCAAGCACAATTGCAAACATGTGATGGATCGTAAAAACTGTATGTGATATTTTCGAAAATATACATTTTCCACAGATATATTTAGATTACCCACCGGTAGAACGTCGCTGATGGAAATATCATTTATTTGAATGTTAATACCAAAGACAAGCAGCTTCTATGCGTGTGAGCTGCTAAGCGGCATACGTGGTAAAGATACGATTCAGATAGTGAATGTTCAACGGCACTTCGCCAGAGTCATCCAAGTTCTCGACCAAAAATCATCTACAGATTCAACCAAAGCAAATCTTGGGATGTGGACGCTGACAGGATACATATACAAATGCAGACTACTACTCCTCGGAAGACTATGTACAAACTCATGCTTCTCTCCTATGAGACATATTATATGTGCACACTAAGCCTCAGTCAATGCTTATAATATCAAAACTAGCACTAGCATATGAGACACAATGATATTAATTGCTATATATATTCTTCATTTACTATGTACACAAGTGAAGACTATTCCGATACAACAGATCAAATTGGATTTTGTAAATCTTCGGATGTTATTTCTGGAGGAAATAAAGAAATTCATTCATTGATTCATTATATTTCTTATATTTTCAATTTCAATCCTTACGAACCAACCGAATACGGTTGTCTTGGTGATTTGACGTGACGACCGGTCCTTGGCAAGCCCTGAATGTTGCTTGGCTCTAGATAACGTCTCCAGAGAGATAATATTCTGTTTCGATGAACATTAACATACCCGGCAACCTCTTTTTGTGTCCTTTCTGTCTGCATCATACTCACGGCGTGTACATGTTGATATTCAGTAAGCCGTGGCATTTGCGTAAGCGGTATTTATGGTTATAAAAGTGTTTTTTATCAGATAGCTTGTGGGCTGCTCACTTTAAAAAACACACGTGTGTATCATGCTCCTGGAAGTACGCAAACATCACTGTGGATCACGACCTGAAAGCCGAGGATAAGTCTTAATGAATATGTATTGCAAGACACCCGATCCTCATTTAAGCCCCCTTGTTGATATTCCTAGCGACGAAAAGGCCATTTGTACATGTATCTGGAATTTTCGTTATATACATCCATGCGAAGCATTTCGCTATCTTAAGTCAGTCATTGTTGATATGCCTTCCCGACTCCGATTAACGTTGGTTACAGTCAATGTGTAAAACCATTTAATGTGTAAAAAGATTAAAATTTTCCCTTTGGCAATTCACAAAACGGCTGAATATTTCAGTTATTTTAGAAATTGACAAACAAATCTGTTCGAAACTCGTCATTGAGTGGTGTCATCCAGGTGTCTGATTCTTACAGGGACGGAATGCTGCGTATTTCGTACAGTGCTCAATACTGTAAATCATCACAGTGTTGAAGGCTCACTGTTCAAACTACATCACGAACGTATATCAACGTGGTCACAACGTCACGTTCATAACTACGGCCCTCCTCCAAGCGTCATGTCACGATTGTGAGTTCTAAATATATTTTGAAAACAATGGCGCCCAGACAAGGTGTGCGTGACAAGTGCATTGATCCTAAAGGGGCTAGCTGAAGATAACAGCCATTCTCTCCTAGCAGTATCACCCGCAGTGAGTAAGGGTCAAGTTAACTCAATTGCTGACGATAGTTTCAATGTCCTGGGGCGTGCATTATATGTGTAACATCATTAGTAAACAGGGTGACAGAAAGTAGGTCATGGCAGAGTGGAGCTGTTGGCATATTATAGACACCCACGAAGCAACATTAGGACATGTCCTTGGCGCGCTGTAGGCATATGTGAAGCCAACTTGCAGTTCAAGAAAGTATAGATGGTCATTCGATATGTACTTCCCATGAAGAATACTTTCTAGAAATGCCACGTTGATATGTAGAAGTCATCACGCGAGTGTCTTCTTTTTTTAGCTGAATGAGGAACAGACAATGTATGTGGGGAATTTCATCTGTCATGTTATGTCATTCTTAATCGCAATCATTGATGTATTCCCCAAAACGGAACATAAAATTTTTACGTCAAAGCTAGTGATTATTCAATGGGACGGGGTAAACAAGCAATATAGTTCCAACTGAAACTTGTTTTCTATACATTCATTTTCGGTACCTCATGATAAAAAAAACATGGCATGACGTAACTCGATCGCTGACAGACAAGGGCGACGTCATGTTTGTTGGTAATCAGTGTAAGTGGTACGTAGTGTTTCGAGGTCCAGATTGAGGGACCGCCCCTTGTATTCTTATTGCTTATGTACCGTAAGTGTTAACTTTCCCTAGGGTTTTCAGCTACCTCTTAGACGGTAACTGATGAATAACCACCTTGGCCTTTCCTCTGAGAGAACATTCTCGAACTTGTTCTTACGCCCGCCGTCGGTGCGACGCCGCAGGTTCAAAGCCAGGACCTGGTGTCCAGACAGAAGCTGGTTATGTAACAGAGGGTTTAACCTAGTTTGACTTGCTTTTTTGCAACTTTTACTTGTGTAGACTTAACACCCTCTGTGAATTTAGATCGGGTCAGTTGCATGTCAATACTGACTAGTTTTTATCGGTGATGCTAACTTGTGTATATTTGCCTGTAAAACGTATCTCACATTGAGTGTGTTTAACTTGTAACTGTTTACTTAAAACCTTAATTCTTTTGCTTGGTGTATTGCTCAGTGTTAACATATCCTTTAAATCCAGGTTGGTTTATCTTTGTCAATGCGGCTTAATGAATTCGGTCTCTCTGTACATTATTTTTTCCACTCTCACGTGGACAATAACGAGTCGGTTCCTCTGTTGGTGAGGCGTTCCTCTAGCGTAATCGCTAGTTAAACACTGTGACACGTATCTATCTTATCTGTTTTTCTTTGTCAATATATGTTAAACCGTAAATGACCCCCAAGGGATATCGTTTTTACACTTTGACCTAAACATCTAGTCTCTGAAATGAACATATCTTACAGAAAAAGGTTATTAAATTATCCTAATAAACATCTCTTCATTACTGCAGTGCTCTAGTCGACTTGCCCACTATTATAGACTTGCATGGATATATTTGTTTCATTGTCTGTATGACAGATAAACCATGACCTTGACCATATCCTACCCTACGCATTACATGATAAAGCAACGTAAATGCGGTCACTACCGCCAAGGTTGGAGCAGTATAACAAGAAAAGCAAATGAAAGAAGCGAGAGTAAACTAAGATAACACAGAGTAATCGTGATGTTTAGCATCGGATCTTTGGACAGGTCCCACTTCCTTACATGTGACCTTTGTCATTTGCTTCGTTGCATCTCTTTCTCTTTGTCAACCAAGGGTTCATGGTTATTGCAACTAACTGATTATCTTATGTATAACCAGCACAGTCAGTATTGTCATAGTGCAATGACATTGGTCATTTTCGCTTCAATATTTATATAAAAGTTAAGGGTGGTAATAGTCTTTATTGCGTTAAATGTAGGTAGACGTAAATTGCTGTATTCAGTCAGTCACACATGTTGAAGATCGCAGTAATCTAGAAACTTATACCCTTGGAGCATGGTCAGTATTAACTTGCTTTACCTGGCTCAGACTGTTACAATAACCGTTTGGCACACGTTTGCTGATGCGCCGAACTTATATTATTCAGTAGTTTCGGACTAATAATCAATTATTATTTAACTTCTGTGGATATCACTTGGTCATAATTCTTAAGAAAGTAGTTTAATCATTCTTCTCGGCACACGAATGCAAATTATCTTATTAAGCGGATAATTGTACACTCGGTCTAGCAGTAAATGCGTATACTAACTATTCAAGGTGTCTGGAGATTATAATACTAGCTAATCCTGGGGGTACTTCACTGTTAAGAAAACCCCAGTGGAGGAAATGACCACAGACACTTTGTTTGGTTTCTTTCTAATGTGGTGCCCGATCCCGAGCTGATTCCCCAAGGCTAATTCTAGATATTGTGACAGTTTGAATACAAAAGTTTCCTAAATTACATTCGTTATTGTCTCATAAATATGATAGACACATCAAACACTGACATGGATATCAGAGATACATGATTCATCGATTAAGTGCTTCCACTGACCAACCTAATTCAAACGATCATGATCATGGACCACTGAATAATCCAACATGAAACAGACGTAGACCTTGTGTAGAACCCTTTCCCTGAAATTGTAGGGTAAACGTTGCCATACCGTGACCATTACCATCATCAGTGGATATTTCCTTAACGTTAGCAAATGATGTCCATCTATCGATATTCCATTGCTATGTCCGCCTATCTCCTGCATGACCAATGTCAATACCTGAGCGACACAAGTACCGCTTAACACACATTCCAACACACTTGCTAAAAGCACGTTGTCCTCTCCACTTGGGCGAAATCCAGAACACAATGCAGCCGGATGGATTGTCATATAGGACAAAATAGTTTAGTAGAATGTTATATAAGATGTTTTTTAGTACTTACCTCAGGGAGATATGTATCGTCTTAAATGCCAGAAATATTGAACACAATGCACTACAACAGCGTAGCGTCTGACATCGC
Source organism: Haliotis rufescens (assembly GCF_023055435.1). Classification (NCBI taxonomy): domain Eukaryota; kingdom Metazoa; phylum Mollusca; class Gastropoda; order Lepetellida; family Haliotidae; genus Haliotis; species Haliotis rufescens. The sequence continues at coordinate 14,929,025 of NW_025964361.1, forward strand.
CTACAGCCTAAAAAGTACCCCACGACAGTCTTGTCTGTAATGTGGAGATCCGCATTCTTGATCATGAACTGCTGAGTCAAAGTGCAATATTAATCGTTACAGGTCTGCTTACAGCTATGTTGTTTTTTCAGATAAATATCCCTTAAGAATTCTCGGAGAAATAGGGAGGAAAAGGACATAATCTAATACTTTAGTGATGCACGCATGCTGACTAGATTCCACAAACTAATACTGACCAATTCAAACAGAAAACCGATGGTGTAGATTTATATATGAAGTGGTTTGCTGACTGGGCTCCTCACACAATTTGCATGAAAACGTTTGTGTTTGTTGCCTAACGCCGCAATAAAGCAATACTATACGATGGCGGCCTGTAAACAATGGATTCTGGCCCAGACAATGCAGTAATAGCAAAGTATGGACCACACAATTGTAATCCAGTGACAACGATAGCGCGTTTACTGATGTTGAAACGATGAAAAACGATATTATCATAATATTGAATTACCTCTGCTGCGTACACGTGCAGTGCTTACAACTAGAGAGAAACGTTTAAGAAACTTCTTGCAACTCAGTTGCCGGCAGTTTTAATGTCCTGGGCCAGACAAATGTTTAGTAGTTGACTATATTGATAATGCTTCTGAGTTTATGAATAGCGCGTCTGCTAGCAGTCAGTTTTCAATTTGCGGCGTCGCTTTTCACAGACTTGACTACAATCGCATCTCTATTGTCACACACGTTAAGTGTCTTAAATTTCTAATACAGTTTGAATATAGTTTACTCTTCGTACCCTATGAGAAGTGTAACAACATGTTGACCCGAACTGCTGAAAAGTCAAAGCCGCAAGCGTCCTCGTGCTTTAACGTCAAACCTATATTTTATTACACTAAACATGTGGGAGGAGCAGGCTTTATTTCTGGGTGGTGCAAGGAGACTCAGGACATTACCTTAAAGGTGGTAATCCTTAGCAAACTTTGAATAGTATACCTGCAAACAACTACTTTTAGTATGCAAACACAAGGCAAGTAAATGTGACAACAAACACAAGTGGCAGGCAAAATAGATTGCACATGATGAACTCTAAAATCTGTTTCAACAAATGACATTGCTGAATAGACGACGGAAACATGTAATGTTGTAATATATGTGACAAACATACTAGTAATAGGCTACTTATACGGATAGTAGGTTTCAATACAACGTACTAGGAGTATGGTAATTTCAAGCATCAAAGTTTAAACACGATGCCTGACCTCGAAAACTAATGTTAGAAACGATGAATGTACATTGAATGATTTACGGTTTTCTGGGTTATCAAGATGGATCTCACTTGACACATGACGTTGAGCGCAAACTTACACATCAAACTGATCCGTGCTATATTTGTAAAACTGCTGACATAAACAATTATCTTACTTCTTACCAATGTCATATACACCATATCCCCACAAGGGATATTCTCCGGAAACATATTCAACTGACTTAGCAAGATAAACTATTGATGCTTGAAACAAATTATCACGTAAAAGATTGAAACTTTCTTAAGTAAAACCGATCTTGACAAGCAAGATTTATTTGGCAAGTTTCCTTAAGGACATTTTCATGAGCAAATACGACAGATTGACTTTGCTGACATTAAGATGATAAGCTAACTTGTTGAAATGCACATATCGGTGAATGTTCACTATGAGAATGATTCCTTCCAGTCCAGTTAGTTTTCAATATGAACAATAAGATGATTTTATGCGCGCCATGGTCATGTCCTCTTTATTGAATTTACGTAAGCTACAGCTCAGTTAAAGGCATACTGATAAGAAATGGGTTACATCGTGACTGACGCGCACAGGTCAAGCGAAGAAAGGCCTGAACGGCTGTTCAAATACATGCGCTGAAAAAATAGCGTCTGATTTGTTATAACGATACAATGGTCTCTAGATTCCTAGAAACCCACCTCCCATTCTCGGAAGGGGTCATAATCTGTGTCATCTCCACACCACATCAAAACTTGTAGGTTGCGGTAAACACACGTGAAAATGGAGACGTCGTAAATCGACAGACTTTCAACATTACTGCAAAATACACGACACTCATGACAAGCAGCGTATAGAAGAGTGTAAACTAAACATTATTTTGAATCTTTTTTTATTTGTTCTGTGATCATTCAATACAAGTATCGTGCCTTTTGTCAGCACAATGTCCCGCAAAGGGAGAACGGGTCATAATCTTCACTACGGCACTGGAGCGTCTGTTAAACCATACACGATTTTGACTTTGTCCTTGTGCAATGTCAAGTAAATAACTTGAGTGTTCACAAAGACTATGTTTGGTTACCCTGCCTGAGGCTCGGCATTAAGGGGCTAAAACAAGGACTGGTCGGCTCGGAGTCTGTATACTGGTTCTGAGGGTGAATTCATGTTTAGTTGCGGCATGGTGTCTCGGCGGGCTAGCACTATAAAGTCGGCATTAGTCTGGACTAATACAAGCAGCCCCCCACACACGTGCATATACATGCTATGTCGCTATATGAGCTAAGTAGTGTTAATCTCATTTCACTTTACCTCGTCTTCACATCGGTGAAACAGAAGAGGGAACGAGAAAACAACGTAACGCTGTGCGGAAACAATTATTTCTAACGGGATTGGACCCATTTGATGGTTGTCGGCTGACATCGTGTAGACGAAACCTACGCTATTTACACAGTCACAAACACAAATGCAAACACGGTACACCACTTTCATTAACCAAGTTCGTTAAAAATGAAACTTTGTGGTATTTGAGATTGTCTTTTACACCTTTAACTAAATGAAAACATCAGCCCTAAATACTGGGATAAAATCATGAAGATCAGTGAAACACCTGCCCTTAATACTGGGATATCCTCATGAAGATCAGTGGAACACCTGCCCTAAATACTATGATATCATTATGAAGATCAGTGAAACACCTGTACTAAATACTGGCATATCCTAAAGAAGATCAGTGAAAAGCTTGCCCTAAATACTGGCATATCCTCAAGAAGATCAGTAAAACACCTGTTTTTAATACTAGGATAACCTGATGAAGATCAGTGAAAGACTTGCCTTCAATACTGGCATATCCTCATGAAGATCAGTGAAACAAATGTTTTTAATACTGGCATATCTCATGAAGATCAGTGAAAAACCTGCCCTTAATACTGGCATATCCTCATGAAGATCAATGAAACACATGCCCTAAATAATGAGATATCTTCATGAAGATCAGTGAAACACCTGTTCTAAAGACCGGAATAACCCCATGAATATCATTGAAACACCTGCCTTCAATACTGGAATATCTTTATGAAGATCAGTGAAACACCTGCCCCCAAAGCTGGAATATCCTTATAAAGATCAGTGAAACACCTGCCCCCAAAGCTGGAATATCCTTATAAAGATCAGTGAAACACCTGCCCTCAAATCTGGCATATCCTCATGAAGATCAGTTAAACACCAGCCCTAAATACTGGAATATCCTTATAAACGTCAGTGAAACACATGCCATAAATACTGGAATATCTTCATGAAGATCAATGAAACACCTGCCCTAAATAATGAGATATCTTCATGAAGATCAATGAAACACCTGCCCTAAAATGAGATATCTTCATGAAGATCAGTGAAACATCTGCGTTCAATACTTCCATGTCCTCGTGAAGATCAGTGAAACACCAGCCCTAAATACTGGGATAACCTCATGAAGATCCGTGAAACACCTGCGCTAAAAACTTGCATATCCTCATGAAGAACAGTGAATTACCTGCCCTAAATACGGGGATATGCTCATGAAGATCAGTGGAACACCCGCCTTCAATACTGGCATATCTTTATGAAGATCAGTGAAACACCTGCCCTAAATACTGGAATATCCTTATAAAGATCAGTGACACACCTGCCTTCAATACTGGAATATCCTTATAAAGATCCGTGACACACCTGCCTTCAATACTGGAATATCCTTATAAAGATCAGTGACACACCTGCCTTCAATACTTGGATATCCTTATTAAGATCAGTGAAACACCTGCCCTAAATACTTGAATATCCTCATGAAGAACAGTGGAACACCTGCCCTAAATATTTGGATATCCTCATGAAGATCAGTGAAACACCTGTCTTAAATACTTACATATTCTCATATAGAAACACCTGCCTTCAATACTTGGATATCCTTATTAAGATCAGTGAAACACCTGCCCTAAATACTGGCATATCCTTATGAAGATCAGTGGAACACCTGCCCTAAAATCTAGGATATGCTCATGAAGATTAGTGAAACACCTGTCCTGAATACTGATATATCCTCATGAAGATCAGTGAAACACCTGTTATAAATACTGAGATATCACCATGAAGATCATTGAAACACCGGCACTAAAAAACTGGCTTATCCTCATGAAGATCAGTAAAATACCTGCCTTCAATACTGGGATATCCTCATGAAGATCAGTGAAACACCTGCCTTCAATACTGGCATATCCTCATTAAGATCAGTGAAACACATGTTTTTAATACTGTTATATCCCATGAAGATCAGTGAAACACCTGTTCTAAAGACCGGAATAACCCCATGAATATCATTGAAACACCTGCCTTCAATACTGGAATATCTTTATGAAGATCAGTGAAACACCTGCCCTCAATTCTGGCATATCATCATGAAGATCAGTGAAACACCAACCCTAAATACTGGGATAATCCCATGAAGATCAGTGAAACACCTGCCCTAAATTCTGGGATAACCCCATGAAGATCCGTGAAACACCTGCGCTAAAAACTGGCATATCCTCACGAAGTTCAGTGAAATACCTGCCCTAAATACGGGGATATGCTCATGAAGACCAGTGAAACACCTACCTTCAATACTGGCATATCTTTATGAAGATCAGTGAAACACCTGCCTTCAATACTTGGATATCCTTATTAAGATCAGTGAAACACCTGCCCTAAATACTTGAATATCCTCATGAAGATCAGTGGAACACCTGCCCTAATACTGGGATATCCTCATGAAGATCAGTGACACACCAGCCCTAAATACTAGGATATCCTTATGAAGATCAGTGAAACATCTGCCCTAAATACTGGAATATCCTTATGAAGATCAGTGAAACACCTGCCCTAGATGCTAGGATTTCTTCATGAAGATCAGTGAAACACCTGTTCTAAGTACTGGGATAACCTAATGAGGATCCGTGAAACACCTGCCCTAAAAACTGGCATATCCTCATGAAGATCAGTGAAATACCTGCCCTAAATACAGGGATATCCTCATGAAGATCAGTGAAACACCTGCCTTCAATACTGGCATATCATCATTAAGATCAGTGAGACACCAGCCCTAAATACTGGCATATCCTCATGAAGATCAGTGAAACACCTGCCCTAAATACTGGGATATTTTTACAAAAGTCAGTGAAACATCTGCCCTAAATACTGGAAAATCCTTATGAAGATCAGTGAAACACATGCCCTAAATACGGGAATATCCTCATGAAGATCAGTGAAACACTTACCTTCAATACTGGCATATCCTCATTAAGATCTGTGAGACACCAGCCCTAAATACTGGCATATCCTCATGAACATCAGTGAAACACCTGCCCTAAATACTGGCATATCCTCATGAAAATCAGTGAAACACCTGCCCTAAATACTGGCTTATCCTTATGAAGATCGGTGAATTACCTGCCATATATTTGTGTCGGATATTCATGAAGATCAGTGAAACCCCTGCCTTCAATACTGGGATATTCTCATGAAGATCAGCGAAACACCAGCCCTAAATACTGGGATATCTTCGTGAAGATCAGTGAAACACCTGCCCTAAATACTGGGATATCCTCATGAAGATCAGTGACACACCAGCCCTAAATACTAGGATATCCTTATGAAGATCAGTGAAACATCTGCCCTAAATACTGGAATATCCTTATGAAGATCAGTGAAACACCTGCCCTAGATGCTAGGATTTCTTCATGAAGATCAGTGAAACACCTGTTCTAAGTACTGGGATAACCTAATGAGGATCCGTGAAACACCTGCCCTAAAAACTGGCATATCCTCATGAAGATCAGTGAAATACCTGCCCTAAATACAGGGATATCCTCATGAAGATCAGTGAAACACCTGCCTTCAATACTGGCATATCATCATTAAGATCAGTGAGACACCAGCCCTAAATACTGGCATATCCTCATGAAGATCTGTGAAACACCTGCCCTAAATACTGGGATATTTTTACAAAAGTCAGTGAAACATCTGCCCTAATTACTGGAATATCCTTATGAAGATCAGTGAAACACATGCCCTAAATACGGGAATATCCTCATGAAGATCAGTGAAACACTTACCTTCAATACTGGCATATCCTCATTAAGATCTGTGAGACACCAGCCCTAAATACTGGCATATCCTCATGAACATCAGTGAAACACCTGCCCTAAATACTGGCATATCCTCATGAAAATCAGTGAAACACCTGCCCTAAATACTGGCTTATCCTTATGAAGATCGGTGAATTACCTGCCATATATTTGTGTCGGATATTCATGAAGATCAGTGAAACACCTGCCTTCAATACTGGGATATTCTCATGAAGATCAGCGAAACACCAGCCCTAAATACTGGGATATCTTCGTGAAGATCAGTGAAACACCTGCCCTAAATACTGGGATATCCTCATGAAGATCAGTGAAAAACCTCCCCTAAAAACTAGGATATCCTCATGAAGATCAATGAAAACTTGCCTTCAATACTGCCATATGCTCATGAAGATCAGTAAATCACCTTCCCTAAATACTGACATATCCTCATGAACATCAGTGAAACACATGCCTTCAAAACTGGCATATCCTCATGAAGATCAGTGAAACACCTGCCCTAAATACTAGGATATCCTCATGAAGATCAGTGAAACACCTGCATTAAATACTGGCATATCCTCATGAAGATCACCGAAACACCTGCCCTAAATATTGGCATATCCTAATGAAGATCAGTGGAACTAGGATATCATTAAGAAGATCATTAAAACACCTGCCCCAAATACCGGAATAACTTCGTGAAGATCATTGAAATACCTGCCCTAAATGCTGGCATATCCTCATGAAGATCAATAAAACACCTGCCTTCAATACTGCCATATCCCCATGAAGATCAGTGAAACACCTGCCTTCAATACTGGCATATCCTCATGAAGATCAGTGAAACACCTGCCTTCAATACTGGCATATCCTCATGAAGATCACTGGATCACCTGCTCTAAATACTGGGATATTATCATGAAGATCAGTAAAATACCTGTTTAAAAATTCTTGGATAACCTGATGAAAATCAGCGAAACACCTGCCCTAAATACTGGGATATCCTCATGAAAATTAGTGAAACACCTGCCCTAGAAACGGGCATATCCTCATGAAGATCAGTGAAACACCTGCTCTAAATACTGGCATATCCTCATGAAGATCAGTGAAACACCTGCCCTAAATACTGGGATATCCTCATGATGATCAGTGAAACACCTGCCCTAAATACTGGGATATCCTCATGAAGATCAGTGAAAAACACCTGCCTTCAATACCGGGATAACGTCTTGAAGATCAGTAAGCACCTGCCCTAAATACTGACATATCCTCATGAAGATCAGTGAAACATCTGTCTTCAATATCGGGATAACGTCTAAGAGATCAGTAAAACACCTGCCCTAAATACTGACATATCCTCATGAAAATGAGTGAAACACCTGCCCTAAATACTGGCATATCCTCAACAAGATCAGTGGAACACTTTCCCTAAACACTAGGATATCATTAAGAAGATCACTTAAACACCTGCCCTAAATACCGGAATAACCTCGTGAAGATCATTGAAACACCTGCCTTTAATACTGGAATATCTTTATGAAGATCAGTAAAACACCTGCCCTAAATACTGGCATATCCACATGAAGATCAATGAAACACATGCTCTAAATACTGGGATATAATTATGAAGATCAGTGAAACACGTGCCCTAAATACTGGGATATCCTCATGAAGATCACTGAAACACCTGCCTTCAATACTGGCATATCCTCATGAAGATCAGTGAAACACCTGCCTTCAATACCGGGATAACCTCTTGAAGATCAGTGAAACACCTGCCCTAAATACTGGCATATCCTCATCGGATATGTACGTTCCCACACTGTATTGATTCCTGGTTAACTCGAGAAGTCATAAATAAAATACGGGGATTCATGATCCCCTGGTTAAAGTCTATAAATCTCGATAGTATTGTCCACAGATGCAGTGACTGCCACCTTGCAGATCTGTACATGTATTCAGAAACCCTATCCCGTTTATCATCTCAAATGAAAGTAGTCCTTCGATGTTTACGCCATTTAAAGAACAGAAAAGCCAGTCCAGTCGAAAAGCCGTAGTTCGTGTATAATTCACATTAAAAGTTGATATTCACTTGATCCGCAATGTAAATTAATGAATGATTTAGTGAATGAATGATTTAGTGAATGAATGAATGAATGAATGAATGAATTGCAAAACTCACCACGATCTTTGCTGAAAGCACCTGACATTATTACCCCGATCAACAGATAATTGTGGATGCCAACTGCAGTCTCAGCTGTTATGAGAGCACAACCCAAGTTGACTGTTGAGGGCTAGAGGCCTTAGTGTTCGGTCACCGCTGTGTGATCAGAGCCAATTTCGAACTTGACTTTTGGGGCAGGGCCAGGGCTGTTTGCATTGTCAAGAGTCGGGAACAGTCTACCATCCACCTATACACCGACCGCTGACTGAACTGCGACATTATGTCATGCACAGTATCACGTGCAACTGAGTTCACGAATAGTGTACAGATAGAACAACCTTGGTTTTACAAAGAAGGAAACACGATAGTGTACAAAAGAGTAGAATATAAAAGGCAATCTAATTTCGGACGCCTACATGATTGTTAATACATGAGGCATGTAATCCATAATGCACAGTTGGTCGTTTTGGCCGAAACGAATTTGGTCTTTATTTTTGTGTGATAACATTTAAAGAAGTCGAAAGTCGCAACGAAGATCCGGAAGCAGTGTACACAGCTATGTATACTAGCGAATGAAGAAACTGTGTAAAGCTATAAATGTGTTACGTTATTGAAAATAACAACATCGGATATGGTGACAGGAGGCAGAGCGACACACACTAAAGGAGGGACGGTGTAAGACGTCAATTAACGAAAGCATATCTCGGGTGTGACCACCATATGCGTTGAAACAGGCAAGGCAGCGGCGGATCATCGAAAACCCCAGAAAAATGAATACAACCTGGGCAACGGTATTCCAAATGTCAGCCCAGGAAAGACCCATCTGAGCTAGTGTTATCGGCTGATTCTGGTCCTGTCGTAGGGCTCGATGCATCTCATACCAGATAAGTTATTTATGGGAGAAATCTGGAGAAACAGCCGACAATGACAGTGCAGAAATTAGGGCTGGGACGGGTAACTCGGGTCGGGTGGTTCCTGAGTAGGATCCGGGTACCCACAGGACTACCAGGACCCGTGGTTAGTCACGTGATATATTGTTTAATGACAACAACACACTATAGCTCGGTGGTTACGCTTCAAGTCGCTATAGTTCGCATTTCTTTCTGACGATGAACACATTCATTTGACCTGTATATGTGTGAGTAGAGATAAAGCTTCAGTCAACTTCCGTGTACGCATGATCTGATCGTTTGATACATGTATCTCAATAGTTTGTTTTTTCCAGGGCTGCGGTAAAACAATTCCCAATCAGACATTTCGTTCCAAACTCTTGAGACCTTCAGTGGGTACCCGAGTAGGGACGGGTAATGGTGGTCGGGTACCCAGGTAAATTTGGACTCGTCCCAGCCCTAGCATCAATGTTATGCTACCTCAAAAGGTATGTTACAACACGTGCAACCTGTGGGCAGGCATTATCCTGCTGCAACGTGGCGTTACCTCCCTGCATTTGCACAAAGGGTAGAACATGATCTCGAACGATGTCGCCCCTGAAGCGAACGCCATTCAAATTGCCGTTAACGATGATGTGTTGTGTCCTCCCATGAGTTGTAATGCCACCCCATACCATCACAGGTCCACCCACAAACTGACGACATTGAGTAACGCAAGCGTCGTTAAAACGTTCTCCTGGACGTGTGTAGACCCTTGCATGGCCACCAGAGCTGTCCAGACGTCTACAGAACCTCGGTCCACACCAAACTAGGCGTGCCTGACGGTAGCAAGATCAGGCGTTTTGCTGGACGTCGAGGCCGGATGTCAGACGTTGATGACGGACGTTGATTTTCATCAAAACGCGGTTTTGCGTAGTTGTTATTTTGTAATCCCCTTATACCGCATCCGTGGTCTAGTGGTAGAGCGGCCGGCCGGAGATTCGATCCCCACCCGCGTCATACCAAAAGAATGTACTTGTTGTTACCCTGCCTGGCGCTCAGCATTAAGGGGCTTAACAAGGACGGGTCGACTCGGTTTCAGTATACTGTGTCTGATAGCTAAACAGTAATTGTGTGCTGTTCACGTTAATAAGCACGTGAGTATCATACTCCCAACAAGCACGTCAACATTCAAATGGTGCCCCGCGCACGTTCAGATTGTGAATCGCGACCTTAACGTCTTCATGAATATGTATTGAAATATGCATATTTAATTGACCCTGAAGAATGCCTCATTCTGATTGGTCAAAATAAGATTACAATCAGGTATCTAATTCAACACTACAAAAATAGCATACATTTTAAGACAAAACTTACTCATGAAAACATCGATCTGTCGCATCGATGCATGTAACAATGGCTGCCGATGGCTGTATAGGTTCGACATCTGAATATTGTCAGATGGTTGTTGTCACTCACTGGTGCAATCATTTTGGCACAACAACTCATCAACCGGGATGAAATCTGTTTGAAAACATTTACAATTCAGTAAAACATGACTAACCCCTGTGTCCGAATAATCTCTCATGTCGAGCTGGGCCGGCTCGTCGTTAACTAAACAACGGCCGTGTTCAACCATAGTTCAGGCTCATTTGTACCTGTAAATATGCAGGCTTATGTTGAGCATAAATACAGGTCGGGACTATCCTCTGGATTCATGCAATTTGTATATAGCACTGTCACCGTGAACAACTATTTTGGCAGCCTTAGGCATTAAAGAGTAAGGGAAGGAAGTCAAGTTCAGTCTGGTCGAAGTTTTGGAATGAGAGATACATATATATGTGTTACTGCTGGGGAGTTATTTCAAACCAACTGATACTTTATAACTAAATAACTACATCATGTTGTTTAATTTATAGTAAAGTTTCTTGGAGTAATATAGTAGTTCAGCAGGTCCTCTGTCATTTTTTTTCCAAAACCTGTCAGCCCTACAATGGGAGAAGTCATATTGATTGCCAAGAAATGACTTGCCGATTCCTAGAAATGTCTTGGTAGAAGTGCAAATATGCAACAGGTTGCGATGAAAAAAGATATATCATCTCTATGGGGTGTTATTTCATCAGTTCCTTTTGAGGAAAACTATGTATTTGTAGCCTTTATTTGAACATGCGTAATATTTATTTTAACTTTGTCACTAACTATGACCCCTTTTCGGCACAGTTCTAAGCTGGCCTAATTGCCCATCTGTAAGAACGCGGTATATACTAACACCGGGTTTTAATGAGAATTTTGGAATTTTATAGAACTAGATGAACAACCCTGGTTGTAATTTATAAACAAATGAGCTAAACTGGCATATACAGGGCAGGGCTTTTTATCAAATTCAAAATGTATAAACTCAAATTGTCTCCAGCATTCTCTATGTTTGTCTTGTTCTAACCTAGCGGTGACATTTCTATTTATTTTCAGTTCCCATTGAGGATGGTGGAGGAAAGGTTGAGGTGTGGCTACAATAAAGTTTCTTTTTCACCCCAATACAAATATGTATGAAAGCCAGGACTGATTTCTTTTACAAATTGCTTCACCGAAAAACTGTTAAACTTAAATCTAGTTCTTTTCCTTGTGTTGCCTTCATTATGGTACCTTCATATGATACATCGTAGTATACACATGTATTGGCGCATCTCCAGTCAAGATTCACATTTGTGTCTTCATTCCTGCATAGCTACCTCATTGTACGACTAGAATGCTAACAGATCACGTGATCGTGTCATTTGCACTTAATCCAAGTGGGGTTATCATGTGAAGTGGATGTGGTTGACATTTAAGATATGGCTATCTTATCCTGTATTTGTCGAAGCCTGATCAAACATTACATCAGTTTCTCTGGTTATTTATATATCACATTGAACACGTGAGAATTACACATTTATCTTATCTAGTAAAACGACCCATTGTCTTACATACAACACAACATAGAAACACTTTACATAGTTCGTGCTATTGTGTTGTCCCGGGCTAAGATGGATAGTTTCAGAAATAATTATTACGGCAAGCTTATAGATCATGCTATAGCTTACAATGACATGTCTAGCTGTGCCGCTAGCCACCGCTTCAAAGTCATATGGGTTCATTCCAAAGTTGGCACGGTTTCCTTAATTACAGTAAGGTGACCTGACATGAAGTACAGTGATGACAATAGAAGCGTAAACTAGGGGCGTTCACGGGGAATACCCCTTTTTCCCCTTCCTGGAGGTGCACCAGGTACTCTATTACACCCAGATCCCACCGGCAACACTAAAGTACCAGGGCAAACATGAGTGGGCTTTGCCAATGCATGCGTCAAGAAAGGCTGCTGCTTGACAGCAGAGGCTAGATAATAGGCCACAAGTTAACACCTCTCTCAAGTGCATGTACAGGCCAATGAAGAGGATCAGTAGTATGAGCTGCCTGTTGGATTTTCAGTCACAATCTACTGGGTACCCATTCGCTGCTGACGATATTGACATCTTGAAACCAATGGTAATATAAAGAGGATATGAACATATTAGCGAATTTATTTTACGCTTTTATAGATACTTGTCTTACCATGAGCCGTTCACATATGAACATGATTCGTTTTCAAAATCTAAATGTCTAAAACAAATCATTAATACCAATAGGGTTTTGTATTGTATGCTAGAGTGAGTGAGGGTCTTAGTGAGTTCAGATTGTAGTCACATACGCAATCATATTGTAACTTGAGAATGTTATACATTTAAGACAGCTTCGAGAATAAACTTGCTAAGATTTTTTTCATTTCGACTCCTTTACGTCAATCTTGGCGCTAAGACAGCTTCGTGAATAGGCCGCCTGGAATTTATATTGAACCATAGTGTTATGCTGTTAGGAGACTAAATGCAAGGACAAGAACTAATCCTGATTTTGTCAGTTTTAAACAAGTTAACCGTTATGTAGACCTCCCTGGTGACCTGATGGAAGAGGTACAGGAGAACCAGCTTCTTTCCGACCTGGGCATATCCACCACAAGAACTTCTAGCCATGTACGTCATGTAAATAATCGTGGGAATATGCTTGTAAATATTTGGAGATAAAACAAATCTTATTTAAATGGCAGATTACATGAGGATCAATACTATGATAAGGAATTATTGTTGTGGGTATTGCTATTTCATCTTATAATATTATACCATACATAACAGATTTCTAGTGTGTACGTTTTAATCTTTATTCTCAAATATACACTCAGTCCTGACACTTAGCATTGAAATATCTTGTGACATAAAATCATCTGGCACAAAAGAAGATGACACCCCAGATAATGAGATAACTAAGATTCGAGTAACTTAGATTACTGGTCCAGTCGTGTTGCATTATGTAGAGATGTTGAACCCAGGGCCTACAGGTGAAGAAAGAGGGAGAGATAATCAAAAGGAAAGATTATAAGAATTAAGACGGACATGAAGAAAGTAATACATAAACTAACGATGGAGACAAGGAGCATCAACACAACCGTTGGTGAAGTGAAAGGGGGCATGAATGATATTCAGGATCTGCAGGATATAATACAGTGTGACATTGTTGAAGTAGCCAACGGCCGAGATCGCCTTGACGATGTAACCGAGTTGTTAAACCCGACAATAGATCAGGCTTACAACAACAGATTTACACGCTTACAAGTGAACTGGATAGACAGCAGCAGTATAGCAGGGGACATAACGTGATCATCTACGGTATGTCAGATAAGGAGAAGCAGACACCCCATATGGGAAGAAGTATGTCTGCGATATACTCAACGACGCAGCCGGGGACGAGGACTCACTACACACATCTGATGTCATCATAGCAGCACATCGCCTGGTCTCTGCAGGTTAAATATCACCCAAACCAAAGATAGTGAAGTTCATATACCCAGAAGATAAGTCATGGGCTGTCAGCCTGAGACATAAACTGAAAAGCATTGGGTATGGGATCTTTAACGATCTTATAAAGGAACAAAGAGCACTTTTACCGAAACTGAAAAATGAAAATAAATTCGGTTACTACAAGAACGGCAGCTTATCGTCAAGGATGCTGGCGAATCGTACAGAGCGATACAAACAGACGCTTTCGACAACGAGCTCATCGTAATAAGAAGGATGGTCAGAAAGGGACGTGGTCACGCCAAGACAGTATCTCGTATTAGTTCCCAATGTTGGAGTGAGTGAGTGAGTATGGCTTTACGCCGCTTTTAGCAATATTCCAGCAATATCACGGCGGGGGACACCAGAAATGGGCTTCACGCATTGTACCCAGGTCGGGAATCGAACCCGGGTCTTCGGCGTGACGTCCCAATGTTGGAACGGTAATGGACTGTATTCCAAGTTAAGCAATACTGTTTTGTTTGTTCTTTCTAGCAAATCATCACATTGTAGGACTCACTGAAACCTGGCACGTGTATTTTGGTGTGCCAGCAGTGACAGTTTCCAGTGCAGGAAAACTATGAGGCGGCATTCTAGTTTTAGTGAGAAAGTGAGAAAGAACATACAAAAGTTCATCAAGTTTCACAAATGTACTGAGAATACGATTTTTATACTGTTTGATAAAGCTATGTTTTGTTCACATAAGGATACACTTATGGCTTGTGTGTACATACACCCAGAAGTTTCTTCATGGTATAATAACGAACCCACTAATTGTGGAATACATATTTTTCAGGAATCATTACTTCATATAATCCAAGAGCTTGGCGATGTAAATGTGGGGATTTTTATGCAAGAACCGGTACAAAATGTGATTACAGTTTACATGATATTTTAAGTCACGTCGGTTTGGACCATTGCTCATATATACATGATACCCGTAATACATCACGACTTGACATCGTGTGACATGAAAACAAACAGATAAGGGCGTTCATTGCTGCAGCTCTGTATTTACTTAAAACTCAATATCATGTATGGAAGATGTGGTTCGGATGCAGGTGTTGGTGGCTTTACGTTTGTTTCAGCTGTAGGTACACGTGTCATCGACAACACTATTACTTCAAGCTTTGTTCACATGTGTCATGAGCTCGAGGTCAGAGTCTTTTATCATTTATCTGTACGATGTACGTTTCACTCACAGACAAACACGCTCTTCTCTGAGAGGATGGTCACGAAGCACAGGATCCACGTGGCAAGGGTAATGGCTTCAGATTTAAGTGAGGCATGGTCAAGGTCGATGAATTCAGGGGGAATCAACTTTCACCTGATATATCTAGATTGCTTTGACAGCATTTGTGACAAAGTTCTTTCTGATATTAATAATGCAGTAACATCTCATACAAATGCAATATATGTCAAGCTGCACAGTGTATGAAATGCAAACACAGTATAAACAGACAAAATTCACAACCTTGGTTCGATAAAGTGCACATTTCTCAGATATGAGGAGGGCATATTTTTGGGTTGTTTTAGTCATTGTAATGATGAATCATTGCTTTGAAAGTATTGGCATTCCAGAAGCATGTACAGTTGTACTATAAAATCTAAAACAAAGAAACTACTATGAATGTGTAAAAGATATATTACTTACAAATCTGAATAACTCAAAATTGTTCGGAGCACAATGTGCAAGTTTTCTTCATCTGACAAGCCTATTCCCAACATAACTATGGACTCAAGTTTTGATTGTCCACTGAGTTTACGACAAGGGTGTATATTAAGCCCTCTTCTATTTTCCTTTCTTATAAATGAACTAGCTTTTGAAATCGAAGCTAGTGGCGAACCAGGAATTCAGCTTCATCCTGAACTTGTACAGTTATTTCTTCTTTTGTTTGCTGAAGATGTTGTGTTAATCTCTAATACAGTTTTTGGTTTACAGAAGAGGCTTGTTTTCCTGAAGGACGTTTGTTTTCAGAATAGTTTGACGGTAAATATGGAGAAGAACAAACGTAAATTGTCGAAATATGAAAAATTGGTTCTGCAGTAAACTACCGTTATAATGAACTCAAAGGGACCACTAATTTTACTTCGTTAAAACTGTAGTTCGTTATAAAGCATATTTACAGCATAAATAAAGCAAATGCTCGGGGCCAAAAAATATGTTCGTTATATCCGCCAGTTCGTTATGAGCGTTTTCTTTATAAACGTAGTTCATAATGGCGTACAAGTAGAATGCGCTTCCTGTTATTTTATTCAGTAGGTCATCAGTATGTGTGTATGTTTGCTGGCTAAACAAGTATTATTTGGAAATTTTAGATGGCTTTCAATGTTTAAGCTTTTACCTTTTGAGTTGTTCGTTGAGATGTTATTATACCGTGCGGAAATATGGTGACTGCATGTTGTTTAGGAAATAGAAGTTTACATTTAGCAACTTGTGTAAACGAGTTTCTCGTCCCTGTATCTCTGCCCAGTCAGATTTCCTTCCAGTACCAGTAAATCAGTTCTTCCAGTCATGGTGATACCTCCCCAGACCATAACGGATCCACCTCCAAACCGATCGTGCTCCACAACAGCAACGTCAGCGTACCGCTCTCCCTGACGTCTGTAGACTGGGATCCGACCATCGTTGAAATGCAGATTGAACCTTGATTCGTCTGAGAAGAGTACCCTTGCCCATATGCGGGGACCCCAGCGTAAATGTCCATTTGCCCAATTCAGTCTGTTCTGACGGTGGCGTGGTGTAAGAGGGGGTCTTACAGCTGGACGACGTGCCCGCAGTCCGTAGTGACGTAATAGGCGGCGTATTGTTGATACAGATACACGTCGTCCTGTAGCTTGTTGGAAAGCATTATTGGCTGCTGTGGCTGTAATGTTTCTGCCCCTGAGAACCACCAAACAGACGTATCGGTCATCTTGCTGTGATGTTACCCTTGGCCTACCCGACCTGGGTCGATCCTGGACGGAGTTGGTCTGTTGAAAGCGTACCCAGAGGTTGGAAACTGCCTTTTGGGATACGCCAAGACGTCTGGCAACATACCGTTGTGATCTGCCATCTTGTAGCAGTGCCAAGGCTTGATGTCGTTGCTCAATACGGAGACTTCTCCCTCTACCCATGCTTGCATCAAAGAAGAATTTCTCCACTAACTCAGAGGAGCCAACTGCAATCCTTATAAAGATGAATTGCACGAGTAACCCGCGTCAAATTGCTGCTAAAACACGTGCATTATCGTGCATGTGAACAGCTGCGTTTTGGTGCGAAGTTTTGTTTAAAAAAATGCGACATTTCACTGAGTTTTATCAATTAATAACTTCAAAACTCTTATCTTTTCACCGTTACAGATTTGGTTTTACGCCACATCAGTTCATGTGTTAACAGTACCTGTAAAACGTTTAGAATATTTGGCATTATCTGGTTTGGAACAGTTGAGTATAGTGAGTGGCTACATGTACACTGGTGAGTCTAAACTTTTGATGGGTAGTATAGGATTAAGCATACATTTATTACATGTCTATGGATTCGGATTTGTTTGTTAAGAACAGATGGTTCGAAATGAAACGATATTTCTAAATGAATTTTTAGGTAGACTAAAAGTTTCGTTTCAACAAGACTGGCAATCTGCATCAGTAAAGGGCACAAACACATTGGCTACTCGTTGTTTAAACCTATTTTCAGTGTCGAACTATATATCCATATAGTCAACAACTAGTATTTAAAACACAGATGTGCTCTTGTTCAGTTTGCCAGGATTTCATAAACTACGAATAGAAATTGGCAGGTTTTTTTGGAGAAGCTAGGAATGAGAGATTATGTAATATCTGTAAACTGCCATCTATAACACAAATATCCCTTCTTCCTCATTTGTAATGAATATCAAGCATTGCATTCCTGTAAAATGTAATGAATATCCAACCCTCCACAAATTAAATGATTATGCTTATCTTAAAACATGTTATCAGTTTACATATATATCAAGCTATGTCAGTGTGACTGTCTTCTTATTATATACTTTCTCATTCTGTGCTTCTCGACGTGTAACCTGGGCCTGTGGCCTCTGGTACTGTTTTTTAGATAAACTGCTACTATGTACACAGGGATCCAATAACAAAATGAACCTGAAAGGAAAATTGACGTGAAATTCAACGGAAGGACATTCTGTCTTGAACAACGGACAAACTTATTTTCTTGATTGCACCGAGAGTCTCTCTGAAATTCAAGCTGGAGTCTTGTCATAGTGGTGTACGACAAGGTGTACGACAAAACCTGTCGCCTTTGTTAATCTTTATATAATCATCTGAAATGAAATGTGATGGAATTGTTATTGGTGATACATCCCTGTCACGGTGTTTAACTAACGACAACACCGCACACGCCAGAGTAACGCCTCACCCACGAGGTAACCGCCTCGTTATTGTCAAAACATATAACAATAGACGTGACAAGCTGGTGTATTAAGGCGCATTGACAAAGATAAACCAACTGACGTTAAAGAATTTGTTAACACTAGACACAATTCACCAAGCTAAAACATTAATGCGTGCACATGTAGTAAGCAATTAGCAATAGTTTGCTCCCAGTCCTTCATTTGCCCTTCCTGTGATCAGGGTTTAAATTTGGCGGTGGTGGCGGCTTAATTTACGTTGTTTTTATCACATGGGGAGAATACTCGGCAGGATATAATCAAAGGGTAAAAACGGTATGCTTGTGGGTCATTTACGGAAAAGCACACGTTGTCAAATAAAAGACCAAGGAGGTACGTGTCACGGTACTTAACTAACGATTACACACCGCCGACGTCAACAACAGACGAGCCTTCTCCTAACTGTCAAAAGTAAGCATGAGTTCACACACTTGAGATTAGAAACATTAATGTCCAGACAGAACTAGTGCATAAAGTCGCACTGACAAATGAAAACCAACCTGGAGTTGGAGGATATATTAACACTGAGCAATAAACCAAGCTGAATCACCTGGGCTTTAAATAAGCAGTTACAAGTTGAAATCACACAGCGTGTTCACGTCCAGATCTGTTTTGTTTGTGTTATGTTTGTTGTTTAACGCCGCACTCAGCAATATTACAGTTATATGACGGCGGTCTGTAAATAATCGAGACTGGACCAGACAATCCACTGATTAAAATCAAGAGCATGACATGAATCAACAAAGTCAGCGAGCCTGGCCACCCGATCCCGTTAGTTGCCTCTTATGACAAGCATAGTCTCCTTTTACGGCAAGCATGGGTTGCTGAAGCCTTTTCTACCCCGCATCTTTACGGGGTACATGCATGGGTTCCTGTAGACCTATTCTATCCCGGATCTTCACGGGTCGAATCGTCTAGATAGGCACTGCAGATCCTCATGTAAACCTATGGTTCAGATTTTTTTTAAATGTGCACTATAATGGAAAAGATTCACCTTGGTAAAGCAGAAAATTAACACCTGTCAAAAAGAATATTCCATTTTATATGTTGTATGCAGAACTGGGACGTAAACCACTTTACATCAGTGTAATGAGTGATGTGATTGCTTCTGGACAAAACTAATAACTGGAAAATCGTCAAAAATATCATGTATTGTCTGTAAAATATTGCTTGATAAATTCAATATTAATCATTCTAACTAATGGATCTAAGCAATTGAAAATAAAACAGGATGCAATGGGTTTGTTTATAAATCAACCTCCATCTATACCAATGTCTTTTAATATAAATGTGTGGTTAAGACACATCTTGAAGATCAATTCTTACAAAAATAACACGCTGATCCTCAGTTTCTAGAATCTACAAATTTATCAAATATGAAATAAAACAGAATGCTACCTAGATACTAAACCCCAAAATTCCTCATGCCACTACTGTATTTTAAATTCTTTTGTCACAGGCAATCCATTGAAAAACGTCTCTGAACCAAAATACCACTAGCTGGAAGGACATGTCTGTTGTCTACACGCAATGGCGTAGCACATGAATGTCATTATATCGTAATTTGTGAAATGATTTAGATCAAAATAGATCTATTATTATTACACAAGAAATCCTTCAATGTTTAAACTGGTGAAACAATTTGATCGCACACATACACTTACAATGATGAAGTTATCATTTTTTCTGTAAATCTATAAATGTTGTAAGTGATGATTGTACGTGATACAGCCTGTATGTTCATGCATGTGCATATAATGACCTCTGTTAACCCTCAAAAAGCTATGTCTTGTTGTCTTGAGCGAAATAAATTTCAGCTCAGCCAATCCGAACCATATGCATAAAGAAACACATGAGAAGAGAGGGGAGCGTTTCTTTCTGCGCATCATATTACTAAGTTCCTGACTCCATGCCACCTTATTCTAGGAACACCTCGGCGTGCCCCAGCGCTAACCGTAATAAACGATTTATGTTTCTACAATATACGAAGACAAAGATTCAAAGTGAACCCTAAATCAAATTTGAAATAAAACGTTTAAAGTATTATCATTGGAATATCTCTAGCGTGCAGGTACACACAATGTACCAACCTTTCAAGTCACAACTTCTTATCATAAAATGACAATTCGCGGTAGAATATTACCAAACCGACAAAGAGTGGGTTTATGGTTGTACCAGTCAATAGGTTTTTTTTATCACCACATCGGTAACAGCCCATGTGAACGCCACGTTCTCTTTATTCAAAATCAGAGTCGGTCAGATAGCTGGCAATAAAAGTTTCGTCATTTCGATATGCACAATGAGGAGATGGCCGAATGGTATTTTTGAGTTTGGGCCGTTCTACTGGTACCGACATTTCTAAATGAACGAGGCAATCCGAAGGACGCCAGCAATAAAAGGGTACATGTTCAAACACTGTGAAAAAAGCTCCTTAAACGTTTCAGTCTTCACATTTGGCATCGAAAATATTTATATCCTTAATTGAAGTTGAAACGGTTTTACGAGTACGATTATTAAGGGTCTAATAGATACAGCATGGCAATAAATGATACGTCTTTTCACGCTGGAGAATCAGTACAAGTCGGTGCGAGTCATCTATAACACATCAAAGGATGACATCTTTGACATCAATGTGTCCAACTTGATTTCCTCGTTTCAAGTGACCTTTTATCCTGTGCCGGTTTCCGCTGTCAGAAGAGATCCTTAATTTAAACGGTTCGCAGAAACTGTGATTTTGTGAATTTGTTATGGTCATGATGTCAAAGTGTATCGTTGACACTGATTTCAGAGAACGCTACATTAGACATTATGTTTATAAAAATCAACTAATTCATACGCTTAACAACCCGTATTTCCTCAGTGCTTCACATGCTATTCATCATAAGCTGTTCAAGGGATGGGTAACACTATATGTCCACATGTTGTGACAGGAACACACCCTGTGGGTCAAGTGATCTCAAATGTGGCCTCCATACATCTGATTAAATATGGGTCCATATTAAATAGTTTTGTCATAACGGGTGAGGAGAAACGCGGTTTAGCGTCGCGTTCAACATTGTTACTCTTGTATGGCGACATGTATGCAAGTGTGTGTGTATGTGCGTGTGTGTGTGCGTGTGTGTGCGTATGTGTGCGTGTGTGCGTGTGTAGCTGCTTGACTCGTCCGAACCTATGCCAGTTTCATAGTTCTCGCACACTAACATACCATGCGGCAGTTTAACATGAATACCGCATTCAGACACAGTATACGCATAGCGCCATGCAGGGAAACAACAAGTACCATCTTTTATTATATTTTGGTATGACGTGGCCAGGGATCTTCCGCTTAATAACATTGTATATGCACATGTGGAAACCATTATCGTGTGCGTTTTGAAATAAAATACATGTTGGTTTAACCCTAATGTGCTGAGAAAAGTTGGGGCGGCGAGGTAGCCTTGTGGTTAAAGTGTCCGTTCGTCATGTCGAACACTTGGGTTCGATTCTCCACATGGATACAATGTGTGAAGACCATTTCTGGTGTCCTGATCCATGATATTGCTGGAGTATTTCTAAAGGCGGCGTAAAACCACACTCATTGTACGAATAAACCAAGCCAAGATAATGGTGATTAGAATAATTGACATTTGTGGCATCAACAATCACCGTAGAAGAGTTGGTAGCGTGCAGGACCACAAACTAAGAGCTTGCATGTTCCTATCCTACCGAAGTCTTTTTTGTGTTGTATTCACAAACGTGTTACGTTGTTGCTGTATGACAAATAGTATCTCTGTCATACAGGGAAACTGGTGATGTAAGTATATCTGATTAGTACGACAGACTCCTATTTGTTTTAAGTTAACCCTAAATACCAATATCCAAAATAAACGCTTAAAAAACATAAAGAATGCGCCTTTCTTAAATTACCTACAATGAATTTCGAGGGGGCGGAAGGTTGGGGGAATACGTGTCTCTCCCACACCCTGAACACGTTTAGCTGTTAAACACAAAACACAATCCAAAACATGTTAAGACCTTAAACGCATCAAACTCATGGGACAAGAAACGCGCTTATGTGTATGTTTAGGATCGTGAAAAGAGCAGCTATTCTTACACTGATGCACGGTAGTAACATACGATCCCTGAAGCAAACAGACCGTATTTCCAACATAGCAGCCACAACAGCACTAGTTTTGCATGTATGTTTGCAAATGTTGTGTGAGAATAAACCTTCAATTTAAAATCCTTTTTTCAAGTTTTCATGTGTTACCCTTGTACAAATGTCGATAGCTGGCAATGTGTCGATCCACCAATGGAGACAATATTCTCAGTAATGAGTGACAGTCGTCGTGAAATGGATGGAATATTGCTCAACATACCTCAGATAAGAAAAGACAGATCCGTCATTTCAGTTATTTTTAATACAACTGCCTCGAAGTCATTTCTATATCCCACACGTTCTATATTGAAAACGAATACACTTGTAGGTTAACTTCATGGGCATTTAGCTCGATATAGGACAACGTCCAACTCTGAGTGGGCTGGTATTACTGTTAGCAATACATTAAGGTCTTCTATCTGTAGTATGTGTCGCAGATTAACTACGCGTCATACATTACAAGTTACAAACAGGACATCGCTGATCTAACAATCAGTATGGAATCAAATAAGTAGTTACCATTTTATCATGAATCATCACGATGTAAAGCCTCTGATAAGGGTTCAATCCCATAGTGCCCATATCCCAATTTACCTACAGAAATTACTGTTGACACACTGGAAACTCAGTTTCATCCCTGTTTATGTAAATCGACTGAATCACTATTGTTTGACAGATTCCTGTATAAAATGTTAGTAATTAAAAAATGAGTAGAGGAATGAAATACTTATTACTGTATGTTGTAATGTAATTATTATCATCAATATCCAATTTCGATGCTCGCAAATGTACACCTTGAAAACGTTATATAATAATCACCTGGCCTTCAGTAAGATCATATATGCCGAACACCGACAGGTATCGCTTGGAAAGCTGTGTGACATGGATCCTTTTCTGATAAATGCTCAGTGTGCCAATGATAGCTGCCAACACGTTAGTACATGAACATTGTACATTTCGCCATATGATAACAATCACTAATTCATATCAGATTAATTTAATGCGATGAAGAAAACATGGAGCAAATGAAATGATAGTCGAATATTAACTGGCGTTGGACGTTAAAAAATATTTCATTAGATAATCGACTATGGTTTCCATATTTGTACATGGGTATTTCACTATTGTAAATAATAACGATGTTATAATTTTATGTCGTCTTAAAAAGTATACAATCTTTTTCATGGATATTTTATATCATTGTAACTATATGGTAAGTGGTGCCTTATTTGCTTCCTGGTATATTACATTTGACAGAAATATTAAGTACAGGACATCGTCAGAAGTGAAGAGCACTCGGGGAAATCGTTAAAAATAATGATAGCTAAAACACATGTGCTTTAGGATGTCTTTACAAAAATACTCAAGGCTCAAATGAAACATTCACACTGTGGAATGTATAGACGGTCTTTATTGAGCAGAACATACATCGCTCTTCACTTGCTGTAAGATTGTGATGGCATGCAAATGAAACCCCAACGTGTTTATGGCCCAATTATGGCCCGTGATGCTGCACGTGCATGTGATGTTGGTGTGCCCCGGTGCTCTAGGCTCTCACGCAGAAATGACAAATTCATTTTCGGTATAATCTTATATGGATGTCGACAAACACTGTGTCAAATATTTACTATTTTACTATTTTTTGCCGGGGAGATGTATGCGGGGGAGAGGGGAGGGTGTGTGTGTGTCTGCAGAGTTCAGTTAACACAACAGGACACTCGCGTGTCAAAAGCATTATGAAATATCGAGTTGACAGCTAAAACGACTTCACGATGCACGGAAGGATTGACAGGAGCCATTAAATCTGTATGCATCGTCATGCTGGCTTGCCCTCATTTCGCCTACACCTCATTTCGCCTACACCTCATTTCGCCTACACCTCATTTCGCCTTCACCTCATTTCGCCTACACCTCATTTCGCCTACACCTCATTTCGCCTACACCTCATTTCGCCTACACCTCATTTCGCCTACAATAATTCAAATGTTTAATTGCCTCACCCCTATTATATGAATGGGCATTGTTCATCTCAGGCTGTTAACTAATCCAAGCTCTTTTCTAATCCAAGCGGCATAGAGGTTCAAAGTGAAGTTTTTACAACTTATGACAACTTCTCAGAACTCTTGTTTGACTTGGTCATTCTGTTAATCCTTAGTTGTTTTGAATGTGCAAGTAAATCTTGTTAAGTAAATAAATCTTATTTAATAATGAAGGTGTAAAGAAGCCTATCATCGCTTCTCACATTGTTGGTAATTGTTACAAATTGGTTAGTTCTTAGTATTGGTTTAATCAAAGGAAATTAGATGTCTGCTCAATTGTTGAACTGTTGAACCCCGAGCTCGTGTTGACAGACAAAGGGACGAAAGAATTGAAAGACTAAAGACACAGCTTCTTAGCGGAAGAGGGGCGGTCGGGTAGCCTTGTGGTTAAAGCGTTCGCTCGTCACGCCGAAGACCCGGGTTCGATTCCCGACATGGGTACAATGTGTGAAGCCCATTTCTGGTGTCCCCCGCCGTGATATTGCTGGAATATTGCTAAAAGCGGGGTAAAACCATACTCACTCACTCTTAGTGGAAGAAAAACGGTAATACAATTTCTTGATGCCGTTTGATATGTACTAAAGCTACAGTAATCATGAGTCATTATTATTATTACTGCATAATGTAAATATCAGCTATTAAACAATGTATGAAGCTTCAAGATTGTCTTGTCTGTTTAACCTTCTTTTGGGTCAGTTCATTATTTTAGAGGTAACACAGCATTTGACTGATGTGCAGTCAGCTGTAAATTTGATTTGATAAGGGTGTAGGCGAAATGAGGTGTAGGCGAAATGAGGACAGGCCGTCATGCTATCTCTCGGCTCTGAACTGGGATCACGTGATTGAAAGGGGGCTGTCATCACATGCGCTTACATGACATTCTTGCGGCGTAAGTAAGCAACTACTTTGATATGAAATACGAGACCGAAGATTAGGAAATAATAATGTAACCTTATTTTGCTTCCATTATATTGGTTTTCATTATTGTACAAGTTCAATACGTTTAGTGAAAAATCCATTAAAGAGAATAAAGTGTTTGCACGGCATGCTTATATAATTCATGAAAATAAAATCTAAGTAGAAATGTAATTTAATGCGTGAAAAAATCATAACTTACCAAACACGATTCGCCAAACCGGTTTCTGTTGGTCTCCTTTCGGCAAGGGTAATCCATAAAACTGCTGATCCTCAGCTGTCTGGGTACACCTGTAGTTCCCAGGAGCCGGCCAATCATATGAGAGTACCCCAGGTATTTAGGTTAGATCTACTTCCTGGATGACACAACTTCTACGCAATAGTAGTCAACTTTACCAAGCAAGCAGTTGTTCATATTCAGTGACATGCGAGATAAAGTCACCGCTCTTGTAATTTTATTGAAGCGCACCATCGGACGCTTAAAACAGAATTGGGTTTCAATTTCCGGATCACTGAGATAACAAACTGCAAAATAATCTGTGAGGTAGGTTGATACCGGTATCATATAGCAGATGTGCCTCACACAACCAAGTCAACATGGGTAGACAATTTCACGAAAACACCACCTGTCCCCGGGAATGAAAGCAATAAGCTGTGCAATGAGAGTGCATTTAAGATTGAAGATCAGTAACATGACCTACCTGAACCTCTTCAGCTTGTCATTGCATGTCACTTCACATTGTCGTGGATGGTTATATTCTTGCAACGCGTGAGTTATGCCATTGTGTGGAGGCATTCAGTAAGTGTTCATGAAAGGCCTTGTATAATATCTGGTGCTTTATAACAATAAACTATTTCACGAACATCGTTTGTGATTCCCCATCATGATGTTAGATTCTTCGGACTTTTCAACGTCTGACCTGGCTTAATGTGTATCATACCATCGTTCCCGACGACATTGATCGCTGTTCAAGCTATCAACCATCGGATTACCTGACCTCGGATAGTTTACTTGTAGGCCAATGTGTTTTATTTGTTATTGATTAATCACACTGACAAAGCATGCTGCTTTTAAGTAAAGAATAACTTCTAAGAAATATTCGTTTTGCAACACAGTGGGGGAGGGTGTGTGTGTGTGTGGGGTGGGGGTCGGGGGGGTTGGGGGGGGGGGGGGGTGGGTGCATTTAATGTTGCCATCGTCCATTGTATAATATACTGTATATAATATAATGTATTCTATTCTATTGTAATGACTTCACCATATGTTATATATACCGGATAGTTGTATCACCGTGCATAACTATAAACAAGTACGTGCATATTTATAACAAATAAAACGAAATGTGTGATAATTCTTAATCAAATATTCTTTGTACATTTCCTGCAGCACACGTGTGTATACACGATATGATGTGCACTTGTTGCAGCTTTGTTTACATTCAGTGTTGACGATGTGTCTGCAGGATCGCACTGTTAATAACTAGCCTGCACGGTGACCTGAATGAAACATTAACGTTGCATCAGCGATATCACAGCCTTCTTGCAATGGGTGCATTCGGCACAGAAAACAATTGAAATTCAGTAAGGAAATTGTTGAATACACTCCAAAATTATTCAATCTCCCTTTTCAAATTGACGGGTTTGTTTGATTACAAAGAAAATCTGCAACCCTGCTACCGCCTACTCTGAGTGTACAGGGCCATAAACATAAAGAGAGCATACACTGCTGGGTTGTTTCTTTCACTGGAAATGATGAACAGTTCTCTGCATGCATCAGTTATGTCAGTGCAATATGTTTTATACATATGGAGCTCTACGGTATTGTTGGCTATTTCCTTTAATGATATAAACATCGGGTATCATTCGCTATCCATGCACGACCGCCTCCGTGGTCTGGTGGTGGAGCGTCTGCCGGGAGACTGGAAGCACTGGGTTCGACCCCGTCCGCGTCATACCAAAAGACGTTAAAAGTTGGTACTTGTTGTTACCTTGCCTGGCGCTCGGCATTAATGAGCTTAAACAAGGATTGGTCAGTATACTGTGCCTGAGTGGGATATTCTAATTCTGGGATATTTTAACTTGCGGCATGTTATCTCATTAGGCTAGCACTATAAAAGCGGCATAAGTACAAGCAGCCACACACACACATGCACTTCGCTATATAACTGCAATAATCTTGAACGCGACGTTAAACCCGTTAACCTCATCTCACCCTCACCTCACCTATCCATGCAAGTTCAAGTTCATCTTGACCCCTCAAATAGCCAATCAATTATGAGAAGCACTTGCAGATATAGAATATCGCCATGACACTAGCTGGTTGTTTATTTCTAAAGAGAATTTTTTTTTTTTCTGATGGACATGCGCACAACGTTATCTGTAATATCAACAAGTATCACGATCCCAAAAATAACGAATGCACGTGCAAACAAAAGATGATATTATGTCAGGTACAGACATATACACATATACACATACAGACATATGCAGACACATACATGCATACACACATACAGATATATTCAGAGACATACATGCATACACACATACATACATACATACATACATACATACACACACACACACACTCACGCACGCGCGCGCGCGCGCACATACGCAAACACACACACACACACACACACACACACACACACACACACACACACACACACACACACACACACACACACACATACATACATACATACATATACCCGGGGTGTGTTTAACACAGTTTGGATTGGTTCATTGAAGCGTGAACGATTTAAAAGCGCTGGTTAAACTGTGTTCACACGAAAGTTTAACCAGCGGTTTTAAACCGTTCACACTTCAATGAATCCATCCAAACTGACGTTGAATTCTTGTAATTTCATACTTTGTTGTTTACTGGTCTCGCCGAATAATATCGTGACAATGTTTGCTTAAATTTGAAGTCCTCTGGTTTCGCCGAAGAACATTACAACAATGTTATTTTGTCGGTATTTGCCGGCTCTCGGTCACATGCGTTTCCCCACTCATACTCAGTTACGCAAAGAAAAATAGTTCTTTGAATATATACAACATAATCTAGAAATATGTCAACATAATTTCATTCTCTGAATACATTTACAAACAAAATTTGGGATAAATCAAATCTTAAAAACAGGTTACAGGAAGTTGAACAAAAATATAAACATGACCCCGATGCACCGAGGCGAGATCAACCTTCAAGCGCGAAATTATATATGACGTCACATAAGTTTGCAAAGAGGTGCATTTCGAGTCGAATGGGAGCATGAGGATGAAATTTATACTTGCTGCTGTTTAAAATGACGTTTATGGAGCAGTTATGGAAAACACGCGGACGCGTGAACCCTCCCGTGGCACGAGCAAATTGGGAATATCACCGATTTATGCATGTGTTGCTTGTGTTTGGATAATCGCAAACCAATTCTGACGATGCGGAATGGACTGGTGGGGATGGAACGGAGTGCTCTGAAACCTGTGTGTTTTGTGTTAATTTTCAACGTCAGGGTGTGTTATATTTGGAGTTTGGGATTTGTGGCGTGTGCTGTAATACTTTGCTAAGCTGGTGTTTTTTGTCATCCGAGATGGACCTGCTGTATAACCTGATGCCAGCTTCATTACTGTGCCCCGTCACTCCTCATGTGCCGCCTCTTCTCGGGCTAGAATGCACGGAGAAGGTCGGCCAACTCAGAAACTGGAATAGCAGATTTCTAATTCCGTCTACGGATATTTTCTCGTCTCCGATGACCAATCGATAAAACAGGTAGGCAAGTTTTTGGTGTGTTTTTTGTTAATCTAAGTTTCTTTCCTTACCTTTTTATGTTTAAAGGTTTCTCAAAATCTTTGATTTTTTTCCCGATACGGTAGAAAATTGGGTTTTAGTTTGGGATTGATCAGGAGCAGTCGCATTTGCTCTGTCAGCGGCCACATCTGAGCAGGGTACGACATTGTTTTCATTGGTGCTAGATTCCTCTCGTTTCCGAAAACAAGGCATCAAAGTCAATATCGCTCAATAAATCGTTCAATAAATTTCGTTCACCTCAGTAATTTTACAGAATTAATTTTCTTCACTCGCGTTATTAGTATTGAAAGATTGCCATTCAATATCCAAATCACCGCAAGGACAATCCATTTTGTTTCATGTAGCAGCTAGACGACATCAATCACCAGAACCAAAGCATTTATTTATTTTAATTATAAGTCAGATAAAATGTTACAAGACCAGGCAAATATACTAAATTCATTATATTGCTGATAAATGCAGGTATTAAAAAGAAAATAGAAGACGAGTTGATCGTAAACACCGATCGAGAATTCGGGGAAACCCCGGAAAGTAGTTACGGCAAAAGTTCACACGATCAATTTCACAAAAAATTGTTCACATCCTGTGAACTTTTTTTGTCCGTTCACAGGTGTTCACAGGTTCATCAGATCACGTGACCAATCAGCATGAAAGAAACAGTGTAAACCTCAACGTATGAAATTATATAGCAATGGTTTAAGAATTGACTTTCACTTTGTTTATTGGAGTATGAACCTTCGTAGAGTGAGCGCAAAACTGTATGAACGTCGGAGCTTGCACATTGCACAGTTTCATTCATTACAACAATAACAGCCGACCTTCTTCCTATTGCAGACGTCCTGGTCGAATGACGTAACACATGGAACAAACTGCCAGTAATCACACACACTGCACTGGAGGAACGACATTCCGATAGCATGCTGGTATGCCACAATAACGGTAGTTTGGTAATCTACGGGGGACCCTACTGCCTCGTCCCTACGTTCAGTATAGATCAAGTCGTTGTAATATAGCCCTTGTGCGAAACGAGGACATTGTCTGTGTGCATTATGGGTGAGAGAATGATATACCATGCAGTTTAAGTGAGTATATAAAAAAATATTGAACAGTTCAGTCAAGGGGAATTGTTTCTTTTAACTTCCAAACTACTTTGTCAAATTGAATATGGTCAATTAGCCTAGTGGTTAAAGCGTTAGCTCGTCCCGGGTTCGATTCCCAACATGGGTACAATGTGTGAAACCCATTTCTGATCCATCTCATCCCACATGTTCTCGATTGGTGGGAGATCAGGGGAGCGAGCCGGCCAGGAGATGACATTCACGTTGTTTGGTTGAAGAGGATCCTGAATAAGTCGAGCAATATGGGGCCGGGCGTTGTCATGTTGAAAGGTAATGCCTGGGCCATGACGACGCAAAACCAGTAGAACAACAGGGCCGATGATCTCGTCGCGGTAGAGCTGTCCATTGAGATTTCCCTCTACCACTATCAAACGGGTCCTCTGTCTTGCTGTAATCCCGTCCCATATCATGACGTTGCCGCCCCCGAACCGATCTTCTTCCATGACACAATGATTGACGTAACGTTCCCCTCCACGTCGGTACACTCGAATCCGTCCATCGCTGTGGCTGAGGTGAGAACGAGACTCGTCAGTGAATAGAACTTGTCCCCACTGCATGGCTGTCCAGCGTAGACGCTGTCTGCACCACTGTAGACGTACTTGACGATTGTTTCCTGTCAAAATGGGACGTCTGGTGGGTCTTCTGGCGACAATACCTGCACATCTGAGGCGACGACATACGGTTTGTGAAGATATTCGTCTAAGGCCAGGGATGCTTCTTGAAGTCACTGTTGCTGGCTGGAATCGATTTCGTAGGTATGTTGTTCGAATCCAGTTGTCTTGTCGATTATTGGTTACGCGTGGCCTGCCACTTCGAGGATGGTCTCTGACTGCATTCGTCAGTTGCCAACGTTGCCATAAACACCAAAAAGTGTTTCTGTGGACGTTAAATTGTCTTGCAACATCACGTTGACTCGATCCTGCTTCAAGCATACCAATGGCTCGCAGACGCTCATTTTCGGACAGGCGTGGCATTTCGTAATGTTGAATAATTGCGTAATGTTGTTGTTTTTCTGAGTGGTTGTTGTCAGCACGATGCTAAACAATGCATATGGAATCCCGTTAAGGCACATGTGTTTTTACCTATTCGTGGGTTGTGAAATGCATTGGGCTTGCATAAAAGTCAACTTTTGCATGGAATGCATGCTTTTCTGTAGCAGTTGCGTTTTTGTGACTTGTTTATATGTACTACAATATTGAAAACCAAACTTTTCTTGTTTGAAAAATACATTAAAATATTGGTGTCACGGGAATTTTTGTTGTTGAGTAAATAGTTTTATAAAAGTCAGCCTTATTTTTCTTAATCACATGACAAACTAGCAATAAATCAACGACGCTTTTCTTTATGAAAACAAACAACGGAAAATGATAAGCATAAACGTAGTATTCTGAAATCACCCCCAAATAATGCCGACATACAGATATATATCCATGCTAACATGTATTACAGCGACAGCGTGCAGACAAGGCACAAAGTAAACACACCAGGCAACAGAAAATTCTAAAGTCAGCTGTGTGGCCTGCCTGCGCACAGTCCGAGGGAAACAAACGGATCACTAAATCTGGGATGGAATGGGCAATAGAATAGCAAACGTAGCTATGTGCATAGGGAAATAAGTATGCCTATATAAATATATAAAGACTTTAATTATTTTAAAAAAGAGTGATGTGGAAATGCCGAAACGCTATAAGCGAAACGTATCAAATAACAAACACATGCATTAGTTGTTGGGAAGAGTTTATTTTTAACAGACACCACATCAGAGACCCAGCAGTGATACCTTGAGATTCATGTACAGTAAATACATGGTGGGGGAGGTGTACAGGGGCTCGTGATCATTGTCAGACGCATGCTCCAGGGGGCTGATGGTTGGATGGCTTAATGAAACCGCTAATACGTGTGTGCGGTTACCCCAATTATCTGGAGTTAAAGAGCAGATAGATGTATTTCCAAACCTTCTAACTCTGTAGTAGTAGAGTATGATAATAATAATAATAATAATAATAATAATAATAATAATAATAATAATAATGATAATAATAATAATAATAATGTCAAGACTCATGATGAAAACAAGGCATTCTACAGTTTTCTTAAACGAGCCAAGGATGTGGGACATAATCTCAATGTCGGTGTTGATTTTGTTGATGGTTCTGTACTGCTGGACGGTACAGAAAAGAGTGTCAACCAAGCGAAGTGCCATATCATTTCGGCCTAGACTCAGTTTTTCAAGGAGAGGCTATCTGAACGACCACTGCATCGAGTTTATGTGCAGCGTGTTGAGAAGATCAGCAATCCCGCCGAGTCCTTCGGTTGAATGAAGTCGCGTGGCCTGAAAAATGAAACTGAAGGCTTTCTGTTCGCTGCTCAGGACCAGTCACTTCCCACTCGAAACCTTCAATGTATGATTGTGCATCAAAATGTAAATATGAAATGTAGAATGATTATGTAATGAATTAAATGAGACTGTCCAGCACATTATCAGTGGATGCCCAGCTTTGGCACAAACACAGTATCCCATACAACATGATGGTGTAGCTCGATCATTTAATTACCGTCTTCGCCATGCTTGTGGTTTTGACACAGAAGTCCACCCATTGTACGACCCGGAATATGTGGAGGGCGTCATGGAAAATGATAAATACAAAATTCTTTTGAATAGGCCCATTTACAGCCTTAGACGTAGCAAGGCCAACAAACCTGATCTTGTCCTTTTTGATAAATCTAATGAAATCATTTATATCATAGAATTTTCTGTCCCCTTTGACACTAATTTGATTGACAAGATTGAGGAAAAACATGGCAAATATGCGGACCTCACTTTCGAAATGTCACGCTTGCATGCCAAGTACCAAGTTGTCCAACTCCCCATTGTTCTCGGTGCCTTAGGTTTGGTACCTCCCAATCTGTTGACTGACAACGGGAGAGTACCCGGGTTTGCTACCAGGAATACCGCCCTTCTGACAATCTGGGTAATGCAGAAGGCTGCAGTGTTGGGGAGTCTTCACATTCTCCGAAAAGTTCTGGGTAGGTTTGACTGGGCAGCGCTTCCTGAGAGAAGTCCCATTCGCTGTCTGGGCTGCGTGTAGAGGGGGCAAGGGCCCGGAGCTGATGATGAGCCTAATCAGCTTGACTGTGCCAGGATCACTCAAACCATCTTTGCTGCATTTTTTTAACATGTTTGAATTATTAATTATGTTTGAATTATAATTGAGAATAGTCCGTCAAGGATTGTCTCCCATTAATCGCTGACAACAAATGAGTTTGCAATACTGATGGCAGTCGTTTTAAGCTAAGAGAAGCCATTCTCTCAATATTCATTCTAATTCTTGGACAGAGGTAATTTGCGGGCGTATAAAATTGAGGGTTATGTGTTAAAATATATAAATCTGACAAAATCGGCCAGAACTATTGAAAGAAGACTAGTACTGAACATAATGAAAACCTTCGCTTAAGTGTTATGTTGTCACGAGACTGGGATTCAGGACCTTGTAACAAAGAGATCGCCGGAGTGCTCATTGTTGCATGAAGTATTAGTATAGAACGTTGCGTCCATATATAATAACTGACAGAGACGTGTTAACAGGACACATTATATGTTGTTAAAATATCATTTAATAAAGAGTACATTGGGACTCCACTATAATGATGCGTGGCCTGGGGATTAGGCATCAAAATTCGCCGACATCAACATGTATTCATCCCTCCGCCCCACCCAACAAATACATGTAACGACCCCCCCCCCCCCCCCCCCCTTCCCTATTATAAATGACCAGTGCCTGAATCCTGTTCAAATTTAATACTTTCTTATTTGAAAAATAAAACTGTGTCATTTTGTCAATGTCAGCTTCTACCGTCAAAAATCACAATATGTGTTTTGCAATATTCTTTTGAGCTTACCCGCTCCCATACCCGCAACTATAATACAGTAGAGTTAGCCATTTACCTATAAATAAGGGTTCTGCGTTTGCCGCACAAATTGTCAATACAGAATCAGCAAACAACGGTCAAACGAACCCTACTGAACCTAGCACACGTGTCTTACATCCGAGGCACGTAATTCCAAGGAGCGGTCAGGTTAATTGCTACTGTGTAAAATTTGCAATGTTTTCATACACCATATTGACATGTTACCATGCATATCCTATGCATAGGTAATCTATGCAATCATATGCAACACTTCAGTTTCATGTTCATAATTTGAAACTTTCAGTCCATTTTACCATTACTAATCATAATTTAAAACGTTCAGTCCATTTTACCATTACTAATCATAATTTAGAACGTTCATTCCATTTTACCATTACTAATCATTATTGAAAACGTTCAGTCCATTTTACCATTACTAATCATAATTGAAAACGTTCAGTTCATTTTACCATTACTAATCATAATTTGAAACGTTCAGTTCATTTTACCATTATTAATCATAATATAAAACGTTTTATATTATGCATAAACAAATAGTGGGAGAAGCATGAACTTGGCAAATGTCGTGTTGTCGCATTGTCGCCTTTTTGTAAAAACCAAACATTATTCAAAGCACAATTCAAATGGTGCCGGCCTGTAACCATTCAAATTGGTCAAAATGTCGCAACAGCGCGACGGTGCCCATGGTTACAGGCCGGCAAAGCCACATTTCGAAAATAGATAGCCCAAATTGATGTGGCGCTCCCGGCAATGGTTATGGTTGCGTGATTGTATAATGTGGCTCTCACGGCTATGCTGTCAAAACATGCTTTGTGATTCTAACAGGTTACCGTATATAACAAAACAAGTCTTGTTTTCTCATTTCTTATTCAACAAGGATAACATATTCATCAGAACTTTACATTGATGAATATGAGTAGCATATGAATATCATAATGGATCATAACTGCAGATGAAGGAGGTCGCCCACGTGGTCAGCATATTCCATCTCACTCAGGTGTTGGTTCAGGAGCTGGATCTTGAGGGACGCAATACGTGCATCGATTGCCTTGTACTTCTTTCTTCGTGAAGGTTCTGACCACTGGTGAGAGAGTCTCAGGACTGCAACCTCTTTGAGTGACTGCTCTCGCTGAAATAGCTTCACTACCTCGTAGATGTTCGGGTGGCACTTCTTGGCAAGTTTCTTTATCTTGTTGTGCCACCCTTCCAGGTGATTGTTGGTACGGTGGCCTTGGTTTTCGAAGTGATTCCAAATCTCTGGGCATCAAGCCACACATCATCCACTTTGTCACGAGGTACTAGAGGGAGGGCAGCAGCTCTTCTCACCAGCTTCTTCACCTCCTCATCTTCCTTATAGTCCATCACCAGACCTTCTTTCTGCACCCTCCTCCAGATACATTGGGTGAAGTGAAAGAAACACCCTCTTACTAATGTCCCAGGAAATACATCAGTCACGGCATTGTGAGCTGCACGTTCAAAGTCCAACTGAATTGTAAGTGGGACAAACTCTAGACCTCCTCTACTAGCAAAATCGCATAGGTACTGAAACATGTTGACATAACACTCTTTTTTTCGATTGGACAACAAACAGTAAACTAATGGAAACATATGGCCAAACACCTCAGCATGTAAACAATAAATCTGATCAAACAACTTGGGACAGGCATAAAATGTACCATCACAAAATACAATGTCTGCAGTACACAAATGTTCAATGTTCTTGTCTGTGGTGAGGTCTTGTGTCTCTGGCGGTAGAGGATAGTGGTGAGAGCCTTCAGGGCTGGTATCTGCTTCAGGAGGTCATCTGAGACGATGTCGTGATGTTGGGGGAGGGTGTGGGCGATGGTGGTGGAGTGGATGTGTCGAGTTTGCGTTTTTTGGTGTTTTGAGGTGGCGAGTTAGCTGGTTTGGTGGGGGCGGTGTGTGTCGTGTTTTCGCCATACTCGGTCGGGACGATGTTTTCGAGTGACGATATGGAGTGCTTACTCACTTACTTACTTTGGAGATTTAACGTGCGCTTTCCGACTAATTTAAATGTGGGACACTCATTTAAAGGTATCGGTAATCGGATTAATTAATTACCCGCTAGAATAGGTGAAATGCACTCAGCTGAAAATGTGGCCCTACCGGCAATAGCCATTTCTGAAATGTGGCGCTCCCGGCTAGACACCGTGCCCATTCTTGGATTCCACATGCAGTTGTTATAAGTAGCGTGTTTTTGTACAACCCTTCAGGAACCTACTGTTTAATTGTATCCCGTATACACAAGCTACGTGCAATCTATGTGTTATCGCATAGTGATAACTATATTATTGTTACAGCTTAATTAGTAATACTTGTTTGCATTCCATGACCAAAGAAAATCAGGTATAGTATTAATGCGATGTCAGATGCTGCTCAATACGTGCATATATCTCAATAACGGTACAACTTTGTTCAGTTGACATTATTACCCTGCGAAGAAAGGCAACGCTACATACGTTTTACCACGTCATCTGTATCCGTCAAGAATGTACTTGCTCAATATGGAACCGTGTCACACGAAACATACATCCACATACAAAGTTCAATCAGTCAACATGTTGTTTTGATTCCCTTAAGTCGCTGTGAACTGAACACTTGAGATGGCATGTACATGTGTAGCCTCAGGAATGTAAGCATCTGTCATGTGTACAGCAAGGTACTAAAGCTACCTACCAGTGTGGCACTTTCATCTAGATTCTCAAGATATGAACAGAGATGTTGCTAATCATCAATTAACACTGATGCCTTTATTTGAAAATGTGTCGCAGTTTCGTAATCGCAGAAAAGTATATTATCTCAAGTGAATTTGATTCCGTGATAAAGTTGACAAAAATGTTAAAAAAATAAGTACGATATTTTTTTACGCATCAAAACAATGTGTGTTAATAAGTCACAAGTTCAGGAAACATAATCAGTGTAGAATCTAGTATTCAAACCGCACGATCATGTTTGGCTGTAACGTTTAATGGACTCACAGCGAACTGCGGCTTGTAAGGCAGCTGTGTCTCTCTCCTCTGCCCACATGACGATTTGTCAATACCATTCAGGGGAATCTTGTGTGTACACAAATTTCTGTTGCATGCACAGCCATCAATAAGAGGGCCTATTTATTTTTTAACGGACTAACTTTTATCTGTATTCTGTCCAATAAATATGTTTGTTATCGATTGAAGGTATGCATTGTTCACTTGTTAAAGTAACAAAAAAAATCAATCCAATGATAAAGTCGTGAAAGTATACATATTCCCACATGCACATATTATACAGTTATTAGTTTCATATTTCTTGTTCTGATTAACCCCGATTACCCTTGTTCTCATGTAGTACGCTGACATATGTATGTGTAATTAATACACGTGTATGTGTCAGTGATATATTTATTTGCTGTTGAATGAGGATGAACGATCCTTGGATCAGCGTACACGTACAATAACATTTTATACTCTGAAATATTTTTTCGTAAATTGAAGTGAGGTAACGAAACCTTTTACCTTCGCTCATGATGTGAACCATTTAAAACAATA
The DNA here is from genome assembly GCF_023055435.1 of Haliotis rufescens. Classification (NCBI taxonomy): domain Eukaryota; kingdom Metazoa; phylum Mollusca; class Gastropoda; order Lepetellida; family Haliotidae; genus Haliotis; species Haliotis rufescens. The sequence goes on from NW_025964361.1 coordinate 14,967,258, forward strand.
AAGGAGTAAGCTGGTGACGCGGAGCTGTGCTCCAATGATCAGGGGTGTCATTTAACAAGAATAAAGTAATAATGAAAACGAGGTAATAGGTGCCCAGGTTTATTACTAACAGCTGATTGTACCAACAGATGACATTAAAACATCAAATAAGGCTAATCGGCGCTGGCACAGATCACTGATTAATTACATCGGAGTAAATACCAAAGCGGCTTAACTAAGCAACTCTATTGCAGTAATAAAATGAGAGTAACTCAAACAACACTTTGACAAGATACTGACAAGATGCATACACATCCAATTAAGTTGGCTGCGACCAATTAATACTTGAGCTAAGTAACTCAACACTCAAACGAGTGAATAGCCTCGGGTGGGTTAAATAACGGGAAATAAACACAGAGGAACTATGGCAAAAAGTCACTCGGACAATATAATGGAAGAGAACGTCAGGATATCAAACTGGTCTGATCGACTAAAGATTCGGTCACTTAGAATGAGCAAGGAAATACTGAAGTTCCCAAAGAGCTAGACAATGACGGGAAGGCTGGTTATCCACGGGATACGAGAAAAACTGAGCATTGGAAACCCTAGTTACTAAGTCGAGTTCATTACAACGATGCCAAGCCAGTACAAGATCAAAAGTGGCTACATATAGGATATAGCAAATATCAAGTCCATATAAACATGGTATAAGTGTGACATTAAATCACAAGAGAAAGAAATAGTGTATCAAGGAAGCAATGACACTATATAACGACGACGCCCGGACTTTGTCGAGCGGAGTCGGAAATAAAGCGAGGGAGCTGTGCGGCCACTGGACCGTGACAAGGCTTGATTAAAGACAAGGTGACACTTGCACTTTCCCGCAGCCAGAGATACATATATCAATAACTCTCTTACTTTTCTATACGCAACTTTAAACTTAGTCATACACACACATACACACACATGTATGCAACATACACACACATCAACACACATACACACACATGTATGCAACATACACACACATCAACACACATACACACACATGTATGCAACATACACACACATACACAGACATGCACACATGTATGCAACATGCACACACATGTATGTAACATGCACACACATACACACACATGTATGCAACATACACACACATCAACACACATACACAGACATGTATGCTACATGCACACACACATACACACACATGTATGCAACATACACACACATACACACACATGTATGCAACATACACACATGTATGCAACATACACACACATCAACACACATACACACACATGTATGCAACATACATACACATACACAGACATGTATGCAACATACACACACATCAACACACATACACAGACATGTATGCTACATGCACACACATACACACACACATACACACACATGTATGCAACATACACACACATACACACATGTATGCAACATACACACACATCAACACACATACACACACATGAATGCAACATACACACACATACACACACATGTATGCAACATACACACACATCAACACACATACCCAGACATGTATGCAACATACACACACATACACACACATGTATGCAACATACACACACATCAACACACACACACACATGTATGCAACATACACACACATCAACACACATACACAGACATGTATGCTACATGCACACACATACACACACATACACACACATGTATGCAACATACACACATGTATGCAACATACACACACATCAAAACACATACACACACATGTATGCAACATACATACACATACACACACATGTATGCAACATACACACACATCAACACACATACACAGACATGTATGCTACATGCACACACATACACACACACATACACACACATGTATGCAACATACACACACATACACACATGTATGCAACATACACACACATCAGCACACATACACACACATGAATGCAACATACACACACATACACACACATGTATGCAACATACACACACATCAACACACATACCCAGACATGTATGCAACATACACACACATACACACACATGTATGCAACATACACACACATCAACACACACACACATGTATGCAACATACACACACATCAACACACATACACAGACATGTATGCTACATGCACACACATACACACACACATACACACACATGTATGCAACATACACACACATCAACACACATACACAGACGCTCGTCACGATCTGGCTGAAATATTGCCGATGTGACGTAAAGCATTACCTCACACACACCCACATACACAGACATGTATGCTACATGCACACACATACACACACATACACACACACATACACACACATGTATGCAACATGCACACCATATAGCGTAATTGTTAAATTCACTATTGTACATGCCGCTCTCGAGACGGCTCTCTTTGGGCTTGCCCATTAATCATTCTCTTTTTTTCTGGTAAATTTCAGATCTTACAATTGTGCTTTAACACACACCCCTGTTTACTTGAAGGATGATATATGTCATGCATGTAGAGCCCCAGTCAAGTATATTTCGCCTTATACTCGAGTCACAGGAACCAGAGATTGACAGCATGAGCAACGCCTAAGACAGTCACCGAGAATGACTAGCAATGTCCATTTTTTTCGCCTCTTGTGTCAAACAGTAGAATGCTTGGGGCCTTTTCTAAACAGGCTCCCTGAGGGGTGTTCAAGAATGAAGGAGATATCCCTTCCTTCCTGTAGATGTCTCTCACTTTGCTGCTGAATTCACCTTCCTTGGGTTGAGGAATAGAAAATATATACATTAAAGAAATGCAGAACTGTATGTGTGTTTGATTCGACACACGAATAATGAATGGTTATTTATTTTTAAAGATTCCTGCGATACACACGATCGGATAGACTCATTCTTATCACATTATTTTGGGTCTTTACAATACTCATATTATATTCCTTCTGAGCAAATCAAATAAGTGCAGCAATGATGCTTGGATTTAATCGTTTTGTTATAAGTTGTGTATTGTTTCAGTCGAATCTACCAAGGCACCTGCTAGATGAGGATGTCGACACAAGAGCAACCATCCCGACAACAGGCCGCAATTCTTTATGCACGTACACGTACAGACAGATGTGTCAGGTCTGCATTGTCAGAAGGGATGGAACGATTATAATCTTGGACCATATGGACGTTTCAAGCACATTGTAAATGATAAAATAAAGTAATAAATAAAATCAACAAACATATGTCTAAAAAAGCCAAAATATATACACGGGGAATCTTTGTCAAAGATCGTAACCAAGCACGATATATCAACCAAGTTCCATATTTTAAACAAAGGTCGCGATTTCCTGCTTAAAACGTTCAAAATAACACGATTTAACCAAAGACTTTCGACTGAATCTGAAATATATAGAGAGCATATTTCATGGAATATCCTATTCATTATATACTTTTTGTATAGTCTACCGGAAAATTAAATTATTTCATTACAAATGTAAAATTTCAAAACGTAAATTCTCCCTACACAGGGATGGTTCACCACCCCTTCTATTTGCGACTTAAAAAGTGGTTTCGTGTTTTCAAAATCAAAAACATATAAACAAAAGTATGAAAAAATGTTTAGGGTCACGAAAAGTTTTTATCATACATTTAGATATGATCATAATATTATACAAAATCAACTTTTACAAAATGAAAAACTACGAGACAGCTGTGGGAAGTGACAGAATACACGGTGGTCAAGTGATGGCGTTTTGCAATACGAACAGTCTCGATTGACGAGTTAAATGAGACAATAACAAAAAGGCAAGACGAGATATTAACTCCATAAATGACCATCTGTCATTATTTTGCCTTGTCAATTTGTAACTTAAGTAAAATGGACGTCAACAGTTTGTCTACGGGCCAGACACTACCGATAAAGGGAGACAATTTGAAGGGAAGTAACTCTTGACAACAGTATTATGTTCATTGCAGTGAAATAATTATCAAGTGCGATATTCACTGCAATGAACATGTAACTGTTCTCAACTTCAGCAAACTCAGTCTTTCACACTGAAGTAAATTTAAAATCAAACACGAGGGTGATACCTATTGCTATAATTTGATTGGCTGCCTGACGTAATGTGCTTGATTTGGACCAATCACAATCCTTATATTAGTTTACGGCAAAAGCGTAATTAGAAACCAACTTCTATTCAATAAAACCGCTTGTTACAACTACGAATATACCCCTGGCGAGGTTCATATAATATTATTCATGTTCAGAGCTTTCTAGTGATACCAAACATCGAACGAATCTTCTAACTGTCTTGAATCTTCAAAGCTGCGAAATCTTCCCGGTATTTTCTCCTGTCACAGATCAGAAAGCCACTATTATCCGGAAAACATGTGATGATATATCGTATTTAAATTTATTTATTTATTATCATAATATTCCGATTACTTTAACAACGAAAATAATTAAGAAATAAGTTAGTGGATAGCTCTATTAAGAAATCTTAAAATTGCTGAAAATCGCCATAATTTGCGCTTCTTTAATCTTGACTTTATGAATGTGTTACCTTAATTTCTTTTATTACAAACGAACTTTATTAAGTTATTAATGCATTATTTAAATAATGTTATAAACATAACTTTAATATTTACAAACAGTAGGATTAGACCTAAAAATTAAATGGTGAACGAATCACGGCTAGCATGACAATTTCCTTGATAAATGTAGGCTAGGGCGCCGCAATTCGCTGTGCAGAGTTGCGTCCCTTGGGCACTCTAGAAACCTATGATTGTGGGTTCGAGTCCCGGTTCGCCCCGATTATGTTTCTAGGTTTGTCAGCATCATATCGGTGCTCGTGGGTTTCACCGAAGTGGTGAATGTCTAAGACCTGCATCACTTCGGGCGTTCCTCTCACATTAAGCTGACACGCCGTGATATAACTGGAATACTGTTAAAAACGGCGTTAAACCCAACCCACTCACTCACTCCTGCTTCAGCTGAAATGTTTGGACCTAAGGCTTTTCCACTGGGCCTACAGTTTTTTAAATGTGCTGGCCCTTAAGACCATCGCAACTCCATTACTTTATGCAGATGTGTGACAGTCGTAGCTTAGGTTAGTGTAAGATCAGAATGAAACTACATGTACTTATTCCAGTAACACTTACAGTTTAGTTAGCAATTTGTTTCCTCGCTGTTATGCCTGAAGCTTTACCTTTGTTTTCCTGTTTGATATTACTGCAATAGTGCGAAACTCACTCACTCACTATGCTGTAAGGTATGTTTATACCTTGAGAAAAACCATTGTGGTGAGGAAGACGTTGTCTTGAAGAAATCTGGTTTTTTTTAGTTTCCTATGTTATCCACCCTGTTTGTTTGTTTGTTTCTTTGTTGTTCAACGCCACACTCAGCAATATTCCTGATAAATGACGGCTGACTGTAAATAATTGAATCTGGACCAAACAATCAAGTGATTGATACCGTGAGCATCGATCTACGCAATTGGGGTATGATGACATGCGTCAACCACCCGATCCCGTTAGTCGCCTCTTTCGACAAGCATGGGTTGCTGCAGACCTATTCTACCCCGGATCTTCATTGATCTGTTATCCATTCTGATGCATATTAAACACTGCAGGAATAGTTACCGATGTACATTTACATCTACCTGCCCTTGGGTGATTCGCCTTATGATGTTACATGTCGATATATTTCTAATTCAGGGCACACTCTCAATACGTGTTCACTGACAGGAAAATCACCACTTAATACTTCCTGATGTAGAGTGCACTGTCATGAATCTAACGCGCGAGTTGACTCGAGCTGTCAACCTCTATCTCCCTTGAGAACATCACAGAGTACCCATTTAATCCATTCCTTTTTATTTAAAAAAGCGATTACATCAACATTGCTTTTTTTACAGAATCATGAGGCATAGTGTTCTTTAAAATATTATAATAAAAAAATAAAATGTACAAATTTCAGAGTATGAAAAGAATATTCCATATCTCAAATATATACAAGTATTAGCGAAAATGTAAAGTAAAACAATTTTTTTTTTATGATGACTAAAGATATACAATAAAAGTAAGAATATATTTACATAATTTTACATACGGAACAATCGTCAATGGCCACTTCCGCTACATAAACTCTGCCTGATTTGTGAAACTTTGTAACAAATTTTGTTCTTTTTCACAATGGTATTGACAAATCGTCAAGCATTTGAAGGCTGCACAGGAACGTGTGATCGTGAGTTTCAATATGACCTTCATCGCTTCGGGAGTGTCCTTTCACATCAAACTGACACACCGAGGTATATATTTACAACTATCACTAACATTATTAGAAACACAAGGTCTAGGTTTTCAACCGTGAATTAACCAGAAAGTGCGTTTAAACTTCTCAACAAAACCAATAAATGTTTCCGCTTATGTACAAGTTATCCCCCTATTTAAACATTCCGGGAATATTCATTATGTTGACATAGTAAGGAAAAAACACACTGTCTGCAGTAGAGACAGTAATTGTATCCGTCCATTATTAAAGTATGTGCACCAGGCACAACATACGGCTAGAGTCAGCCTATGATGTCCAGGTATCCATCCGTGGAAGCAGTGTCCACAACGGACAGGTACTTGTTTACATGGACATCTTTAGATCTGCACCTTCTCGTGTTGTCCTTCAGGTAAACCTTCCTTGGCATCTTGCCGTCTCCTGCAGGGCGGGCGTCTCCTCCTCTTACAACGGTCTGGTGCTCATCCATATTAACTCGGGTCAAAACAGGGATTTCATAAGACAAGTCAGGTATTTCCTCATAGTCATTTTGGCAGGCATAGGGTCTGCCCGAAGAAGGCACTTCCGGAGCAAGGTCTTCTTGGCTTATTTTAGGTGCCTGGGGAATCGTCTCCATCTTCCTGGGGAAACAGAACATGAAGCTGTAAATGCCATGCGAGGATGCTGACTGTTTCATTCGTTGGTATTTATATCCATATTCAATTGATAGTTATTCATTTCGGAAAACAAATATGTCCACGCCTCTACGTATTCAACCCTACCTCTCAAAATACAGAGATGACTTTGGATTTCCATAACATGACTGTAATTTACGCATTGTATAGCATGCTTTTATGCATTTGCGACTTATATGATGCCAAGAAGGTAAGGACTATTATTATGCCTTTGCAAACGCCGTTTCTTGGATCTGTGTCGGCATAAGCCAATGCAGGTCAGGGTGAGGACTGTAGTCACAGCGAGGCCGGCGGCAATGCATGACCAGAACACGATGCCTCGCGAACCAGCGGTCAGTTTTGATTTCGCTTCTGCCAGATTGATTTCGGAGATGTTCTGGGTCGACGAACTGACGACGGACAACTGACCCACTCGTGTAGCGCCGCTTGTTTGTTTGGTGACTGAAACCATAAATAAGGATTTGAATTAACATATTTAATTAACAGATAGGATCATATACCACTGATAAAGCACCCTTCAATACTGAATCATTTGATTTAATAAATACGATGCGATAATGAAAGAAAAATCCAATAATGTCGTACTAATCAAGTATTGGCTCCACATAATTCGGGTAATGTCCCATTCCTTATTAACGGTAAGCATGAAAAGTGCGATCGAGGGTGAATATGGAATGATCGCTATATATGATGAAGCTCGGTAAACATATCTTACCATCGGCTGTTGTGTTTTTGGCCACGCAGACTCCAGTGTACCTCTCACAAGAAAAGCTGCATATGGATTCACATGTCAGGTCACAGTCCGGGCCGAAATAACCATTTTTACATTCATAGCAACGTCCATTCCTGGAACACCTGTTCTTCTGACAGTTGTCGCAAGCATGTTCACAGCTTTCACCATAGTACCCACTGTTACAGCCATGGCGACATTTCCCGCCTTCTTGGACGCAGATGTTCAATTTGCAATTCTTATTACACCCGTGCTGGCACCGTTCTCCAAAATGGCCATCTTTGCAACCTTCAAGACAAGTTCCATCCACACTGTCGCACATGTCCCTGGACAAGCTTCCATTGTTGCTACAGGTTTCCGAGCACTTGCTGCTGCACTGCTTCTGACAAAACAGACCAGTATACCCACATCTGCAGCCATCGAGACAGCCAGCTGGTGTGCATGTTCCAAGGCAGTTCTTACAAAGCTTTTGGCAACTGTCGCCCACATAGTTTTGCTGGCAGACACTGCACGTTCCAGTGTGGGTGCACCGCCGGCAATTCTGGATACATGTCTTCCCGCAAATAACTCCACCATCACAATTAAGAGGTCGCTCGTTACACATTCCATCCTTATCACACCCGGCCGCCCCACAAGATCCGCAGTTATGTTGGCAAAAGTCACCATAATACCCAGAGTTGCATTGCAGACAAGTTTCACTCTGATATCGCTCACAGCGTTCGCATTGTCCAGAGCAGCGGGTACGACATGATTCCCCAGAAAAGCCATCATTGCAACCATCGTCACATGCTATTCCACCATGGCGTTGTAGACTACAGCTTCCGTTGTGGCAGCCTGGGGCACACCTTGTGGCACATTTATACCCCGTGAAACCAGAACGACATTCTGAAATGCAACAATTGAATGCGGAGTCACACCAATAGGAGTTCCGTCTATGGACACAAAATGTCTCATGTCTTTCACTACATGAACGCGCCTTCCATCAACCCGAGTAGTTACATTCGGCAAGGCCAGCACCAAATAGATCCCCGGGCCATAGTTCACCTATACAACGGGTGTAGAGCCACGGGTCTGTGGCTCTTGCACAATTTTCGGCGTCACAACTTTAGTCTAACATTGTAATATTAGATCAGGCGGACTTTTGTCTCGTGATCTTACAATAACAATTCTGGGCCTATCCAGCATCTATTAGCCACACATGATGGCCAAACAAATTTTATTTCTAAAATGTCTACGTTCGTGACTGAAAAACATCAGTTAAAATTGCAAACGCAATTTTCATAACATTTTAATTCATTTCATGAAACCAAGCAGACCACACCATGGTCAAATATATTACGACGTTAAACAACATTCAGTCACTCACTTTATTCGATATACAAGTCGCCTGTTAATGCCTCAAATGGGAACAAAGACTGTTGTTTCATATCTCGGTTGCACATTCCTAATGTTGGGAGGTTGTGTTTGGAAACTGCGAGCATGGCCAACAGTCCCGCTACATGATGTGGGATGTCGAAACTGAAAGTCATAGTTACCTCCTTGCACAGGCGCGAACAGGAGACAGACTACGGCCAAGTAGGTTAACATTTTGCAGCTGAAAATATAATTTAAACAACCTAAAACTAAAAATATGAAATGCTTTAAAATCATGTGCACCCTCCATGAAGATCCGGTGTAGAATGGGTCTTCAGCAATCAATGCTTGCCGTAAAAAGCGACTATGCTTGTCGTAAGAAGCGACTAACGGGATCGGGTGGTGAGGCTCCCTGACTTGGTTGATGCATGTCATCGATCCCAATTGCGTGGATCGATGATCATGATGTCAATCACTGGATTGTCTGGTCAAGACTCCATTATTTACAGACCGCCATCATATAGCTGGGATATTGCTGAGTGCGGCGTTAAACAACAAACAAACAAACAAACCTGAAGAGACTTTCAAAGTTAAAAAAACAAAGTTATCTGCAAGTGTATCTGCAAATTATTCAGTGCAACTACATGTAGCCTCAGTATGGTTATGCGTATTGATGTGCACACCGATATTAAAAATATTCAAGTAAATCTTTCTTCATTCAGGGGGCTTTTGCACATGCAAATGACAATGGCACTTTTCGGTAAGAAAATATAATTATTAAATATAATATAGTTATAGTACACATGGTCCTTACAAGGCAGCGGTTGTCAATTTTGTTCGATATTTCATGCAATTTCGTAATTTATTAAACCAAAACGTAAAAATAATAGTTATGTTCTGTTCTGTCAAAATCTTCAAAAAAAAAATCGATTTATACTTCGCTTAAGTACTAAATTGTAATATATTGTGCACACAATTAAAACAGTTGATTAAAAAAGTCAAAATGAAGTTGCTGGCATTACCTGTACAATGACTCCTGAGCAGGATGCAACAACATAAGTTACTCTCTCTGATTTCTAAAAAAAATGCCATTACTTATCTTGAATCTGCAGCAATTAAAACATGTTAGATGAAAAGCATATCAAAAGTGATCTTTTGGTTTTATTTTCCTCTACTATTTTTGAACTCATGATGAAAAAAAATTAATCTGATCGGCAGCAGAAACGGCAAACATGACTTACCCCTCTTGCAGCTCCCAACAAAATGATGGCAAATAACCAAGCTTGTCGAAGGAAACAGAAACATACAAGCCTTGACCCAATCAAGGAAACAATTACTACTCACCTTTGTCATAAACGCGCATCCTTTGCCCTCCAGGGTGACCCACTGACATGACCGCTGAACTGAAGAATGAAAAATACTCTAGATGAGACTAAAAAGGCTTTCAACATGATCGTCAGTGTGCTATGATCGTCTACAAATACACAATAAAGTTCAAAGACAAATATATTAACTTCGTTAGTGCTTATTTTATGGTTCAGGCAGTTGCAAATCGCTATGCAGAGATGCGTCCCTTAGGCATGCCAGAAACCTTTGAATGTGAGCTCGAATCCCGGTTCGCCCCGAGTATGTTAGTAGGTTTTTCAGCACCACACTTATGCTCGTTCTCACTTTATGAGTATAGATTCTGTGAAATATGACATCAACACACAGTTATTATACACGTGTCTTAGTGGAGCTATTCTTATTAATTACAAGATCAACATTATATGTATTCAATGTGGAGCTAGGTTACCTGAAACGGAATTTGAATCAGGAACACTTACCGACATGACACAAAATTAAACGCAAAGTCTTTGTCGTTAGCGAAAATATTCAGTGAAACGTCAGTGTTTGATTCTAGTGTTTTGAGTGGACTTTCGATATAAATTAAAGAAACACCTATACTAGCCCATATAGAAGTAAGGCGCTGTATAAGACGAACATTGATCTTATATATCGTAACAATACGATTACCTATTTTTCAGTCACTGGAAGTTGTGTAGCACAGCGGCTCGTAAACAAGCTAAAGTTGGCTTCACTTGACTAACTCATATATGGCAGACAAACTGCACTATCGCCTGAAATACTAAATAACATACCTCTAAGAAGATGGAGAAAGCCATAGAAGGTTGTTGGCCTACAACGCACGTCGCCACCACCCCGTCATACCATTCACTGTGACGCACGTGATATGACGACACCGTCGAATGTAGGAAGGAACTAAATTTTAAGTTCACTGTTGTCCCCAAAACTGGAAATATAGTCGATTGCTATCGTGTTTTCTTTCCGTCATCTATTGAGACATATACTTTGAAAATTACAGAAACAGAAATTCTGCACTTTGTAATCTATAATTGTACATAAACACATCATTACTTCAAAATACCTACAAACAATGGCTGACAATCAGAATCGTGTGTTTTCAAAATTGGCAGAATACACATGTATGTCGTTAACATGTTAATACACACACACACACACACACACACACACACACACACACATATGGATACGTATATATAGTAATAATTAAATAAGTGGAGTAAGATTGAACACAGTTTTAATAGGCTAGCGCTTTCAACTCGTACCTCGAGCCTCATTAGGCCATAACTGAATAACGGACATGAAGTAGTAACATATAGTTACGTGACGTCATAACATTTAGGAAACTATGACGTCACAATACCAAGGTGAAAATGGACAAATAACTTACGCCTTAGGCGCGTATTTATGAATGAAATGTTGCTCTTTTTGAAACAATGTAGGTTCATGGTCAAAATTTAGCTTATATAGCGGGAAAACTAAAAAGTTGCCGTTTCCACATGCTTCTAAATGTTCACTGAGTGGAATGGTGCGGTTGTGTGGCTGCTTTATTTGTGAACGGTGAAGATTCATTCTTCTTTTTAATTTAAGTTTTGTCTTTCCGATATACTTTTCATTGCATCTACTACAAACAATCAAGTAGAAATTAAAGATATATATATCCGAGCGGCCACTCGGAGAGTGAGCGGAAGGTCGCGGGTTAGATCCTCGGCCGCGTCATGTACCAAGTGACGTTAAAAGATTAATATACTTGTTGTGGCCCAAAACAAGGTCGGCTCTGAGTCAGTGTCTGAGAGGGCATGCTGCATAGTATCTCAGTGGGCTAGCACTATAAATTCGGCATTAGTCCGGACTAGTACAAGCAGCCACACACACGTACATACACGCTTAATAAATGCAATAATATTGAACGCGACGTTAATCCCCATTTCACCTCACTTCACCTCACCACCGAAATGTCTACATAAGAATCATGTACATGATACACACGATAGGCCGTCATCCGTATGCTATTTACAAATCTCGGAGGAAGCAGACATGCAATCAGTTTATAATGATAAATGGCAGTATCGTGTATGACGTTCATGGAGGTTTCTACATGTCAGCAGTTCACTCACAGGTCACATGTACATATTATCTAGCTTGTTCGATGAAACAGTGACTTCGCGATGGATTTGTTCACACATAGTCAAGGTAACCTTTCAGTCTTATTCATGTGTGTTTATTCAGATGCATAAATATCGAACAAAGACGGATTCGTTCTACGCGACTCGGTGGTGAAATGTTTTCTGGAGAATCTGTAGTTTTGTAAAAGGCTCTAATTTATTTACATTTCGCCAGCCTTCTTTCTGATCGGAAGTCTGTATTCACTGTTATTTCTAAGTAGGCACAACTTTTCATTGGCACGCGGCTTGTACGGATCTTCATCTCATTTACACGTACGTGTACATTTTCATGTCAGCTTTCAGGTGAAGCTCTCACTTTACTTATCTCAAGTCATACAACCAGTAAAATACTTAATGCAATGTGATGTTCATGAGATAGAAGAAGAATATTGGATTTGAAAACTAACACGTTACTAATTCTTGGCACGGCACCCGGTTTCAATGTGCTGACCATTTCAGAACTCAAGCACGTTTAAATAAGAAGAGAATGCATATTTTACCATCTTGACCAGACAATCCAGTGATTGACATTATGAACATCGATCCACGCAATTGGGATCGATGACATGCATCAACCAAGTCAGCGAGCCAGACCACCCGATCCCGTCAGTCGCCACTTACGACAAGCATAGTCGCCTTTTACGGCAAGCATGGATTGCTGAAGACCTATTCTACCCCGGATCGTCACGGGTCTTGTTTTGAGTTTTATATATATTTTTTTAAATTATTAGCACACTACATTATCATTTGCATACATCTGACAACGGCACGGTCAGCCACACTACCATTTGCCCTGCTGTTAGATGTCCGCAACAGTGGTGTGCATATTCAGATAACAGATAAAGGCTCAGTTTCTTCTGTGATTACAACACACAATTCAGATATAAGGCTACGCCTCGCATTCTTTACATCCGGGAAAAGTCATTGTATTAACGACGTAATGTACGAATTCATCATGGTATAAATCTTCGGAACTGTTGATGTGTCAAATTACGCCGGTGACGCTGTATTTTGACGACCTGTTGAGTGTGTGCGAATGTGTTGGCATTGAGGCCGACTTGTGAACATGTACTCCAGTTATAGCACATCGAAACAATGTTTGTGAAACCCATGAGCACGGTGCGGTGTTAATGTACCAAGAAACAGAATCGATGGAATCTCGGGATTGGAATTAATCCTGGCATAGCTTTAAACAACAAGTCACCGCTGCGCCGCTGGGACTATTGATTCTAGCCTGACGAAAAAGCAATATGTTTTACCCGTTATCTTTTTTCTTTTGAGATTTACAAACATGTCAGGCGTTTTAAATTTGCATAACTAGGGGTACCACAATTATTTCACTAAATATTTTGTTTGAGAAATTCAAACAGTTCAATAGTTTATGTTACAATATCGATTTCCTGGATTCCTTTAAGTCGGCAATTTGTGTGCGTTTTAATCGTGAACCACTTTTCTATGTTATACAGTTACTCTGCGGACATAATTCACCGTTCAAGAAACGTCATATGGGCGTAGTGCCATTTTCTAATATGGAATAGAAAATAGTACAAGTGTTTACAAGCTATTCTATTTTATTTCTTAAAAGCATGATAATATGAAAGTACATATTCACGTGTTATTGAAATTAAGCACATCGTTATTGAAATATTATCAAATGCATATGCTAGGTTCTCAGTTAAATCAATAAAACAGCAAAAATGTACAAAATGACATTGCACATAAGGTAAAAACGTCAAGGAAAGCACACCATTAGAATACGGTGTTATGTGTTTTCACACAGGCAGTATCACACGGATACCTCCTCTACAGACCTGCATTTTGACTACGGCATATGGACATCTTATAATACATATCGCATCTGTACAACAAACTTTTATTGCATATCGTAACAGCGTGCCAACACTGTCTCTCAATTTGACATAAGACAAATATCTATGTGCACTTACATACATTAGTTTCCTATTGCATGTAAACTATTCACAGAACTGGGGACTCGTACTTTCATTTCTCATCATTCAGTATCGATTGAACATCCAGCATTGTTCTTATAAAGGTATGTCCATTGAGACTCCGCTAGGAACATAGGGTACCAGCAACCTGTGCTTAAATATACGACTATTTGAGCCAGGTGGTCAGGCTCGGTGTCTGAGCTGATTGCTTGTCACCGTATCCTAATTCCGTGATGCTCATGATGTTAGTCATCGGTTTTGTCTGATCTAGACTCGCATTTTACAGACCGTTGTCATATAAATTGAATATTGCTGAGTTCGGCGTTAAACAACAAATAAGACCAAAACAATTTTGAAGCGGAACACTGACATCAAATATTAAGCCAAGCCGAAATCATATGTACACACGTAACCACTGTTACAATAGAGTTACAACTCAATCACCCTATGATGTCAAGGTATACCTCGGGGATAACAGTATCAGAAACAGACAGATATTTCACATCTTTCCATTTTCCCATATTGACTCCCATGCATACCCCGCCTAACACCGCAGTGTCCTCAGCAAAGTGGGCCACTCCTACTTTCAAAACGCTTTGACCTTCATCGATATTAACTTGGGTCATACCAGTGATTGCATCAGATATTTCCGGTATTTCATCATAGTCATTATTGGGTGTTACTGCAGAAGGCACCTCCGAGGCGGGGTCAGTCCCTTGACTTATACTACGTGTCAGGAGAGCGGTGTCTTTCTTCCTGGGGAAACAGAACATGAAGGTGTGATCACCATGAGAGGATAAGCCTTTACAAATATATTCAAATAATGGGCTAAGTGACATTTGTCATTATTGGCAAGCTATGATCGCAACTAAACGATATAATTGCATCTCAAAGAAAATGTTTCTTTGGATTTCAATTAGTTGTAGATCTTATTCGTAATGGATACGTGATTTATACAATTTAGTATAGTTTGGTGCCAAAAAGGTGAGTAGTAGTATTATGCCTTCGATAACGCCTGGTCTTGGATCTGTAGTGGCAGAAGCCGACGGAGGCCAGGGAGATGACTGCAAGGACACCAAGGGCAACGCACAGCCAGGTCACGAAGGATGGTAGACCCTCCTCCTCTTTCGATTTCGTTTCTGCTGCCTCAATTTCTGCTGAATCTGCAACAATTAGGAAACACTCAACAAAATGTCCTGAGATGTACAAGAGATCAGATCAGAAGGGCTGACAAACAGTAGCAATGATTCAAACTACACATTGATTAGTGTTGATAATGTTAAGTATGAAACTGCTACGGATTTTAACATGTCGGAATTACTGCCGGCTACCTTAATACTTGACTTTTGCATTAAGTGGGTTGTCCTATGAGTGACATTATTAGTTTACTTTTTCATACTATATACACCTCTGATTCAAAATTCCCATACATATTCTACGAAGTACATTGCATGGTACTCACATCATTTGATAACTTTGATGAATTCGTTTAACTGATTAAATGTAAGTTTCAAATGTACATTAACAGACAACATATATGATTAGATAAGTACCACTGATTGCTGTGTTCCCGCTCGGGCTCTGAACAGCGACGCTCTCTGAAACAATGAATAAACATTTAGAATTGAAATACACGTTCTCACAATACACAATTATAAAGAATCTGCAACAATTAGGAAACACTCAACAAAATGTCCTGAGATGTACAAGAGATCAGATCAGAAGGGCTGACAAACAGTAGCAATGATTCAAACTACACATTGATTAGTGTTGATAATGTTAAGTATGAAACTGCTACGGATTTTAACATGTCGGAATTACTGCCGGCTACCTTAATACTTGACTTTTGCATTAAGTGGGTTGTCCTATGAGTGACATTATTAGTTTACTTTTTCATACTATATACACCTCTGATTCAAAATTCCCATACATATTCTACGAAGTACATTGCATGGTACTCACATCATTTGATAACTTTGATGAATTCGTTTAACTGATTAAATGTAAGTTTCAAATGTACATTAACAGACAACATATATGATTAGATAAGTACCACTGATTGCTGTGTTCCCGCTCGGGCTCTGAACAGCGACGCTCTCTGAAACAATGAATAAACATTTAGAATTGAAATACACGTTCTCACAATACACAATTATAAAGCATCATCCAGAAATATGTATGACCTTCTACATAACACATCATATTCCACAGTTAAAGGAAACGAAGTAAGGAACGCCTTCCATGTCGAGTACTTGACCATAACTAATTCAAGCAATGCCTCAGAGTTTTCATCATAAAGGTTAAGTTTCACACCATTAGTCAACGGGGAATATGAGATGACAATATCGATTTATTAGATGAAGCTCGGTAATAGCCCCTTACCATGGACTTTTGTAGCTGGGCCCAGGCAGACTCCAGAGTACCTCTCGCATGCAAACGTGCATATGGATTCACATTTGCTGTTGCAGGCAGGGCCGTAGTAACCATTTTTACATACACGGCAGAATCCATTCCTTGCACATCTGTCGTGTTTACAGTTGACGCAAGCATTTTCGCAGCTCTCCCCATAGTACCCATCGTGACAGCCTTGGATGCACTGTCCACCTATCTGTTTGCAGGCTTTACAATTGGTATTACACCTGTGCTGGCATCGTTCTCCAAAATGTCCATCTTTGCAACCTTTAAGACAAGTTCCATTATGCTTGTCGCATATGTCATTGGATGACCTTCTAATATTGTCACAAGATTCAGAGCACTTGCTGCTACATGGCGTCTGACAGAATGGTCCATAATACCCACATCGGCAACCATCGGGACAGCCAGCTTGTGTGCATATTCCACGGCAGTTCGGACAAGGTGTCTCACAAGTCCCGCCCGCATAGTTCGACTGGCATTTGCTGCATGTTCCATCTGTGTTGCAGAAACGGCATTTCTTGATGCATGTCCCACTACAGATTACTCCACCATCACAATTGACCGGTCGCTCTTTACACATGCCATCTTTGTTGCAACCCATCGGTCCGCACGTCTCACATTTACGATCGCAAGTATCACCATAATAGGAATGCTGGCATTCCTCGCAGTCCTTGCTCCGAGTTCGGTTGCAACGTTTACAATGCTCTGCGCAGGGCGTGCGACAAGACTCCCCAGCCCACCCCTGCTTACAACCTTGGGAGCACAATATGCCACCGTGGTTGTGTAGTGTACATTTTCCATCGGCACACCCGTCACTGCACTTGGTTTCACACCAAGGCCCCGTAAAACCAGGACCACATTCTAAAACATAAAAATATGAATTTATTATTTTTTTTCAAATTATTCCTAGATGAAACAGATTTAGAAAATATAAATCCTATTAAAATTAATGCATGTAAAATGATCCTACTCGAAAACCACTACAATACAAATTTACAAGGAAATCGATTGTAGAATTACAATTTACATTTATTGATTGTGAAGGGTTGAGTGAGTGAGTTAGCTTTGACGCCGCTTTCAATGGTATTTCATTTATGTCACAGCGTGTCAGTTTCATGTTGGAAAGCCCAACTAATGCTGGTCAAAATGCCGACCAACAAAGAAACATAGACAGGGCAAACCAGGATTCGAACCACCGATCATAGGTTTCTGTAACGCCGAAGGGACGCAACTTTGCAAAGCGAACTGGGCCACCCGTACCAAGTAAATATGTAAGTAATCATGTAATTCATGAGCAGATCTTGCTGAACTATACTTCCTTGCATACCCGTTGATTTGGGGTACAAGAGAGGGACGACATGCTGTATATGCACATTTCAGGTTAGGTATTAATAAGATATATGGATATGGATAGATACAACACCAATTTGATGCAATAAACAATCCACTAAGTGTTTTTAAGTCAAACTCTGTTTTGGTACATGTTCATTAAAATACTAAAATAAGTAATGTTATTTAAGATATCCATAATTTGGACGGAGATTTGGGGTATGGGTAGACCGGAGCATAAAGCGCACGACAAAACCGCTCACGGAAACATCTAAAGCAAATATTTCAAAGGGGCAAACGGTGTATTTTCGTCCTGTTCGTTTTCAAATACATATCGTACATGAAAGTCGAAACTGAACGTAATAATTACCTGCTTGCACGGCCGTCGTGACGACACAAAACAAGGACAAGAAGATCAACATGGTGCGGCTGAAAATAAAATGTAAACAGCTCCAGAACCAAATGCTAATAATAGTTAAGGCAATCACTAAATGTATTTCTGAGCTTGCATGCGGGGAACAGTTTGGTTTTACGCCGATTTTTAGTCAATACATCACGACGGTGATGGGGGTATATCAAAGAATAGATAATTGCAAAAGTTCTGCAACTGGCTAGGTTTATAAGAAGCTTTATTTCATAGCAATTGCCGAAACATCAAATAGCGTTTGGACGAATATTTCAATACAGGGGTAAAGACGTTTCTCAAACTTCATCGATTACAATACTACAACAAACACCATTATCAAGTCTATATGATCAGGTACACCTTGAGTGTAAGAAAATGTTTCCCGTTAAACACCATACCAGGGAATAATTCGTAATATTGCATAACGATTTAAAAGATAATCATTTCAATCGGGATTTCAATAAGTACTCGACTCCTACTGTGCATGCTATTTATACTTCTAGTATTTGTACTTTAAAATTCTTCAGGGACTGTAAGTGCAGTCATCATAATGTACATGTATCTAGTCAGCAACAAACAGACTTCCACAAGCTGTAAAGTGAGCAACAGCAATGTGTAAATCGGATTTATCCATGATCTAACAATATCAATATTTGTTGCGACATTGAACATCGCACCTTCTGTGTGATGATGAAACCCCGAAAGACGTTGAACACAACTTACCTCTGTGGAAGTTCACAAGACACTGATAAGAGCTGCCCAGGGATCTGAGGAAATAGAAAAGAGATTAGCCTCCAAATATCGTGAAGGAAACTATACTGGTTAAGGTAAACAAATCACAAGATCGCTTCAACGAATAGTAAATCTTCTCTCAATTTCCCAGGCCCCTGTCGCTGTATCTTATGAATATCTAGTGCTTTCATTGGTCAGAAATCTATATTAAATATCAATATTATTGCATATCTAATTTTGCATAGAAGGTTGCGAACAGCCTGCAATACCTAGCTGTAACAAATAATATATTACACTCATATATGATTTGAAATAACCCTTATCATGTACAGGAGGTGAGGTGATGTGCAATGGGGAACGATTATTGCACTCATATAGCAACGCGCATGTATGTGTATCTATGTGTGGCTGCTTGTACTAGTCGGGAATAGTGCCTATTTTATAGTGCTATCCCACTGAGATACCATGCCGCAGTTTAAGGAAAACAGCACGCTCAGACACAGTATACTGACTCCAAACCAACCACTACTTGTGTTAGTCCCTTAATGCCGAGCGCCAGGAAGAGTAACAACAAGTACCATCTTTTAACGTCACCCTATAACTAGACCACGGAGGCTGTCATCATATACGGGAACAATACTGAGAAAGCATCATTTGCCTTGCCTGGTTTTAGTATATATAATGCCGCAATCTACAACTCATTATTAAGACTAACAATGTCAATACGAACATGTTGTTTAAGGGGGGATGGCAGGCAAGTGCAAGAGTACGTCAGCTGGGACTAAATATTACTTTCATTTTTAATATCTACATACACAACATAAGTCAAGTTATCCTGACGAAGCATGTATTGATGTATCTAGATCTGCATATTTTCACGTTCGTTACATTTTGTATGTGTAAATTCGATACCTCGTTGTGAGATATAATGACGTTTTTGTCAATTATCTATATATACAAGAGCAAGTTATGATTCTGTGTCGCGTCACATGGACTTACGATATTTAAATAGCAGGATGTTCGTCGTAAGTATTATATATTGCAATAAATGCTATGCTGTATATCGATAATTTAAAAGTACATAAAGATGCTGTCAGAAAAGCACTTGACACAACCAAATAAGGTATTCTTTAACGCATAGTTGGTCTGCATGCTTTTCCATATCATCATAATCATACCAATAATACCATAACAAGTGGGACCGCCTCCGTAGTCTTGTGGATGGAGCGGAGAGTGGAATGTCGGTGGTTGGATCCCCTGGCTGCGTCAAAAGACGTTAAAGGATGGTACTTGTTGTTACCCTGCGTCTGTGTCTGCATGGGGTATTCATCTTAAACTGCAGCATGGTATGTCAGTGGGATAGCAATAGAACATCGCCATACGTCTTGGTACAACCTCACAAACACACACACACACACACACACACACACATGCACGCACGCACGCACGCACGCACGCACGCACACGCACACGCACACATACACACACATACACACACATACACATGTGTTTGTACGTCGCCATATAAGTGCATTTTTCTTGAACGCGACCGAATTTCACCTCACCTCACGTAAAATAAATGGTATGATCTTCATTTGGTATGATTTACGTTTCTGTCTAAATGATATGCGCTACATATTTAGTTTGTACATGTATTGTAAATAGCAATAAGTTAAGACTTTAACATGGTAAAAAGCAAGCATATCAGTCCTATACTTTCTGCAAAGCAATTACCGCGCGAGATTGCTCCCAATGCAAGCCCATGTCAAGGACGTTCGTTATTTCAGCTGCCGTCTTGAGTTTCTTGAGTTACTAACACGGTTATATGCAAAACGTCTTTCTGTTTCCCCTAGTTCATGGTCACCCGTCTGTGTGCGCAATGTAGCACGTTGAAGGCAAATCGACCATGAGAGACATAGAAACCTGATATAACTCGGTTTTACTGCTTATGTTGCTTATAAGCACTATACCTACTTTTTGTTTAGGAAATATGTTGTGGTGAGGTGAAATGGGGTTTAACGTAGCGTTTAAAACTATTGCCTTGATAAAGCGACGTGCATGCACGTATATTTGTGGCTGCTCGTACTAGTCCGGACTAATGCCGATTTTATAGTGCTAGCCCACTGAGATACCATGCCTCACTTTAACAAGAATACCCCAGGCAGACACAGTATACTGACTCCGAGCTTTTCAGTTGTTGTTTTAGCCCCTTAATGCCGAGCGCCAGGCAGGGTGACAACAAGTACCATATTTTACCGTCATTTGGTATGACGCGGGCGGGGATCGAACCCCCAACCTTCCGATCTCCGGAAGGACGCTCTACCACAGAGACGGACATGAAATAGGTGGATGCTTCATATGTAATAGTGCCTCGGTGGGGATTCAGTAGCCTATACATGTCAGACGAAGCGACTAAGTGGATCGGGTGATCAATCGATGAATTGGTACATGTATCCTGCGTGTAAACGTGGCCCGTCTGCTTGGGGCATTGCTCATAGCTACAGTATCAATCACTGGGTTGTTTGGTCGTGACTCGATTATTTACATGCTGGAGCGATATATGAAGAATATTGCTGGCTGAAGTGCCGAACAACAAACACAGAAATCATACTAAAGTACCTGGGGAAAACGTTTCTCCTACTAAAGCTGCACAAAGTATACTGCATCTTCATTAATATATGTTTGAATGGAGTACCTGCATAATGTACTCGGATAAAGTTGATAATATATACATACTAGCATGTCCAAACAAAACACCAAGTGTACTTTATATCAACCCGTTAAGAAGTTATCATTTATCCAACATTACCATGATGTGTTAAACTGCAGACAGTTTATGGCAATAAAGTTGTTTGGTTATATAATAACGGAAAAAGGTAAGTGTGCAATTATTAAATGGTATACATGACATGTTAATGAAAGACATCAGATGATTGGAAAACAGTCTGTGGGGATGGTGTTCCAAATGTCAACCAAGATTTGGCTCAACTGAGCTAGCGTTACCAGGTAGTTCTGGTCCTGCCGTTGGCGTCGTACCTTCACATCCCAGACATGTTCTATGGGGGAGAGCCGGTCATGGCAGTACAGCAATATCATGCTGCCCCAAAAAGTCTGTTACAACACGTGCCACACGCGGCACGTTGATTTTCAGCTAACCTCGATATTGCGTTATCGTTATATATTGTAAAAAATGTTTTATGAGCCCCGATAGCTTAACAACCTAATCTTATTAGAAAGAGAAGCCATTACATTTAGGCCGAAAAGTATTAACAACTGAATGTGCATAAAAATCGCTATCTTCTTGAAACTTTTGGTAAACCTGGCAGACCAGATATGGTAACCTTGAAAACATCAATTAAATGTTTAGAGATGAAAACACATGCATTTTGTTCTATGCACATATATGCACATTGCAGACATTCCTTGTTTATGTGTTTGCCAACTTGCTCCTGTAACATTATACAGTGTAATCACAAAAAGTGTGCTTGTTAGCACAATCCAGCTACGAAACATATTGATTATGTATACACTGTACACTGTGCGCGTTGTTTACTTCCGTGTTGAGTATACTCCTTTCTTTAGTTCACACATTGAACACATTGAACACATTGAACACATGTGATCACACATTGTGACGCACTAGTTACATAGAAGATGATTTCTATAATATTCCAACCACAATGCAAGTTCAAATCTTCGCTTGTTTCTCTATCCAAAGTTAATCGAAATACCATTGCTCGTGTACATATAAAAGTAATGTTGTACGAGAGCCTTAGATTTAGTCATGGTGTCACGATACTTATTCTTTACCAATACTTTTTAAAGAAGGTAATATCATGTTGGACACATGTGAAAGATAAGTCTGCTGTAAAGGCTAACCACACACATGGAAACAGGCATCCACTGCCCACTGAAGCATGTCTGTATTCTGTACCCAACGTATGCATCAAGGAAGAGCTGTCATAATGCTCATTTGATTGATTCTTTTGTTTATTTACGCATTCGGGCAGCTTGATGAATCTTATCTGACGAGAACATTCTCTTGGTGGTCTTCATTGTAGTGACACTGGCTCGATTTTTCAAACATTATCAACACTAATTATTCTTTACTGTGGTAGAACTTCGACTTTACGATACAGTATTTCTTTGTTGAACTATATGTATATAGATGTAAACGTAATGGCTATGCACGTCAAGACACAGTACGTTGTCCATAGATTAACTGAGATATACTGACGAACGTGACAATGATAGCAGCTGGTGCAGTAGGCACATTCAAAAGACAGACATGCTTGCAGTTCGTTTTGGTAATGACATTGACTGTCGAAGCAATAATCAGATCACGGTTAGATGGGTTTGCCTTTCGTCATACAATTACATTGTAGACACGCGGCAACCTATTTAAGACGTTTGACACTTGAGATACAAGCGTATCGTGGGTCCCTCCACACTGTACCTGGAACTCGTTATTAACATATGTCCTTAATGAGTAAATATACACAATACAACTGGACATAGGACATCAAAGAAATGTCAGTGAGGTGCCTGAACGAATGTAACTACTTCATGAATGTGCACCTGGGTCATCTTAATTAAAATATATACTTGACAACAAAAGTTCCTGTGAGACCAACATTTCAGTGTATTTTTCAAACAAGTAAAGTTTGGTTTTCAATATTGTAGTACATGTATGGAATCAAGTCACAAAAACGAAACTGCTACAGAAAAGCATGCATTCCATGCAAAAGTTGACATTTATGCAAGCCCTATGCATTTCACAACCCACTAATGGGTATAAAAACATGTGCCTTAACGGGATTCCATATGCATTGTTTAGCATCGTGCTGACAACGAAACCACCCAGAAAAACAACAAAAATACGAAACTATTCAACATTACGAAATGCCACGCCTGTCCGAAAATGAGCGTCTGCGAGCCATTGGAATGCTTGAAGCAGGATCGAGTCAACGTGATGTTGCAAGACAATTTAACGTCTACAGAAACACCATTTGGTGTTTATGGCTACGTTGGCAACTGACGAATGCAGTCATAGACCATCCTCGGAGTTGCAGGCGACTCGTTACCAATAATCCAGACAACTGGATTCGAACAACACACCTACGAAATCGATTCCAGCCAGCAACAGTGACTGCAAGAAGCATCCCTGGCCTTCGACGAATATCTTCACAAACCGTACGTCGTCGCCTCAGATGTGCAGGGATTGTCGCCAGAGGACCCGCCAGACGTCCCATTTTGACAGGAAACCATCGTCAAGCACGTCTACAGTGGTGCACACAGTGTCTACGCTGGACGGCCATGTAGTGGGGACAAGTTCTTTTCACTGACGAGTCTCGTTTTCACCTCAGCCACAACGATGGACGGATTCGAGTGTACCGACGTGGAGGTGAACGTTACGTCAATCATTGTGTAATGAAAGAAGATCGGTTCTGGGGCGGCAACGTTATGGTATGGGGTGGGATTACAGCAAGACAGACGACCCGTTTGATAGCGGTGGAGGGAAATCTCAATGGACAGCGCTACCGCGACGAGATCATCAGCCCTGTTGTTTTACCGTTTTTGCGTCGTCATGGCCCAGGCATTACCTTTCAACATGACAACGCCCGGCCTCATATTGCTCGACTTGTTCAGGATCCTCTTCAACAAAACAACGTGAATGTCATCCCCTGGCCGGCTCGCTCCCCTGATCTCTCACCAATCGAGCACATGTGGGATGAGATGGATCGGCGCCTTCGACGTCAACCACGTGTCCCACAGACACTCCAGCAACTTCGAAACATGCTCTAGCAGATATGGACAGATATCCCACATGACTTTGTGCGACGCCTGGTCCATTCCATGAGACGAAGATGTGTTGCTTGCATCGCAACCAGAGGTGGACACACACGCTATTGATTTGTAAATTGACATTTTGGCATGTTCATGTTTTGTTATGAAATTACGCATTTTCTGAAGTCAGTATGGCAAATTAAACCATTTGAACACTTACAGGAGTCTTTTATCTGTTGCAAACCGAAATTGTTTCAGATTTGGTAAAAAGCACAACTCTGCTTTAAATCTTATTCAATGTCACAGGAACTTTTGTTGTTCAGTATATAAAAACGACAAAATTAAACTAGTTGCACAATCATGAGGTATCTCTGAAAGCTGAGTCCACTGTACGATTCCGACTACATCATGAGCATGTTTATGAGCACCATCAACTAGTGATGATACTAGGTAGTCACGAAACCACCATTTCTGTGTTTGGACCAGCTGAAGATTTAGTTGGAGACTAGTGTTTGGGCAAGTTTTTTGCTAATTTTTGACAATAGCAACTCACTTGAATCTATTATGATTGTGTGTGGAGGTATTAGGTGAATGTGTACGGAGGTATTAGGTGAAGGTGTGTGGAAGTATTAGGTGAAGGTGTGTGGAAGTATTAGGTGAATGTGTGTGGAGGCATTAGGTGAAGGTGTGTGGAGGTATTAGGTGAAGGTGTGTGGAGGTATTAGGTGAAGGTGTGTGGAAGTATTAGGTGAAGGTGTGTGGAAGTATTAGGTGAATGTGTGTGGAGGCATTAGGTGAAGGTGTGTGGAGGTATTACGTGAAGGTGTGTGGAGGCATTAGGTGAAGGTGTGTGGAAGTATTAGGTGAAGGTGTGTGGAGGTATTACGTGAAGGTGTGTGGAGGTATTAGGTGAAGGTGTGTGGAAGTATTAGGTGAAGGTGTGTGGAAGTATTTGGTGAAGGTGTGTGGAAGTATTAGGTGAAGGTGTGTGGAAGTATTAGGTGAATGTGTGTGGAGGTATTACGTGAATGTGTGTGGAGGCATTAGGTGAAGGTGTGTGGAGGCATTAGGTGAAGGTGTGTGGAAGTATAAGGTGAAGGTGTGTGGAAGTATAAGGTGAATGTGTGTGGAGGTATTACGTGAAGGTGTGTGGACGCATTAGGTGAAGGTGTTTGGAAGCATTAGGTGAAGGTGTGGAAGTATTAGGTGAAGGTGTGTGGAGGTATTAGATGAAGGTGTGTGGAGGTATTAGGTGAAGGTGTGTGGAGGTATTAGGTGAAGGTATGTGGAAGTATTTGGTGAAGGTGTGTGGAGGTATTAGGTGAAGGTGTGTGGAGGTATTAGGTGAAGGTGTGTGGAGGTATTAGGTGAAGTTGTGTGGAGGCATTAGGTGAAGTTGTATGGAGGCATTAGGTGAAGGTGTGTGGAGGTATTAGGTGAAGGTGTGTGGAGGTATTAGGTGAAGTTGTGTGGAGGCATTAGGTGAAGGTATGTGGAGGTATTAGGTGAAGGTGTGTGGAAGTATTAGCTGAAGGTGTGTTGAAGCATTAGCTGAAGGTGTGTGGAGGTATTAGCTGAAGGTGTGTGGAGGTATTAGGTGAAGGTGTGTGGAGATATTAGGTGAAGGTGTGTGGAGGCATTAGGTGAAAGTGTCTGGAGGTATTAGGTGGAAGTGTGTGGAACTATTATCTGAAGGTGTGTGGAAGCATTAGTTAAAGGTGTGTGGAGGTATTAGGTGAAGTTGTGTGGAGGTATTAGGTGAAGTTGTGTGGAGGTATTAGGTGAAGGTGTGTGGAGGTTTTAGGTGAAAGTGTGTGGAGGTATTAGGTGAAAGTGTGTGGAAGTATTATCTGAAGGTGTGTGGAAGCATTAGTTAAAGGTGTGTGGAGGTATTAGGGGAAGGTGTGTGGAGGTTTTAGGTGAAAGTGTGTGGAGGCATTAGGTGAAAGTGTGTGGAGGTATTAGGTGAAAGTGTGTGGAAGTATTACCTGAAGGTGTGTGGAAGCATTAGGTGAAGGTGTGTGGAGGTATTAGGTGAAGTTGTGTGGAGGCATTAGGTGAAGGTATGTGGAGGTATTAGGTGAAGGTGTGTGGAAGTATTAGCTGAAGGTGTGTTGAAGCATTAGCTGAAGGTGTGTGGAGGTATTAGCTGAAGGTGTGTGGAGGTATTAGGTGAAGGTGTGTGGAGATATTAGGTGAAGGTGTGTGGAGGCATTAGGTGAAAGTGTCTGGAGGTATTAGGTGGAAGTGTGTGGAACTATTATCTGAAGGTGTGTGGAAGCATTAGTTAAAGGTGTGTGGAGGTATTAGGTGAAGTTGTGTGGAGGTATTAGGTGAAGTTGTGTGGAGGTATTAGGTGAAGGTGTGTGGAGGTTTTAGGTGAAAGTGTGTGGAGGTATTAGGTGAAAGTGTGTGGAAGTATTATCTGAAGGTGTG
This sequence comes from Haliotis rufescens, assembly GCF_023055435.1. Taxonomy (NCBI): domain Eukaryota; kingdom Metazoa; phylum Mollusca; class Gastropoda; order Lepetellida; family Haliotidae; genus Haliotis; species Haliotis rufescens. The sequence goes on from NW_025964361.1 coordinate 14,994,874, forward strand.
TGGAAGCATTAGTTAAAGGTGTGTGGAGGTATTAGGGGAAGGTGTGTGGAGGTTTTAGGTGAAAGTGTGTGGAGGCATTAGGTGAAAGTGTGTGGAGGTATTAGGTGAAAGTGTGTGGAAGTATTACCTGAAGGTGTGTGGAAGCATTAGGTGAAGGTGTTTGGAAGTATTAGGTGAAGGTGTGGAAATATTAGTGAAGGTGTGGAAGTATTAGTGAAGGTGTGTGGAGGTATTAGATGAAGGTGTGTGGAGGTATTAGGTGAAGGTGTGTGGAGGTATTAGGTGAAGGTATGTGGAAGTATTTGGTGAAGGTGTGTGGAGGTATTAGGTGAAGGTGTGTGGAGGTATTCGGTGAAGGTGTGTGGTGGTATTAGGTGAAGTTGTGTGGAGGTATTAGGTGAAGGTGTGTGGAGGTTTTAGGTGAAGGTGTGTGGACGTAATGCAGCACAAACATCAGCACGGTGTGCCACTGCTTAAATGAAGACTGACAAAATGATTTTGCTTTTTAAAGTATAAATATCCCCGTTTTAATGCCGGTACAGATTACAATATGCACAATGTAATTTGGCTGCTTGTGTGTCGTGTGTTCTGTTGTATGGAGCGTGGCTCTCGCAATCAGTCACTGTTTGTCGGGCCCAGACTAACTTTTTAACGACCTACCATGGTGCATATAGGGTTTCTTGATAATTGCAGCGTAATGCAACATTAACACACTCATTTATAACTGAACAGCGAATTGACATATGAAAAACAACAATGTGAGATGTCATCCCCAGGCACCAGGGGTCGCTATATCTGTGCACGACGTTTGCATGCAAGCGAAAGTAAGCTCTGCCACTCCGTCCTTGTTTCATTACGGTAACAGAAAGTTGATTATCATGTTGTGAGTTGATTCCGAATAATAATATACCCAAGCCGATAGCTGTAATAATAAACACACAGTACAGCCTTGTCTAATTGTGCAATAATTCTATGAAACAATGGAATCACAAAATCTATTATTGCCAATGCATGAAAAACGACTGTACGTTTATTGATCGTTGACTTTCATTATCACGCAAGCAGATTGCAAAACGTTGCGTGTAACGAAAGCGCGGTAAACAGTGTCAAAGGCCAAGGCCGATCACGTGATGTTATTGGGCTATATTTGCTAGTCACCCTATACGCCGCTGTGTAACTTTTCTCGGGAAATGATAGTTGTTTCTAAGTAGTACTGCTCCACAGGGCGCGATGTACAAGCTTCCTTATCGGCTCATATTAAGTTTCTATTGAGATAAGAATTTTTTATGATAAGTTGGTTCGGGTAACGCCACTTTGAGCAGGCGTCTAGGTCATACTGGGGAAAGGCCTAGCACGTCTACCCTTGAACACAAGTATACCGTTCGCAGAAATACTACTATCGAACACGCCATGCTCTAACTTATCGACGCGCACGATCACCTGTTTTGTCATTTGAAGGTTGGGATATCATTTTAATAGTCCGCGCTGAAGTACAAGGGACCGGGTTTCCAGACTAAAACAAAATGGCAATACTGAATCGTTCAAGGTTCGGCTCAACCATGTTTAATACTTATTAACATTCAACATATTCTAGTCATCATAACATAGGTGCTTCATATCTTACGCCCTATACAACACGCTGGGTATGTTTCTAACACATGATGAAATGAAATTGAAGGTACGAGGTCACAGTATTAAGCATGGCATAACAATCGGTATGTTTCATCTCCCAGTGAACATTCACTATTAATACCAGAATCAAAAACAGCCATATACCATGGGTATGTTAAATGTTGAGGTCACTTTTCAGATTACCCACGAAATGATTTGTAATTGTGGGGAATGTGGTTCAAACATCAGGCAAATTTTGATTGATTTTAGACAAGTGAACCCGTGTGTAGATGTGGCCTGGGACGTTGTGTTCTACAGTTGTGCTGCATGGGCTTCCCCAAGCCGGTAGTCACATGGCATTCAACCGTCGTTAATCAAACTTTTAGCAGTAAAGACAAGGTAATTTAACGTTACTGCAAGTTGTCTGTAGCTAAAACGGATGAGCAGTCCTTAAAGGAAGATAAAAGCCAACATATTACGGCCAGACATTAATCTCAACTTTTGAAACAGTAAAAGGATATCCCTGAACGAGACATGTTTCACTTGATAAAACGTGATCTGCTGTACGATACCTAGTACAACACTGTCGCAAGCCTATCGGACATTCAAAATATTATTCCCAGGAGTATTTGATCGGGAATTTAACAAGATTTGTATACATCTTTGTCGTATTGTTTCGTAACGACATAGACAAGGGAGTTAACTGACTGTAAAAGTCCAGTCACTAAATTCCAGCGTAGTTCGGTAAGGGTGGAAACTGGTTCGTTGTATATATTCCGTTGTAATTTTCAGGATAATATTGACCCAGTCCCTTTCAGTTTTCGTCCATTTGACTTGCCGAAATGGCTGGCATTCCAATATGTATGTTACAGCACAACCGTTTATTCAGGGTATCAAATGTCACATTGCGTTGTCCTAGTCTAATACACCGATCTATACAGTAGGATATGTATGCCATTTAAGATAACATTTTTATCACATGGAGTGACCTATTTTGGTGTTCTTGTGACCACTTTATTGTCAACATCCACATTAATACGCATATAGGTTTCACTAATATACTAGCCACATAAAGAAACTGTGCACGGAGAAAATATAGATATAAGGGCACACCGTCCATATGTGAAATATAGGTTTGAACACAGCAATTATTGGAGACATTCAAACGCTCATGCACGTGCTATGCGATATGACGTCATTGATGGGGGCCTATGGACGTGCAATGTGTTACTACACGTGCATCCTGTGCAGCTGTACACAGCATGTGCAACTCAAAATTCGCTGTCACTTTGGAAAGCATGATCTGTGGTCATTCAAAAATTCAAAACTTCTCAGGCGCAGACACAAGCATATCACAAGCAAATCATGCCAAGATTGACAGCTGCACAGCGTCATGAAGCCATTGGAATGATCCAAGCGGGAATGAGGCAACAACAGGTGGCAACACATTTCCAATGCCATCGTAACACGATATCGGCATTGGTGAGGCGTTATCAGAACACAAATGACGTTGCCGACCACCCACGTTCAGGACGTCCCCGAGTAACGACGCCAAGACATAACAGATGGATTCGAGTTACACATCTCCGACACAGGTTCCAAACGGCAGTAACGACGTCCCAGACAATTCCTGGACTGCGCCGTATCCATCCCAACACTGTCAGGAATCATTTACGTCAGTACGGGATTCGACCACGACGCCCTGCCATACGTCCCACCCTGACACACCGTCATCGAGTCAACCGTCTAAGATGGTGTCGAAATCATGTTCGCCAACCTCGAATATGGTGGAGAAATGTTCCCTTTACAGATGAATCGAGGTTCAACATTTCCCACAGTGACGGGCGCCTACGTGTCTACCGGCGTTTGGGAGAACGTTATGCACGCAACTGTATTGTGGAGAGGAATCGTTTTGGAGGTATCTCTGTGATGATTTGGGGTGGGATAACAGCACGGCACCGAACCCCTTTGGTGGTTGTTCAGGGCAATCTGACCTGTGTTGGCTACAGAGATCAGATTCTGAGGCCTGTGGTCATTCCTTTCCTGCAACGTCATGGCCCGGGATTGACATTTCAACAGGACAACGCTCGTCCTCACACGGCTAGGGTCGCAATGGATTTCCTTCACCATAACAATGTCATGTTAACGCCATGGCCTGCAAATTCTCCAGATCTCTCCCCAATAGAGCATGTGTGGGATGAAATGGAGCGCCGTCTGCGTCGTCTTCCACATCCTCCAGATAACGTCCGTGACTTGGCACAGGATTTGAGGAGGATATGGCAGGCCATTCCCCAGGCCTTCCATGCCCGTTTGGTGGACTCCATGCGTCGAGGATGCACTGCTGTGATTCACGCACAGGGTGGTCATACCCGTTATTGACTTTGTGACTTTGTCATTTGACCCCCTACTCCATTTTGATCTTCTGACGTCATCGTAACAGATGTTGTTCAGGTCCCGTTGACATTTTCTTATGGTCCGATCATTCAGCTGCTACAGCGTCTGCATCATTTTGTTCTTGCAGTGTTGTATTTCAATCCAGAATATATTTTCTCCGTGCACAGTTTCTTTATGTGGCTAGTATAGATTGTTTTACATGCATTTACGATGTCACATGAAAACCGGTCTAAGGAGCTTGATCAAAGTGTAATTTCTAGTCTGCTGTGGGTTGTATTTTCGGGGTTAGTGACCTTCGGCCACAGCAGAACGCGATACAAAGAAGTGCCCGAAAGTATGTACAGAGGGATGGCATGGAGACAGAAACTGTAACTCGGGAGGGGATGTTTCACTGACGCTGATTACCTGTTTCTCATGCACCCAGTCCTAGTACACTGTGAAACAAGCATTAACATTGTCATGCCTTAGTCAACCTTCACCATGTCTTTCCCTGTCATGCCTTAGTCAACCTTCCCCATGTCTTTCACTGTCATGCCCTAGTCAACCTTCACCATGTCTTTCACTGTCATGCCTTAGTCAACCTTCACCATGTCTTTCACTGTCATGCCTTAGTCAACCTTCACCATGTCTTTCACTGTCATGCCTTAGTCAACCGTCACCATGTCTTTCACTGTCATGCCCTAGTCAACCTTTACCATGTCTTTCACTGTCATGCCCTAGTCAACCTTCACCATGTCTTTCACTGTCATGCCCTAGTCAACCTCCACCATGTCTTTCACTGACATGCCCTAGTCAACCTTCACCATGTCTTTCACTGTCATGCCCTAGTCAACCTTCACCATGTCTTTCACTGTCATGCCCTAGTCAACCCTCACCATATCTTTCACTGTCATGCCCTAGTCAACCTTTACCATGTCTTTCACTGTCATGCCCTAGTCAACCTTCACCATGTCTTTTACTGTCATGCCCTAGTCAACCTTCACCAAGTCTTTCACACAATGTTGGGAGACAGATGTGGGTTGGTCAATACAAACTGTTTTAGGATCATACATGATTTATCGGGTTATTTTACGGTACCACACGTCATTTCCCAGTTGAAGGAAATAAGTTAATGTTTCAGTGCATATGCACCCACTACACTCTAATTGGTAAGTCTACAGCAAGCCAGGTGACGATGCATGTCAGGATATCTTAATAGGTCGATGTGCATGATGTCACTGGATTTTCAGGTCAAGACTCAATTATTTGCCGATGTCATACAGCTGGAACATTGTTGAGTGCAGCGTTAAACAACAAACGAATAGATACAAACTATATAAGTTCAATAATGACACGAGTTGTTCTCTTCAATAGATCAGTAGTTACTGCTTGAGCGAGTATTGCTTCACCCTGCTTTGGTCACTTTTAAAACTCTATCAAGACGGTAAATTAAGAGCTGATGGAAGACAGCGTGTTTAACGCCGAAGGGATAACGTACGGCGGCATGTTGCGTTCAAGAGGTCGTGCCGTATGGTGGAGGGGTGTTATGGTGTGGGGAGGACTTTGTGGGCAGGGGAGAACACCATTTTCATCGTTAATGGAACTTTGACAGCTCAGTGTTACATGGATGATATTCTTTGTCCAGCTGCCTCGAGGTGTCCTTTATCAGCATGATAACGCCAGACCCCATGCCGCCCGAGTCGTGCATACCTTCCTTCCAACCAACAACGTCAACGTGTTGCCTTGGCCTGTATGCTCCCCAGACATGTTCCCCATAGAACACCTGGGATGTCATGGATCATCGTGTTCGATAGCGACCACATCCTACAGCCAAGCGACAAGAACTGATCCAAGCAATCCCAAAAGAATGGCGAAGTATCCAATTTGATGTCATCAGACATTTTGTGCTTGTCCTGTGGCAGGTGGTGGTCATACAGGCTATCAATGTGACGTGTCGTTGAACTTGAGCCCTACCCTATCCTAATTCGGGAAACTGTCATGCCAATGTCGGATTCTGTATGACAGTCATTGTAAATGCTGATTCCGTTGAGATTTGGAGTTCATATGTCTATCTTTTGTGGTTTGTAAACCGTCAGATGTTTCATCTATTCGCGGTGACATGTAACAGTATCATGACATGTCATTAGATCTAGAGGAAATTGAAGCTTGAAATCTTCCCCCAACATTGTTCATTCTCATAAGTAATCGCAATGACTGTGGTTGCATAGAATGAAATCAATGTCACTGGCACATCACCGACTGGCTATGCTTTAGTCATATGATATGTCACTTGATATTTGGGAAGGTGTTCTCTCCATGTTGTAGTAACCCAGCAGCTCACTTGGAAGAACACGCCCATGTTGTGATACTAGCACCACGTGCATCTGATTTCGGGGTGCCATATTTTCCATCCTGAAAGCGGGAAGTTTAGAAACGCTTTTCTAAAACAGATATACACTTTATAAGTTTGAGAACACCATAAACTTCAGTCTATATATGATCATATACATTCATAGTTTCTTTCATCTTAATCTTTAACATCTGTTGAGCAATTAAATTATGCACACATTTGGAACATACATGCATATGATTTTAGGGGTCATATATATTCCATGCATTACACGGTAACGTTTATATGATTTGAATTGTTTGCTATAACGTACCGATACAATCAGTTTAGCGATAACCTAACAGAGACGAAGTGCAATGGTTACTAAAACCACCATATACGGACAACATTGGCAGAAAGCCAAACATATCATCATATGCTAAAGAATACCGGTATAGTTTATTATCATGCATGTACACCTTGAACTGTTCTTCCGATACGTGCCAAGTCACAGCTATAAATATTTTCTGACTCACCGTAACTTTACTTACAAAATTTACTTACATGTCGGCGGGTAGAAGAGGATTTAACACGCACTGATTAATACGCGAGCATGAGCTTTAAATGAAGGATAACGCCTGACATGTTCTGTCTGCTCACCCTTACTCTCCTGGCTGTAAGAGGTAAGGAATTATCATTTGTAATCTTGAACAAATATAGAAATAGTAACATGGCATTTGTGTGTGTGTGTTTGGGTGAGTGTGTGTTTGGGTGAGTGTGTGTGAGTGTGTGTGTGTGTGTGTGTGTGTGTGTGTGTGCGTGCGTGCGTGCGTGCGTGCGTGCGTGCGTGCGTGCGTGCGTGCGTGCGTGTGTGTGTGTGGGGGGGGTGTTTGGGTGTGTTTGGGTGTGTGTGTGTGCGTGTGTGTGTGTGTGTGTGTGTGTGTGTGTGTGTGTGTGTGTGTGTGTGTGTGTGTGTGTGTGTGTGTGTGTGTGTGTGTGTGTGTGTGTGTGTGTGTGTGTGTGTGTGTGTGTGTGTGTGTGTGTTTTTGTGTGTGTGTCCCACTGTGTATTGTTTCAAGATGAGATAACACCATATTTTTCCTATATATGCCGTGAGCTTTGAAATATAGATCTTATTGTCTGACTGTCTGAACTCAACTATAAACCTTACAGTATTCATGTTCATACAAACATGTTCATACCGGTTACGGTATTTATCCCTTGTATGGTTTTCATGTGTTAGATCCAACATTCCAGACGTGTGGTAAGGAACATTAGGTGTACAGGGGTACAGCTCGACATCCCCGTCATCTGCAATCAAATAGAAGTGTTGAATCTTGTTGTGCTGAGTTATGAATCTATCATGTGTAACCTTTCTCCACAGGGGCCGCTGCAGTGACTCCTGACTCAAACAACACTATCTGTTCCTATGGATGTCAACCTAGATATGGTGGGTTGACTTGTCAAGCATGTATTGGCGGATGTTATGGAGAAAGGTGTACGCAACACTGCGGCCACTGTGACAGGGATGAGTGTCACAGAGAAACAGGTCAATGTTACAGATGCCAACCGGGCCACTACGGTAAAACATGTGATACTAAATGCCCTGAACACTGCAGGCACACTACTACGAAAAACCATGTCTTCTGTGACCGACGTACAGGTAGATGCTTAGAAACATGCAAGGAAGGTTATTACGGTGTTTCGTGTGACAAGCAGTGCCTCGGACACTGTTTTCATTCTATATGTGACAAAGAAACAGGACATTGTAACCGAGGTTGTCACCGTGGCTGGAGAAGTTCCCGATGCAATAAGCCATGCCCTACCAACTGCCTGAGAGGCGACTGTAACAGTGATGGCACATGCAAGCATGGATGCAACCCTGGCTTCTACGGTCTGATGTGTAACGAAATGTGTTCCAACTGTTACTCTTCTGGGTGCGACAGGCTGTCGGGAAGATGTGACCAGTGTTCTCCGGGCTTCTGGGGTGACAAGTGTAACACAACATGTGACTCTGGTTGTTACACAGAACGGGACGGCTCTACAAACTGTAATCGCAGTACAGGAGCATGCTTAGGTGGATGTAAGGATGGTCGGTATGGAGCAGACTGTGATCGCGCATGTATTACATGCAAAGAAGAAATGTGCTTTCCAAGTGACGGCTCCTGCTATAAAGGCTGCAAACAAGGTTGGAAAGGGTCATTCTGCAAAACAAAATTGTGCTCTGTAAACTGCCTATACGGTGCTTGTCACAGCGATGGAAGATGTACTCGTGGATGCAGACTCGGTTTCCATGGTGACATGTGTGACAAGACGGGTTGTACTACCCGAGGCTGCTACCAGGCCAATCAGGGTGGTTGTGAGCCGGGCTTTTACGGTGAAATCTGTAATTTGACATGCCACACCAACTGCAAGGCTGGAGAAGACAACTTGAGACGTTGCCACAAGGACACTGGCAGCTGTATGGACGGCTGTCGAGCTGGCTGGCATGGGGATCACTGTGGTATCAGCTGCAGCGGACAAACGAGAGGTTTGATGGCGGACAAAGAAGAAACACATTTATGCTCCGGACAAGTGCCTATGATAGGTCAGGTTTCCACTTTTCATTTGAAATAATTTGGTTGCATTGATAAAACAAGGCATTTGCGTTTTCATTATTTTGTTGAGTAGATTTTGATGATGTAATTAACCTTCATGATGTTCTGTGATATTGAATATCGTTGTCAAATCCATGTTACTCATACAGTTTGTTGTTACAAAGGCAAAAACATACTTAGCAACATATTTTATCAAAATAATTTGCTTCAATAAAAATCATAAAATTTATTTGTTTTATTATATTTCACATTGCAGGTGCTGACCACAAGACAGTGGCTGTGGTTCTGTTATCGATGGTGTTGTGGATGACATTCCTACCGTGTCAGCCTGCTGACGGGGTTACATCTTTGGTCATGCAGTTGTATCGAGACATCTAAACCGCACTTGGAAGGGTGTGGTTAGACGATGGTCTTGAGAACACTGCTGGACGTTCCCCTTTAAGTATCTTCACAACCCATCATCTATTAGAGCTAGTAATAAAATTCATTATTTTGACTCGCCTTCGTGATCACCGCAACAGTTTTGGATCTTATCACTATCCAATGTTACTTAAACAGATTTCTGTTTTTACAGAATTATGCGAATGATGATTTCATTAGCGAATGTCATTATACTTTATGTTAGCTATATATTTAGTATTGACTACGAACAATAAAGCATGTGAAATAACTGTACTTTTGGGATTTTTGTGATCTTTATCTTATTGGATATTGGACGTAGTGATATGACTTTATACACATACTTACATCCTGTATGTTCAGAATACTTTGACGTTTCCGTAGATCGATGGGCATGATGTTAATCACTGGAATTTCTGGTCTAGACTCGATTATTTAAAGACCGCCTTCATATAGCTGTATTATTGCAGAGTGCGGCGTTAAACAAACAAACAAACAAACAAACACGACTTACTCGTAACTGTGTGGAGCCACGGGGCTTATTATTAACATACATGTATTGACATCTGTGTTGTAGTTGGACCTATCAACACGAAGGTGTATATATTCCTGAAATGGAGCTGTGGACATTCCCATTCAAATAGAATAAACATTTTACCTTTTAGTAATAAATATGTTTTAGTAAATACTATTATTATCATACTGCTGCCTTGTCCTTTTGTGTATCAAATCACATTCCATGTTTTACTGCGACATGGCAGATGAAGCCTTTCTTGCATCCTTCATTAAAATACAATATACCATTGGTGATCTCACGGCATGCCATGATATGCCATAAATACTGCTCAATGAGGCGTTAAACTCAACTCACTCACTCGTCGTAAATAATATCATATTACACTGTAAAAATCGTAGACTTATTAGTGAAAGGGGATGACCGTTCATTGTCACACACACACACACACACACACACACACACACACACACACACACACACACACACACACACACACACACACTTCCATTATGAACAGACGTCACAATTGACCTCATCATTAAATGTACCTCCGTGCATTCCGATATGTTTGCACTGTTGTGCAAGGGCAGGGGGAGAATGTATGTACCACACATAGAAGGCCAGCGTACCATTTGTCTTTGTTCAAATAAAGCATATTGCACGTGCAAATAGGTTATAGTCATGTATTTTGCCTTTTAACGTTTTTTTGGTCTTTGCGGTGAGAGGTGAGTGATTATAATTTTACACCGCAGTCAGCAATATTCCCGCTACATGTCTACAGTATCTAAAACCTTTCATAAAAAATTAACCTGGAAAAGAAACAGTGGTTGATGCATGAACAACATCCGTGCCGTCGATTTACAATCACATTTAATCCTTCAGATCACACGGTGTAACCTCATGGGGTCCCCATCAGTTATCTGTTACAGTAAGAACCCGCGAAGGTCCGGGGTAGAATAGGTCTTCAGCAACCCATGCTTGCCGTAAGGGGCGACTATGCTTGTCGTAAAAAGCGACTATTCTTGTCGTGAGAGGCGTCTGACGGGTTTGGGTGGTCAAGGCTTGCAGACTTGGCTGATGCATGTCATCATATCCCAATTGAGTGGATCCATGCTCATGATATCAGCGGATTGTCTGGTCCAGACTCGATTATTCACATATAGTTAGGGTATTTTTGAGTGCGGCGTTAAACAACAATCAACATCAACAATATACACTGAAAGTCATGTGAAAGAAACGTCATGTGGATGTTTCATATAAATATCTTTATTTTCAAATGCTTATATATGTAAGTAAATCAGTGTTTGACCCACATGAAATAACAGTCAGGGGAATGTTTTTGCGAATTGTGAATTTGGGGAGGCACCAGAAGACATCACAGCTGGGGGGTTCAAAATCAGTACCTGGTGTGACAACCACGGGCGTTGACTACAGCCACACATCTCCTGTACATGGAGTGGACTAGCCTGTTGATGAAGGCCATTGGGATATGGGCCAATATCCTCTGGAACGCTACACGCGGTTCTGCTGCAGTTGTCGGCCTAGAGCGTACGTCGTTGAGTCGGCGTTGGATCTCATCCCACAAGTGTTCAATGGGATTCAAATCTTGACTGAGGGCAGTGTGGGGACGGGCGTTGTCTTGCTGAAAGGTGTGGTTTTGATGACGGGCAAAAAAGGTACGATATGGGGTCTGAGGACTTGGTCAATGTAGCGGTGAACTGTGATGCCACTACCTCTGCCTGGACCAATATTTTGAAAGACCACAGGTCCCACTCTCTGGTTCAGTCCGAGTCCACCCCAAACCATGATGCTTGCCCCCCCCCCCCCCCCCCCCCCCCCTCTCGTTCCATAACATAAGCATCAGCATAACGTTCGACCCTCCTTCGCCAGACCCTGACTCTGCCATCCACCGTTGAAACACAGTAGCGACTTTCATCAGTGAAGATGATTCTTCTCCATTGCTCTTGACGCAATTTTGCTGCTGCGTCGCCCATTGCAGTCGGGCCTGTCGGTGACGATCTATCAGCATAGGTACACGAGCAGGACGGTGGCACGAGATGTTGTTGGCAGTTAGGCGACGTCGGACTGTACGATCACTGATGGCACGCTGGTGGTTGCCAATGGGGCATTGCCTAAAAGTTTTATAGAAAACAAGGTGCTCAAAGTGAAGCCCTTTTCCCTCTACATTCTCAACATAGTCTCTGTCAGAAGCGTTTGGCTTGTGTTGGGTCCGACTTGGCCCGGGCGGACAAAATCAACTTTAAACACACAGATGTATCTTCAAATGTGTTTACAACTATAGATTAGTGATATATCTACCTATACACCACTTTATAATGTCACAGTATATCGCGTTTAAAGAAAACCGGGCCGTTAAAGTCAAGCTCTGTTACTGTATTTTTTAAGAAAATGGGCAAAGCACTCCATTTTAAACTCAATTGTTAAATGTACTTTAAGGCAACAAAAAGCAGCAGTAGAACGATAAATGAGTTTATTGACCACAGAACATGTAACTGCCAGTGTCTGTTAAGTTTTATCAGTATTTTCAGAAGTGACATTTATTTTGCATTTCAGAGTATTACGATAAGCATGGGTATCCGGAACCTTTCTGTTCTGGAATACCTACATAGAAGGAAGGGATGTGAATATAACCGTTAACCTTATTGAGAACTTTACATTTTCATTCCTACTGAATCCTATCGACTTGCCACTAGCAGTGAGTGATCACTTGGTACAAAGTACACACTTAAGTCGTTGCTCAAACACACAGATATGAAAGACTCACATGCACAGCGGACCTGCGCAGTATATGAATACTGTCCAGTACACCCGCTACATATTGTACTCCTCAGCTCACAGATTAGATCACATTACGACATGCAACATAATGTCATTGAATACTAGTATGCTGGTATACTAGTAATTGTAACACGTATCTACTTGTTAAACTCCATTTATAAATACATTTACCTATTGGGAATGAATTATCCTTCAATATATAGAACCATATTTGCTTCTTTATAGTAAGATAGGTGACAACAAATCAAAGTTCAAATAAGTATTGTTGAGCACATCATGCAGATGTCTACGTTATGTCAACCATTGAAACAAACGCTGTTTTATATTATTCCTTGACGGTGTCATACGAACCCTCCATCTTCCATAGGAGATTATAAATTGGAACTTAAAGAAAGATAAAAATGTTTGTTTGAAACGTTTGTACTGAATGAAAAAAAAATAACTCAGAAAACATACGTGTATAATATTACCTTAGACACAGACACTGAATTGAAAAAGAAACTATAAAGACAGGTTTCGTCATGCACTGCTGGCAGCCTGCCAGACATGGAGTCAGGTCTGTATAATCAAACACTTATAATGGCTGAATGCCAAGTCAGAATTATAAATAGATAGTTTAAACCTTGTAGACTTATCTGGGTGTACAGTCCCTTGCACGTATCCTGTACATCTACGAGGAGACACTGGGTGTGCTGGTCGCGGTCCAATGTGTCCCCCGACATAGAGTCCTGGTGATATGCTTTCTCCGATACTGTACTGCATACCGCATATTGGCGTTTAAGAAGATGGAAACAATTCTCAGTCGCATTGTGACAATCGTCGCCTTGATATATACATGTGTGACCGGTAAGAAAATGTTTGTCAGTTTGAAATTGGGCAGTCATGAAACAGATGAATCACGTTAAATTATTTTTTTTCTTATGTAGTATAGTAAAACTAGTATAGTTTTGACATTACCTTATGGTAACCAAACATGACGTATTTCATTAATATGATACTGTTAAAAGCGGCGTTAAATCCAACTCACTCACTCACTCATTAATATGAATTACTTAACAGTAGTTCTGTTATTCCACAGAAAACATCGGTTCTCATGTCGGCAAATGTGAAGATGGGTGCACCCCTCCATATGGGGGATTAACTTGTCAAGCCTGTCTTCACGGTTGTTATGGAGACAGATGTACTGACCACTGCAGCCACTGTGGCAGTGATGGGTGTGACAGAGATACAGGCAGGTGTTACAGGTGTAAACCAGGTTACCACGGTGACGGGTGTAACACTATATGTCCAGACAACTGTCCTGCAGATTACAAGGGTGATGTTTACTGCAACAGAAGCTCAGGGAACTGCCTGGAAACCTGTAACAAGGGACATTTCGGGAGCACGTGTCAGAAACGCTGTCCACAACATTGCAAACACTCGTTGTGTGCCAAGACCAATGGGTATTGTCTGGCTGGATGTGCGCATGGATGGAGAGGGCCCTTCTGTAATGAGAAGTGCTCTGCTAACTGCTTGCGAGGTATCTGCCACAGTGACGGCAAGTGCAAAGAGGGCTGCGAATCTGGTTACTATGGCCAGTTCTGTGACAAGAAATGCTCTAACTGTTACACAACTGGATGTGACAGATTTTCAGGCAGATGTGATCAATGCTCACCTGGTTTCCATGGCGACAACTGCACCATGACATGTAGTCACTACTGCTACACAGAACGTGATGGCTACAGGCATTGTTCGCGTGCAGACGGAACCTGTGTGCAAGGATGTATAGATGGGAGACATGGACCTCATTGTGGTAGCAGTTGTAGTAGCAACTGTAAAAACTCAGTATGCTTTCCAAAAGATGGGTCTTGTGTCAACGGCTGTACACACGGGTGGAAAGGATCATTCTGTAACGAAAAATGCTCGGAAAGTTGTCGAACTGGTGCCTGTTACACCGATGGAAAATGTAAATATGGTTGCGAACCAGGATTTTATGGCCTGTTTTGTGATAGGCAATGTCCGCATTGCCATACCACTGGATGTGACAGAACATCGGGCAGGTGCGAGGAATGCTCCCCAGGGCGATATGGCAATGGATGCCATCTGAAATGCAGCAATTGTTATGCAGGTCGAGATGGCTTGAGTCTTTGTGATCGTGACACCGGCACGTGCCAGGAGGGATGCAGGGAAGGTCGGCATGGACCAACATGTAGTCATCATTGCAGCAAAACGTGCAGACACTCTTGCTCCTATACAGATGGCTCCTGTACCCATGGCTGTATCGGAGGATGGAGAGGAACCCACTGCGACAGGAAGTGCCCTGAAAACTGTTTGAATAATGACTGTCTCACTGATGGAAGGTGTAAGCAGGGTTGCCGCGATGGGTTCACTGGTCGGTCCTGTCACGAGAAATGTTCGACCTGTAGAAACGTTCCTAAATCTGCGACATACACTCAGTCTAGTAATGGGTCATCTCGTCTAGCGTCCATGTCAGGTGAGAGTTTCATTCATCACACTGTCCTTTCGACTTATTATTGTTTGTTTATTTGTTGTTTAACGCCGCACTCGGCAATATTCCTGCAATATGACGGTGGTCTGTAAATTATCTAGTCAGGACCAGTCAATCCGGTGATTGACATCATAAGCATCGATCCACGCGATTGGGATACGATGACATGCCTCAACCAAGTCTGCGAGCTTGACCACCCGATCCCGCCAGACTTCTCTCGCGACAAGCATAGTCGCCTTTTACGGCAAGCATGGGTTGCCCAAGACCTATTCTTATCAGATCTTCACGGGTCCCTCTCGACTAATACGTCATTAAAAGAACGTGTTATTACAGTTCATATAATGTGACCTGCTATACCATAGGTAATGACATAACTAAACATATAAGGTAAGTCATGTTTTCATTGCATTTGTTTGAAAACAACAATATGTGCTAGGTGATAACTGACCTTAATTATAAAATATTGATATACATAAACATATAGATCATAAATCTCTAAGTTTCATCGTTTTTAAATGTGTATCTATGTTGCAGGGTTTTGGATCCAAGTGGCTGCGGTCATAGTGTGGGCGTGTCACCGCTGTACAATGAGCTGCCAGGACATCTGAACTGCAATCTCGTCGGGGGTAGTTAGAAGAGTCCTGGCAGTGCATTGTAAGCTGATATGTCAAACCAACCTACTCGTGTGTATACGTGACTGACATCACCTCTACAGCCATCACCATCAGAAGATATAGAACAAATACAACCAAACTTACTGGAAACGCCACAGAAGTTGCATGTTTATGCATACAATAAATATGTAAATCAATTGCCAGTACATTGTCATGATTATATACATAAAGGATTGTTAATGTACATAAGTGATTGTATATCCTATTTATGAATTTAGTTGCATTTGTATATTTTCATGAGTGTATAATCGTTGTAAACAACTTGTTTGTGGGAAGACTTTTGAAAATAAGGGCGTACAATGTTACTACTGTCCCTTCTTGAATATGAAAAACGACAATAAATCTCGTTTATAAAAACATTCTGTTATATATTTGCTTAAGCGATGAAGCCTCTTTGAGGTTCTGGGTGAAAAATGAGGCCCCAGGTAATCAATTAATGAAATGAATAGTTTGTAACAATGTGTGATGTGGAATGTGTTTTGTCATCTGCTCTCCAGCGGAGTGAATCATGGTCCATGCTATCATCCACTGCCTTGTCTGATCCCGATTCGATAGTAATAAGTCAGAACGGGCAAATAAGGCATCAATAAGGTAGAGAGGACATCCCTCTAGCAGTCTCAACATCATACATCAAACCTTGCAATCGGTGTAATTCGTCATGATGTTACTCTAAAATCAGGTAAAGAGCTGCAACCAGGTAAATTATACTGCATTATTCCCAGGGAAATAGTAAACTATATGAGTGAAACAAAACCCTGCCTCACGAGTGTGTGATACGACTGATAAACTGACGTCGTCACTCTCGATAGTGGTGATATCATAATTGACACTGGTAAAAGTTCAAGGCAACAAGGAAAGCGTTGCCGAAGCGGCACTGCCAAGTCGTGGCTCGAAGAGACCCCTTGCTGTTGGTAAAATATGGCACCTGATAATACGGAGTTGTCTGGTCTGTTGACAACACTCTGATCGGTTATTTGGAAATGATTGCACGCACGCACTCATGCACTCACTCACTCACTCACTCACTCACTCACTCACTCACACACTCACTCACTCACTCACTCACTCGATCACTCACTCACTCATTCACTCATTCACTCACTCACGCACGCACGCACGCACGCACTCACGCACTCACTCACTCACTCACTCACTCACTCACTCACTCACTCACTCACTCACTCACTCACTCGCTCACTCACTCACCCACCCTACCACTCACTCACTCACTCACTCACTCACATCAGGGCATGTGTAGTTGTACCTTTCAGGACGTGTAGTTTAGAACCTGTGTAGTTTAGAACCTGTGTAGTTCGGGACATGTGTAGTTCAGGACATCTGTAGTGTAATTCATGTGTAGTTCAGAACATGTGTAGTTCAGGACATCTGTAGTTCAGGACATCTGTAGTGTAAGGTATATATAGTTTAGAACCTGTGTAGTTTAGAACATGTGTAGTTCAGGACATCTGTAGTTCAGGACATCTGTAGTGTAGTTCATGTGTAGTTCAGAACATGTGTAGGTTAAGGTATGTGTAGTTTAGAGCATGTGTAGTTTAGGACATGTGCAGTTCAGGACATGTGTAGTTTAGGACATCTGTAGTTTAGGGCATGTGTAGTTTAGAATATGTGTAGTTTAGGACATCTGTAGTTTAGGGCATGTGTAGTTTAGAATATGAGTAGTTTAGGACATCTGTAGTTTAGGACATCTGTAGTTTAGGGCATGTGTAGTTTAGGGCATGTGCAGTTCAGGACATGTGTAGTGTAAGGCATGTGTAGTTTAGGACATGTATAGTTTAGGGTATATGTAGTTAAGGACATGTGTAGTATAGGGCATGTGTAGTTTAGGACATGTGACGTCTAGTCAATATGGACTGCAGAAAATTAACGGGAATAGAATTATGATCTGGTTACCTGAGTTACACCTAATACAGACATGACGGCGGCGATTGTCAAACGCAGATCAATCGGTGCATTCACTACACTCACTCGTGATTTCATATCTAAGCAGGGCAGATACCAGTGTTATATTATGTCATGTATTGGGGATTGCCATAAAGAAAACCTGGCACGTACCCATATCTTCACACATGCCTATTTTCAGCAACCAAAGTACATAAGTTTTTTACGAATATTGCGATTCAAAGTCCACGTGTTGCCCTGGACTGAAATCAATCTAGACTGTCATATTGTATTGTATCTGATACATCGGCCTGTGATCGCTGCTTGGTCAAAGGTAACACGAAGTGTATACTTATCCAATATTTACTAAAATCTACAATGTAATTCTATTTTAACTATTCCTAATATGTGTTAAATAGTTATTGATTAAGAAACATTTTTTTGCCATATCACTATTTAATTATACTAACAGTAACTCCAGCAGGGCATCCTGGGCATACAGTTTCACAGTTTCCTGCATAGGTAATGCCTGGTGATATTACTGATCTTAGACAAAGGAATATTCAATACAATTTAGATTTGCTGTAGTCCCATTCTCTCTCCGATGTTTTCATGAAATGACGTCTGTGTGGTAATGGCGTGGAAAGCTTACGAATGCTGCAGTTGAACTAAGTGTAGAGGGCCATTTAAACAAAAACAATAACAAGGGGTATGCATGTGTGGTATTTCTGAGCAGTATTTTTCAAGGAGTACGTTTGGGTGAAAGTTATTAGGAAATTGTTTGGAAGGAAGTAAAAACGTGTTGTTCACTGTGTAATTTTAAATAACTGTTAGATAACCTATAACCAGAATCTAGAATTTGCTTTTGGTTGACACGAAAAACATATATCACTAGAACTAGGGCATGGTGTTATGCAAGGTCAACAGTACACGAGACACAAGTAGCTGAACGCACCCCTTCCCAAATCACAAGGAAATATTTGTGTGCATAGAGAGTGCTTAACCCATGAGTCACCAGGGATGACGGATACTGTCGAAATGACAAAGTGCTCAACTGGAGTAGCCATGAAAGTAACCCCTACGTGCAAACATGAGCATCGATAACCCCCTGCAGTGAGCTCTAGCTTTGCCTTTACATGTTGACATCAAGATTGGGTGTCAAACAGTACATACATGTATGTTGCAAATAGCCACGATATAAACACGTTAACCTCAAACACAGTTGTAGAAGCATATTAAATATTAACATCACTGGAACACGACCTTCGCTTGGTTTCATCTTCCCTCTGAGTTTGAAGGGTTTTGCTTCTTTTACAAGATATGTAGGTCAGTATGTCTTAATGCGCATTACAATAATGCATGCATACCTATAGGTTTTTTTTCACCGTGCATAAACATGTTAGAGAAGAAACAAGGAGAGAAAGCATCTTGTTTTTCAATAAACAAAATCTTAAATGCATGTATGTATAGATGCAATTATAACATTCATGTATTGTGCACTCAAATATTGCAGAAAGTGTGAGTATCTAGTTTTCATTTCCATAATATCATGATATATCAATGTCCACATGTACTTGTATGGGATACATAGTGCAGGAAAAAAGGGTCAATGTTTGACCCAGAAAACTCTTTTTTTTTAAAGAAAGACCTTCCTGTTGGAACAGATACATAATATATAGCTGCATTGCATAATACATTTGATATCATTGTTGTTAGAAATAAGACTTGTGTATTATACCGATCACAACAGTTCAAGTTAAATAAAAGGGAGTATCGTTTATGAAAACGTCATTTTGTAATTGTTTTAAATTAATAATGATGTCAGGTTCACGTGAATCAATCCGATTAAAAGTAACTAAACCGTTACTTGACGTAAAACATGTTGCATATAGATATATAACTATATTAATGAAGACAACATCACGAACTAGCTGGTAATTAAGCATAATGCAAGACTCGGTGTCACATGCTGCGTCTGCAACTGCATGATTTATAGTGCAATAATCTTGGGCGCGACGTAAAAAACCCATTTGACCTCACCTTAAAATACAGACAGAATAACGTGCAACAAGGGTATAATGACATGTTTATTAACAAACGTATTGGCCGATTGCCTCAGGTTATATTGTATTGAGTCAACTAGAGATATGTTGCATCAATGTACGTTATGCTATATACAGAATGCTGTAAACTGAATGCACCTGTTGTTGTATAATGAATGCACGTGTTGCTGTATAATGAATGAATACGGACTGCACGTATTGCTGGATACGGAATGCACGTATTGCTGTATACGGAATGCACGTATTGCTGGATAATGAATGCACGTGTTGCTGTATACGGAATGCACGTATTGCTGGATACGGAATGCACGTATTGTTGAATACGGAATGCACGTATTGCTGGATACGGAATGCACGTATTGTTGTATACGAAATGCACGTGTTGCTGTATACGGGATGCACGTATTGCTGGATACTGAATGCACGTAGTGTTGTATACGGAAGCACGTGTTGCTGGATACTGAATGCACGTGTTGCTGTATACTGCATACAAGTGTTGTTGTATACGGAATGCACGTGTTGCTGTATACGGAATGCACGTGTTGCTGGATACTGAATGCACGTGTTGCTGGATACTGAATGCACGTGCTGCTGTATACGGGATGCACGTGTTGCTGGATACGGAATGCACGTATTGTTGTATACGAAATGCACGTGTTGCTGTATACGGGATGCACGTGTTGCTGGATACGGAATGCACGTATTGTTGTATACGAAATGCACGTGTTGTTGTATACGGGATGCACGTGTTGCTGTATACGGGATGCACGTGTTGCTGGATACTGAATGCACGTGTTGCTGGATAATGAATGCACGTGTTGCTGGATACTAAATACAAGTGTTGTTGTATACGGAATGCACGTGTTGCTGTATACGGAATGCACGTGTTGCTGGATACTTAATACACGTGTTGTTGTATACTGAATGCACGTGTTGCTGTATACGGAATGCACGTGTTGCCGTATACTGAATGCACGTGTTGCTGTATAATGAATGCACGTGTTCCTGTATACGGGATGCACGTATTGCTGGATAATGAATGCACGTGTTGCTGTATACTAAATACAAGTGTTGTTGTATACGGAATGCACGTGTTGCTGTATACGGAATGCACGTGTTGCCGTATACTGAATGCACGTGTTGCTGTATACGGGATGCACGTGTTGCTGCATACGGAATGCACGTGTTGCTGTATACGGAATGCACGTGTTGCTGTATACGGAATACACGTGTTGCTGGATACTGAATGCACGTGTTGCTTGATACTGAATGCACGTGTTCCTGTATACGGGATGCGCGTGTTGCTGTATACTGAATGCACGTGTTGTTGTATACTGAATGCACGCTTTGCTGGATACTGAATGCACGTGTTTCGTATACGGAATGCACGTATTGCCGGATACTGATTGCACGTGTTGACGTATACTTTATGTATCTGTAGGTGTATGATGTATTGATGCATACTTTATGTACGTGTTGATGTGTTATGTATTTATGTGTTGATGTATTATGTATTTATGTCTTTGCAGATGGTGTCCCATGAGAATAAGTTTCTTGTGACTTGCATGTTGAATGTTGAAACATTCCACGTTTAGTTGTCATAGATACATGTAGACAGTGACACGTCAAGTATAATACTTCCCTATGCATGTCTCAGACACAGATGCAACCCAGACTTAACATTGTTTAAAAATAAATCTATAACTGCCCTCCCAGCTGTATCAGCTTCACATTACATACTGGATCGAACTTAACACGTTTATAGCTGTATCAGCTTCACATTACATACTGGATCGAACTTAACACATATTATAGCTGTATCAGCTTCACATTACATACTGGATCGAACTTAACACGATTATTTTAAGTCTCGTTTTCCTTATATATTAATACTTCATATGTGTGCATGTAAGCTTGTCCTGTAGTACTATGTATGAAGAACCGATATGTACCTGATTCTTCCATATATACTATAATGACCTTCGAACTCACAAACATCGGAGCCTGGCGTGACTAAGGGAAGCAACCCTGTAATCATCACGAACAGTGGATGTTGATGAAACTAATCAAGAGGACATCTTCCCAACAACCCAAGTGTTACACTCTCATATCAAAACATTTTATTTCCTTAAAGCCACAGTATACATGAGACCAAATGTATACAAATCAAAAGGAGACTACGAATTTGTAGCTTTTTCACCAATAATACCTGTTTTGCCTTTAATGAAATATTTTCTTAGTTGAAAAAAAATAATTCTTATGGTTCCTTAAAACATACATTCGTCAGTAACACTATTCAAGTGTGACTAGAACGGAACATCTACGTGAGGGATTTGCTGCTAATCAATAGCTACCCGCAATGCATGAATATGATAGCCATTACAATGCATTGTTCGCTCTTCCTCCCGCACATACTGCGTCATTCGAGACAACCATTCCTGCCTCTGACACATCGTCTTCGCTTGTACATGGACCGTCCTCCGTTACTTCGAACCCATCGTCTCCTCGGGCACTTTTCCGATAGAGGCATGGAATTCTCTTGCCTAAACTGGAGTCTCTGAAAAAAATATTCAGTCTATTCGGGGTTTCTCATGTACAACTATATGATATTCACCGATGGACATATATATGAATCAGTTATCCTCGGTTAACTTGATGAAGCAAGTAGGTTACTGTGTTCGCTTATCACGCATATCAACCAAGTTCGACCCTCTGCGCTGTTACATGTTCACACTGCTGTTACTGCAGCCTAAGAGGACCGCCTCCGTGGTCTAGTGGTTGAGTTTCCACCCGGAGAGAAGAAGGTCCGGGGTTCGATTCCCGGCCGCTTCATACCAAAAAGACGTAAAAATATGGTTCGTGTTGTTTCCCTGCCTGGCGGTCAGCATTAAAGGGGTAAGACATGCACTGGTCGACTCGGAGTAGTATACTGTGTCTCAGTGGGGTATCCATGTTATAATTGCGGCATGGTATCTCAGTGGGGCTAGCACTATAAATCGGCATTAGTCCGGATTAGGATATAGTAGTGTCAGTGTTATCCGGGCACATCATGACATATACAAACCACGGTGTGTTCTTATTGCCTATGTTCACGTGAATAGAATGAACTGCCTACAGTTATTTTGTATATTTTATGAATAATTCGTGATACAATGGTCATACAATGTATTCCAGTCTTCATCAAGGTGAAATACAGATTTGACAATGGAAACCGCGTCAGCATACCTGATCACCCACCCTCCGAGAACCACAGCTGCCGCAACACACAGTGCTATATACACAAGGAGAGCCGTGTATATCGTGCTGAACGAGTCCGGACAACCACCTTTAACAAATCGAGCCGACACCCCACACTGGCAACTTGGCAAATTAGCTGAAAATACATAATATTACACCGTATGTTAAACATTTTAACTTTCCACAGCCGAGTAACAGCGCATATTTTCTTTGTTTTTAACGCCTCATTCAAAATTATTCATGCTGTATGACGGTGGTTTGTATATAATTGAGTCTGGACCAGACATACCAGTGATTGATATCATGAGCATCGATCTAATCAATTGGGATACGATGACATGCATCAGACAAGTCAGGGAGCCTGACTACGCGATCCCGTTAGACGCCTCTTACGACAAGCACAGTCGCCTCTTACAAGCATGGGTTGCTGTAGTCCTATTCTACCCCGCATCTTCACGGGTACATGTAATGGAATATAAAACGTAATAGCCGTTTTGATAGATAGCTACAGCGATGGCATTAACCATTGATAATTTTTCGTACAAACACAGTGTATGTAGAAAGAATCTATGATTTCTCAAATATTAGTCAATATACGGTTTACCATTACATATCCAATAATATATGATTGGTAGTTGTGTTCAGGGAAATAACTGGCCTATTGGAAAATAGAGTGTTGAATTGTTGAATATGCATGACATAGATAATACATTAGCCCAGTCATCCTCATCGCATAAATAAACAATTTGTGTAGATTAACGTAACTATCATACAGCTGTCCATCTTAAAGCTGGACTGTATGGCCTTGATCTATACCTTGTGTACATCTACACGTTGTAATGAGTGTCTTGTGTCAAAGCGTGTCTTTGTGTGGGCTGCCTGCTATTGACTGTGTGTATAGTGGACAGTAAGTCTCACATTGAACTCAGTAACATTTCAGTGTGTGCATCTGCATGCACGCCACAGCATTTGAAACACCGAGAGCACTCTAAATACGCAATATTGTCCAGGGAATGACAGTCGCACTTTTAAAGATCGGGGAAATATATCAACAGGAAATATTTACAATGTTTCTACTACTTGTCCTTTCGTCAGATCCACAACCTCCGCGCAATACCACGTGCTGTGGATATTTATATAACAGCTTTAGACAAGCGTCCATATTGCTATATGACATATGTAAACACGTCTCTCTCTCTCTCTCTCTCTCTCTCTCTCTCTCTCTCTCTCTCTCTCTCTCTCTCTCTCTCTCTCCCTCTCCCTCTTTCTCTCTCTCTCTCTCTCTCTCTCTCTCCCCTTCACACATTTAAACTTACGTATTATTACATAAAAAGAAGTTATTCAGCGGCGCGTGAACACACCCCATATCCAAGCGACATATAACATACATACTTTACAAGTCAATACTATGTTAAGTCCAACGTAAGTAGCATAAAACATTAAAATCTTTCTATTATCGCGAACCGAAACAAACGAACACAATATAAAATTGTTCGGTCATTTCGTTTCTTAACCGAATCGAATGTAAGTTTTAAAGGCTTTGTATATCTGGCTAGAGAGTATGAACACAGAGTCTGTCAGATCCCTTACTGTACCTGACATGTTGTCACTGTTGTCCTCAGAACAGATGAGTACAGATAGAACGAGGAAATTATTTAAGTCGACCAGTAGGTGACGGGGAAATAATCTTTTCACACGTCTAGTTGATCGTCCTGGTATGCTTCAACTTGCTATTTATTATCCATGATGACCAACGACCAACTGTTACATCGCCATGTAATTACAAGGAACCATACTGTGATATAACGATCACGCTGCCCAGGGTGTAGGGTCAGTTTTACTGTTCGGGCGGTTGTAGGTTCCACCTCCCACAACAAGGAGTGTAACACGCAATTGAGTTTTTAATACTCTTATAATTAGGGCAGGATATATATAATGATTACTGTTACGGGTAAAGTATTTTTAAGGAAGCTTTCGCTGGGACTCGGGGCTAGAATAGCCCCCTAGGCTATACAGTTTTAACTGGCGACTTTCTGGATCGGGATGTCATGCTTGGTGACTCGGACGCCTACATTGAGATGGCGTATTGGCGTGTCGCGCTAAACAACAAACAAAACAAAACTTTTACTGTAGAAGATTTTCTCGTTAAACGTGTTTCCAGATCTAGACATAACCGAATTTTCAGTGACATCAAATAATGCAAAAGAGTTTAATATTAGAATTTAAGCGATGTTAAGAGACCATTTTCATTTCTACATGACTTCCACACATTAAAATTGACAAATCCATTTTCGTAATTGTAAAATATATCTGCAATGAGTTTGTTCTACGATTTCGACTATATCATAACGTGCGTTCATGCATTACTATCAATAAGGGGGGGACGGGTGGCCCAGTCGTCTAAGGCGCCGCGATTCCCTGTGCAGAGTTGCGTCCCTCGGGCACGCCAGAAACCTATGATTGTGGGTTCGAATCCCGGTTCGCCCCGATTATGTTTCTAGGTTTGTCAGCACCATACCCGTGCTCGTGGGTTTCACCGAAGTGGTAAACGTCTGAGACCTGCATCACTTCGGGCTTTCCTCCCACATTAAGCTGACACACCGTGATATAACTGGAATACTGTTAAAAGCGGCGTTAAATCCAACTCACTCACTCACTCACTCACTCACTCACTCACTCACTCACCCACCCACCCACTCACTCACTCACTCACTCACTCACTCACTCACTCACTCACTCACTCACTCACTCACTCACTATCCATTAGTGTTCGCGGAAAGGTGAGCGCAGTCTGTCCCACAGGTGAAACTCGTCACGAACACACGCAAAGGCAGGTCAATTGTTCACCTGAACATATGATACTCGTCAGAAATGGAAATTGCTTCGGATGTCTACACACAACATTTTACCTACAGGGCATTGCATATTGTAACCCTGATCAAACAACTGCTGAGCAAGAGTCACATGATGCTCTTTGAAATCTTTGTAGAAAGAGCATGCTTGATTGTACCTCAAGATAGTGAAAATGTTGACACCAAGGACTGGAGATGCTTGAATATTGATCGACATAATTAAAGGGAAGGTTGATTATTGGAAAGTGGAAGTCATCCCCCTCGTCATACACTCGTCATACACATGGTGTTTGTCACTCTTTACGCATAGACCTGAATATGAAATAGATGATAAGGTGTCACTGGCCTCTTATAATGTAAGCTCAGTGGACGGGAATATTTGACATTATTGAACGCTATCAGAACATCACTATACGTGAAGCTTAAGTTAAACCCCTTTGCCAAATTCGCTTGTTTCGATTTTGGCAATCATGAAGAAATTCTGCCGCGTATGCTTAAAGAAACAGATAAACAAGGCGGGGAGCAAAGTCATCCCTCTTGTCATACAGTGATGTGGATACTTGATTTTCACAGTGGATATATATCTAAATATGACACAGATGAAGCGGTTTCGCTAGTCTTAAGCATGTCATCAAATATTCACTGAACACTGGAATGAACGGGCACAAACAACGATCAGGTTCACACTGACACAACACACCGTGTGCATGGAGTTGTGTAGAAGTTGTCTCCCTTCAATGTCAATGTGAAGTGTTCTATTCAACTGCCGCTTACACCTTTCATCCGTGTGATGGGCCACAGCGTCATCACTAGAGAAGTTGCTGTATATGCATCGGTTACAAAGGCACATGTCTCACTTCGATATATGATGAAGCATTGTACTAATTGCATACATGTTCAATAGCATCGCAAAAAGTAATTATCTCATTGTTAAAGGAAAAGTAAATTTGGCAAGACATACATGTACTTGTCGAAACTGTCATTACCGATGTGCGGGAGTTCATGATTTGACCAGTGCAGTCATATATCTCTTAGTTTGTATACCGAACACCGAGCAGAACATTCAGAGGTGCTTTGGAAGTGAAATATATATTCGGCATATGTCACTGCAGGACAGATACCGAACATGATTGGGTAATTTTTGGTAAAAGTTTACGCCATACCATTTTGTCAGCTACGAGTATGCACATAGATATGTATAATTACTTACAATTTTAGCATAGCAATGGTCCAGTAGTGTGTCGATGAATTATACGCTAGTTCCTTGATGTCATCCATAATTTACCCGAAGGAACTGAGGACCAGAATAGTGTACATGTGTGAGTAGCGAGTCTGTGTGACATCATGCAGGGTACATGTGAGTGTAGCGAGTCTGTGTGACATCATGCAGGGTACATGTGAGTGTAGGGAGTCTGTGTGACATCATGCAGCGTACTTGTATGAGTAGCGAGTCTGTGTGACATCATGCAGGGTACATGTGAGAGTAGCGAGTCTGTGTGACATCATGCAGCGCACTTGTATGAGTAGCGAGTCTGTGTGACATCATGCAGGGTACATGTGAGATTATCGTGTCTGTGTAACATCATGCATGGTACATGTGAGAGTAGCGAGTCTGTGTGACATCATGCAGGGTACATGTGAGAGTAGCGAGTCTGTGTGACATCATGCAGGGTACATTTGAGAGTAGCGAGTCTGTGTGACATCATGCAGCGCACTTGTATGAGTAGCGAGTCTGTGTGACATCATGCAGGGTACATGTGAGATTATCGTGTCTGTGTAACATCATGCATGGTACATGTGAGAGTAGCGAGTCTGTGTGACATTATGCATGGTACATGTGAGTTTAGCGAGTCTGTGTGACACCATGCATTGTACATGTGAGTTTAGCGAGTCTGTGTGACATCATGCAGGGTACATGTGAGTTTAGCGAGTCTGTGTGACATCATGCATGGTACATGTGAGAGCAGCGAGTCTGTGTGACATCATGCAGGGTACATGTGAGAGTAGCGAGTCTGTGTGACATCATGCAGGGTACATGTGAGAGTAGCGAGTCTGTGTGACATCATGCAGGGTACATGTGAGTTTAGCGAGTCTGTGTGACATCATGCATGGTACATGTTAGAGTAGCGAGTCTGTGTGACATCATGCAGGGTACATGTGAGAGTAGCGAGTCTGTGTGACATCATGCAGGGTACATGTGAGAGTAGCGAGTCTGTGTGACATCATGCAGTGTACATGTGAGTTTAGCGAGTCTGTGTGAGATAATGCAGGGTACATGTGAGAGTAGCGAGTCTTTGTGACATCATGCAGGGTACATGTGAGAGTAACGAGTCTGTGTGACATCATGCATGGTTCATGTGTGAGCAGCGAGTCTGTGTGACATCATGCAGGATACATGTGAGTTTAGCGAGTCTGTGTGAGATAATGCAGGGTTCATGTGAGAGTAACGAGTCTGTGTGACATCATGCATGGTACATGTGTGAGTAGCGAGTCTGTGTGACATCATGCATGGTTCATGTGTGAGCAGCGAGTCTGTGTGACATTATGCATGGTACATGTGAGTTTAGCGAGTCTGTGTGACACCATGCATTGTACATGTGAGTTTAGCGAGTCTGTGTGACATCATGCAGGGTACATGTGAGTTTAGCGAGTCTGTGTGACATCATGCATGGTACATGTGAGAGCAGCGAGTCTGTGTGACATCATGCAGGGTACATGTGAGAGTAGCGAGTCTGTGTGACATCATGCAGGGTACATGTGAGAGTAGCGAGTCTGTGTGACATCATGCAGGGTACATGTGAGTTTAGCGAGTCTGTGTGACATCATGCATGGTACATGTTAGAGTAGCGAGTCTGTGTGACATCATGCAGGGTACATGTGAGAGTAGCGAGTCTGTGTGACATCATGCAGGGTACATGTGAGAGTAGCGAGTCTGTGTGACATCATGCAGTGTACATGTGAGTTTAGCGAGTCTGTGTGAGATAATGCAGGGTACATGTGAGAGTAGCGAGTCTTTGTGACATCATGCAGGGTACATGTGAGAGTAACGAGTCTGTGTGACATCATGCATGGTTCATGTGTGAGCAGCGAGTCTGTGTGACATCATGCAGGATACATGTGAGTTTAGCGAGTCTGTGTGAGATAATGCAGGGTTCATGTGAGAGTAACGAGTCTGTGTGACATCATGCATGGTACATGTGTGAGTAGCGAGTCTGTGTGACATCATGCAGGATACATGTGAGAGTAGTGAGTCTGTGTGACATCATGCATGGTACATGTGAGTTTAGCGAGTCTGTGTGACATCATGCAGGGTACATGTGAGAGTAGCGAGTCTGTGTGACATCATGCAGGATACATGTGAGTTTAGCGAGTCTGTGTGAGATAATGCAGGGTTCATGTGAGAGTAACGAGTCTGTGTGACATCATGCATGGTACATGTGTGAGTAGCGAGTCTGTGTGACATCATGCAGGATACATGTGAGAGTAGTGAGTCTGTGTGACATCATGCAGGGTACATGTGAGTTTAGCGAGTCTGTGTGACATCATGCAGGGTACATGTGAGAGTAGTGAGTCTGTGTGACATCATGCAGAGTTCATGTGAGAGTAACGAGTCTGTGTGACATCATGCAGGGTTCATGTTAGAGTAGCGAGTCTGTGTGACATCATGCATGGTACATGTGAGTTTAGCGAGTCTGTGTGACATCATGCAGGGTACATGTGAGAGTAGCGAGTCTGTGTGACATCATGCAGGGTACATGTTGCGCCAACCACAACCAGAGTTAGACTACTGTTGACGTCATCGTGTGTTCTCTGTCCATCATGTTGTTACAGAATCATTCGGCTGTTGTTATAACTTAACATACATGTGGTAATGTCTCTCGTGTATGCAATTGTTGTTACTGTTACTCCTCCACCTACCATATACATTCTGTACCATGGCCATCGATCCTTGTACCGTCGTCAAGCAAGGCTGAAAAATGTTCAGTTGTTACCTTGTTACACTACAAAGTAAGAGGCAAACATTACTCAGCCTTGCTTGACAACGGTATAAGGATCTATACCGAAATGTCGCCACTACATTCAAATAAAGAAGTTGTTATCCATAAATTGTGTCTACTTTGTCATCCGTCAACTTCTACGAAATGCCTTATGAAAAATTCAGTATAGGTTGTTGGCAATACCGGTATTTGTTGAAAGTAGTTCATTATTTGACTACGTATTGTCTGTTATTACCCCTATGTATCAATGATAAGAGTAGGGTAGAGTGGGGGTTCTGTCACGTCGGGTGAGGAGATCAGGGTGCGTTTACTGAGCTCATGTCGGTCATTCAAATCCAAAAGTGTTCACATTACGACATTCTGTAAACAAGCCGGATTGTTAGACGTTGTATGTGATTTAAGGGACAAAGAAATGACACCACATACTGACATACTGAATTCTGTTTCATGTTTATAGTCCCCGCCATTTCCCGAGATTGTGCTGTAATCTTTCCACACCCAGAAACCAGTCTACACAATAGTGTAGTCATCCATGAGTCATATCCTGTATATTGTGTTTATTTTGATAAACAGTAAGCTAATAAAAACTTGTCTCTAACTGCGGATTCGAGACGACAGATTTCACAAATGGATTTTCAAAGCACTTGAAAACATTTTTGAAAAAGGTTTGCTAACAGAATATTATTTGATCTTGTAACCCGTGTGCACATGAGTGTATGTCGTGACGTAAACAGGGACGGGTTGTGTACCGCCTTCTATTCTTTGTCCGTTCAAAGGTAACATGACGTGTAAGCTATACTTAACTGGCCTGGAGACATGCGCATTCAGCAGTGAGTGGCGTCATACTATATGATATCTCCGTCTTACCGACGACAAACGCTCAGTTGCAGTCAGCGAGCCGAAGTAGACAGTCACTGCCGAAGTCTGCTGATGTGACGCTTGCTTATTTCGTGTCTGTCATCTGCAGAGGTGGGGGAATTTGTTTATGTATACGAGACGATAAACGTGTGTTGTACCATCTTATCAGCTATTCACGAACATTGTACATGAACATAAAAGACCAAAGGAAGAAAAGAATTTACATACCAGAGTGTTTGTAATATTTCCCAAATAACTAAAGAAGTCGTAAGTGCTTCTTGAAATGAGTAAAAGCGTTTGGTATTTTGATCCATTGATTTTGTTTTTTACAAAAACATTAATTATCTGCAGGCCAAGCATCAAGAACGAAGACATGTGGCTGCGATGGTTGACGGCAACCCTGTTGGCGGTGTCACTCTATTTAGGTACGTAAACATGTCATGATTCTTAATAAGAAAATGTTTTAAATATAGTCTTACATTTTGTGTTTATGTCACGTAATTTCAACTGATGGTCAATGCATTTACGTTGCAGTCGAATCCAGACATTCATGTGAAATAGACGGATGTGTACATGGCAACGGCCACTTAAAGTGCCAATCGTGCAGGATTGGTTGTTGGGGGTCCAATTGCAGTTCTTCATGCTGGAAACACTGTCACAGGGACGGATGTGACAGAAACACAGGGACATGTTTCCTGTGTAAACCAGGGTTCCACGGGCCACGTTGTGACAGTCAATGTTCACCGAGATGCTCAGGCAACCAACTGGACCATTTAACTCACTGCGATCGAGACACTGGTGAGTGTTATGAGACGTGTCAAGACTCGGCTGGCACAAACTGTGATAGGCGTTGTCCATCGAACTGCAGGAGTAACAGATGTGATAAACTTACAGGGAAATGTCTGATTGGGTGTCAGTCGGGTTGGAAAGGAGACTTCTGTGACACATCCTGTGGCAGCTGTCTTGGGGGAAGATGTAGCAGCAACGGCTACTGCCTGGATGGGTGCACAGCAGGTTTCTACGGCAAGATGTGTGAACGAACTTGTCCTCATTGTTGGACCACTGGTTGTGACAGACAGACTGGGATATGTGAACAGTGTCATCCTGGTTACCATGGAAACCACTGTAACAGGAACTGTTCGGACCAATGTTATATGGACCGGGGTGGTGACAGGAACTGTGATAGGGTTGATGGTAAATGTACGCAAGGCTGTAAGCCTGGGTGGCATGGACCCCACTGTAAGACGCAGTGTAGTGAATATTGCAAGTCCCAGTGTTACAGTGAGAATGGCATCTGTATAGGGGGCTGTGTAAAAGGTCATTACGGCAAACATTGCCAAAAGAAATGCATACATTGTAAATACGATGAATGTCACCACCATGGCCGCTGTAGCCAGTGTCCAGATGGTTTTTATGGACACAGCTGTGACCAACCATGTCCTGGGGCCTGTGATACATGTGATCGCAACGGTCGGTGTAGCCAGTGTATAGATGGCAAATATGGCAAAAGCTGTGACCAGCCCTGTCCTTGGGGTTGTGTTTCATGTGATCGTGAGGGAAAGTGTACACTTGCACGGGGTGGAGAACCTAGTAGTTCTGGTGCCACCATGTATACTGACACAGTCTTAACCCTCGGTGGTGTTCTGTACATTATCATCATTGTCGTTTAGGACGGACGGTAATGAAACATTCGTAACGGAAGGGTCCTTACCTCTTGATTGTGAGGCACTTTGATCGGGTGTCTCTAGATTTCAAGTCTGGTAAGGGCTCAACTGTACAATGGTTCATTTCAAGTCTGACGCTAACAGCTTAACACAACATATTTGACAGTTTGTTACATGTGCTATTTTTCATCTGGGAAGATCTCTCACAGTTATAATATAAAAACGTTGTACTTTTGTGTAATTAGGATAAGAAAAATAATGCAGCAAGACAATTGTTATATATTCATATCGAAACGTTTGTATATATTACATTGTGTACATTAATTGGTTATATTTCTCTGAATTTTGAATAAACATTTATACATCATCTTTGTCTTTTTATATTGCTGTTTCTTTTAACTTAAGATCGACTCCGTGGTCTAGTAGATAGAGAGTTTTCCCGGAGTGAGGAATGTCAGTGGTTCGATCCCTGGCCGCGTCATATCAAAAGATGTTAAAAAATAGTACTTGTTGCTACCCTGCCTGGTGTTTGGCATTAAGGGGATAAAACTATGACAGGCCGGCTTGGAGCATAACCTGCTTGAGTTGGATATCCATGTTTAACTGCGGCATGGTGTCTCTGTTGGTTGGCATTAGACCGGACCAGTACAAACACACACACACACACACACACACACACACACACACACACACACACACACACACACACACACACACACACGCACGCACGCACGCACGCACGCACGCACGCACGCACGCAAACACACGTGCTGACACAAATATAATTTCAAACACATTAATGTGGATTTAATTTGGTGGATGTTCTGGACAGTATTATGTTGTGGGTCCCAATATATTTTTGTCCCCTCTCACAGGGAAATAACTGCTGACTGAAAAAAATTACACCCCACCCCACCCCCCAAGTGCATAAAGAGCGGGTGTTGCGAAGAGGCCATGTTATGGATCGGGTGGCCAGGCTCGGAGACTTTTGTTAGCCTGATGTGGTACCTCGTTACTCATGATATCAGTCACCGGATTGTCTGGTCCAGATTTACAGCCTGCTATGACATAGTTGTAATATTGCTGAGTGTGGCGTTTCAGAACAAACGTAACCTGTCACAGTCCTGTTAAAACACGACGCTAATCTAGATCAGATTCTGTATTTTACTGTGATGTCTCTTATATTGACGGGAATCTTGATTACAATGAAACAATTAAAAGAAGTACTATGAAACACGTATAAGAAAACACTATGAGTGAGTGAGTGAGTGAGTGAGTGTGCAGTCAGCGATGTCCCTACATCACGGCAGTCTGTACACTCAACTCACTGACTCAGTCTACTGCCCGCACACAATTACATCTGGTGGGAAGGTGATAAACACTTGTATAAACATGTCGTCTCCTCACCTGAGATAACACATACATTATCATATTGTGTTGACGTCTTGTGATTCATTGAATCTTCTAAAAATATTTAAATCATGTGTAGTTTGGGACGTGTATAGTTGAGAGACACGTGTCGTTAATGACGAGTAGTTTAGGCGATGTTCGTTTAGAACGTGTAGTTTATGACGTGTGGTTTAAGGCATGTGTAGATTAGGAGATGTGTAGTTTAAGAGATGTGTAGTTTAGGACGTGTTTAGTTTAGAATATGTGTAGTTTAAGACGCGTGGCCATTTTAAAATAATATTTTACAAAATATTAGTCATGCCGAGATGACATTTCAGATCTGGTTACATATACAGACATCAATGAGGAGTTGTCACACGAGGGTTGAGTAATGCATTCAAACAAATAAAAGCGATAAAAAACATTTCCATTTTCATAACCAATCCCTGCTAAAAGCAGAGTTGGTTAACGATTCCGACTATATCATAAGCAGTTTTTTTATATATCACCATCAGATAGTGATGATACCAGGTGTTCGCGAAAAGCAATTTACTCCCCAATCACGTGAAAGATTACGTAATACACCACTCTGTTTGAGATGGTCTGCAATAAAGAAAAGCTGGCACGTAGCCAGATTTTTAAACATGCCTATATATAGCTTACCTGATTACATATGCATTATGGCAGATATTGGGGTTCAAGATCGCTTTGTAACCTCGTGCTGAGTTGAATCCCAAACACGTGAACACACCGTGTCATGTCCATTAAATTAGCGGCGCCTAAAGCGTGTGTGGTCGAGTTCGTGCGGTATTCAGACAGACCGCCTCCGTGGTCTAGTGGTAGTGCGTCCGCCCGGAGAGGGGAAGGCCCGGGGTTCGATCCCCGGCCATTAACAAATGGTACCTTGTTGTTACCCTGTCTGGCGCTCGGCATTAAGGGGCTAAAACTAGGACTGGTCGGCTAGGAGTCAGTATACTGTGTCTGAGTGGGGTATTCAAGTTAAACTGCGGCATGGTATCTCAGTGAGCTACCACTATAAATCGGCATCAGTCCGGACTAGTACAAGCAGCCACACACGCACGTGCATGCACGTCGCTATATAAGTATATATCTTGGACGCGCCTTTAAACCCAATTTCACCTCACCTGGTATTCAGGCAGATTTGATTATCTGGTTCTGAATCACCAAACAAACATTCGCTACATGTTTACCAACAGTTGGACGTCGTGACATTACTTGTGCTTATTTCTCAAGAATCTGGTAATGTTGGTATCTCAACTTTTAAAAACTCTCCCGAGCTAACTACTCCACGAATGACGAGGAGCAGGAGGATGAGGAGGAGGAGGAGGAGGA
The DNA here is from genome assembly GCF_023055435.1 of Haliotis rufescens. Classification (NCBI taxonomy): domain Eukaryota; kingdom Metazoa; phylum Mollusca; class Gastropoda; order Lepetellida; family Haliotidae; genus Haliotis; species Haliotis rufescens. The sequence continues at coordinate 15,029,974 of NW_025964361.1, forward strand.
TAACTAGTTCCAAATCGTGTTGCTTGTTCTGTATCCAGCTTAATCTCACCAGACACGACATTGTATAATATATAAGTGTCCGCATCTGTCTGAAGTTCTTCTTTCGCACATCGACTGTTGCCAACTGTTCTCTATGCGTTAGGACCAATCATAAACTATTTCAGTAAACATTTACATATCTATATCTATCTTAATCATTTACAAGTTCAAATGACAATCATGAGCTTTCTGTCACAGGTATATAATTAGGAGGAAAAAAACATCGCATGGATCGACGTTTCCCAACATCTTCTCTGTCAGGGCATTACCTAGGTGTCATCACAAACGCTTGGAAGCATTAAATCAATGAAGCACCTTGCGCCCGGACAACATACGAGTAACCTTACAAAGAAAGTACAAGCGTTATCCTGATACATTTCCATAGTTGTAATAAGGTGGTGCTTAATGCTTGCGTACGTGTATATATCTACAGCATGTGAATCTGAGATATGTATTGTATATGGCACTTAGTGTATACTCCAACCTTCCCTCCGTGACATGGGACAATACTGAAATGCAGTTGTATGACTAGTGATGACATCTCCAGTACACTGTATTGTTAACATGTGTAAGCCATCTGGGTAACTGTAAAGGGGGACGCTGGCGGGTAGCCAAAGGCTTAGACATGTCTATAAATAAATAGCCTACAACATGGCGGTGATAAGTGGTTCTGCTTTTACATCGTTGTATCAGTTCCTAGTGCATCGTGGTTGAGGGGCAATCACCACTAACATACAGGTAATCTACAACCTTCAGTCTCTCATCTCAAATATGCATATATGAAACAGTGCACGTGTGATGAAATGATAGTATGTGTATCCGTGCACAGACACAATTAGGTGTTCTTGTGCAATAAGCATTCGGAAGTCACGATCACATTCTTGTCTATGTGACGAAGCAAACTGATAAGGTCCCCGGAATGTCTCAAGCACAAGCCCGAGACACAAGATGTACTTCCTCCCATGTGTTTGTATTGTCTTAACCTGTAATATCTCCTAAAAGACATGCTCAATTTCAACTACTAGTATGGTAGATTGGTTTGTTTTTTTAAATTGAGCCTTCAGGCTATCAGAGCGTGCAAGTGTGTCATATTCATGTAAAGAAACACTTAACATTCATACGATGCTATACGTTTGGTACTTTCTGAAAGGTTGCAGAACTCATGGGACGAATGGGTGTTTGCATAGTATCCTTCAAGTTATGCTTTGATAAAAGGAAGTACATGACCATTAGTACATACTGCATTGTATAGCTTAATACCACTACAAACATCCTACATGTACCTTCTACACTGTACACGTATCTGAATATGGCAGCTGCCCTGTAGGTATTGAGTGTGTATTAGATCAGATCACCAGACGTTGGTTAGTCGGTTACAAAACCAATAATGATAAAAAGGAAAACATTCAAGTGGTGAAAATAATGTCGTAAACATTTTGTTATAGAAGTGTTATTACCACAAGATATGATCATGATAGCTTTACTCAAATGCTACAGTTAGGAAAATCATATTTGTAAAGTCATATGTACATGATCAAGTCTGTGTTGTTCCTCCATTGCAGATCTCAGTCATCGATGTGCATCTCAGAGTTTCTCTACAGTAATCAAGAAGATGGAACTGGCAGAGAGTTCAATTCATGACCCGAAACTCATATATGTATTTGTATCAACATTTTCGTTTATTTTACCCGAAGGCAAGTATCTGACATACAACTGGATGAAATCATTATTTATACATATACCTATTTACATGTTGAACCTCTTTCAAAATATTAAGATCTATTGTTAGTTTACCATGTCTTGTATAAAAACAAAAACGTTTAAGAAAACTACATCACTTCCCGACTTGGAAGTTGTCACTCAGCAAATAAATGTCCTATCACAATAATGTATACAATGGTTGTTTTGCAGTGATCGCCTTATCTACATGCGACGGTGGATGTTATAACTTGGCTTGTTCTTCCTGCAACACGGGCTGTTTCGGAATCAGCTGCAAAAACCCATGTAGCGACCTTTGTAAATCCAGCGTATGTGAGAAAGAAAATGGAGTGTGTTTGTCCTGTATAGATGGTTATTACACTAAAAACTGCGACACCAAGTGCCCAGTGAACTGTGCAAATAATACGTGCCAGAGAAACAACGGGACATGTTCTCACCATTGCATCGAAGGATGGTATGGAAGACACTGCAACAGAAGCTGTCCTGGCCACTGCAAGTACAGAGCATGTAATATGCAACATGGGAAATGCGATGACGGATGTTCAGCGTTATGGTCCGGTAACTATTGTAACATAACATGTCAACACTGTTTGCAAAGTCTATGTGCTACAAAGCTACAGTGTAATTTTGTTTGTGAAAATGGTACGTTATGTGATCGCACATGCAGACATAAATATTCATCATCTATGCAGTACAGCGTGGCATTAGGAAGTTGTACAGACGTTCGAAGAGACCGAGGATGTTCAGTCAGCTGTATGGTCCACGCTACTGGTGGTTCATCGGTGAGTACCTGATGTCTATGATATATTAGGTTTCGTTTCTGGTTACATATACTCGTACTTGAGGTCAGCCCCGTGACGATCCGGGTTAGAATAGTTTTTCAGCAACCCGTGCTTGTCATAAGAAGTGACTATGTTTGTCGTAAGAGGCGATTAACGGGATCGCTTGACCAAGCTCGCTGATTTCGTTGATGCATGTCATCGTTTCCCATTTGCGTAGATCGATGCTCATGTCAATCACTGGATTGTCTGGCCCAGACTCTATTACTTACAGACAGCCGTCATACAGATGAAATACTGCTGAGTGCGGCGTTAAACAACAAACAAATACACAAACTTAAGGTTAACAGCCGAATACAACAGAAGATCGTTTCAATTATGGGGTCGACTGATGTATTCCTTGTCACATTTGAAAATAACTAATTTTATGCAAGTCAGACAAGAATGGTAATAATACTTAATGAAAACACATTTCAAAATTTCAGACTGTTCATGTGGGCATAACCCTATTGCTTCTCACATGGCTCATTTGTCTCCTGATACATCTGACTGTGAGTATCAATATGTCACATAGTACAGAGACATTTAGTGGCTTCTTCTATTGCTGCCCCCTTACATTAAAGATGGTTGACATATATTTAGAATACAAGTATTTGTGTAAGCCTGAAGGAAACCAAGTGTCATCATTGATCAGTTTGAATTATTATTATTCTTTTGAACCTTTTTGCTTTCGTCAAGAAATCAGTATGTGGTTTTGTGTTCTGTCTTTTGTCTCCTTGGGAGGATGAAGCTGATCATTAAGTGCAGGATCCATATGAGCACAGCGGATGTTGTGGGAATATGTTGTGAAAAAACTAATTATAGTCAAAATTAATGATAGAATTTATACATATATATATTTAAGATTGTGTCTTACTGTTATAAATTAATGGATCATATATGTATGGTTGCAAACAGATCATAATCATGTTTCTTTCCCTTTTGTTGGCGCAGAAAGAAACGAACCCATCACAGACTGCCTCTGCACCCAGGACGTAGAAGTTTTCATGTTGTTCATGTCGACGTTTCTAAGCCAATGAGGAAGAATTTCTTGGTTGGCAAATGACCGATCACCCCCGAGTCAAACAAGTGTTCACCCTCGAAATGTCTTCTACAATTCCCATCTGAAATACAGCTCAAGAACTTTTATAAAGTTTTTTCAATTACAAGTACCGTTATTAAATAGCGATAGTGTACTCAATGTTTGAACTTGTAAATGTCACGTGTCAACATCCACTCAGCGGTGTGATACAGAAACATCGTTTGTATGAATTATAAAAATTATAGCGCGTGGTTACACGTGGAAGTGTGTTCAGGTTGTCACACCCACTTTGATATCTAAGGCAGATTCAGCTTTTTAACAGTGGTACGATTTGTAAACATGATGTATAGTTCGCGCATGAATACATCGCAATGTCGTGGTTCCAGGTATAAGCAGATTACATTATTCTTCTGTGTTTATTTCCCACTATTTAACCCAGCCGAGGTTATGCACTCCTTAGAGTGTTGAGTTAATTAACTCTTAGTTGTTAACTGGTCGCAGCCAACTCAATTAACTGTCCATGTATCTTGTCAATTATCTTGTCAAAATGTTAATTTAGCTACTCTTTTTATTACTGTTTACATTTGCATAGCTAATCATAGCTTTATAATTGTTCTGGTTTAATTAATCAGTGATCGTTGTCAGGGTAAATTGGGTATTTTATCCTATGTATTGTCATCTGTACTTACAAACAGCTGATAATAATATACCTGTGAGCTTATTACCACGTGTTCATTATTACTTCATTCTTGTTTAACGACACCCTGGTCTGGGGCACAGCTCCGTGACATTGACATTTTCTTGACATCAAACAATTGTTATCATTGGGTGTAAATTCAATGAATACCCCTTCTATTACATAATAGCTTAACACCACATTCAGCAATATGACCGTGGCCTGTAAATAATCGAGTCTGGACCAGACAATCTAGTGATTGATATTGTGAAAGACCCAAGCCCTCGCGGTCCGATGACATGCAAACCGGATCCATTTAGTCGCCGCTTACGACCTGCATGTCAGCTGTACTGAAAGCAAATATATATTCCTTGGTTGCTTTGTTTTGATCAGACAGCATGGTTGTCTCAGTTGTCTGAAGAAAGGCAACTCACAGTACAGAGCTGCGTCCCTTAGGCGTGCCAGAAACCTAATATCTTGGTTCGAATCACACAATCGAAAAGATAATGCTTCTAGTGTGTGGTGTAATCAGTAAAGTGTGAGTGCAATCAGGGCAGTGTGTGGTGTAATCAGTATTGTGTGTGGTGCAATCAGTATAGTGTGTGGTGCAATCAGTGTAGTGTGAGGTGTAATCAGTATTGTGTGTGGTGTAATCACTATAGTGTGTTGTGTAATCAGTATAGTGTGTGGTGCAATCAGTATAGTGTGAGGTGTAATCAGTATTGTGTGTGGTGCAATCAGTATAGTGTGTGTGGTGCAATCAGTATAGTGTGTGATGCAAACATTGTAGTGTGTGGTGCAATCAGTATAGTGTGTTGTGTAGTCAGTATAGTGTGTGGTGTAATCACTATAGTGTGTTGTGTAGTAAGTATAGTGCGTGGTGCAATCAGTATAGGGTGTGGTGTAATCAGTATAGTGTGTGGTGTAATCAGTATAGTGTGTGGTGCAATCAGTATAGTGTGTGGTGCAATCAGTATAGTGTGTGGTGTAATCAGTATAGTGTGGTGCAAACAGTGTAGTGTGTGGTGTAATCAGTATAGTGTGTGGTGTAATAAGTATAGTGTGTGGTGCAATCAGTATAGTGTGTGGTGCAATCAGTATAGTGTGTGGTGCAATAAGTATAGTGTGTTGTCCACTCAGTATAGTGTGTGGTGCAATAAGTATAGTGTGTGGTGCAATCAGTATAGTGTGTGGTGCAATCAGTATAGTGTGAGTGCAATCATTATAGTGTGTGGTGCAATCAGTATAGTGTGACGGGCAATCATTATAGTGTGTTGTGTAGTCAGTATAGTGTGTTGTGTCATCATTATAGTGTGTGGTGTAATCACTATAGTGTGAGTGCAATCACTATAGTGTGTGGTGTAATCAGTATAGTGTGACAGGCAATCAGTATAGTGTGTTGTGTAATCATTATAGTGTGTGGTGCAATCAGTATAGTGTGTGGTGTAATCAGTATAGTGTGTTGTGTAGTCAGTATAGTGTGTTGTGTAGTCAGTATAGTGTGTGGTGCAATCACTATATTGTGTGGTGTTATCAGTAAAGTGTGTGGTGTAATCACTATAGTGTGTGGTGCAATAAGAATAGTGTGTGGTGTAATCACTATAGTGTGTGGTGCAATCAGTATAGTGTGTGGTGCAATCAGTATAGTGTGTGGTGCAATCAGTATGGTGTGTGGTGTAATCTGTATAGTGTGTGGTGCAAACAGTGTAGTGTGTGGTGCAATCAGTATAGTGTGTGGTGCAATCAGTGTAGTGTGAGGTGTAATCAGTAAAGTGTGTGGTGTACTCAGTATAGTGTGTGGTGCAATCAGTATAGTGTGTGGTGCAATCAGTATAGTGTGTGGTGCAATCAGTATGGTGTGTGGTGTAATCTGTATAGTGTGTGGTGCAAACAGTGTAGTGTGTGGTGCAATCAGTATAGTGTGTGGTGCAATCAGTGTAGTGTGTGGGGCAATCAGTAAAGTGTGTGGTGCAAACAGTGTAGTGTGAGGTGTAATCTGTATAGTGTGTGGTGCAAACAGTGTAGTGTGTGGTGCAATCAGTGTAGTGTGTGGTGCAATCAGTGTAGTGTGAGGTGTAATCAGTATAGTGTGTGGTGTAATCACTATAGTGTGTGGTGCAATCAGTATAGTGTGTGGTGCAATCAGTATAGTGTGTGGTGCACTCAGTATAGTGTGTGGTGTACTCAGTATAGTGTTTGGTGCAATCACTATATTTTGTGGTGCTATCAGTATAGTGTGTGATGCAATCAGTATAGTGTGTGGTGTAATCAGTATAGTGCGTGGTGCAATCAGTATAGTGTGTGGTGCAATCAGTATAGTGTGTGGTGCACTCAGTATAGTGTGTGGTGCAATCGGAATAGTGTGTGGTGCAATGAGTGTACAGAGAAAGGTCATTCAAGGTGAGGTGATTAATTAACTGCTTCAGTGAATAGCATAATGCCAGTACAATTCTTGAAAACAACGACACAGTCAGGGTATCAATAAAACATGACTTATGTCATTTCTTTTATTGTGGAAAACTAAACATGAATGCATTACATTACAGGCTGACTGAGGTATAATATGGCGAAGTCAGTATGCAGGTATATTTACAATCAACATCATACAAACAATTTCTTGCTGGTGTGCCTCACCATTTTGACAATACTGTTCATTACGTCCTTCAATGCCCCAATCATTCATAATATTGATCATGAAATGTTGCAATGGACAAACTTCAACTTCTGATGAAGAAATCTCTATGAAGAAGTTTATATACTAATGTTTGATTTCACCACACAAACGAGTGATTAGAACAATAAAGTGTCAAATTAGCCAATAGTTTGTATAAAAATACTGCAATCACATATTACATTATGCTCTGTAAATGTTGGCACATTCTGTGTATTCTGTATACGTTTGTTCTGTGGTGTATGTTTAAGTATAATAAGTATAAATACATCATGTAGAAAGAAAATTACTTAATCCTTGTTTGCTGACAAAAAAGAAAATATCAAAAATAAATTTGATCCTCTGGATACTTGAATACTGAGACCTCCTGGTCACAAAAGACTGTTCTGTACTCTGCTTAATCCATTTGACCAAAACAATCTCTAAGGGTATATTGCTGTTTCATCAACAATGGTCACATCATGTTTTTCATCTTACATGTTACACAGCTGTCAACACACTAGTCGGGGAACCAGTCAACACACGAGGCTACACACCTGTCAACACACTAGTCAAGACACCAGTCAACACATGAATCTACACACCTGCCAACACACTAGTTGAGGCACCAGTCAACACACGAATCTACACATCTGTCAACACACTAGTCGAGGAACCAGTCAACACACGAGTCTACACACCTGTCAACACACCAGTCGGGACACCAGTCAACACACGAATCTACACACCTGTCAACACACTAATCGAGACACCAGTCAACACACGAATCTACACATCTGTCAACACACTAGTCGGGACACCAATCAACACATGAGGCTACACACCTGTCAACACACTAGTCGGGGAACCAGTCAACACACGAGTCTACACACCTGTCAACACACTAGTCAACACACCAGTCAACACACGAGTCTACACACCTGTCAACACTCTAGTCGAGACACGAGTCAACACACGAATCTACACACCTGTCAACACACTAGTTGAGGCACCAGTCAACACACGAATCTACACATCTGTCAACACACTAGTCGAGACACCAGTCAACACACGAGTCTACACACCTGTCAACACACCAGTCGGGACACCAGTCAACACACGAATCTACACACAAGTCAACACACTAGTCGGGACACCAGACAACACACAAATCTACACATCTGTCAACACACTAGTCAGGACACCAGTCAACACATGAGGCTACACACCTGTCAACACACTAGTCGGGGAACCAGTCAACACAAGAGGCTACACACCTGTCAACACACTAGTCGAGACACCAGTCAACACACGAGTCTACACACCTGTCAACACACCAGTCGGGACACCAGTCAACACACGAATCTACACACAAGTCAACACACTAGTCGGGACACCAGACAACACAAGGGGCTATACACCTGTCAACACACTAGTCGGGACACAAGTCAACACATGAGGCTACACACCTGTCAACACACTAGTCTACACACCTGTCAACACACTAGTCTACACACCAGTCAACACACTAGTCTACACACCAGTCAACACACGAATCTACACACCTGTCAACACACTAGTCGAGTCACCAGTCAACACACTAGACTACCGACCTGTCAACACACTAGTCTACACACCAGTCAACACATGAATCTACACACCTGTCAACACACTTGTCGAGACACCAGTCAACACACTAGACTACACACCTGTCAACACACTAGTCTACACACCAGTCAACACATGAATCTACACACCTGTCAACACACTAGTCGAGTCACCAGTCAACACACTAGACTACACACCAGTCTACACACGAATCTACACACCTGTCAACGCACTAGTTGAGACACCAGTCAACACACTAGACTACACACCTATCAACACACTAGTCGGGGAACCAGTCAACACACGAATCTACACATCTGTCAACACACTAGTTGAGGCACCAGTCAACACACAAATCTACACATCTGTCAACACACTAGTCGAGACACCAGTCAACACACGAGTCTACACACCTGTCAACACACCAGTCGGGACACCAGTCAACACACGAATCTACACACCTGTCAACACACTAGTCTACACACCAGTCTACACACAAATCTACACACCTGTCAACACACTAGTTGAGGCACCAGTCAACACACAAATCTACACATCTGTCAACACACTAGTCGAGACACCAGTCAACACACGAGTCTACACACCTGTCAACATACCAGTCGAGACACCAGTCAACACACCAGTCGAGACACCAGTCAACACACTAGACTACACACCTGTCAACACACTAGTCTACACACCAGTCTACACACGAATCTACACACCTGTCAACGCACTAGTCGAGACACCAGTCAACACAAGAGGCTACACACCTGTCAACACACTAGTCGAGACACCAGTCAACACACGAGTCTACACACCTGTCAACACACTAGTTGAGGCACCAGTCAACACACAAATCTACACATCTGTCAACACACTAGTCGAGACACCAGTCAACACATGAGTCTACACACCTGTAAACACACCAGTCGGGACACCAGTCAACACACGAATATACACACAAGTCAACACACTAGTCGGGACACCAGACAACACAAGGGGCTACACACCTGTCACCACACTAGTCGAGACACCAGTCAACACACTAGACTAAACACCTGTCAACACACTAGTCTACACACCAGTCAACACACTAGTCTACACAACAGTCAACACATGAATCTACACACCTGTCAACACACTAGTCGAGACACCAGTCAACACACGAATCTACACACCTGTCAACACACTAGTCGAGACACCAGTCAACACACTAGACTTCCGACCTGTCAACACACTAGTCTACACACCAGTCAACACATGAATCTACACATCTGTCAACACACTTGTCGAGACACCAGTCAACACACTAGACTACACACCTGTCAACACACTAGTCTACACACCAGTCTACACACGAATCTACACACCTGTCAACGCACTAGTCGAGACACCAGTCAACACACTAGACTACACACCTGTCAACACACTAGTCTACACACCAGTCTACACACGAATCTACACACCTGTCAACGCACTAGTCGAGACACCAGTCAACACACTAGACTACACACCTGTCAACACACTAGTCTACACACCAGTCTACACTCGAATCTACACACCTGTCAACACACTCGTCGAGACACCAGTCAACACACTAAACTACACACATGTCAACACACTAGGCGAGACACCAGTCAACACACTAGACTACACACCTGTCAACACACTAGTCTACACACCAGTCTACACACGAATCTACACACCTGTCAACACACTAGTTTAGGCACCAGTCAACTAACAGTCGACGCGCCAGTCCAGAGGGTCCAGAGGTGGTATTCAATCAGAATGGAGAGCCTAGACACTGCATACTAGAGCATGAATACATGACACGTTTATGGACAGCAACTTCTTTTATTCTTTGTCACAAATATTCAGAGCTACCTCTTGTTCCATCATCATCCATACATGTGTCATACGTTCATGTTCTTCCAACTTCTAATTTCTATCAATGACTGCATACTAGAGGATGTTTAAGTCTGAAATGCACTTATACACAACTACTAGACTGAGTAAGGTGCATGTACCTGCTGATAAAGGCAGAAAAGCAACCAACTTGTCCACTGTTCACTTCAGACTAGTTTATGCAAAATTAGACGATTAGGTGACTCAAAAGAAATCTACAAATCTTTAAAACATTTCACTGGTCCCCGACAAGCAGGGCAGTGAGTGTGTTGAACCATACTAGTGTTTTATGTGTAAAATGATATAGTTATTACCATTGCAAAATGGTTCTGTCAGCGACAAAGTTGCCTTTGGGGGTTGTAGTGTTCCTGGCCAGGAGTGCAAGGTATACTATGGAGTCAGCACCTGGAATAAATATGTGACATATCTCACTTCTGCCCTAGAACTATGTAGGGCTGACAAGCATATGGCGCTCCCACATCAATTCTGCCCTAGAACTATGTAGGGCTGACAAGCATATGGCGCTCCCACATCAATTCTGCCCTAGAAATATGTAGAGATGGCAAGCAGTGGGCGCCCTGTATCAACTGTGCCTTAAAACTATATAAAGATGGCAAGCAGTGGGTGCCCCACATCAATTCTGACCTAGAACTAAGTAGAGATGGCAAGCAGAGAGTGCCCCACATCAATTCTGCCCTAGAACTATGTAGAGATGGCAATCAGTGGGTGCCCTACATCAATTCTGCCCTAGAACTATATAGAGATGGCAAGCAGAGAGTGCCCCACATCAATTCTGCCCTAGAACTATATAGAGATTGCAAGCAGAGAGTGCCCTACATCAATTCTGTCTTGGAACTATATAGAGATAGCAAGCAGTGGGTGTCCAACATCAATTCTGTCTTGGAACTATAAGAAATGGCAAGCAGTTATTGCCCCGCATCAATTCTGCCCTAGAACTATATAGAGATAGCAAGCAGTGGGTGCCCCATATCAATTCTGCCCTAGAACTATATAGAGATGGCAAGCAGTGGGTGCCCCACATCAATTCTGTCTTGGAACTATATAGAGATAGCAAGCAGTGAGAGCCCCACATCAATTCTGCCCTAGAACTATATAGAGATGGCAAGCAGTGGGTGCCCTACATCTATTCTGCCCTAGAACTATATAGAGATTGCAAGCAGTGGGTGCCCCACATCAATTCTGCCCTAGAGCTATATAGGGATGGCAAGCAGAGAGTGCCCCACATCAATTCTTCCCTAGAACTATATAGAGATGGCAAGCAGAGAGTGCCCTTCATCAATTCTGCCCTAGAACTATATAGAGATGGCAAGCAGTGGGTGCCCTACATCAATTCTGCCCTAGAACTATATAGAGATGGCAAGCAGTGGGTGCCCCACATCACTTCTGCCCTAGAACTATATAGAGATGGCAAGCAGTGGGTGCCCCACATCAATTCTGTCTTGGAACTATATAGAGATGGCAAGCAGTGGGTGCCCCACATCAATTCTGCCCTAGAACTATATAGAGGTGGCAAGCAGTGGGTGCCCAACATCAATTCTGCTCTAGAACTATATAGAGATTGCAAGCAGTGGGTGCCCCACATCAATTCTGCCCTAGAGCTATATAGGGATGGCAAGCAGAGAGTGCCCCACATCAATTCTTCCCTAGAACTATATAGAGATGGCAAGCAGAGAGTGCCCTTCATCAATTCTGCCCTAGAACTATATAGAGATTGCAAGCAGTGGGTGCCCCACATCAATTCTGCCCTAGAGCTATATAGGGATAGCAAGCAGAGAGTGCCCCACATCAATTCTTCCCTAGAACTATATAGAGATGGCAAGCAGAGAGTGCCCTTCATCAATTCTGCCCTAGAACTATATAGAGATGGCAAGCAGTGGGTGCCCTACATCACTTCTGCCCTAGAACTATATAGAGATGGCAAGCAGTGGGTGCCCCACATCACTTCTGCCCTAGAACTATATAGAGATGGCAAGCAGTGGGTGCCCCACATCAATTCTGTCTTGGAACTATATAGAGATAGCAAGCAGTGGGTGCCCCACATAAATTCTGCCCTAGAACTATATAGAGATAGCAAGCAGTGGGTGCCCCACATCAATTCTGCCCTAGGACAAAGTAGAGGTGGCAAGCAATGGGTGCCCTTCATCAATTCTGCCCTAGAACTATATAGAGATGGCAAGCAGTGGGTGCCCCATATCAATTCTGCCCTAGAACTATATAGAGGTGGCAAGCAGTGGGTGCCCCACATCAATTCTGCTCTAGAACTATATAGAGATGGCAAGCAGTGGGTGCCCCACATCAATTCTGCCCTAGAACTATATAGAGATGGCAAGCAGTGGGTGCCCCACATCAATTCTGTCTTGGAACTATTTAGAGATGGCAAGCAGTTAGTGCCCCGCATCAATTCTGCTCTAGAACTATATGGAGATGGCAAGCAGTGGGTGCCTCACATCAATTCTGCCCTAAAACTATATAGAGATAGCAATCAGAGAGTGCCCCACATCAATTCTGCCCTAGAACTATATAGAGATGGCAAGCAGAGAGTGCCCCACATCAGTTCTGCCCTAGAACTATATAGAGATGGCAAGCAGAGAGGTCCCCACATCAGTTCTGTCCTAGGACTATAAAGGGGGGGGAAGCAGAGAGTGCCCCACATCAATTCTGCCCTAGAACTATGTAGAGATGGCAATCAGTGGGTGCCCTACATCAATTCTGCCCTAGAACTATATAGAGATGGCAAGCAGAGAGTGCCCCACATCAATTCTGCCCTAGAACTATATAGAGATAGCAAGCAGGGGGTGCCCTACATCAATTCTGTCTTGGAACTATATAGAGATAGCAAGCAGTGGGTGTCCCACATCAATTCTGTCTTGGAACTATAAGAAATGGCAAGCAGTTATTGCCCCGCATCAATTCTGCCCTAGAACTATATAGAGATAGCAAGCAGAGAGTGCCCTACATCAATTCTGTCTTGGAACTATATAGAGATAGCAAGCAGTGGGTGTCCCACATCAATTCTGTCTTGGAACTATAAGAAATGGCAAGCAGTTATTGCCCTACATCAGGTCTGCCCTAAAACTATATAGAGATGGCAAGCAGTGGGTGCCCCACATCAATTCTGCCCTAAAACTATATAGAGATGGCAAGCAGTGGGTGCCCTACTCCAATTCTGCCCTAGAACTATATAGAGATAGCAAGCAGTGGGTGTCCCACATCAATTCTGCCCTAGAACTATATAGAGATAGCAAGCCGTGGATGCCCCACATCAATTCTGTCTTGGAACTATATAGAGATAGCAAGCAGTGGGTGCCCGACATCAATTCTGCCCTAGAACTATATAGAGATGGCAAGCAGTGGGTGCCCCACATCAATTCTGTCTTGGAACTATATAGAGATAGCAAGCAGTGAGAGCCCCACATCAATTCTGCCCTAGAACTATATAGAGATGGCAAGCAGTGAGTGCCCCACATCAATTCTGCCCTAGAACTAAGTAGAGATGGCAAAAAGTGGGTGTCCTACATCAATTCTGCCCTAGAACTATATAGAGATGGCAAGCAGTGGTGCCCCACATCAATTCTGTCTTGGAACTATATAGAGATGGCAAGCAGTGAGAGCCCCACATCAATTCTGCCCTAGAACTATATAGAGATGGCAAGCAGTGGGTGTCCTACATCAATTCTGCCCTAGAACTATATAGAGATGGCAAGCAGTGGGTGCCCCACATCAATTCTGCCCTAGAACTATATAGAGATAGCAAGCAGTGGGTGCCCCACATCAATTCTATCTTGGAACTATATAGAGATGGCAAGCAGTGAGTGCCCCACATCAGTTCTGCCTTACATGGGTCTACAAGCATTTGGTGGCAAGCAGTGAGAGCCCCACATCAATTCTGCCCTAAAACTATATAGAGATGGCAAACAGTGGGTGTCCCACATCAATTCTGCCCTAAAACTATATAGAGATGGCAAGCAGTGGGTGCCCCACATCAATTCTGCCCTAAAACTATATAGAGATGGCAAGCAGTGGGTGCCCTACATCAGGTCTGCCCTAAAACTATATAGAGATAGCAAGCAGTGGGTGCCCCACATCAATTCTGCCCTAAAACTATATAGAGATGGCAAGCAGTGGGTGCCCCACATCAATTCTGCCCTAAAACTATATAGAGATGGCAAACAGTGGATGTCCCACATCAATTCTGCCCTAGAACTATATAGAGATGGCAAGCAGTGGGTGCCCCACATCAATTCTGCCCTAGAACTATATAGAGATGGCAAACAGTGGGTGTCCCACATCAATTCTGCCCTAGAACTATATAGAGGTGGCAAGCAGTGGGGTGCCCCACATCAATTCTGCCCTAGAACTATATAGAGATGGCAAGCTGTTGGTGCCCTACATCAGTTCTGCCCTACATGGGTCTACAAGCATTTGGTGTCCAGACCAATTCTGCCCTGGATCCACAAGGAGTCATAGTCCACAGAATAATTCTAGTGTGAATTCACACAGGGAGATAAGCAATTCTTACTGGGAACCTGAACAATGGTATTTCATAAACTGTTACTGAATATTCCATGAGCAACTCTTCATAGCTCACCTTCATCAATGTTCTTTGACCCTGTCTGTCTTGACATGTCAGTTTGCACATGACCAGGGCAGCACTGAAAAGAGTGAGTGAGTGAGTATGGTTTTACGCCGCTTTTAGCAATATTCCAGCAATATCACGGCGGCACTGAAAAGAGGAAAAGAGGAGTCATTAAAGCAATATGCTGTCAAGGTATCAGAAGGTTCACCTTTATTTGTCAATAAAGAAGATGCCCTGAACCGGCTGTTTTGTCAAACCATGTTGCAGGCCTCTATGATATAAAGATCTGTCAAATTGTTGTATGGTTGAACAAGATATTTTTGGTAAGTTGATAAACATATTGATGAATCATTGCGTAACAATCTTTATCATTTAACGAAAGCATTTATCCATGACATAAGCTTGTGACATAGAAACATGTATGTCATACCCCAATGACATAAGTATGCAAATTAGAACAGCGGAAGTAGTACTTTTTCGCCGGGGAGTAGGTGTTTACAAACAACATGGATACCTTTGATGTTGGAGACAATGTTTTAATAGATCAAAGAGGAAGTGCTTCAGTAATATCCGTGCTGACAAATGGATATTACAGGTTACAGGTTGATGGTACCGAATTTGAATTTGACTGTGATGAAGGCAGATTATCCAAAACACCATCGTCGAGCACGGCGAAAAAGACAACGAACACAAACCCTAACGATGCCCAAGGTAGATTTGTTGTTATTGAGGTCGGCATGGTCGATGGTGTGATCCTAGAAAATCAAAAGAAAAAGACAGCCAAGAAAACTTTCTACGATTTGAAACTGTTTGATAATATTTTTTTTTAAGTCCAAAATGAAATACGCCAAATGCATAAAATACCCCAAAACGAACTAGACACACAATTGGGGAAAATTATGAACCAAGCAGTCTCACGGTTTTTCAGAGCAGCATTGAGAGATCAACAAAACGAAGGGGTATGGCTGTTCACCTACATCATCTTTACAATTTTCACGATCACGGGAAGTATTAAAGGGGAGGAAACTTGAACTAAAGAAAGAAGGCCGTGGCAACTTACCAAGGTGAGCTGACCCGTTTGGTGATAAAGAGACAGGTCCCTGTGGCAGTCCGGATCCATTGGAATCAGTAATCTAATGAGCATAATAAACTGTCTATGGCTCTACAACACAATCCAATTCGGGTTAAGAGGTGTCAATGATCACAACAACATGTGTTGGGGGAGACATAACCCTGCATGTTGATGGAGACGAACAAGAATATCATGAACTGTCCATGCGACAAGAAAAGAATAGGTCTGGTGAGAATCCACGTGATGGTCGCGACGAAAGGCCCAAAATGTTGTCTAATGTTGCTGATCCCTCTCGGTGCCATATGCAGGCGTATAAGTTGTATGCCTCCATGTGTCCACTCGACTTCTGTCGAGATGACGATCCCTTTTATAATCTGCACACACACTTTAGGCATGCCTAAACCTGGCGATCAGTGGTTTATCCGCTATCGTATTGGGAAAAACAAACTTTCCTCTCTCATGAAAAACATATGCGATGCTGCCATGCAGTCTCTAAACATCGAAACGACTCACTGATCACTTGTGCAAAAGTTATATAATAATAATGTTATATGATAATAATGTTATATGATAATAATGCATTCTGTGAACAATTACTGCCATATTAATCCTGACCAGCACAAGCAAATATCCAACACTATTTCATGAAACACTCCATCCCGCACTGTGACATTCCAGCTTGTTGATGAAACTCTAATCATGCGGCCCCTTGCATAATGTCCAAATCGCCAGTAGACAACACAGTCAGCGGTCTCAAATTATAAATGTTTCTGGTGGTGTTAATACTATGTTTTCTGGCAACATTACTGGTGGAAACATAACGATTAATCTTGTTAACCTCCAAGCCAGGTTCCAGTCAAAAGACGCCGGATTGACATTGAAAGTGATAGTGGCATCGACTAAAGCATACTCTGACCTCTCCTCGGCGAGATATTGTGGGAGAGCGGTTTGATTCGAGAGCTATATATAAGTGAAATTACACCAGGGATCAAATTACACAGAATCGTTGTTGTTACCATTATTAAAGTTTTAATTATTCTGCGAAACTCTGTTCAAGTATTTAGTTAAAAATAATCCGAGGAACATTTTTTCTCAGCGAATGAATATGCCATGAAGGAGTTACGAGGTTGTTTATTTTGGTCCACAGTAATTTCACACGGCAATGGAAAACATGTACCACTACGCATGATCCATACGTAACATCTCAGCAAGTTACTGATGTCAATGTTAATGCATTTATTCCTTAAAAGGGAAACAATGATGTGAAAATGATAAATAGAATTCATCACTCGTCCCATTTATCGGTATTTGTCGCGCTATGGGCTCGGCAAATACCGTTTAACTAAGACTCGGTTGATCTTTCCCATATTGAAAAACACGAGTGATCCTCTATCTATTCTCTGATGATTCTTGTTATCAAAACTTCTTAAAGCTTCTCACACAAGAGACTAAAACATGAAACCTCCAACTGAAGTTACATGATCATTAAAAATATTCAAAATTGATACCACAAATACAATATATATCTATGAAAATATGAATCCTGTATAGATACAAAGTAATTAGTAGCTGTCATAAAACAATGTGTAAATTAAAACCTAAGATCACTTGTGGAACTAGGCAGGCAGTGCATACAACAGGCATGAGTGTGTTGCCCAGGCATCTAAGGCACCGAATTTGCAGTTCAGACAGAGTTGCATCCCTTAGGTCAGCAAGGATCCAATGATTGTGGGTTTGACTCCAAGATGTACTCTGTGTATTTCCTTGTTTAGTCAGCACCATACTCACCATTGGCATTAAACTCAAATCACTAACTCACCAATATAATTAAAATCATATCTTTACTTCCAATATAATTAAAATCATATCTTTACTTCCAATACAAAACCTCACTGCGTGACAATCTGAGGACACCTACATATGAGGTCCGTCCAACCCTGTGTAAACTTTGAATGTCCACACTAAATGAAGGATGTATTGGTTAGCCTAAGCCAGGTTTGTTAGATGTAAGCTTTTCAAAAGATTCCTTTACCAGTTCAATTCTGAACAAATACAAACCCACAGAGAACATAAATATACCCGTGCTGGTGAACCCTTTAGGTTTGGGCGAAGATGCCATGTGCTCAGAAACAACCAGATGCATGAAAAACTCCAAAACGATATACCAGTGCAGTTCCCTGATCACTTTAATTTTGAGGATACAGCAAGTTCAAGATACGGAGCTCAGTGAGATTGCTCACTCACTTACCGCATTGATGACAATGTCCTCTCTTGGGTCGTTCCTCATGTCCCTATCCTGAATGATGGTCATGATGTTCTTCCCTATCTTGGATGCACCATACGCTGAGCTCGGAAACCCCTGTTCCCGATGTTTACCTGCCTTAGCAGCACTGGCAATATATCAAACATCAGTGTACATGTAGTAAACCTGAACTAGTCTTCACACTACATCATTAAGGCCATACAAGGAAGACACATTAAATTTAATAAAATGTCATATCATTCCCATATTAGTACATATGCATTTTAACGTCTCGCAAAGCTGGCTGATTAGCTGAATAAAGTTACGCCACATTACTGAGACCACAATGACATCGTTCATGTTCATGAGGCTACAAACTGATGACGTCATGCCACTGAATTTACTGAAGTATATTTGATGTGATGTTTCATAAGTTTTTCATTATTTACTTTCTAAAAAATGACGTTCTACAAAAAATGTGAATGCTCACACTGATACAGTGATGCATTATTATCTACACATGAAGTGTGTTGTCATCTCAGAAAACATAGACATATATCACATAAGAAAGCAACCAATAAGCAATGTCACTTGGTGTCAGATTAAGTTCTACTTAAAGTTTATTTGTTGTTTAACCCTGCACCACCCAGGGTTGCTGAATACAAACTTTCCCCCCATCTTTCACAGGGAACACGCAAGGTTTGCTGAAGACCTATTCTTACCCGGATCTTCATAGGGGACACATAAGTGTTGCTGAAGACGTATTCTAAGCCTGACCTTCATGGGTCACTGCTGCCATTGAGTATATACGAGGGGTGTTCATTAAAGATTTCCCCTGACCCACTTCCGATGGACCTAGTGGAATGAAACTTGGCATAGGTATTAGTCTTTCTCCACATAGGAACCACCAAGAGTTACACACTTCTCCCATCGTTTTATGCAACTATGGAGACCTCGCTTGTAAAAGCCCTCATTTTGCGTCTCAAACCAGGACTTGACTTCAGAAATCAGTGTATCATAATCTGTGAAACGTTTCCCTTCAAAAATGACTTCATGGTTGGAAAGAGGTGGAAGTCGGATGGTGCAAGGTCAGGAGAGTAAGGAGGATGTGGAAGGATTTCATAGCCACAGGACCGCGCTTCTGTCTGGGCAACATGAGAGTTGTGTACTGGAGCATTGTCTTGCAGGAGACGGACACCCTTGGTCAGCATGCCACGACTCTTAAGCTTGATAGCGTCCCGCAATTTCCACAGCAGTGAAGCATAATAAGCTCCTGTAATTGTGGTACCCTTTGCCAAGAAATCCATCATCATTACTCCGTGCTGGTCCCAAAACACCGTGAGCATGACCTTGCCTGCAGAGGGTTGGACCTGTGCCTTCTTTGGGGGTGGTGACTCCACATGATTCCATTGCATCGACTGAACTTTAGTCTCAGGATCAGAGTGATGGACCCATGTTTCATCCTGTGTGATAAGTCTGTCAAAAAAGTGGGCGACCAGGAATGGCAGCTGTTTCCACAGATGTCCAACCACACTTCAACTGGCGATGCCAGTGTTTAACAACGTCATATGGGGCATCTTCCCCATAAGTTGCTTTCATTTCATCGAAAGTTTCTTTTGGTGTGCGACCTTTCAAATATAAAAACCTAATCACTGCTCGGTATTCTACTGGCTCCATTGTCACACCCTACTCGATCATAACACCTGTAAAAGTGGTAAGATTAATAGTTTGGTGCTGCAAATTCAGACATAACCCATAGATACATGTATCATTACACATGTGAAATTTCAACCAAATATGATAACCCTAAGTGGTTTCGGGGAAATCTTTAATGAACACCCCTTGTACATACATATATATATACATATCCTCTGTGTGTGTGTATGTGTGTGTGTGTGTATATTTATATATGTCTCTGACTTACTCAACAAACTCTTGCATGATTTTCTCCAGGCCATCCATTGTAAGGGCAGGGTCCCTGAAGCGACCTTGAACAGCGGGGGAACACTGACTGATGGCTCTGTGAGCTAGTACGCTTGACACGTTCACAACCCTGGCAAACACAATCATGTTAACAGCAGCTTTATGCATCTCAATGAATATGGAATTTTAAAAGTAAACATACCAAAGCACCAAGTTTCACCTTTCTTTCTCCTGCAGCCTTGTCATGGGAGATTGCAAGATTGGACTATGTATTTTACAAAACTTCAGTTCTTTTTTCCTGCTATATGATGGTGGCCTATAAATAACTGAGTCTGGATCAAACAACCCAGTGATCAATGTCATCAATCACAGAGGGATACCCAGTCATTTCTACACTGGGGTGGATGTTGAGAGCAAATAACCAGTCCTTCAAGAGTTTCACACCTATCGGACAAGTGGACTAAAGTTTCTGTGGCCAACCCTGGTTGAACAAGTCTACATATGATTTTGCGCTGACTTTACGTTCTTCTGAACATTGTAAAGAGTCCCTGTCAGATGGTTGCCATGGTAAACAACTGATATTCCTAAATACACAATCTCGTGCTTGAAATCAATTATTACAGATGCAAAACCATTTTCCCTGTAAGTGGTGTGACCTTGTATGTTGTCTACTGTAAGGATCTACCCTGTATGTTGTCGCCGGGTATGTTGTCTACTGTAAGGATCTACCCTGTATGTGGTGTGACCTGGTATGTTGTCTACTGTAAGGATCTACCCTGTATGTTGTCTACTGGAAGGATCTACCCTGTATGTTGTCTACTGTAAGGATCTACCCTGTATGTTGTCTACTGTAAGGATCTACCCTGTATGTTGTCTACTGTAAGGATCTACCCTGTATGTGGTGTGACCTTGTATGTTGTAGACTGTAAGGATCTACCCTGTATGTTGTCTACTGTAAGGATCTACCCTGTATATTGTCTACTGTAAGGAGCTACCCTGTATGTGGTGTGACCTGGTATGTTGTCTACTGTAAGGATCTACCCTGTATGTTGTCTACTGTAAGGAGCTACCCTGTATGTGGTGTGACCTGGTATGTTGTCTACTGTAAGGATCTACCCTGAATGTTGTCTACTGGAAGGATCTACCCTGAATGTTGTCTACTGGAAGGATCTACCCTGTATGTTGTCCACTGGTATGTTGTCTACTGTAAGGAGCTACACTGTATGTTGTCTACTGTGAGGATCTACCCTGTATGTTGTCTACTGTAAGGAGCTACACTGTATGTTGTCTACTGTGAGGATCTACCCTGTATGTTGTCTACTGTAAGGAGCTACACTGTATGTTGTCTACTGTGAGGATCTTCCCTGTATGTTGTCTACTGTAAGGATCTACCCTGTATGTTGTCTACTGTAAGGAGCTACACTGTATGTTGTCTACTGTAAGGATCTACCCTGTATGTTGTCTACTGTAAGGATCTACCCTGTATGTTGTCTACTGTAAGGATCTACCCTGTATGTTGTCTACTGTAAGGAGCTACACTGTATGTTGTCTACTGTAAGGGACTACTCTGTATGTTGTCTACTGTAAGGATCTACCCTGTATTTTGTCCACTGTAAGGATCTACCCTGTATGTGGTGTGACCTGGTACTTTGTCTACTGTAAGGAACTACCCTGTATGTTGTCTACTGTAAGGAACTACCCTGTATGTTGTCTACTGTAAGGATCTACCCTGTATGTGGTGTGACCTTGTATGTTGTAGACTGTAAGGATCTACCCTGTATGTTGTCTACTGGAAGGATCTACCCTGTATGTTGTCTACTGTAAGGATCTACCCTGTATGTTGTCTACTGTAAGGATCTACCCTGTATGTTGTCTACTGTAAGGATCTACCCTGTATGTGGTGTGACCTTGTATGTTGTAGACTGTAAGGATCTACCCTGTATGTTGTCTACTGTAAGGATCTACCCTGTATATTGTCTACTGTAAGGAGCTACCCTGTATGTGGTGTGACCTGGTATGTTGTCTACTGTAAGGATCTACCCTGTATGTTGTCTACTGTAAGGATCTACCCTGAATGTTGTCTACTGGAAGGATCTACCCTGTATGTTGTCCACTGGTATGTTGTCTACTGTAAGGAGCTACACTGTATGTTGTCTACTGTGAGGATCTACCCTGTATGTTGTCTACTGTAAGGAGCTACACTGTATGTTGTCTACTGTGAGGATCTACCCTGTATGTTGTCTACTGTAAGGAGCTACACTGTATGTTGTCTACTGTGAGGATCTACCCTGTATGTTGTCTACTGTAAGGATCTACCCTGTATGTTGTCTACTGTAAGGAGCTACACTGTATGTTGTCTACTGTAAGGATCTACCCTGTATGTTGTCTACTGTAAGGATCTTCCCTGTATGTTGTCTACTGTAAGGATCTACCCTGTATGTTGTCTACTGTAAGGAGCTACACTGTATGTTGTCTACTGTAAGGGACTACCCTGTATGTTGTCTACTGTAAGGATCTACCCTGTATTTTGTCCACTGTAAGGATCTACCCTGTATGTGGTGTGACCTGGTACTTTGTCTACTGTAAGGAACTACCCTGTATGTTGTCTACTGTAAGGAACTACCCTGTATGTTGTCTACTGTAAGGATCTACCCTGTATGTGGTGTGACCTGGTATGTTGTCTACTGTAAGGAGCTACACTGTATGTTGTCCACTGTAAGGATCTACCCTGTATGTGGTGTGACCTGGTATGTTGTCTACTGTAAGGATCTACCCTGTATGTTGTCTACTGTAAGGATCTACCCTGTATGTGGTGTGACCTGGTATGTTGTCTACTGTAAGGATCTACCCTGTATGTGGTGTGACCTGGTATGTTGTCTACTGTAAGGATCTACCCTGTATGTTGTCTACTGTAAGGATCTACCCTGTATGTGGTGTGACCTGGTATGTTGTCTACTGTAAGGAGCTACCCTGTATGTTGTCTACTGTAAGGAGCTACCCTGTATGTGGTGTGACCTGGTATGTTGTCTACTGTAAGGATCTACCCTGTATGTTGTCTACTGTAAGGATCTACCCTGTATGTGGTGTGACCTGGTATGTTGTCTACTGTAAGGAGCTACACTGTATGTTGTCTACTGTAAGGATCTACCCTGTATGTGGTGTGACCTTGTATGTTGTAGACTGTAAGGATCTACCCTGTATGTTGTCTACTGTAAGGATCTACCCTGTATGTTGTCTACTGTAAGGAGCCACCCTGTATGTGGTGTGACCTGGTATGTTGTCTACTGTAAGGAGCTACCCTGTATGTTGTCTACTGTAAGGATCTACCCTGTATGTGGTGTGACCTGGTATGTTGTCTACTGTAAGGATCTACCCTGTATTTTGTCTACTGTAAGGATCTACCCTGTATGTGGTGTTACCTGGTATTTTGTCTACTGTAAGGAACTACCCTGTATGTTGTCTACTGTAAGGATCTACCCTGTCTGTGGTGTGACCTGGTATTTTGTCTACTGTAAGACCACCCTGTATGTTGTCTACTATAAGGATCTACCCTGTATGTTGTCTACTGTAAGGGACTACCCTGTATGTTGTCTACTGTAAGGGACTACCCTGTATGTTGTCTACTGTAAGGGACTACCCTGTATGTTGTCTACTGTAAGGAACTACCCTGTATGTTGTCTACTGTAAGGATCTACCCTGTACGTGGTGTGACCTGGTATTTTTTCTACTGTAAGGATCTACCCTGTATGTTGTCTACTGTAAGGATCTACCCTGTATGTTGTCTACTGTAAGGGACTACCCTGTATGTTGCCTATTGTAAGGATCTACCCTGTATGTGGTGTGACCCAGTACCTGGCGTGAGGTCGTAGGAGTGGGAACAGTATACGTGAAGACTCCAGGGTGGCCCAGAAGTTGGTTTTACAGGTAAATTCAGCCTGCTCAGCAAACGGTGCTGGGTCCGCATTCTGGAACAGCAAAGAATTAGAGCAAATCTGAGACATTAAAACACAAGAGATGTTTGCAAAGAGTTGCAAAACACAGGAGGACATTAATTATGATCAAGAAATAACACATGCAAGATGAACTCCCCACCTAATGACACAAATTCTCCTCTGGAAATAAAACATGCCCGATGAACTCCACACCTAATGACACTGGTAGACGATATTCCCATTAGAGGGCATTGATCACCAACCATTATAGGTAGCTCTGGAGGGTGGGAGGTTAAAGGTAGTGTCACACACAGCGGTAGACGATATCCCCAGTAGAGGGTATTGATCACCTGCCCTTGGAAGGTAGTTTTGGTGGGTGGGAGGTTAGAGGTCGATATCCCCAACAGTTTGTTCAATTGACATCATGTAATATACACAACAATAGATTTCACTATTATGCAATTCCTTCTATCTAACATGTCAATCCTTGGAAGGTTACAAAGCTCTGGAAGGTGGGACGTACTGTGAGGCAGATCAATTTGTTCCATTTTTTTTCATTTAGAGATAAGCCTTGCATTTAAAATCATTTATGGTCACAATAGGACAATACCTTCTTCTCATTTCGCAAATAGCATTTTAGCAAAAACTATCCACATCAGAAAAAGATTTTTACCCTGTATGCTATTCCAGCATTGTTGACCAAGACATCCAATCCCCCGTAGGTGGTCTGTAGGAATGACTTCAGTCGCTCTACGCTTGACTGGTCGTTGATGTCCAGCTGATGGAACTTGGGCCGCAAGCCTTCCTTGTTGAGGTCAGCAACAGCTGCCTGGCCACGACCTTCATCTCGTGCTGTAAGGTAGAACAACGATGGAATGGGCGTAATACTTCTGTCAACAGTACTTCCGTTCCGTCGCTTTGTTTGAGCTTAATTTGGTTGGAAAGCCCACGATGATGCAGGTCCATCACCTGGGGTACAGCACTGGGACAAATCTTGGACTTGACTCCATGTTCAAAGGATTCTAGTTAACCTTGGAGATGCCATCTTCCCGAGGCAAGGGGGTTAACTGGAAAGTCCAGTTTACACCCTTGCCGAACTAAGATAGAATTTCCAGGCTCGATTGTAGCGCCACCAGTGGCTATAACGGAATATTTCTCTTAAATACAGACCAACAGATGGGGTCACCACAGTCAAGTGACAGTTATCTCTTGAACACAGACCTACATAATATGCACCACAGTCCAGTGACAGTTATCTATTGAACATAGACCTACAGATGGGTGCACCACAGCCCAGTGACAGTTATCTCTTGAAAACAGACCTACAGATGGGTGCACCACAGTGAAGTGACACTTATCTCTTGAACACAGACCTGCAAATGGGTGCATCACATTTCAGTGACAGTTATCTCTTGAACACAGACCTACAGATGGGTGCACCACAGTCCAGTGACAGTCATCTCTTCAACACAGACCTACATAATATGCACCACAGTCCAGTGACAGTTATCTCTTGGACATAGACCTACAGATGGGTGCACCACAGTCCAGGGACAGTCATCTCTTGAACATAGACCTACAGATGGCTGCACCACAGTCCAGTGACAGTTGTCTCTTGGACATAGACCTACAGATGGGTGCACCACAGTCCAGTGACAATTATCTCTTGAACATAGACCTACATAATATGCACCACAGTCCAGTGATAGTTATCTCTTGAACATAGACCTACATAATATACACCACCGTCCAGTGACAGTTATCTCTTGAACATAGACCTACAGATAGGTGCACCACAGTCCAGTGACAGTTATCTCTTGGACATAGACCTACATAACATGCACCACAGTCCAGTGACAGGTTTCTCTTGAACATATACCTACAGATGGGTACACCACAGTCCAGTGACACTTATCTCTTGGACATAGACCTACAAATTGGTGCACCACATTTCAGTGACAGTTATGTCTTGAACACAGACCTACAGATGGGTGCACCACAGTCCAGTGACAGTCATCTCTTCAACACAGACCTACATAATATGCACCACAGTCCAGTGACAGTTATCTCTTCAACACAGACCTGCACATGGGTGCACCACATTTCAGTGACAGTTATCTCTTGAACACAGACCTACAGATGGGTGCACCACAGTCCAGTGACAGTTATCTCTTGAACATAGACCTACAGATGGCTGCACCACAGTCCAGTGACAGTTATCTCTTGGACATAGACCTACATAATATGCACCACAGTCCAGTGACAGTTATCTCTTGGACATAGACCTACAGATGGCTGCACCACAGTCCAGGGACAGTCATCACTTCAACACAGACCTACATAATATGCACCACAGTCCAGTGACAGTTATCTCTTGAACACAGACCTACATAATATGCACCACAGTCCAGTGACAGTTATCTCTTGAACATAGACCTACAGATGGCTGCACCACAGTCCAGTGACAGTTATGTCTTGAACATAGACCTACATAATATGCACCACAGTCCAGTGATAGTTATCTCTTGGACATAGACCTACATAATATGCACCACAGTCAAGTGACAGTTATCTCTTGAACATAGACCTACAGATGGCTGCACCACAGTCCAGTGACAGTTATCTCTTGGACATAGACCTACATAATATGCACCACAGTCCAGTGACAGTTATCTCTTGAACATAGACCTACAGATTGGTGCACCACAGTCCAGTGACAGTTATCTCTTGAAAACAGACCTACAGATGGGTGCACCACAGTCCAGTGACAGTCATCTCTTCAACACAGACCTACAGATGGCTGCACCATAGTCCAGTGACAGTTTTCTCTTGAACATAGACGTACATAATATGCACCACAGTCCAGTGGTAGTTATCTCTTGAACATAGACCTACATAATATGCACCACAGTCAAGTGACAGTTATCTCTTGAACATAGACCTACAGATGGCTGCACCACAGTCCAGTGACAGTTATCTCTTGGACATAGACCTACATAATATGCACCACAGTCCAGTGACAGTTATCTCTTGAACATAGACCTACAGATTGGTGCACCACAGTCCAGTGACAGTTATCTCTTGAACATAGACCTACATAATATGCACCACAGTCCAGTGACAGTTTTCTCTTGGACATAGACCTACAGATGGGTGCACCACAGTCCAGTGACAGTTATCTCTTGGACACAGACCTACATAATATGCCCCACAGTCCAGTGACAGTTATCTCTTGAACATAGACCTATAGATGGGTGCACCACAGTCCAGTGACAGTTATCTCTTGAACATAGACCTACAGATGGGTGCACCACAGTCCAGTGACAGTCATCTCTTCAACACAGACCTACAGACGGGTGCACCACAGTCCAGTGACAGTTATCTCTTGAACACAGACCTACAGGAGGGTGCACCACAGTCCAGTGACAGTTATCTCTTGAACACAGACCTACAGATGGGTGCACCACAGTCCAGTGACAGTTAGTAAGTATCCAAGAAAATACTTATCATTTCCAAACTTAAAGTCAGCTCTTTTTTAACTTTACTGGACTCGGGCAAGTGTTTATTAACTTTATAATTTCCGTATATTTCACATCTTTACAATGGCCGCATTGTGAGTATATTATCAACATCAACTGAAGGTCGTCAGTTGTAAACTATAAGCAGTCTCGTCTCATGTCAACACTCCTCTCTGTTCCTTACTTGTCAACTTGCCTACATGCTTTGAAAAAGGGTTCCTTACACCGGTAGGGTGAGTGAGTGAGTGAGTTGAGTTTGACGCCGCTTTTAACAGTATTCCAGTTATATCACGACGTGTCAGCTTAATGTGGGAGGAAAGCCCAAAGTGATGCAGGTCTCAGACGTTTACGACTTCGGTGAAACCCACGAGCACGTGTATCGTGCTGACAAACCTAGAAACATAATCGGGGCGAGCCAGGATTCGAACCCACAATCATAGGTTTCTGGCATGTCCAAGGGGCGCGACTCTGCACAGCGAATCGCGGCGCCCTAGATGACTGGGCCACCCGTGCCCCCCACACCGGTAGGACACGGACGGGCTACAAACAGTGTTTATAACTGAGGTAAACATGTTCACATCGTCACGCATTCATCTGCTGATCTTTTGCCAGAAAGTTGATTCATGTTTGCACATTAGTTTTATTTATCATGATTCAATCTAATATCAATCAATACAGAGATTATATTATCAACAGTTGAACGACTTTGAACACCTGATACATCAGCTTGTGATGCATTGTTGTGTGCAAGACAGCTTGTGCTACAAGGTCCATGTTGACAAGGTATTCACTGTCACAACCATCAGTGGTTACCTGATCCAGTTTCCAGGATTCACAAACTAAGAGGGATTGCTACATGTAGCAGCAGACACCATATACCAGTGCAGGATCTCTGGTAGCAGGAGTCCAGGAGGCCCCGACAGCTCCGACTTGCTCATCAAATATGTGAAAAGTCGAAGTCCTTCTCAGTTTTAAATACTGTCTGAATATTTCTTTTAACAAGTCTGAACCTGAAATTAAACAACCCAATACTGTTGCACTTCCTTAATATTGGATATATTGTTAGGCATTATGTTAGCATCTACAGCCCTGGTTGTTAAGGATTGAAGACTGACAACTAGAACTCCCCTCCTTGCAATGATATCATGCATATCTGGAGTTCATTGTGAGGTTCAAAGCATATTCCAGAAACAATGACAAGAATCTTGAAGGAGCTAACAAACACCGTGATTTAGATCTAGATTGTATCCCCACGTTTACACCAGCAGCATCTTTCCTCCTTGCAAATGTGGCAAATAATGTTTTGCTAGAAGGCCAAACGCTGGTCTTCTAAGCATGATGAACATATTCAGTACAGTAAATATAACATAAGATAACTTCATCTTCTACAGTTGAATATTTATGAAAGATCATGCTGTGTAATCTTCACATATATCAGTTGAAAAAGCCACATTTTTGGATTTCCATTTAGATCACACATCAAGTAGGAACAGTGATATGACTCAATTAAATTGGATCTGTCATCATGATCCTTGACTATCATCAAATTGGTGTGAGACATACAACATGTCTTGGCACCAACCTTCGATCATGGCACTGATGACCTTATAAGGAACTCTTCGCAGGAGAAGGCACCCAAGTAGGCAAAAGGATCTTGTGGACAAATCTGCATGATGGCATTTGATACAGTGTATTTACCTGTCAGGCAGACATCACCATCATAGCTTTTACACAACCCTCGGACGACAGCAAACCCAATACCCTTGTTGGACCCCGTCACCTAGAAGAGAAAACACACCCTGAAACACATCCAGGTAATAAGGTTATGTACCCGGGAAATCATCCATCGCAATAACCTTGTGGGGGGCCCAGGTTAGAACAGGTCCACAGCACCCCGGGTTAGAATAGGTCCACAGCACCCTGGGTGAGAATGAATCCACAGCATCCCGGGTTAGAATAGGTCTACAGCACCCTGGGTTAGAATAGGTCTACAGCACCCTGGGTTAGAATAGGCCTACAGCACCCTGGGTTAGAATAGGTCTACAGCACCCTGGGTTAGAATAGGTCTACAGCACCCTGGGTTAGAATAGGCCTACAGCACCCTGGGTTAGAATAGGTCTACAGCACCCTGGGTTAGAATAGGCCTACAGAACAGGAGTAAGAAACACAGAATTGAGTATGGAATACTGTAAGGGACATTATCGCGATCTCGCATTCTCGCAATCTCGACCTTTGGAAACGAGGTAAATATGCCCAAAACACGAGAATGCGAGATCGCGATAACGCATTCTCGTGTTTTGGGCATATTTACCTCGTTTTCAAAGGTCGAGATCGCGAGAATGTCCCTTATAGTATTCCATAATTGAGGAATTATTCCCTGCTACATATTCCCCCGTCAGCAGTAGGCACATCCCCTTTTGAGTGGACAGTTGTCATGATTGATGTATGAAAAAACAAACACCCATAACTGCTCTTGATAACCGCTGTCGACACAAACAATATTAAAGTGCGTCCCTCGGGCTGCAGTATTTTCTTCTCTGTATCTATTATCTACATTAATGAGTCGAATAAACCCGTTCATTTCAGACGCTATCTGGGTACAATGATATGCTATTTGGGTGCGATGACACGATATGGTGTTTTAGATAGCTGGATGACACTGGAAAATACAACCCTCACTTTGAAGCCGAATAAATCTGTTACAAATCCCAAGAAATATGTACATGCTGCAGTTACATTTACACTTCATCTTATAACACTTATCCAAGGGACAGAAATATCGTATCCGACACTATAAACCTATCAATTGTCATGTAAACAATGTTCAAACAAACAGGAGATGATCAAAGGTTTATACTCCACATTAATGCTTCGAATAAACCCGGCATCTGTAAGATGAATCCACACCCTGCAAAACAACATTTTCACAGTTTTGAACAATCTATGTACAATGTTTTGACCATTCCTCGGTTGTACTTTTATATCCAGATTTATAGCTGGATCACACAAAGCCTAACTCATGAGACACGGGGAACTAGACAGTTGGCTAATTTAGTACAACACAGGCTCCACTTTCCTATACTTTCTGAGCTTTAAAGCGAGTGAGTTGTCAAGTGTACTTCAGCTAGATATGACACAGTATGTCAGTCTAATGTCTGGATGAGGAAAGCCAACAATTACATTGACATTTCCTACTCGATCTGGTCAATCTGGAGTGGGCCAAGATGCCAAATCCCCACAGCTGACACAGTAGCAAAGAGATACCAATCAGATAGATGACTACACCATCCAGCCACCACCCACCACCCCCACCACCTCCACCACTCCCACCCACCCCTGACCCAGCGTTATATGGGGGAGGGTGAAAAGCCACAATCAGAAAACAAAATAATATCCTTAACTTATGTTCATGTTCCTGACCACTTCATCTTTGATGGATAGAACAAGTAAAAGGATAAAAATAAGAATCAAACCAAATATCATAAATTGTTAGCTTCATAAATAAATATTGATCCAATGTAATTTTATGTTTTGTTTCTTGTTTAACACAGCACACATCAATATTCCAGCTATGTGATTGTGGTCTTAAACAAAATTAAGTCTGGAGTCTGGACCAGACAATCCAATAATTGACCTCATGAGCATCAACCCATATAATGACAAATATCAAATAAAATTCAGTGAACATTGAACTAAGACTGGCCAATTTGATACACACTTGCCATATCCACACAAGGTACTTGAAATGTATAATGAGCAGTTTCATCGTTATATATATGTTTTTTAATATTAATTTATTACAAGATTACATAGAGTATGAACATAGTAATATAAGTATATATATTTTGAAGGATACCAGTAAAACTTAGATTCCTAAATGAATTCTTCATAATGAAGTATACATGAAGTGCAGATCACTTTATTTTTCAGTGACATATGTTTTGTAGAAAACTGGAAAAATGTATTTAATTGGGCCAGGGAATTCCCATGAATGGTAATGACGTCATTGGGGAAATACCCACTCACAAATGAGTTCATGTACCCATGTCTTTGCTAAGAATGTTCCCATAGTTAAATGCGATATAGATTAAAACGACTTACAGAAAGCTCTAATGGACGGTATGGGCTTTTGAGCTAAATGTCATCTACTGCAAGCGCCCTCGCCGGGGCGTGCTGCTGTTTATCCCGAGCGCAATAAGTAGGTCATCGCTGCTCGGAGCATGGTAGACTCCCTCAGTTGCCATACGGACACAATATACTCTAGTTTACTTGAATAGTTCATTATGTAACCTAAGGTAATTATTTTATCTGATCTTACCACAGCAACCCTTTTTGTACTGGTCATGGTCGATGTTGTGATGACACTGAAGAAAAACAGCCACGCCGACAAAATATGTCCAGGTCAAAGTTGAAAAGATGGAATGTGGGGGCAGTGTCCAACAATACGCGCTAAGATTTATCACAGGTCGTTTTGGTGTGAAGGTCAAAGTCAATGTGAATATAAAATGCTGTGAGTGAGTAATGTAGATACCACGTGTGGACAGTTTGTCAGACTTTAACATGTTTCACTTTAGTTCAAATCATCGAACTACGTTTACTTCACCAGTACGCACCACAATGAACATTATAATTGTAGCTTCGCCTTAGTCGATATTCATGCGCTGATGCATCTTTATTTATTCCCAGATATATTCTTGTTCGTGGTACACTTTTTATATAGATACAATATAATAGCAGTAGGGACACGCTTGTTCAAACCCGATGCACTGTAGCCATGTAAATACGTCTGACTTACTGATAAATTAAGTACTGAGATTAAATAGGGTGTAACGTTGCGTTCAAGATTATTGCACTTATAAAGCGACGTGCATGCATGCATGTGTGTGGCTCCTTGTACAAGTCCGGGGTAATCGTACCCGGAGCGCCTGTCATCGTACCCAGATAACACACTCTCTGGGTAGGATGACACGCTCTCTCGGTACGATGACACACCATCTGGGTACGATGACACGCTATCTGGGTACGATGACACACCATCTGGGTACGATGACACACTATCTGGTAACGATGACACCCTCTCTAGGTACGGTGACACACTATCTAGGTACAATGACACGCTCTCTCGGTACGATAACACCATCTGGGTACGATGACACGCTATATGGGTACGATGACACGCTATCTGCGTACGGTGACACACTATCTGGGTACGATTACACGCTATCTGCGAACGATAACACGTTATCTGGGTACGATGACACACTCTCTGGGTACGATGACACGCTCTCTGGGTACGATGACACACTATCTGGGTACGATGACACACTGTCCAGGTACGATGACTTACTATCTGGGTACGATGACACGCTGTCTAGGTACGGTGACACACTATCTTAGTACGATTACACGCTATCTACGTAGGATAACACGTTATCTGGGTACGATGACACAGTCTATATACGATTACACGCTCTCTGGGTACGATGACACACCATCTGGGTACGATGACACGCTCTCTAGGTACGATGGCACGCTATCTGGGTACGATGATACGCTCTCTGGGTACGATGACACGCTCTCTGGGTACGATGACACACTCTCTGGGTATGATGAAACGCTATCTGGGTACGATGAAACGCTATCTGGGGACGATCACACACCATCTGGGTACGATGACACGCTATCTGGGTACGATGACACGCTGTCTAGGTACTGTGACACACTATCTTGGTACGATTTCACGCTATCTGCGTACGATAACACGTTATCTGGGTACGATGACACACTCTCTAGGTACGATGACAATCTCTCTGGGTACGATGACACACTATCTGGGTACGATGACACGCTGTCTAGGTACGATGACACGCTATCTGGGTACGATGACACGCTATCTGGGTACGATGACACACTATCTGGGTACGATTACACGCCATCTGGGTACGATGGCACATTCTCTGGGTACAATTACACGCTATCTGGGTACGATGACACTCTATCTCCGTACCATGACAAACTCTCTGGGTACGGTGACACACTATCTGGGTACGATTACACGCTATGTGCGTATGATGACACGCTATCTGGGTACGATGACACACTCTGGGTACGATGACACGCTCTCTGGGGACGATTACGGGCTATCTGGGTACGATTACAGGCTATCTGGGTACGATGACACGCTATCTGGGTACGATGACACGCTGTCTGGGTACGATGACACATTCTCTGGGTACGATGACACGCTTTCTGGGTACAATGACACGCTCTCTGGGTACGATTACACACCAGCTGGGTATGATGACACGCTATCTGGGTACGATAACACGCTGTCTAGGTACGTTGACACACTATCTTGGTCCGATTTCACGCTATCTGCGTACGATAACACGTTATCTGGGTACGATGACACACTCTCTGGGTACGATGACAATCGCTCTGGGTACGATGACACACTATCTGGGTACGATGACACGCTGTCTAGGTACGATGACACGCTATCTGGGTACGATGACAAGCTATCTGGGTACGATGACACACTATCTGGGCACCATTACACGCAATCTGGGTACAATGACACGCTATCTCGGTAGGATGACACGCTGTCTGGGTACGATGACACACTCTCGGGGTACGATAACATGCTATCTGGGTACGATGACACACTATCTGAGTACGATGACACGCGTTCTAAGTACGATGACACGCTATCTGAGTACGATGACACGCTATCTTGGTAAGATGGCACACAATCTGGGTACGATGACACGCCATCTGAGTGTGACTGCACACTATCTCGGTACGATTACACACAATCTGGGTACGATAACACGCTATCTGGGTACGATGATACGCTCTCTGGGTACGGTGACACGCTATCTGGGTATGATTACAAGCTATCTGGGTACGATGACACGCTCTCTGGGTACGATTACACCTTATCTGGGTACGATGACACACTATCTGGGTACGATGACACACTCCCTGGGTACGATGACACATTC
Source organism: Haliotis rufescens (assembly GCF_023055435.1). NCBI lineage: Eukaryota > Metazoa > Mollusca > Gastropoda > Lepetellida > Haliotidae > Haliotis > Haliotis rufescens. The sequence goes on from NW_025964361.1 coordinate 15,064,722, forward strand.
TCTGGGTACGATGACACACTATCTGGGTACGATGACACGCTCTCTAGGTACAATTACACACTCTCTGGGTACGATGACACATTCTCTGGGTACGATTACACGCTATCTGGGTACGATCATACGCTATCTGGGTACGATGACACGCTCTCTGGGTACGATGACACCTTCTCTGGGTATGATGAAACGCTATCTGGGTACGATGAAACGCTATCTGGGGACGATGACACGCTATCTGGGTACGATTACACGCCATCTGGGTACGATGACACGCTATAGCTATCTGGGTACGATGACATGCTATCTGGGTACGATTACAGGCTATCTGGGTACGATTCCAGGCTATCTGGGTACGATGACACGCTATCTGGGTACGATGATACGCTTTCTGGGTACGATGACACGCTGTCTGGTTATGATGACGCACTCTCTGGGTACGATGACACGCTATCTGGGTACGATGACACACTCTCTGGGTACCACTGCACACTATTCGGGTACGATTGCACGCTATGTGCGTACGATGACACGCTATCTGGGTACGATGACACACTCTGGGTACGATGACACACTCTCTGGGTACGATTACAGGCTATCTGGGTACGATGACAGGCTATCTGGGTACGATGACACGCTGTCTGGGTACGATGACACGCTCTCTGGGTACGATGACACGCTGTCTGGGTACGATTACACACCATCTGGGTACGATGACACGCTATCAGGGTACGATGACATGCTGTCTAGGTACTGTGACACACTATCTTGGTACGATTTCACGCTATCTGCGTACGATAACACGTTATCTGGGTATGATGACACACTCTCTGGGTACGATGACAATCTCTCTGGGTACGATGACATGCTATCTGGGTACGATGACACGCTCTCTCGGTAGGATGACACGCTGTCTGGGTACGATGATACACTCTCAGGGTACGATAACACGCTATCTGGGTACGATGACACTATCTGGGTACGATGACATGCTATCTGGGTACGATGACACGCTATCCTGGTAAGATGGCACACAATCTGGGTACGATGACACGCTATCTGGGTACGACTGCGCACTATCTCGGTACGATTACACGCTATCTGGGTACGATGACACGCTATCTGGGTACGATGACAAACTATCTGGGTACGATTACACGCCATCTGGGTACGATGGCACATTCTCTGGGTACAATTACACGCTATCTGGGTACGATGACACTCTATCTGGGTACGATGACACACTCTCTGGGTACGGCTGCACACTATCTGGGTACGATTACACGCTATGTGCGTACGATGACACGCTATCTGGGTACGATGACACACTCTGGGTACGATGACACGCTCTCTCGGGACGATTACGCGCTATCTGGGTACGATTACAAGCTATCTGGGTACGATGACACGCTATCTGGGTACGATGACACGCTGTCTGGGTATGATGACACATTCTCTGGGCACGATGACACGCTCTCTGGGTACGATTACACACCAGCTGGGTACGATAACACGCTATCTGGGTACGATGATACGCTCTCTGGGTACGGTAACACGCTATCTGGGTATGATTACACGCTATCTGGGTACGATGACACGCTCTCTGGGTACGATTACACATTATCTGGGTACGATGACACGCTATCTGGGTACGATGACACACTATCTGGGTACGATGACAAACTCCCTGGGTACGATGACACACTCTCTTGGTACGATGACATGCTATCTGGGTACGATGACACACTCTCTGGGTACAATTACACACTCTCTGGGTACAATTACACACTCTCTGGGTACGATGACACGCTATCTGGGTACGATGACACGCTATCTGGGTAGGATGACACACTCTCTCAGTACGATGACACATTCTCTGGGTACGATTACACGCTATCTGGGTACGATGATACGCTATCTGGGCACGATGACACGCTCTCTGGGTACGATGACACACTCTCTGGGTATGATGAAACGCTATCTGGGGACGATGACACGCTATCTGGGTACGATAACACGCCATCTGGGTACGATGACACGCTCTCTGGGTACGATGACATGCTATCTGGGTCCCATGACATACTATCTGGGTACGATGACAGGCTATCGGGGTACGATGACACACTATCTTGGTACGAATACACGCTATCTGGGTACGATAACACGCTATCTGGGTACGATGACACACTATCTGGGTACGATTACACGCCATCTGGGTACGATGGCACATTCTCTGGGTACAATTACACGCTATCTGGGTACGATGACACTCTATCTGGGTACGATGACACACTCTCTGGGTACGGCTGCACACTATCTGGGTACGATTACACGCTATGTGCGTACGATGACATGCTATCTGGGTACGATGACACACTCTGGGTACGATGACACGCTCTCTGGGGACGATTACGCGCTATCTGGGTACGATTACAAGCTATCTGGGTACGATGACACGCTATCTGGGTACGATGACACGCTATCTGGGTACAATAACACGCCATCTGGGTACGATGACACGCTCTCTGGGTACGATGACATGCTATCTGGGTCCCATGACATACTATCTGGGTACGATGACAGGCTATCGGGGTACGATGACACACTATCTTGGTACGAATACACGCTATCTGGGTACGATAACACGCTATCTGGGTACGATGACACACTATCTGGGTACGATTACACGCCATCTGGGTACGATGGCACATTCTCTGGGTACAATTACACGCTATCTGGGTACGATGACACTCTATCTGGGTACGATGACACACTCTATGGGTACGGCTGCACACTATCTGGGTACGATTACACGCTATGTGCGTACGATGACACGCTATCTGGGTACGATGACACACTCTGGGTACGATGACACGCTCTCTGGGGACGATTACGCGCTATCTGGGTACGATTACAAGCTATCTGGGTACGATGACACGCTATCTGGGTACGATGACACGCTGTCTGGGTACGATGACACATTCTCTGGGTACGATGACACGCTTTCTGGGAACAATGACACGCTCTCTGGGTACGATTACACACCAGCTGGGTACGATAACACGCTATCTGGGTACGATGATACGCTCTCTGGGTACGATGACACACTCTGGGTACGATGACACACTCTGGGTACGATGACACGCTCTCTCGGGACGATTACGAGCTATCTGGGTACGATTACAAGCTATCTGGGTACGATGACACGCTATCTGGGTACGATGACACGCTGTCTGGGTACGATGACACATTCTCTGGGTACGATGACACGCTTTCTGGGTACGATGACACGCTCTCTGGGTACGATTACACACCAGCTGGGTACGATAACACGCCATCTGGGTACGATGATACGCTCTCTGGGTACGGTAACACGCTATCTGGGTATGATTACACGCTATCTGGGTACGATGACACGCTCTCTGGGTACGATTACACCTTATCTGGGTACGATGACACGCTATCTGGGTACGATGACACACTATCTGGGTACGATGACAAACTCCCTGGGTACGATGACACACTCTCTTGGTACGATAACACGCCATCTGGGTACGATGACACGCTCTCTGGGTACGATGACATGCTATCTGGGTCCCATGACATACTATCTGGGTACGATGACAGGCTATCGGGGTACGATGACACACTATCTTGGTACGAATACACGCTATCTGGGTACGATAACACGCTATCTGGGTACGATGACACACTATCTGGGTACGATTACACGCCATCTGGGTACGATGGCACATTCTCTGGGTACAATTACACGCTATCTGGGTACGATGACACTCTATCTGGGTACGATGACACACTCTATGGGTACGGCTGCACACTATCTGGGTACGATTACACGCTATGTGCGTACGATGACACGCTATCTGGGTACGATGACACACTCTGGGTACGATGACACGCTCTCTGGGGACGATTACGCGCTATCTGGGTACGATTACAAGCTATCTGGGTACGATGACACGCTATCTGGGTACGATGACACGCTGTCTGGGTACGATGACACATTCTCTGGGTACGATGACACGCTTTCTGGGTACAATGACACGCTCTCTGGGTACGATTACACACCAGCTGGGTACGATAACACGCTATCTGGGTACGATGATACGCTCTCTGGGTACGATGACACACTCTGGGTACGATGACACACTCTGGGTACGATGACACGCTCTCTCGGGACGATTACGCGCTATCTGGGTACGATTACAAGCTATCTGGGTACGATGACACGCTATCTGGGTACGATGACACGCTGTCTGGGTACGATGACACATTCTCTGGGTACGATGACACGCTTTCTGGGTACGATGACACGCTCTCTCAGTACGATGACACATTCTCTGGGTACGATTACACGCTATCTGGGTACGATGATACGCTATCTGGGCACGATGACACGCTCTCTGGGTACGATGACACACTCTCTGGGTATGATGAAACGCTATCTGGGGACGATGACACGCTATCTGGGTACGATAACACGCCATCTGGGTACGATGAAACGCTCTCTGGGTACGATGACATGCTGGGTCCCATGACATACTATCTGGGTACGATGACAGGCTATCGGGGTACGATGACACACTATCTTGGTACGAATACACGCTATCTGGGTACGATAACACGCTATCTGGGTACGATGACACACTATCTGGGTACGATTACACGCCATCTGGGTACGATGGCACATTCTCTGGGTACAATTACACGCTATCTGGGTACGATGACACTCTATCTGGGTACGATGACACACTCTCTGGGTACGGCTGCACACTATCTGGGTACGATTACACGCTATGTGCGTACGATGACATGCTATCTGGGTACGATGACACACTCTGGGTACGATGACACGCTCTCTGGGGACGATTACGCGCTATCTGGGTACGATTACAAGCTATCTGGGTACGATGACACGCTATCTGGGTACGATGACACGCTGTCTGGGTACGATGACACATTCTCTGGGTACGATGACACGCTTTCTGGGAACAATGACACGCTCTCTGGGTACGATTACACACCAGCTGGGTACGATAACACGCTATCTGGGTACGATGATACGCTCTCTGGGTACGATGACACACTCTGGGTACGATGACACACTCTGGGTACGATGACACGCTCTCTCGGGACGATTACGAGCTATCTGGGTACGATTACAAGCTATCTGGGTACGATGACACGCTATCTGGGTACGATGACACGCTGTCTGGGTACGATGACACATTCTCTGGGTACGATGACACGCTTTCTGGGTACGATGACACGCTCTCTGGGTACGATTACACACCAGCTGGGTACGATAACACGCCATCTGGGTACGATGATACGCTCTCTGGGTACGGTAACACGCTATCTGGGTATGATTACACGCTATCTGGGTACGATGACACGCTCTCTGGGTACGATTACACCTTATCTGGGTACGATGACACGCTATCTGGGTACGATGACACACTATCTGGGTACGATGACAAACTCCCTGGGTACGATGACACACTCTCTTGGTACGATAACACGCCATCTGGGTACGATGACACGCTCTCTGGGTACGATGACATGCTATCTGGGTCCCATGACATACTATCTGGGTACGATGACAGGCTATCGGGGTACGATGACACACTATCTTGGTACGAATACACGCTATCTGGGTACGATAACACGCTATCTGGGTACGATGACACACTATCTGGGTACGATTACACGCCATCTGGGTACGATGGCACATTCTCTGGGTACAATTACACGCTATCTGGGTACGATGACACTCTATCTGGGTACGATGACACACTCTATGGGTACGGCTGCACACTATCTGGGTACGATTACACGCTATGTGCGTACGATGACACGCTATCTGGGTACGATGACACACTCTGGGTACGATGACACGCTCTCTGGGGACGATTACGCGCTATCTGGGTACGATTACAAGCTATCTGGGTACGATGACACGCTATCTGGGTACGATGACACGCTGTCTGGGTACGATGACACATTCTCTGGGTACGATGACACGCTTTCTGGGTACAATGACACGCTCTCTGGGTACGATTACACACCAGCTGGGTACGATAACACGCTATCTGGGTACGATGATACGCTCTCTGGGTACGATGACACACTCTGGGTACGATGACACACTCTGGGTACGATGACACGCTCTCTCGGGACGATTACGCGCTATCTGGGTACGATTACAAGCTATCTGGGTACGATGACACGCTATCTGGGTACGATGACACGCTGTCTGGGTACGATGACACATTCTCTGGGTACGATGACACGCTTTCTGGGTACGATGACACGCTCTCTCAGTACGATGACACATTCTCTGGGTACGATTACACGCTATCTGGGTACGATGATACGCTATCTGGGCACGATGACACGCTCTCTGGGTACGATGACACACTCTCTGGGTATGATGAAACGCTATCTGGGGACGATGACACGCTATCTGGGTACGATAACACGCCATCTGGGTACGATGAAACGCTCTCTGGGTACGATGACATGCTATCTGGGTCCCATGACATACTATCTGGGTACGATGACAGGCTATCGGGGTACGATGACACACTATCTTGGTACGAATACACGCTATCTGGGTACGATAACACGCTATCTGGGTACGATGACACACTATCTGGGTACGATTACACGCCATCTGGGTACGATGGCACATTCTCTGGGTACAATTACACGCTATCTGGGTACGATGACACTCTATCTGGGTACGATGACACACTCTCTGGGTACGGCTGCACACTCTCTGGGTACGATTACACGCTATGTGCGTACGATGACATGCTATCTGGGTACGATGACACACTCTGGGTACGATGACACGCTCTCTGGGGACGATTACGCGCTATCTGGGTACGATTACAAGCTATCTGGGTACGATGACACGCTATCTGGGTACGATGACACGCTATCTGGGTACAATAACACGCCATCTGGGTACGATGACACGCTCTCTGGGTACGATGACATGCTATCTGGGTCCCATGACATACTATCTGGGTACGATGACAGGCTATCGGGGTACGATGACACACTATCTTGGTACGAATACACGCTATCTGGGTACGATAACACGCTATCTGGGTACGATGACACACTATCTGGGTACGATTACACGCCATCTGGGTACGATGGCACATTCTCTGGGTACAATTACACGCTATCTGGGTACGATGACACTCTATCTGGGTACGATGACACACTCTATGGGTACGGCTGCACACTATCTGGGTACGATTACACGCTATGTGCGTACGATGACACGCTATCTGGGTACGATGACACACTCTGGGTACGATGACACGCTCTCTGGGGACGATTACGCGCTATCTGGGTACGATTACAAGCTATCTGGGTACGATGACACGCTATCTGGGTACGATGACACGCTGTCTGGGTACGATGACACATTCTCTGGGTACGATGACACGCTTTCTGGGAACAATGACACGCTCTCTGGGTACGATTACACACCAGCTGGGTACGATAACACGCTATCTGGGTACGATGATACGCTCTCTGGGTACGATGACACACTCTGGGTACGATGACACACTCTGGGTACGATGACACGCTCTCTCGGGACGATTACGCGCTATCTGGGTACGATTACAAGCTATCTGGGTACGATGACACGCTATCTGGGTACGATGACACGCTGTCTGGGTACGATGACACATTCTCTGGGTACGATGACACGCTTTCTGGGTACGATGACACGCTCTCTGGGTACGATTACACACCAGCTGGGTACGATAACACGCCATCTGGGTACGATGATACGCTCTCTGGGTACGGTAACACGCTATCTGGGTATGATTACACGCTATCTGGGTACGATGACACGCTCTCTGGGTACGATTACACCTTATCTGGGTACGATGACACGCTATCTGGGTACGATGACACACTATCTGGGTACGATGACAAACTCCCTGGGTACGATGACACACTCTCTTGGTACGATAACACGCCATCTGGGTACGATGACACGCTCTCTGGGTACGATGACATGCTATCTGGGTCCCATGACATACTATCTGGGTACGATGACAGGCTATCGGGGTACGATGACACACTATCTTGGTACGAATACACGCTATCTGGGTACGATAACACGCTATCTGGGTACGATGACACACTATCTGGGTACGATTACACGCCATCTGGGTACGATGGCACATTCTCTGGGTACAATTACACGCTATCTGGGTACGATGACACTCTATCTGGGTACGATGACACACTCTATGGGTACGGCTGCACACTATCTGGGTACGATTACACGCTATGTGCGTACGATGACACGCTATCTGGGTACGATGACACACTCTGGGTACGATGACACGCTCTCTGGGGACGATTACGCGCTATCTGGGTACGATTACAAGCTATCTGGGTACGATGACACGCTATCTGGGTACGATGACACGCTGTCTGGGTACGATGACACATTCTCTGGGTACGATGACACGCTTTCTGGGTACAATGACACGCTCTCTGGGTACGATTACACACCAGCTGGGTACGATAACACGCTATCTGGGTACGATGATACGCTCTCTGGGTACGATGACACACTCTGGGTACGATGACACACTCTGGGTACGATGACACGCTCTCTCGGGACGATTACGCGCTATCTGGGTACGATTACAAGCTATCTGGGTACGATGACACGCTATCTGGGTACGATGACACGCTGTCTGGGTACGATGACACATTCTCTGGGTACGATGACACGCTTTCTGGGTACGATGACACGCTCTCTTGGTACGATTACACACCAGCTGGGTACGATAACACGCCATCTGGGTACGATGATACGCTCTCTGGGTACGGTAACACGCTATCTGGGTATGATTACACGTTATCTGGGTACGATGACACGCTCTCTGGGTACGATTACACCTTATCTGGGTACGATGACACGCTATCTGGGTACGATGACACACTATCTGGGTACGATGACAAACTCCCTGGGTACGATGACACACTCTCTTGGTACGATGACATGCTATCTGGGTACGATGACACACTCTCTGGGTACAATTACACACTCTCTGGGTACAATTACACACTCTCTGGGTACGATGACACGCTATCTGGGTACGATGACACGCTATCTGGGTAGGATGACACACTCTCTGGGTACGATGACACATTCTCTGGGTACGATTACACGCTATCTGGGTACGATGATACGCTATCTGGGCACGATGACACGCTCTCGGGGTACGATGACACACTCTCTGGGTATGATGAAACGGTATCTGGGGACGATGACACGCTATCTGGGTACGATAACACGCCATCTGGGTACGATGACACGCTCTCTGGGTACGATGACATGCTATCTGGGTCCCATGACATACTATCTGGGTACGATGACAGGCTATCGGGGTACGATGACACACTATCTTGGTACGAATACACGCTATCTGGGTACGATGACACGCTATCTGGGTACGATGACACACTATCTGGGTACGATTACACGCCATCTGGGTACGATGGCACATTCTCTGGGTACAATTACACGCTATCTGGGTACGATGACACTCTATCTGGGTACGATGACACACTCTCTGGGTACGGCTGCACACTATCTGGGTACGATTACACGCTATGTGCGTACGATGACACGCTATCTGGGTACGATGACACACTGTCTGGGTACGATGACACATTCTCTGGGTACGATGACACACTCTCTGGGTACAATGACACGCTCTCTGGGTACGATTACACACCAGCTGGGTACGATAACACGCTATCTGGGTACGATGATACGCTCTCTGGGTACGGTAACACGCTATCTGGGTATGATTACACGCTATCTGGGTACGATGACACGCTCTCATGGTACGATTACACATTATCTGGGTACGATGACACGCTATCTGGGTACGATGACAAATTCCCTCGGTACGATGACACACTCTCTGGGTACGATGACATGCTATCTGGGTACGATGACACACTATCTGGGTGCAATTACACACTCTCTGGGTACAATTACACACTCACTGGGTACGATGACACGCTATCTGGGTACGATGACACGCTATCTGGGTAGGATGACACACTCTCTGGGTACGATGACACATTCTCTGGGTACGATTACACGCTATCTGGGTACGATGATACGCTATCTGGGCACGATGACACGCTCTCTGGGTACGATGACACACTCTCTGGGTATGATGAAACGCTATCTGGGTACGATGAAACGCTATCTGGGGACGATGACACGCTATCTGGGTACGATAACACGCCATCTGGGTACGATGACACGCTCTCTGGGTACGATGACATGCTATCTGGGTCCCATGACATACTATCTGGGTACGATGACAGGCTATCTGGGTACGATGACACACTATCTTGGTACGAATACACGCTATCTGGGTACGATGAAACGCTATCTGGGTACGATGAAACGCTATCTGGGGACGATGACATGCTATCTGGGTACGATAACACGCCATCTGGGTACGGTGACACGCTCTCTGGGTACGATGACACACTATCTGGGTACGATGACACGCCATCTGGGTACGATGGCACATTCTCTGGGTACAATTACACGCTATCTGGGTACGATGACACTCTATCTGGGTACGATGACACACTCTCTGGGTACGGCTGCACACTATCTGGGTACGATTACACGCTATGTGCGTACGATGACACGCTATCTGGGTACGATGAAAAACTCTGGGTACGATGACACGCTCTCTGGGGACGATTACGGGCTATCTGGGTACGATTACAGGCTATCTGGGTACGATGACACGCTATCTGGGTACGATGACACGCTGTCTGGGTACGATGACACATTCTCTGGGTACGATGACATGTTTCTGGGTACGATGACACGCTCTCTGGGTACGATTACACACCAGCTGGGTACGATGACACGCTATCTGGGTACGATAACACGCTATCTGGGTACGATGATACTCTCTCTGGGTACGGTGACACGCTATCTGGGTATGATTACAAGCTATCTTGGTACGATGACACGCTCTCTGGGTACGATTACACCTTATCTGGGTACGATGACACGCTATCTGGGTACGATGACACACTCCCTGGGTACGATGACACATTCTCTGGGTACGATGACACACAATCTGGGTACGATGACACACCCTCTAGGTACAATTACACGCTCTCTGGGTACGATGACACATTCTCTGGGTACGATTACACGCTATCTGGGTACGATGATACGCTATCTGGGTACGATGACACGCTCTCTGGGTACGATGACACCTTCTCTGGGTATGATGAAACGCCATCTGGGTACGATTACACGCCATCTGGGTACGATGAAACGCTATAGCTATCTGGGTACGATGACATGCTATCTGGGTACGATTACAGGCTATCTGGGTACGATTACAGGCTATCTGGGTACGATGACACGCTATCTGGGTACGATGATACGCTTTCTGGGTACGATGACACGCTGTCTGGTTACGATGACACACTATCTGGGTACGATGACACGCTCTCTGGGTACGATGACACACTCTCTGGGTACCACTGCACACTATTTGGGTACGATTGCACGCTATGTGCGTACGATGACACGCTATCTGGGTACGATGACACACTATCTGGGTACAATTACACACTCTCTGGGTACAATTACACACTCTCTGGGTACGATGACAAGCTATCTGGGTACGATGACACGCTATCTGGGTAGGATGACACACTCTCTGGGTACGATGACACATTCTCTGGGTACGATTACACGCTATCTGGGTACGATGATACGCTATCTGGGCACGATGACACGCTCTCTGGGTACGATGACACACTCTCTGGGTATGATGAAACGCTATCTGGGTACGATGAAACGCTATCTGGGGACGATGACACGCTGTCTGGGTACGATAACACGCCATCTGGGTACGATGACACACTCTCTGGGTACGATGACATGCTATCTGGGTCCCATGACATACTATCTGGGTACGATGACAGGCTATCTGGGTACGATGACACACTATCTTGGTACGAATACACGCTATCTGGGTACGATGAAACGCTATCTGGGTACGATGAAACGCTATCTGGGGACGATGACATGCTATCTGGGTACGATAACACGCCATCTGGGTACGATGACACGCTCTCTGGGTACGATGACACACTATCTGGGTACGATTACACGCCATCTGGGTACGATGGCACATTCTCTGGGTACAATTACACGCTATCTGGGTACGATGACACTCTATCTGGGTACGATGACACACTCTCTGGGTACGGCTGCACACTATCTGGGTACGATTACACGCTATGTGCGTACGATGACACGCTATCTGGGTACGATAACACACTCTGGGTACGATCACACGCTCTCTGGGGACGATTACGGGCTATCTGGGTACGATTACACGCTATGTGCGTACGATGACACGCTATCTGGGTACGATGACAAACTCTGGGTACGATGACACGCTCTCTGGGGACGATTACGGGCTATCTGGGTACGATTACAGGCTATCTGGGTACGATGACACGCTATCTGGGTACGATGACACGCTGTCTGGGTACGATGACACATTTTCTGGGTACGATGACACGCTTTCTGGGTACGATGACACGCTCTCTGGGTACGATTACACACCAGCTGGGTACGATGACACGCTATCTGGGTACGATAACACGCTATCTGGGTACGATGATACGCTCTCTGGGTACGGTGACACGCTATCTGGGTATGATTACACGCTATCTGGGTACGATGACACGCTCTCTGGGTACGATTACACCTTATCTGGGTACGATGACACTCTATCTGGGTACGATGACACACTATCTGGGTACGATGACAAACTCCCTTGGTACGATGACACACTCTCTGGGTACGATGACATGCTATCTGGGTACGATGACACACTCTCTTGGTACAATTACACACTCTCTGGGTACAATTACACGCTCTCTGGGTATGATGACACGCTATCTGGGTACGATGACACGCTATCTGGGTAGGATGACACACTCTCTGGGTACGATGACACATTCTCTGGGTACGATTACACGCTATCTGGGTACGATGATACGCTATCTGGGTACGATGACACGCTCTCAGGGTACGATGACACACTCTCTGGGTACGATGAAACGCTATCTGGGTACGATGAAACGCTATCTGGGGACGATGACACACTATCTGGGTACGATAACACGCAATCTGGGTACGATGACACGCTCTCTGGGTACGATGACACGCTATAGCTATCTGGGTACGATGACATGCTATCTGGGTCCCATGACATACTATCTGGGTACGATGACAGGCTATCTGGGTACGATGACACACTATCATGGTACGAATACACGCTATCTGGGTACGATGAAACGCTATCTGGGTACGATGAAACGCTATCTGGGGACGATGACATGCTATCTGGGTACGATAACACGCCATCTGGGTACGATGACACGCTCTCTGGGTGCGATGACGCACTATCTGGGTACGATTACACGCCATCTGGGTACGATGGCACATTCTCTGGGTACAATTACACGCTATCTGGGTACGATGACACTCTATCTGGGTACGATCACACACTCTCTGCGTACGGCTGCACACTATCTGGGTACGATTACACGCTATGTGCGTACGATGACATGCTATCTGGGTACGATGATACACTCTGGGTACGATGACACGCTCTCTGGGGACGATTACGGGCTATCTGGGTACGATTACAGGCTATCTGGGTACGATGACACGCTATCTGGGTACGATGACACGCTGTCTGGGTACGATGACACATTCTCTGGGTACGATGACACGCTTTCTGGGTACGATGACACGCTCTCTGGGTACGATTACACACCAGCTGGGTACGATGACACGCTATCTGGGTACGATAACACGCTATCTGGGTACGATGATACGCTCTCTGGGTACGGTGACACGCTATCTGGGTATGATTACACGTTATCTGGGTACGATGACACGCTCTCTGAGTACGATTACACCTTATCTGGGTACGATGACACGCTATCTGGGTACGATGACACACTATCTGGGTACGATGACAAACTCCCTGGGTACGATGACACACTCTCTGGGTACGATGACATGCTATCTGGGTACGATGACACACTCTCTGGGTACAATTACACACTCTCTGGGTACAATTACACGCTCTCTGGGTACGATGACACGCTATCTGGGTACGATGACACGCTATCTGGGTAGGATGACACACTCTCTGGGTACGATGATACATTCTCTGGGTACGATTACACGCTATCTGGGTACGATGATACGCTATCTGGGTACGATGACACGCTCTCAGGGTACGATGACACACTCTCTGGGTACGATGAAACGCTATCTGGGTACGATGAAACGCTATCTGGGTACGATGAAACGCTATCTGGCGACGATGACACACTATCTGGGTACGATAACACGCCATCTGGGTACGATGACACGCTCTCTGGGTACGATGACACGCTATAGCTATCTGGGTACGATGACATGCTATCTGGGTCCCATGACATACTATCTGGGTACGATGATACTCTATCTGGGCACGATGACACGCTCTCTGGGTACGATGACACACTCTCTGGGTATGATGAAACGCTATCTGGGGACGATGACACGCTATCTGGGTACAATAACACGCCATCTGGGTACGATGACACGCTCTCTGGGTACGATGACATGCTATCTGGGTCCCATGACATACTATCTGGGTACGATGACAGGCTATCGGGGTACGATGACACACTATCTTGGTACGAATACACGCTATCTGGGTACGATAACACGCTATCTGGGTACGATGACACACTATCTGGGTACGATTACACGCCATCTGGGTACGATGGCACATTCTCTGGGTACAATTACACGCTATCTGGGTACGATGACACTCTATCTGGGTACGATGACACACTCTCTGGGTACGGCTGCACACTATCTGGGTACGATTACACGCTATGTGCGTACGATGACACGCTATCTGGGTACGATGACACACTCTGGGTACGATGACACGCTCTCTGGGGACGATTACGCGCTATCTGGGTACGATTACAAGCTATCTGGGTACCATGACACGCTATCTGGGTACGATGACACACTGTCTGGGTACGATGACACATTCTCTGGGTACGATGACACGCTTTCTGGGTACAATGACACGCTCTCTGGGTACGATTACACACCAGCTGGGTACGATAACACGCTATCTGGGTACGACGATACGGTGATACGCTCTCTGGGTACGATGACACACTCTGGGTACGATGACACACTCTGGGTACGATGACACGCTCTCTCGGGACGATTACGCGCTATCTGGGTACGATTACAAGCTATCTGGGTACGATGACACGCTATCTGGGTACGATGACACGCTGTCTGGGTACGATGACACATTCTCTGGGTACGATGATGTCGCTTTCTGGGTACGATGACACGCTCTCTGGGTACGATTACACACCAGCTGGGTACGATAACACGCTATCTGTGTACGATGATACGCTCTCTGGGTACGGTAACACGCTATCTGGGTATGATTACACGCTATCTGGGTACGATGACACGCTCTCATGGTACGATTACACCTTATCTGGGTACGATGACACGCTATCTGGGTACGATGACACACTATCTGGGTACGATGACAAACTCCCTGGGTACGATGACACACTCTCTTGGTACGATGACATGCTATCTGGGTACGATGACACACTCTCTGGGTACAATTACACACTCTCTGGGTACAATTACACACTCTCTGGGTACGATGACACGCTATCTGGGTACGATGACACGCTATCTGGGTACGATGACACACTATCTGGGTACGATTACACGCCATCTGGGTAC
Organism: Haliotis rufescens; assembly: GCF_023055435.1. Lineage (NCBI taxonomy): Eukaryota > Metazoa > Mollusca > Gastropoda > Lepetellida > Haliotidae > Haliotis > Haliotis rufescens. Next base: position 15,080,659 of record NW_025964361.1, read on the forward strand.
GATGGCACATTCTCTGGGTACAATTACACGCTATCTGGGTACGATGACACTCTATCTGGGTACGATGACACACTCTCTGGGTACGGCTGCACACTATCTGGGTACGATTACACGCTATGTGCGTACGATGGCACGCTATCTGGGTACGATGACACACTCTGGGTACGATGACACGCTCTCTGGGGACGATTACGCGCTATCTGGGTACGATTACAAGCTATCTGGGTACGATGACACGCTATCTGGGTACGATGACACGCTGTCTGGGTACGATGACACATTCTCTGGGTACGATGACACGCTTTCTGGGTACAATGACACGCTCTCTGGGTACGATTACACACCAGCTGGGTACGATAACACGCTATCTGGGTACGATGATACGCTCTCTGGGTACGATGACACACTCTGGGTACGATGACACACTCTGGGTACGATGACACGCTCTCTCGGGACGATTACGCGCTATCTGGGTACGATTACAAGCTATCTGGGTACGATGACACGCTATCTGGGTACGATGACACGCTTTCTGGGTACGATGACACGCTCTCTGGGTACGATTACACACCAGCTGGGTACGATAACACGCTATCTGGGTACGATGATACGCTCTCTGGGTACGGTAACACGCTATCTGGGTATGATTACACGCTCTCTGGGTACGATGACACCTTATGTGGGTACGATGACACGCTATCTGGGTACGATGACACACTATCTGGGTACGATGACAAACTCCCTGGGTACGATGACACACTCTCTTGGTACGATGACATGCTATCTGGGTACGATGACACACTCTCTGGGTACAATTACACACTCTCTGGGTACAACTACACACTCTCTGGGTGCGATGACACACTCTCTGGGTACGATGACACACTCTCTCGGTACGATGACACATTCTCTGGGTACGATTACACGCTATCTGGGTACGATGATACGCTATCTGGGCACGATGACACGCTCTCTGGGTACGATGACACACTCTCTGGGTATGATGAAACGCTATCTAGGGACGATGACACGCTATCTGGGTACGATAACACGCCATCTGGGTACGATGACACGCTCTCTGGGTACGATGACATGCTATCTGGGTCCCATGACATACTATCTGGGTACGATGACAGGCTATCGGGGTACGATGACACACTATCTTGGTACGAATACACGCTATCTGGGTACGATGACACGCTATCTGGGTACGATGACACACTATCTGGGTACGATTACACGCCATCTGGGTACGATGGCACATTCTCTGGGTACAATTACACGCTATCTGGGTACGATGACACTCTATCTGGGTACGATGACACACTCTCTGGGTACGGCTGCACACTATCTGGGTACGATTACACGCTATGTGCGTACGATGACACGCTATCTGGGTACGATGACACACTGTCTGGGTACGATGACAAATTCCCTGGGTACGATGACACACTCTCTGGGTACGATGACATGCTATCTGGGTACGATGACACACTATCTGGGTACAATTACACACTCTCTGGGTACAATTACACACTCTCTGGGTATGATGACACGCTAACTGGGTACGATGACACGCTATCTGGGTAGGATGACACACTCTCTGGGTACGATGACACATTCTCTGGGTACGATTACACGCTATCTGGGTACGATGATACGCTATCTGGGCACGATGACACGCTCTCTGGGTACGATGACACACTCTCTGGGTCTGATGAAACGCTATCTGGGTACGATGAAACGCTATCTGGGGACGATGACACGCTATCTGGGTACGATAACACGCCATCTGGGTACGATGACACGCTCTCTGGGTACGATGACATGCTATCTGGGTCCCATGACATACTATCTGGGTACGATGACAGGCTATCTTGGTACGATGACACACTATCTTGGTACGAATACACGCTATCTGGGTACGATGAAACGCTATCTGGGTACGATGAAACGCTATCTGGGGACGATGACATGCTATCTGGGTACGATAACACGCCATCTGGGTACGATGACACGCTCTCTGGGTACGATGACACACTATCTGGGTACGATTACACGCCATCTGGGTACGATGGCACATTCTCTGGGTACAATTACACGCTATCTGGGTACGATGACACTCTATCTGGGTACGATGACACACTCTCTGGGTACGGCTGCACACTATCTGGGTACGATTACACGCTATGTGCGTACGATGACACGCTATCTGGGTACGATAACACACTCTGGGTACGATGACACGCTCTCTGGGGACGATTACGGGCTATCTGGGTACGATTACACGCTATGTGCGTACGATGACACGCTATCTGGGTACGATGGCACATTCTCTGGGTACAATTACACGCTATCTGGGTACGATGACACTCTATCTGGGTACGATGACACACTCTCTGGGTACGGCTGCACACTATCTGGGTACGATTACACGCTATGTGCGTACGATGACACGCTATCTGGGTACGATCACACACTCTGGGTACGATGACACGCTCTCTGGGGACGATTACGGGCTATCTGGGTACGATTACAAGCTATGTGCGTACGATGACACGCTATCTGGGTACGATGACAAACTCTGGGTACGATGACACGCTCTCTGGGGACGATTACGGGCTATCTGGGTACGATTACAGGCTATCTGGGTACGATAACACGCTATCTGGGTACGATGACACGCTGTCTGGGTACGATGACACATTTTCTGGGTACGATGAAACGCTTTCTGGGTACGATGACACGCTCTCTGGGTACGATTACACACCAGCTGGGTACGATGACACGCTATCTGGGTACGATAACACGCTAACTGGGTACGATGATACGCTCTCTGGGTACGGTGACACGCTATCTGGGTATGATAACACGCTATCTGGGTACGATGACACGCTCTCTGGGTACGATTACACCTTATCTGGGTACGATGACACGCTATCTGGGTACAATGACACACTATCTGGGTACGATGACAAACTCCCTTGGTACGATGACACACTCTCTGGGTACGATGACATGCTATCTGGGTACGATGACACACTCTCTTGGTACAATTACACACTCTCTGGGTACAATTACACACTCTCTGGGTATGATGACACGCTATCTGGGTACGATGACACGCTATCTGGGTAGGATGACACACTCTCTGGGTACGATGACACATTCTCTGGGTACGATTACACGCTATCTGGGTACGATGATACGCTATCTGGGTACGATGACACGCTCTCAGGGTACGATGACACGCTCTCTGGGTACGATGAAACGCTATCTGGGTACGATGAAACGCTATCTGGGGACGATGACACACTATCTGGGTACGATAACACGCCATCTGGGTACGATGACACGCTCTCTGCGTACGATGACACGCTATAGCTATCTGGGTACGATGACATGCTATCTGGGTCCCATGACATACTATCTGGGTACGATGACAGGCTATCTGGGTACGATGACACACTATCATGGTACGAATACACGCTATCTGGGTACGATGAAACGCTATCTGGGTACGATGAAACGCTATCTGGGGACGATGACATGCTATCTGGGTACGATAACACGCCATCTCGGTACGATGACACGCTCTCTGGGTACGATGACGCACTATCTGGGTACGATTATCCGCCATCTGGGTACGATGGCACATTCTCTGGGTACAATTACACGCTATCTGGGTACGATGACACTCTATCTGGGTACGATCACACACTCTCTGCGTACGGCTGCACACTATCTGGGTACGATTACACGCTATGTGCGTACGATGACACGCTATCTGGGTACGATGACACACTCTGGGTACGATGACACGCTCTCTGGGGACGATTACGGGCTATCTGGGTACGATTACAGGCTATCTGGGTACGATGACACGCTATCTGGGTACGATGACACGCTGTCTGGGTACGATGACACATTCTCTGGGTACGATGACACGCTTTCTGGGTACGATGACACGCTCTCTGGGTACGATTACACACCAGCTGGGTACGATGACACGCTATCTGGGTACGATAACACGCTATCTGGGTACGATGATACGCTCTCTGGGTACGGTGACACGCTATCTGGGTATGATTACACGTTATCTGGGTACGATGACACGCTTTCTGGGTACGATTACACCTTATCTGGGTACGATGACACTCTATCTGGGTACGATGACACACTATCTGGGTACGATGACAAACTCCCTGGGTACACGACACACTCTCTGGGTACGATGACATGCTATCTGGGTACGATGACACACTCTCTTGGTACAATTACACACTCTCTGGGTACAATTACACACTCTCTGGGTACGATGACACGCTATCTGGGTACGATGACACGCTATCTGGGTAGGATGACACACTCTCTGGGTACGATGACACATTCTCTGGGTACGATTACACGCTATCTGGGTACGATGATACGCTATCTGGGTACGATGACACGCTCTCAGGGTACGATGACACACTCTCTGGGTATGATGAAACGCTATCTGGGTACGATGAAACGCTATCTGGGTACGATGAAACGCTATCTGGGGACGATGACACACTATCTGGGTACGATAACACGCCATCTGGGTACGATGACACGCTCTCTGGGTACGATGACACGCTATAGCTATCTGGGTACGATGACATGCTATCTGGGTCCCATGACATACTATCTGGGTACGATGACAGGCTATCTGGGTACGATGACACACTATCATGGTACGAATACACGCTATCTGGGTACGATGAAACGCTATCTGGGTACGATGAAACGCTATCTGGGGACGATGACATGCTATCTGGGTACGATAACACGCCATCTGGGTACGATGACACGCTCTCTGGGTACGATGACACACTATCTGGGTACGATTACACGCTATTTGGGTACGATGGCACATTCTCTGGGTACAATTACACGCTATTTGGGTACGATGACACTCTATCTGGGTACGATCACACACTCTCTGCGTACGGCTGCACACTATCTGGGTACGATTACACGCTATGTGCGTACGATGACACGCTATCTGGGTACGATGACACGCTATAGCTATCTGGGTACGATGACATGCTATCTGGGTCCCATGACACACTATCTGGGTACGATGACAGGCTATCTGGGTACGATGACACACTATCTTGGTACGAATACACGCTATCTGGGTACGATGAAGGCGATCTGGGTACGATGAAACGCTATCTGGGTCCCATGACATGCTATCTGGGTACGATAACACGCCATCTGGGTACGATGACACGGTCTCTGGGTACGATGACACGCTATAGCTATCTGGGTACGATGACAGGCTATCCGGGTACGATGACACACTATCTTGATACGAATACATGCTATCTGGGTACGATGAAACGCTATTTGGGTGCGAGGACACGATATCTGTGTACGATGACATGCTATCTAAGTACGATGGCACGCTATCTGAGTGCGATGACACACTGCCTGGGTACGATGACACCCTATCTAGTTAAAGACACACAATCTGGGTACGATAACACGTTATCTGGGTATGATAATACGCTCTCTGGGTACGGTGACACGCTATCTGGGTATGATTACACGCTATCTGGGTACGATGACACGCTCTCTGGGTACGATGACACACTATCTGGGTACGATGACACACTCTCTGGGTACAATTACACACTCTCTGGGTACAATTACACACTCTCTGGGTACGATGACACGCTATCTGGGTACGATGACACGCTATCTGGGTAGGATGACACACTCTCTGGGTACGATGACACATTCTCTGGGTACGATTACACGCTATCTGGGTACGATGATACGCTATCTGGGTACGATGACACGCTCTCTGGGTACGATGACACACTCTCTGGGTATGATGAAACGCTATCTGGGTACGATGAAACGCTATCTGGGGACGATGACACACTATCTGGGTACGATAACACGCCATCATGGTACGATGACACGCTCTCTGGGTACGATGACACGCTATAGCTATCTGGGTACGATGACATGCTATCTGGGTCCCATGACATACTATCTGGGTACGATGACAGGCTATCTGGGTACGATAACACGCCATCATGGTACGATGACACGCTCTCTGGTTACGATGACACGCTATAGCTATCTGTGTACGATGACATGCTATCTGGGTCCCATGACATACTATCTGGGTACGATGACAGGATATCTGGGTACGATGACACACTGTCTTGGTACGAATACACGCTATCTGGATACGATGAAACGCTATTTGGGTGCGATGACACGATATCTGTGTACGATGACATGCTATCTAAGTACGATGGCACGCTATCTGAGTGCGATGACACACTGCCTGGGTACGATGACACCCTATTTAGTTAAAGTTGAGGCGCTACCTTGGTAAGATGACACACAATCTTGGTACGATGACACCCTATCTAGGTACGACGAAGCGCTACCTTGGTAAGATGACACACAATCTGGGTACGATGACACGCTATCAGCCATAGAATCTGACCATCCGAAATGCAAACCGATTCAATATTAAACTGGTGTTTTAGATAGCTAGAAACCAAATTTATCCCCCTGGATGCCACAGGAACATATATGTCCCTCCTCTACAACCCTCACTTTGAAGTCGAATAAATCTATTACACATCCCAAGAAATACGTACATGCTGCAGTTACATTTACAGTTCATCTTGTAACACTTGTCCAAGGAACAGAAATATCGTATTCGGCACTATAAACCTATCAATTGTCATGTAAACAATGTTCAAACAAACAGGAGATGATCAAAGGTTTGTTAACATTTCAAACAAGTGCAGTTTTTCGAGCACAGCGTTCGTTTTCACACCTAACTTATTTTGCTTGATTTCATCTAGCCACTTTGTCTTGGTGACAAAGACCATTGATCATTTGATTCTAAAATGTATGAGGAATTCAAGGGTGTATGTATCGCAGCTAAGTTTGAAATATACGTGATATTACAGGAGTCTCATAACCGCTGTACCTGAAACGTGATCTTGTAAGTTCATGTTTGCATATTTTCCAAAACATTCGAAACGATTCTAAGGTTATCGGAGACATTTTGGAATGATCATTGGTGATTTGATAAAAGACAGATACCCGTGATCACTAATATGCTAATTTTGAAATTCATTTCTCCGAGTAAATATCCGAAATTTAGATTTCAAAACATGCTGTAAATAACTCCGTGAGTGGTGATTTAGTAATGTGTAAAAAATGGCGACATTTACGATGTACCTTATTTTCAGAGGTCATTTTCAGTACGTTTGCTTGGCCTAAAATGCCAGTGGATGATATCACAGAACAGGCAATTTCCCACCTTATTGATAGCTGTTAAGTGTATTTTTCTGGGTGGTGTATTTTGAATTTTGTTCGACTACAAAGTGAGAGTTGTAAAGGGGGGACATATATGTCCCTGTGGCATCCAGAGCGTTAAGCACATCATAACCCTCTTCAGGTTTAAGATATACACAGCTACTAACGCTAGATACATGTATCTACATTTGTACACGCTTTTATGCAATGGATGTTTTGACCCATGTGGTACGTTGACGGACAAAAACACATTGAATAGCTCCTTGGTATTACCAAAAAACAAAATGAACGATTCCCTCATCCCAGTTTGTAATGCACGGTTAGTTGAACGAATACTACATGTGCAATGTGTACGCATTAATTTTAATGATTCAAATAATAAAATCAGTTTATGATACTGTTAAATTAATTATATATAGAAAGGAATTTTGGAGCAGGTGCATTTTTGATAAACCAATAACTTTATATACCCTGGACATACGATGTCAAATGGACCTAATCATGATATGTTCCTTAGAAAGGGGTACCTTTATAACGGAAGTCGGGCATGTTGCCAAAGATTTTAACATAATAATATATCAGTACATTGTGCATACATTCACTTCTCACGTGAATTAAACCCACTGCACACAAGGATATGCATAATGCAAAAGACATGCTACGCTAGGTTTCTTAGAAAGGGGTACCTATATAAATAAAACTGGCATGTTGCCAAGGATTGAAACATATATATAAATATATCACCTACTTTTTGTTGTTTGCAGGAGCATGTTACTGACAGGACAGCTCCCGGGAGAGATTGTATAACTGACGAAGGACCTGGCTGGGTTTTTCCATGACAATTTCAAGGAGGGTGACGTGTGCAACACTTCGTACATGTAACACAGGTAATACACCCTACTGTCGCTTTTGGGGGGTACAGCTGGCCGACGCGTCTAAGGTTCCGACCTTCGCTGTGCAAAATAATGCCTTCCCCATTTTCTGGAACAATGTTTCTTTTTTATATCCCTCTTATTTTAAAGTTAAACCCAAATATTTATTACAATTCTGATACATACCGACATACAATTATCACTGTTGAGCGGGTAATATATAAAAGATAATGGTATACGGACAGAAAACATTAGAAGATTCACAGAGATGTGTACAGGGACTTCACATCTTACACAAACATCCGACATGTGACATAGTGTGACTGCCTGATTAAGCAGTGGCCACAGAACAGCCACAGAGTCTGCTGTATACATGAGGGGTGGACGGAACTGGAAATTAGCCAGGTATACACCACGTGATAATGTAAATAATTGCAGTTAGATATTACGACAGTCAATATACTTAGCTCATCACGTAAGTTACATGAATAGATGCAGGTCCGTGCGCACGTCAAACTGTCACACAGAATGGGTCGAACTTTCTAGTATACAGCCGTGTAATATCTGCGATCATCTTTAAGGTAGGTTTCTAGATTTATTGAATACATATTAGTAAGTTTATGTAAGAGAAATGGTATGCTCAAATGTAGGCTAACTGGGCATGTTGATGTATTGACATCTGACCATTAATAACAACCAGAAAACTGTATGTCGGTACTGCAATCAGGCTGCAATGGCGGACCAACGTAACGTGATGCATGCCCTGTGGTCAATCAGACTGAACACAACCATTGCTTCATTAACTTAGCAATTAGTCAAAAGTATTTTGATACAACATCAGCCAAGTAAAACATAATAACACGTTTAATCTTCAAAGAAAAGAGATAATTGAAGTTGTGTGCTTCTAATTATAACTAAACAATGTGTTTTTTTATTGTCGAAAATTAATATGTATACCATTTCGAATGGTGTCGAGCACACTTTCTGTGGTGTTTAATTTCCAATCATCAGTTTACAGCTGTACCAGAGGTGAAATGGGGTTTAACGTCGCGTTCAGGACTATTGCACTTATATAGCGATGTGTGTGGCTGTGTTTTTTTGCATTAGTCGGGAGTTATGCCGATTTTATAGCCTACTGAGATACCATGCCGCTGTTAACATGAATACTACACTCAGACACAGTATACTGACTCCGGGCTGACAAGTCCTTTGTTTTGGCCTCTTAAAGCCGAGGGCCAGGCAGGGTAACAAAAATTACCATCTGTTAAATTCTTTGGGTATGAAGTGGAATTGAACCCCTGACCTCCCGCACTCCGGGCGGACGCTCCCCCACTAGACCACGGAGGCAGCCAGAGATGTACCAGACATTGATCGTTTATTGACGTTTGTTCTCAATCTTTTTTCGTAAATTTGAAAGTCAACATCGTGTAGTTTTTTTCATTTTATTGAAATGTTATAGTTCCATCTGTTCGTTTGCAGAAGGTTCACAATCATGACTACAGGAGAGTGGGCGGCTCTTTGGACTGTGGCCACCCTGGCAGTCGTTAGTACACACGTCAACGGTATGTATACATACATCGAACTCGAATTCAGTGTAGATGAATAACAGAACTGTAAATTCTTTACTAATTCTGTAATAGAAAATTGATTTCTGACACTTCATTTACTTGAAAAGATGTTCAGTATGAATCATGTGATATAAGTCACAGAATATGTCTTGTAAACCGAATGCTTCTACTCAGATATATATGTACGATAGATATGTACGAGTAGATTAATATTGTGATGAATAGTGGTCACTTGTGAGCATAACATTATTCTTCACTTTTAAACACTGAGCGATTTCCATATGACAATACACTAAACTGGCTTTTAAACCTGATACATTATCATTATGTGACATGTTCCGTACATGCAGGTCAACTTCCATGCCATACTAATGGCTGTCTCCATGGTAACGGTGGTCTCCGGTGCCAGTCATGTTGGCCTGGGTGTTACGGCTCCAATTGCAGTTCCTCATGCCATGGAAGCTGCCACACAGACGGCTGTGACAGAGACACTGGTCAGTGTTTTAGATGTCGACCTGGGATCTACGGAGAAGACTGCGCCAAAACATGTCCACAGCAATGCGCCAACAGTATGATAGGCGGGACTGTCTACTGTAACCGACACACAGGCGCGTGTTCTGAAGCATGTACACCAGGATGGACTGGTACATACTGCAGTGAACGATGTCCGCCCAACTGCAAGGGTCAAACCTGTAACAAGCAAACAAAACAGTGTATCCTTGGTTGTGAGACAGGCTGGACAGGAGGCTACTGTAATTCAACATGTGACAACTGTCTGATGGAGAGATGCAACGACAACGGCTATTGTCTGCTGGGGTGTAAAGCGGGCGTCTTTGGACAGGGTTGTGAGAAGGAATGTCCACACTGCTGGACTACTGGCTGTGACAGAGAGACTGGGGTATGTGAACAGTGTCAGCCTGGTTACCATGGACACCGTTGTAACGAAAGGTGTGCTGAGACATGTTATAAAGGTCGGGAGGGTCATAGAAACTGTGACCGCTACACCAAGGCGTGCCTGGAGGGCTGTGGAACTGGATGGCACGGTTCTCATTGCCGTATACCGTGCAGTGCCTCCTGCATGTCCTCACGGTGTTACAGCCACGATGGCTCCTGTGTAGATGGCTGTGTAGCAGGTTACCATGGGAAACAGTGTCACAGGAGATGCATTCATGAAAACTGTAAAAACAACACGTGTGACCACAATGGTCATTGCACGGAATGTGAAGATGGCTGGTTTGGAGAAGACTGTGAGCAGCTTTGCCCAGCACTGTGTGAGTCTTGTCTTCGAGACACTGGACAATGTTCACGATGTTCCGATGGTTACCATGGCCCTGGCTGTGCTGAACGTTGTAGTGAAACCTGTTTAAAAAATGCATGTGCCAGGGACGGCAACTGTATTGGGTGTAAAGATAGGAAATACGGGACTCAATGCCAATACCCATGCAGCGAGAACTGTGAGACATGCGACCAGACAACGGGGTGTACAAGGTGTAGAGAAGGACATTCCCTTGAAGACAGCAAATGTACCTCCACGGTCCCCTCAACATCTGGGGCAGATTCTGTGAAGCAAACGCTACATAAAATGAAACATGTGTTTCCTTTTTCTTTAGAATTTCTTATCTGTGTTTGCGCTATGACATGGCGTATCTAGAAGATAAGTTGCTATCTTAGTTCCTAGTATTCAGTGTGGGTCACATTTGAGTACGTTTTGGGCCCAGTATGTCTTCATGAATCCATAGAACGCTGTAAACTCTGGCATTTTCCTTTTTGACTTCGCACAACATGTACGACTTAAAGCAGATTATTATATATGATTTCAGAAAAGATTTTCAAACGATACAGTTTATGTAATGTGCATTCTATATTGACTTCTTCTATATGTCATTAAGCATTTGGTATATTGCAAAAATGTTCTGCATTAGATTTTGTTACAAAATATGCCTTAGTTTGTATTTTGTATTCGTTGCGTGATGTAAGTTAATGATGATATTATACATGTATATAGTGTTAATGTTACATAATTGTTTTTGTTAATTCTGTTATATGTTACATAAAATAAATATTTGTGTCACTATTCTTAACCGTTTTATCGTTTCGTTCTTTTTGCATAGTTTTGTAATCACTTTACAGCCAGAACAAAACGGGCAATATTGTTTCATTAATCGTCTAGTAAAGGCGGCATCAACGTATCCAATACGCTGCACATGACTGAGGTTTGCTTAGCATTTTCATTTTATATGAGCATTCCTGAAGAGGAACGTGTTCGAGCCTAAATGTTAAGTCTTGAGCCAGTAGTAACGGCAGCCGGTTGCTTTCCCTGTGTTACTCAATGGGCTGATCCTACAATTGAATCAAAAAAAATTCAAGAGACAAAATCGAATAATCACAATGTAAGGGACATGGGATGTCCCGGCAAGGGTAACCGATATTTTGCATGTGTCTTAGTCTGTGATTTTGGAACAGGTGTCTGCTGGCACAAAATGTCACAGGGCGCCCGAGGTCAACAACACAAGTCCAGAATCGAGAAAACAGAAACCTGTTTTCCAAAATTGATCCCAAACAGACAGTAAAATGGTTGTTCACTTCGCCAGGCCACTGGGTTCAAGTTACTGACCAGAAAATTAGAAAACGCCTGCTTGCTTGGCGACCACGTGTTGTACCAACGTCAACAAAGTGGCTCGCTCTTGCCAGACGCAAAAGGAGCTTAGAGCACAGCGAACATCAAAGATTTGGGCGTGGGTATGTAATGGGGCGGGATCACTATGACTGCTAGAACGCGACTACATATTGTCCACGGACACTGGACTGTACTACCTCGGCAACGAACTGGCGACATTGGTTGTCCCGTTTGCGCGCTATATTGGTCCACGTTTTGTCTGTCGGGGCGATGACATCCCCACCATGCATGTATCGTAGCTGGCTACATCCAGCAGCCATACGTCCCTAGAATGCATAGGCCAGCCATGAGTTCCTACCTTTCCTTCATAGGGCAGGCCTGGGACATGATCGGCCGACGTGTACACCGACGTCAAAGGCCACACCCCTGTTGTCTTTCATGATTGCTTTCACCCTTAGAATACACCACCTTCATGATCAGTTGATTGTCATGTTAAACCTAGTCCTTCCTTGTTCTTATCAATCCATCCATACCTTTTTGTATTTCAGTAATCATCCGTTATTGTCGAATATCCACTACGTTTTGTGAAGAGTGTATATGTAAACTGCAGGCAATGTTACTGTTATTCCATTGTGCTTCCATTACACTGAAAAAAAACATTATGTGAAGAATATGTTATTGTTTCCGTAGAATTACATCTGACAACAGGATGGGGACTAAAATGATATACGTTATGTATCATTGGTATCTCTTTAATGAAAACGATATTTTTGGGTGTCTGTGTCCTATTCCTTTACGTTTATAACTTCCGATGTCACTAGTTACATGTAAGTAAACAATCGTTATGTTGCTTAAAACAATACTGATATGGAAGTTCAATATTCGCTATTTGAAACAGGGGGTGTCAGACTGTGGACAATTGATTGGCAGTCATCTACATATTATTTAGTTTTCCGACGATTACTTAAGTATAACGAGTTGACACATAGTGAGTGTGATATTTTTTAAAAGATCTATTTCCATATTTTGATGATTCAAGTTAACTGAATTAACACAACACCAAATAATGTATACACAATACCGATAAGGCATTTCGTCTTTGTCAAATGATGAGTGAGTGAGTGAGTATGGTTTTACGCCACTTTTAGCAATACTCCACCAATATCACGGCGGGGGACACCAGAACTGGGCTTCACACATTGTACCCATGTCGGGAATCGAACCCGGGTCTTCGGCGTGACGAGCAAACGCTGTAACCACTAGGCTACCCAAATGATGGTCCCCTGTCTCCCCTGTTTTGCATGGTAGTAGTAACAAACAAAGCGAGCTCGGTGAGGTAACTGTGACTAGATCTTCTTGTTGCCAAGCTGAACAATGACCCTGAGTTACAGGACTGCTCACTGTTTGGACGTGTGCCTATATAGCTATCTATACGTCTGGGTCGACAGTATGCGACTAAGCAGCGTATAAGGCAACTGAGACCTGATAACCCCCCCCCCCCCCCCCCCCCCCCACACACACACACACACACACACACACACACACGCACACACTTTCTGAACTGCCATGCTATTGATAAGGCAACTTTAGTAGTGACAAAGTACAAGGACGTGCATGCGGTGTTATTGTGTTCTACTTTGACGACAGTGGGCGGAGTTGTAGGCTACCTGCTGTGACTAAGCTGCTCCCCGGGAAAACATATCTCAAGTCCCCCTCCACTAGTCAGGCGACACGGCCTCCGGGGTCAACCATTATTGCGTTTGTACTGATCACGCGATACGAACATTATAAGGTCCCACAGGCCGATAAGAAACACATATTTTATAAGAAATATACTTTTGCTATTTGACGTACGTGTTGTTGTTGTTGTACAAAGTGTTTCCTGAAATACTGGCGTCCATACAGTGGAAATAAAAAGGAGCATCTGTGTCCAGGTTTTCACCTGTCCATGCAAGTGTACACTTACACATGGGTTTTTGGTTGTTAGGACTATTCAGTTTGGGCTGAAATTGTCACAGTGTTGTCAAAAAGTTCGCAGATTTAATTCATATGACATTATTAGACTTGAATTTTTCCATTTGTGTTCAGATAAGCGATTTCGGTGATAATACAAGTAGCGTGAACAGTACAAGACGAACGTACATTTCTGTAAAGTAGGATACGGAAAAAATATGATTTCGGGATAACTGTGGATTGTAAGTTGAATTTGAAAACATGTCATCGCAAACATACAGAAATACACAGAACTGACCCTGATATGGGATGTGTCAAGATGAACCCTTCAGATAACATGTTTATCTGAGTCTTATGTTCATGGCTAAACATAGCATGTATTTCTTTTGTCGCTGATGTCAGTGGAGTCCCGCAGCTGCGTTAACTGAACAAGAGATATGCACACCAGGCCTGTCCTCACATGCGCATGACTAGAAGGCGTATATCACAGGGGACACAAACGACTGTTTTGTGTAAACAAGTGACCAACTTGTTTGCAATGGACGACGGTGTATGAAGTCTGTGGATAAATATTAAAGCCAAAGTTGGCTGATAGCCGTTCAGACGGAGAAAAATGATTCGTGCTGTCATTATCCTCGTTATTGTCTTTGCTACAGGTAAGTTTTTTACATATTGTAGTCAGGAGGGCATGTGTCTGGTTAGCATCAGAGGCTGCACGTAAATCTATCTTATATACGTTTGGTAATGGTGTATGTACCATACAACGCTCAAGTAATGGTATATGTATTATACAACGCTCAAGTAATGGTATATGTACCATACAACTCTCTAGTAATGGTATATGTATTATACAACGCTCAAGTAATGGTGTATGCACTAAACAACGCTCAAGTTATGGTATATGTATTATACAACCCTCAAGTAATGGTGTATGTACTATACAACGCTCAAGTAATGGTAAAGGATATATACAATGCTCAAGTAATGGTATATGTACTATACAACGCTCAAGTACGGGTATATGTACTATACAACGCTCAAGAAATGGTATATGTATTATACAACGCTCAAGTTATGGTGTATGTACTATACAACGCTCAAGTAATGGTATATGTATTATACAACCCTCAAGTAATGGTATATGTACCATACAACGCTCAAGTAATGGTATATGTATTATACAACGCTCAAGTAATGGTGTATGGACTATACAACGCTCAAGTAATGGTATATGTACTATACAACGCTCAAGTAATGGTATATGTATTATACAACGCTCAAGTAATGGTATATGTATTATACAACGCTCAAGTAATGGTGTATGTACCATACAACGCTCAAGTAATGGTATATGTACCATACAACGCTCAAGTAATGGTATAGGATATATACAACGCTCAAGTAATGGTATATGTACTATACAACGCTCAAGTAATGGTTTATGTACTATACAACGCTCAAGAAATGGTATATGTATTATACAACGCTCAAGTTATGGTGTATGTACTATACAACGCTAAAGTAATGGTATATGTATTATACAACCCTCAAGTAATGGTATATGTACCATACAACGCTCAAGTAATGGTATATGTATTATACAACGGTCAAGTAATGGTATATGTACTATACAACGCTCAAGTAATGGTATATGTATTATACAACGCTCAAGTAATGGTATATGTATTATACAACGCTCAAGTAATGGTGTATGTACTATGCAACGCTCAAGTAATGGTATATGTACCATACAACGCTCAAGTAATGGTATAGGATATATACAACGCTCAAGTAATGGTATATGTACTATACAACGCTCAAGTAATGGTATATGTACTATACAACGCTCAAGTAATGGTATATGTACCATACAACGCTCAAGTAATGGTATATGTACTATACAACGCTCAAGTTATGGTATATGTACTATACAACGCTCAAGTAATGGTATATGTATTATACAACGCTCAAGTAATGGTATATGTACTATTCAACGCTCAAGTAATGGTTTATGTAAAATACAATTTGTGAACCCCATTTCTGGTGTCCTACGCCAGGATACAGCTAACAGCGACGTAATACCCCATTCATTTATTCATTCATTCATTTCTGATGCTAATGACAAATAGTTATCATTAGTTGTTTTTGCTTCAGAGGCAGAATCGAGGGATGGCTATCATAGAAAGTACTGCAAGTCTGGGTGTCGGAGTTTGCTGAACGGACCCCCCTGTCAACAGTGCAAATATGGTTGCTATGGGGACAACTGTACACACCACTGCAGACGGTGTGACATTAGCGGGTGCGACAGAATGACAGGAATCTGCTACAGGTGCAAACCAGGCTATTATGGTGGAAGCTGTGATAACCACTGTCCCCGAGGATGCACGTCCAATGGGTATGAAGACTGTGACCGCGAGACAGGAGTTTGTTTACAAGGCTGCAGAGTTGGGTATCACGGCAGGAGATGTGACCGACAGTGTCCAAAACATTGTAAGCATTCAACCTGTCGAAAAGAAACAGGCAGTTGTTCATACGGCTGCAGAGAAGGATGGAGAGGCACATCCTGCACCGACTCTACTCCCGATTGCCCCAACTGTGTACATGGACGATGTGGACTGGACGGGAAGTGCAGCACGGGGTGTATACCAGGCTTGTATGGGCAATATTGTGACTGGAAATGCTTAAACTGTCACACAACTGGATGTGACAAGAATTCGGGCAGATGTAACACATGTTCTCCGGGGTTCTATGGGAGTCGGTGTAATCTGCGGTGTAATAGAAACTGTTACACAGGGCTGGACCACGTCCGTCGTTGTCACCGGGGAACGGGTCGATGTCTGGAGGGTTGTAGGGAAGGGTGGCATGGGGGCTTCTGTAACAAACGCTGCAGCAGCAACTGTAAAGACTCCAGATGCTTCAGTGATGATGGTTCCTGCGTTGATGGCTGTGAAGAAGGTTGGAGCGGAATACACTGTGATCAGGAAACAAATTGTCTTCGAGGCATGCGTGATAGAGACGGAGAATGCCTCCTGGGTTGTTTACAGGGTTGGTCAGGACGAACATGTCACGTCAAGTGTCCTTTCTATTGCGAGACTTGTGATGCAGAGACGGGGCAATGCCTCCAGTGTTCACCAGGATATTTTGGTGCCGCATGTGCCTATGAATGCAGCCTATCCTGTACCAACCTGACATGTGATATGGATGGCGCCTGCGCACATGGGTGTATAGACGGGATGTCCGGTACCCGGTGCCAGACCACATGTCGGTGGCCGTGTTCTTCCTGTACCCAGAGTGGGAAATGCACAGCATGTCTCCCAGGGTACAGGTTGATGGGAACACAATGCATAGACACTGTTCATCAGACCATGTCATCACCGGGGGCTGCTTCATCAGCTCTGTCACATAGTCCAGGTAGATATCGACGTACTTCATACATATAAAATGCAAATGGGAATGATTGGTCGTGTCGTCGTCAAGAACATCCCATTTCTACGTCAACAAAAAAGGCCCGTGAATTAAGGAATGGCAAATCATCATAGGGTACACAATGATATCATAATTCAAAACAAACATACTCATCTATGGGGTACTTGTTATATTCTTATTTCACTGCTATTTTACGAATGCACCATGTCCTTGTTTACAACACTAATATAACGTTTTTGTTACAGGCAATATTTTACAAGTAGATGCGATGGTATTGTTTTCTGGTGTCCTGGCATCACTCTACAACACACAGTAGAACACCACAGCTGCACTTAAAGCAGGTGTGGCGAGTGGTTTCTTCATGTGTGTTTCTACAAGAGTCCCAGGAGAGACTGTCGCAGCTCGAACCTACTATTTTTGTGTCGGTAGTTGAGAACAGTTCTTGTAACAGACGAATGTTCATGTTAAAACTTGTATATCAATAAAGTTCTAACTGTGTATATATCATGTTGTGTCATTAATGAAACAAAACATACAGGAAAGCGCTTAATCCAGACGGACAATTATCGTGCTGATTTCTGTTATAACAAGAAAATATCTTAAACTAAAAATACCGTGAAGATCCTGGGTTAGAATTGTTATTCAGTAATCCATGCTTGTCGTAAGAGGCGACTAACAGGATCCGGTGGTCAGAATCGCTGACTTGGTTGATGCATGTCATCGTATCCCAGTTGCGAGGCTCGATGTTCATTGTCAGTCATTGAATAGTCTGGTCCATATTAGATTATTTACAAATCGCCGTCATATAGACGGAATATTGCTGAGGGCGGCGTTAAGCAACAAGCAAACAGACTTAATTGCATCCACTGATTACGTATATTCTTCGGGGGATAGTTCTATTCATCCAAAGACACTACAACTGGCAATTGGAAAAAGGACTGAAAGTCACATGCACACAAAGTGCACACGTGTACATTTACGTTCAGATCTTTATCGTATCTTTGAAGTAGAAATGACTGAATCTGAAAAGCATGAAGGGAATGTACAAGGGGATATTTAATTCACGTCTCATTATTTCAAAAACGCAGTGCATATAAAAACCTTCTGGAACTTGCATTGCATGGACCGATGCTCATGATATCAATCACTGGATTGTCTGGTCCTGACTCGATTATTTACAGACCGCCGTCATATAGCTGGAATATTTCTGAGTGCGGCGTAAAACAACAAACAACCAAACATACAAAATCAAACTGAAAACGTTCAATTTAAGGAATTGTAGGACACAAAAGATAAAGGTTGTTGTGGCAAACACAACATAGCTGTAATCTGATTGGAAAACTAGTTATTTTTAGTAATTAATTCATGGATTAAATTAGGAATTATTAGATAGATCATACACCACAGTATCCTAATTGCACTGTCAGCGTCAATGTTTGGTGATGCATGTTAGCGGTCAGTGTGAGGGTTTTTGTGCGATGCTGGTGCATGTACAGGGTAGGGAAAGACGAGGTTCCGACGTTACATGTCATACAAGAAATGAATGCTCAATAAAATATCAATAATCCCACTATCTACATGTCACTCATGTATACATGCTACTGCATGTTTCACACATTTTGGCAACGGGCCAGACGTTGAATCAGATCTTTACACTGACCTGTGATAAGCGCCAATGTATTTACCCACCAACGCCAGGTCATAACTATTTACAGGTGTATGTGCGACATATTTATTGTACAATCACGAACTGTTGTATGGAGGTCAAACACGACACTCTCTAGTCACTAACAAATTGGTAAAAACAATTAAAAAAGGGGAGGTGAAAAATGATTTAGCGACAATGTTGATATAGCGTGTGTTTTTTTGTGCGTGTGTGTGCGTGCGTGCGTGCGTGCGTGCGTGCGTGTATATATATACCATATGAACACCCCACTCAGACAGAGTATACTGACTCCGTGCTGACAAGGCCTTGTTTCATCCTCTTTATCCCGTGCGTCAGGCCGGGTATTAACAAGTTCCATATTTGAACAACTTTTGTAAGCCGCGGCCGGGGATCGAACCGCCGACCCTCTGGTCCCAGGGCGGACGTATTATCCTACATGACCACGGAGGCGGTTTATATTACCGATCAAGAATGAACCGTACCGGTGATATTGATATCCATACATGTGTATAACATCGTGTTATTTGGTACCAGATTAAGCATGTCATTGTCGGAATCAACGAAACGCAGTAGCGATCCGTATTCTCATTTCGTCCATTGGTAGAAGGTACAAGGAGTGGGCACACACGAAATACTGAGTTCACACTACCTTGACCTTTGTCGTTTTGCCTGTAATGTCTTTATACTGGACAGGCGTCCACTGTGTTCTTGTTTGCACTGTGTCTCTACTCAACACCAGATGTACTGTTTTAACTTCTCGTATAACCATTATGATTTATAATTTATGTTTTTCGTTCAAATAAACAAAACATTAGCATTTGTATTAAAATATAGTTGATCATCTTTTTAAAAGCTTTGGAAGTGATTGCAGCATGGTCAATAATTAAAACTAGTATTTACGGACGTTACTATACTTCATTTGAACGTGACATGTTTTAACTATGCAGGCCGATGCTGTGCTATACACACGATATTAATCCGCCTGTTTGTTTTATTGACAAATGACAATAATAAATATCAGATTTTATTATTCAATCTCACCATTTACTTGTATTCACAGTGAGCCTCTAAGTAGAAATATAACAGCATTCGACAGTCAAGCATGGATGGATGTTCTAATAGATACAACCGTTTACACTTTATTAATTTATTTTTTATTTTTTAATTCGTCACTCTCCTTTGAAATGAAATTAAAACTAGATTTTTGAAATGACATAAATTAAAGAAAGTTTCTTGGCAAATGTCCCAGCATAAAGTCATTTCGAAAAGAACAATTCAATCCTTACGACCAGATTCGCGATAGCAAGCAGGTAGTACAGTAACTAGTAATCCCCTTATGATCCAAACAAACAACTACACAATATACAGTTGCCGGGGTGAGGTAATACCTCCGTGGCTGTAGTGCATGTTATGCCTGATACCTGCATGCTAAAGAGGGACGCGGGTGGCCAACTGCTCGAATACTGCGCAGAGGTTCGTTCCTAGACATGCCGGGACACAGTGCTAGAGGGTGCTAGGCCCAGGCCCAGATCCAACCAGAATGCGACCTCCGACCGTCACTTCCTTATCCATCGTCGATGTTTTCAATTTTAGGAAAATGACAACGCTTACTTTTCGCCATCATCCCGAAGCACAAGTGCCCGCCAGCCTTGGGAAGATGACATTACGCTGACATACCGCAGTCAAATGCGCTTCAAAACGGCGTTAAATCTAACTCACTCATTTTGATCATTACTACAGTTGGATTTGAAATAGTTAAGTTAAGATTCATTATGTAAACATTTTCATTAACTTGCACTCAGGTGAGTTAAATATAATGCCATTTATCATACTTTAAATACTTTGCAAATAGTAACCTTCATTAAAATTGTCATAGGTGTTTGTATGTTGCTATGCAACACTAGGTCAATGTAACTGTATACAGACACATGGAAAAACCGAAACAAACTGCTCGTGTATTCACAAGGAAATATTTGTGCTGTGTTAAACCAGGGCTTGCAGTCGGGGTTTATTGAACAATATGTAGGTCAAACGTGACTTGCTTGCTAACATTGCTGATAAGAAAGTACACCCGTACACCCGACGCAAGAACACCTTGACATTAGCGGATGAGCACACATACACTAAGGACTTGTACAGTTTCCCCAAACTGGTGTGTCTGCAACTAGAGCTCTGAAGGGTGTCTCTGGTTTGTAGTCGGATAATTTAAATTTTTTAATCAAAATAAAAATCTTACTTACTTTCCAATGAAAATGACGGCAGTTGGTGTTCATCCTATTATAAGGGCAATCATATTCGCTCCCGCGCCAAATTCACACTCTAGATACAGGGTCATACAGGGAAATCACTCACCGTCTTAACAGTTTAGCATAAAAGCATAGTATTTAACTTTCTAAAATATTCTAACCACCAATGAATAGAATGCTATATATAAAAACAAATTCAAGCTTTGCATACGTAAGAGTGCTATTTACATAAGCTGTTTATATATATGTTCATCTGTACGCATTAACTACCTTCATTCCTTCATTTCCTGAAAGGTGACAATCGAGGTGTTGGACATGGCGACATTAATAAAACTTTCATTTTAAGTTCAGTTTTATAGTGTCATCGTCATGGAAGCAAATGACATCACTCATTGTTCGATGGCGTTATTACACTTATAACGCTCCGTTAACTTGATGATATGACGAGACCGAACCAAGCTTACGTGCACAGTGGCGTTGTAATTGGTTTACGACTGTTTGAGTGCAAATAGAAAGATATCTAGAGGGCTGCAGAAAATCGGCATTATCTAAGCAGCATGTGTTTTAGATTTGTTGCTGTAACTAGGTATACGAAGCCAGAACATGTCATTAGGAAGTGTATTAACGGTAATCTTCTGTTAATCGACAGTTCCATCTCATAACATCGTACTCAATGTATTTATAATGGTCATATCACAAACAGCATTAAAAATGTAAAATATACCACGATATCATGTCTCCCCATCATATTGACATCTGTGTACTACCGTACCTACAACATGAGTATCTCAGCTGGTTTGGACATCCGGTCACAAGGTAAATGTAGTTATTAAAATAAATATACAATGTGTAAATAGCTACACTAGGAAGTGCGTAGTGTTAGTCCTTTCGTTGCACTTGCTGCTGGTTGAATCACGACGTTCTCTACACATGACGCGTTCACCACTAGAAGTTCAGCCTGATAACATGTGAAGACAGATTGGCTGTGCAGAGTTGCGCCCCTTGGGCACGCTAGAAACCCATGATCGTGGTTTCGAATCACTGTTCGCCCCGATTATGTATCCAGGTTTGTTAACATGTATGTATGTATGTATGTTTGGAGGTATGTTTGGCGGTATGTATGCTTGAATTCTATTTTACAAGCACCTCGGCATTGAATTTTCGCAAAATTCGCAAATTATTTGCGAATTTTCTGTGTAGTTTTTGCGAAATATCGTAAAAGAAAAAGTTGAAGGCGAGAAGGCGATGTCCCCTCTCGGCAATCACTGGTTCACCTACATTCACCTATATAAGTGCAATGCTGATTTTTTATCATATTCATCAAGATCAAACATTTTCAACTGCACTAATTGAGTAATGATATTACATGTGTACTTGAATAGCACTTATTCCTATTTTTCATTTCGGTGATTTCAATGGAATAGAAACAAACACCTTACAATGTTATTAAATCAATGAATATCCCAGAAAGTGTAGAGCTGGTTTTAAACAAGAGCAAATGTTTACATTTCAATGTTCAGTTTCATATTTCTCCTGATCTGGGACATTCCCCGACTGATAAGTGGTCATCCATTACACCAGCCATGCTCCTTTTATGTAAATTGTCACAGTCCGTTTTGCTTTGTGTATCTGTGTTCCTCTGTGGAGAAACAAGAACCTTCATTTCTATGTGAGTCAAGGAAACAGGGCTGCCCTCGGAGGGTTGTTCTGGGAAATCCAGATCATAAACATGGTCCCTTTGATTATCTGTGCTCGACGTGTCTCCGTGTGCTTCCTTCACCTCGCAGTAGTCGTGTGGAGCAGTATGGGTAGATGAAATGTCACCTTTTCCACATCGAGAGGGTGGTAGCGGAGGAAGTTTTCTTCGAAACCGTTTTCTCCGT
This sequence comes from Haliotis rufescens, assembly GCF_023055435.1. Taxonomy (NCBI): domain Eukaryota; kingdom Metazoa; phylum Mollusca; class Gastropoda; order Lepetellida; family Haliotidae; genus Haliotis; species Haliotis rufescens. Next base: position 15,104,213 of record NW_025964361.1, read on the forward strand.
TCTTCCTTTCCACCGTCTGTAGGAAGGGATGCTCTTGCTCTACAGTGTCTTGTGTGAAATGAAATAGCAATATTATAATGATATTTGGACATTTACCCTTGTAGAGTTTTACAAAATACAAAAGAGTTTATTGTTTTTCCTTGTTATGCATGTACCACTAGTCTTTAATTTCTGTTTATTAAGCTCAATGTAATGAGGGAAGAGTTGTTTACAAAGAAGGGTAATATAGTGTGCAGCACTAAAGTAACATAGAAAGTATTTGTTACATATACGTGTATGTGAAATGAAATTTATTTTAATTTATTCTGTATATTAAACCAATAAGGTGTATTGCTATGATTGGCCAAAACGGCAATAGAGTTCATATTATATGTTTAATCCCTTCCGATATGCATATTGACATGGCCATTATGTTAATAATTTAAAACTGTTCTCATAGACGTTAACTAAACCAGGTTGGTGGTTGTGTTAAGTAACGAAAGTAGTGCATGAACACCTTACGTGTAAGTGCGCGTGACTTCATAAGACACGTACCGGTATACAAGCAAAGAGATCACAACTATACACATCCCAGCAAACACAACCAAAGATATTATGATAATGACCAGCGTCCTCAAGTTGACGGCATCACCCTGGCCAGTGTCTGAAACAGTGAACGATGAGGTCAGAACGAAGCAGTATTACCTCATCTCCAAATGTACAGCACTTATGAGTGGGAGTTTAGACAGATTCTATAAATATTGGTCATCATGCCATACACTTTTTTGTACCATGGAAGTCACTTTTTCCTGTTTTGTAAAAACAATATGAATGCAACAAATAAAACAATTATTAATGATGAGGTCATTTAGCAAAGCCTGAACTCAAGTGACTGACTCAGTGTACATTGATTCAGGTCCCTATGTTGAAGGTGGGCTCGACATAAACAAATTGACAATTTGCTTTCGAAATCTAATCTTATGTCTGATCCATGTTATATGCCACATAGATGATTGATGAAAGACTCCGGCTCGTGCAATGAAATTGGTTCAGTACTCATTTCAGTAACAGCGACCTCACTGAGTATTTAAGATAGTAAGCAGGTAAAAACACAGTTGTGTATAATATAAGGAAGCAAAATTTAAACGACCATATTGGAATACGAAACATTTTATGCTCATTAATATTTGATTGCTTTAATCATGGAAACGCTAAGTACTGTGACATATGCATGCACAAATAATGGAGAAAATAATATACAGATTCTAACCTAATGGTATTCATAATTAATTGTATCAGCTTGTAAAAAGGTTGGTGTCAGTGGGTCTTACCTTTGGCATCGTCAGTTGACTTTGGATGTCTACATATATCTCCATTATATCTCTCGCAATGTTGGCAGTTGCGTGAACATTCCAGTGTACATGGCGTTCCATGACGACCCGCAATACAACCAAGTGTACAGTTGGTACCCCCGCTGGTAAGTAAATGGCATTTACGGTCTACACAGTACTGGCTGCAGGTCGTCTTACAACCAGGTCCTGTTAATCCGGCTGGACAGTCATTCGAACCTGTTGATTAGTCACACACAATTACTTGGCAGACTGATTTTCACACTGCTGACACATTCATCAGCGATCATATATACATGTATATCACACTGCAGACACATTCACCAGCAATCATATATACCTGTATATGACAGTGCAGACACATTCACCAGCAATCATATATACCTGTATATCACACTGCAGACACATTCATCAGCAATCATATATACCTGTATATCACACTGCAGACACGTTCATCAGCAATCATACATACCTGTATATCACACTGCAGACACATTCATCAGCAATCATATATACCTGTATATCACACTGCAGTCACATTCATCAGTAATCATATATACCTGTATGTCACACTAAAGATACATTCATCAACAATCATATATACCTGTATATCACACTGAAGACACATTCACCAGCAATCATCTATACATGTATATCACACTGCAGACACATTCACCAGCAAGCAGAAACACTGTTTGTGTCTTGAATTCTAAACGATGCTCCTCAATGAGAACATATGTTAATGAAGTTACTCTAGGTATTTCAGGTTTTAGAAAACACCAAACATGTTAGTAAGTGAGTGAGTGAGTTGTATTTCCAGCAATATTTCAGAGGGGAATATATACTAGAAACATGCTTCACACATTGTATTATGTTGAGAATCAAACCAGGGCATCGGAGTGACGAGCAACTGCGTTAGCCACACACACCAGGCTATCCCACTTCCCCGTCTTGAACGCCTCTACAGGAAAACAATTCTTAATATTACATGCAAATATTCATATTCGGAAGTAAGAAATATGAAATTTATTTTATCGTAAATCATATGTGATGCTGTTTGTTTTTCTCTTTAAGGGGCGGTCGAGTAGCCTAGTGGTTAAAGCGTTCGCTCGTCCCGCTGAAGAACCGGGTTCGATTCCCGACATAGGTACAATGTGTGAAGCCCATGTCTGGTGTCCCCCCGCCGTGATATTGCTGAAATATTGATAAAAGCGTCGAAAATCATACTCACTCACTCACTCACTATTTTGTTTTAACGGTTGATTTCTGTTTATAATCATCACCGCTAGAAATCTGTGTATGTGATTGTTATTTGGTTATATCTTCCTTGTTTACCTACTCGGGTTCAATTCCCTCAGATGACTCATAGCATTTTAGAGATATAAACTATAAAAACCAGCACAGATATTCATGCATACCAAACGATACGCCTTATGATATACACTGAGAATATGGTAATAGACTTTTCTTAAAAATCTTACCGTTTTCACCCTCTGAAGACGGGAATCTCAGAAAAAAGACAATCAGGACAGATATCACCATGTTTATCTAAAACACAATGAATATTAATGTGTTTTCATACATTTTGCATAAATATAAATGCATATATATATATATATGTATGTTTATATATATGGTAATAATTAAATAAGTGGAGTAAGATTGGACACAGTCTTAATTGGCTAGCGCTTTCAACTCATACCACGTATGAATCTCATCAGGCCATAACTGAATAACGGACATCCTCATATAATTAAAGCATCAAAATATTACACCCCAGTAACAACTGTAATTTTGCGTCATGATCACTTCTAAAACTTCCGGATACAAGCTTAGGAGAACGTATATATTATCATATCGAATTCTTCTTGATCAAAGAAATGACTACTCACTAGTAAATTGACTGTCGTGCGTTTGTGAAAGAAAAAAACGTACAGTTCATTGCCATTCATGCTTGGTTGTCGTGTCCTACATGGATCTACGGAGGATGTATTCCCTGACACAGAAACCTGTTGCTTGAAAACTTCCTGTTGTTACACATATGTCTGCATGGAAATGACGTCATGACAAATGACCTTTAAACATTAAGTCTAAGTACACAAGTGAGGTGGGTTTTACGTCTCAGTTAGAAATATTCCAATGTTTACACGGGAGCAAAAACTAATTATAATAATAACCTTAACCAAAGGGATACTTTATTCAGGTAGTTCCAACATGTTAAGATTTAATCACAGTAAGAATAAACGAAAACATTGTTAAACTTTGTGTTTATTTAAAGACGTAATCATCGCAATCTTGAAGACGAAAATTTACATGAAGCTAGCGTCATACATAATCTGCAGGTCAAATACCATTATGACGTTAAGATTTGGGGTAATGTCGGATAATTATAAGTAGATCATACTTTGGTTATGATAATTTTGGACTTACATGCATTGGGAACTACATGCATTGTCCATATGTTCAATATGTGCTTTTACGCGAACAGTGTTGTACATCTGTTTATGAAGAATATTTTCTTGAATTCACGCATTTATATAAAACATTTCGCCACAATAATAAGAGAAGACATTTGTTTTTAATTTCTTTCAGCAACTTTGTATACGTAAGCATTAGTAGCTATCAAAAAATAATTGGAAGTTAATTTTCCTGAAATCTTGTGTAGCTGCTTCCCGTCCCTCATACATATATATAACGGAAGCGGTGGTACATGCCTGACAGGATATATAGTTCTACAATGTGTGGTGGTGTCATCTCTTGATTTTATTATATTATTTTAATATTGACATTTATTGTTGTGTACCGCAGTCGTATAAGGCTGGACCTCACATTGAACAGTTTGAATATACATGAATTATGTTTTGGTTTTAATTGTATAATGTGCGATACTTTTATATTTATTTATTCTCTCATCCTGTCGCTCCGTAACTGACCTACTATTCGGGTCCTGATGCCACACAGAGAGCCTTATGATTCCTTGTGGTATATTGTGTTTGTTGCTGGATCAACGAGGTTCATCATAAATCATCGAATAGGTGCCGTGCTTGTACTTATTTCGGAAGATCCATTGATCCTTGGTTTATTAGACTGAGGCAGGCTGGTTTCGCTTCCGAAGAATAACGTCAAAATGTGTATGCACACAAGTAAAGTGCTGAAAGTGCCGTTTACTATCCACATTTCTTTGAAATATATTTTGTTTGGCGTTTCTAGGTTACCAACTCGATCTCATGTTGAAGTGTGGGTTGTTCATGGGTTCATGTTCTCGGCATGTCCCGCCAGCTGGTCTAAACAAATGAGCAAACTAAAATGTTTAGGGTTTGGCTTCCCTGACAGAAAGTTCACAGGAAGATAAATAAGTATTCACAGTGCCGAACATTGTTCGTATACATGAAACTATATAGTTAGGTGACAGTTACTGTTCGTATAATATATAACTTTATACAATTCACTTTACCATTTCTACTGATTCAGACGAGCTCTGTTATGAAGGTTGATCGTTATTTACCTCCTGATGAAGAGAACACTGCAGTCCAACATGCAGGGACTGTTTCGATTCCTTTTCTGTGTTCCAAACATGTTTAACATGATAATACTGATAATACATTTACAATAATTTGTCAACATCGAGATTTTTCACTCGTGATTATGCCACTTCATAACAACGTGAATCTGACTTCTTGTTTTTGCCAGTGTCAACTATCAATTGCCTACTTTAAACGTTAAATCCAAATTTATGCAAATATGTAATTTGTGTTCATCTGTCTACACAATTTGACACTGAATCACATTAATGTGTTATCTATAACTTAAGTTTCCCGTCTGATTAATTTGTCCAGTTCTTTCATTCACTTGTGCTTGTATGGCGTCTGGTAACAGAATCCCTGTACTTTTCCTCAAAGATAAAATTAACAGTACATATGGTCATAACAAGTGCTATAATCAATCTACAATCAATAATAGCAGTTTGTGGCATATAATTATAATAATAGTTCGTTCTGATTTGACATCTTATGCACAAATTAGCAGTTACATTTATCAGCATTTCTAAATATGTGGAGAACGTAATTTTAAACTACAATCACAGTTAACTACACATCTTTCTGGCACCCAACTGAAACTAGGACACCTACCAGACAATCTGCATTGTTTTCGTGAAAGCGTTTTTTATCTGTAGCTATTGCAGACGGTACAATTCCACCAATGGCAGTGTACACTCACATTCAGAACATGTTCACCAGTTGTAATTACCTAAGACTAAAGCTACTTTCCTTAAGAATATAGTTTGCTGAATCTCAGAACTTGTGAGCATGTTAGGCTTGTCGAAGAGCGAAAACTTCGAAGTTTGGTAAGTAAATATACACTTAGAAATTAATTAAGCACATCCAAGGGTTTTGCGAACATATCTGTCCAACAACAATTCATCATTCGGGTCAGGCCTGAACTACGGCGGGGAATTAAAATAATTGTGTGACTAATGAAAACACAGAATGATGCAAATGGTTAATAGTTTAATTGCATTTTAATTGCATTTTAATTGCATTTTAATTGCACTTGCCATCATACTGTAATTGAGAAAAATGGATATCCATGAAAATTATGGATCTGGGAGGATGTTCCATGATCAGGTATGACCGACTTTTACAATCCTGAAAATTAGTAGCGAGTGTAACCTGTGCCTGGATGACATTCTACCCTTCTCCTCATACCTCCAGTGAGTCTTCTGATACGACCAGGAGGTAACAATTTTACTGATGCCACTCCCGATGCAATGCAGCCTCTAAAGCTGCCTCATTCTGTAGTGGTTGATCAACTGCCTGCAGCCGACGTCCAAGAATGTCCCAAACATGTTCCAATGGATTCAAATCTGGACTCATAGCGGACCAAGATAAAGTGTGAGTAGCGTGTCCTTGATAAATACAGTCACAGCACGAGAACGAGGGGGTCTAGCATTCTCATCCATAAACGAATGGTAAGTGCACGATTGTCAAAAAATGTTGTACAACAGGATTGAGGATGTACCGATCGCCATTGAGATTCCCTCGTACTGTTACCTTGTCCAGTTAAGAGTTTTGACATATTGCTCCCCACACTATGGCGGAGCCTCCACCATACGGGACTGCTGGTACAGTGTTCCTTGATGTATACGCAGTGTTTCTGTGCCCATCTGTGACGTGCAGCAAGAATCTGCTTCCATCAATGGATCCGTCGCCATGTCCTCAGATTCCAATGACGTCGAGCCATACACCAAGCCAATCCAAGTCTCTGATGAGCAGTGAACAAGGCACGTCTGATGACCAATTCGTGACTTCAACCCAAGCCATTGTTCTTTCAGAGCTTTCCTCGTTGCAAAGGGTCCCTTCACAAGACGTGCTAGAGCCTTGTCTTCCCATACAGGTGTCTTATGGGTGAACCTGGTCTTGGATGGTCCTTTACTTCAAGTTTCTTTCGGAGTGTTCTTACAAGTCAGCTTATGACAGTATGTCCATAGCCACGATGACATCCAATGGATCTGTATGACATACATGTATCATGAATACCAATAATTTGCAAATTGAGAGGCTCTGACGGCCTCCAGCGAACGATGGATTATATGTGCTGACTAAACAATCGAATAATTGCCACTTTATCTACCCTTCCTTGCATCAGTATCAAAGTGCTTTTTCTAAAAACTCGATAGTATCATGCTTCACTTTCACATGTCTGTGTGTTTGGGAGACACAGTCAGTTCTGGCATGATTGTACCCGAGATCTTACAGACATTCTATGAATGCGTATCATGAAACTTGAATTTTATAAACGGGTATACCAGTGTTCTTTATTTAGTTAGGGGGCTTAATTAATTTCTAGGTGTATGTCTTCAGAATACGATCCCACTGTCTATGTTCCACTACTGCAGTCGTTAAAACACCCCAAATAGTCAACCAACTGTTAATGGTTATAGAATAACACTCAGTTTGTCATAATATGGTATCACGCGCAGTTTTACGTGTCAATGACAATGAACACATATGAGGAAGGAACAAGGAAATAAAAAATCGATGTCACAACGAAATTCACCGTCTTTATCATGTGCCAACCATGACCTGATTCCGTCAGTGTATCATCATACCCGAAGCATGACCTGGCTGACCAGATGTAGGATCTTATCTGAACCATGGCCTGGCTGCCCTTGTGTAGAATCATACGCGAACCCTGGCCTGGATGCGCTGGTGTAGCATCGAACCCGAACCATAGCCTGGCTGTCCTGTTGTAGCATCCTACTCAAACCATGGCCTGGTTGCCCTGGTGTGTAATTAACCCTCGCTTGGCTATTCTGGTGTTGCATCATACCCGAACCATTGCATGGCTGCCCTGGTGTAGCATCATACCCGAACCATGGCCTGGGGGCCCTGCACTGGACGCGTTAGACTATTCCTAACTGAAGATGGTACGTAGAATCAGCACCGTCTCACATCCAGTCATGGTTCTAAAAAAGTGATCCCCACATGGCATAACGCATGAAGACTACTTCTGGTGTCCCCTTTTGTGATAGTGCAGCAATATTGCCTACAGTGGTGTAAAACCAAACTAAATCACGCTAATAATGTGAAGTTGTTAGTGCCTAACGTCTTCTGCGAGGAAGGATTAAAACCTTTGGAGGCTGTGATGTCAGCCACATTTATTGAATGAGATATTGTGAGGTTATTCATGATCATGTATCTCGACATTCTATTGACCATAAACATAAACAGCTGATAAAGATAACATTCCCCAATCACTCCAGATCAGTTTCAGAAGAAGTGCTCCAGTCTTCACCTTGAATTCTGAGTACTCAGACATTTAAAGAAATATATAAATGTAGAAGCTGGGGAAGATCTCTCCAAATAACCACACACTGCTTCGGGGTGAGGCAGGCAGGTTACGTACGTATGTACCTCAGCCTGAAACAATGAAATAACATTAGCAAATAAATCTAAATCTAAAATTTGATACCAATTAATATGTTCAAACTGTTACTAATACTCTTAGCATTTATAAATAAACATATATATAAAACATAAAACATATCAAGATACATGGATACCAAACATATCATGATACACGGATACCAAACATATCAAAATACACGGATACTAAACATATCACGATAAACGGATAGCAAACATATCAAGATACATGGATACCACACATACACGAATACCAAACATTTCAAGATACACGGATACCAAGCTATCATGTTACACGGATACCAAACATTTCAAGATACACGGATCCCAAGCTATCATGATACACGGATACCAAACAGATCATGATACACGAATACTAAACATATGATGATACACGGATACCAAACAGGTCAAGAAACACGGATACTGAATATACACGGATACCAAACATTTTAAGATACACGGATATCAAACATATCATGATACACGTTACCACACATATTAAAATACACGGATACCAAACATATCATGATACAGGGATACCAAACACATCACAATACACGTATACCAAACATATCATGATACACAAATACCAAACATATCACGATACACTGATACCAAACATATCATGATACACGGATATCAAACATAACAAGATACACGGATACTAAACATATGATGATACACGGATATCAAACATATCAAGATACACGGATGCCAAACATACACGGATGCCAAACATATCAAGATACACGGATACTAAACATACGATGATACACGTATGCCAAACATATCAAGATACACGGATACCAAACATACACGGATGCCAAACATATCAAGATACACGGATACAGAACATATCATGATACAGGGATACCAAACATATCATGATACAGTGATACCAAACATATCAAGATACACGGATGCCAAACATATCAAGATACACGGATATCAAACATATCAAGATACACGGATACTAAACATACACGGATATCAAACATATCAAGATACACTGATACCAAACATATCAAGATACAGGGATACCAAACATATCAAGATACACGGATGCCAAACATATCAAGATACACGGATATCAAACATATAAAGATACAGGATGCCAAACATACACGGATGCCAAACATATCAAGATACACTGATACCAAACATATCAAGATACACGGATATCAAACATATCAAGATACACGGATACTAAACATATGATGATACACGGATGCCAAACATATCAAGATACACGGATGCCAAACATACACGGATGCCAAATATATCAAGATACACGGATACCAAACATATCATGATACAGGGATACCAAACATATCATGATACAGGGATACCAAACATATCAAAATAAACGTATACCAAACATATCATGATACACGAATACCAAACATATCAAGATACACGGATACCAAACATATCATGATACACGGATACCAAACAGATCAAAATACACGGATACTAAATATATGATGATACACGGATAGCAAACATATAATGATACACGGATACCAAACATATCAAGCTACTCGGATGCCAAACATATCAAGATACTCGGATGCCAAACATACACAGATGCCAAACATATCAAGATACACGGACACCAAACATATCAAAATACACGGATACTAAACATATGATGATACAAGGATACCAAACACATCAAGATACACGGATGCCAAACATATCAAAATACACGGATACCAAACATATCATGATACACGTTACCACACATATCAAGATACACGTACGGATACCAAACATATCAAGATACACGGATACCAAATATATCATGGTTCACGGATACCAAACATAATCATGATACACGGATACCAAATATTTCAATACAATTATATACTTATAAAGTAACAAGCTATGCTTCTGACCAACAATCGGGAGAGTACCTCGATCTCGTTGACGGCGAGGGAGAATCCCCTTGAATCCTTGCTTTGATAATACTTACAAAAAATTTCGCCTTACAAATTCGTCCGCGTGTGTAAATGTGTATGTACAATTTTGTTTTGTTTTGTTTGTTGTTTAACACCGCACTCAGTAATATTCCAGCTATATGACGGCGGTCTGTAAATAATCGAGTCTGGACCAGACAATCCATTGATTAACATCATGAGCATCGATCTACGCAATTGGGATACAATGAAATGCATCAACCAAGTCAGTGAGCTTAACCACCCGATCCCGTTAATCGCCTTTTACGACAAGCCTTGTCGCCTTTTTACGGTAAGCATGGGTTGCTGAAGACATCTTCTAACCCGGATCTAACCCGTATAATTAGTGCTAGAACCAATTAGATAACCTGACAAACACTGTGCAAAATAACTCAATAGCGTTCACCCCTGCCGCTGAAAGTGTCAAGGATATTCAGCACTCAGTGGTTCGCATTTGGCATTTCTGGTGTCTGGGTTAATTATTTAATCTAAGATAGGGTTAAAAATCCAGGTCTGAAGTTGACTGATACATTCCTCGAACAAGGTATCTACCTAATATAAATAATACTTTTGTCGGTTGTAATTTTGATATTCACATTTTGTTTTCATTCATTTGCTGTAGCATGAACGCGGGAGGCCTCAACGGTGACCGATGAACTGTTCCGTACGCAACACATCCAGCAATCATTTTGGCAACCAGTTGTTCCACAGTGCCACGCTTACGGTTATTATTTTAAATATATATAGTAAAGATGCAACTAAAATTACTCATTATTGAAATATATAATCTCATAAAATAATAGTTGCAGATACAATTCATCCGATCAGTGCATCAAAGTTATATTAATGGGTATTTTCTTAACCGAATTACCGGTAGATTGGTAGAAAATGTGCGTACAGCTGATTGCTATTTCTGGCTAAGTAAACGAGAAAATACACACGGTAGTCTTCATGTCTGTGTATAACACAATGCCCAGCAGAACATAAGATACATTGTAAATGGTAAAGCATCATGTCTTGTGGTAATTTATCTAAAATTTCCCATTTTTACTCACCAGGTTTGTTATTACCTGTTCGTTAACCTGAATTTTCAGACGGGATGCTATGTAGTTTTGTATTGTGCATAATATTATGTGGACCGATAGGTTCACCCTTTCAAGTCGTGTCGTGTTTGAATTAATCAACATTTATTGTTTATCCTTAAAATTGTTATTATGACAGTGTCAAAATGACTATTTTTTCTAAGTTTTTATCAAATTCAAATATATTCTACAACTTTAGATTTAACATCCCCAAGCCAGTAAACGGTACATAGTTTTCAGAACTCGTATACTGATACTTAACTCTTTTAGATGTAAGCTGTCGCAACCAGTCAAACGAGCTGATGGACACTTTATCAGTGTAGGGTTATTGACATTGTAGACCCGGCTGACCAGCCAAGAGCAATTAACAAAGCAAACCAGCACATCAAAACTTGCATAATATGACCAACATGTGGTAAGGTATTGTTAGAAGTTCCAAACTGGACATTCGGGTATTGACTTGCTTTCAAACGTGGACAGGACGTCTCGGGTATAAATACAGCAGTAGCACGCCATTGAGTTCAATGAGTTCGTCATCTTCTCAAAAAGCACTGCAAGTAGAAACAAGACAAATCCCATTGAAACAAAGAAGAGAGCAGGCAATATTATCGCTCTGGGGACGATGATCAAGCCATTTGGTGAACAACATATGGCAAAACAAAAACACCCGAGATGAAGCCCTAGCTTAGAAAAGTCCCTCACTGAGGCCATCTGGGATATTAGTACGTGAACTCATCCGAAGTCACAATTGTGATGACATTCAGCCACCAGAAAGTCACTACAAAGGGTTACACCCTCCCTGGACTCCCAAAGTCGACACTGCTTTTACATCAGAAATCACTGAACAAGAAAACCCGACCCTATTACGATCAGTAGCTATCACTAAGACCCAAACAACCTGAGGCAGTTGGGCCATATGTACACTGATGGATCCAAGAGTTCTCTCAACGACACTGCAGGTTACGGGATCCATATCCATAGCTCCCAAACCAAAGCACATTCTGTTCGCCTGCCATGGTGGTCAGTCAGTATTCACTGCTGAATTGGAGGCAATTAATCATGCACTCAAACTCAAACTGGAACTAACGGAAGCAAAGGCAGCCATCCTATCAGACTCGCTAAGTGCATTTCAAGCCATCAGCGGCAGAAACTCGAGACCCAACACTGTCAATAATGTTCTATACGAATATACAAAACTATCGGACCAAGGGCAACAGGTGGAGCTGTGTTGGGTCCCATCTCACATAGATATTCATGGAAATGAAACAGCAGACACACTGGCGAAGCTGTCTCTAGACAAAGCGGAGATACAGTCCATTCCCTTCAGTAAACTAGAGATAAAAAGCAAAATCAAAGCCTCCGTAGCCCAAAAATGGCAAGCCCAGTGGGACGCAAGTAAGATCGGCAGATAGTTATTAATAAATCAACCCAAGATTCACCAAAAGCCACATTCATACTCACATGCAAGGAAAGTTGAAATAGCCATCTCACGCCTCAAACTCGGTCCCCCAAAGCACTATGACAAGGTATGTTCATCTTGCAATAGACCTGAGTTCATTCTTCACTTGTTACTGGAATGTCAAGACCATGCTCCAGCCCGGGTTTGGTTTAAAGAAGAATTGCAGTCAGACCCGTTATCTGTCGTAGATCTCCTAGATGCAATAACTAACTCTATTCCTGAGAGATGGACAGCTACTCCAACGTATATAAGAGAAGCCAAAGAGTAATAATGAAATCGTATCAATATACGAAAATAGAAATTGTATCAATAAAAAACAGAAAATTAATAATAACTCACAATAGATATGTGTACCCTACTCACACACAAAGAGTCCAGAAGAGGGACAGGTCAGCCGAGATTTCTACGGCAGAAGGCGACCTCTTAAACGGTTAAAGCAACAACAACAACCACTGAGTTATTCCTGCTTTTTGCCTGAGAACCTCTGTTTTGGAAGGTAACGTCACTTTTACTTACTACTTTGCCTTTTTGTTAAACTTGCTTAAAATCATTCTAACTTTGCTACTCTGCCTGAACAATGAACTTACGTTACTTTTGATAAAAGATTTACGGTTCGAATCTTTGGTTTGGCTGCTCTATGTTAATTCAAATAAAATACTGAATGGTAGAGTGTCCCGAATAAAATATCAGTGTTTCATAAACCAACATTAATATTCCAGTCGTTTAATATCAATCAAACATATTACGTCCTTTTAGTTAAGTGAGTCGTGGATGTCTTTACTGTATCAAGTGACTTGGTTATCAACGAGTTCTTTTATCTGCATTTATATTTTTGTCTTTTGTATTTTTGTATATTTATGTTATTCTATGTATCAATATAACGAGTAGCTTAGCGTCGGCAGCTAAATGTATTTATTTAAGAATTGAACGTCAGTTTTGATGGGTTCATGGAAGTGTGAACGATTTCAAAGCGCTGGTTAAACTGTGTGAACCTCCGAGCTTGCAAGGAGGTTCACACGAAAGTTTAACCAGCGCTTTGAAATCGTTCACACTTCCATGAACCCATCCAAACTGACGTTCAATTCTTATAATTTCATACTTTGTAGTTTACTGGTCTCACCGACTAATATTGTAACAATGTTTTCTTAAATTTGAAGTCCTCTGGTTTCGCCGAAGAACATTACAACAATGTTACTTTATCAGTATTTGCCGGCTCTTGGTCACATACGTTTCCCCACTCATACTCAGTTACGCAAAGAAAAATAGTTCTTTCAATATATGCAGCATAATCTAGAAATATGTCAACATAGTTTCATTCTCGGAACAAATTTATAAACAATATTTGGGATAAACGGGAGCATGATACTCACTGCTGTTGAAAATGACGTAACGGTTCATGGAGCAGTTGGAAAACACCTCGACGCGTGAACACTCTCATGGCACTAGCAAATTGGGAATATCCCCGATTTATGAATGTGTTGCTTGTGTTTGGATAATCGCAAACCTATTCGGACGATGCGGAATGGACTGGTGGGGGTTGAACCGAGTGCTCTGATACTTGTGTGTTTTGTGATAATTTTCGGTCAACGTCAGGGTGTGTTATATTTGGAGTTTGGGATTTGTCGCGTGTGCTGTAATACTTGACTTAGCTGGTGTTTCTTGTCACCTGAGATAGAACTACCTGATACCAGTTTCATTTCTGTGCCCCGTCACTCCTCCTGTGACGCCGCTTCTCGGCCTAGAATGCACGGAGAAGGTCGGCCAACTCAGAAACCGGAATAGTAGATTTCTAATTCCGTCTACGGATATTTTCTCGACTCCGATGACCAATCGATAAAACAGGTAGGCAAGTTTTGGGTTTTTTTTAATGTAAGTTTCTTTCCTTACCTTTGTACGTTTTATGGTTTCTCAAAATCTTAGATTTTCCCCCCGATACGATAGTAAATTGGATTTTAGTTTGGGATTGATCAGGAGCAGTCGCGTTTGCTCTGTCAGCGGCGGCCACATCTGAGCAGGGTACGACATTGTTTTCATTGGTGCAAAATTCCTGTTATTTCCGAAAACAAGGCATCAAAGTCAATATCGTTCACCTCAGTAATTTTACAGAATTAATTTTCTTCACTTGCGTTATTAGTATTGAAAGATAACCATTCCATATCCAAATCATCGCAAGGACAATCCATTTTGTTTCATGTAGCAGCTAGACGACATAAATCACCAGAACCAAAGCATTTATTTATTTATAAGTCAGATGAAACAGTACAAGACCAGGCAAAAATACTAAATTAATTATTTTGCTGATAAATGCAGGTATTAAAAAGAAAATAGAACAACGAGTTGATCGTAAACACCGATCGAGAATTCGGGGAAACCCCGGAAAGTAGTTCCGGCAAAAGTTCACACGATAATTTCACAAAAAATTGTTCACATCGTGTGAACTTTTTCTGTCCGTTCACAGGTGTGTGAACTCAAAATATCAGATCACGTGACTACCCCTTCAGCCAATCAGCATGAAAGAAACAGTGTAAACTTCAAAGTATGAAATTATTTAAAGATAACTATTTAAAGTTAGTCTGTGACCGTATATGTCTAAAACTCTTTATGTAACTAAATGCGCACAAACTTGGTAATGTCGTTTAAATATATTTTTCTATAATTGCATCCGCACTATCGTGAAGCGCCGGTCACTTTTGTAATTTATATGGTAGAATAGTCAATAAAGATTAGGGCATTTTAGTTGCAGTCTCATGTAAAAGAATTACAATGCTGTAAATAACAAGCATTTATTTTATAAACTCTTTCTTATATTGTATGTTATTCACTTGGGTGTAAATTGTAAACGATAGCAAGTTTTAGTACTGTTTAAAATGTTTCATCATCATTATCTTGAATTAAGTTTCTTCAGTTACCTTGTTTTACTTAAACTGTTACGGTACGGCGCACGCTCAGTCGTCAGTTCAATGTTTATTACATGTCACAAGTGAGGTATTTCACTTATCTTTTACATGTACTTTTAAATTCAAATCATGATGTAATTAAGTTAAGAATGTTCTGAAGGAATCATTAAGTGAAACTATTATACTATACGGTAATATTGAATTCATTGAACAAGAGAGTATTTTAAAATGATCGTTTATGTCCATATTTTAATTGAATTTATGAATGATGTAAGTTATGAATATGATTGTCCTTCACTGCTACGTTATAGGTGAACACTGTTGTAGGCGACCATGGCGCTTATAATTTGGTATCATAATGAGTCCACTCTTATATAACTCATTATTTCTTAACTAATTATTTCAATATCTAAATGCTTTACTAGTTAATTGCTCATTATTATGTCTTAATTACTAACTATGAAACGGAATACCCAGATGCTTTTTGAAAGTTTGTTTGTTGCCTCTTCGTATCATATATCATAAAGATTCCCGCTTTTTGTCAGAGATCATCTGAGTTAATTCCCCTCAACAATTGTAGGTATAATTGTCTGTAGAACTGACTGTTTCATTATGATAATACGGACGCTTCACATTCTTCGATCCTCCGATAGATGTCATTTCGCGCAGCGCAGCGAGAATAGCGCCGAACACAAGTCAAACCAGTGGAGATTATAGCCCATTACAAGCAAAGTTTGAATCCGCGAAGAAAAAGCCGATCCATATTTCAATACTTTAAAAGTTGAGGTGTTGTTTACCTTGAACATAACATACAGGATTGGTTAAACCCATGCTGGTAACATTAACACTGATGTTGTACGGTGCACACACACACTGGGCAAGCATTGACTCATCTGCATAAGGAATAAATATGTATGCGGAAAACAATATATAAATATACAAGTGATACGATATAGTGAAATAATGACATTGTATAAAACTATAAATACATTACCGTTCATATCAAACATACAACGTCCTTACACCTCCACTTACCCAGATACATAAATCACTCATATCAAACATACAACGTCCATACACCTCCGCTTACCCAGATACATCCATCCCTCATGATCATATCAAACATACAACGCCCATACACCTCCGCTTACCCAGATACATCAATCACTCATATCAAACATATAACGTCCATACACCTCCACTTACCCAGATACATCAATCACTCATGATCATATCAAACATACAACGCCCATACACCTCCGCTTACCCAGATACATCGATCACTCATATCAAACATATAACGTCCATACAACTCCGCTTACCCAGATACATCAATCACTCATAACAAACATACAACGTCCATACACCTCCACTTACCCAGATACATCTATCACTCATATCAAACATATAACGTCCATACACCTCCACTTACCCAGACACATCAATCACTCATATCAAACATATAACGTCCATACACCTCCGCTTACCAAGATACATCGATCACTCATATCAAACATATAACGACCATACACCTCCGCTTACCCAGATACATCAATCACTCATATCAAACATATAACGTCCATACACCTCCGCTTACCCAGATACATCAATCACTCATATCAAACATATAACGTCCATACACCTCCACTTACCAAGATACATCGATCACTCATATCAAACATATAACGTCCATACACCTCCACTTACCAAGATACATCAATCACTCATATCAAACATATAACGTCCATACACCTCCACTTACCCAGATACATCAATCACTCATGATCATATCAAACATACAACGTCCATACACCTCCGCTTACCCAGATACATCAATCACTCATGATCATATCAAACATACAACGCCCATACACCTCCGTTTACCCACATACATCAATCTCTCATATCAAACATATAACGTCCATACACCTCCACTTACCAAGATACATCGATCACTCATATCAAACATATAACGTCCATACACCTCCGCTTACCCAGATACATCGATCACTCATATCAAACATACAACGCCCATACACCTCCGCTTACCCAGATACATCAATCACTCATATCAAACATATAACGCCCATACACCACCACTTACCCAGATACATCAATCACTCATATCAAACATATAACGTCCATACACCTCCACTTACCAAGATACATCGATCACTCATATCAAACATATAACGTCCATACACCTCCGCTTACCCAGATACATCGATCACTCATATCAAACATACAACGCCCATACACCTCCGCTTACCCAGATACATCAATCACTCATATCAAACATATAACGCCCATACACCTCCGCTTACCAAGATACATCAATCACTCATATCAAACATACAACGTCCATACACCTCCACTTACCCAGATACATCGATCACTCATATCAAACATATAACGTCCATACACCTCCACTTACCCAGACACATCAATCACTCATATCAAACATATAACGTCCATACACCTCCGCTTACCAAGATACATCGATCACTCATATCAAACATATAACGACCATACACCTCCACTTACCAACATACATCAATCACTCATATCAAACATATAACGTCCATACACCTCCGCTTACCAAGATACATCAATCACTCATATCAAACATATAACGTCCATACACCTCCACTTACCCAGATACATCGATCACTCATATCAAACATATAACGTCCATACACCTCCACTTACCAAGATACATCAATCACTCATATCAAACATATAACGTCCATACACCTCCACTTACCCAGATACATCAATCACTCACGATCATATCAAACATACAACGCCCATACACCTCCGCTTACCCAGATACATCAATCACTCATATCAAACATATAACGTCCATACACCTCCACTTACCAAGATACATCGATCACTCATATCAAACATATAACGTCCATACACCTCCGCTTACCCAGATACATCGATCACTCATATCAAACATACAACGCCCATACACCTCCGCTTACCCAGATACATCAATCACTCATATCAAACATATAACGCCCATACACCACCGCTTACCCAGATACATCACTCACTCATATCAAACATATAACGTCCATACACCTCCACTTACCCAGATACATCAATCACTCATGATCATATCAAACATACAACGCCCATACACCTCCGCTTACCCAGATACATCAATCACTCATATCAAACATATAACGTCCATACACCTCCACTTACCAAGATACATCGATCACTCATATCAAACATTTAACGTCCATACACCTCCACTTACCCAGATACATCGATCACTCATATCAAACATATAACGTCCATACACCTCCACTTACCCAGATACATCAATCACTCATATCAAACATATAACGTCCATACACCTCCGCTTACCCAGATACATCAATCACTCATATCAAACATATAACGTCCATACACCTCCGCTTACCAAGATACATCAATCACTCATATCAAACATATAACGTCCATACACCTCCGCTTACCAAGATACATCGATCACTCATATCAAACATATAACGTCCATACACCTCCACTTACCCAGACACATCAATCACTCATATCAAACATATAACGTCCATACACCTCCGCTTACCAAGATACATCGATCACTCATATCAAACATATAACGACCATACACCTCCGCTTACCCAGATACATCAATCACTCATATCAAACATATAACGTCCATACACCTCCGCTTACCAAGATACATCAATCACTCATATCAAACATATAACGTCCATACACCTCCACTTACCCAGATACATCGATCACTCATATCAAACATATAACGTCCATACACCTCCACTTACCAAGATACATCAATCACTCATATCAAACATATAACGTCCATACACCTCCACTTACCCAGATACATCAATCACTCACGATCATATCAAACATACAACGCCCATACACCTCCGCTTACCCAGATACATCAATCACTCATATCAAACATATAACGTCCATACACCTCCACTTACCAAGATACATCGATCACTCATATCAAACATATAACGTCCATACACCTCCGCTTACCCAGATACATCGATCACTCATATCAAACATACAACGCCCATACACCTCCGCTTACCCAGATACATCAATCACTCATATCAAACATATAACGCCCATACACCACCGCTTACCCAGATACATCACTCACTCATATCAAACATATAACGTCCATACACCTCCACTTACCCAGATACATCAATCACTCATGATCATATCAAACATACAACGCCCATACACCTCCACTTACCCAGATACATCAATCACTCATATCAAACATATAACGTCCATACACCTCCACTTACCAAGATACATCGATCACTCATATCAAACATTTAACGTCCATACACCTCCACTTACCCAGATACATCGATCACTCATATCAAACATATAACGTCCATACACCTCCACTTACCCAGATACATCAATCACTCATATCAAACATATAACGTCCATACACCTCCGCTTACCCAGATACATCAATCACTCATATCAAACATATAACGTCCATACACCTCCGCTTACCCAGATACATCAATCACTCATATCAAACATATAACGTCCATACACCTCCGCTTACCCAGATACATCAATCACTCATATCAAACATATAACGTCCATACACCTCCACTTACCATCATACATCGATCACTCATATCAAACATAAAACGTCCATACACCTCCGCTTACCCAGATACATCGATCACTCATATCAAACATACAACGCCCATACACCTCCGCTTACCCAGATACATCAATCACTCATATCAAACATATAACGCCCATACACCTCCGCTTACCCAGATACATCAATCACTTATATCAAACATATAACGTCCATACACCTCCACTTACCCAGATACATCAATCACTCATGATCATATCAAACATACAACGCCCATACACCTCCGCTTACCCAGATACATCAATCACTCATATCAAACATATAACGTCCATACACCTCCACTTACCCAGATACATCGATCACTCATATCAAACATATAACGTCCATACACCTCCGCTTACCAAGATACATCGATCACTCATATCAAACATATAACGTCCATACACCTCCGCTTACCCAGATACATCAATCACTCATATCAAACATATAACGTCCATACACCTCCACTTACCAACATACATCGATCACTCATATCAAACATATAACGTCCATACACCTCCGCTTACCCAGATACATCGATCACTCATATCAAACATATAACGCCCATACACCTCCGCTTACCCAGATACATCAATCACTCATATCAAACATACAACGTCCATACACCTCCGCTTACCCAGATACATCAATCACTCATATCAAACATATAACGTCCATACACCTCCACTTACCCAGATACATCAATCACTCATGATCATATCAAACATACAACGCCCATACACCTCCGCTTACCCAGATACATCAATCACTCATATCAAACATATAACGTCCATACACCTCCACTTACCCAGATACATCGATCACTCATATCAAACATACAACGTCCATACACCTCCACTTACCCAGATACATCGATCACTCATATCAAACATATAACGTCCATACACCTCCACTTACCCAGATACATCAATCACTCATATCAAACATATAACGTCCATACACCTCCGCTTACCCAGATACATCAATCACTCATATCAAACATATAACGTCCATACACCTCCACTTACCAAGATACATCGATCACTCATATCAAACATATAACGTCCATACACCTCCGCTTACCCAGATACATCAATCACTCATATCAAACATATAACGTCCATACACCTCCACTTACCATCATACATCGATCACTCATATCAAACATAAAACGTCCATACACCTCCGCTTACCCAGATACATCGATCACTCATATCAAACATACAACGCCCAAACACCTCCGCTTACCCAGATACATCAATCACTCATATCAAACATATAACGCCCATACACCTCCGCTTACCCAGATACATCAATCACTCATATCAAACATATAACGTCCATACACCTCCACTTACCCAGATACATCAATCACTCATGATCATATCAAACATACAACGCCCATACACCTCCGCTTACCCAGATACATCAATCACTCATATCAAACATATAACGTCCATACACCTCCACTTACCCAGATACATCGATCACTCATATCAAACATATAACGTCCATACACCTCCGCTTACCAAGATACATCGATCACTCATATCAAACATATAACGTCCATACACCTCCGCTTACCCAGATACATCAATCACTCATATCAAACATATAACGTCCATACACCTCCGCTTACCAAGATACATCGATCACTCATATCAAACATATAACGTCCATACACCTCCGCTTACCCAGATACATCAATCACTCATATCAAACATATAACGTCCATACACCTCCACTTACCCAGATACATCAATCACTCATGATCATATCAAACATACAACGCCCATACACCTCCGCTTACCCAGATACATCAATCACTCATATCAAACATATAACGTCCATACACCTCCGCTTACCCAGATACATCAATCACTCATATCAAACATATAACGTCCATACACCTCCACTTACCCAGATACATCAATCACTCACGATCATATCAAACATATAACGTCCATACACCTCCGCTTACCCAGATACATCGATCACTCATATCAAACATACAACGCCCATACACCTCCGCTTACCCAGATACATCAATCACTCATATCAAACATATAACGCCCATACACCTCCGCTTACCCAGATACATCAATCACTCATATCAAAGACACAACGTCCATACACCTCCACTTACCCAGATACATCGATCACTCATATCAAACATACAACGTCCAAACACCTCCACTTACCTAGATACATCAATCACTCATATCAAACATATAACGTCCATACACCTCCGCTTACCCAGATACATCAATCACTCATATCAAACATACAACGTCCATACACCTCCACTTACCTAGATACATCAATCAGTCATATCAAACATACAACGTCCATACACCTCCACTTACCCAGATACATCGATCACTCATATCAAACATACAACGTCCATACACCTCCACTTACCTAGATACATCAATCACTCATATCAAACATATAACGTCCATACACCTCCGCTTACCCAGATACATCAATCACTCATATCAAACATACAACGCCCATACACCTCCGCTTACCCAGATACATCAATCACTCATATCAAACATATAACGCCCATACACCTCCGCTTACCCAGATACATCAATCACTCATATCAAACATATTACGTCCATACACCTCCACTTACCCAGATACATCAATCACTCACGATCATATCAAACATATAACGTCCATACACCTCCGCTTACCCAGATACATCGATCACTCATATCAAACATACAACGCCCATACACCTCCGCTTACCCAGATACATCAATCACTCATATCAAACATATAACGTCCATACACCTCCACTTACCAAGATACATCGATCACTCATATCAAACATATAACGTCCATACACCTCCGCTTACCCAGATACATCGATCACTCATATCAAACATACAACGCCCATACACCTCCGCTTACCCAGATACATCAATCACTCATGATCATATCAAACATACAACGCCCATACACCTCCGCTTACCCAGATACATCAATCACTCATATCAAACATATAACGTCCATACACCTCCGCTTACCCAGATACATCGATCACTCATATCAAACATACAACGCCCATACACCTCCGCTTACCCAGATACATCAATCACTCATATCAAACATATAACGTCCATACACCTCCACTTACCAAGATACATCGATCACTCATATCAAACATATAACGTCCATACACCTCCGCTTACCCAGATACATCGATCACTCATATCAAACATACAACGCCCATACACCTCCGCTTACCCAGATACATCAATCACTCATGATCATATCAAACATACAACGCCCATACACCTCCGCTTACCCAGATACATCAATCACTCATA
Source organism: Haliotis rufescens (assembly GCF_023055435.1). Taxonomy (NCBI): domain Eukaryota; kingdom Metazoa; phylum Mollusca; class Gastropoda; order Lepetellida; family Haliotidae; genus Haliotis; species Haliotis rufescens. Next base: position 15,127,894 of record NW_025964361.1, read on the forward strand.
TCAAACATATAACGTCCATACACCTCCGCTTACCCAGATACATCAATCACTCATGATCATATCAAACATACAACGCCCATACACCTCAGCTTACCCAGATACATCGATCACTCATGTCAGACATATAACGTCCATACACCTCCACTTACCCAGATACATCAATCACTCATATCAAACATATAACGTCCATACACCTCCACTTACCCAGACACATCAATCACTCATATCAAACATATAACGTCCATACACCTCCGCTTACCAAGATACATCGATCACTCATATCAAACATATAACGACCATACACCTCCGCTTACCCAGATACATCAATCACTCATATCAAACATATAACGTCCATACACCTCAGCTTACCAAGATACATCAATCACTCATATCAAACATATAACGTCCATACACCTCCACTTACCCAGATACATCGATCACTCATATCAAACATATAACGTCCATACACCTCCACTTACCAAGATACATCAATCACTCATATCAAACATATAACGTCCATACACATCCACTTACCCAGATACATCAATCACTCACGATCATATCAAACATACAACGCCCATACACCTCCGCTTACCCAGATACATCAATCACTCATATCAAACATATAACGTCCATACACCTCCGCTTACCCAGATACATCAATCACTCATATCAAACATATAACGCCCATACACCACCGCTTACCCAGATACATCACTCACTCATATCAAACATATAACGTCCATACACCTCCACTTACCCAGATACATCAATCACTCATGATCATATCAAACATACAACGCCCATACACCTCCGCTTACCCAGATACATCAATCACTCATATCAAACATATAACGTCCATACACCTCCACTTACCAAGATACATCCATCACTCATATCAAACATTTAACGTCCATACACCTCCACTTACCCAGATCCATCGATCACTCATATCAAACATACAACGTCCATACACCTCCGCTTACCTAGATACATCAATAACTCATATCAAACATACAACGTCCATACACCTCCGCTTACCCAGATACATCAATCACTCACGATCATATCAAACATATAACGTCCATACACCTCCGCTTACCCAGATACATCGATCACTCATATCAAACATACAACGCCCATACACCTCCGCTTACCCAGATACATCAATCACTCATATCAAACATATAACGCCCATACACCTCCGCTTACCCAGATACATCAATCACTCATATCAAAGACACAACGTCCATACACCTCCACTTACCCAGATACATCGATCACTCATATCAAACATACAACGTCCAAACACCTCCACTTACCTAGATACATCAATCACTCATATCAAACATATAACGTCCATACACCTCCGCTTACCCAGATACATCAATCACTCATATCAAACATACAACGTCCATACACCTCCGCTTACCCAGATACATCAATCACTCATATCAAACATATAACGTCCATACACCTCCACTTACCAACATACATCGATCACTCATATCAAACATATAACGTCCATACACCTCCGCTTACCCAGATACATCGATCACTCATATCAAACATACAACGCCCATACACCTCCGCTTACCCAGATACATCAATCACTCATATCAAACATATAACGCCCATACACCTCCGCTTACCCAGATACATCAATCACTCATATCAAACATATAACGTCCATACACCTCCACTTACCCAGATACATCAATCACTCACGATCATATCAAACATATAACGTCCATACACCTCCGCTTACCCAGATACATCGATCACTCATATCAAACATACAACGCCCATACACCTCCGCTTACCCACATACATCAATCACTCATATCAAACATATAACGCCCATACACCTCCGCTTACCCAGATACATCAATCACTCATATCAAAGACACAACGTCCATACACCTCCACTTACCCAGATACATCGATCACTCATATCAAACATACAACGTCCAAACACCTCCACTTACCCAGATACATCAATCACTCATATCAAACATATAACGTCCATACACCTCCGCTTACCCAGATACATCAATCACTCATATCAAACATACAACGTCCATACACCTCCACTTACCTAGATACATCAATCAGTCATATCAAACATACAACGTCCATACACCTCCACTTACCCAGATACATCGATCACTCATATCAAACATACAACGTCCATACACCTCCACTTACCTAGATACATCAATCACTCATATCAAACATATAACGTCCATACACCTCCACTTACCCAGATACATCGATCACTCATATCAAACATATAACGTCCATACACCTCCACTTACCAAGATACATCAATCACTCATATCAAACATATAACGTCCATACACCTCCACTTACCCAGATACATCAATCACTCACGATCATATCAAACATACAACGCCCATACACCTCCGCTTACCCAGATACATCAATCACTCATATCAAACATATAACGTCCATACACCTCCACTTACCAAGATACATCGATCACTCATATCAAACATATAACGTCCATACACCTCCGCTTACCCAGATACATCGATCACTCATATCAAACATACAACGCCCATACACCTCCGCTTACCCAGATACATCAATCACTCATATCAAACATATAACGCCCATACACCTCCGCTTACCCAGATACATCACTCACTCATATCAAACATATAACGTCCATACACCTCCACTTACCCAGATACATCAATCACTCATGATCATATCAAACATACAACGCCCATACACCTCCGCTTACCCAGATACATCAATCACTCATATCAAACATATAACGTCCATACACCTCCACTTACCAAGATACATCCATCACTCATATCAAACATTTAACGTCCATACACCTCCACTTACCCAGATCCATCGATCACTCATATCAAACATACAACGTCCATACACCTCCGCTTACCTAGATACATCAATAACTCATATCAAACATACAACGTCCATACACCTCCGCTTACCCAGATACATCAATCACTCATATCAAACATATAACGTCCATACACCTCCACTTACCCAGATACATCAATCACTCATGATCATATCAAACATACAACGCCAATAAACCTCCGCTTACCCAGATACATCAATCACTCATATCAAACATATAACGTCCATACACCTCCACTTACCCAGATACATCGATCACTCATATCAAACATACAACGTCCATACACCTCCACTTACCCAGATACATCGATCACTCATATCAAACATATAACGTCCATACACCTCCACTTACCCAGATACATCAATCACTCATATCAAACATATAACGTCCATACACCTCCGCTTACCCAGATACATCAATCACTCATATCAAACATATAACGTCCATACACCTCCGCTTACCAAGATACATCGATCACTCATATCAAACATATAACGTCCATACACCTCCGCTTACCCAGATACATCAATCACTCATATCAAACATACAACGTCCATACACCTCCACTTACCCAGATACATCAATCACTCATATCAAACATCTAACGTCCTTACACCTCCGCTTACCCAGATACATCAATCACTCATATCAAACATATAACGTCCATACACCTCCACTTACCCAGATACATCAATCACTCACGATCATATCAAACATATAACGTCCATACACCTCCGCTTACCCAGATACATCGATCACTCATATCAAACATACAACGCCCATACACCTCCGCTTACCCAGATACATCAATCACTCATATCAAACATATAACGCCCATACACCTCCGCTTACCCAGATACATCAATCACTCATATCAAAGACACAACGTCCATACACCTCCACTTACCCAGATACATCGATCACTCATATCAAACATACAACGTCCAAACACCTCCACTTACCTAGATACATCAATCACTCATATCAAACATATAACGTCCATACACCTCCGCTTACCCAGATACATCAATCACTCATATCAAACATACAACGTCCATACACCTCCACTTACCTAGATACATCAATCAGTCATATCAAACATACAACGTCCATACACCTCCACTTACCCAGATACATCGATCACTCATATCAAACATACAACGTCCATACACCTCCACTTACCTAGATACATCAATCACTCATATCAAACATATAACGTCCATACACCTCCGCTTACCCAGATACATCAATCACTCATATCAAACATACAACGCCCATACACCTCCGCTTACCCAGATACATCAATCACTCATATCAAACATATAACGCCCATACACCTCCGCTTACCCAGATACATCAATCACTCATATCAAACATATAACGTCCATACACCTCCACTTACCCAGATACATCAATCACTCACGATCATATCAAACATATAACGTCCATACACCTCCGCTTACCCAGATACATCGATCACTCATATCAAACATACAACGCCCATACACCTCCGCTTACCCAGATACATCAATCACTCATATCAAACATATAACGTCCATACACCTCCACTTACCAAGATACATCGATCACTCATATCAAACATATAACGTCCATACACCTCCGCTTACCCAGATACATCGATCACTCATATCAAACATACAACGCCCATACACCTCCGCTTACCCAGATACATCAATCACTCATGATCATATCAAACATACAACGCCCATACACCTCCGCTTACCCAGATACATCAATCACTCATATCAAACATATAACGTCCATACACCTCCGCTTACCCAGATACATCAATCACTCATGATCATATCAAACATACAACGCCCATACACCTCCGCTTACCCAGATACATCGATCACTCATGTCAAACATATAACGTCCATACAACTCCGCTTACCCAGATACATCAATCACTCATATCAAACATACAACGTCCATACACCTCCACTTACCCAGATACATCAATCACTCATATCAAACATATAACGTCCATACACCTCCACTTACCCAGACACATCAATCACTCATATCAAACATATAACGTCCATACACCTCCGCTTACCAAGATACATCGATCACTCATATCAAACATATAACGTCCATACACCTCCACTTACCCAGATACATCAATCACTCATATCAAACATATAACGTCCATACACCTCCGCTTACCCAGATACATCAATCACTCATATCAAACATATAACGTCCATACACCTCCGCTTACCAAGATACATCGATCACTCATATCAAACATATAACGTCCATACACCTCCGCTTACCCAGATACATCAATCACTCATATCAAACATACAACGTCCATACACCTCCACTTACCCAGATACATCAATCACTCATATCAAACATCTAACGTCCTTACACCTCCGCTTACCCAGATACATCAATCACTCATATCAAACATATAACGTCCATACACCTCCACTTACCCAGATACATCAATCACTCACGATCATATCAAACATATAACGTCCATACACCTCCGCTTACCCAGATACATCGATCACTCATATCAAACATACAACGCCCATACACCTCCGCTTACCCAGATACATCAATCACTCATATCAAACATATAACGCCCATACACCTCCGCTTACCCAGATACATCAATCACTCATATCAAAGACACAACGTCCATACACCTCCACTTACCCAGATACATCGATCACTCATATCAAACATACAACGTCCAAACACCTCCACTTACCTAGATACATCAATCACTCATATCAAACATATAACGTCCATACACCTCCGCTTACCCAGATACATCAATCACTCATATCAAACATACAACGTCCATACACCTCCACTTACCTAGATACATCAATCAGTCATATCAAACATACAACGTCCATACACCTCCACTTACCCAGATACATCGATCACTCATATCAAACATACAACGTCCATACACCTCCACTTACCTAGATACATCAATCACTCATATCAAACATATAACGTCCATACACCTCCGCTTACCCAGATACATCAATCACTCATATCAAACATACAACGCCCATACACCTCCGCTTACCCAGATACATCAATCACTCATATCAAACATATAACGCCCATACACCTCCGCTTACCCAGATACATCAATCACTCATATCAAACATATAACGTCCATACACCTCCACTTACCCAGATACATCAATCACTCACGATCATATCAAACATATAACGTCCATACACCTCCGCTTACCCAGATACATCGATCACTCATATCAAACATACAACGCCCATACACCTCCGCTTACCCAGATACATCAATCACTCATATCAAACATATAACGTCCATACACCTCCACTTACCAAGATACATCGATCACTCATATCAAACATATAACGTCCATACACCTCCGCTTACCCAGATACATCGATCACTCATATCAAACATACAACGCCCATACACCTCCGCTTACCCAGATACATCAATCACTCATGATCATATCAAACATACAACGCCCATACACCTCCGCTTACCCAGATACATCAATCACTCATATCAAACATATAACGTCCATACACCTCCGCTTACCCAGATACATCAATCACTCATGATCATATCAAACATACAACGCCCATACACCTCCGCTTACCCAGATACATCGATCACTCATGTCAAACATATAACGTCCATACAACTCCGCTTACCCAGATACATCAATCACTCATATCAAACATACAACGTCCATACACCTCCACTTACCCAGATACATCAATCACTCATATCAAACATATAACGTCCATACACCTCCACTTACCCAGACACATCAATCACTCATATCAAACATATAACGTCCATACACCTCCGCTTACCAAGATACATCGATCACTCATATCAAACATATAACGTCCATACACCTCAGCTTACCAAGATACATCAATCACTCATATCAAACATATAACGTCCATACACCTCCACTTACCAAGATACATGAATCACTCATATCAAACATATAACGTCCATACACATCCACTTACCCAGATACATCAATCACTCACGATCATATCAAACATACAACGCCCATACACCTCCGCTTACCCAGATACATCAATCACTCATATCAAACATATAACGTCCATACACCTCCACTTACCAAGATACATCGATCACTCATATCAAACATATAACGTCCATACACCTCCGCTTACCCAGATACATCGATCACTCATATCAAACATACAACGCCCATACACCTCCGCTTACCCAGATACATCAATCACTCATATCAAACATATAACGCCCATACACCACCGCTTACCCAGATACATCACTCACTCATATCAAACATATAACGTCCATACACCTCCACTTACCCAGATACATCAATCACTCATGATCATATCAAACATACAACGCCCATACACCTCCGCTTACCCAGATACATCAATCACTCATATCAAACATATAACGTCCATACACCTCCACTTACCAAGATACATCGATCACTCATATCAAACATTTAACGTCCATACACCTCCACTTACCCAGATCCATCGATCACTCATATCAAACATACAACGTCCATACACCTCCGCTTACCTAGATACATCAATCACTCATATCAAACATATAACGTCCATACACCTCCGCTTACCCAGATACATCAATCACTCATATGAAACATACAACGTCCATACACCTCCGCTTACCCAGATACATCAATCACTCATATCAAACATATAACGTCCATACACCTCCACTTACCCAGATACATCAATCACTCATGATCATATCAAACATACAACGCCCATACACCTCCGCTTACCCAGATACATCAATCACTCATATCAAACATATAACGTCCATACACCTCCACTTACCCAGATACATCGATCACTCATATCAAACATACAACGTCCATACACCTCCACTTACCCAGATACATCGATCACTCATATCAAACATATAACGTCCATACACCTCCACTTACCCAGATACATCAATCACTCATATCAAACATATAACGTCCATACACCTCCGCTTACCCAGATACATCAATCACTCATATCAAACATATAACGTCCATACACCTCCGCTTACCAAGATACATCGATCACTCATATCAAACATATAACGTCCATACACCTCCGCTTACCCAGATACATCAATCACTCATATCAAACATATAACGTCCATACACCTCCACTTACCATCATACATCGATCACTCATATCAAACATAAAACGTCCATACACCTCCGCTTACCCAGATACATCGATCACTCATATCAAACATACAACGCCCATACACCTCCGCTTACCCAGATACATCAATCACTCATATCAAACATATAACGCCCATACACCTCCGCTTACCCAGATACATCAATCACTCATATCAAACATATAACGTCCATACACCTCCACTTACCCAGATACATCAATCACTCATGATCATATCAAACATACAACGCCCATACACCTCCGCTTACCCAGATACATCAATCACTCATATCAAACATATAACGTCCATACACCTCCACTTACCCAGATACATCGATCACTCATATCAAACATATAACGTCCATACACCTCCGCTTACCAAGATACATCGATCACTCATATCAAACATATAACGTCCATACACCTCCGCTTACCCAGATACATCAATCACTCATATCAAACATATAACGTCCATACACCTCCACTTACCAACATACATCGATCACTCATATCAAACATATAACGTCCATACACCTCCGCTTACCCAGATACATCGATCACTCATATCAAACATACAACGCCCATACACCTCCACTTACCCAGATACATCAATCACTCATATCAAACATATAACGCCCATACACCTCCGCTTACCCAGATACATCAATCACTCATATCAAACATACAACGTCCATACACCTCCACTTACCCAGATACATCAATCACTCATATCAAACATATAACGTCCATACACCTCCACTTACCCAGACACATCAATCACTCATATCAAACATATAACGTCCATACACCTCCGCTTACCAAGATACATCGATCACTCATATCAAACATATAACGACCATACACCTCCGCTTACCCAGATACATCAATCACTCATATCAAACATATAACGTCCATACACCTCAGCTTACCAAGATACATCAATCACTCATATCAAACATATAACGTCCATACACCTCCACTTACCCAGATACATCGATCACTCATATCAAACATATAACGTCCATACACCTCCACTTACCAAGATACATGAATCACTCATATCAAACATATAACGTCCATACACATCCACTTACCCAGATACATCAATCACTCACGATCATATCAAACATACAACGCCCATACACCTCCGCTTACCCAGATACATCAATCACTCATATCAAACATATAACGTCCATACACCTCCACTTACCAAGATACATCGATCACTCATATCAAACATATAACGTCCATACACCTCCGCTTACCCAGATACATCGATCACTCATATCAAACATACAACGCCCATACACCTCCGCTTACCCAGATACATCAATCACTCATATCAAACATATAACGCCCATACACCACCGCTTACCCAGATACATCACTCACTCATATCAAACATATAACGTCCATACACCTCCACTTACCCAGATACATCAATCACTCATGATCATATCAAACATACAACGCCCATACACCTCCGCTTACCCAGATACATCAATCACTCATATCAAACATATAACGTCCATACACCTCCACTTACCAAGATACATCGATCACTCATATCAAACATTTAACGTCCATACACCTCCACTTACCCAGATCCATCGATCACTCATATCAAACATACAACGTCCATACACCTCCGCTTACCTAGATACATCAATCACTCATATCAAACATATAACGTCCATACACCTCCGCTTACCCAGATACATCAATCACTCATATGAAACATACAACGTCCATACACCTCCGCTTACCCAGATACATCAATCACTCATATCAAACATATAACGTCCATACACCTCCACTTACCCAGATACATCAATCACTCATGATCATATCAAACATACAACGCCCATACACCTCCGCTTACCCAGATACATCAATCACTCATATCAAACATATAACGTCCATACACCTCCACTTACCCAGATACATCGATCACTCATATCAAACATACAACGTCCATACACCTCCACTTACCCAGATACATCGATCACTCATATCAAACATATAACGTCCATACACCTCCACTTACCCAGATACATCAATCACTCATATCAAACATATAACGTCCATACACCTCCGCTTACCCAGATACATCGATCACTCATATCAAACATATAACGTCCATACACCTCCGCTTACCAAGATACATCGATCACTCATATCAAACATATAACGTCCATACACCTCCGCTTACCCAGATACATCAATCACTCATATCAAACATATAACGTCCATACACCTCCACTTACCATCATACATCGATCACTCATAACAAACATAAAACGTCCATACACCTCCGCTTACCCAGATACATCGATCACTCATATCAAACATACAACGCCCATACACCTCCGCTTACCCAGATACATCAATCACTCATATCAAACATATAACGCCCATACACCTCCGCTTACCCAGATACATCAATCACTCATATCAAACATATAACGTCCATACACCTCCACTTACCCAGATACATCAATCACTCATGATCATATCAAACATACAACGCCCATACACCTCCGCTTACCCAGATACATCAATCACTCATATCAAACATATAACGTCCATACACCTCCACTTACCCAGATACATCGATCACTCATATCAAACATATAACGTCCATACACCTCCGCTTACCAAGATACATCGATCACTCATATCAAACATATAACGTCCATACACCTCCGCTTACCCAGATACATCAATCACTCATATCAAACATATAACGTCCATACACCTCCACTTACCAACATACATCGATCACTCATATCAAACATATAACGTCCATACACCTCCGCTTACCCAGATACATCGATCACTCATATCAAACATACAACGCCCATACACCTCCGCTTACCCAGATACATCAATCACTCATATCAAACATATAACGCCCATACACCTCCGCTTACCCAGATACATCAATCACTCATATCAAACATATAACGCCCATACACCTCCACTTACCCAGATACATCAATCACTCACGATCATATCAAACATATAACGTCCATACACCTCCGCTTACCCAGATACATCGATCACTCATATCAAACATACAACGCCCATACACCTCCGCTTACCCACATACATCAATCACTCATATCAAACATATAACGCCCATACACCTCCGCTTACCCAGATACATCGATCACTCATATCAAACATACAACGCCCATACACCTCCGCTTACCCACATACATCAATCACTCATATCAAACATATAACGCCCATACACCTCCGCTTACCCAGATACATCAATCACTCATATCAAAGACACAACGTCCATACACCTCCACTTACCCAGATACATCGATCACTCATATCAAACATACAACGTCCAAACACCTCCACTTACCCAGATACATCAATCACTCATATCAAACATATAACGTCCATACACCTCCGCTTACCCAGATACATCAATCACTCATATCAAACATACAACGTCCATACACCTCCACTTACCTAGATACATCAATCAGTCATATCAAACATACAACGTCCATACACCTCCACTTACCCAGATACATCGATCACTCATATCAAACATACAACGTCCATACACCTCCACTTACCTAGATACATCAATCACTCATATCAAACATATAACGTCCATACACCTCCGCTTACCCAGATACATCAATCACTCATATCAAACATACAACGCCCATACACCTCCGCTTACGCAGATACATCAATCACTCATATCAAACATATAACGCCCATACACCTCCGCTTACCCAGATACATCAATCACTCATATCAAACATATAACGTCCATACACCTCCACTTACCCAGATACATCAATCACTCACGATCATATCAAACATATAACGTCCATACACCTCCGCTTACCCAGATACATCGATCACTCATATCAAACATACAACGCCCATACACCTCCGCTTACCCAGATACATCAATCACTCATATCAAACATATAACGCCCATACACCTCCGCTTACCCAGATACATCAATCACTCATATCAAAGACACAACGTCCATACACCTCCACTTACCCAGATACATCGATCACTCACGATCATATCAAACATATAACGTCCATACACCTCCGCTTACCCAGATACATCGATCACTCATATCAAACATACAACGCCCATACACCTCCGCTTACCCAGATACATCGATCACTCATATCAAACATACAACGTCCAAACACCTCCACTTACCCAGATACATCAATCACTCATATCAAACATATAACGTCCATACACCTCCGCTTACCCAGATACATCAATCACTCATATCAAACATACAACGTCCATACACCTCCACTTACCTAGATACATCAATCAGTCATATCAAACATACAACGTCCATACACCTCCACTTACCCAGATACATCGATCACTCATATCAAACATACAACGTCCATACACCTCCACTTACCTAGATACATCAATCACTCATATCAAACATATAACGTCCATACACCTCCGCTTACCCAGATACATCAATCACTCATATCAAACATACAACGCCCATACACCTCCGCTTACGCAGATACATCAATCACTCATATCAAACATATAACGCCCATACACCTCCGCTTACCCAGATACATCAATCACTCATATCAAACATATAACGTCCATACACCTCCACTTACCCAGATACATCAATCACTCACGATCATATCAAACATATAACGTCCATACACCTCCACTTACCCAGATACATCGATCACTCATATCAAACATACAACGCCCATACACCTCCGCTTACCCAGATACATCAATCACTCATATCAAACATATAACGCCCATACACCTCCGCTTACCCAGATACATCAATCACTCATATCAAAGACACAACGTCCATACACCTCCACTTACCCAGATACATCGATCACTCACGATCATATCAAACATATAACGTCCATACACCTCCGCTTACCCAGATACATCGATCACTCATATCAAACATACAACGCCCATACACCTCCGCTTACCCAGATACATCAATCACTCATATCAAACATATAACGCCCATACACCTCCGCTTACCCAGATACATCAATCACTCATATCAAAGACACAACGTCCATACACCTCCACTTACCCAGATACATCGATCACTCATATCAAACATACAACGCCCATACACCTCCGCTTACCCAGATACATCAATCACTCATATCAAACATATAACGCCCATACACCTCCGCTTACCCAGATACATCAATCACTCATATCAAACATATAACGTCCATACACCTCCACTTACCCATATACATCAATCACTCATGATCATATCAAACATATAACGTCCATACACCTCCGCTTACCCAGATACATCGATCACTCATATCAAACATACAACGCCCATACACCTCCGCTTACCCAGATACATCAATCACTCATATCAAACATATAACGCCCATACACCTCCGCTTACCCAGATACATCAATCACTCATATCAAAGACACAACTTCCATACACCTCCACTTACCCAGATACATCGATCACTCATATCAAACATACAACGTCCAAACACCTCCACTTACCTAGATACATCAATCACTCATATCAAACATATAACGTCCATACACCTCCGCTTACCCAGATACATCAATCACTCATATCAAACATACAACGTCCATACACCTCCACTTACCTAGATACATCAATCAGTCATATCAAACATACAACGTCCATACAACTCCACTTACCCAGATACATCGATCACTCATATCAAACATACAACGTCCAAACACCTCCACTTACCTAGATACATCAATCACTCATATCAAACATACAACGTCCATACACCTCCACTTACCTAGATACATCAATCAGTCATATCAAACATACACCGTCCATACACCTCCACTTACCCAGATACATCGATCACTCATATCAAACATACAACGTCCATACACCTCCACTTACCTAGATACATCAATCACTCATATCAAACATATAACGTCCATACACCTCCGCTTACCCAGATACATCAATCACTCATATCAAACATACAACGCCCATACACCTCCGCTTACCCAGATACATCAATCACTCATATCAAACATATAACGCCCATACACCTCCGCTTACCCAGATACATCAATCACTCATATCAAACATATAACGTCCTTACACCTCCACTTACCCAGATACATCAATCACTCACGATCATATCAAACATATAACGTCCATACACCTCCGCTTACCCAGATACATCGATCACTCATATCAAACATACAACGCCCATACACCTCCGCTTACCCAGATACATCAATCACTCATATCAAAGACACAACGTCCATACACCTCCACTTACCCAGATACATCGATCACTCACGATCATATCAAACATATAACGTCCATACACCTCCGCTTACCCAGATACATCGATCACTCATATCAAACATACAACGCCCATACACCTCCGCTTACCCAGATACATCAATCACTCATATCAAACATATAACGCCCATACACCTCCGCTTACCCAGATACATCAATCACTCATATCAAAGACACAACGTCCATACACCTCCACTTACCCAGATACATCGATCACTCATATCAAACATACAACGCCCATACACCTCCGCTTACCCAGATACATCAATCACTCATATCAAACATATAACGCCCATACACCTCCGCTTACCCAGATACATCAATCACTCATATCAAACATATAACGTCCATACACCTCCACTTACCCATATCCATCAATCACTCATGATCATATCAAACATATAACGTCCATACACCTCCGCTTACCCAGATACATCGATCACTCATATCAAACATACAACGTCCATACACCTCCGCTTACCCAGATACATCAATCACTCATATCAAACATATAACGCCCATACACCTCCGCTTACCCAGATACATCAATCACTCATATCAAAGACACAACTTCCATACACCTCCACTTACCCAGATACATCGATCACTCATATCAAACATACAACGTCCAAACACCTCCACTTACCTAGATACATCAATCACTCATATCAAACATATAACGTCCATACACCTCCGCTTACCCAGATACATCAATCACTCATATCAAACATACAACGTCCATACACCTCCACTTACCTAGATACATCAATCAGTCATATCAAACATACAACGTCCATACACCTCCACTTACCCAGATACATCGATCACTCATATCAAACATACAACGTCCAAACACCTCCACTTACCTAGATACATCAATCACTCATATCAAACATACAACGTCCATACACCTCCACTTACCTAGATACATCAATCAGTCATATCAAACATACAACGTCCATACACCTCCACTTACCCAGATACATCGATCACTCATATCAAACATACAACGTCCATACACCTCCACTTACCTAGATACATCAATCACTCATATCAAACATATAACGTCCATACACCTCCGCTTACCCAGATACATCAATCACTCATATCAAACATACAACGCCCATACACCTCCGCTTACCCAGATACATCAATCACTCATATCAAACATATAACGCCCATACACCTCCGCTTACCCAGATACATCAATCACTCATATCAAACATATAACGTCCATACACCTCCACTTACCCAGATACATCAATCACTCACGATCATATCAAACATATAACGTCCATACACCTCCGCTTACCCAGATACATCGATCACTCATATCAAACATACAACGCCCATACACCTCCGCTTACCCAGATACATCAATCACTCATATCAAACATATAACGCCCATACACCTCCGCTTACCCAGATACATCAATCACTCATATCAAAGACACAACGTCCATACACCTCCACTTACCCAGATACATCGATCACTCACGATCATATCAAACATATAACGTCCATACACCTCCGCTTACCCAGATACATCGATCACTCATATCAAACATACAACGCCCATACACCTCCGCTTACCCAGATACATCAATCACTCATATCAAACATATAACGCCCATACACCTCCGCTTACCCAGATACATCAATCACTCATATCAAAGACACAACGTCCATACACCTCCACTTACCCAGATACATCGATCACTCATATCAAACATACAACGCCCATACACCTCCGCTTACCCAGATACATCAATCACTCATATCAAACATATAACGCCCATACACCTCCGCTTACCCAGATACATCAATCACTCATATCAAACATATAACGTCCATACACCTCCACTTACCCATATACATCAATCACTCATGATCATATCAAACATATAACGTCCATACACCTCCGCTTACCCAGATACATCGATCACTCATATCAAACATACAACGCCCATACACCTCCGCTTACCCAGATACATCAATCACTCATATCAAACATATAACGCCCATACACCTCCGCTTACCCAGATTCATCAATCACTCATATCAAAGACACAACTTCCATACACCTCCACTTACCCAGATACATCGATCACTCATATCAAACATACAACGTCCAAACACCTCCACTTACCTAGATACATCAATCACTCATATCAAACATATAACGTCCATACACCTCCGCTTACCCAGATACATCAATCACTCATATCAAACATACAACGTCCATACACCTCCACTTACCTAGATACATCAATCAGTCATATCAAACATACAACGTCCATACACCTCCACTTACCCAGATACATCGATCACTCATATCAAACATACAACGTCCAAACACCTCCACTTACCTAGATACATCAATCACTCATATCAAACATACAACGTCCATACACCTCCACTTACCTAGATACATCAATCAGTCATATCAAACATACAACGTCCATACACCTCCACTTACCCAGATACATCGATCACTCATATCAAACATACAACGTCCATACACCTCCACTTACCTAGATACATCAATCACTCATATCAAACATATAACGTCCATACACCTCCGCTTACCCAGATACATCAATCACTCATATCAAACATACAACGCCCATACACCTCCGCTTACCCAGATACATCAATCACTCATATCAAACATATAACGCCCATACACCTCCGCTTACCCAGATACATCAATCACTCATATCAAACATATAACGTCCATACACCTCCACTTACCCAGATACATCAATCACTCACGATCATATCAAACATACAACGTACATACACCTCCACTTACCCAGATACATCGATCACTCATATCAAACATACAACGCCCATACACCTCCGCTTACCCAGATACATCAATCACTCATATCAAACATATAACGCCCATACACCTCCGCTTACCCAGATACATCAATCACTCATATCAAAGACACAACGTCCATACACCTCCACTTACCCAGATACATCGATCACTCACGATCATATCAAACATATAACGTCCATACACCTCCGCTTACCCAGATACATCGATCACTCATATCAAACATACAACGCCCATACACCTCCGCTTACCCAGATACATCAATCACTCATATCAAAGACACAACGTCCATACACCTCCACTTACCCAGATACATCGATCACTCACGATCATATCAAACATATAACGTCCATACACCTCCGCTTACCCAGATACATCGATCACTCATATCAAACATACAACGCCCATACACCTCCGCTTACCCAGATACATCAATCACTCATATCAAACATATAACGCCCATACACCTCCGCTTACCCAGATACATCAATCACTCATATCAAAGACACAACGTCCATACACCTCCACTTACCCAGATACATCGATCACTCATATCAAACATACAACGCCCATACACCTCCGCTTACCCAGATACATCAATCACTCATATCAAACATATAACGCCCATACACCTCCGCTTACCCAGATACATCAATCACTCATATCAAACATATAACGTCCATACACCTCCACTTACCCATATCCATCAATCACTCATGATCATATCAAACATATAACGTCCATACACCTCCGCTTACCCAGATACATCGATCACTCATATCAAACATACAACGCCCATACACCTCCGCTTACCCAGATACATCAATCACTCATATCAAACATATAACGCCCATACACCTCCGCTTACCCAGATACATCAATCACTCATATCAAAGACACAACTTCCATACACCTCCACTTACCCAGATACATCGATCACTCATATCAAACATACAACGTCCAAACACCTCCACTTACCTAGATACATCAATCACTCATATCAAACATATAACGTCCATACACCTCCGCTTACCCAGATACATCAATCACTCATATCAAACATACAACGTCCATACACCTCCACTTACCTAGATACATCAATCAGTCATATCAAACATACAACGTCCATACACCTCCACTTACCCAGATACATCGATCACTCATATCAAACATACAACGTCCAAACACCTCCACTTACCTAGATACATCAATCACTCATATCAAACATACAACGTCCATACACCTCCACTTACCTAGATACATCAATCAGTCATATCAAACATACAACGTCCATACACCTCCACTTACCCAGATACATCGATCACTCATATCAAACATACAACGTCCATACACCTCCACTTACCTAGATACATCAATCACTCATATCAAACATATAACGTCCATACACCTCCGCTTACCCAGATACATCAATCACTCATATCAAACATACAACGCCCATACACCTCCGCTTACCCAGATACATCAATCACTCATATCAAACATATAACGCCCATACACCTCCGCTTACCCAGATACATCAATCACTCATATCAAACATATAACGTCCATACACCTCCACTTACCCAGATACATCAATCACTCACGATCATATCAAACATATAACGTCCATACACCTCCGCTTACCCAGATACATCGATCACTCATATCAAACATACAACGCCCATACACCTCCGCTTACCCAGATACATCAATCACTCATATCAAACATATAACGCCCATACACCTCCGCTTACCCAGATACATCAATCACTCATATCAAAGACACAACGTCCATACACCTCCACTTACCCAGATACATCGATCACTCACGATCATATCAAACATATAACGTCCATACACCTCCGCTTACCCAGATACATCGATCACTCATATCAAACATACAACGCCCATACACCTCCGCTTACCCAGATACATCAATCACTCATATCAAACATATAACGCCCATACACCTCCGCTTACCCAGATACATCAATCACTCATATCAAAGACACAACGTCCATACACCTCCACTTACCCAGATACATCGATCACTCATATCAAACATACAACGCCCATACACCTCCGCTTACCCAGATACATCAATCACTCATATCAAACATATAACGCCCATACACCTCCGCTTACCCAGATACATCAATCACTCATATCAAACATATAACGTCCATACACCTCCACTTACCCATATACATCAATCACTCATGATCATATCAAACATATAACGTCCATACACCTCCGCTTACCCAGATACATCGATCACTCATATCAAACATACAACGCCCATACACCTCCGCTTACCCAGATACATCAATCACTCATATCAAACATATAACGCCCATACACCTCCGCTTACCCAGATACATCAATCACTCATATCAAAGACACAACTTCCATACACCTCCACTTACCCAGATACATCGATCACTCATATCAAACATACAACGTCCAAACACCTCCACTTACCTAGATACATCAATCACTCATATCAAACATATAACGTCCATACACCTCCGCTTACCCAGATACATCAATCACTCATATCAAACATACAACGTCCATACACCTCCACTTACCTAGATACATCAATCAGTCATATCAAACATACAACGTCCATACAACTCCACTTACCCAGATACATCGATCACTCATATCAAACATACAACGTCCAAACACCTCCACTTACCTAGATACATCAATCACTCATATCAAACATACAACGTCCATACACCTCCACTTACCTAGATACATCAATCAGTCATATCAAACATACACCGTCCATACACCTCCACTTACCCAGATACATCGATCACTCATATCAAACATACAACGTCCATACACCTCCACTTACCTAGATACATCAATCACTCATATCAAACATATAACGTCCATACACCTCCGCTTACCCAGATACATCAATCACTCATATCAAACATACAACGCCCATACACCTCCGCTTACCCAGATACATCAATCACTCATATCAAACATATAACGCCCATACACCTCCGCTTACCCAGATACATCAATCACTCATATCAAACATATAACGTCCTTACACCTCCACTTACCCAGATACATCAATCACTCACGATCATATCAAACATATAACGTCCATACACCTCCGCTTACCCAGATACATCGATCACTCATATCAAACATACAACGCCCATACACCTCCGCTTACCCAGATACATCAATCACTCATATCAAACATATAACGCCCATACACCTCCGCTTACCCAGATACATCAATCACTCATATCAAAGACACAACGTCCATACACCTCCACTTACCCAGATACATCGATCACTCATATCAAACATACAACGCCCATACACCTCCGCTTACCCAGATACATCAATCACTCATATCAAACATATAACGCCCATACACCTCCGCTTACCCAGATACATCAATCACTCATATCAAACATATAACGTCCATACACCTCCACTTACCCATATCCATCAATCACTCATGATCATATCAAACATATAACGTCCATACACCTCCGCTTACCCAGATACATCGATCACTCATATCAAACATACAACGCCCATACACCTCCGCTTACCCAGATACATCAATCACTCATATCAAACATATAACGCCCATACACCTCCGCTTACCCAGATACATCAATCACTCATATCAAAGACACAACTTCCATACACCTCCACTTACCCAGATACATCGATCACTCATATCAAACATACAACGTCCAAACACCTCCACTTACCTAGATACATCAATCACTCATATCAAACATATAACGTCCATACACCTCCGCTTACCCAGATACATCAATCACTCATATCAAACATACAACGTCCATACACCTCCACTTACCTAGATACATCAATCAGTCATATCAAACATACAACGTCCATACACCTCCACTTACCCAGATACATCGATCACTCATATCAAACATACAACGTCCAAACACCTCCACTTACCTAGATACATCAATCACTCATATCAAACATACAACGTCCATACACCTCCACTTACCTAGATACATCAATCAGTCATATCAAACATACAACGTCCATACACCTCCACTTACCCAGATACATCGATCACTCATATCAAACATACAACGTCCATACACCTCCACTTACCTAGATACATCAATCACTCATATCAAACATATAACGTCCATACACCTCCGCTTACCCAGATACATCAATCACTCATATCAAACATACAACGCCCATACACCTCCGCTTACCCAGATACATCAATCACTCATATCAAACATATAACGCCCATACACCTCCGCTTACCCAGATACATCAATCACTCATATCAAACATATAACGTCCATACACCTCCACTTACCCAGATACATCAATCACTCACGATCATATCAAACATATAACGTCCATACACCTCCGCTTACCCAGATACATCGATCACTCATATCAAACATACAACGCCCATACACCTCCGCTTACCCAGATACATCAATCACTCATATCAAACATATAACGCCCATACACCTCCGCTTACCCAGATACATCAATCACTCATATCAAAGACACAACGTCCATACACCTCCACTTACCCAGATACATCGATCACTCACGATCATATCAAACATATAACGTCCATACACCTCCGCTTACCCAGATACATCGATCACTCATATCAAACATACAACGCCCATACACCTCCGCTTACCCAGATACATCAATCACTCATATCAAACATATAACGCCCATACACCTCCGCTTACCCAGATACATCAATCACTCATATCAAAGACACAACGTCCATACACCTCCACTTACCCAGATACATCGATCACTCATATCAAACATACAACGCCCATACACCTCCGCTTACCCAGATACATCAATCACTCATATCAAACATATAACGCCCATACACCTCCGCTTACCCAGATACATCAATCACTCATATCAAACATATAACGTCCATACACCTCCACTTACCCATATACATCAATCACTCATGATCATATCAAACATATAACGTCCATACACCTCCGCTTACCCAGATACATCGATCACTCATATCAAACATACAACGCCCATACACCTCCGCTTACCCAGATACATCAATCACTCATATCAAACATATAACGCCCATACACCTCCGCTTACCCAGATTCATCAATCACTCATATCAAAGACACAACTTCCATACACCTCCACTTACCCAGATACATCGATCACTCATATCAAACATACAACGTCCAAACACCTCCACTTACCTAGATACATCAATCACTCATATCAAACATATAACGTCCATACACCTCCGCTTACCCAGATACATCAATCACTCATATCAAACATACAACGTCCATACACCTCCACTTACCTAGATACATCAATCAGTCATATCAAACATACAACGTCCATACACCTCCACTTACCCAGATACATCGATCACTCATATCAAACATACAACGTCCAAACACCTCCACTTACCTAGATACATCAATCACTCATATCAAACATACAACGTCCATACACCTCCACTTACCTAGATACATCAATCAGTCATATCAAACATACAACGTCCATACACCTCCACTTACCCAGATACATCGATCACTCATATCAAACATACAACGTCCATACACCTCCACTTACCTAGATACATCAATCACTCATATCAAACATATAACGTCCATACACCTCCGCTTACCCAGATACATCAATCACTCATATCAAACATACAACGCCCATACACCTCCGCTTACCCAGATACATCAATCACTCATATCAAACATATAACGCCCATACACCTCCGCTTACCCAGATACATCAATCACTCATATCAAACATATAACGTCCATACACCTCCACTTACCCAGATACATCAATCACTCACGATCATATCAAACATACAACGTACATACACCTCCACTTACCCAGATACATCGATCACTCATATCAAACATACAACGCCCATACACCTCCGCTTACCCAGATACATCAATCACTCATATCAAACATATAACGCCCATACACCTCCGCTTACCCAGATACATCAATCACTCATATCAAAGACACAACGTCCATACACCTCCACTTACCCAGATACATCGATCACTCACGATCATATCAAACATATAACGTCCATACACCTCCGCTTACCCAGATACATCGATCACTCATATCAAACATACAACGCCCATACACCTCCGCTTACCCAGATACATCAATCACTCATATCAAAGACACAACGTCCATACACCTCCACTTACCCAGATACATCGATCACTCACGATCATATCAAACATATAACGTCCATACACCTCCGCTTACCCAGATACATCGATCACTCATATCAAACATACAACGCCCATACACCTCCGCTTACCCAGATACATCAATCACTCATATCAAACATATAACGCCCATACACCTCCGCTTACCCAGATACATCAATCACTCATATCAAAGACACAACGTCCATACACCTCCACTTACCCAGATACATCGATCACTCATATCAAACATACAACGCCCATACACCTCCGCTTACCCAGATACATCAATCACTCATATCAAACATATAACGCCCATACACCTCCGCTTACCCAGATACATCAATCACTCATATCAAACATATAACGTCCATACACCTCCACTTACCCATATCCATCAATCACTCATGATCATATCAAACATATAACGTCCATACACCTCCGCTTACCCAGATACATCGATCACTCATATCAAACATACAACGCCCATACACCTCCGCTTACCCAGATACATCAATCACTCATATCAAACATATAACGCCCATACACCTCCGCTTACCCAGATACATCAATCACTCATATCAAAGACACAACTTCCATACACCTCCACTTACCCAGATACATCGATCACTCATATCAAACATACAACGTCCAAACACCTCCACTTACCTAGATACATCAATCACTCATATCAAACATATAACGTCCATACACCTCCGCTTACCCAGATACATCAATCACTCATATCAAACATACAACGTCCATACACCTCCACTTACCTAGATACATCAATCAGTCATATCAAACATACAACGTCCATACACCTCCACTTACCCAGATACATCGATCACTCATATCAAACATACAACGTCCAAACACCTCCACTTACCTAGATACATCAATCACTCATATCAAACATACAACGTCCATACACCTCCACTTACCTAGATACATCAATCAGTCATATCAAACATACAACGTCCATACACCTCCACTTACCCAGATACATCGATCACTCATATCAAACATACAACGTCCATACACCTCCACTTACCTAGATACATCAATCACTCATATCAAACATATAACGTCCATACACCTCCGCTTACCCAGATACATCAATCACTCATATCAAACATACAACGCCCATACACCTCCGCTTACCCAGATACATCAATCACTCATATCAAACATATAACGCCCATACACCTCCGCTTACCCAGATACATCAATCACTCATATCAAACATATAACGTCCATACACCTCCACTTACCCAGATACATCAATCACTCACGATCATATCAAACATATAACGTCCATACACCTCCGCTTACCCAGATACATCGATCACTCATATCAAACATACAACGCCCATACACCTCCGCTTACCCAGATACATCAATCACTCATATCAAACATATAACGCCCATACACCTCCGCTTACCCAGATACATCAATCACTCATATCAAAGACACAACGTCCATACACCTCCACTTACCCAGATACATCGATCACTCACGATCATATCAAACATATAACGTCCATACACCTCCGCTTACCCAGATACATCGATCACTCATATCAAACATACAACGCCCATACACCTCCGCTTACCCAGATACATCAATCACTCATATCAAACATATAACGCCCATACACCTCCGCTTACCCAGATACATCAATCACTCATATCAAAGACACAACGTCCATACACCTCCACTTACCCAGATACATCGATCACTCATATCAAACATACAACGCCCATACACCTCCGCTTACCCAGATACATCAATCACTCATATCAAACATATAACGCCCATACACCTCCGCTTACCCAGATACATCAATCACTCATATCAAACATATAACGTCCATACACCTCCACTTACCCATATACATCAATCACTCATGATCATATCAAACATATAACGTCCATACACCTCCGCTTGCCCAGATACATCGATCACTCATATCAAACATACAACGCCCATACACCTCCGCTTACCCAGATACATCAATCACTCATATCAAACATATAACGCCCATACACCTCCGCTTACCCAGATTCATCAATCACTCATATCAAAGACACAACTTCCATACACCTCCACTTACCCAGATACATCGATCACTCATATCAAACATACAACGTCCAAACACCTCCACTTACCTAGATACATCAATCACTCATATCAAACATATAACGTCCATACACCTCCGCTTACCCAGATACATCAATCACTCATATCAAACATACAACGTCCATACACCTCCACTTACCTAGATACATCAATCAGTCATATCAAACATACAACGTCCATACACCTCCACTTACCCAGATACATCGATCACTCATATCAAACATACAACGTCCAAACACCTCCACTTACCTAGATACATCAATCACTCATATCAAACATACAACGTCCATACACCTCCACTTACCTAGATACATCAATCAGTCATATCAAACATACAACGTCCATACACCTCCACTTACCCAGATACATCGATCACTCATATCAAACATACAACGTCCATACACCTCCACTTACCTAGATACATCAATCACTCATATCAAACATATAACGTCCATACACCTCCGCTTACCCAGATACATCAATCACTCATATCAAACATACAACGCCCATACACCTCCGCTTACCCAGATACATCAATCACTCATATCAAACATATAACGCCCATACACCTCCGCTTACCCAGATACATCAATCACTCATATCAAACATATAACGTCCATACACCTCCACTTACCCAGATACATCAATCACTCACGATCATATCAAACATACAACGTACATACACCTCCACTTACCCAGATACATCGATCACTCATATCAAACATACAACGCCCATACACCTCCGCTTACCCAGATACATCAATCACTCATATCAAACATATAACGCCCATACACCTCCGCTTACCCAGATACATCGATCACTCATATCAAACATACAACGCCCATACACCTCCGCTTACCCAGATACATCAATCACTCATATCAAACATATAACGCCCATACACCTCCGCTTACCCAGATTCATCAATCACTCATATCAAAGACACAACTTCCATACACCTCCACTTACCCAGATACATCGATCACTCATATCAAACATACAACGTCCAAACACCTCCACTTACCTAGATACATCAATCACTCATATCAAACATATAACGTCCATACACCTCCGCTTACCCAGATACATCAATCACTCATATCAAACATACAACGTCCATACACCTCCACTTACCTAGATACATCAATCAGTCATATCAAACATACAACGTCCATACACCTCCACTTACCCAGATACATCGATCACTCATATCAAACATACAACGTCCAAACACCTCCACTTACCTAGATACATCAATCACTCATATCAAACATACAACGTCCATACACCTCCACTTACCTAGATACATCAATCAGTCATATCAAACATACAACGTCCATACACCTCCACTTACCCAGATACATCGATCACTCATATCAAACATACAACGTCCATACACCTCCACTTACCTAGATACATCAATCACTCATATCAAACATATAACGTCCATACACCTCCGCTTACCCAGATACATCAATCACTCATATCAAACATACAACGCCCATACACCTCCGCTTACCCAGATACATCAATCACTCATATCAAACATATAACGCCCATACACCTCCGCTTACCCAGATACATCAATCACTCATATCAAACATATAACGTCCATACACCTCCACTTACCCAGATACATCAATCACTCACGATCATATCAAACATACAACGTACATACACCTCCACTTACCCAGATACATCGATCACTCATATCAAACATACAACGCCCATACACCTCCGCTTACCCAGATACATCAATCACTCATATCAAACATATAACGCCCATACACCTCCGCTTACCCAGATACATCAATCACTCATATCAAAGACACAACGTCCATACACCTCCACTTACCCAGATACATCGATCACTCACGATCATATCAAACATATAACGTCCATACACCTCCGCTTACCCAGATACATCGATCACTCATATCAAACATACAACGCCCATACACCTCCGCTTACCCAGATACATCAATCACTCATATCAAAGACACAACGTCCATACACCTCCACTTACCCAGATACATCGATCACTCACGATCATATCAAACATATAACGTCCATACACCTCCGCTTACCCAGATACATCGATCACTCATATCAAACATACAACGCCCATACACCTCCGCTTACCCAGATACATCAATCACTCATATCAAACATATAACGCCCATACACCTCCGCTTACCCAGATACATCAATCACTCATATCAAAGACACAACGTCCATACACCTCCACTTACCCAGATACATCGATCACTCATATCAAACATACAACGCCCATACACCTCCGCTTACCCAGATACATCAATCACTCATATCAAACATATAACGCCCATACACCTCCGCTTACCCAGATACATCAATCACTCATATCAAACATATAACGTCCATACACCTCCACTTACCCATATCCATCAATCACTCATGATCATATCAAACATATAACGTCCATACACCTCCGCTTACCCAGATACATCGATCACTCATATCAAACATACAACGCCCATACACCTCCGCTTACCCAGATACATCAATCACTCATATCAAACATATAACGCCCATACACCTCCGCTTACCCAGATACATCAATCACTCATATCAAAGACACAACTTCCATACACCTCCACTTACCCAGATACATCGATCACTCATATCAAACATACAACGTCCAAACACCTCCACTTACCTAGATACATCAATCACTCATATCAAACATATAACGTCCATACACCTCCGCTTACCCAGATACATCAATCACTCATATCAAACATACAACGTCCATACACCTCCACTTACCTAGATACATCAATCAGTCATATCAAACATACAACGTCCATACACCTCCACTTACCCAGATACATCGATCACTCATATCAAACATACAACGTCCAAACACCTCCACTTACCTAGATACATCAATCACTCATATCAAACATACAACGTCCATACACCTCCACTTACCTAGATACATCAATCAGTCATATCAAACATACAACGTCCATACACCTCCACTTACCCAGATACATCGATCACTCATATCAAACATACAACGTCCATACACCTCCACTTACCTAGATACATCAATCACTCATATCAAACATATAACGTCCATACACCTCCGCTTACCCAGATACATCAATCACTCATATCAAACATACAACGCCCATACACCTCCGCTTACCCAGATACATCAATCACTCATATCAAACATATAACGCCCATACACCTCCGCTTACCCAGATACATCAATCACTCATATCAAACATATAACGTCCATACACCTCCACTTACCCAGATACATCAATCACTCACGATCATATCAAACATATAACGTCCATACACCTCCGCTTACCCAGATACATCGATCACTCATATCAAACATACAACGCCCATACACCTCCGCTTACCCAGATACATCAATCACTCATATCAAACATATAACGCCCATACACCTCCGCTTACCCAGATACATCAATCACTCATATCAAAGACACAACGTCCATACACCTCCACTTACCCAGATACATCGATCACTCACGATCATATCAAACATATAACGTCCATACACCTCCGCTTACCCAGATACATCGATCACTCATATCAAACATACAACGCCCATACACCTCCGCTTACCCAGATACATCAATCACTCATATCAAACATATAACGCCCATACACCTCCGCTTACCCAGATACATCAATCACTCATATCAAAGACACAACGTCCATACACCTCCACTTACCCAGATACATCGATCACTCATATCAAACATACAACGCCCATACACCTCCGCTTACCCAGATACATCAATCACTCATATCAAACATATAACGCCCATACACCTCCGCTTACCCAGATACATCAATCACTCATATCAAACATATAACGTCCATACACCTCCACTTACCCATATACATCAATCACTCATGATCATATCAAACATATAACGTCCATACACCTCCGCTTACCCAGATACATCGATCACTCATATCAAACATACAACGCCCATACACCTCCGCTTACCCAGATACATCAATCACTCATATCAAACATATAACGCCCATACACCTCCGCTTACCCAGATTCATCAATCACTCATATCAAAGACACAACTTCCATACACCTCCACTTACCCAGATACATCGATCACTCATATCAAACATACAACGTCCAAACACCTCCACTTACCTAGATACATCAATCACTCATATCAAACATATAACGTCCATACACCTCCGCTTACCCAGATACATCAATCACTCATATCAAACATACAACGTCCATACACCTCCACTTACCTAGATACATCAATCAGTCATATCAAACATACAACGTCCATACACCTCCACTTACCCAGATACATCGATCACTCATATCAAACATACAACGTCCAAACACCTCCACTTACCTAGATACATCAATCACTCATATCAAACATACAACGTCCATACACCTCCACTTACCTAGATACATCAATCAGTCATATCAAACATACAACGTCCATACACCTCCACTTACCCAGATACATCGATCACTCATATCAAACATACAACGTCCATACACCTCCACTTACCTAGATACATCAATCACTCATATCAAACATATAACGTCCATACACCTCCGCTTACCCAGATACATCAATCACTCATATCAAACATACAACGCCCATACACCTCCGCTTACCCAGATACATCAATCACTCATATCAAACATATAACGCCCATACACCTCCGCTTACCCAGATACATCAATCACTCATATCAAACATATAACGTCCATACACCTCCACTTACCCAGATACATCAATCACTCACGATCATATCAAACATACAACGTACATACACCTCCACTTACCCAGATACATCGATCACTCATATCAAACATACAACGCCCATACACCTCCGCTTACCCAGATACATCAATCACTCATATCAAACATATAACGCCCATACACCTCCGCTTACCCAGATACATCAATCACTCATATCAAAGACACAACGTCCATACACCTCCACTTACCCAGATACATCGATCACTCACGATCATATCAAACATATAACGTCCATACACCTCCGCTTACCCAGATACATCGATCACTCATATCAAACATACAACGCCCATACACCTCCGCTTACCCAGATACATCAATCACTCATATCAAACATATAACGCCCATACACCTCCGCTTACCCAGATACATCAATCACTCATATCAAAGACACAACGTCCATACACCTCCACTTACCCAGATACATCGATCACTCATATCAAACATACAACGCCCATACACCTCCGCTTACCCAGATACATCAATCACTCATATCAAACATATAACGCCCATACACCTCCG
Source organism: Haliotis rufescens (assembly GCF_023055435.1). Classification (NCBI taxonomy): domain Eukaryota; kingdom Metazoa; phylum Mollusca; class Gastropoda; order Lepetellida; family Haliotidae; genus Haliotis; species Haliotis rufescens. Next base: position 15,159,002 of record NW_025964361.1, read on the forward strand.
CTTACCCAGATACATCAATCACTCATATCAAACATATAACGTCCATACACCTCCACTTACCCATATACATCAATCACTCATGATCATATCAAACATACAACGTCCATACACCTCCACTTACCTAGATACATCAATCAGTCATATCAAACATACAACGTCCATACACCTCCACTTACCCAGATACATCGATCACTCATATCAAACATACAACGTCCATACACCTCCACTTACCTAGATACATCGATCACTCATATCAAACATATAACGTCCATACACCTCCGCTTACCCAGATACATCAATCACTCATATCAAACATACAACGCCCATACACCTCCGCTTACCCAGATACATCAATCACTCATATCAAACATATAACGCCCATACACCTCCGCTTACCCAGATACATCAATCACTCATATCAAACATATAACGTCCATACACCTCCACTTACCCAGATACATCAATCACTCACGATCATATCAAACATATAACGTCCATACACCTCCGCTTACCCAGATACATCGATCACTCATATCAAACATACAACGCCCATACACCTCCGCTTACCCAGATACATCAATCATTCATATCAAACATACAACGCCCATACACCTCCGCTTACCCAGATACATCAATCACTCATATCAAAGACACGTCCATACACCTCCACTTACCCAGATACATCGATCACTCATATCAAACATACAACGTCCAAAAACCTCCACTTACCTAGATACATCAATCACTCATATCAAACATATAACGTCCATACACCTCCGCTTACCCAGATACATCAATCACTCATATCAAACATACAACGTCCATACACCTCCACTTACCTAGATACATCAATCAGTCATATCAAACATACAACGTCCATACACCTCCACTTACCCAGATACATCGATCACTCATATCAAACATACAACGTCCATACACCTCCACTTACCTAGATACATCAATCACTCATATCAAACATATAACGTCCATACACCTCCGCTTACCCAGATACATCAATCACTCATATCAAACATATAACGTCCATACACCTCCACTTACCCAGATACATCAATCACTCATGATCATATCAAACATACAACGCCCATACACCTCCGCTTACCCAGATACATCAATCACTCATATCAAACATATAACGTCCATACACCTCCACTTACCCAGATACATCAATCACTCATATCAAACATACAACGCCCATACACCTCCGCTTACCCAGATACATCAATCACTCATATCAAAGACACAACGTCCATACACCTCCACTTACCCAGATACATCGATCACTCATATCAAACATACAACGCCCATACACCTCCGCTTACCCAGATACATCAATCACTCATATCAAACATATAACGCCCATACACCTCCGCTTACCCAGATACATCAATCACTCATATCAAACATATAACGTCCATACACCTCCACTTACCCATATACATCAATCACTCATGATCATATCAAACATATAACGTCCATACACCTCCGCTTACCCAGATACATCGATCACTCATATCAAACATACAACGCCCATACACCTCCGCTTACCCAGATACATCAATCACTCATATCAAACATATAACGCCCATACACCTCCGCTTACCCAGATACATCAATCACTCATATCAAAGACACAACTTCCATACACCTCCACTTACCCAGATACATCGATCACTCATATCAAACATACGACGTCCAAACACCTCCACTTACCTAGATACATCAATCACTCATATCAAACATATAACGTCCATACACCTCCGCTTACCCAGATTCATCAATCACTCATATCAAACATACAACGTCCATACACCTCCACTTACCTAGATACATCAATCAGTCATATCAAACATACAACGTCCATACACCTCCACTTACCCAGATACATCGATCACTCATATCAAACATACAACGTCCATACACCTCCACTTACCTAGATACATCAATCACTCATATCAAACATATAACGTCCATACACCTCCGCTTACCCAGATACATCAATCACTCATATCAAACATACAACGCCCATACACCTCCGCTTACCCAGATACATCAATCACTCATATCAAACATATAACGCCCATACACCTCCGCTTACCCAGATACATCAATCACTCATATCAAACATATAACGTCCATACACCTCCACTTACCCAGATACATCAATCACTCACGATCATATCAAACATATAACGTCCATACACCTCCGCTTACCCAGATACATCGATCACTCATATCAAACATACAACGCCCATACACCTCCGCTTACCCAGATACATCAATCACTCATATCAAACATATAACGCCCATACACCTCCGCTTACCCAGATACATCAATCACTCATATCAAAGACACAACGTCCATACACCTCCACTTACCCAGATACATCGATCACTCATATCAAACATACAACGTGCAAAAACCTCCACTTACCTAGATACATCAATCACTCATATCAAACATATAACGTCCATACACCTCCGCTTACCCAGATACATCAATCACTCATATCAAACATACAACGTCCATACACCTCCACTTACCTAGATACATCAATCAGTCATATCAAACATACAACGTCCATACACCTCCACTTACCCAGATACATCGATCACTCATATCAAACATACAACGTCCATACACCTCCACTTACCTAGATACATCAATCACTCATATCAAACATATAACGTCCATACACCTCCGCTTACCCAGATACATCAATCACTCATATCAAACATATAACGTCCATACACCTCCACTTACCCAGATACATCAATCACTCATGATTATATCAAACATACAACGCCCATACACCTCCGCTTACCCAGATACATCAATCACTCATATCAAACATATAACGTCCATACACCTCCACTTACCCAGATACATCGATCACTCATATGAAACATACAACGCCCATACACCTCCACTTACCTAGATACATCAATCACTCATATCAAACATATAACGTCCATACACCTCCGCTTACCCAGATACATCAATCACTCATATCAAACATACAACGTCCATACACCTCCGCTTACCCAGATACATCGATCACTCATATCAAACATATAACGTCCATACACCACCACTTACCCAGATACATCAATCACTCATGATCATATCAAACATACAACGCCCATACACCTCCGCTTACCCAGATACATCAATCACTCATATCAAACATATAACGTCCATACACCTCCACTTAACCAGATACATCGATCACTCATATCAAACATACAACGTCCATACACCTCCACTTACCCAGATACATCGATCACTCATATCAAACATATAACGTCCATACACCTCCGCTTACCCAGATACATCAATCACTCATATCAAACAAATAACGTCCATACACCTCCGCTTACCAAGATACATCGATCACTCATATCAAACATATAACGTCCATACACCTCCACTTACCAACATACATCGATCACTCATATCAAACATATAACGTCCATACACCTCCACTTACCCAGATACATCGATCACTCATATCAAACATACAACGCCCATACACCTCCGCTTACCCAGATACATCAATCACTCATATCAAACATATAACGCCCATACACCTCCGCTTACCCAGATACATCAATCACTCATATCAAACATATAACGTCCATACACCTCCACTTACCAAGTTACATCGATCACTGATATCAAACATTTAACGTCCATACACCTCCGCTTACCCAGATACATCGATCACTCATATCAAACACACAACGTCCATACACCTCCACTTACCCAGATACATCGATCACTCATATCAAACATACAACGTCCATACACCTCCACTTACCTAGATACATCAATCACTCAAATCAAACATATAACGTCCATACACCTCCGCTTACCCAGATACATCAATCACTCATATCAAACATACAACGTCCATACACCTCCGCTTACCCAGATACATCAATCACCCATATCAAACATATAACTTCCATACACCTCCACTAACCAAGATACATCAATCACTCATGATCATATCAAACATACAACGCCCATACACCTCCGCTTACCCAGATACATCAATCACTCATATCAAACATATAACGTCCATACATCTCCACTTACCCAGATACATCGATCACTCATATCAAACATACAACGTCCATACACCTCCACTTACCCAGATACATCGATCACTCATATCAAACATATAACGTCCATACACCTCCGCTTACCCAGATACATCAATCACTCATATCAAACATATAACGTCCATACACCTCCACTTACCAAGATACATCAATCACTCATATCAAACATATAACGTCCATACACCTCCGCTTACCCAGATACATCGATCACTCATATCAAACATACAACGCCCATACACCTCCGCTTACCAAGATACATCAATCACTCATATCAAACATATAACGCCCATACATCTCCGCTTACCCAGATACATCAATCACTCATATCAAACATATAACGTCCATACACCTCCACTTACCCAGATACATCGATCACTCATATCAAACATACAACGCCCATACACCTCCGCTTACCCAGATACATCAATCACTCATATCAAACATATAACGCCCATACACCTCCGCTTACCCAGACACATCAATCACTCATATCAAACATATAACGTCCATACACCTCCACTTACCCAGATACATCAATCACTCATGATCATATCAAACATACAACGCCCATACACCTCCGCTTACCCAGATACATCAATCACTCATATCAAACATATAACGTCCATACACCTCCACTTACCCAGATACATCGATCACTGATATCAAACATTCAACGTCCATACACCTCCGCTTACCCAGATACATCGATCACTCATATCAAACATACAACGCCCATACACCTCCGCTTACCAAGATACATCAATCACTCATATCAAACATATAACGCCCATACACCTCCGCTTACCCAGATACATCAATCACTCATATCAAACATATAACGTCCATACACCTCCACTTACCCAGATACATCGATCACTCATATCAAACATACAACGCCCATACACCTCCGCTTACCCAGATACATCAATCACTCATATCAAACATATAACGCCCATACACCTCCGCTTACCCAGACACATCAATCACTCATATCAAACATATAACGTCCATACACCTCCACTTACCCAGATACATCAATCACTCATGATCATATCAAACATACAACGCCCATACACCTCCGCTTACCCAGATACATCAATCACTCATATCAAACATATAACGTCCATACACCTCCACTTACCCAGATACATCGATCACTGATATCAAACATTTAACGTCCATACACCTCCGCTTACCCAGATACATCGATCACTCATATCAAACATACAACGTCCATACACCTCCACTTACCAAGATACATCAATCACTCATATCAAACATACAACGTCCATACACCTCCGCTTAACCAGATACATCAATCACCCATATCAAACATATAACGTCCATACACCTCCACTTGCCCAGATACATCAATCACTCATGATCATATCAAACATACAACGCCCATACACCTCCGCTTACCCAGATACATCAATCACTCATATCAAACATACAACGTCCATACACCTCCACTTACCCAGGTACATCGATCACTCATATCAAACATATAACGTCCATACACCTCCACTTACCCAGATACATCAATCACTCATATCAAACATATAACGTCCATACACCTCCGCTTACCCAGATACATGAATCACTCATATCAAACATATAACGTCCATACACCTCCGTTACCAAGATACATCGATCACTAATATCAAACATATAACGTCCATACACCTCCGCTTACCCAGATACATCAATCACTCATATCAAACATATAACGTCCATACACCTCCACTTACCAACATACATCGATCACTCATATCAAACATATAACGTCCATACACCTCCGCTTACTCAGATACATCAATCACTCATATCAAACATACAACGTCCATACACCTCCACTTACCCAGATACATCGATCACTCATATCAAACATACAACGTCCATACACCTCCACTTACCTAGATACATCAATCACTCATATCAAACATATAACGTCCATACACCTCCGCTTACCCAGATACATCAATCACTCATATCAAACATATAACGTCCATACACCTCCACTTACCCAGATACATCAATCACTCATGATCATATCAAACATACAACGCCCATACACCTCCGCTTACCCAGATACATCAATCACTCATATCAAACATATTACGTCCATACACCTCCACTTACCCAGATACATCGATCACTCATATCAAAGATACAACGTCCATACACCTCCGCTTACCCAGATATATCGATCACTCATTCCAAACATACAACGTCCATACACCTCCACTTACCTAGATACATCAATCACTCATATCAAACATATAACGTCCATACACCTCCGCTTACCCAGATACATCAATCACTCATATCAAACATACAACGTCCATACACCTCCACTTACCTAGATAAATCAATCACTCATATCTAACAAACAACGTCCATACACCTCCACTTACCTAGATACATCGATCACTCATATCAAACATACAACGTCCATACACCTCCACTTACCTAGATACATCAATCACTCATATCAAACATATAACGTCCATACACCTCCGCTTATCCAGATACATCGATCACTCATATCAAACATATAACGTCCATACACCTCCACTTACCCAGATACATCAATCACTCATGATCATATCAAACATACAACGCCCATACACCTCCGCTGACCCAGATACATCAATCACTCTTACCAAACATATAACGTCAATACACCTCCGCTTACCCAGATACATCGATCAATCATATCAAACATACAACGTCCATACACCTCCGCTTACCCAGATACATCGATCACTCATATCAAACATATAACGTCCATACACCTCCGCTTGCCCAGATACATCAATCACTCATATCAAACATACAACGTCCATACACCTCCACTTACCTAGATACATCAATCACTCATATCAAACATACAACGTCCATACACCTCCACTTACCCAGATACATCCATCACTCATATCAAACATACAACGTCCATACACCTCCACTTACCTAGATACATCAATCACTCATATCAAACATATCACGTCCATACACCTCCGCTTACCCAGATACATCAATCACTCATATCAAACATATAACGTCCATACACCTCCACTTACCCAGATACATCAATCACTCATGATCATATCAAACATACAACCCCCATACACCTCCGCTTACACAGATACATCAATCACTCATATCAAACATATAACGTCCATACACCTCCACTTACCCAGATGCATTGATCACTCATATCAAACATACAACGTCCATACATCTCCGCTTACCCAGATACATCGATCACTCATATCAAACACACAACGTACATACACCTCCACTTACCCAGATACATCGATCACTCATATCAAACATATAACGTCCATACACCTCCGCTTACCCAGATACATCAATCACTCATATCAAACATATAACGTCCATACACCTCCACTTACCCAGATACATCAATCACTCATGATCATATCAAACATACAACGCCCATACAACTCCGCTTACCCAGATACATCAATCACTCATATCAAACATATAACGTCCATACACCTCCACTTACCCAGATACATCGATCACTCATATCAAACATACAACGTCCATACACCTCCGCTTACCCAGATACATCGATCACTAATATCAAACATACAACGTCCATACACCTCGACTTACCCAGTTACATCGATCACTCATATCAAACATATAACGTCCATACACCTCCGCTTACCCAGATACATCAATCACTCATATCAAACATATAACGTCCATACACCTCCACTGACCCAGATACATCAATCACTCATATCAAACATATAACGTCCATACACCTCCGCTTACCAAGATACATCGATCACTCATATCAAACATATAACGTCCATACACCTCCGCTTACCCAGACACATCAATCACTCATATCAAACATATAACGTCCATACACCTCCGCTTACCAAGATACATCGATCACTCATATCAAACATACAACGTCCATACACCTCCTCTTACCCAGATACATCGATCACTCATATCAAACATACAACGTCCATACACCTCCACTTACCCAGATACATCAATCACTCATATCAAACATATAACGTCCATACACCTCCGCTTACCCAGATACATCAATCACTCATATCAAACATATAACGTCCATACACCTCCGCTTACCAAGACACATCGATCACTCATATCAAACATATAACGTCCATACACCTCCGCTTACCCAGATACATCAATCACTCATATCAAACATATAACGTCCATACACCTCCACTTACCCAGATACATCGATCACTCATATCAAACATGCAACGTCCATACACCTCCACTTACCCAGATACATCGATCACTCATATCAAACATACAACGTCCATACACCTTCACTTACCCAGATACATCAATCACTCATATCAAACATATAACGTCCATACACCTCCACTTACCAAGATACATCGATCACTCATATCAAACATACAACGCCCATACACCTCCGCTTACCCAGATACATCGATCACTCATATCAAACATACAACGCCCATACACCTCCGCTTACCCAGATATATCAATCACTCATATCAAACATATAACGCCCATACACCTCCGCTTACCCAGATACATCAATCACTCATATCAAACATACAACGTCCATACACCTCCACTTACCCAGATACATCGATCACTCATATCAAACATATAACGTCCATACACCTACGCTTACCCAGATACATCAATCACTCATATCAAACATATCACGTCCATACACCTCCACTGACCCAGATACATCAATCACTCATATCAAACATATAACGTCCATACACCTCCGCTTACCAAGATACATCGATCACTCATATCAAACATATAACGTCCATACACCTCCGCTTCCCCAGATACATCAATCACTCATATCAAACATATAACGTCCATACACCTCCACTTACCAAGATACATCGATCACTCATATCAAACATATAACGTCCATACACCTCCACTTACCCAGATACATCAATCACTCATATCAAACATATAACACCCATACACTTCCGGTTACCCAGATACATCAATCACTCATATCAAACATATAACGTCCATACACCTCCACTTACCCAGATACATCAATCACTCATATCAAACATATAACGCCCATACACCTCCGGTTACCCAGATACATCAATCACTCATATCAAACATATAACGTCCATACACCTCCACTTACCCAGATACATCAATAACTCATGATCATATCAAACATACAACGCCCATACACCTCCGCTTACCAAGATACATCAATCACTCATATCAAACATATAACGTCCATACACCTCCACTTACCCAGATACATCGATCACTCATATCAAACATACAACGTCCATACACCTCCACTTACCCAGATACATCGATCACTCATATCAAACATATAACGTCCATACACCTCCGCTTACCCAGATACATCAATCACTCATATCAAACGTATAACGTCCATACACCTCCGCTTACCCAGGTACATCAATCACTCATATCAAACATACAACGTCCATACACCTCCACTTACCAACATACATCGATCACTCATATCAAACATATAACGTCCATACACCTCCGCTTACTCAGATACATCGATCACTCATATCAAACATACAACGCCCATACACCTCCGCTTACCAAGATACATCAATCACTCATATCAAACATAAAACGCACATACACCTCCGCTTACCCAGATACATCAATCACTCATATCAAACATATAACGTCAATACACCTCCACTTACCCAGATACATCAATCACTCATGATCATATCAAACATACAACGCCCATACACCTCCGCTTACCCAGATACATCAATCACTCATATCAAACATATAACGTCCATACACCTCCACTTACCCAGATACATCGATCACTCATATCAAACATACAACGTCCATACACCTCCGCTTACCCAGATACATCGATCACTCATTCCAAACATACAACGTCCATACACCTCCACTAACCTAGATACATCAATCACTCATATCAAACATATAACGTCCATACACCTCCGCTTACCCAGATACATCAATCACTCATATCAAACATACAACGTCCATACACCTCCACTTACCTAGATAAATCAATCACTCATATCAAACAAACAACGTCCATACACCTCCACTTACCCAGATACATCGATCACTCATATCAAACATATAACGTCCATACACCTCCGCTTACCAAGACACATCGATCACTCATATCAAACATATAACGTCCATACACCTCCGCTTACCCAGATACATCAATCACTCATATCAAACATATAACGTCCATACACCTCCACTTACCCAGATACATCGATCACTCATATCAAACATGCAACGCCCATACACCTCCGCTTACCCAGATACATCGATCACTCATATCAAACATACAACGTCCATACACCTTCACTTACCCAGATACATCAATCACTCATATCAAACATATAACGTCCATACACCTCCACTTACCAAGATACATCGATCACTCATATCAAACATACAACGCCCATACACCTCCGCTTACCCAGATACATCGATCACTCATATCAAACATACAACGCCCATACACCTCCGCTTACCCAGATATATCAATCACTCATATCAAACATATAACGCCCATACACCTCCGCTTACCCAGATACATCAATCACTCATATCAAACATACAACGTCCATACACCTCCACTTACCCAGATACATCGATCACTCATATCAAACATATAACGTCCATACACCTACGCTTACCCAGATACATCAATCACTCATATCAAACATATCACGTCCATACACCTCCACTGACCCAGATACATCAATCACTCATATCAAACATATAACGTCCATACACCTCCGCTTACCAAGATACATCGATCACTCATATCAAACATATAACGTCCATACACCTCCGCTTCCCCAGATACATCAATCACTCATATCAAACATATAACGTCCATACACCTCCACTTACCAAGATACATCGATCACTCATATCAAACATATAACGTCCATACACCTCCACTTACCCAGATACATCAATCACTCATATCAAACATATAACGCCCATACACTTCCGGTTACCCAGATACATCAATCACTCATATCAAACATATAACGTCCATACACCTCCACTTACCCAGATACATCAATCACTCATATCAAACATATAACGCCCATACACCTCCGGTTACCCAGATACATCAATCACTCATATCAAACATATAACGTCCATACACCTCCACTTACCCAGATACATCAATCACTCATGATCATATCAAACATACAACGCCCATACACCTCCGCTTACCAAGATACATCAATCACTCATATCAAACATATAACGTCCATACACCTCCACTTACCCAGATACATCGATCACTCATATCAAACATACAACGTCCATACACCTCCACTTACCCAGATACATCGATCACTCATATCAAACATATAACGTCCATACACCTCCGCTTACCCAGATACATCAATCACTCATATCAAACGTATAACGTCCATACACCTCCGCTTACCCAGGTACATCAATCACTCATATCAAACATACAACGTCCATACACCTCCACTTACCAACATACATCGATCACTCATATCAAACATATAACGTCCATACACCTCCGCTTACTCAGATACATCGATCACTCATATCAAACATACAACGCCCATACACCTCCGCTTACCAAGATACATCAATCACTCATATCAAACATAAAACGCACATACACCTCCGCTTACCCAGATACATCAATCACTCATATCAAACATATAACGTCAATACACCTCCACTTACCCAGATACATCAATCACTCATGATCATATCAAACATACAACGCCCATACACCTCCGCTTACCCAGATACATCAATCACTCATATCAAACATATAACGTCCATACACCTCCACTTACCCAGATACATCGATCACTCATATCAAACATACAACGTCCATACACCTCCGCTTACCCAGATACATCGATCACTCATTCCAAACATACAACGTCCATACACCTCCACTAACCTAGATACATCAATCACTCATATCAAACATATAACGTCCATACACCTCCGCTTACCCAGATACATCAATCACTCATATCAAACATACAACGTCCATACACCTCCACTTACCTAGATAAATCAATCACTCATATCAAACAAACAACGTCCATACACCTCCACTTACCCAGATACATCGATCACTCATATCAAACATACAACGTCCATACACCTCCACTTACCTAGATACATCAATCACTCATATCAAACATATAACGTCCATACACCTCCGCTTACCCAGATACATCAATCACTCATATCAAACATATAACGTCCATACACCTCCACTTACCCAGATACATCAATCACTCATGATCATATCAAACATACAACGCCCATACACCTCCGCTTACCCAGATACATCAATCACTCATATCAAACATATAACGTCCATACACCTCCACTTACCCAGATACATCGATCACTCATATCAAACATACAACGTCCATACACCTCCGCTTACCCAGATACATCGATCACTCATATCAAACATATTACGTCCATACACCTCCGCTTGCCCAGATACATCAATCACTCATATCAAACATACAACGTCCATACACCTCCACTTACCTAGATACATCAATCACTCATATCAAACATACAACGTCCATACACCTCCACTTACCCAGATACATCCATCACTCATATCAAACATACAACGTCCATACACCTCCACTTACCTAGATACATCAATCACTCATATCAAACATACAACGCCCATACACCTCCGCTTACCCAGATACATCGATCACTCATATCAAACATACAACGCCCATACACCTCCGCTTACACAGATACATCAATCACTCATATCAAACATATAACGTCCATACACCTCCACTTACCCAGATACATTGATCACTCATTTCAAACATACAACGTCCATACACCTCCGCTTACCCAGATACATCGATCACTCATATCAAACATACAACGTACATACACCTCCACTTACCCAGATACATCGATCACTTATTTCAAACATATAACGTCCATACACCTCCGCTTACCCAGATACATCAATCACTCATATCAAACATATAACGTCCATACACCTCCACTTACCCAGATACATCAATCACTCATATCAAACATATAACGTCCATACACCTCCGCTTACCCAGATACATCAATCACTCATATCAAACATATAACGTCCATACACCTCCACTTACCCAGATACATCAATCACTCATATCAAACATATAACGTCCATACACCTCCACTTACCCAGATACATCAATCACTCATATCAAACTTATAACGTCCATACACCTCCACTTACCCAGATACATCAATCACTCATGATCATATCAAACATACAACGCCCATACAACTCCGCTTACCCAGATACATCAATCACTCATATCAAACATATAACGTCCATACACCTCCACTTACCCAGATACATCGATCACTCATATCAAACATACAACGTCCATACACCTCCGCTTACCCAGATACATCGATCACTCATATCAAACATACAACGTCCATACACCTCCACTTACCCAGTTACATCGATCACTCATATCAAACATATAACGTCCATACACCTCCGCTTACCCAGAAACATCAATCACTCATATCAAACATATAACGTCCATACACCTCCACTGACCCAGATACATCAATCACTCATATCAAACATATAACGTCCATACACCTCCGCTTACCAAGATACATCGATCACTCATATCAAACATATAACGTCCATACACCTCCGCTTACCCACATACATCAATCTCTCATATCAAACATATAACGTCCATACACCTCCTCTGACCCAGATACATCAATCACTCATATCAAACATATAACGTCCATACACCTCCGCTTACCAAGATACATCGATCACTCATATCAAACATATAACGTCCATACACCTCCGCTTACCCAGATACATCAATCACTCATATCAAACATATAACGTCCATACACCTCCACTTACCAAGATACATCGATCACTCATATCAAACATATAACGTCCATACACCTCCACTTACCCAGATACATCAATCACTCATATCAAACATATAACGCCCTTACACCTCCGGTTACCCAGATACATCAATCACTCATATCAAACATATAACGTCCATACACTTCCACTTACCCAGATACATCAATCACTCATATCAAACATATAACGCCCATACACCTCCGGTTACCCAGATACATCAATCACTCATATCAAACATATAACGTCCATACACCTCCACTTACCCAGATACATCAATCACTCATGATCATATCAAACATACAACGCCCATACACCTCCGCTTACCAAGATACATCAATCACTCATATCAAACATATAACGTCCATACACCTCCACTTACCCAGATACATCGATCACTCATATCAAACATACAACGTCCATACACCTCCACTTACCCAGATACATCGATCACTCATATCAAACATATAACGTCCCTACACCTCCGCTTACCCAGATACATCAATCACTCATATCAAACATATAACGTCCATACACCTCCGCTTACCCAGATACATCAATCACTCATATCAAACATATAACGTCCATACACCTCCGTTTCCAAGATACATCGATCACTCATATCAAACATATAACGTCCATACACCTCCGCTTACCCAGATACATCAATCACTCATATCAAACATATAACGTCCATACACCTCCACTTACCAACATACATCGATCACTCATATCAAACATATAACGTCCATACACCTCCGCTTACTCAGATACATCGATCACTCATATCAAACATACAACGCCCATACACCTCCGCTTACCAAGATACATCAATCACTCATATCAAACATAAAACGCCCATACACCTCCGCTTACCCAGATACATCAATCACTCATATCAAACATATAACGTCAATACACCTCCACTTACCCAGATACATCAATCACTCATGATCATATCAAACATACAACGCCCATACACCTCCGCTTACCCAGATACATCAATCACTCATATCAAACATATAACGTCCATACACCTCCACTTACCAAGATACATCGATCACTCATATCAAACATTTAACGTCCATACACCTCCGCTTACCCAGATACATCGATCACTCATATCAAACACACAACGTCCATACACCTCCACTTACCCAGATACATCGATCACTCATATCAAACATACAACGTCCAAACACCTCCACTTACCCAGATACATCAATCACTCATATCAAACATATAACGTCCATACACCTCCGCTTACCCAGATACATCAATCTCTCATATCAAACATACAACGTCCATACACCTCCACTTACCTAGATACATCAATCAGTCATATCAAACATACAACGTCCATACACATCCACTTACCCAGATACATCGATCACTCATATCAAACATACAACGTCCATACACCTCCACTTACCCAGATACATCAATCACTCATATCAAACATATAACGCCCATACACCTCCGGTTACACAGATACATCAATCACTCATATCAAACATATAACGTCCATACACCTCCACTTACCCAGATACATCAATCACTCATGATCATATCAAACATACAACGCCCATACACCTCCGCTTACCAAGATACATCAATCACTCATATCAAACATACAACGTCCATACACCTCCACTTACCCAGATACATCGATCACTCATATCAAACATACAACGTCCATACACCTCCACTTACCTAGATAAATCAATCACTCATATCAAACAAACAACGTCCATACAACTCCACTTACCCAGATACATCGATCACTCATATCAAACATACAACGTCCATACACCTCCACTTACCTAGATACATCAATCACTCATATCAAACATATAACGTCCATACACCTCCGCTTACCCAGATACACCAATCACTCATATCAAACATATAACGTCCATACACCTCCACTTACCAAGATACATCGATCACTCATATCAAACATATAACGTCCATACACCTCCACTTACCCAGATACATCAATCACTCATATCAAACATATAACGCCCTTACACCTCCGGTTACCCAGATACATCAATCACTCATATCAAACATATAACGTCCATACACTTCCACTTACCCAGATACATCAATCACTCATATCAAACATATAACGCCCATACACCTCCGGTTACCCAGATACATCAATCACTCATATCAAACATATAACGTCCATACACCTCCACTTACCCAGATACATCAATCACTCATGATCATATCAAACATACAACGCCCATACACCTCCGCTTACCAAGATACATCAATCACTCATATCAAACATATAACGTCCATACACCTCCACTTACCCAGATACATCGATCACTCATATCAAACATACAACGTCCATACACCTCCACTTACCCAGATACATCGATCACTCATATCAAACATATAACGTCCCTACACCTCCGCTTACCCAGATACATCAATCACTCATATCAAACATATAACGTCCATACACCTCCGCTTACCCAGATACATCAATCACTCATATCAAACATATAACGTCCATACACCTCCGTTACCAAGATACATCGATCACTCATATCAAACATATAACGTCCATACACCTCCGCTTACCCAGATACATCAATCACTCATATCAAACATATAACGTCCATACACCTCCACTTACCAACATACATCGATCACTCATATCAAACATATAACGTCCATACACCTCCGCTTACTCAGATACATCGATCACTCATATCAAACATACAACGCCCATACACCTCCGCTTACCAAGATACATCAATCACTCATATCAAACATAAAACGCCCATACACCTCCGCTTACCCAGATACATCAATCACTCATATCAAACATATAACGTCAATACACCTCCACTTACCCAGATACATCAATCACTCATGATCATATCAAACATACAACGCCCATACACCTCCGCTTACCCAGATACATCAATCACTCATATCAAACATATAACGTCCATACACCTCCACTTACCAAGATACATCGATCACTCATATCAAACATTTAACGTCCATACACCTCCGCTTACCCAGATACATCGATCACTCATATCAAACACACAACGTCCATACACCTCCACTTACCCAGATACATCAATCACTCATATCAAACATACAACGTCCAAACACCTCCACTTACCCAGATACATCAATCACTCATATCAAACATATAACGTCCATACACCTCCGCTTACCCAGATACATCAATCTCTCATATCAAACATACAACGTCCATACACCTCCACTTACCTAGATACATCAATCAGTCATATCAAACATACAACGTCCATACACATCCACTTACCCAGATACATCGATCACTCATATCAAACATACAACGTCCATACACCTCCACTTACCCAGATACATCAATCACTCATATCAAACATATAACGCCCATACACCTCCGGTTACCCAGATACATCAATCACTCATATCAAACATATAACGTCCATACACCTCCACTTACCCAGATACATCAATCACTCATGATCATATCAAACATACAACGCCCATACACCTCCGCTTACCAAGATACATCAATCACTCATATCAAACATACAACGTCCATACACCTCCACTTACCCAGATACATCGATCACTCATATCAAACATACAACGTCCATACACCTCCACTTACCCAGATACATCGATCACTCATATCAAACATATAACGTCCCTACACCTCCGCTTACCCAGATACATCAATCAGTCATATCAAACATATAACGTCCATACACCTCAGTTACCAAGATGCATCGATCACTCATATCAAACATATAACGTCCATACACCTCCGCTTACCCAGATACATCAATCACTCATATCAAACATATAACGTCCATACACCTCCACTTACCAACATACATCGATCACTCATATTAAACATATAACGTCCATACACCTCCTCTTACTCAGATACATCGATCACTCATATCAAACATACAACGCCCATACACCTCCGCTTACCAAGATATATCAATCACTCATATCAAACATAAAACGCCCATACACCTCCGCTTACCCAGATACATCAATCACTCATATCAAACATATAACGTCAATACACCTCCACTTACCCAGATACATCAATCACTCATATCAAACATATAACGTCCATACACCTCCACTTACCAAGATACATCGATCACTCATATCAAACATTTAACGTCCATACACCTCCGCTTACCCAGATACATCGATCACTCATATCAAACACACAACGTCCATACGACTCCACTTACCCAGATACATCGATCACTCATATCAAACATACAACGTCCAAACACCTCCGCTTACCCAGATACATCGATCACTCATATCAAACACACAACGTCCATACGACTCCACTTACCCAGATACATCAATCACTCATATCAAACATATAACGTCCATACACCTCCGCTTACCCAGATACATCAATCTCTCATATCAAACATACAACGTCCATACACCTCCACTTACCTAGATACATCAATCAGTCATATGAAACATATAACGTCCATACACCTCCGCTTACCCAGATACATCAATCACTCATATCAAACATACAACGTCCATACACCTCCACTTACCTAGATAAATCAATCACTCATATCAAACAAACAACGTCCATACAACTCCACTTACCCAGATACATCGATCACTCATATCAAACATACAACGTCCATACACCTCCACTTACCTAGATACATCAATCACTCATATCAAACATATAACGTCCATACACCTCCGCTTACCCAGATACATCAATCACTCATATCAAACATATAACGTCCATACACTTCCACTTACCCAGATACATCAATCACTCATGATCATATCAAACATACAACGCCCATACACCTCCGCTTACCCAGATACATCAATCACTCATATCAAACATATAACGTCCATACACCTCCACTTACCCAGATACATCGATCACTCATATCAAACATACAACGTCCATACACCTCCGCTTACCCAGATACATCGATCACTCATATCAAACATATAACGTCCATACACCTCCGCTTGGCCAGATACATCAATCACTCATATCAAACATACAACGTCCATACACCTCCACTAACCCAGATACATCAATCACTCATATCAAACATACAACGTCCATACACCTCCGCTTACCCAGATACATCAATCACTCATATGAAACATATAACGTCCATACACCTCCACTTACCCAGATACATCAATCACTCATGATCATATCAAACATACAACGCCCATACACCTCCACTTACCCAGATACATCAATCACTCATATCAAACATATAACGTCCATACACCTCCACTTACCCAGATACATTGATCACTCATATCAAACATATAACGTCCATACACCTCCGCTTACCCAGATACATCGATCACTCATATCAAACATACAACGTACATACACCTCCACTTACCCAGATACATCGATCACTCATATCAAACATATAACGTCCATACAACTCCGCTTACCCAGATACATCAATCACTCATATCAAACATATAACGTCCATACACCTCCACTTACCCAGATACATCAATCACTCATATCAAACTTATAACGTCCATACACCTCCACTTACCTAGATACATCAATCACTCATGATCATATCAAACATACAACACCCACACAACTCCGCTTACCCAGATACATCAATCACTCATATCAAACATATAACGTCCATACACCTCCACTTACCCAGATACATCAATCACTCATGATCATATCAAACATACAACGCCCATACACCTCCGCTTACCAAGATACATCAATCACTCATATCAAACATATAACGTCCATACACCTCCACTTACCCAGATACATTGATCACTCATATCAAACATATAACGTCCATACACCTCCGCTTACCCAGATACATCGATCACTCATATCAAACATACAACGTACATACACCTCCACTTACCCAGATACATCGATCACTCATATCAAACATATAACGTCCATACAACTCCGCTTACCCAGATACATCAATCACTCATATCAAACATATAACGTCCATACACCTCCACTTACCCAGATACATCAATCACTCATATCAAACTTATAACGTCCATACACCTCCACTTACCTAGATACATCAATCACTCATGATCATATCAAACATACAACACCCACACAACTCCGCTTACCCAGATACATCAATCACTCATATCAAACATATAACGTCCATACACCTCCACTTACCCAGATACATCGATCACTCATATCAAACATACAACGTCCATACACCTCCACTTACCCAGTTACATCGATCACTCATATCAAACATATAACGTCCATACACCTCCGCTTACCCAGATACATCAATCACTGATATCAAACATATAACGTCCATACACCTCCACTGACCCAGATACATCAATCACTCATGATCATATCAAACATACAACGCCCATACACCTCCGCTTACCAAGATACATCAATCACTCATATCAAACATATAACGTCCATACACCTCCACTTACCAAGATACATCGATCACTCATATCAAACATATAACGTCCATACACCTCCGCTTACCCAGATACATCAATCACTCATATCAAACATATAACGTCCATACACCTCCACTTACCAAGATACATCGATCACTCATATCAAACATATAACGTCCATACACCTCCACTTACCCAGATACATCAATCACTCATATCAAACATATAACGCCCGTACACCTCCGGTTACCCAGATACATCAATCACTCATATCAAACATATAACGTCCATACACCTCCACTTACCCAGATACATCAATCACTCATATCAAACATATAACGCCCATACACCTCCGGTTACCCAGATACATCAATCACTCATATCAAACATGTAACGTCCATACACCTCCACTTACCCACATACATCAATCACTCATGATCATATCAAACATACAACGCCCATACACCTCCGCTTACCAAGATACATCAATCACTCATATCAAACATATAACGTCCATACACCTCCACTTACCAAGATACATCGATCACTCATATCAAACATATAACGTCCATACACCTCTGCTTACCAAGATACATCAATCACTCATATCAAACATATAACGTCCATACACCTCCACTTACCCAGATACATCGATCACTCATATCAAACATACAACGTCCATACACCTCCACTTACCCAGATACATCGATCACTCATATCAAACATATAACGTCCCTACACCTCCGCTTACCCAGATACATCAATCACTCATATCAAACATATAACGTCCATACACCTCCGTTACCAAGATGCATCGATCACTCATATCAAACATATAACGTCCATACACCTCCGCTTACCCAGATACATCAATCACTCATATCAAACATATAACGTCCATACACCTCCACTTACCAACATACATCGATCACTCATATCAAACATATAACGTCCATATACCTCCTCTTACTCAGATACATCGATCACTCATATCAAACATACAACGCCCATACACCTCCGCTTACCAAGATACATCAATCACTCATATCAAACATAAAACGCCCATACACCTCCGCTTACCCAGATACATCAATCACTCATATCAAACATATAACGTCAATACACCTCCACTTACCCAGATACATCAATCACTCATGATCATATCAAACATACAACATCCATACACCTCCGCTTACCCAGATACATCAATCACTCATATCAAACATATAACGTCCATACACCTCCGCTTACCTAGATACATCAATCACTCATATCAAACATATAACGTCCATACACCTCCGCTTACCCAGATACATCGATCACTCATATCAAACATATAACGTCCATACACCTCCACTTACCCAGATACATCGATCACTCATATCAAACATACAACGTCCATACACCTCCGCTTACCCAGATACATCGATCACTCATTCCAAACATACAACGTCCATACACCTCCACTTACCTAGATACATCAATCACTCATATGAAACATATAACGTCCATACACCTCCGCTTACCCAGATACATCAATCACTCATATCAAACATACAACGTCCATACACCTCCACTTACCTAGATAAATCAATCACTCATATCAAACAAACAACGTCCATACAACTCCACTTACCCAGATACATCGATCACTCATATCAAACATACAACGTCCATACACCTCCACTTACCTAGATACATCAATCACTCATATCAAACATATAACGTCCATACACCTCCGCTTACCCAGATACATCAATCACTCATATCAAACATATAACGTCCATACACTTCCACTTACCCAGATACATCAATCACTCATGATCATATCAAACATACAACGCCCATACACCTCCGCTTACCCAGATACATCAATCACTCATATCAAACATATAACGTCCATACACCTCCACTTACCCAGATACATCGATCACTCATATCAAACATACAACGTCCATACACCTCCGCTTACCCAGATACATCGATCACTCATATCAAACATATAACGTCCATACACCTCCGCTTGCCCAGATACATCAATCACTCATATCAAACATACAACGTCCATACACCTCCACTTACCCAGATACATCAATCACTCATATCAAACATACAACGTCCATACACCTCCGCTTACCCAGATACATCAATCACTCATATCAAACATATAACGTCCATACACCTCCACTTACCCAGATACATCAATCACTCATGATCATATCAAACATACAACGCCCATACACCTCCGCTTACCCAGATACATCAATCACTCATATCAAACATATAACGTCCATACACCTCCACTTACCCAGATACATTGATCACTCATATCAAACATACAACGTCCATACACCTCCGCTTACCCAGATACATCGATCACTCATATCAAACATACAACGTACATACACCTCCACTTACCCAGATACATCGATCACTCATATCAAACATATAACGTCCATACACCTCCGCTTACCCAGATACATCAATCACTCATATCAAACATATAACGTCCATACACCTCCGCTTACCCAGATACATCAATCACTCATATCAAACATATAACGTCCATACACCTCCACTTACCAACATACATCGATCACTCATATCAAACATATAACGTCCATACACCTCCTCTTACTCAGATACATCGATCACTCATATCAAACATACAACGCCCATACACCTCCGCTTACCAAGATACATCAATCACTCATATCAAACATAAAACGCCCATACACCTCCGCTTACCCAGATACATCAATCACTCATACCAAACATATAACGTCAATACACCTCCACTTACCCAGATACATCAATCACTCATGATCATATCAAACATACAACGTCCATACACCTCCGCTTACCCAGATACATCAATCACTCATATCAAACATATAACGTCCATACACCTCCACTTACCAAGATACATCGATCACTCATATCAAACATTTAACGTCCATACACCTCCGCTTACCCAGATACATCGATCACTCATATCAAACACACAACGTCCATACGACTCCACTTACCCAGATACATCGATCACTCATATCAAACATACAACGTCCAAACACCTCCACTTACCCAGATACATCAATCACTCATATCAAACATATAACGTCCATACACCTCCGCTTACCCAGATACATCAATCTCTCATATCAAACATACATCGTCCATACACCTCCGCTTACCCAGATACATCAATCACTCATATCAAACATATAACGTCCATACACTTCCACTTACCCAGATACATCAATCACTCATGATCATATCAAACATACAACGCCCATACACCTCCGCTTACCCAGATACATCAATCACTCATATCAAACATATAACGTCCATACACCTCCACTTACCCAGATACATCGATCACTCATATCAAACATACAACGTCCATACACCTCCACTTACCAACATACATCGATCACTCATATCAAACATATAACGTCCATACACCTCCTCTTACTCAGATACATCGATCACTCATATCAAACATACAACGCCCATACACCTCCGCTTACCAAGATACATCAATCACTCATATCAAACATAAAACGCCCATACACCTCCGCTTACCCAGATACATCAATCACTCATATCAAACATATAACGTCAATACACCTCCACTTACCCAGATACATCAATCACTCATGATCATATCAAACATACAACGTCCATACACCTCCGCTTACCCAGATACATCAATCACTCATATCAAACATATAACGTCCATACACCTCCGCTTACCTAGATACATCAATCACTCATATCAAACATATAATGTCCATACACCTCCGCTTACCCAGATACATCGATCACTCATATCAAACATATAACGTCCATACACCTCCACTTACCCAGATACATCGATCACTCATATCAAACATACAACGTCCATACACCTCCGCTTACCCAGATACATCGATCACTCATTCCAAACATACAACGTCCATACACCTCCACTTACCTAGATACATCAATCTCTCATATCAAACATACATCGTCCATACACCTCCGCTTACCCAGATACATCAATCACTCATATCAAACATATAACGTCCATACACTTCCACTTACCCAGATACATCAATCACTCATGATCATATCAAACATACAACGCCCATACACCTCCGCTTACCCAGATACATCAATCACTCATATCAAACATATAACGTCCATACACCTCCACTTACCCAGATACATCGATCACTCATATCAAACATACAACGTCCATACACCTCCACTTACCAACATACATCGATCACTCATATCAAACATATAACGTCCATACACCTCCTCTTACTCAGATACATCGATCACTCATATCAAACATACAACGCCCATACACCTCCGCTTACCAAGATACATCAATCACTCATATCAAACATAAAACGCCCATACACCTCCGCTTACCCAGATACATCAATCACTCATATCAAACATATAACGTCAATACACCTCCACTTACCCAGATACATCAATCACTCATGATCATATCAAACATACAACGTCCATACACCTCCGCTTACCCAGATACATCAATCACTCATATCAAACATATAACGTCCATACACCTCCGCTTACCTAGATACATCAATCACTCATATCAAACATATAATGTCCATACACCTCCGCTTACCCAGATACATCGATCACTCATATCAAACATATAACGTCCATACACCTCCACTTACCCAGATACATCGATCACTCATATCAAACATACAACGTCCATACACCTCCGCTTACCCAGATACATCGATCACTCATTCCAAACATACAACGTCCATACACCTCCACTTACCTAGATACATCAATCACTCATATGAAACATATAACGTCCATACACCTCCGCTTACCCAGATACATCAATCACTCATATCAAACATACAACGTCCATACACCTCCACTTACCTAGATAAATCAATCACTCATATCAAACAAACAACGTCCATACAACTCCACTTACCCAGATACATCGATCACTCATATCAAACATACAACGTCCATACACCTCCGCTTACCCAGATACATCAATCACTCATATCAAACATACAACGTCCATACACCTCCACTTACCCAGATACATCAATCACTCATATCAAACATATAACGTCCATACACCTCCGCTTACCCAGATACATCAATCACTCATATCAAACATATAACGTCCATACACTTCCACTTACCCAGATACATCAATCACTCATGATCATATCAAACATACAACGCCCATACACCTCCGCTTACCCAGATACATCAATCACTCATATCAAACATATAACGTCCATACACCTCCACTTACCCAGATACATCGATCACTCATATCAAACATACAACGTCCATACACCTCCGCTTACCCAGATACATCGATCACTCATATCAAACATATAACGTCCATACACCTCCGCTTGCCCAGATACATCAATCACTCATATCAAACATACAACGTCCATACACCTCCACTTACCCAGATACATCAATCACTCATATCAAACATACAACGTCCATACACCTCCGCTTACCCAGATACATCAATCACTCATATCAAACATATAACGTCCATACACCTCCACTTACCCAGATACATCAATCACTCATGATCATATCAAACATACAACGCCCATACACCTCCGCTTACCCAGATACATCAATCACTCATATCAAACATATAACGTCCATACACCTCCACTTACCCAGATACATTGATCACTCATATCAAACATACAACGTCCATACACCTCCGCTTACCCAGATACATCGATCACTCATATCAAACATACAACGTACATACACCTCCACTTACCCAGATACATCGATCACTCATATCAAACATATAACGTCCATACACCTCCGCTTACCCAGATACATCAATCACTCATATCAAACATATAACGTCCATACACCTCCGCTTACCCAGATACATCAATCACTCATATCAAACATATAACGTCCATACACCTCCACTTACCAACATACATCGATCACTCATATCAAACATATAACGTCCATACACCTCCTCTTACTCAGATACATCGATCACTCATATCAAACATACAACGCCCATACACCTCCGCTTACCCAGATACATCAATCACTCATACCAAACATATAACGTCAATACACCTCCACTTACCCAGATACATCAATCACTCATGATCATATCAAACATACAACGTCCATACACCTCCGCTTACCCAGATACATCAATCACTCATATCAAACATATAACGTCCATACACCTCCACTTACCAAGATACATCGATCACTCATATCAAACATTTAACGTCCATACACCTCCGCTTACCCAGATACATCGATCACTCATATCAAACACACAACGTCCATACGACTCCACTTACCCAGATACATCGATCACTCATATCAAACATACAACGTCCAAACACCTCCACTTACCCAGATACATCAATCACTCATATCAAACATATAACGTCCATACACCTCCGCTTACCCAGATACATCAATCTCTCATATCAAACATACATCGTCCATACACCTCCGCTTACCCAGATACATCAATCACTCATATCAAACATATAACGTCCATACACTTCCACTTACCCAGATACATCAATCACTCATGATCATATCAAACATACAACGCCCATACACCTCCGCTTACCCAGATACATCAATCACTCATATCAAACATATAACGTCCATACACCTCCACTTACCCAGATACATCGATCACTCATATCAAACATACAACGTCCATACACCTCCGCTTACCCAGATACATCGATCACTCATATCAAACATATAACGTCCATACACCTCCGCTTGCCCAGATACATCAATCACTCATATCAAACATACAACGTCCATACACCTCCACTTACCCAGATACATCAATCACTCATATCAAACATACAACGTCCATACACCTCCGCTTACCCAGATACATCAATCACTCATATCAAACATATAACGTCCATACACCTCCACTTACCCACATACATCAATCACTCATGATCATATCAAACATACAACGCCCATACACCTCCGCTTACCCAGATACATCAATCACTCATATCAAACATATAACGTCCATACACCTCCACTTACCCAGATACATTGATCACTCATATCAAACATACAACGTCCATACACCTCCGCTTACCCAGATACATCGATCACTCATATCAAACATACAACGTACATACACCTCCACTTACCCAGATACATCGATCACTCATATCAAACATATAACGTCCATACACCTCCGCTTACCCAGATACATCAATCACTCATATCAAACATATAACGTCCATACACCTCCACTTACCCAGATACATCAATCACTCATATCAAACATATAACGTCCATACACCTCCGCTTACCCAGATACATCAATCACTCATATCAAACATATAACGTCCATACACCTCCACTTACCCAGATACATCAATCACTCATATCAAACATATAACGTCCATACACCTCCACTTACCCAGATACATCAATCACTCATATCAAACTTATAACGTCCATACACCTCCACTTACCCAGATACATCAATCACTCATGGTCATATCAAACATACAACGCCCACACAACTCCGCTTACCCAGATACATCAATCACTCATATCAAACATATAACGTCCATACACCTCCACTTACCCAGATACATCGATCACTCATATCAAACATACAACGTCCATACACCTCCGCTTACCCAGATACATCGATCACTCATATCAAACATACAACGTCCATACACCTCCACTTACCCAGTTACATCGATCACTCATATCAAACATATAACGTCCATACACCTCCGCTTACCCAGATACATCAATCACTGATATCAAACATATAACGTCCATACACCTCCACTGACCCAGATACATCAATCACTCATATCAAACATATAACGTCCATACACCTCCGCTTACCAAGATACATCGATCACTCATATCAAACATATAACGTCCATACACCTCCGCTTACCCAGATACATCAATCACTCATATCAAACATATAACGTCCATACACCTCCACTTACCAAGATACATCGATCACTCATATCAAACATATAACGTCCATACACCTCCACTTACCCAGATACATCAATCACTCATATCAAACATATAACGCCCATACACCCCCGGTTACCCAGATACATCAATCACTCATATCAAACATATAACGTCCATACACCTCCACTTACCCAGATACATCAATCACTCATATCAAACATATAACGCCCATACACCTCCACTTACCCACATACATCAATCACTCATGATCATATCAAACATACAACGCCCATACACCTCCGCTTACCAAGATACATCAATCACTCATATCAAACATATAACGTCCATACACCTCCACTTACCAAGATACATCGATCACTCATATCAAACATATAACGTCCATACACCTCCGCTTACCAAGATACATCAATCACTAATATCAAACATACAACGTCCATACACCTCCACTTACCCAGATACATCGATCACTCATATCAAACATACAACGTCCATACACCTCCACTTACCTAGATACATCAATCACTCATATCAAACATATAACGTCCATACACCTCCGCTTACCCAGATACATCAATCACTCATATCAAACATATAACGTCCATACACCTCCGCTTACCAAGATACATCAATCACTCATATCAAACATATAACGTCCATACACCTCCGCTTACCCAGATACATCAATCACTCATATCAAACATATAACGTCCATACACCTCCACTTAACCAGATACATCGATCACTCATATCAAACATGCAACGCCCATACACCTCCGCTTACCCAGATACATCGATCACCCATATCAAACATACAACGTCCATACACCTCCACTTACCCAGATACATCGATCACTCATATCAAACATATAACGTCCATACACCTCCACTTACCCAGATACATCGATCACTCATATCAAACATATAACGTCCATACACCTCCACTTACCAAGATACATCAATCACTCATATCAAACATATAACGTCCATACACCTCCACTTACCCAGATACATCAATCACTCATGATCATATCAAACATACAACGCCCATACACCTCCGCTTACCCAGATACATCAATCACTCATATCAAACATATAACGTCCATACACCTCCACTTACCAAGATACATCAGTCACTCATATCAAACATATAACCTCCATACACCTCCACTTACCCAGATACATCGATCACTCATATCAAACATACAACGCCCATACACCTCCGCTTACCCAGATACATCGATAACTCAGATCAAACATACAACGTCCATACACCTCCACTTTCCCAGATACATCGATCACTCATATCAAACATATAACGTCCATACACCTCCGCTTACCCAGATACATCAATCACTCATATCAAACATATAACGTCCATACACCTCCACTTACCCAGATACATCAATCTCTCATATCAAACATATAACGTCCATACACCTCCGCTTACCCAGATACATCGATCACTCATATCAAACATATAACGTCCATACACCTGCACTTACCCAGATACATCAATCACTCATATCAAACATATAACGTCCATACACCTCCGCTTACCAAGATACATCGATCACTCATATCAAACATACAACGCCCATACACCTCCGCTTACCCAGATACATCAATCACTCATATCAAACATATAACGTTCATACACCTCCACTTACCCAGATACATCGATCACTCATATCAAACATATAACGTCAATACACCTCCACTTACCAAGATACATCGATCACTCATATCAAACATTTAACGTCCATACACCTCCGCTTCCCCAGATACATCGATCACTCAAATCAAACATATAACGTCCATACACCTCCACTTACCCAGATACATCAATCACTCATGATCATATCAAACATACAACGCCCATACACCTCCGCTTACCCAGATACATCGATCACCCATATCAAACATACAACGTCCATACACCTCCGCTTACCCAGATACATCAATCACTCATATCAAACATATAACGCCCATACACCTCCGGTTACCCAGATACATCGATCACTCATATCAAACATATAACGTCCATACACCTCCACTTACCAAGATACATCAATCACTCATATCAAACATATAACGTCCATACACCTCCACTTACCCAGATACATCAATCACTCATGATCATATCAAACATACAACGCCCATACACCTCCGCTTACCCAGATACATCAATCACTCATATCAAACATATAACGTCAATACACCTCCACTTACCAAGATACATCGATCACTCATATCAAACATTTAACGTCCATACACCTCCGCTTCCCCAGATACATCGATCACTCAAATCAAACATATAACGTCCATACACCTCCACTTACCCAGATACATCAATCACTCATGATCATATCAAACATACAACGCCCATACACCTCCGCTTACCCAGATACATCAATCACTCATATCAAACATATAACGTCCATACACCTCCACTTACCAAGATACATCGATCACTCATATCAAACATATAACGTCCATACACCTCCGCTTACCCAGATACATCAATCACTCATATCAAACATATAACGTCCATACACCTCCACTTACCAAGATACATCGATCACTCATATCAAACATATAACGTCCATACACCTCCACTTACCCAGATACATCAATCACTCATATCAAACATATAACGCCCATACACCCCCGGTTACCCAGATACATCAATCACTCATATCAAACATATAACGTCCATACACCTCCACTTACCCAGATACATCAATCACTCATATCAAACATATAACGCCCATACACCTCCACTTACCCACATACATCAATCACTCATGATCATATCAAACATACAACGCCCATACACCTCCGCTTACCAAGATACATCAATCACTCATATCAAACATATAACGTCCATACACCTCCACTTACCAAGATACATCGATCACTCATATCAAACATATAACGTCCATACACCTCCGCTTACCAAGATACATCAATCACTAATATCAAACATACAACGTCCATACACCTCCACTTACCCAGATACATCGATCACTCATATCAAACATACAACGTCCATACACCTCCACTTACCTAGATACATCAATCACTCATATCAAACATATAACGTCCATACACCTCCGCTTACCCAGATACATCAATCACTCATATCAAACATATAACGTCCATACACCTCCGCTTACCAAGATACATCAATCACTCATATCAAACATATAACGTCCATACACCTCCGCTTACCCAGATACATCAATCACTCATATCAAACATATAACGTCCATACACCTCCACTTAACCAGATACATCGATCACTCATATCAAACATGCAACGCCCATACACCTCCGCTTACCCAGATACATCGATCACCCATATCAAACATACAACGTCCATACACCTCCACTTACCCAGATACATCGATCACTCATATCAAACATATAACGTCCATACACCTCCACTTACCCAGATACATCGATCACTCATATCAAACATATAACGTCCATACACCTCCACTTACCAAGATACATCAATCACTCATATCAAACATATAACGTCCATACACCTCCACTTACCCAGATACATCAATCACTCATGATCATATCAAACATACAACGCCCATACACCTCCGCTTACCCAGATACATCAATCACTCATATCAAACATATAACGTCCATACACCTCCACTTACCAAGATACATCAGTCACTCATATCAAACATATAACCTCCATACACCTCCACTTACCCAGATACATCGATCACTCATATCAAACATACAACGCCCATACACCTCCGCTTACCCAGATACATCGATAACTCAGATCAAACATACAACGTCCATACACCTCCACTTTCCCAGATACATCGATCACTCATATCAAACATATAACGTCCATACACCTCCGCTTACCCAGATACATCAATCACTCATATCAAACATATAACGTCCATACACCTCCACTTACCCAGATACATCAATCTCTCATATCAAACATATAACGTCCATACACCTCCGCTTACCCAGATACATCGATCACTCATATCAAACATATAACGTCCATACACCTGCACTTACCCAGATACATCAATCACTCATATCAAACATATAACGTCCATACACCTCCGCTTACCAAGATACATCGATCACTCATATCAAACATACAACGCCCATACACCTCCGCTTACCCAGATACATCAATCACTCATATCAAACATATAACGTTCATACACCTCCACTTACCCAGATACATCGATCACTCATATCAAACATATAACGTCAATACACCTCCACTTACCAAGATACATCGATCACTCATATCAAACATTTAACGTCCATACACCTCCGCTTCCCCAGATACATCGATCACTCAAATCAAACATATAACGTCCATACACCTCCACTTACCCAGATACATCAATCACTCATGATCATATCAAACATACAACGCCCATACACCTCCGCTTACCCAGATACATCGATCACCCATATCAAACATACAACGTCCATACACCTCCGCTTACCCAGATACATCAATCACTCATATCAAACATATAACGCCCATACACCTCCGGTTACCCAGATACATCGATCACTCATATCAAACATATAACGTCCATACACCTCCACTTACCAAGATACATCAATCACTCATATCAAACATATAACGTCCATACACCTCCACTTACCCAGATACATCAATCACTCATGATCATATCAAACATACAACGCCCATACACCTCCGCTTACCCAGATACATCAATCACTCATATCAAACATATAACGTCAATACACCTCCACTTACCAAGATACATCGATCACTCATATCAAACATTTAACGTCCATACACCTCCGCTTCCCCAGATACATCGATCACTCAAATCAAACATATAACGTCCATACACCTCCACTTACCCAGATACATCAATCACTCATGATCATATCAAACATACAACGCCCATACACCTCCGCTTACCCAGATACATCAATCACTCATATCAAACATATAACGTCCATACACCTCCACTTACCAAGATACATCGATCACTCATATCAAACATATAACGTCCATACACCTCCGCTTACCCAGATACATCGATCACTCATATCAAACATACAACGTCCATACACCTCCACTTTCCCAGATACATCGATCACTCATATCAAACATATAACGTCCATACACCTCCGCTTACCCAGATACATCAATCACTCATATCAAACATATAACGTCCATACACCTCCACTTACCCAGATACATCGATCACTCATATCAAACATATAACGTCCATACACCTCCGCTTACCCAGATACATCGATCACTCATATCAAACATACAACGCCCATACACCTCCGCTTACCCAGATACATCAATCACTCATATCAAACATATAACGTTCATACACCTCCACTTGCCCAGATACATCAATCACTCATGATCATATCAAACATACAACGCCCATACACCTCCGTTTACCCAGATACATCAATCACTCATATCAAACATATAACGTCAATACACCTCCACTTACCAAGATACATCGATCACTCATATCAAACATTTAACGTCCATACACCTCCGCTTACCCAGATACATCGATCACTCAAATCAAACATACAACGTCCATACACCTCCACTTACCCAGATACATCGATCACTCATATCAAACATATAACGTCCATACACCTCCACTTACCAAGATACATCAATCACTCATATCAAACATATAACGTCCATACACCTCCACTTACCCAGATACATCAATCACTCATGATCATATCAAACATACGACGCCCATACACCTCCGCTTACCCAGATACATCAATCACTCATATCAAACATATAACGTCCATACACCTCCGCTTACCCAGATACATCGATCACTCATATCAAACATATAACGTCCATACACCTCCACTTACCAAGATACATCGATCACTCATATCAAACATTTAACGTCCATACACCTCCGCTTCCCCAGATACATCGATCACTCAAATCAAACATACAACGTCCATACACCTCCACTTACCCAGATACATCAATCACTCATGATCATATCAAACATACAACGCCCATACACCTCCGCTTACCCAGATACATCAATCACTCATATCAAACATATAACGTCAATACACCTCCACTTACCAAGATACATCGATCACTCATATCAAACATTTAACGTCCATACACCTCCGCTTCCCCAGATACATCGATCACTCAAATCAAACATACAACGTCCATACACCTCCACTTACCCAGATACATCAATCACTCATGATCATATCAAACATACAACGCCCATACACCTCCGCTTACCCAGATACATCGATCACCCATATCAAACATACAACGTCCATACACCTCCGCTTACCCAGATACATCGATCACTCATATCAAACATATAACGCCCATACACCTCCGGTTACCCAGATACATCGATCACTCATATCAAACATATAACGTCCATACACCTCCACTTACCGAGATACATCAATCACTCATATCAAACATATAACGTCCATACACCTCCACTTACCCAGATACATCAATCACTCATGATCATATCAAACATACAACGCCCATACACCTCCGCTTACCCAGATACATCAATCACTCATATCAAACATATAACGTCCATACACCTCCACTTGCCCAGATACATCGATCACTCATATCAAACATATAACGTCCATACACCTCCACTTACCAAGATACATCGATCACTCATATCAAACATATAACGTCCATACACCTCCGCTTACCCAGATACATCGATCACTCATATCAAACATACAACGTCCATACACCTCCACTTTCCCAGATACATCGATCACTCATATCAAACATATAACGTCCATACACCTCCGCTTACCCAGATACATCAATCACTCATATCAAACATATAACGTCCATACACCTCCACTTACCCAGATACATCGATCACTCATATCAAACATATAACGTCCATACACCTCCGCTTACCCAGATACATCGATCACTCATATCAAACATACAACGCCCATACACCTCCGCTTACCCAGATACATCAATCACTCATATCAAACATATAACGTTCATACACCTCCACTTGCCCAGATACATCAATCACTCATGATCATATCAAACATACAACGCCCATACACCTCCGTTTACCCAGATACATCAATCACTCATATCAAACATATAACGTCAATACACCTCCACTTACCAAGATACATCGATCACTCATATCAAACATTTAACGTCCATACACCTCCGCTTACCCAGATACATCGATCACTCAAATCAAACATACAACGTCCATACACCTCCACTTACCCAGATACATCGATCACTCATATCAAACATATAACGTCCATACAACTCCACTTACCAAGATACATCAATCACTCATATCAAACATATAACGTCCATACACCTCCACTTACCCAGATACATCAATCACTCATGATCATATCAAACATACGACGCCCATACACCTCCGCTTACCCAGATACATCGATCACTCATATCAAACATATAACGTCCATACAACTCCACTTACCAAGATACATCAATCACTCATATCAAACATATAACGTCCATACACCTCCGCTTACCCAGATACATCGATCACTCATATCAAACATATAACGTCCATACACCTCCACTTACCAAGATACATCGATCACTCATATCAAACATATAACGTCCATACACCTCCGCTTACCCAGATACATCGATCACTCATATCAAACATACAACGTCCATACACCTCCACTTACCCAGATACATCGATCACTCATATCAAACATACAACTTCCATACACCTCCACTAACCTAGATACATCAATCACTCATATCAAACATATAACGTCCATACACCTCCGCCTACCCAGATACATCAATCACTCATATCAAACATATAACGTCCATACACCTCCACTTACCCAGATACATCAATCACTCATGATCATATCAAACATACAACGCCCATACACCTCCGCTTACCCAGATACATCGATCACTCATATCAAACATACAACGTCCATACACCTCCGCTTACCCAGATACATCGATCACTCATATCAAACATACAACGTCCATACACCTCCGCTTACCCAGATACATCGATCACTCATATCAAACATATAACGTCCATACACCTCCGCTTACCCAGATACATCAATCACTCATATCAAACATATAACGTCCATATACCTCCGCTTACCCAGATACATCGATCACTCATATCAAACATATAACGTCCATACACCTCCACTGACCAAGATACATCGATCACTCATATCAAACATATAACGTCCATACACCTCCGCTTACCCAGATACATCGATCACTCATATCAAACATACAACGTCCATACACCTCCACTTACCCAGATACATCGATCACTCATATCAAACATACAACGTCCATACACCTCCACTAACCTAGATACATCAATCACTCATATCAAACATATAACGTCCATACACCTCCGCTTACCCAGATACATCAATCACTCATATCAAACATATAACGTCCATACACCTCCACTTACCCAGATACATCAATCACTCATGATCATATCAAACATACAACGCCCATACACCTCCGCTTACCCAGATACATCGATCACTCATATCAAACATACAACGTCCATACACCTCCGCTTACCCAGATACATCGATCACTCATATCAAACATACAACGTCCATCACCTCCACTTACCCAGATACATCGATCACTCATATCAAACATATAACGTCCATACACCTCCGCTTACCCAGATACATCAATCACTCATATCAAACATATAACGTCCATACACCTCCGCTTACCAAGATACATCGATCACTCATATCAAACATATAACGTCCATACACCTCCGCTTACCCAGATACATCAATCACTCATATCAAACATACAACGTCCATACACCTCCGCTTACCAAGATACATCAATCACTCATATCAAACATATAACGCCCATACACCTCCGCTTACCCAGATACATCAATCACTCATATCAAACATATAACGTCCATACACCTCCACTTACCCAGATACATCAATCACTCATGATCATATCAAACATACAACGCCCATACACCTCCGCTTACCCAGATACATCGATCACTCATATCAAACATACAACGTCCATACACCTCCGCTTACCCAGATACATCGATCACTCATATCAAACATACAACGTCCATACACCTCCACTTACCTAGATACATCGATCACTCATATCAAACATACAACGTCCATACACCTCCACTTACCCAGATACATCGATCACTCATATCAAACATACAACATCCATACTCCTCCACTGACCCAGATACATCAGTCACTCATATCAAACAGATATATAAACTTACATCCACTTGCCGTTACTGCACATGCAGTTTATACCATATGCTATGTAGTTGGTTATTTATGTACATTTACAGTTTGATACTAAAGTCATGATGAATTCATCTACACACTATAAATATCAACGGTACATGATAGTTCTAATATATCCAATCAGAAATGCACTACAAAATACATCCTATTTCTGATATCAATAATTGATTTAAGGTATATAATGCTTAAGTATTAAACATAACTAATGAATATATTCTTAGGAATACTACTACCCGTATCCCCGCCCAAAAGTTATATATGTATGCATTGCCGTTCAATCCATTTACTTATTTATATATGTTTTAGGAGGTTACGGGCGGAAGTCTTACCAAGTATTCACTACATTAATCTTCATGGCCAAGCGGACTTTTGAGGACTTTTGAATATTTAAACATCATGCTACTAAAAGCTGTAATATGTTGAATAAAAGCAAATGTACTCGGTGGTTGAATTTGGACTTCAATTTATGTGATCGTTTCCACACAGATACATGTTTAACCTACTGATTATCATGTCCAAGCAGTTTATTTACCGAAAACGGATTATTACAATATTTACCTGATATATACGATGTGTACCAATAGGAAGTCATACACATGTTTCTCTATACTGATCAACTGACTGGGAAAGCTTCTGAGTTTGAATGTCACTAAATGGAAAACAAAGACGAATGACGTTGTTAACATGAACGTAATCAATAAGGTCATCATCTGATAATATCACCTTTAAGAAATTAAAGTAATTGTGCCCTGAGCACACATGGGGTTCAAAAAGACAGTTTACAACCAGATATGGGAAAAGACGAAAATACTGAAACTGTTCCTGTTAATGGTGTTGCCGGGTGACCACTAACGCGTGTGAACACCTCTTTTTGAGCATAAAAATAGGTCAACTCAGAATGAAGAGTAAAACTAATATTGCATATCATTTATCACGTCATTTACATGACAACAATACAAGATACATTCAAACTGTGAAAAGTGAGTGCCAGCCTACTCACTATGTAACAATAAATGTCAACATTAATAACGAAACAACGTAGCAAGCACATATGTTGATTATGCCAAACATACACTGTTGCACAAATATATACACACAATATTTCAGAAATTAACAAGTCACGGAAGTGTACGTAAATTGCGACTGTCTCGCAAAACGTGGCTGAAAGTACAAGTGTCTCCCTTGTATTTGTTTGTCGAACTGTCTGATATAAATGTTGGACTTCAAGGCGACCTTATAAAGTTAGTGATTTTGTTGGTTTTGTTTAACGCCGCTTTGAACAGTATTTCAATTATATCACGGCGTGTCAATTTGATGCAGGTCTCAGTCGTTCGCCGACGGACAGACAGATATATACAGACAGACTTTACTCAGTAATTTTGGCCCCTAGATCCTTAATACAAGCAAGATAGGGGTGGGTGGGGGTGGGTGGGGTGATTAAATGTACTTGCTAAATAAACGGCTGGAGGAAAGTGCGCTTCACAGGGATAGGTGATTTGCTTCTAATCTTTAGTAATGACAAAGGAATTTAATCAAACATGTAATACTATGCATATTGTCTGTTATGGCGGCTGCATTTAACAGCACGTCTGAAGAAACATGTTTAATATGTTCCGTCGATAAGAGAGAAGGTCACAAGTTAAATAGGTTCCTACCTTTTGTAAAGATTTAAACTGAGAATAAGAGTTACAGTTAGATAATGCGTCGAGGGAGTGATGCCAATATTGAAAGCAGCAGTTATAAAATCTCGGTTCAGAGATTGCCATCAAAAATGAGATGCAACCCATGTCCTGAGAAAGCCATGTAAATCCAAAACCATATCAAAATAAAAATATTTTTTCTATGAGATGGCCACTTGTTTTTTACCATTATCCTCAAGAGTTTTTATAATTTTATCTGCTTGATGGGGAAGTATATGCTGAGGATACCAACCTTTGCTGATGGGTGGATCATCAACTGATGACAGCTACATCTAAATCTTGACAATAGTGTAGAGCTGACTTATGTAAGATATACGTCTGTAAAACTGATGTGTAGGTCGAATATGCCATCAGCTATGCATTTGATGATATTGATGAATGCCATCGTTTAAAGGATAAACATTACCATCATCTTGCATAATTCAGGCAAAGCAAAAGCCAAACTAGAATTAGATTGTGGCAAGATAGTTGATGAAATTATGAAGATTTGGGGACTCAGGATACACGCTTGACGAATGCCAGTGCTACATTTAAAGGATGGTGATAAGTAAGAATCAGTTCTAACACAAGCCCTAGGTGATGAACACACGTTCACATCAAACTTGAAGAATGTACATCTAACACCAGGTTTAAGAATATTTAAACAATATTTCATGATTTATGCAGCCAAAAGGCGAACTGGCATTCCAACCCACCAGCATACGTTTCTGGCGTGCCCAAGGGACGCAACTCTTTACAGCCAACTGCGGCACCTCAGACAACTGGGCCACCCGTGCCGCCGATTGTGTTTGAGAGACTCATTATGACTTTAATTAAAAAAAACTATTTTCAAGACAGTTTATGGGAGAGTCCGTGTGTATAGACGCAGAGGGCACGCCTTGCACGTGTGTACACCCAGGACGCCCACCCATTTGGACGAGTTGGTGTTATGGTATGGGGAAGGAAGGCATTTGCGATGACCAGAAAACGCGCCGAGTTATCACACATGGCAACGCTCAAAGAGATAGAAATCAAGTGCTCCAACCAGTTGCATTACCATTTGTACGTGGATGACACATCACGACTTGTGAGCGGATGTTCCAATTGAACACTTGGGGATCACCTGAACAACTCCACCTTCTGGGTAAATTGCGGAGAATCCCGAATGACACCACCAGGCGGCTGACGTGTATCAGCGCCCTGAGAGAAAAACCTAATGAGATCTACTAACTTAATTAGTTAAAGCGGCCAGTTGGTTAATATACAGCGAATTTACTATCCTGCCTGGGAGATTGCTAACGACACCCGTGGAGACAGACAGACACTAGACAGACAGACTGATATTTTATTTTCGTCTCACCGCTTTACCGCTTTACATCATAAAAAAGAGCTAGACAGGGTCGCCCAGAGTAGTAGGTGACTTCGAGGACGAATGAATGTCTCCTTTCAATTTGCTATTTGGTGCATGACAAACGTTCAGGAAGGATTTTTCAAAAGCGCAGGTCTCCAAATGCATGAATACAAGCCACGCCGATAACATCTTATCCACCTTCTCGGTCAGAACTAGAGTCAGCGGCTAATAGGATTTTACTTTTGTGAATGAGGTAAGTTGTACTTTCTTTCAGCTACTTTACAGTACATTACATTATTTTTACAGTATCTGCTGTTGGTATTTTATTGGCTCCCGAACAATGTAATTCATTCCACGGTATGCCCTGGTGGTACGCGTATATGCAACAACATCCAGTGACATTTTACACGATAAAAAGAAATATTAAGAAAACATACCTATATGGAATATATATGGGAATTGAAGCATGCCTTTGAATTGTTTTGATTGTAAATCAATAAATTATAAGTGTCACGATCTCTTATGTTTGCATGACATCATTTGTGAAGGCCCAACCTGTCGTTTTCCGCGCTGGTTCCCTTCTCACTGATTGGTTTGACAGGCCTTTACCGCGGATCATTGTTGTTATTCATCCGTGCAGATATAACGTGCAAATAAAGGAACTTATTTTACATGTTACTGTAATATCAACATTTCCTCTGACCTCTGATTTCATTGTTTTATTCTGAAAATTCTTATAAATATACCCAATGCTAATCTACTATGCATCTATCAACCAGTCAGTTAGTTGTAATATACGTACCAGTCAGCATCGTTTGAAAACTAGGATCTGCTCATATTGTTCTGCCCCTTGTAAAATGTGGCCATCATTTTGTGCCGTGAGTTATCACAGATGTGAATTAGTTTATCCTGGCCGGTCAGTAGCCTAGTGGTTAAAGCGTTCGCTCGTCATGCCGAAGACCCCGGTCCTATATCCCTAATGAATAAAATGTGTGAAGCATTTCTCAGATATGATATAATAAATCTGATTTCAAAAACAGTTCATTCTCTTATGACATAAATGCAAATGCAAACCAAGAACATTCCTTGTGGCTGTGTCTAAGTTTCTATATCTGTGTAGTAGATACTACTCATAATGACTGCTCGAAAGTCGTGCATGTGTAATGCAATGTACATGAACATTTATACAAAAACATGAAACACAACATTTAATTAATAACATGAAATTGTGCAACACAGATGTCTATTGGATTAAAAGAATAAAGAATAACATTATTGATTTTTTTTTTTGTGAATGTGTAAACTCATCATTTTAGAATACAGAAAAATATACATAAGGCTAAGGTCCAGTGCATTTCAAAATGAGATCATCTATTGTAATTATCTTATCAATGTCAAATTAAACTAAATATCGACACTGTAAGAGCGTGAAATGTATATCGTTTGAGATTTGCAACACTGTTGATACATCACCATATATAGAGATTTTAAATTAGTATATCTCAAAAGAATAATTTATAAGAGGGACAGTGAAGTTGGTAAGTATCTTTGAAATTGTATTAAGATATACAGGCTCTTTTGTTTCTGAAAATAACTTTCAACGATCCAAAATGCAATTCTCTAAATAGCGACGTGAGCAAGGCTCGGGGAACACATCTCACGTGACTCACACAGGGTTCGGTTATCAAAACAATGTTGTCTAAACCTTTCAGGTGCAAAGGATTTCGAAAGTTTGCCATGCTTTCAGTAGATTAGTCTACTACGATCATGCTGCCTAATTGTTGAAATAGTCTTAGATTCAAAATAACAATTTGAACGACAAGACACCGTGACCCAGTGGACTATCCTATACACACCGCTGGGTTCAATACGAATACAACTGCTAGCCTTAGAAATGTTAGCAAGTGTGTACGAGATACGTGAGATGATGTATCCTGGTGTAACACGACAACTGGATGTGCGTTACAATGAGGCTATGATATAGTGGCAGATGAGCACACGGTGACGGATACGCTTGAATATTTCCCATTCCTAGCCATATATGCAGTGATTAGTCTGCGCAGTGGTGACACAAGGTTGTGTGTCTCAGTCACAGCCGGTTGAACGAGCGGTGTTTCTCCACAATACCCATTTCTCTATTTCAGCATGGCTTCCAGCGTCAATCATGAGTTTGTTATTCATGTACGAACTGGGGACGTCCAAGGAGCAGGTACAGATGCAAATGTGTCTGTTATACTTCACGATGAGCAAGGATCATCAACAGACAAATTCAGTCTTGACTATTTCTTCAGGAATGACTTTGAAAAAGGAAATCTAGATGTGTTCCAGTTGCCAAAGGATAAGGCTGCATTCTTAAACAAACTTAGCAAGCTTGAAATATTCCGTGACGACTCGGGCTTTGGAAGTTCCTGGTACGTTGAAAGGATCACAGTGGAGAACAAGTCTAACGGAGACGTGTACATCTTCCCCGTGTTCAGGTGGCTGCGACCTCACTACCACTACGTGTTCCGGGAAAATGACACCTTCCTTCCACAGGATGATGCCCAACAGGAGCAGAGGAGGCTGGACTTGGAGGACAAGCGCAGAATTTACGTAGTGGACACCAGCGATGTAACTCTCCCGGCCTCGGTGAGTCACCGTCACTGAATCTCTGACCAGGATAACATTGCGTGTTAAACACTCTTTAATATTGGGGGAAGCATTTCCTTCGCGGTTGATTTCTCGCATCTACTCAGTGTTATAAACACGGTTCATGCGTTTGATAAGAAAGTATGGATATCTTTTATTCATTATACATTTATCAGGGAGATATACTCATCGATAATTCATATAATTCATCCATGTTCTTAAAATGTTGCAGCTGCCAAACGTTTGTCTCCATAATAGGCATTCTTAACTCCTTGCTTTTCCGACCCGTGGAGATCTGGGGTAGAATAGGTCTTCAGCGACAAAGGCGACTGTGCTTGTCGTAAGAGGCGATTAACGGGGCCGGGTGATCAGGCTCGCTGATTTGGTTGATGCGAGTCATCGATCCCAATTGCGTTGATCGATGCTCATGATATCAATCACTGGATTGTCTGGTCCAGACTCGATTATTTACAGACCGCCT
Organism: Haliotis rufescens; assembly: GCF_023055435.1. Lineage (NCBI taxonomy): Eukaryota > Metazoa > Mollusca > Gastropoda > Lepetellida > Haliotidae > Haliotis > Haliotis rufescens. Next base: position 15,203,182 of record NW_025964361.1, read on the forward strand.
TCATATAGCTGGAATATTACGGAGTGCGTCGTTAAACAACAAACGAACCAACCAAACAAACCTTGCTTTTCCATTGTATTTTCTGTGTTCAGATCAAGGAATTACCTGCTGATGAGCTGTTTTCAAGGCAATACCGGGTAAGTTGTGTCTAATTTGGCGATTTCAAAAGGGTTGCATTCTGTTTCGCAATCGTCTATTTCATTAGACAGAAGCAAACTGACTGCATATACAACCTTACAATATGTTTGAATTTAGTTGTTTAACCTTTAATAACATATCCCATTTGAATCGGAATTTTAAATACACTCACTGTTATATATCATACATCTCTAGTTCATGAAGTCGTGTTCATAATGACGTGATCTAAGGCAACATGGGTCCCTCTAGAAAGGGAGCCCTACGGTTATCGTAAGACTGTTTAAGTATTTGATAGTCATACATGTAGAACTTCGAACCTGCTTGATTACAGTATTGCTCTGTCTCGTGAGAGTTGTTATTGTATGTTTACAAGAATATATTTCAGATGTTTTAATCAACTAATTATTCAATTTAACTTTACTTGCAACTTCGTCACATTTTCAGTGGGATATACAGAAGTTGAAAATGAATCTCATAGTTCAGAGCCGCATCACGATGTTCACAACAGGCAGGTGGAACAGTCTTGATGACATTAGCAACGTGTACGTCAGGGAAATATTCAACCAACCATGGGTAATTATCTCCTTTGTCATTAGCTCAATAAACAAATGTAACATAGGTGCACAATGCTTAAGCACTCACTCGTATTGATAATATATATGTTGATATTTCATTTATATTTCATTACTACTTGTGAATTTGTTTTTGATTATTTTGTTTCTCACTAAAGACGTGATGTGTCTACTCTTTACAGACTAGCCATTCCTGGAGAGACGACTCGTTCTTCGGCTATCAGAGGCTCAACGGGGTTTGCCCTGCACTTATTCAACTGTGTTCTCATATTCCACAAAAGTGAGTTTTCTCCTCAGATATTCTTATACCGTCACAAATGTGATTCCTCACACGTAAATGCAATCGTGTGGACTTTGTAGGAGCTCATTTCCTCCTCTGTTAACACCATTACTTCCGTTGCCCTCGCATATTATTTCCTACAGGGAAGCTTCTCCCTCACCCTCTCTATTATGACAAGTATGTTATGTTGCAATATTGACATGTCGACACAGACTCCATAATGCAATGTTTAATTTAGTTCTTGGTCATCGTACAGTTACTTCTATTACAATGTATGAAGTATAACTTCACGTTCGTACTTATATTCACAGACTGGCTGTCACACAAGCAGACCTCGAGCCAGTCCTGGAAGGGAAATCCGTTGAAGAAGCGTTGTCCGATAAAAGACTCTTCGTTTGTGATCTGAAAATTCTCCACAACTTCAAATGCAAAAGTGAAAACTATGTGGTTGGTGAAGATTTAAGATTATTGTGGGTGTAGAAACGTCATGATGTTTAACAAATAACGAACCATTAAGTAGGTTTAAACCTGACCTTTTCAAATCACTGCAGTGATAAGAAATGACACTATGAAACATCAAACATTCTAAAGCGAGAAGCCGTGGCGTGTTGAAATTACAAACTTGCTGTTAGTTTAGCGTCAATTTAAACACTTGTCGGGTTTTACCGAGTTAGGATTACTCTGTAAGGTTTGACCTTGTTATGTTTTACCTTGTCAGTTTTACATTATGAATTTTAGTTTGTCAGGTTTACATTGTAAGTTTTACTTTGTCAGGTTTTACTTTGCTTGGTTTACTTTATTAGGTTTTACTTTGCTTGGTTTACTTTATTAGGTTTTACTTTGCGGGGTTTACTTTATTAGGTTTTACCTTGACAGGTTTTACATTGTCCGGATTTACCTTGTTAGGTTTACTTGTAAGGTTTTACCTTGTTATACCAGTTTGATTTTACTTTGTCAGCTTTACCTTTTATGTTTTTCCTTGTTAGGATTTACCTTCCCAGGTTTTATCATGTCAGGTTTTACCTTGTTAGGTTTTACCTTTTATGGTGAACCTTTTGTTCTGATTGTTAGGTTTTAAATTGTGTTACCTTGTTTGGTTAACCTTATTAAGTTTTACCTTGTTCGATTTTACCCTGTTTGGTTTTACCTTCTCAGGTTTAACTTGTTATGTTTTACCCTATTAAGTTTCACCTTGTCAGGTTTTACCTTGTAAGGTTTTACTATTAGGTTTGAACTTGTTAGGTTTTACCTAGTTTGGTTTACCTTATTAGGTTTTACCTTGTAAGATTTTACCCTGTTTTGTTCTCTCTTGTTAGGCTTTAGCTTGTTAGGTTCACCTTGTTAGATTTTGTCTTGTCACTACGCAACCGTGAAAAAGTGTTACGCGAAGTATCATTTCTGAAATATTATGAACACAACTTGTTGCAGGTATGCGCCCCCATTGTTCTCTTGTACAGGGACAACCAAGATCGACTCCTCCCAGTTGCCATACAGTTGTTCCAGGAGCCTGGACCTAACAACCCGGTAATTATCACATCACTGTATACGTCTCAAGTGTCATTGCAAAGTCCTGTTGGCCTATTCGTCTGTTTCACCGCAATTCGCTGTGCCAGAACCCTATGGTTCGAAATTTAATTTACATTGATTATGCATCCAGGTTTGTCAGCTCAGTACCCTTGCTTACTGGTTTCACCAAAGTGGTAAAGTTCGAAGCTCTGCATCACTTCAAACGTGCCACCCACACGTCGTGATATGATTTGAAATACTGTTCGAAGCGGTGTTCAAACCAAACCCCTTGCAGTGGCAAACATTCTGAAGTAGGATCCATTATCTGGTATAATTCACAAGTACACGACTTATTTACACATTGTATACCACACCTGTCAGAGGTTTTAACTTTAGAAAAATTAATTCGCTCAATTGTTTAATAGTGATAAAAATAATTGGATTAATTAATTATCAGTAACATGTGTATGTGAGCTGCGATATTTCTGTCAGATGTATCATGTACACATGTTGACAGGATGCAGGATGCAGAATTAACAGGCACAATTTACAAGGGATACATTACACAAGAAATAGCATTAAATATTTTGTGTGTTATGTATCCATTGTAAATCATTGTTAAGGGAAACCGACAATAAATATTCATTTGGACAGGTATTATCATCTAGCTAGATGATGTGTACTTGATAGCGGGAGTGGTGTCATGGAAGGTGATTTATGAACCTGTCTCTCTCAGTCAGGCTTTAAGCCCTCATGGTATCCCGCAATGATTGCCTGGGGTTAGTTGATGGCCGCTTATGAGTCTTGTTTAAATAACAACTGTAAATACCTTGTGCTTATACTGTGTGAATCTGGGGGAAATAACTGAAAGTGTAGCACACTTTAATTACAAATTATATAGTCCAAAATATACTTTCAAGTGAGCTTCGGGTTCACCTATTTTCCAGTTTGTGGAACATTCCCAATGAAGACATAGCTTATAATGCATATTCAACATTTTTTCTAAGTAATTACGTACAAAGTGTTTTGTATATTTTTGATAAGCTTTTAACCATTCTCGGCATAATATGAAGACAAAGTTTAATGACACTAAATGGTCGACTACTTCTCTTTTAAATGTTGTTTTTATAAAACACTACGGACAGTGTTTGTTGGCTCTAAAAATTGTATCAGCACACCTTTCGATATTGCAGGTGTTTTTACCATCTGACGACCCGAAAACGTGGCTTCTGGTGAAGATGTGGTATAACCAGGCAGAGGCCACCTACCACCAGTCGCTCACCCATCTTGGTCAGTATACCTAATAACACTTCCATACACAGAATTGACGGTCACACACGACGCTCTGCTGTAGAAGAACCTTCTAACGTTCACCTTTCTTTAGCACTGTACATTCAATGGTTCATTATGTTTTCGTTTATTAAATAGGGTCTATGTTCCTCATTTTGCTGTCAGTTTCAAGTCAAGGTCTAGACGTGTCATGTGTAAGGTTTAGACAGTGTCTCTACCATTAGAGTCAATATTAACTTCTGGATTGATCTGCAGTACATCAATGATGTGGATTTTTTTAGAACTTAATAACCAGATATGTTTGTCCCTAGCTTGGACTCTCTTCAAGTGATACGTGCGCGTTCATTAGAGGTGTACTTGCTATTGTTTGGATCATTGATGTCTGGGTGCGAATACATGGTGTCGGTCATGTGCAATCCCGTAAGCATTGTTGTAACCTCGCACTGCTATGCTACACAAAAGCAATATCGGTGATAGTGTTGCAAAAGAGTCTGAGAGAAATATACATGGAAATGAAAGTCAATACATGTTGTTGGTTAAAGGATAATGTTATTAATAATATATGATGTGCACTAACTGTCAAAGCTGTTTCTTGCAGGATATACCCATCTGTTGATGGAAGGAGTCACTTTGGCCCTCCATAGACATGTATCCATCTCCCACCCAATCTTCAAGCTCCTGGCACCGCATCTCCTGTATATTTTCCCCATCAACAAGTACGTGACAATATAAGAAATGGATCTCGTTTGTATAAATTTAGCCTCGGAATTGTGTGACAAAGTGCAACAGCATCTCATAATTACACTCTTGACTTTGAAATCTAGGGACAACCATGCTTAGTGCCTATGACAAACTGATGGCGAGTTGTGTGTATATAGGTTTGCCGTGGAGAGGTTACTATCTGTTGATGGATGGATCGACAGCACCATGGCAGCCGGGAGGAACGGTGTGCTGGAATTGAATCGGAAAGGGTAGGACAGTTTACGGTTCATTATTCCACACTCTAATCGTCTCTGTTGTAACGTTGGTAACATCACGGTTTGCGACATGTCTCAAAAGATGTGGCTCTTGACTCGTCACATCAATAACATAGTCCAGTTCGATAAGAGAACACATGTATAGAGCTGTGTTATACAATGCATATGTCCACATATTACCTCATTCTGCACGCTGTTCACACTATTGACAAACTGACGTAAATACGTTAATTATCACAATATATACACATGCACCTCCATATAAAATCCGTTTTAAGAAGAAATACCCAAATAAAAGTCAGTTGGACACAAAACATTGTGGTGTACGATTATCCTTCACCAGTGAAGATCGAAGGTCTACATGTACAAAGCATTGGTATGAATTGTATGTGGCTAATGAAGAATTTTAACAGTAATTTGTGTTGATGTGTCTTTGTCTTTCCGGTTTGAGAGACTTGTGGTAAAAACATTCGCACGTCACGACGAAGGCCCGGGTAGGAATCGCAACACAAGTACAATATGTGAAGCCCTTTTATTGTGTTCCCTGACGTGATATTGCCTGAATATTGTTGAAAACGGGGTAAAACCATTCTCACTCACTATAACACTTTCTGTTTCCAGAAGAAAAGACTGGCGGATGGACATTCAGGGAACACTACCCGAAGACCTCCGAAGGAGAGGGGTAAGTCATGGAATGGTACACTATACAGTCGGTTGATAATTCACAAGACAGGCAAATACATTTATGTAGCAATTATCATTAACTGTGTTTGGAATCATTACTCTATTCGGAACGCGACCAGAATACACAGATGTTTTTATGTCATTTGTGTTTGTGATGCTAACTACATTGTTACAAGCCAGGGTCGAATACCTCGCATGCGAGCGTCCTGCAAAACTTGTTTGGCTTAGCTGAGACTCGCGTTAACTGTCATGTTCCAAACATTCCCTTAGTGTCACAGTGACAGGAAACGCTGAACTGTTGAGGGCGTTACAGTGGCTACAACACAAAGTCAGTGTCTTCGGAGAAATAAGTATTCGTTTCTGTGCAGATACCAATATTCATTACACCAGACCGGAGAATTAGGTGTATGGAAGCTTTCATATATACATACTACTCAGAATAAGTAAAATAACACCTGGTTCTTTCATTATTCTACATTCAATTTGTCGCGGCATGAAACATCAACTTCTTTACATAGTATTTCTGCGGTATGTATTTCTGTCGACTTTCGTTCTGGGGGGTAACAGAGTAGGTAGCATATACTTCATATTACATCACACACTGTAACAAATAGTAACGTAAAGAGGCTGTGACATGAGGCTGTCACACATTTGTTTGTATAGATATATTACCTTCAGTCGAACCCTGTTGTCTCGAATTCCCGGGGGACTAGAAAATTTCTTTTACTCATTTGGGGTTCGAAAAATCCGATTCGATCTTATTTCATCTGATCTAGCCTGGTCCTGACTGTTCAACACCACCAGGAATTCGACACAACTGAGTTCGAGACAACGAGGTTCGGCAGTACTTGCTTTGAAAGTACAGTTTAGACCATCATTTCGTGTTTCTTTGAATCCAAAGATGACGATGTGAACTGTGAGTGGTCATTACACAGCAGTTCAAACAATATTAATATGTGAGAATCTATCCATTTGTGATAATCTAAAAGTATCCTTCCCATGTCATTTCAATAAAGGTGTATCGCTGTCCATGGTCACTGAGAAATATATGTATACATGCCTCTGCCCAGGTGTCCGAGGAGAATGTTCTTCCTGGGTACTACTACCGCGACGACTCTTTACTACTGTACAACGCAATAAAAACGTACGTCACAAGTTACGTTGACCTATATTACGGTAAGTAATATTTTCTATTCAATTATAATTAACCCTTCAACAGCGTGATTTAATTGTATCAACGTGGCAGGTTATATAGTCTGTCTGTAAGATTAATCAATCGTTCAAGAGAAAGAGATCCATATAAGCATCCAGAAACGGTGACCAAACGGTACTATTCACATATATCGCCGTACAAGAATTTTCAGCTAATGCCGCGACCTTTCGAGAGAAAATCAGAACGTTACTTTTGAAATGTTGTGTACATGTACCGCTATATATAAAGCTCTGAAGCAACGATTGAACATTCTCTTTTGGAATTTCTATTTAACCTATATGGGAGTGTATTCAGGAAGCGAAGCCAAAGAACACTGGTATATTTTCATTGTTTTACTGAAGCAAACAAGTCATTAGGAATCAGGTTAGGAACAGGTAAGCAGCAATTGTTAATTAAACAAATATTCAAATATTGTGTTGTTTCTCATCAGATACACCCCAGCGTCTCGCTGACGACACAGAAATGCAGGCCTGGGCCAGAGAAATGGTTCAGAGACGGGAGAACGGCGGGATGGACATTCAGGTAGAACTTCTTCCTGTGTATGGGACCTGTGGAGAGCCGGGTTAGAATTGGTCTTCAGCAACCATTGCTTGTCGTAAGAAGTGATTGACGGGATCTGGGTGACTCATGTTAGACCGATGCTCATGATGTCAATCACTCGGTTATCTGGTCCAGATTCCATTATTTACAGACTGGAATAGCTGGAATGTTGCTGATTGCGGAGTTGAACTACCAACAAACAAATCCTGTGTATGGACAGTGTAGTGATGCATAACCTGCAGACGTAGAGCATGTTGTTTATACCCACGAGGTTATATAATCGAACAAGGGAATGTAATGTTTACTTACAGATCGCACATAAAGTGATATAATAATAAACAAATCTCAATCGGCTCATGTGACTTGGGCCTACTAATTACGTTTATAACATGATGTCTTCCCATTGCAAAGATGTTAAGGAGAGAACATACATTCGTGTAGGGAGATACGCAACGACACCTGTCCACTGCTGTGCAGACATCAATGCTTATATTTGTATCTGCCGTCGGATGTGCACAGGGGCTTCAGTGACGGTTATCGTGTTGCCGAAAACAGGAACTGTAGGAACCCATAACATAGTATATATAGTAATATCTAATACATTCGGTAGGGATTCGGGAGATAATAGGCAATCACTACCTCATGTTTGTCGGGACAACTAATTAAAATTTGGATCCGGTGGTCAGGCTCTGTGACTTGATTATTTGTCACCGTACTTCGATCACTAGTTCAGATACTAGTTTATTTTGTCCCGTCTTATCAATTACAGGCACACTAGATATAGCGTTGATATTACTGACATTAATGTCACATGAAAAAAATACTCATACACCAAACAGAAATAGTATGTTTAGTCTTGCAATGAAATGCAAGCTAAAGAATTCACGGGTGTTCTCGTGACATTTGGTGAATGACGTTATAAACCTAATGCCATGCATTTGTGAGTGAGTTGGTTTTAACGCCGCTTTCATTAATTGGTATTTGGGTTTTATCACTGTGTTAAGGGCGACGTGGTAGACTAGTCTTTTAAGTGTTTGCACGTCACACCGAAGGATCGGGTTCTGTTCCCGACATGTCTCCGACGTGCCCCCGCCATGATATTACTGCAATGAATTTAGAAATGAAATTCACTCACGCGGTTCTCAATTAATGTGTAAGGAAAGCCCGAACAGATGAGGGCCCAGAGGTTACCCAGTCGGTGAAACCCACTAGCACGGTATACGTCACAAACCGAGTTACAAACCGAGTTTGTTATACCGAGAGCCTTTTGTTTTTGCCAGGGAATACCTGGCAATGGGAAGTTCCGGGACTTAGATGACCTTATCCTGACGTTGACGTCATTCATCTTTACCTGCAGCGTGCAGCACGCTGCCGTCAACTTCCCCCAGTACGACTACTACGGCTTCCCGCCATTATACGCTCTGACACTTGAAGGTCAACCTCCATCAGACAAGGTAGGATCAGCATGCATAGTTTCTAGTGTGTAAAACCTCCATCAGACAGGGTAGGATCAGCGTGCATAGGTTCTAGTGTGTGTTACCTCCATCAGACAAGGTAGGATCAGCATGCTTAGTTTCTAGTGTGTGTTACCTCCATCAGACAGGGTAGGATCAGCATGTGTTGTTTCTAGTGTGTATTACCTCCATCAGACAAGGTAGGATCAGTATGCTTAGTTTCTAGTGTGTATTACCTCCGTCAGACAGGGTAGGATCAGCATGCTTAGTTTCTAGTGTGTATTACCTCCGTCAGACAGGGTAGGATTAGCATGCTTAGTTTCTAGTGTGTATTACCTCCGTCAGACAGGGTAGGATCAGTATGCTTAGTTTCTAGTGTGTATTACCTCCGTCAGACAGGGTAGGATCAGTATGCATAGTTTCTAGTGTGTATTACCTCTGTCAGACAAGGTGGGATCAGCATGCTTAGTTTCTAGTGTGTATTACCTCCTTCAAGCAAGGTGGGATCAGTATGCTTAGTTTCTAGTGTGTGTTACCTCCATCAGACAAGGTGGGGTCAGCATGCTTAGTTTCTAGTGTGTATTACCTCCAGCAGACAAGGTGGGATCAGCATGCATAGTTTCTAGTGTGTATTACCTCCAGCAGACAAGGTGGGATCAGCATGCATAGTTTCTAGTGTGTATTACCTCCAGCAGACAAGGTGGGATCAGCATGCATAGTTTCTAGTGTGTATTACCTCCAGCAGACAAGGTGGGATCAGCATGCTTAGTTTCTAGTGTGTATTACCTCCAGCAGACAAGGTGGGATCAGCATGCATAGTTTCTAGTGTGTATTACCTCCAGCAGACAAGGTGGGATCAGCATGCATAGTTTCTAGTGTGTATTACCTCTAGCAGACAAGGTGGGATCAGCATGCATAGTTTCTAGTGTGTATTACCTCCAGCAGACAAGGTGGGATCAGCATGCATAGTTTCTAGTGTGCATTACCTCCAGCAGACAAGGTGGGATCAGCATGCATAGTTTCTAGTGTGTACAACCTCCATCAGACAAGGTGGGATCAGCATGCATAGTTTCTAGTGTGTACAACCTCCATCATGGGGGGATAAGCAAGCATAGTTTCTAGTGTGTACAACCTCCATCAGACAAGGTGGGATCAGCATGCCTAGTTTCTAGTGTGTACAACCTCCATCAGACAAGGTGGGATCAGCATGCCTAGTTTCTAGTGTGTACAACCTCCATCAGACAAGGTGGGATCAGCATGCATAGTTTCTAGTGTGTATTACCTCCAGCAGACAAGGTAAGATCAGCATGCATAGTTTCTAGTGTGTACAACCTCCATCAGACAAGGTGGGATCAGCATGCATAGTTTCTAGTGTGTACAACCTCCATCAGACAAGGTGGGATCAGCATGCATAGTTTCTAGTGTGTACAACCTCCATCATGGGGGGATAAGCAAGCATAGTTTCTAGTGTGTACAACCTCCATCAGACAAGGTGGGATCAGCATGCCTAGTTTCTAGTGTGTACAACCTCCATCAGACAAGGTGGGATCAGCATGCCTAGTTTCTAGTGTGTACAACCTCCATCAGACAAGGTGGGATCAGCATGCATAGTTTCTAGTGTGTATTACCTCCAGCAGACAAGGTGGGATCAGCATGCATAGTTTCTAGTGTGTACAACCTCCATCAGACAAGGTGGGATCAGCATGCATAGTTTCTAGTGTGTACAACCTCCATCATGGGGGGATAAGCAAGCATAGTTTCTAGTGTGTACAACCTCCATCAGACAAGGTGGGATCAGCATGCCTAGTTTCTAGTGTGTACAACCTCCATCAGACAAGGTGGGATCAGCATGCATAGTTTCTAGTGTGTATTACCTCCAGCAGACAAGGTGGGATCAGCATGCATAGTTTCTAGTGTGTACAACCTCCATCAGACAAGGTGGGATCAGCATGCATAGTTTCTAGTGTGTACAACCTCCATCATGGGGGGATAAGCAAGCATAGTTTCTAGTGTGTACAACCTCCATCAGACAAGGTGGGATCAGCATGCCTAGTTTCTAGTGTGTACAACCTCCATCAGACAAGGTGGGATCAGCATGCCTAGTTTCTAGTGTGTACAACCTCCATCAGACAAGGTGGGATCAGCATGCATAGTTTCTAGTGTGTATTACCTCCAGCAGACAAGGTAAGATCAGCATGCATAGTTTCTAGTGTGTACAACCTCCATCAGACAAGGTGGGATCAGCATGCATAGTTTCTAGTGTGTATTACCTCCATCAGACAAGGTGCGTTCAGCATGCATAGTTTCTAGTGTGTATTACCTCCATCAGACATGGTGGGATAAGCATGCATAGTTTCTAGTGTGTATTACCTCCAGCAGACAAGGTAAGATCAGCATGCATAGTTTCTAGTGTGTACAACCTCCATCAGACAAGGTGGGATCAGCATGCATAGTTTCTAGTGTGTATTACCTCCATCAGACAAGGTGCGTTCAGCATGCATAGTTTCTAGTGTGTATTACCTCCATCAGACATGGTGGGATAAGCATGCATAGTTTCTAGTGTGTATTACCTCCAGCAGACAAGGTGGGATCAGCATGCATAGTTTCTAGTGTGTACAACCTCCATCAGACAAGGTGGGATCAGCATGCATAGTTTCTAGTGTGTACAACCTCCATCAGACAAGGTGGGATCAGCATGCATAGTTTCTAGTGTGTACAACCTCCATCAGACAATGTGGAATCAGCATGCATAGTTTCTAGTGTGTACAACCTCCATCAGACAAGGTGGGATCAGCATGCATAGTTTCTAGTGTGTATTACCTCCATCAGACAAGGTGCGTTCAGCATGCATAGTTTCTAGTGTGTATTACCTCCATCAGACATGGTGGGATAAGCATGCATAGTTACTAGTGTGTATTACCCCCAGCAGACAAGGTGGGATGGTGTGTTTTTTTCTTTGAAACAATGTCCCTGAAAATTCTTGAAAACTCCAATTATGCTTGATACTGTTGACAGATAGTAGATATGAGTGAATGGTAGTGGACTGACAGGTGTAAATTTAATGTTATTTTGGCTGCCTGGCGTCTCATATCTGTATGCTACGCTACACAACTGGGAAGCTGTGTGTTGCAACACCCACTACTTATGGCATTAACTGTAGCCATATGAAAACAATCGGGTGTTCCTTGACTTGTTTTGAGTAGGATATACTTCCCGTTGCATTTGTTGTTTTCACTCATAGAATACCATCAACAGCCAAACTAGTGTAGGGTCCATTCAATCCTGACATACATTCTAGGAAGCTTATTTCAGACCCCTAGAACAGAAGCGGATATCCTCAATGTGCTACCCGACAAGGAAAGGACCTTTGATGCAATGATCGTCACCAAAATACTCAGCCAGAAGGGAGTGAACAGTCTCGGTGACTTTGAAGTTCAATATGTGTTTGACCCTAAAGCAACGGAAATTGTTGAAAAGTGAGTACCTTCAAGTGTTACAGCATGCAATGTGTTATTTAACCCGTATTACTGTTACGTGTATATTTGCCTTCACTATGTTTATAGCATCTGGCAGAGGACCCAACTGTAAAATAAAATAACGTTATCCAATTATTTCAAAATGACGTTAGTCCAGTGCTAATGACGTCATATGAAATCGATTACGATTAGTGATATGTGGAATGTTTGCTTCATCTACATGAACAGCGTATACGGGGATATAATTACAGGACAAACGTCTTAAAATTACGCCCTGCGGTCAAAGGCCTCGCAAAATGCTGTGCAGAGTTGCATGCCATCGAATGATTATGATCCTTGGCTTGTCAGCGGTGAGGTGAAATGGGGTTTAACGTCTCGTCCAAGATTATTGCACTTATATAGCGACGTGCATGCATATGTGTGTGTGTGGCTGCTTGTACTAGTCCGGACTGATGCCGATTAATAGTGCTAGCCCACGGAGATACCATGCAGCAGTTTAACATGAATACCCCACTGCGACACAGTATACTGACTCCAAGCCGACCAGTCCTTGTTTTAGCCCCTTAATGCCGAGCGTCAGACAGGGAAACAACAAGCACCATCTTTTAACGTCTTTTGGTATGACGCACCCGGGGATCGAACCCAGGACCTTCCGTTCTCCGGGCGGACGCTTTACCACTAGATCATGGAGGCTTGTCAGAACCTTAGCTCTCCAGGTTGGATTCACCAAAGTGTAACACTACGTTTTATATCACTGAATCACTGTTCAAAGCTACCTTAATCCCAGCTCACAATGTCCCCTGAGAAACTCTCAGAAATGACAATCCATGAGGTATTATCAATTTGGAGTAATGAGTTTCTTTAACACCTTGCATGTGTTTCAGATTCCGGAAAGACCTTGCGAGTATTGGAACGTCAATCAGTACCAGAAACAGGTCACTGGACATGCCCTATGAATATCTCCATCCTGACTCCATACCGAACTCTATCAGTATATAGAGACAGATCCCGAGACTAAAACAACCCAGTCGTATAAGTCGCCGCAATTCGCTGTACAGAGTTGCCTTCCTTGTGTGTGTCAGAATCCTTGGATCGTGGTTTTGCATCACAGATTCGCCGATGGTGGGTCGTGATTTGACAACACCATACTCGTTCTCGTAGATATGCTTTAATGCGGACTTCCTTCATTATTAAGCTCACATGCCGTGATGAAACTGAAATACTGGTCAAAACTGCGTTGAAACAAACTCCCTCACACACTCTTTAATAACGACATAATGCAAATCGCTGACCCCCGAATACATCTGTACACTGTTTACAGTTGCACAACGGCATTAACTTGGAACTTATTCTATCCATGAATCGTCATTGTTATTAATATTCTTGATCAATAATATGATATTGTCTTGGGCGCAGGTAGAGTATGTATGAAATTCACAGAACAAAGCCACAACAGGAATCATTTTGATAAGACACGACCGAACCTGGTACTGCAAATCTGTAAATCGAAGTTAAACAATAAATTAAATGTAAAATGCAGCGCATGGATATATATAATGCTAAAGTTGATGTCTCTGCTATACTCACGTTATTGTGTCAAAAGAGTGGGGGTTTATTTAATGGTTTTCGTGTGTGTTAAATGTGTGGTCGTTACAACATCGAGATACTGTCACCTTTAAACCTGCATCATCACATCAGCCACAATAGTGTTATGTTGAATTTCGAGTTTGTCAAACTATTTCTTTGGACCTAGATATCGAGATTGACACAGGTGTGCCACTGTATGACAAGGCTGGATAATTTATCGAATTCACGTCATAGATTTCACAGGAACTGTTATGACGTCATATGACAATCATACGTTCGTTCCTGAAACAGATTATACTAACTGAAAGAGAATAATTAATTTCTTTACATTTCGATAGAGTGGACACAGCTTGTGGGTCTTGAAAGTGCGTTGACTTGTGCGACAATCATCGTTGAGAAATCGGAAATGTAAGCGCCTATAAAATCTTTATTCATTTATAAAACTGCACTGTGTCTCTATCTGTTCGTACGCCCAAACAACAAACTGCATCGTAAAAACTGAATCATTGGTTTACGATAACCAAAATCCAAAGTGTGAAGTTTGAGAATCGTGTATAATAGTTCCCCTACAACTAGGGTTTAGCTTGTCGCCTAAGAAATCTCAGATGGAAATGAGCTAAATATGTGTACAGAAATATCAATACACAAAGTAACTATCCCGAGTCACTGGCGGGTTCAACACACAACTCTTAACCCTTATTGTGCCTGGCCGTCAGCTGGCTTTGTATAACGCTCAGTGTCGCACTGTGATAACGTCGCGGTTTCAAAAACGTATACATGGTTATCAAAGTGTTACAGCGTTCTAATTTCTTCACACGGTGTAACCAAATTGTATCACAACCAACTCGAGTTGATTGTCATTCCAACAGTATCTAAAGTCAACAAATCCAAAAGATGTATGCATTGCTTAGCCATCGATAAATTGTAATTTGTTTGTGTGTTTTTTCATTGTTTTTTATTCAGTTCAGTATATGATGTTACATTGTTATACATAGAGTAGCACGTTATGTAGTATACTTATTAGGTGTAGGTTAAATAGCTATACAGAAGACAGCACATTTTAGTTGGCTACAGGTGTCCAACAATGTTCACAAATGGTGAAACGGGCAGGCTACATTTGCCAGGCTTGTTAACTAAGTGTGAAGCCTAATCCTTACAGCACATTAGTGAAAATTGTTCATGTTAAAGATAGAGACATTTTAACTAGTCAATTTTATGTCAAACTGTCTTATTGTATTGTTTTGTGTTCAATTGATTTCTCCATCCGAAATAAATCGATTAAGGTCTTCAGAATGTTTTCAAGTGACAATTTGTGACACACCGTTTGTCGACTATCAGCCCACCAACAATTTCCAATAACATATATCCAATTTATATGCCTGAGTTTTTGTGTAGTCAGGTTCAATGAACTACATACTACCTGTGCGTTTCCTTTTTTGAAGAGTGTATTCTTTGGGTGTTATGATGTGTTAATGGTTTTCATCTAACTTATACAAAGCTTGAAACGAGATGTAATTGGTCAATTTTAATACTTGAATTTGAAAGCTCAAGAAGAGTAGAGTAGGCTATATTTGATACAAAGAAACGATAACTTGCACAGGTGAAAGGAGGCAATATTAAGTTATACCTAGATTAAGTGAAAGAAAAATTACGAAAATATGAATTACTTTGATTAAAGTAGTGTTCAATGTATATACAGTTCATGTGCTCAAAACTCTGGACTCATTTGTTTCACTATGACCACCAGAAAACATACATCTTTGTATCACCTTGTATCTCGCACTTGGCTGCCTTACTTCGACCTTTGCCCAAATTATACTTGTATGGACAGTCCATGAAATTCAACCATTTCCTTCATTTTGTTTTATAAATACGACTTTAGAAGTTTATTTACATCTATAGGTATGAACATGTACATTCAAGGACATCCGTGACAGTTTATTACCAGTACAGTTTCCCATTTCATCCCATTCTACTAAAAAAAAGTAGATAATGATTGTAGGTAAATGAAAGCAATGAAATTATTTGTCACAAATGGAAAACCATATTCTTGGTATTGAAATTCGAAAATATAACAAGCAACATATTTAGTATAAAGGGTTTAGAGTTAATATGCCTTTCCATTTTGTCTTTTGGCCTAGCTTAATTGCAGCTTGGAGGGAACATAAACAATTTAAAATTGTGAGAAAAAAAACTACAAGAATGCATTCATTTTGCTCTTAGACAAGATTTATATTTTTACCAAAAGTATTTCTTACTAAGTATACAAAACAAAACAATTATTACTAAATACGTGTGTCATTGATCGATTTATTAAATGAAATCACAAATATTTTGTCATCAAGAAATCGATTATCAATATATATTGTGCGTAGATCTAATTACGTTTACTGTATATGTTATATATTGAACCATGCGAGATTCTAATATATGATGCGAAAATTGAAAAGGTTGTTTAACATTTGATCCATTTTGACAGATTTCTCACTGTAAAACATTCCATTCCCTTCCAAATACCAAGGGTCAAGTAGGGACAACTTTCAGTGTTTACAAACAAACATGGCGTCGTACTTGTCATTCGGCGATCGAATCAGAATTACCAATTGGGAATCTGGATACACTACTAGGATAATTGCTACCATTCTAAAGAATAGTCTGATATACTGAATATCAGTGTCTGCCTGTGGTGTAGGCATTTTACAAGTTTGGCAACTTTGGAGATATAAATTACGAAACAATTCACCGAGGACACTAGCCTAGCGCCATTACGTAGCAGGATCAGTTTCGATATCTGTGCTTGTAGACCTATGCGGTTTGGAACCTTTCCCCTAAATTGAAACAGTTAATAGTGTTATTCCATATTGATGTACACACACTCACAAATTCGTCATCCGATTGATAATGGCGTCCCAAGTCAACACTGAATACATGACTTTACAGTGTCAATTTCTTAGTTCCAGTTCCACTTAGTTACTTCTAGTTATTTCTTGTCCCGGTAGTGTGGTTCACATACAATTTACATTTTTTATGATAGCTCCATGAAGCACACCATCTCACTTTTCAAGCTAACAGCTGCGATCACCCGGGTGCTCTGTGTGCTATTGATTAATGTCTTTCATAGATGTATATCAATTCAAACAGCAAAGACAAATACATACGTTTTACACAGAGAGCATTATATCTCTCTAATTGCCTATTTGAAGGCATTAAAGTAGTCAATATCTAATACAAAATTATCAACAGCCAAAGACTACCCAAAAATCTTAGAAAGATTTTGACAAGTTCAAAATTTGATTCTGTTGTCATCACTCCACAGGTTTCTAAGTGCGGTGACAAACATTGCCTAACTTGCAGCAATATAATTGAAGGCTGTTCAGTCCAAATTACAAAGGACACTAAATTTACTGTAAAACAAAATATGACTTGTGATACTAGAAATGTTATTTACTTGATTGTTTGTAGTGGATGCAATGAAAAGTATATCGGAAAGACAGAACTTAAATTAAAAAGAAGAATGAATCTTCACCATTCACAAATAAAGCAGCCACACAACCGCACGATTCCACTCAGTGAACATTTAGAAGCATGTGGAAACGGCAACTTTTTAGTTTTCACGTTATATAAGCTAAATTTTGATCATGAACCTACATTGTTTTTTCAAAAAGAGCAACATTTCATTCATAAATACGCGCCTGTAAAAGTTAAATGTAAAGGCGTAAGTTATTTGTCCATTGACACCTTGGTATTGTGACGTCATAGTTTCCTAAATGTTATGACGTCACGTAACTATAGTTACTACTTCATGTCCGTTATTCAGTTATGGCCTGATGAGACTCTTACGTGGTACGAGTTGAAAGCGCTAGCCTCTTAAAACTGTGTTCAATCTTACTCCACTTATTTATTTATTACTATATATATATTTATCATATAATGGGTAGGTTTCTCGGCAGGATAAAGCCAACAGATAAAAACGATATCGGTTGGGGTCATATGCGGATAGAGATGCAAATATCAAAGGTCAAGTAGGGACTACTTTCACCGATTATAAACAAACATGGCGTCGCCTTCGTCATTCGGCGATCGAGTCAGATTTAACCATCGTGAATCTGGATCAACTACAGAGATAATTGCTTTCATTATCAAAAGAACAGTCTAATATACTGAAAATCTTACTGTGACGTAGCCAAGGCATTTTATAAGTTTTGGTAACTTTGGAGATATAAATTTCGACACAATTTTGCGAGGGCACGAGGCCTAACCAAGTGGGATCAGTAGCCATATCTGTGCTTGTAGACTTCTGCGGCTTGAACCTTTCTATGTTTGTGAGAGAGGGTAGGCGATTTTGAAGCACAGAATTAAAGAATGACATTATATGATAAAGAGGTTATCACGCTTGTGTGTTTGGGGATGGTAAATATCCCGTATTAGGAATAAACACTATATCTTTAATTCTGTGCTTCAAAATCGCCTACCCTCTCTCACAAACATTACCGAAACATTGCGAGTTTCCTGGAATGCGCGCATTAATATTTATTACGTCACAGGGTAGGTGATGTCGAACAGTCGAACAGTGACATAGCCAATATAGTTCCAAATGAAATCTCTTTCTTATACAGTGGCGAAGCAACATATACGCAATTTTAATTGCCTTTCGCGGCAATCCATCGGTCTGTCTGCTAGAGTAGCTGCCCTTTGTCAAAGGGAAGCTACTCTTACCCTAGTCTATGAGACGTCACGGCCACGGTCAGACGTTGTTGACAGTCGGTCTGTCCTGTCATAACGTTAAGAAGAGTAGTCAGATGTACACACAGCTACAAAACGAAACAGGGTAACAATTCAAACAATCCAACTATTTAATTTGTGGAGAGAGGTTCAAGCCGCAGAGGTCTACAAGCACAGATATCGCTATATATATATATTGCATTTACTAGAGATGTAATTATCAGCTGACGATACTGAGGGTCAGGTCTTTTGAATACACATCTTTTTGGCTGCACTGTGCAACACGCAATTGGGATCGATGACATGCATCAACCAAGTCAGCAAGACTGACCACCCGATCCCGTTAGTCGCCTCTTACGACAAGCATAGACGCCTTTTACGGCAAGCATGGGTTGCTGAAGACCCATTCTACTCCGGATCTTCACGGGTTTTAGTTAGCTTCAATGTCTGCACTATGCAACACGCTGCCTGGGACCCCAGCTTCAATGACTGCACTATGCAACACACCGCCAATGACACCAGCTTCAATGGCTACACTATGCAACATACTGCCCGGGAACCTAGCTTCAATGGCTACACTATGCAACCTACTGCCCGGGAACCTAGCTTCAATGGCTACACTATGTAAAACACCGCCAATGACACCAGCTTCAACGGCTACACTATGCAACATACTGCCCCGGAACCTAGCTTCAATGACTACACTATGCAACATACTGCCCCGGAACCTAGCTTCAATGGTTACACTATGCAACATACTACCTGGGACCCTAGCTTCAATGGCTACACTATGCAACATACTGCCCCGGAACCTAGCTTCAATGACTGCACTGTGCAACACACTGCCCGGGAACCTAGCTTCAATGGCTTCACTATGCAACACACTGCCCGGGAACCTAGCTTCAATGGCTGCACTATGCAACATACTGCCCGGGAACCTAGCTTAAATGGCTACACTATGCAACATACTGCCCGGGAACCTAGTTTCAATGACTACACTATGTAACACACCGCCAATGACACCACCTTCAATCGCTACACTATGCAACATACTGCCCCGGAACCTAGCTTCAATGACTACACTATGCAACATACTGCCCCGGAACCTAGCTTCAATGGCTGCACTATGCAACATACTACCTGGGACCCTAGCTTCAATTGCTACACTATGCAACATACTGCCCCGGAACCTAGCTTCAATGACTGCACTGTGCAACACACTGCCCGGGAACCTAGCTTCAATGGCTTCACTATGCAACACACCGCCCGGGAACCTAGCTTCAATGGCTGCACTATGCAACAAACTGCCCGGGAACCTAGCTTAAATGGCTGCACTATGCAACATACTGCCCGGGAACCTAGTTTCAATGACTACACTATGTAACACACCGCCAATGACACCACCTTCAATCGCTACACTATGCAACATACTGCCCCGGAACCTAGCTTCAATGACTACACTATGCAACATACTGCCCCGGAACCTAGCTTCAATGACTGCACTGTGCAAAACACTGCCCGGGAACCTAGCTTCAATGGCTACACTATGCAACACACTGCCCGGGAACCTAGCTTCAATGTCTGCACTATGCAACATACTGCCCCGGAACCTAGCTTCAATTGCTACATTATGCAACACACTGCCCGGGAACCTAGCTTCAATGGCTGCACTATCCAACACACTGCCCGAGACCCTAGCTACAATGACTACACTATGTAACACACCGCCAATGACACCACCTTCAATCGCTACACTATGCAACATACTGCCCGGAACCTAGCTTCAATGACTACACTATGTAACACACTGCCCGGGAACCTAGTTTCAATGGCTACGCTATGCAACATACTGCCCTGGAACCTAGCTTCAATGGCTACACTATGCAACACACTGCCCGGGAACCTAGCTTCAATGGCTACACTATGCAACACACCGCCAATGACACAAGCTGCAATGGCTACACTATGCAACACACTGCCCAGGAACCTAGCTTCAATGGCTACACTATGCAACACACTGCCCTGGAATCTAGCTTCGATGACTACACAATGCAACATACTGCCCCGGAACCTAGCTTCATTGGCTACACTATGCAACACACTGCCCGGGACCCTAGCTTCAATGGCTACACTATGTAACACACTGCCCGGGAACCTAGCTTCAATGACTACACTATGCAACATATTGCCCGGGAACCTAGCTTCAATTGCTTCACTATGCAACACACTGCCCGAGACCCTAGCTTCAATGGCTACGCTATGCAACATACTGCCCGGAAACTAGCTTCAATGGCTACACTATGCAACATACTGCCCGGGAACCTAGCTTCAATGGCTACACTATGTAACACACTGCCCGGGAACCTAGTTTCAATGGCTACACTATGCAACATACTGCCCGGGAACCTAGCTTCAATGGCTACACTATCCAACACACTGCCCTGGAACCTAGCTTCAATGGCTACACTATGCAACACACTGCCCGGGGACCTAGCTTCATTGGCTACACTATGCAACACACTGCCCGGGACCCTAGCTTCAATGGCTACACTATGTAACACACCGCCAATGACACCAGCTTCAATGGCTACACTATACAACATACTGCCCGGGAACCTAGCTTCAATGGCTACACTATGCAACACACTGCCCTGGACCCTAGCTTCAATGGCTACACTATGTAACACACCGCCAATGACACCAGCTTCAATGGCTACACTATACAACATACTGCCCGGAACCAAGCTTCAATGACTACACTATGCAACACATTGCCCGGGAACCTAGCTTCAATGACTGCACTATGCAACATACTGCCCTGGAACCTAGCTTCAATGGCTGCACAATGCAACATACTGCCCGGGAACCCAGCTTCAAAGACTACACAATGCAAAACACTGCCCCGGAACCTAGCTTCAATGACTACACTACGCAACATACTGCCCGGGAACCTAGCTTCAATGGCTACACTATGCAACACACTGCCCGGGAACCTAGCTTCAATGGCTACACTATGCAACACACTGCCCGGGAACCTAGCTTCAATGGCTACACTATGCAACACACCGCCAATGACACCAGCTTCAATGGCTACACTATGCAACACACTGCCCGGGGACCTAGCTTCAATGACTACACTTTGCAATACACTGCCCGGGAACCTAGCTTCAAAGGCTACACCATACAACATACTGCCCGGGAACCTAGCTTCAATGGCTACACTATGCAACATACTACCTGGGACCCTAGCTTCAATGACTACACTATGCAACACACTGTCTGTTACCCCGACTTCAATGGCTACACTACGCAACACACCGCCTTTGACCCTAGCTTCAATGACTACACTATGCAACATACTGCCTGGGATCCTAGCTTATTAAGGCGACCATTGCCTTCATTGAAAAGGTCACAGCACAAAACATTGGAACATGCATCTAGCCTTCTGCATCCCCCACTGTACCGTGTCACCTTTGAATCACGTGAGATCCGTGCAGCACGTGCTCTTCATTCGCCCCGAATCACTGTGAACAAGACAGACAGTGGGGAAGCGTTAATGAAATTTGGTGCAGCTGTTGGCGTGTAAACCTGGGTCAGACAGACATACAGCCTGACAGATATTTTATTTGAGTCTTGCCTTATATTCATATTTAAATTTACAATACATATAACGGATTATTTGGGGGTAAATAAATATAACCCATTCCTTATGGAATATTGAGAGACTTTTTTGAGTAACATCATGTACGTTTATAAGTAAATACATCAACGATAAAATAGGGTTTCTACGGCGTTGTGAATATTAAAACAGGTTTTGTCTAATAACATTTGGAAATGGTATATGTGAATTCGCAAGTTGTTTCCTGTGTGTAAATTAGGCTACATTAGGGTGATGTTGCCTTTGTGTGATACTAAGTGGGGACACATGGTGTGATATATACTGTATGTGATCCTAAGTAGGGGTACATGTTGTGATGTATCCTGTGTGTGATCCTAAGTATGGACACATGGTGTGATATATACTGTATGTGATCCTAAGTAGGGGTACGTGTTGTGATGTGTCCTGTGTGTTATCCTAAGTAGGGACACATGATGTGATGTATCCTGTGTGTGATCCTAAGTGGGGTACATGTTGTGATGTATCCCGTGTGTGATCCTAAGTAGGGGTACATGTTGTGATGTATCCTGTATGTGATCCTAAGTATGGGTACATGTTGTGATGTATCCTGTGTGTGATCCTGAGTAGGGGTACAATTTGTGATGTATCCTGTGTGTGATCCTAAGTAGGGGTACATGTTGTGATGTATCCTGTGTGTGGTCCTAAAAAGGGGTACATGTTGTGATGTATCCTCTGTGTGATCCTAAGTCGGGATACATGTCGTGATGTATCCTGTGTGTGGTACTAAGTAGGGGTACATGTTGTGATGTATCCTGTGTGTGATCCTGAGTAGGGGTACATGTTGTGATGTATCCTGTGTGTGATCCTGAGAAGGGGTACATGATGTGATGTATCCTGTGTGTGATCCTGAGTAGGGGTACATGTCGTGTTGTATCCTCTGTGTGATCCTAAGTAGGGGTACATGTTGTGATGTAACCTGTGTGTCATCCTAAGTAGGGGTACATGTTGTGATGTATCCTGTGTGTGATCCTGAGTAGGGGTACATGTTGTGATGTATCCTGTGTGTGGTCCTAAGTAGGGGTACATGTTGTGATGTATCCTGTGTGTGATCCTGAGTAGGGGTACAATTTGTGATGTATCCTGTGTGTGATCCTGAGTAGGGTTACATGGTGTGATGTATCCTGTGTGTGATCCTGAGTATGGGTACATGTTGTGATGTATCCTGTGTGTGGTCCTAAGTAGGGGTACATGTTGTGATGTATCCTGTGTGTGATCCTAAGGATGGACACATGGTTTGATATATACTGTATGTGATCCTAAGTAGGGTTACATGTTGTGATGTGTCCTGTGTGTGATCCTAAGTATGGACACAATGATGTGATGTATCCTGTGTGTGATCCTAAGTAGGGGTACATGTTGTGATGTATCCTGTGTGTGGTCCTAAGTAGGGGTACATGTTGTGATGTATCCTGTGTGTGATCCTAAGTAGGGTTACATGTTGTGATGTATCCTGTGTGTGGTCCTAAGTAGGGGTACATGTTGTGATGTATCCTCTGTGTGATCCTAAGGATGGACACATGGTTTGATATATACTGTATGTGATCCTAAGTAGGGGTACATGTTGTGATGTATCCTGTGTGTGGTCCTAAGTAGGGGTACATGTTGTGATGTATCCTGTGTGTGATCCTAAGGATGGACACATGGTGTGATATATACTGTATGTGATCCTAAGTAGGGGTACATGTTGTGATGTGTCCTGTGTGTGATCCTAAGTATGGACACAATGATGTGATGTATCCTGTGTGTGATCCTAAGTAGGGGTACATGTTGTGATGTGTCCTGTGTGTGATCCTAAGTAGGGTTACATGTTGTGATGTATCCTGGGTGTGATCCTAAGTAGGGGTACATGTTGTGATGTATCCTGTGTGTGATCCTGAGTAAGGGTACATGTTGTGATGTATCCTGTTTGTGGTCCTAAGTAGGGGTACATGTTGTGATGTATTCTGTGTGTGATCCTCAGAAGGAGTACATGTTGTGATGTATCCTCTGTGTGATCCTTAGTAGTGGTACATGTTGTGATGTATCCTGTGTGTGATCCTGACTATGGGTACATGTTGTGATGTATGCTCTGTGTGATCCTAAGTATGGGTACATGTTGTGATGTATCCTGTGTGTGATCCTAAGTAGAGGTACATGTTGTGATGTATCCTCTCTGTGGTCCTAAGTAGGGATACATGTTGTGATGTATCCTGTGTGTGATCCTGAGTAGGGGTACATGTTGTGATGTATCCTGTGTGTGATCCTGAGTAGGGGTACATGTTGTGATGTATCCTGTGTGTGATCCTGAGTAGGGGTACATGATGTGATGTATCCTGTGTGTGATCCTGAGTATTGGTACATGTCGTGTTGTATCCTCTGTGTGATCCTGAGTAGGGATACAATTTGTGATGTATCCTGTGTGTGGTCCTAAGTATGGGTACATGTCGTGATGTATCCTGTGTGTGATCCTGAGTAGGGGTACATGTCGTGTTGTATCCTCTGTGTGATCCGAAGTAGGGATACAATTTGTGATGTATCCTGTGTGTGATCCTAAGTAGGGGTACCTGTTGTGATGTATCCTCTGTGTGATCCTAAGTAGGGGTACATGTTGTGATGTATCCTGTGTGTGATCCTAAGTAGGGGTACATGTTGTGATGTATCCTGTGTGTGATCCTGAGTAAGGGTACATGTTGTGATGTATCCTCTGTGTGATCCTGAGAAGGGGTACATGATGTGATGTATCCTGTGTGTGATCCTGAGTAGGGGTACATGTCGTGTTGTATCCTCTGTGTGATCCTAAGTAGGGATACAATTTGTGATGTATCCTGTGTGTGATCCTGAGTAGGGGTACATGTTGTGATGTAACCTGTGTGTCATCCTAAGTAGGGGAACATGTTGTGATGTATCCTGTGTGTGATCCTGAGTAGGGATACATGTTGTTATGTACCCTGTGTGTGATCCTAAGTAGGGGTACCTGTTGTGATGTATCCTGTGTGTGATCCTGAGTAGGGGTACAATTGTGATGTATCCTGTGTGTGATCCTGAGTAGGGTTACATGGTGTGATGTATCCTGTGTGTGATCCTGAGTAGGGGTACATGTTGTGATGTATCCTGTGTGTGGTCCTAAGTAGGGGTACAATTTGTGATGTATTCTGTGTGTGATCCTAAAAAGGGGTACATGTTGTGATGTATTCTGTGTGTGATCCTAAGTAGGGGTACATGTTTTGATGTATCCTGTGTGTGGTCCTAAGTAGGGGTACATGTTGTGATGTATCCTGTGTGTGGTCCTAAGTAGGGGTACATGTTGTGATGTATCCTGTGTGTGATCCTAAGTATGGACACATGGTTTGATATATACTGTATGTGATCCTAAGTAGGGGTACATGTTGTGATGTGTCCTGTGTGTGATCCTAAGTATGGACACAATGATGTGATGTATCCTGGGTGTGATCCTAAGTAGGGGTACATGTTGTGATGTATCCTGTATGTGATCCTAAGTAGGGGTACATGTTGTGATGTGTCCTGTGTGTGATCCTAAGTATGGACACAATGATGTGATGTATCCTGGGTGTGATCCTAAGTAGGGGTACATGTTGTGATGTATCCTGTGTGTGATCCTGAGTAAGGGTACATGTTGTGATGTATCCTGTTTGTGGTCCTAAGTAGGGGTACATGTTGTGATGTATTCTGTGTGTGATCCTAAGAAGGAGTACATGTTGTGATGTATCCTCTGTGTGATCCTAAGTAGGGGTACATGTTGTGATGTACCCTTTGTGTGATCCTGAGTATGGGTACATGTTGTGATGTATGCTCTGTGTGATCCTAAGTATGGGTACATGTTGTGATGTATCCTGTGTGTGGTCCTAAGTAGGGATACATGTTGTGATGTATCCTGTGTGTGATCCTGAGTAGGGGTACATGTTGTGATGTATCCTGTGTGTGATCCTAAGTAGGGGTACATGTTGTGATGTATCCTGTGTGTAAAGCATATAGTATTACCCATTTCAAGACATATTTAATTCAATGTTCCAAATTGAATTTAGACCGTGATTTGCCATCTGACCACTCTGAAAACGCACAAGAAAGATGGTGTTTCATTTTCGCAAAATGAATGGATATTTTCATCAACTTAAGATAGTCGGTAAGGTCATTAGAACAAGACTGAAAGAAACTACATCTGTTGTGGCAATTACTTTTAATGTTTTTTTATACTTTATGCGGATGCATTTCACCATTTACATGATTATTAAGTTTTATTTGGTTTATCATAACTCAAAAAAGTGTTCAAGATGGAATAATTATTAATTTCCCCCGCAGGCAACAAGGCATTGAGAGAGTTAAACATTTGTGTAAAGGAGTTTAAAAAATAACTATTCTGTTTTGCAACATAGATGAACAATATTCCAAATTACATTAATTGTTGCAGAATGAGAAAATTAGTTACTTTCAGGTGACCTGTGGCAACATTGCAAGAGGTTTTGCTGAATAATAGGCACCAATGGGATCCAACTTTTGGGGCTATACATTGTGCCAGAGGAGCAATTTACATCAGCCCTATAGGTGTTTATAATTACGAGTCTCATATTTGTCCTGGCTGTTTGTATAATTTCCTCTAATGTACTTTTAATATGCACACATTATTACATTTGTGAGGGTGCTTTTCATGAACTATGGTGTTACGGTATATAATGTATAACACATGTATAAAAATTCAGCTAATTGGTTTTCGTTTGTAGCTTATCAGGTCTTTCAAGCCATGTGAGTGCGTGAAATGATGTTTTTGTCAATCTGAATATCATATCCTAATCTGTCCTCATCCATACCCCCTGCTTGTCGTCCGTCAATCAAAGGGTTGTTCTCTCACTGCTAAATGGACTGATTTACCATAGAGCCTAATGATACAACACAAATGCAGATTTCTTTTTTACAAATGACTGCTGTGTGTTTTTTCTGAAAATAGTATACAAATAAAGTGAGATTTGTGGAAAAGTAGCCCATTTGTAGGACATAAGTTAATTGTCAAAATCATCTCTTCTAGTACTTTCCAGTGATATAGGTTTGTTCATGTAGGTCAATTCCTTTTGTATGGTCAAGTTGGTACTAGACTCACGCTGACGTGCATGAACGTGTTGTACTACACCACCGTTCCCTTTGTGATAACAACTTCAATTACAACACATGTGTGGACGAAATTAGGCTTAATTGTCATCTGTTCGAAACAAGCGATATCAACATGTTTATTTACGCTTTGTCGGCTTTGTCGGCAACCTGTAAATAATATAATAATCTAGTCTGCACCAGGCAAACAAGTAGTTTCACGTCAAGTGACGGTTCACGACATTGGGTATAGTTAAAAACAGACATGAGGGTACCTATTTCACCCGGTGCCCCAAGGGAAGCCAAAGAAGAGGGCGAAACAGCCATGGGGTTTGGGGCTTCTGCTTTGCAACAGAGTGACAAACATGAGGCATCTGATGTCCTATTATGATCCGAAGCCCCCTCGGTGATATAGACAGGCAGGCAAGAGGACACATTCTGCGCAAAGAGAAAACGTCATAAGGTTCTTGAGGCCTCCTTTGCTTCTGAAGCTCCACAGAGTGACAGACGTGAGGTTTGGGGATCTATTATGTCAGCGAATCTCCACGGTGAGACAATGCTGTTGTACAGGGTACTGTTGTACAAAGCGATCTTAGCGCTAAGGTGATCGTAACTCCCATACCTTAACATAGACTTACGACAGTCGTAGCGCTAAGGTGATCGTAACTCCCATACCTTAACAGAGACTTACGACAGTCGTAGCGCTAAGGTTGTTTTGTACAACGGCACCCTGAGAACCTATAGCTATTTGCCTTATTCTGACCTCGAGTCCCAAAGTTGAAACAAATTTCCTCTTCTATACCCACGGGGTTATATAAGGGATTTCTAGCTACGCTCCTCCATGTTCCCCAGTGTCGGAATGTATCAGTGCACAGGAAACATACACACACGCGGACTATTTCCCGACTGAGATGTGAGTAACCGAACCAGCAAACAGATAGGCTCAGTATTGTAGATGCTTGTTGCAATACATACTTCCCTGATTGTTGAAATATATACTTCCCTGTTATGTGAAGTGATTTCACAATGGTCTTCCTCTTCCCTCTTATATTGACAATCGAAGGAAAGTCGTAATTTGTAAGTGGGGTTTGTAAGCATATAACATTATTTAGCCAGTGTGTCCTCGATTCAACAGAAGGAATGCAAGTGTGCTTGGTGGACAACTTGTTATCTTGTAAATGTCTGTCAGTTCATTTAACAAGTGATTAAATATCGCTGACAATCGACAGAACACACGTGCAAGTCAAAATAATTACACAAATACCTACATGTAACCCATGTTCTGGCATAAACATATTTCATCCCCTGAGGATGCCGTGTCAACTTCAAACACTAACTTATAATGATATATCATGTATGTTGTAGTTTGAGCCACATACCAGGTAGGTGATTAAGAAAACAATCATGTATATCTGGGTTCGTTCCCAAAATGGGTGCAATTTGTGAAGCCTATTTCTCACTCACAATATATATACGTAAGGCTACTGATTTTGCAACGTTTATCGTCATAGTGGATTGGCATTTATTCCGTCAATCTGAGACGCCGTCTGTTGTGTCATGTTTAATTCATTCAAGTGCTATTCACTGTCATATTACAGGATGTACGCTCTAACTGAAACACAACATCTAGACCTTATTCAAGAGCAGCCAACGGTTCAGATGCCGATGATCATGCAGTGGTCTGTATAGGGAATATACATGGCGACATTAAAGACATTTCTTATTTACTGAGTGAAGACTAACAGCCTTTACCAAAGCCACGTACTTTTGTCTCTCACAACACAGTGAGTCATTAGAACTGTGTGACTGCCACCATACTCGCTGTTTCAGCATGTCATCCAGCGTCAATCATGAGTTTGTTGTTCATGTACGAACTGGGGACGTCCAAGGTGCAGGTACAGATGCAAATGTGTCTGTTATACTTCACGATGAGCAAGGATCATTCACGGATCAACTCCAACTCAACCATGTCTTCAAGAATGACTTTGAAAGAGGGAATCTGGATATGTTTCAGTTGCCAAAGGATAAGACTGCATTTATAGATAAGCTAGGCAAGCTTGAAATATTCCGTGACGACTCGGGCTTTGGAAGTTCCTGGTACGTTGAAAGAATCACAGTGGAGAACAAGTCTAACGGAGACGTGTGCATCTTCCCCGTGTTCAGGTGGCTGCGACCTCACTACCACTACGTGTTCCGGGAAAATGACACCTTCCTTCCACAGGATGATGCCCAACAGGAGCAGAGGAGGCTGGACTTGGAGGACAAACGCAAAATTTACGTAGTGGACACAAGTGATGTCACTCTCCCGGCCTCGGTGAGCTACCATCAATGACTTTCTAAAGAATATTTTTTTCGTCTTCACCTACTCTATGAATTATGACATGTGATGTTCAATGTTTTGTTATACTACGATCGTTGCGATAAAAATATTAATAATTACAAATCACGAAATTAATCACATGTTTACGAAGACTTATTCAGAAGAGACTCCTTTGCTTTGCCTCTGGGCGTGACTGTTAACGTTCTCACCATGTCATGTCGGTAGAATTTGAGTCGATATCATCAAATAACGTCCATGTGTTTACATGGTGAGATGGTGTGGTAGTTTACACTTCAACATTTGTTTTATTCCCCAAATCATATGGCAGATGTAGTTGGCACAACAACAACGCGTGTGTATTTTGTCATGTAATAAGGGACGGTCGGGTAGCCTAGTAGTTAAAGCGTTTGCTCGTCACGCCGAAGACCCGGGTTCGATTCCCGACATTGGTACAAGCCCATTTCTGGTGTCCCCCGCCGTGATATTGCTGGAATATTGCTAAAAGCGGCGTAAAACCAAACTCACTCACTCACTGTCATATAATTGATATGCTTGTGTTTTCTACTACGTTTGGAATGATGTATTAGTTTCCTTCATTTCCCATCCTAATTATATTTATTCAGATCAAGGAACTGCCTCTTGAAGAGCAGATTCCAAGTCAACACCGTGTAAGTGATTTTCTTTTTGACGGATTTTACCTCCTAACAAGGTAAACTTATCAGAATTATACGTGTTCAGGATGCATTCGGTCATCGATTACACAATTATGTTGGGATTATGATGAGGAACACTTTGAACATAACTAAGAAGAAAATATTGATTTCACATTTTGTTCCCAAACAAAATATTATCGAGAATAGACCTATAACCCAATGTACACGTTTTTTGTTTGATATTCAAAACGCAAACTGTTCCAAAATATCTTAAGATGTTTATATTTATCAATTCTTTGAACTTGATAAAATCTTTCAGTGGGACTTACAGAAGTTAAAACTGAATCTGATAGCACAGAGCAGCATCACGATGTTAACAACTGGAAGATGGAAAAGTCTGGATGACATCAGAAACGTGTACGTCAGAAAAATCTTCAACGAGCCCTGGGTAATAACAATTGTTTGCTACAATATCAATATCAGACAAAACATCACGATGTGTGAAAATTGTAAATTGCATTAATTAATTTTAAGTGTGAACACAAACATGTGACTGCAAGTACTCAGAGTTTGATACTGTGGTTGACAGGCTAGTCACTTGTGGAGGGAGGACTCGTTCTTCGGTCACCAGAGGCTCAACGGACCCTGTCCCTGTATCATTCGACTTTGTTCTCATATTCCTCAAAAGTGAGTCGTTTTTTTCCCCTTTTTGTTCTTCCAATGCAGTGCATGATGATATTGCACATATACGTATGGTCAACAAATTTACATTTAAATAGTTCATATCCGCTCCAGACGTTTAGTACTTCCTTTCATGAAGTGTCAACAGTATTGCCCTCGTTTGTAATGTCATACCATGAGGCAACCTTATATTCATCTCATGTTCGTTAACACTTCAGTTTCCCGTTGATGAATAGTGTCAGTGTAAATTGTATAGAGTTACCCATATCATTCATAATAAGTAAGGAGGATTCATAACATAATAGATGCTATCTAGTCGTACAATAGTTTGCCATCGTGCATTCCCTCTGTTCGCACATGTTTAATTTCAGACTCGCAGTCACACCGGACGATCTTGAACCAATCTTGGAAGGGAAATCTGTGGCAGAAGCCTTGTCTAATAAGAGTTTGTTTGAATGTGACCTGAACATTCTCCACAACTTAGTCTGCAAAGGCGAAGACTACGTGGTTGGTGAATGTTTCTTACCCTTGTAACGCGGAGACAACGTTTACATAATTGTAAAGGCACACTCTTACAATGGATTGTGGGCGGTCGGGTAGCCTAGTGGTTAAAGCGTTCGCTCGTCACGCCGAAGACCCGGGTTCGAATCCCGACATGGGTACAATGTGTGAAGCCCATTTCTGGTGTCCCCCGCCGTGATATTGCTGGAATATTGCTAAAAGCGGCGTAAAACCAAACTCACTCACTCACTCACTACAATGGATTGTGATAGCTAATTTGCTAGATGATTACTTTGGTAACGAAAGCTTAATATTATACACTAGTATTAGCGTGCCACTATATGGAAAATGACACAAATGCAAATGCAAATAGTTTACAAAGATCTCTCCCACTAATACTTACGACCTGTAGCGACTTATTGGTAATGTAAAAGACAGCATTGTGTATCAGACCTGCTGATGTGCCACGGAACGTTACATTGTCTACAGGTATGTGCCCCTATTGCTCTACTGTATCGAAACAATAAAGATCAGCTTGTTCCGGTCGCCATCCAGTTGTTCCAGGAACCCGGATCAGACAACCCCGTAACTATGATCTTGTTTAACTGTCTATCCGCTTGTGAAATAAAAGATTTTGATTATGAAATATGATTTGCTGCTGCAGGTAAAGAGAGAGGCTGCAGTTTGTAGTTAGCAATAGTTCAGCATTTATTGCCAAGGTTTATTCATAGCCTAGTAAGAAGGTGAAACAGTTGCATACCGCAATGTCACATGTGACGCATACACAATTTTCGGCATCTAAATTGCGGCTATTTTCTTGTTGATGGGTTAATTAGGTGTTATTACCGCATATGGTCAACTCCCTGCAATCTTACGCCCTCAAGCTGTGTTGTGATTTATATATATATATATATATATATATATAATGACTGCACCCAGTCTTTCAGTAGATTATCAGTTAATATTTGACATAATTATGTTTGTCTTCAGGTTTTGATAAACCTAGGTACTTCATTTTCGTCCGTCATTTTCATTATTGCATGTGCTATATATGTTCGTTGAATAATCATCTGAACTAAATCTGTCACAGGTGTTTCTCCCATCCGACGACCCGAACACGTGGCTTCTGGTGAAGATGTGGTACAACCAGGCAGAGGCCACCTACCACCAGTCGCTCACCCATCTTGGTCAGTGTACCCTGTGGTGTCATCGTTTAGAACTTGCATGTCTAATTTAGGATCAACATTTAAGTCCTTTCATCTGTGAGTGAGTGAGTGAGTGAGTGAGTGAGTGAGTGAATGAGTGAGTGAGTGAGTGAGTGAGTGAGTGAGTGAGTGAGTGAGTGAGTGAGTGAGTGAGTGAGTGAGTGAGTGAGTGAGTGAGTGAGTGAGTGAGTGAGTGAGTGAGTGAGTGAGTGAGTGAGACATCACGTCTATGTGGGGGAATCGAACCCGGATGTTCGGCATGTCAAGCGAACGCTTAAGCTACAACGAGGCTAGGAATATGAATGAGATAATTGGTTTGACCCCGTGGTAAGCAATAGTTTAGTTCTATCAATCATTGCCAGGGTGTGGGATCAAGTGAATGACACAATATAATACATCAGTCATACGTTTTGCAACGAGATACGCCTGCATATACGAGTGACTCATATCGTGTAAGGATATTTGAACTCGTTGTACTTTTATATGTTGGCTTAAAAACTAACGCGACGTGACGATGGCATCATGCATTTGACGTTTGTGTAGCTGAAGGCCTGTGCAGAACTGCATCCCAGAAACCTATGGTCACTGGTTCACTAATATCGTGTTTCCCTCGTGGTGACCGTCCTGTATTACCTCAAGCTACACGCCGTTCATATAACAGATAAATATTGTTCAACGACGTAAAACAAATCTCAATCACTGATGGGTAGCTTTCCCGCGTAGATGACGACGCGATGTCTAGCCTTTCAGGCTTACTCTCCCCCACATCTCGTACATCCAAGTACAAAGTATCTTTACAGTATGGAATTAACAACATAACAAGTAAGGAATGCTGAACTTTAAATACAAAATTACCTTCAAGATAAGAGTATTTGAAATCTATAGCGCATTGGTTACCACTGGTAAGTCTCGAACTGTTCCCCAGTTTGTTATGTTTCACTCACAATAACTTAACTGCAGCGTTTCAATCAGACCAGTTTTTCACGTTAAGCAACGTTTTCTCAAACTATATAATTTATTCATGTATGGGTATTTTCATGATTACTAGTGTATATTTCAAGATTTCTCATTGTTCGGTCTGGTTGTTGCAGGATATACCCATCTGTTGATGGAAGGAGTCATTGTGGCACTTCACAGACAAGTGTCCATCTCCCACCCAATCTTCAAGCTCCTGGCACCGCATCTCCTATTCCTGCTTCCGATCAATAAGTACGTCAATGACTTTGGGTGTTATATGTGTAGAAACATTATTCATTTGTATGATTTTTTTTAAACTAAGACTTTACAGTGTACACGGTTGTTTGTTGTAGCATAGTTGATATGTGAACACCGATTGTGGTAAAAGTACATGGATGTCTACCAGGCATTGTGTACTGATTACTCCTCGGGTGCCTGAGAGTGCAATTTGAATATCTCTTATAGGATAACTGGCGCATTATTAGAGCATGACTTTCTGTACGCGTGCGTAGACCCTGGCACTATATGAGCGGACCAATTTGTAAAAGTGATATTGGATAACTGTCTTTGTAATTAACTATAGATACAAACCAATAATATGTTCTTCTTTACGGTTCAATCGGTAGTAAAATTACACTGCATTCTTCTGATGCTTTTGTTCTACTTTCAAATGTGTTTCAAAAGCTGACTTTGATCTAGAATATTCAACATTACATTTATTTTGTATGATGCATATAAGAACTGATTTACGTATGAACAAATTCCAATATTAATCGAAGGCATTGAATATAAACAATTGCCTCGACCAGACTTGCAGTGGACAAACTTCTGGCTGTTGATGGATGGATCGACAAGACGATGTCATCAGGGAGGAATGGTGTGCTCAACTTAAATAGGTACCATGCAACGTTGTCCATCGACCAAGTAGTCGCCCCAAGCGACATTTTATCTATGCTGAACCATAAGAACACATGTCGTATGAATGTACAATATGTCGATTTTGACGACTGACGAAGCTTCTGGGTGAAACATGCAAACATTTGAATACATTTTGTTCGCTTTAGTTTTGTGTTCGAGTACGAAATATATTTTGATATACACATCCGTTAGCAAGATAACGCGATCATTTTGAGTTAAAGATTTCTGATTATGAAAGGTTCAAAATAGTTCAAAATTTCAATTGCCTAATATATATTAAGCTCCTTAAGGATGTTGTACTTTGCAGAAAGCAGAAAATACATGAATTCATCTTCGTTAAAACCCTTATCACATTAAGGACATGAATGCTTCTACATTTGAACAACAATCATTACCGAGGAGCACACAGCCATCAATTATTATCACTGACAGTAAAATGTTGGTTGATGTCATGTACACTTATCTTCCTCTTCATAGGAGGAAAGGATGGCGGATGGACGTTCAAGGAATATTGCCAGAAGACCTGAGGACACGAGGAGTACGTACTCGGAAGGCGTAGAAGCTCTGTTCCTAGTCGAATTGTATTATATTATTAACATTTGAACAGAAAAGTGTTATGGCTGATGGCACTTACGGGCGTAAGTGAGGTGATGTGAAATGGGGGAGGGGCGGGGGGGATGGGGCGTAACGTCGCGTTCAAAAATATTTCACTCACATAGTGTCGTGTATGTACACGTATGTGTGTGTTTGATTGTACTACACCTGAGGTATGCCGGGGTCTTTGTTAATGTTGTTGCTCCATTGCGATACCCTGCACAAGGTTAACATGGATACCCCACTCGGGCACATTGTACTGACACCGAGCCGGACAGTCCTAGTTGTAATCCAGTTAGTACCGAGCGCCAAACAGGGTAACAGCAAGTACCATCTGTTAATTAGCGTCTAATGAACAACCGAATCTTCTGTACTCCAGGCAAACACACTATCCACTACACCAAGGAGGCTGTGACTCAGGAACCGTAGTGAATATAAACTTGTGTGTGTGTTGTTGTTGTTGTTGTTGTTGTTGTTGTTGTTGTTTAACTTCCCCTTCGCACAATTACAGCAACATGTGTGAGTGAATATTACATTGTACCGAACACCGCATTAGAAAACTTGCAGCTATTCGCGGTAATCGAACCTGGACCAGACAACTCAGTGATTGATCACACCATTGGAGTACGATGACACGCAGTCAACCAAGTCCCAGTGTCGGTTGCAGGGACCAGATCTAACCCGGAATCCCCGCGGGTATCTGCAGTAGTAATGGAGACACATTCTACCCCTGGCACCCACAGAGTAATAAGTAATGTTTACTACAGCACCTGTTGCATGTGCTTGTCAGGTAAATGATTTCATACAATGCTTCAATTCTTTTGCTTCTGATCGATACAAGGACAGCCACTCACTGTGTAATTCCTCAGCTTCCTGGGTAATGTGTTTTCTAGGTGTCCGATGAGAATGTTCTTCCTGGGTACTACTACCGTGACGACTCTTTACTAATGTACAACGCATTAAAAACGTACGTCACAAGTTACGTTGACCTATATTACGGTAAGTACAGTTTGTATATTTGTATTTCCTATTTCTTATCCTTTGTTTTCAAGATCGAATTATTTATGTCGTATATTCAGCAATAGCATTATACAACATGCGTAATACGTTGAAATTTGGGCTTGTCCAAGTACAACCTTGCTCTGTGGTTTCTGACACAGTTCTGCATGGATATATGTAATAATTGACACCGAGCTACCAATATGCGCAGATGAAGCGTGTTCTCGAACACTGACGAGATCTTAGATGCTTTAGTTGCGGACGCCTTTGAGTCATCTTCTGCTACATCTCAGTGACTGTGTATGCCGCATTAGCATCGTTCCGTTCCTCTCGGTGCGCCTCATTTGGTTGTTTACAAATGGTTCATTTGAAAAGTGTTTCCGTATTCACATTAATATGGTACAAGGTGAGCCTAACAAGCAGTTCAGCTGCAACGTTTGCTGTT
The DNA here is from genome assembly GCF_023055435.1 of Haliotis rufescens. Lineage (NCBI taxonomy): Eukaryota > Metazoa > Mollusca > Gastropoda > Lepetellida > Haliotidae > Haliotis > Haliotis rufescens. Next base: position 15,239,649 of record NW_025964361.1, read on the forward strand.
TGTCTTCAGATACACCCCAGCGTCTCCTTGACGACATAGAAATGCAGGATTGGGCCGGTGAGATGGTGCAGAGTCGGGAGAACGGCGGAATAGGTCTAGAGGTAGGGTACACAGCACAATAGGTCTACAGTAGGGTACACAGCACAATAGGTCTACAGTAGGGTACATAGCACAATAGGTCTACGGATAGGGCACACAGCACAAAAGGTCTACAGTAGGGCACACAGCTCAATAGGTCTACAGTAGGGCACACAGCACAATAGGTCTACAGACAGGGTACATAGCACAATAGGTCTACAGACAGGGAACATAGCACAATAGGTCTACAGACAGGGAACATAGCACAATAGGTCTACAGACAGGGAACATAGCACAATAGGCCTACAGACAGGGGGCATAGCACAATAGGCCTACAGACAGGGAACATAGCACAATAGGCCTACAGAGAGGGAACATAGCACAATAGGTCTACATACAGGGAACATAGCACAATAGGCCTACAGACAGGGAACATAGCACAATAGGCCTACAGACAGGGGACATAGCACAATAGGCATACAGACAGGGAGCATAGCACAATAGGTCTACAGACAGGGAACATAGCACAATAGGTCTACAGAGAGGGGACATAGCACAATAGGCCTACAGACAGGGAACATAGCACAATAGGTCTACAGTAGGGAACATGGCACAATAGGCCTACAGACAGGGGACATAGCACAATAGGCCTACAGACAGGGGACATAGCACAATAGGCCTACAGACAGGGGGCATAGCACAATAGGTCTACAGACAGGGAACATAGCACAATAGGTCTACAGTAGGGAACATAGCACAATAGGTCTACAGACAGGGAACATAGCACAATAGGTCTACAGACAGGGAACATAGCACAATAGGTCTACAGACAGGGAACATAGCACAATAGGTCTACAGACAGGGGACATAGCACAATAGGCCTACAGACAGGGAACATAGCACAATAGGTCTACATACAGGGAACATAGCACAATAGGCCTACAGACAGGGAACATAGCACAATAGGCCTACAGAAAGGGGGACATAGCACAATAGGTCTACAGTAGGGAACATAGCACAATAGGCCTACAGACAGGGAACATAGCACAATAGGTCGACAGACAGGGGACATAGCACAATAGGTCTACAGTAGGGAACATAGCACAATAGGTCTACAGACAGGGAACATAGCACAATAGGTCTACAGACAGGGAACATAGCACAATAGGCCTACAGACAGGGGACATAGCACAATAGGCCTACAGACAGGGGAAATAGCACAATAGTCCTACAGAGAGGGAACATAGCACAATAGGTCTACATACAGGGAACATAGCACAATAGGCCTACAGACAGGGAACATAGCACAATAGGCCTACAGACAGGGGACATAGCACAATAGGCCTACAGACAGGGAACATAGCACAATAGGTCTACAGACAGGGAACATAGCACAATAGGTCTACAGACAGGGAACATAGCACAATAGGCCTACAGACAGGGGACATAGCACAATAGGCCTACAGAGAGGGGACATAGCACAATAGGTCTACAGACAGGGAACATAGCACAATAGGTCTACAAACAGGAGACATAGCACAATAGGTCTACAGACAGGAGACATAGCACAATAGGCCTACAGACAGGGGACATAGCACAATAGGCCTACAGACAGGGAACATAGCACAATAGGTCTACAGACAGGAGACATAGCACAATAGGCCTACAGACAGGGAACATAGCACAATAGGTCTACAGTAGGGAACACAGCACAATAGGTCTACAGTAGGGAACATAGCACAATGGGTCTACAGTAGGGAACATAGCACAATAGGCCTACAGACAGGGAACATAGCACAATAGGTCTACAGTAGGGAACACAGCACAATAGGTCTACAGTAGGGAACATAGCACAATAGGTCTACAGTAGGGAACATAGCACAATAGGCCTACAGACAGGGAACATAGCACAATAGGTCTACAGTAGGGAACACAGCACAATAGGTCTACAATAGGGAACATAGCACAATAGGCCTACAGACAGGGAACATAGCACAATAGGTCTACAGTAGGGAACACAGCACAATAGGTCTACAATAGGGAACATAGCACAATAGGCCTACAGACAGGGAACATAGCACAATAGGTCTACAATAGGGAACATAGCACAATAGGTCTACAGTAGGGAACATAGCACAATAGGCCTACAGACAGGGAACACAGCACAATAGGTCTACAGTAGGGAACATAGCACAATAGGTCTACAGTAGGGAACATAGCACAATAGGTCTACAGACAGGGAACATAGCACAATAGGCCTACAGACAGGGAACATAGCACCATAGGTCTGCAGTAGGGAACACAGCACAATAGGCCTACAGACAGGGAATAAGAATAATATTCCGGTGGATCAATTATTGACTAATATTTAATCGTAAGGCCATAGATTTTGTCTCATGGTATATATATTGTTGGGTATCAGATATTTGCTTGCATGAAGCTGGGAGATTTTCAGTTGCTTACAGTGTGCATCAAATGTTTTCAGAACTAAGGACGGAACATTGTTGTGTACATGGTCTGCACACTCCACCATGTTGCATTAGTTCGTGGATGCATGCATGCTCATTTGCAGAAGTAAGCACCCCCGACCATAACACCACTTTTGCAGAAGATGCTACGGTCATTCATCACTTCATCATACAACTTTTATCGGTTTTGTTGACAACCTTATATTCTGGGAATTTCGTTTACCATTTCCCTTCATTGTGAAGCAATTCCCCTGACGTGAAGTAAATACTCAGTTTTATTTAGTTATTTTGTGGTTGAAAGGAGACAGCGCATTCACGATAGACTGAATTAGAATACATCTACAACAATAGACCGCTGCCCCTTTACTGGTGGTTAGAGCGACCACACGTCTCGCGGACGCCCCGGGTTCTATCTTCCATGCTGGTAAACATGTCTGACATGTGTCTAATAGCTCCTTTCAACAATAATCTCTCATAGGCAAGACATGTACTGACATTTGACATGGCATCTTTTTTAAAGAAAGAGGTCCCTTCCGTGTGCCCTTGTAGTCTCTAGTCGAGTGATGTGGTAGCACATGCAACGTTTGTTTCTGAATGTGGACATTCATCTCTCTAGGGGGTTCCTGGCGATGGCGAATTCCGTGAGTTGGAGCAGCTGATCCTGACGCTGACGTCGTTCATCTTCACGTGCAGCGTCCAGCACGCCGCCGTCAACTTCCCCCAGTACGACTACTACGGCTTCCCGCCAGTCTACCCCCTCAGCCTTGTTGGTAGACCACCAGCAGACAAGGTAAGCCGGTGTTTGTTTGTGGTTTGTTTTTCTTTTATTGTTTTTTTTTTGTGTATTGTTTATGTTTAAAGCCGCACTCAGATATACTCCAGAAATGTGACGGTGTTCTGTAATAATAATCGAGTCTGGGCCAGACAATCCAGTGGCTGACATCATGAGCATCGATCTACGAAATTGGGATACGATGGCATGGAACATGTCAGACAGCCTGACCACCCGATCCCGTAAGTCGTATCTTACGACATGCATGGGTTGCTCGAGACCAAAAGTAACCCGGATGACGAGTATTTGGCTTGTGTGTTATCCAGATAAATGATATGCATGGCGACATACATTCTTACCTTCATTATAGTTCATAGATGCACTGGGGATAGCTGCCCCTTCTGGTTTTGTATGTATTTGACATGAGCAAGGTGACACCGGCTTTTGTTCTCGCCTGTAAATGTATCCTGCGACAAGTGCATCATGTGGTTGTGATAATATAAAAGAATGGTGATACCCAAGTCACATTTTTTACCGCTATTACACTGACTGATTCTGAAAGGTGTTCAGGTTGTGGTTGGTTGCCTGTCAAATCCAATCCAGCGTCTCTCAGTTAGATCGAACATAAGTGTCCAGGTAATTGGGACGGAGTCGAGAGTGGTACAATGTATTTTAAATACATTTTTATGGACAGGTAATTATTTCAGTTTCCGAATTTGGACATTTTTCAACTTACACTCGCTGCCTGAAAGATATCCTCTGAAATGCCCAATATAAATAATAAAGCTGTGTGTTGCTTTCATGTTTAGCTGACATGCTTGATCAAAGGGAGGACACTCGTGATGGGCTATTTGATTTGACACTATATTTAATCAGCTTGGTATGGTGGCACAACTGTATCATGTGGTTTTACTGCTATAAAGGAATGGTGATAACCAAGGCGCTTTTCCTTCTGCTATTCCATCGCTTGATTTTTCTGGCTGTTCCACTAAGTGAACGATATCATTCCAGCTGGTGGTTCTTTCAGTTTTAGCTGACATGAATGAACAAAGGGAGGTAACCCGTGACTTGACTGGACATTCTATTTACTCAGCTGGACAAACGTTTGAAGCGTCGTCTTTGGAAAATTATACATTGGGTGTACTCTTTGTAAACTATCACTACTACTTCAGTGGCGTTGCTTGTTTGAGAGACTGTTTCAATACACTAACATCACTGACATAATATATATTTCACGAATTATTTGTAGAATAGTGTTGTGTACAGGAGAACTGATATAAGGAAAAGGTTGACACAAAGTGTGACACATAGCTTTGCAAACATTTCTGATCAAGAAGCTCATTTCAGACTCCCAGAACAGAAGCTGATATCCTCAATGCCCTGCCGGACAAGAAACAGACCATGGACGCAATGATCGTCACCAAAATACTCAGCCAGAAGGGAGTCAAAAGTCTGGGAGACTTTGAGGTTAACTACATATGTGATCCAAACGCAGAGAAAATAGTTGAAAAGTGAGTACTTACAATTGTTTATTGATATATATATTGCCCGTCATGTGTGATAGTTGCGTGATACAAACACATTCTAAACAAACAGCATTCATATATACCGATGTATAAATATATTCTATTGTCAGGAGACAAATGGGTCGGTTACAAATAGTCATATCCAATATCCAAAAATGCTTCGAAATAGTTTCAGTATTCAAATAGAAAACCTTCCTATTCACCCACCTCAGTTCTAACTTTACTGAACGAACAGTACTGTATGGTGTGTATATTACATCGTATCAAAAGATGTAGGACATATATTTTTATTATTATGAAACCATGAAAGTGCTTACACAATGTCATGTATTCGTTTGCAGCTTCCGGGAGGGCCTGAAGAAGATTGGAGTGATCATCAGTGAACGAAACAGATCGCTGGATACTCCGTATGACTATCTACATCCTGATTCCATACCCAACTCCATCAGTGCGTAGGACAGGGATGAGGATAGGATGGACGACTCCTGTGTATTCTGCACCTAGACGGACCAACACTTGCAGATCTTCTTGTCAGCTATTTCAAAGCATTTTGATATTTTCATAACGTATGAGGATAGAGAAAATATATACGAATACTTTGTCATTTATAGATGTAGCTGTGTCTGTGTGAAATAGTTCTAGAAGATTTCATAAAAAAACAATTACCTTTTTTTGATGGTACCTCTAATATCTTTACATTTATTTGGTCTTATCTTTTATTGCTTGTTTTGTTTACCTTTTCGTAAACCTTATAGCTTGTTTTAATAATAAATTAAAAATGTACTGGCGATATCTGAGATGGCTACGTGGGCCAGTGTCTTTGAGCTTCTACATAATACCTCACGCGGTCTGTTCGTGGCTTCCTACCGTGTATAGTTGGTGGACCAGCCTATTGGTGAGCGTGTTGGCTATAGCCACGCCAACCACAGGGCTCATGTCCGAACACTTGCAAAGTCTGAAGCCCATTCCTGATGTCCTACGACGTGATGATATTGGAGTATTTGCTTTTGAGATGCTTTATTTTGGTCAGTTTTCATTCTAGGAAAGTTGAATGAAGTCAGGATTAACGTATAGATTCCAACCTTTCATTATTCTGATCATGCGACGTAAGGCTACCACATCTTCCTTGTTACTACAGCTTCTAAATGCCACTTAAATATAAGGAAATTTGAATCTTCTTTGACCAAATATACTTTATCGACAATATTTCTGTTATTATTTTCCATACAAGGCAGTGTTTGTTGTCAACTCAAAATACACATATTAAGTCAATGATAGTCCTTTTGGGGTGAGCAGGGGGTTAAGCAATTGTCAAACGCTACATCGATTTATCATTTGGAAATTCAAAATGCAGGATACAGTGAAAACCAGGGAACATATATTATTAAGTTTAATCTGGGATTGGAACCCACGATCAGCGGATTCAGTCTCGACTGATGGTAGCAACTACGACAACTTGGCGTCAGGTGCCGTTCCCTCAACACACATACACCATTGTTTATCTTGTAAAATTAATAGTTGATGACCAGGCTCCATTGTAACCGTGTGTACGGGATACTGCCTTTCTGTGCCGTGGGTATCAAGTACAGCAATCAATATCAGGTGGAATCAATGAGGTGGAATTGAAATCAAGTCGTTGAACCTGATTATCATTTTACTTGGTCATATATGCTTTGTCACTGTTATTGATTTCATTATTAGAACATGCAATAAATATAACGAAATTGAAAATGTTTTTATAGCTATTATATAATTCAATTTCTGTGTAAAATAATAATATAATTATGATCTGCCGTTTAAGTACTAAAAGTACAAAAATGTCTACTGTAACACGATAGTGTGTAACTATCATGTCAACGTTGCACAATGATAAAAATCAAATCATAACACTCATTAATATTTATATCTTCACAGTAATTTAACTGAGTTACGTCGTTATCGATTTGTAAAAGCCCAATACTATCGCAGGTATATCTACAATGGGCAAACGTATGAAATGATCACCGTTAGATGCTGTCGTAACGCAAACATATGTTGTCAAAGGACAAACATTTATCATTCAAGTGTAGACCTCTAAAGATCCGTGGTAGAATAGGTCTTCAGCAACCCATGCTTGCTGTAAAAGGCGACTATGCTTGTGACTATGCTTGTCGTAAAATGCGACTAACGGGATCGGGTGGTCAGGCTCGCTGACTTGGTTGATGCCGGTCATCGTATCCCTGTTGCGTGGATCGATGCTCATGATGTCAATCACTAGATTGTCTGGTCAAGATTCGATTATTTACAGACCGCCGTCATATAGCTGGAATATAGATGAGTACGGCGTTAAACTACAAACAAACAAACATTCCAGTGTATGTAATAAGCAATTTATGTTTATCCTGAAAAGTGAGTGAATAAACAAATTCAAAGTTCAGTTTTCACGTCATCAACACGCTGAACTTGAAACCTAATGGGTGAATCTATGGGTATAGCCATTACCAAATCAACACCATCAAAGGAATCCGCTCCCCTAATGAACACAGCGTTGTACATATACATAGGATTATCTTTCTCGGGCCATGTTAAGAACTCATACACGCCTTTACACTCTAATCCAAAAGATCCATCCCTTTTCGGCACCAGTACACCATCTAATTTATTCAATTTCACTTGCAGTTGATCTGTTGACTTGTCGAAGGTTACAGAGAACTCGCCAACCAAGGGGTTGAAATAACTACCAGCATACTCAGACAGGGGGTACTCAGGCTTGATAGGTGTGTCATCTTTGTCAGGCGGAGGCATAAACATTGCCAAGTCCAACCAGGGTTTAGGGAAAGTGCAGACTGTTTCTCTGTCCAGCCATGGTGTTTCCCCGAGCAGGATATCTGTGACGTAATACAATGCTGACACCAGCATGTTTTGGGGAGATTTAGAACTTGAAGATGTTGGTCCATTCATGCTTATGTGCAGTCCCATGTCACTATCAGGGAAGAGCCACAGGAGAGAATTGTAGCTGTGGAGACCTCCAGCGTGCCACATGTTTCGACGCCCTGTGAAAGGAATGAAGCGCCATATGATATGGGGTATTGTGCAATCTGGCCCTACAAACAACAATCGATCTCCATTTGTCTGTAGTTATGGTTTTTCACTCCTAGATACATTATTGTATTATTTGAAAATTTAAATGATTGAATTCGTCCGTCAAAATGAAAAAAGTGGTCGCTGTTCATTTTATCGCTCATTTGTTAAGCAATAATAATAAAATTGATAACAGCATAAAACAATCGTTCCGCATCAGTTGTAAACTATTTTAACCGCATTACGCATGATAAAACGTTCATTTAAAAGAAACATCACACTTGCAATGTGAGTGCTTATATTTTAGCGAATCCATGATCACCTGCGTATGTGTATACATTTCCCTGCATGTGTAACGAGCACCCACATTCCATTGATTACGTCATGCGTTGCTCTGCTGTTAGGCTACGATGCACCGACGTAATGGTTTTAAAACACGGACATAATGGTGCAAGAACATGCACTTACGTAATGGCTTAAAAATCATTGGAATTATTCACTTTGTTTCAATATATAACGCGATATCTTTGACTTTCACAATATGATTATCTGCCCTTCATATTGATAATATATATAGCTCGCCAGGCTGCAACTCGTGTTGCGCAGTGGACACAAAACCATACCATCAGATATCCTTATGTTGAACCAATGTAATAATTAAACTCAGTTTTAGTAGATCAAGTTCCTCAATTTCCGTGCGCCTTAACCTTATTAGTGAATGAGAGAGTGAGTTGGCTATGAATCCGCTGTGAACAGTACTTCAGGTATGTCATGGCGTGTCAGCTTGTGTCAGAGGAAACCCCACGGTGCTGCAAGTTTTGGACGTTAACCACTTAGGTGGAAGCATATATTCTATATTCTAGAAAGACAATCAGGCCGAATCTTGGATTCGATCCCACCATCATAGGTTTCTGGTGCGGCACCGTATCTATGACACTGTATTTCAATCAGTGTGTGATGATACGTTCTGATCATATTAATGTCGAGTTGAACCTACATAGCACAAACCTATGGTTTAAATTCTAAATTCAAAAAATAAATACAGCGTGGTTGGACCATACTGAAATATGGCATGGAACACTGTTATATGGCAGTGTATATATTGATTAATAATGATTGTAGCTGTGTTACATTGTTTCTGTTGAGATTCGGTAGACGCTCATTGCATTGTGTTTGGGCAGTGATAATTATAAGTCGTCAGGAATGTAGTGACATTTGATCCAAGCAGTCGTCGGGAAGTAACTATATTCAGATACTAACTAGTGTGGTGTGTAAACTTCGGATATGCGAGGGCTGGTCAAAAAGGTCTAAGCCAGACTAACTTTCAACCCTTGGCAATAACAAAGTGAACTAGTCAATGTATACGTAGAACATCGTTTGAGTTGTTCAATGCAAGTATATTTAGTCTGTTGAGGCAGTTTATATATTAGTGACAGCCAGCTGAAGGCGATAGGACACGGAAATTGAAAAGAACGAGTACCGAGCACTCATCAAGTTTTTGACATCAGAGAAAAATACTCTCAAAGACATTCATGACCGCATGTCAGAGGTAAATAGGTATAAATAATCAATCAGATAGACGTTTTACCATTGTTGAACTTGAGGAAGACACAGGTCTAAACTATGGATCCATTGAAACTATTATTCATGAACATTTATGAATAAGATATCTGCTCGCTGGGTGCCAAAGTTTCTAAATTCTGATCTTAAGGAAAACATGAACTGACATTGCCAGAAACAAAATTAGAGCTAATTGAGGAGAATTTCGTCTAATTCAAAACGAGATTAGTAACGGGTGATAAAACATGAGTCTACCACTATGATCCCCAGTCAAAACGTCTATCCATGGAATGGCACCATTCTTAATTCGCCGGCACCAACGAAATTCAAGTCTTCAAGATCAGTGAAGAAAATTATTTTGTGGCCACTGTATTCTGGGATGCAAAGAGTGTGAACATTGTTGATTACTTAGAAAGCCAACTATGCTGATGTGCTTCATCGAATGAGAGATTCCATCAAAGAAAAGCGGCGAGGAATGCTGCCTGCTGGAGTTCTACTACTTCATGACAATGCCTTTTCTTACACCCCTCGACTTGCAAAGGCTGCCGTGCGACACCCTGCCAGACCTGGCTCCAAGTGATTTCCATCTGTTTCCTAAACTGAAAGAACACCTTCGTGGAAAGCGCTATGATGACAACGGTGACCCCAAAGCTGCCGTGAATGGGGTTTTCAGGGTAGCTTCAGACACCTTATTCTTATCTAGAATTGAAAGCTTCACTATTGGCATGGGAAGTGTATTGAAAAGCAGGGTGATTATGTTGAAAAATAAGATTAAAAACATTTTCAAAATTGTGAACGTTTTGACCAGCTCTCACACCGTGGACTGCTTTGGAATATTCTGTGGTGTTCTGGAAGCGAGTGGGACTGTAGCTTGTCTGCGTATCGCTCATACATTCCCTCACATTCTCTCACACATTTCATCTCGCACGCATTTCATCGCTTTGGAACCCATCTCGGAAGCTAGACCACAGTCGCCGCTGGATGAATATACAATAATATTACTGACGTTTGCTAGCACCACTGTATCTTAGTATTTGATACTGATCACTGCCATCATATTATATATTGCCATTGAATATCGTACTACCAATCTAGTGTGTACTGCCATTGTAATATCTCTGCAGTAATTTGTGTTAATGTGTAAACCTAGTAAGTCTGTTATACATTTGTTGATTGTATACCACTTGTTTGTTCGTTGGTTTCACTCTAGGTTCTCCTACGTACAGAGTTCTGGATTAACATATTGTTTCAAAATGGGAATCGAAATGTAACAACACGATATTATTTTCATTTTGGCCCAATCAATTCATGATCCTTCTAATATAAGCGGGTTGTCTTTGGTGAATATAGTGCCAAGTCACGTGTACGATAGCATCCATCATTCGTGTATATGTCAATGAAGAACATATATGATAAATAGTTAGTTTAATAAACATACCCCTGTAGACATTCTTGAACCAACCCATGCCATAGCCGGTTGATATGTCGGCCACGGGCCACTGTGGAGAGAGCCTCTCCATCATGAACACCACGAACGGAGGCAGAGGAATGACAGGCTGCCACAGTTGCTGTAGGGTCGCTTCCTTGATTAATTGCGTTCCATTCTCTAGTTTCCCTTTGTTTAACATAAACCTCATGAACTTAACCTTGTCCTTGATGTTGGTAGCCAGTCCACCGGCTGGGCCCACGGTACTAATACTGCAAACCATACAAATAACATCCATAATATAATGTCATACATTGCAACCCAAACAACATGTCGCATTGTTTTTACTTGATAAAGAGTGTGACGCTGACACTGTAATACCAGAGCATAGTCTGGAGTAGGGTATGGACATTATACATGCACTACTCTTGTAAGCAACATACTGTGTCACCTGCTGTATGTATGTTTGAATACAGCAAACGCCCCTGGTGCACTACAAATCATCAGTGTTCTGCATATAAAATGCTGTTTCATGGTTTACAAACAGTCGCAATTGGTCTGCAAACGTATTGACGTATACTTAGGTGGTCGACTGGGGATTATTGTGGGTAAATGGATATATTTAGGAACGTAGTGGGTGGGTTAGTTTAAAGGGAGTTGAACGGCTGACGTTGTACCTATCTTTTTAGTCCTTGTTGTAGTGTCTTATGCCCACGCGGGCGGAGTGGCTGGGAAGACGTGACGATGTCACGCTCCTTGCATGCTCGGCTAGGCGGAAGCCATGATTGGGAGAGCCGAAAGTAAGGAGCGTGTTCATTGGTTGTGTCCGCTTTCCTGGTCACATGGTCCGCGTGTCGGCTTTATAAGTCTACCCTGGGTAGGGAACCGTCAGTCGTCACTCACCAGTATCTGGTAAGGAAGAGTCGACTCACGCGCCCTGAATCAGGACCATTTATTATTTCTCATACGGCTTTCGTTGGGATAAATGGGACGTTAGATCAGGATATATGGATGTGGGGAAATAGAGTGGGGATTAAATAGGTTTGTTTGGGGCCGTTTTACTTTCGGGAGTTAAATTAGAAGGGTGGTTATAAGAGCAAGTTTAAGGACGAATGTTGAATTGTGTTACGTAGGCAGAGAAGGGGGGGGGGGGGGGGGGGGGTACGTAGGTTTTGATTAAGTGGAGGAAGGTTTTGCCCCCTGTTGTTGTTTATTTTTGTTAGAAGTAAACTTTAGATCAAACTTCCTCCTTTGTGCTTTATCTATAATTAGAATTGGTAGCCCGGTCAGGAGCCTCCTAGAACATAGAGACAGAAGAATACTGCCCAGGGAGAAGAGAACACAACGCAAAGCACCGCAGTAAAACATCAGACCCTTTGTCATCCATTTTTATAGTTCTACTGTCACAGGGCGCCTTTTACAGGCTTTAGAGGGCGTCTATTACACTTATATAGAAAATCTAACTGCTTAAAATAAGTCTGAACTTACATGAAGGGGTGGCAGCAAATTCCGTTACCTCTGAATTGTACTGACGTCGAAATTGAACCATCATATGTTACAAACAACTTACTCAAATGGAGACGGATCACCTTCTACTACTTCGCCCCTCAGATAGACGTATGGACGGGCGTATTTGTCGCCTGTAATGTCAGCGTCCCCTGAAATGGCTTCTGTGGACGCCATGCCGATCTTTTGAAACAACTTGGTCTTGAGATTCTCCTCCCACGATGCTCCCCAAACCTTCTCTGTGATATGCCCAGCCAGCATGTACATGAAGTTGCTGTACAGCATCTCTCCTCGAAATGGCTTAGAGGTCATCATTCCTACAAGTCTAAGAAGGATGTCGTGCATGTGAGATACATGTACAGACATAAGATAAACGACGCATCAACCCACATAAGAAAATCTTTAAAAGAGAGTAGGTATGGTTTAACGCCGCTATTCCAGCAATATCACGGCGGCGGGCAGCAGAATGTGGGATATCGAACCCGGGCCTTCGGCGCGACGAGAGAAGTTTCAACGCTTAAAGCACAGGGCACCTCCCCCTCTCTATAGCAGCTTATAAAGACAGATCAAATACTAGACTCTTTTATATCCATGTTTTCGATGGTTACGATTATGCGATTTGATTTTCGGGGATAATTATACAGATTTGGTGGGATGAGAAGTCATGTGAGTGCTTTATGGCTACTTGATGATGTTATTATAACAGTATAGACATGGGTGTAGTACTTAGAAAAGTCTTCTCTCGAAATCCCCGGAGGAATTCCGAATAGCATGGCGAGATTCAGTGCTGCTATTCCTGTCCGGTGACTCAAAACATCTTTAATAGTTGTCTCCCTTGTCTGAAAGTCATCGGGGAACTGGTAGCCTACTCCCAGAAGTTCGGAAACAGGGGTGTCGAACGTTATCCTGCAACAAGGCATGAAATGCATGGATTTTTACAATTTTACTCCATACAAACAGATGTTACGTATCTCTAAACGTGAGAAAATGGCTCAATGCAAAAACGGATTGTTAATAACGATAACTATTGTATACAACTGTATGTTCTTATATAATACAATATGTGTGTTGCTACTTATCTATGTATATGCAAGTTGAAATCTCCTACGTCAAAACGCTAAGAAGACACATATTTGACACACAAAGGATGTTCCACAACGACCTGACATAATCGATTCTCTACAGCTAGTTGATGACAGGATACGTGGTGGTGTCGTAAAACCTGCATCTGTTGAACATACCATGCACTTTGACACCCATCTACTTCACGTGCTTCGTACTGCACTTTACATCAGTAAAAGTCAATTAAAGCGCGCATTAACTTAAACAGAGACGGACACCATACGTTGTAAAGGCCAAGAATGAAAGTTTAGTCCTTGATGTTGACTGTTCCGCGAAGTACATGTATCCTGGTAACGCTGGAAGACACACTGCTTGTGACAATTTCAAAGTTATATCTCGAAATGCATGGATACAAACATGCACAATGATGTGTGTGCCTTAAATCTTAAGGTCGATAGGGGATCTGTCACTAACTTGCATTTTACGACATTCCCACTTTACATTGTATATTGCGGGACATAATTATTGATGTAGACTGCGGTAGAAAGTAATTTTGACACGGACCCCCCTCCATACAATCATGGATGTCAATATTCACACGAGAGGTACATGCATATTCACCTTGACGTTGTACAGTTATCACATGTGGCTATTTAATCTAATGCACGTAATATCGCTGTTACCTGCACGATTTCAAATACTCTCAATTTGAACTTTGCTCCCTAACTGTGCTGCGATTGCGAAATGTGTTGTCGGCTTAGTGTATGACCCCAATACCCCATGTGTCAAGAGACGACTAAAGTAAGGTCAGGGTGACCTCAGTACGTGAGCTGATATTGTGTCAGTCAACGTTCCCCCGACCACCTGTGTCATAGCTTTAGCCGTGTGTTTCCTTTGACATAACATAATATATTAATGTTTTCAACAACAAAGACACTATCTTGAATGTATTTCGCACATCGTTGCGTGCAGCAATTTTTCGCAGGTACATTTTTCAAAACATTCAGCTAATATATCTTTCCTAATTGCTGATTACATATATTTACATATAATTATTATTATTGTTGTCGTATAGTTATTAGAAAACAGAACTCAATGAAAGACCGGAAAGATTGATTGTGTCACCTGGGACTTTCTGATTTGTGGATTGACGGATGTTGATAGGTCATCTGTGTACACGCAGTCGTAACACAAAGGAATATTCCTGATTACATGGTAAAAATCGGTTTAGTTATATGAAATCAACGTTCAAGATTATAACACTAAAATGGCGACGCGAATGCCTGGTGTGTGGCTGCCTTTACGAGGCCGGGCTTTATGTAGTGGCAGATAAATAAATACCACCCCACAGTTTAACATGGATACCCCCGTCAGACACAGTTTACCGACTCCGAGCCTACCTGTCCTTGTTATAAGCCCCTTAATTCAGGGCGCCAGGCAATGTAACAAAAAGTACCAGGTCTTTTGTAATGACGTGGCCAGGGGATCGAACCACCGGACTTCAGCTTCCTCTAGAGACGCCTGACCCACTAGACTACAGAAGCGGTTTATAGTAAATATTTTCACACATTTACTTTTAATGTTCCTGTGATAAATGTACATGTGAGTGTATCCATATTTAATGAATATACTGACAGATAATATGTTATCTCTGTGAACTCTGGACACATACGAGTAATTGTGTAACTACGATCGGGATTACAGATGTGAGCATCCATACGATTTATGGTACTTACTTTCCTTCTGATTCGTCAATCATCACAGCAATGAGCGTTGCAGTTATTGATTTTGTTATCGAACCTATTCCGAACAGCGTCTCATCAGTCACCGCCCTCTTTGCCGCTGTGTCTGCATACCCCAAGGGTAGAGTCCAGCTGTCGTTACCCTTGATCACGGCGATGGTGAGGCCGGGGATGTTGTGACACCCCATCATAGTTTCAAGGTAACCCTTGATGTCCTCGCTCTCTTCATGCGTGAATACATCGCCACTGCCGACAGTGATGAACCCTAGGAACGTCAAGACTTGAAGCTTCATTTTTGTGGGTAGTTGAATACGCTTAGACCTGTCCGCGCACTGATAATATGCTCCGCGTACTAGGCCATAGCTAGCTGACTGACTTTGTTTACATTTAACTCATTTGACCTATTTACATCGGAGGGTTTGACAGTGAATTTGAAGCAACACTCACCCGATTGCATACGGATTGAAACGATATTATGCGAAACAGTTTTCTTATTCACTACACTGAACTGAGCACAATGTTCTAATTTCAGCCAGTGTTATTTGACTTTGTGAAAGAAGCTCCCCGCCAGACATCTACAGTTAGATCTAAAATTAAAGGTATATATGTGTAGAATACCTGTGAATTTTACAGGTTATACTGAATGGTTGTTTTGTATTTCCTCCATTAGTGTCGGAGAGAGACAAACATTTGTAATCATATAAACACATACTTACAAAGGAACTAAGCAGAGAAATTGAAGTTTCCCAATACCGCATGTTCCTGGGATGATACGTGTTACTGTCTATAGATAGATCGCTGATCCAGATGATATGACGTCCGCCTTGCTCTCCAGGATCATATCCCCTACAATAAGGCGCATACCACCCAGTGATATCACAATTTTAACTTTGTCATCTGCAGTCTTCAATATACATGTATTTGAGGTCAAAGTGTCAAATAGATGCTCATATATGGTTTCCTTGCATCAGCTAAAGCTGCACAAAGTAGCAGTTGGTGTTTTATTACGTCATCTCACTCGTCATCACATGAAGCACTGTCCAGGTGTTACTGGTAGTGTTCCGTCCTTGACACCAGCATACACAGACAGACTTGCTTTTGTGATTGCCTGTGACATTTTGTGCACACTTGAAATAGAACACCTCGCGATTGTGGTCAATCCGGATTCCAAACGAGTTTTGATAACTGAACCCATATATGTGTTCAATTCCATGTCCTTACTTGGCCGAAAAGAATATGATTGATTTGGTACCACGACTTAACTCTAAGATAACTTTTGCTTGCATTATATGTCACTCTACATTGGCAAGTATATTGATGGACAGTATGTAAGGACATATATGCTACTTGTCGAGCTTATGAGGGTCGTGCCATAAGCGAGTGAGATCACCACCAAGTATAACACCTTATTTAAAAATCGGCGTATATGCTCGTTAATAACGTTTATACACAAGGAACATCCATTCGGATTAGACGCGTCCTTGTCCCACACCTTTTCGACTTGTCTCGCAAGCATATCCGACACATGCAGTAGATTCGTGGTTCGACTGACGTATGATATGCCAGGCTTTCCCTTGCACACCGAATATTTTCAGGAATAGTCTGTTGCACTGGATGCGATCAAAGGCTTTCTCATTATCAAGAAACAGTGTATGCATTGGAAGATATTTCCTTGTAGAAAGATATGACTGTTTAAGTGTATGTGTCGCTATGTTTCCACCATGCTTCTACCCCCTGAAGCCACATGGTAACCTGTGTAGGAAATCGGGCCTTCATATATTTGACATACCTCTAAATTTCCAGATCGTTACAGTTACGTTACTTGACTTCTGACTCGTCAATCATCACAGCCAGAAGTATTGCAGTTATTGCAGGAGCGTTAGACAAGAAACAAACACTTGCGTTTCCATGGAAATTGTGTATCCATGGAGTTGTGGGTGTTACCGGTAGGATAGGACATGCTTACCCTTTTCGCGAACATCTAGTGTCACCGATTCTCAATGATCCAGTCATTCAGTTCTCATTACTATTTACCTTCTACACGCCCAATGGAATCTGTTTCGGCAAATACTCGAGACTGATTATTCTCTGGCGTTGAGGTTCCGAATTCACCCCCACAGAACAAGTTGTCCTCGGGTCGTAAAACCAGTCTGGTCACGGTCTAGTGACTGTACCGCTTCCCGCTCACTCAACTGCCCGGCGTCGTCACCGTTCGACAACGTCCGGCGGTCGCCATACTCCGGTCCGGTGTCCATACGTTCATTGTTAGAGCATTGATGACACGTAAATTTTATTCTCTAGCTGTATAATCGCATACTTTTGACATGTATTGATATGTTACCTTATTCATTTATGGAAAATGTTGTAGTAACATTTATTTTCGCGCACTAGCGGGATTATCTCGTACTTGTAGATATTTCTCTTGTATTTAAGTTCATTTTTGCCATCTCAAAAAAGTGTACATATCTGGTTGCAAATCTTTAGTGGTAATGTTTGAAAACACACTTTGTTTAGCTCGGTATTCTATAGCATTCTCCCTACTAACCCAGAGAGGTTGCTTTCTCCGAGGTCCACGTGTCTCGTATAAAACTCTTGGCAAAACGATGTGTCTTCACCCCGAGGTATCGCTGGACCGTTTACGGGTCGTCTAGATACTGGCCATGGTTTGGTCAGATCGTAAAACTTAAGGTTCGTTAGTAAGTTTTTACCGGGTCGTTTTCTCTCTGGTACTGACTTACTCTGGTGTTAGTGAGCTCAAGAAAAAAACTAAATGGCTAGACTTTTGTATGTCGAACCCCATGTTATAAGTAATCCGTAGATAACCAACTTTCCGCGCTTGCTTAGCTTAGGTCAAGTACTTTTTGAGGATTTGGAGTCAAATTTACTCTTTTGGTCGTAGCTAGCAGCTTTATTAATGATTGGGATTCTGGATACTCAGTAGGTCAAGTGTGATGTATTTTGGGGAAGTCCAATATTTCCTTGACCAGTCTCAGTGACTGAGACTTTAGTCTATAAGACTTGTTTGCCATTCATGCGTTTTCTGTCTATTTTATCCCTCAGTGTGAATTTCTCCGTAACCCATTTGAGGTTATTGACTCATAAGAGTGTCGAGATAATTAACTCTTTGTTGATTGGCTGTATATTCATCTTACAATTATCTTGTCAAAGGGTTGATTATGCTACTGTCCTTTTTTACAACTGTTATACAATTGCTTTGCTAATCAGTTTGTATATTTGCTCTGATTTAATTGTCTGTTGATACAATTACCTGATAGTAGTGAAGTCGGTGTTATCCATCCTGAACTATGACAGACGACGGAGTTCGGGATGAAACTTTTATTCAAGCTGCCACGATGACAAGCAAGCTGGTTGTCTTCATGAGATACATTTCACTGCCACTTGCATGTCTTGAAAAAACTGATGCCAAGTTATACGCATTATTTAGTTTCTTTCTCATGGATTCAACATAGGAAGTCAGCTTCTCTCCAAGCAGTAGGAAAAAAACGAGATGACAAATACGATTCCCAACCTGCTTTCTTATCTGGTTCAAGTGGGCACAACGTGTTTAGTAAAGTGCGTTTGAACTGTTCGCACATCCCATTTCCTTGCGAATGATAGGAGGTGGTTCTGGACTTGTCAATTCCAAGTAAATCGCATAATTTATTTATCAATTTCCCAACAAAATTCGCACCCTCGTCAGAATGGATACGCTGCCCAGGCTGTGGCTACTAAGAATATGACTGCTGGGACAACGGTGGGAGCTTTCGTCAACCATTTCTTTGTTCACTGTGGCATTCTTCAGCGTATCCATTCTGGCGAGGGGGCGATTTTTAATACTGCTGCTACATGGTAATCAGAAACAAATTCACGTCACTTTCATCCCATTTAATTGAATAAAACAGAACATTCATGAACAGGCACCATAGAAGTGCAGGGCCTCTACAGTCAAGTTTAATGTTTGTAAATACAATATCAAGTTTTCTATATTTGTTTATATGTTAGCGGCCATAAAATTTCTGAGTCCCGTGACGGGATTCGAACCCCAACATAGACTTAATGTTGCCTCATATGTCCTTGTGTAAATACATCGACACTGCAGACAGCGATGGACACGAACAATATCATGACGCTGACCTTCATTCTTCAACTACCAATACGTGTATGTAATACATCGGGGGAATATGTTCCCTGTATCAGCACGTCTACCGGCTCACTACTTTCAAGATGCTGGTGAAGAGCCAGCCTGGATGCCCGAAGTGATTCCTTTTGAATCGACAAACTGCGTTGTTGTGGTTGTCGTTGTTGTCGTTGTTATTTATCATGTCTGAATAAATGTTAGGTAATATTAATAGCACACTCAAATGGTGAATCGCAGCAATACATTCATGTTGGGTATAAGGGCAAAACAGTCAACTGGGGTATCACTGCAACACATTCATGTGGAGTATCATGGCAACACAGTTAACTGGGGTATCACAGCAACCCATTTATGTGGAGTATCATGGCAACACAGTCAACTGGGGTATCACAGCAACACATTTATGTGGGGTATCATGGCTACACAGTCAACTGGGGTATCACAGCAACACATGCATGTGGAGTATCATGGCAACACAGTCAACTTGGGTATCACGGCAACACATTCATGTGGAGTATCATGACAAAACAGTCAACTGGAGTATCACAGCAACACATTTATGTGGGGTATCATGGCAACACAGTCAACTGGGGCATAACGGCAACTCATTCATGTGGAGTATCATGGCAACACAGTCAACTGGGGTAACACAGCAACACATTCATGTGGAGTATCATGGCAGCACAGTCAACTGGGGTATCACAGCAACACATTTATGTGGAGTATCAGGGCAACACAGTCAACTGGGGTATCACAGCACACACCACAACACACCTCATAACACCTAACAACAGACATAACAACGCACCTCACAACACACCTAACAACACACATCACAACACACGCCACAACACACCTAGCAACACACACACCACCATACAAGACAACACACACCACAACACACCTAGCCACACACCTAACAACACACAACACACATCACAACACACATCACAACACACCTACCAACAAACCTCACAACACACACCACAACACATCTTACAACACACAACACAACACACACCACAACACACTTCATAACAACCTAACAACACGCCACAACATATCTCACAACACACCTCACAACACACCTAACAACACACACCACAACACACACCAAAACATCTAACAACACATAACACTGCTCACAACCCACACCACAACCCACACCACAACACACAACATAACACACAACACAACACACCTAACAACACACACCACAACACACATCACAACACACAACACAACACAACACACACCACAACACACCTCGCAACTCCACACAACACACATCACAAGATACCTAGCAACACACCTCACAACACACACCACAACACATCTAACAACACATCTCACACCACACCCCACAACACACCTAACAACACACAACACAACACACCTTATAACAACCTAACAACACACACCAAAACAAACCTCACAACACACCTAAAACCAAACCTCACAACACACACCACAACACACATCAAACACATATCACAACACACCTAACAACACACATCACAACACACACATAACAACACTCACCACAACACACCTCACAACGCACCATACAACGCATCTCACAACACACTCCACAACACATCACAACACACACCTCTCACAACACACATCACGCCACCTCTCACAACACACATCACGCCACCTCTCACAACACACATCACAACACACCTCACAACTCACATCACAACACACCTCATAACTTACACCACAACACACCTAAAAAAAAACAACCTCACAACACCCCTCACAACACACCTAACAACACACATCACAACACACCTCAAAACACACCTAACAACTCACATCCCAACATACCTCATAACTTACACCACATCACCTCTTAAACACACATGACAACACAACTAACAACGCACACCTCACAACACACACCACAACACACCACACACCACACACCACAACACACTTCACAACACATACCACAACACACATCACAACACACACCTAACAACACACACCACATCCCAAAACATACATCACAACACACATCACAACACTACTCACAAACACCTCACAACACAGACCACAACCCACATCAAACACACATCACAACACACCTAACAACACACAACACAGCACACACCTAACACCACACACCACAACACACCTTACAACTCACCACACAACGCATCACAAACACTTAACAACACACCACTACACACACCACAACCCCTCTCACAACACACCTCACAACACACACCACGCCACATCTCACAACATACATCACAACACACCCCACAACACACCTAACAACACACCTCACAACACACCTAACAGCACACACACCTAACAACACACATCACAACACAACACAACACAAAACATACCTAACAACACACACCACAACACACACCTCACAGCACACCTAACAACACACCTCACAACACACCAACAACACACACCACACCACATCTCACTGCCTAGTCCAGTGATTCAACTTAAAGAGTCACTCGTAAAATATTTGTAACTCGATTTTTGTATATTGGTGAACGCGATGGTGTGATACTGTTGACATCTTTCAAGGTTTCCTGGCCATGGAAACAATATTTGTCAGCATTTTGGTTTAATCTGGTTGTGCCTACTGTTTGATCCCGAACTCTCTTTCTTTCAAAAGTCTTGCCAGTAAGTCGTTTCTGCTGGGAAGGGAGTACATAGAGGTAATATACATGCACAGAGTATGCATGAGCAATTACTGGTAAGAAAGTTCATATTAAGTATAGAAGTACTGATGTATGCATGTATCGATTGTACTCATATATAGCAGTACTGATGCTATTAGCCATGGCGTCTTTAGTTGCCGTATATGACACCGCATAGGGCAACTAAAGACACATTAACGAATGTATTGTGCCGAAAAGTTTACACTAATTAGTATCTTCATCGCACATGCCATGTCAATATGAAAACTTAACTCTTAAAACTGGTATAAATGACAGGACCAGTCCACATATTTCCGATACGACGCTTTAATGTAAACACAAGCAGTATAGATAAAACGTATATTTATATATATATAGTATAGCAGTACTGATGTACACATAAATTGATCGTAGTCACTGATGTTCAACTTTTTTTCTAACCATGATAATCATATCAGTTGTATGTCAAACTTCGGCGCATCTTTACATGTGTGTAGACCTATATCAAAAACATATAAATTATGTTTCACCTGGAAATTCGTTTAGAGAATATATTATTTGATTTGGATTTCATAATGCTAGACATCAGCGGATAATATTATTGAACACTGTATCTTTACATAACACATACGCAACCAACGCATTAATGTCGTGTTTACCCATTACCTATTATAAGGAAATGTTAAAACATGCTATTACTCTATGTTCAACAGGGCCAGACTAACTGGTCAACATCTGTTAAACCCCATCTTTATTCATGTGGTCTGGGTTATACCAGTATATGGACAAAACAGGACACGGACATACCAGATCATTTCATAGGTGCTTTTACTCAGACCTTGAAAGATATGAACAGTGAAAATTGGCATTGTTTTCTATCATTATCCAATAAACTATCAAATTAAATATTGAAAACAGTGTGTACAGACAGCAATATTTATTTAATGCAACAAATGCAAAACATTTCGAATTGGACTTGGAAGATTCCGTTATGGCTCCCACGAACTCTGTATAAGGAAATATATAATTAATTATTAAGATAACACTTTGTCAGTTTTGTGATTTAAACAGTGTAGACAATGAATGTCATTGTTCATTGGGTCATGCTCACAAACCCATATGAGATCCTGTCTCTATGGTCACGCCAAGTGATTGTTAAGATCAGACATCCTAGTTACAGGAATCAAGCCTAACTCACATTATATCACTGGACAACGTATATGGAAGTCATTACATTGTGAATACCATCCAAGATAAGACTATGCAGCAATTTAAAGAAAATTGGAGGGATGAGGTTTCACAACAGGAAGGAAAGAGAGGAATCGGCGGAAATAAGCTAAGAACATACAACAGTTTCAAGGAAGGTTACGAAACGGAGTATTATGTTCGAACCCCTATGCCGAGGAGATACAGGTCGGCTTTAGCCAAGTTCAGGAGTGGGGTGGCGCCCCTCAAAGTAGAGACTGGACGCTACACAAACACGTCCCTAGATGAAAGAATATGTCCATTTTGTGCTGATGGCATAGAAGACGAAGAGCACGTATTACTAAAATGTCCTAACTATGAAACCGAAAGAGAAGAACTTTTAAGAAAATGTTGCGATGTTGAAAACGATTTTAAGAATTTCGATGATCCGAGAAAAGCCAGTTTTATCCTATCTTCCCAAGATGTGATATATTTAAGTGCCAAAACCTGCTTTAACATTTTATCTAAAAGATATGATTGCCTTTATTCTTAATTCATGGTTTTACTTTAATATGCGTTGTACCTTTTATTTATATTTTAATATGCTCTTTTTATGAAAAGTCTCTCGTAACCCTGTATAGGGTGGCTCGTTACATTTTATACTTGTATACTTTTACATATGATATGTATTTGAGATATAAATTTTTGTATTTTAAAAGTATGTATAAATCATTGTAATGAGGTGAGACTATAATAAACTGTCTGTCTGTCTGTCTGTCTGTCTGTCTGTCTGTCCTATCTACAGTCAGACAGCACGGCACTTTATTCATGTCCAATATCTCCTTAGTGATAAATGTAAGAAAAACACTTTCTGAAAAGAGTCCAACACCAACTTCCTTAATTCTAACAAACTCGGGGTGTGTGGAGAAATGTCCTACTTTAAGTGGGGAAATGTCTGAACCCAATATATATGTATATGTCCAAGCGATATCCATCTGTGTCACGGTCGTGCTTGTGCTCAGGAATGCTGAGTGCCTGTGTTTTGTGTAGGTTTGGATCAATGTGCATCAGGGGAGAAGGAGGGGGCATGTTTACTAGCGTCACAGCTAGGAGTACGACCCTCGGGGGTTACGCAAGATACATAACATTTAATACATGCGTGTTTATGGCTTTAGGTGTTGTTAGGTGTTGTTTTTATCATTTTATAAATTTAGTGATGAATAAATTCTTAAACAAACTTATCTCGAACTTTAACAACCAGTTCAGATGTGTGTGTGTGTGCGTGTGTGGTTGTGTGTGTGTGCGTGCGTGTGTGTGTGCGTGTGTGTGCGTGTGTGTGCATCACGCTTTCTCACCTATGCTACATGTGAGTATTTGTTGCTGAGAAATTGTTGACTCTTAGGCCGTAAGATGTTCAGGAGCTCCATGTACACGTACAACTTAAACCCGATAGAACTAACTCCTCTCACCTGACAGCACAGAGATTTCATTAACTCCATATACACGTACGACTTAAACCCGATAGAACTAACTCCTCTAAACTGACAACAGTTCAGATCCGCGCGTGTGTGTGTGTGTGCGCGCGCGTGCGTGTGCGTGTGCGTGTGTGTGTGTGTGTGTGTGTGTGTGTGTGTGCGTGTGTGTGTGTGTGTGTGTGTGTGTGCGTGCGTGCGCGCGTGCGTGTGTGTGTGTGTGTGTGTGTGTGTGTGTGTGTGTGTGTGTGCGTGCGCGCGTGCGTGTGTGTGTGCGTGTGTGTGTGTGCATCACGCTTTCTCACCTATGCTACATGTGAGTATTTGTTGCTGAGAAATTGTTGACTCTTAGGCCGTAAGATGTTCAGGAGCTCCATGTACACGTACAACTTCAACACTATAGAACTACCACCTCTCATCTGACAGCAAAGAGATTTCAGTAACTCCATATACACGTACGACTTAAACACTACTAAAATACCTCCTCTAAACTGACAACACAGAGATTGACACTTACGGAGAATTGGTGGTGATGTCGACTGTATAAATATTTATTTGACAACATTACACCGAGACAAGTTAACAGATAGATAGATAGATAGATAGATAGATAGATAGATAGATAGATAGATAGATAGATAGATAGATAGATAGATAGATAGATAGATAGATAGATAGATAGATAGATAGATAGATAAATAGTTTCCTTGATTCCAAACAGCAGAAGAGGAAAGGGTCTTACGAAAAAAAATACAATTATTTTAAAGAAATGTTTTCATAGATTAAGTGTTAGTCTAAAAATGCGGAAGCAATCATATTTACGAGAGGCATCCTCCATGTTGAGAGCCTTGTAAGATGAAAATGGTGTTACATTCTTATGGTAACCACTTTGCTCACGAAATTAACGCGTACAGACACATAGTAGCAAGAATAGTTAACACAATAGATTTTAACTACCTAAGGAAAACATGGGATCTTGCTATGTGTCGCTCAAGTCCACTACAGTCACAGAATGACGTACATCCTTGTCATATTTAGCAAACAAAACGTAATCTAAATAATTTCATATATACATCTCATACTCAGTCAGGTGTAGGACGTTTTCATCGCGTATTCCTTTGGAATATGAATTTTAAAATGTTGTTATTGATTCTCATATAATCAGTTCTCGAGCCGACACATCCTTGACCGTATATGATTACAATAGCTTCCACTGCAGACTGTGTAACAAAGGCTAGCAGACTGAAACGGACGTCATGCCTACTTGGGTCATTTGTCCACTCTTTCTAGGCCACGGCCCTAGTGAAGTGTTACACGCTGTCCGTGTTTCAGTAGGTCTTTGTGCTTCCAGGTCAGTTCACACCTTGCTTCAGGTCGCTACTAATCCGATAATTTCTATCACTCTACCATTTAGGGATTAGTCTCCCGATGTGCAAATGTATCAATGCCCGTGTTGTTTGCTTCACATCGCCAGATTGTACAGTATTTAGATACAGCTGAGGAATCAAAGGACTACATATGAATTTCACAGCAGTAACCTGGTGTGATCTGAGCTATATCAAACATAATGGTGCGGCCATTCCTTTATACAGTCTCACTATTGCTAACAAGGTGATTACATTCACTGATTACTCTGTTTGAGGATGATGGATTCGCAATAGGACTGCATGATGACCACTAGCCGTCTACGGGGGTTGACTGATAAGATCGAAGCATCATATAGACAGAATTCCGTAATAGTGAAACCTTCACTATATAATTGATGACGATTATAGAAAGTTGGCCTGTGCTCTATTTGGAGACCTGGATACGAATGGAAATAAATACAAAGCAAGGCCCTCATATTTACAAACTCTTCCGACATTGCTTTGCACAGTAATAATGTAGCATAAACGTCCAATCTGTTCACATGAAATATATTATATTGAACAATGCGAGTATTAATAATCAGTTATATAATATATGATATTATTTTTGTTACATCAATGCAAATAACAGGAATGTTTTCCCGATGCTGCTTTATGCTTGCTCTGTGGTCAAACATACATTAAGCCGATTCGAATTAGTTTGAAAATATTCATCCTATCTCGGGCGTGTTTTATAAAACTCCATCAGCAGTTGGTCTTACAATTTGGCCCAATCATGCACGTGGGAAAGGATAAACAGCTAGATATGTTTTCTTGCGACACAAAAAGCTTGACATAGCTATATATTGCTCCCTTGGTTTTCAATCATCTCGAAGATAATATATTTCATTCTTGGTAAATTTCACTAATTTTACCCAGGTAATAAAAGTCTAAATACTTACTGTGGAAGCCAATAAACTAGCTTCAAGTACATTTTTGCCTTTATACTGGTGTTAGCCGATACAATCAAAGTTTAATACCTGGTTTAGCAACATGACCTTTCAATCTGTTTATCATATTCGGATGGTCCAAACATCCTTTGTGTTCTATCTGCGTGCTATCGTGAAGACAGGCCGGGGATGCCGTGTGACAAAATGTACAAACCAGACTTTGCATAATGTTTGGATCACAACAAAGAAGACTGTTTACGTGTCATTTATTAAGCAATTCACGTTGTATCAGGAAACATTAAGTCTCATAAAGAATATCTTGTCGCTATGCTTGAATACGTCCAGAACAGTCAAGCCATTTTGTCTGTTTGTAGAAAGGTTGAGTTTTAAGTAATAAATGGTGAGTCCCCAATATACTGTTTGATGAAAACTGATGTATGGTATCACACATTACATTACAGTAGACATATCAACTCAAAGTCACTACTGCTGGGAGAAGGCTTGGGACGTGGTACAATGCCCTTGATCGTCGTGGGTAAAATCTGAATCGAGTGATCTATGGTCGTCAGTGGTCGCATAAATGGACGTCAAGCAGACCGCGTGACCTATAAACGCCATTGATGAGTTATTGCATCCTACTGCGTGGGACGGTGCTCAGTGTATCAGCCTCTGGTCAGGTCTCCTTCGCACATGTTGACTGAATAGTACCTTGTTATCATTTGATGTTCAAAATGCATACATGCTTAGTTTTTATATGCAGGTTGAAGGTTGAGGTTTTTCATTCATTCAGTTGAGGTGAGGTGAGGTGAAATGGGGTTTAACGTCGCGTCCAAGATTATTGCACTTATATAGCGACGTGCATGCACGTGTGTGTGTTTGTGTGGCTGCTTGTACAAGTCCGGACTGATGCCGATTTATAGTGCTAGCTCACTGAGATACCATGCCGCAGTTTAACATGAATACCCCACTCAGACACAGTATACTGACTCCGAGCCGACAAGTCCTTGTTTTAGCCCTTTAATGCCGAGCGCCAGACAGGGTAACAACAAGTACCATCTTTTAACGTCTTTTGGTATGACGCGGTCGTGGATCGAACCCCGGGCCTTCCGTTCTCCGGGCGGACGCTCTACCACTAGACCACGAGGCGGTCTCACTCAGTTGAAGGTCTCAAACGATGTACATAGGGAACTACAAGTATGTAACAATAATGTAACACACAACTGCTCCCAAAAGATTGCTGCTTTTAAAATTGGCAACCTTTGGATAATTCGGTGACCTTTGTACGGTGCGGTGAGTAGTATGTACAATAAGTATAGTTTTAGTCCTGTTGAGTGTGCACCAGATTCGTTGCACCTGATTTCGGTTCAATAGCTTGTATAAACAAGGTCTTGTAGAGAGCAAGAAGCAAGACAACACTGGATACACATAATGCCTGTATTGTTTGGTCGGCCCCACTTCTGACAGTATTCCAGCTATTAGTAGTAGTAGTGGTATATTTCAGTAAATCAGGCCACAGGCCCATTTTACAATATATATTCAAGCATTCAAACATGTTGTGCCACAAGTGCATGTAGTAATATCACTACTAATCCGTACAAGGGTATCTGAGACCATATACATATGGTGGTAGAATTAGTAGTTTATATAATGGACAACTGCTTGCTCCTCATTTTAAGAGCAAAGAATTCCAGCTATTTCTGAGTCTCAAGTTGGATGGAAATACGAAGTGGTTTTGGTCGTGTCATTTACCACTTCTGTTAGTATTGATATGATGCATACAGACAAGAGGCGGAGTGGACCCTGGTTGTCAATAGAGACAACTTTGTGTTATTACAAAATGGAGGAATGCTAAAAGAATAACTTTAAGTAATGACGTGTTGTCCTGGCAACATAACTTCATTATCAACACTAACCTGTAACGAAAACCTTTAACACAGGGCCGTAGGTTGTCGATATGTTAAAACGTTCGGTCGTCGCTAGGTCAGTGAGACATGGTCGCACTCTAAAAAGTCACATTGCAATGGAGATCAGTGATCATGATCATTGATCATTGATTGTGCACACTCAAAACAGTGACACTATGGTCAGTGTGACTGTCCACAAACTAAAAAGTGACATTGCGATGAAGTTAGTGTGACTTTCCACACAAAACTGTGACCTTGCGATATAGGTCAGTGAATGTCTTATTAATTATATGTCTACATTCATGCACCACATTCATTAAGTTTAGCACGGAATCCAGATTTCTATCTGTATGTGTATCTGTTTGGAAACAACATTCTTAATTACATCTTAAAGTTAATAAACATGGAGTTGACACTCTGTGATATAACTGAAATATTTTCAAAGCGACGTTAAACAAACCTCACTCACTCACTCACTCACTCACTCACTCACCCACCCACCCACCCACCCACTCACTCACTCACTCACTCACTCACTCACTCTTGGTGTAAGCACATTCTATTATCAGATGCCTTGAGATAATTATACAAAAGGGAGCTTGTCAAGCATAGTCTTCTCCCGTATGAGTAATCCCTCATCTCACAGCTGGATGATTTGTGCGGTATCCTAGCTTCAGGTGTTTCCCGCCCTGTAATTTTCAGTGGCAGCTGAAGCGTTCCTCCTCTGCCTCCCTCTGTGCTATTGTTCCATGCTAATCCTCGCCTTGTAGGTGGTTCTATATGTCGGTTTTCAGAAATAATTTATACGGACAAAAAACACTCAACCTGCTTGATATGACTCACGTTAAATTTACATCTATACCTGGCTTTATATTTTGCATATTTATCCGTAAATAACCCCACTGAATACATATCCCAGGAATACACCACCACTGAATACATATCCCAGGAATACACCACCACTGAATACATATCCCAGGAATACACCTCCACTGAATACATATCCCAGGAATACACCCCCACTGAATACAATCCCAGGAATACACCCCCACTGAATACATATCCCAGGAATACACCCCCACTGAATACAATCCCGACTGAATACACCCCCAACTGAATACATTCCTCACTCAACACATCAGTAATAAATACGTGTTGACTAGTCTTTCCATGTATACATCAGTAGTAAGTACGCGTTGACTAGTTTTACCATGTATACATCAGTAGTAAATACGAGTTGACTAGTCTTACCATGTATACATCAGTAGTAAATACGAGTTGACTAGTCTTACCATGTATATATCATTGTAGTAAATACGTGTTGACTAGTCTTACCACGTATACATCAGTAGTAAATACGTGTTGACTTGTCTTACCATGAATATATCAGTAGTAAAAAGGTGTTGACTAGTCTTACCATGAATATATCAGTAGTAAAAAGGTGTTGACTAGTCTTACCACGTATACATCAGTAGTAAATACGTGCTGACTAGTCTTACCATGAATATATCAGTAGTAAAAAGGTGTTGACTAGTTTTACCATGAATATATCAGTAGTAAAAAGGTGTTGACTAGTCTTACCACGTATATATCAGTAGTAAATACGTGTTGACTAGTCTTACCATGTATACATCAGTAGTAAATACGTGTTGACTAGTCTTACCATGAATACATCAGTAGTAAATACGTGTTGACTAGTTTTACCACGTATACATCAGTAGTAAATACGTGTTGACTAGTCTTACCATGAATATATCAGTAGTACAAAGGTGTTGACTAGTCTTACCATGAATATATCAGTAGTAAAAAGGTGTTGACTAGTCTTACCACGTATACATCAGTAGTAAATACGTGTTGACTAGTCTTACCATAAATATATCAGTAGTAAAAAGGTGTTGACAAGTCTTATCAAGTACACATCAGTAGTAATTACGTGTTCTTTAGTCTTAGCCACTAACTTCAAACATCTTTTTCATATTTATTTTTATCTTAATATACAGAGGATTAAGTGTATTAGAACTGGTCTGTTACCACAACAGGTAAATCCCCCATGTTTTGGCAAGCCATCTCTACTCCACTGTGTGATAGCTGGGATATCTGACCAATAGTAGGATCAACCTGTCTACCACCGATGTATGTTAAACGTGACGGACTAGCTTGCCCAGACGTATTGGAGAATACTTGTTGATACACACCAGACATAAAGTATGACAGTCGACGAAGCTAGAAAGTAGTTTATTAAAGCAAAACTAATACAGTTTATACAATACAAATACATGTATGTTATTTGGTCATGAAAATGGACGGAAATCCTTTCACCGGTCTAATGAATGATCTGATGATTTCTGTCGACATGGACAAATAGTGTTAACACAATCAAATGAGTGAAATGGTTCATACACTCTTAAGAAGATAAATAGTACACGAGCTAGCTTGGATATCCGTCAGTCTGAATTAACAAACTTAAATCATTTAAGGGGCTCTCCCTCTCTCTCTCTCTCTCTCTCTCTCTCTCTCTCTCTCTCTCTCTCTCTCTCTCTCTCTCTCCCTCTCTCTCTCTCTCTCTCCCTCTCTCGCTCTCTCTTTCTGATAATTTAAATGTATGCACACCTATTTCGTTGCCGTAACTGATTTAATACCAGAAACTATGTTAGAGTTAGACCATTAAAGCATGACTACCATTGTCTGATTCCTTTAAACTTCAGTATACGCAAAATGCTTACATACCGCAACAACGTTTGAACATACATCGCGATTGTATGCCCTCATGCTGTTTTAGTACTTTGCATGAACCAGATTTAATTTTCTTAGCAAAACATTCTCATAACATCGTCTGTAAATTCATTCATTCATACATCCATTTTCATGAGAAACTGTTTATATTAATGTATATGTCATTTCAAACATTTATTCAAAGAAATGCACGATATAACCCATGTACTCTTAAAACAGGACGTACAAGGATGGGCACAGTTGTGCTTAAACGCTTGTGCTGGGACGTCAGTGAGAACGATTATGTGAATTAACCCTTCGTTTCGTTTGACAAAATGTAATAATTGTTCCGCAAGATGTTTGTCATAATGACCTAGTTTGTTGTCGTTTCCATGCAGACATGAACACGCGCCGTAACTGACTTTTCAGAGCACTTGTACTGTCAAAAAACATGTTGTTCATAAATATATATCATTTGTAAAGACCTTTAACTACATTTCATGAGGAAACTAGATAAATATGGAGAGTCAGTTATTACTGTTTATAGTGCAAGGTTTCACAAACAACATCTCTCATTTCCACTGATTTTACAATTTAACTCATCCCAATAGGTCATAGATCAGCGGTCTCTCCCCAAAGATATCTACTGTTGAGGGAATTACGTCGACTTTCACTGTTACCAGGAAAAAACACGAGAAGACATATCCGAACGACCTGGAAATACAAAAGGAGTTTAGTGTTTAAATTGTTGCTTTTACATTTTATTATTTTTGAATGTTTTTGAGTACTTTATTACTATTTATGCTGTCAAACAATTCGCATTTGAAACAATTCATTCTGATTTGAAACAGTGACCTTATAGTCCAATATGTACATCTGTTATTGTCCGGCCTTTTTAAATTCTATGTGGAAAAGGGTAACTTGGTATGGAAATAGTTTGCACACCCTCGACACATCCCAATCCTAATCCCCATCCTCCCTTTCACTCAGCAATTGTTCACTTTCTTTACAATGCAATAAAGAAACAGAAAAGTGACAGCGTAACATAGTGCCCTTCCCCTGTAAACTAATTGACAAAGAACCTGCAGTAAAATTTAAGAAGCAGGTCATGTCAAGTTCCATGTCAGATGACACAATTGAGCTATAGGGCTTGATTAGTGCGAACAGAGAGGGCTGTTGCATCAACTTGAAAGACACACCATTACCACTACAACACTGTTCAAGCCTGTATGTTGCCCTGGGAGACCATGTGGCCACACCCATTAAGATCCAAATAGTGTGCAACTTGGGAGTAATAACCATTACCGACCACGGACCACCCTATGAGCCCTAGACAAGGAACATGTCATACCTTTCGACACCGTCAGGTATCATATGTGAGAACATCACCATATTCAATTCAGGGATGTCCTGGGCCAAAATTATCTTAGGGACAATTTTTATTGTGGCCACGACCTTCACGCACGACGGGTGCTACAGTTACAAAGGGCTTGCTCAGGCATTTCGTGAACACCTGGTGCCATTATGGTTTATAATGATTCATAAGTGTATGATTTTATAATTGTTCCTTCCAAATTCATAAAACTATTTATTTTATATGACAGATATAGAAATATGACTAACATTAACGAATAGGCCTTTCTAGCCTTGGCCGTTGCCCTTAAGACGTATTTATATATGTAGAGAAATTTCTGCATGGTAAGTAAATAGCATATCGAAGCGTGATTTTGATCGTATTTTTGCGTATTGTTGTATCGTCTTTTTCATGCAAATAGCATCATTCTTGCACCTAAGATATTATTCCAAACGCTTGAATTAGGAGAAATAAAGAAAATCACTTGTTTGCGACGAGTAAGGACACCCAAGTTAAGCTTATCACATAAGATATACAACAAATTAGTCAGAACACAATACTGGTGATCCGTAAAGTATTAGGCGAACTATCTGTCCAATAGCTGTGTCCATGGTTCTGAACTGGCTGAGCGTGTAGGACTTCTTCACCCAGCGTGTATACAAATGAATAGCGTAATTATTTGTCCAGTTAAAGTGACCAGAGTAGACATCTTCAATTCTTCCCAAGTCAGGATTAATCAGAGTGTCATTTTCTATATGGATGAGAGAAGGGTTGTCCTGAGCCAGACGGAATGGAACAAACGTGGAATGAATTCCCCACTGTCTGGGATTGTAGGTTTTATAGCTACCGTGCCATACAGACAGAAACTGGGCGTTCGGAACAGAAACCATCACAGAGTTTCCAAGATTTTTGGCATTCTCATGGCCCATTACAAAATGGTAGTCCCGGAGATCATCGAAGCTTTTCAACACAAGCTGGTCGCAGTCTAAATAGATACCACCATATTCTGAAAAGAAATATAGATAAGTGTATATAATCGTCATATATGATATATGAAGGCATGTAAGCAGGTAAAGCAACTACAGGAGTGCATTGAGTAAGTGAGAATGGTTTTAAGCCGCTTTTAGCAATATTCCAGCAATATCACGGCGGGGTACACCAGGAATGGGCTTCACACATTGTACTCATGTCGGGAATCGAACCCGGGTCTTCGGCGTGACGAGCGACCGCTTTAACCACCAGGCTACCCGACCGCCCCAGGATTGCATTCGACGCAGACAGTTGTGTACAGACGTTCTTGTATTGAACTCTACACCTCTGGCTCTACTTATCGCAGGACCACCCATCCTATGCGTTATTATCTCAGTAGCTGTTGTGTGAAGATGCTTTTTTAAAGTGACTACATTGAGAAAACTAAAACCTAGATAAGGCCAGAACATACTTAAGAAGAGAGTGCTAGTTCTGCTCTACGAAGCACACGTCTTAAATACACTGTAAACCTTTTACACAATTAACTCATAAAGCTCACTTAGACGTCTATATAACACAAGGAGTGTAAAGAAGGGAACTTTATCTGGGCTTACCCTCGAGCCGATGACACTTTTAGATCGTATATCATCGCCCACAGCGTGGAGGAGTGAACACGCCTTTATTACTACAACGTCTAGGGCTCTTTGTAATTCATTTCATACTGGCCGCCAGTGATACCTGAGACGTGTGCTTGCTGTCAACATACTCATAAATAACCCTTTGACACAACTTCCTTAAATAATTACCACTATACCATGGCAACTGAGTTGTAAGTTCATCAATTGGCCTTCATTGTTTTCCTCTGCATTCTACTAGGTCTTTGGTTAATAGAGTCGCACAACTGACATCATCTTATATCTCTTTATAACATCCCCTTTTTAATGGGCTCGATTAGGCAAAATATATGTGAGATCAGGTCCACGTTGGAGCACAGTGGTGCTCCTTTCATTCTTGACAGTGGTGGGGTTTAGAAAATGTTGTATATCACCTCGATGTCACATTTATGAGATGGTTTAGTCACGGTAAGTTACGTGTAATGTTAACATCTCATAATAATATTGTAAATCACATAAATTATCATACTTTGGAAATGAAGTGGGATTAGATTTACATTAAAAAAGATATACCTTCTCATTCTACTGCGGGTCCTGGTTAGACTGATAAGATACTCAGCTTTAATAACTGTTGATATTATTTAATCACCCACGTATTTGACATTATACATTTATTTAACAAACATATCACTGAGTTAAGTTAAAAACTAACCTCAGCCTTTGTTGTTATAAATAGGGCGTTTGGGGGAAATAAAGATGTCAGCAGGATTGCGGCTTATAAGTAAGTTCAGCTCAAGACAATATACTGAACGACTTATAGTTAAAGTGGATAGAATTATACTTTCCTCGTGTTCTCGTGCATGCCTGGTTCAACAGAATATGTTGATGCATACTCATGATAAGTAACCGACTTGGAATCTGATGTCTTATCAAGTTTCATTCAGGCGATAAATTAAATCGTTGTCACTTCAAGAGAAAATCTAGACCAGTGTGAGTGCATTAATGCTGAGGGTGAAGGGAGGTCAGGTAATAAAATATACTACGTCTGTATAAGTGTGTTATATTTTGTTCAAACCTTAACACAGTGTTTCAGATCTACGTAGGAGTTTCACTAAGGGAATTTTGGTTATTATTAAAAATGTTAGCGATAGATCAATATGAGTATGAAGCACGACTTGATGGGGGGTGGTATTTTGAACGGGGGCTTCATAGCACCTTACAATAATCCATGTACGTTGAACGGGAGTGGTCGTTAGGCGTATGGTCTGAATTGAGCAGTGGGTTGTAATTGGATCTTTTGAAAACGCTCCTAGGCTACAGACATCGCATATACATAAATATACATTTATTATTTTAGTCTGTGTATGAAAAGCATATATTCAAATTTCCCCTCTCTCTCTCTTCTCCCTCTTACCCTACTAGAAAATGTGTAACCTGGCGGGTCGCTGGCGTATCGCCTGCTTTTACCACTGGACCCCTACAGGTGTGTCCTTATACCCAAGTGTAAGCTGTGTCACAACATGCTCAAACATTGGTTCCGGGATGAATCGTACATTTAATACATAAGGTTGCAATCGTTGATGCAAAGTTACCTTATTGGATGGTAAAATCCCATTTGCATGTGGTTTAAATATTTTGGTTAATTTTTTTAATCTTTTTTGATCTATCATAACGATATAAATAGTTCTTTTGCAATGCGTCTCAAAACAAGCACGACACGAAATAATTATGATACAGCGAATATATATAGGAAACCGTTCACTGTAAAACAACATTTTTGCAGATTACTCTCAACGATAAAAATATAAATGTTCGTCAACAATGTTTTGGTTTAGGATAATAATCAAGGCATTATTTTCCAGGTTTAACTACACTTGTTAAGCAGACATATCATTATATTTGTTATGATTATCATAACCTAGAAACGTTTAATTGCCCCACTGAAATGGGACTTATAATTTATGAATACCTTTCCACGATGGATCTTAATGTTAACATTAACACGTGAACTGCCAAAACATAAAAAAAGAACAAATAGTGAATTTAATATTGGTCGTCATTCACAAATAATTTGGACATATTTTCCAACTAGGTTAGTACTTTTATATTACCTGTAACATCAGCATTACGTATGTTGTTTTTGAGATTGCTCTGTCAGCAGGTACACCTATAAAAACTGTTACCAATGCCCTTTAGAGTCTTCAGCCACCTTGATTTCCGATAAATAGCTATCAGGTAAATTAACAGAAACCGTTCTATATGTCATTACATTATACATTATATTGCCAAGGATATTGTCTCCGGGTCTTATGAATGGCAGGAGTGCATCCAGTTGCATGAGATATGACCACTGACACCCATAGACAAGTTTTTGGTTCTATGACATGTGCTCGATGATGAAGATAGTTTGTTCAATTTCAAAAAGACACCATGGCTTTGGTACATATTTTACTAACAAGCCCTTAAAAAGGATATTTTTGTCAACTTGAAAACAAAGCCAAATGCCGACTAACACTATGTGTGTGTTGTTGTTGTTGTTGTTATTTTTGGTTCATGAAGCACCTATGGGATTCAATATGTAGATTTTTGTTTATAATGCAGAAAATTATTTTAAAAATGTGTTTTCTTGCATACACATATGCGTTTGAAATCTCACGGACTTTTCCAATAATATAATAAAGACTTACAATAACATGAGGTCATGAAGAAGTCTTGTTTCGTAATGAGCAACAGCTAAGCACTAAAATATGTCATTTACCTGTAAGTGCTTCAATCCTCGCAATGTCCGATTTGTGCTGAATATATCCAAGCCTTCTCCCGAAAATGCGTTCAGGTGCTTGTCTCCGAACGAACACAATGTTTTTCACGTTCATCATCAAGTTCTTCCAATATGGTCCAAATGGAAGGAAGTCAGCATGGAACATAATCACACAAGGATTCAAAAACTTGGAAGCACTTAGAACACTAAGGAAAGAGTAAACATCCATCGCATGTTTAGTAAACCAAACATAGTGAACAATTCTGGGAACTTTCTTCTGATCGTAACAGTGCTGTGTAACGTACTGTTTTAAACACGGGTCCTTAAATGTCAGCATGAAAGACGAAGTGTCTTCTGGCATATCGCCCAGCACTGACAGTGACTCATTGTTTTCGCATTTAATTTCAAACCGTTTGTTGTTGCTCACTGAAGGTTTCACGAGGACGTTTCCACAGTGCCTCCTATTGCGGGTAGTATTCGTACGTTCCATCAAGCAAGGGCTGCAGACATGTCTATTTAGCGCTGGCCTCGGCGTTGCACTAAGATCAAATCGTGAATCTGCAACAAAAAGTATCATAAAAGTATCATATTCCAAATACGTAGGAGAAGCTTGTTGGAAACGACTGATCGCATTTTCTGCAATGCATGTACACCGAATATGTTTTAAGCTATGTGTTAAAAGGTGTAAAGAATGAAATCCTTTCCCTATGATCAGTTCTTTAAAA
The DNA here is from genome assembly GCF_023055435.1 of Haliotis rufescens. NCBI lineage: Eukaryota > Metazoa > Mollusca > Gastropoda > Lepetellida > Haliotidae > Haliotis > Haliotis rufescens. Next base: position 15,277,651 of record NW_025964361.1, read on the forward strand.
CGCTTAAATCCAGGTCTACTCCCGAAAATGCATTTAGGTGTTTCTCTCCGAACGAACACAATGTTTTCGCGCTATAATTAGTATTTTCCTTTAAACTTATCATTATGATTGAAAAGGAGTGACATTATACTATGTTAATTAAAACAGCCGTCCTTAGTATGTTTTTAAACAGTTAATAATTTATTCAATTAAGATTTCCTACGTGCAATACTTTCTTTTAAATCGTTCTTGAATTCCGAAAGCTGTTAATGCATTGTCAACAGAATTCAAATTTGATTTTCTCATTTTTCTTTTTCAATTAAATAGAAACGTTGCGAACTAAAACAAGCAGAAGATAACTGAATACATGTGGCGAGCACACGACATTTGCTTGTCGTGCAATTTAATGTTTTGCTCTTCTTCATTCCTGAGAATGAGCCTCTGTATTACCTTCGTACTGACAGGAAGCAAATACACTGTTGAAACATGGACTATTAAAATACAGCAACAACTCATTGGTATCTATCCTTAAGTAACTTAATATACTTTATGTGATCCCTCAAGAATATATAATATCCAGTATTATATTGCAGGTTAAACAACTACATAAATATTATATGTTCTATATTTAAATAGTTTGTTTTAGGTACGAGTACAATGTTTCAAAGTTATTGGGTTTTAAACAAACCCCGGTGTACATATATTTATTTTTGTGTGTTTTGTCCTCTCACTGCTAAGGCAAAAAGACTCCACTAAATCAGAAAAAGACCACATGTTCCTAAATTACAAAATAGCAAACTTGGGAATTGATGTAAACACGTCATAATAATATTGACATCACATAAATTATCATACTTTGGACACATTATGTCGGATAAGATTTACGTTAAAAAAGTATAACTTCTCAAAACTACTGCTTGTCCTAGTCAGACTGACAAGGTACCCATCTTAATAACTCAAATATATGACATTATTCATTTTTTGCACAAACACGTCACGGCAGTTAAGTTAAAACTAACCCTAGTTTTATCTATTTTCTCGATAACGCCTTTGTTGTTATAAATAGGCATTTGGTGAGAAAATATAGATGTCAGCAGGATTGCGCCTTAAAAGTTCCTCTCACATAAGATAACATACTGAACGTCTTCTTATAATTAAACTAAATGGAATGATGTTTCCCCACTCACGTTTTCACGTGCATGCCTGGTTCAGTCATATCTGTTAACGGAAATGCAGAATAATGTTAAATATACGACTTGGCAACTGATGTCTCTTCAAGTTTTATTTAGGCGAAGAATTAAGAGATTAACTTCAAGAGATAAAAAAACAAAAACAAGACTGATCCGAATGTATTAAGGCTTTTACACGCTTAATAAACTTTTTCACGATACAATTAGCGTGTTCTTTAAAATAATCATAATGCATCAAAAGAATTAAAGATATACGTTGTTATGTAAATTAAAACAAACGTCATCTGTTTGTTTTTAAATAATTACTTCAATAAAGATTTCCCATGTCAGATATTTTTTAATCGTTTACAACAACGTTGTAAACACATTTCAATTTTGATTTTCCTTTTTGTTACTTTCTCAATCCAATAGAAAAGTTGTGAAGATAAATGAATACGTGATGCGCGCACCCGACGTTTGCACTTCTTCCTTGATGAGTGTACAGACATAGGCTCTTGTAACCTGTATGCTGACATGAAGCAAATAAACGTTCAAACATGGACTTTTTATATACACCAACAAATCATTGATATCTATCCTAAAGACATTTTATATGCTTTATTTGGTTCCTCAAGAATATATCATAACCAGTATTATATTGCAGATGAACTACATAAACATATCTCTATTTTAGCTAAATATTTTGTTTTCAGTACGGGTAATTGAAGTTGTGCAATGTTTCAGAGTGTATATTTATATATATTTGTGTGTTTGTCCTCACATTGTTTGACTCCACTGAATCAGAAAAAAAGACTTTACGTTCCTAAACTAGAAAACATAGGAATTGATGCTTCAAATTTAAGTAAACTTCTCAGACAAAAATCAGTTCGTTTAAATGTCTCAATATATTGTATATTTAAGATATTTTAGAAGTAATGGTTGACGTTGGCCCCACTGACATAACATAACCATACTGCAAGTATGCACTTGGACGAAGTGACATATCAAATGATGTCACATAGAAGGCTAATATATGACTCTTAAACCTGAAGACATGTCCATTCCCCTCTGTGCAGAGATATATATGTTGCGGAGCCAAGAAAATGTAATACTGAATCCATGTCTCAAACATTAACCATTATCCTGAATACAATCAAGGAAGTACTTTCCTTATACTAGTATTCATAGTTGAGACAAAAGGAATTAATACCAAATGCATTTTCAAAAACACAAAGGGTTTGCTTGATTTTTGCAATCTCAGAAGAGCCACGTTCAATTATGTCAAAAGATTGTATTTTTCAACTTTGTACATCACTATCCCACACGACAAACTTAAGAGAAAACACCATTGCTTGATCCATGGGACATTTGTCTTTAAGCTGTAGATAAAGTTACATCTCTATCTTGAAAAGATTTAGAACAATATGTTGAAAATGAAAGCTAATATTATGTCATCTCAATTTTACGGAGAAACATGTGAAATTCCTCATTGATAACATCTGTGTTAACTTTAGGAATAGGACATTTAGTCAAGACGTAGGCATCCCCATGTGCAATACTTTGGGCCAAGAACTTTGAATTAAGCTTCAGGTAAATCGATTATTTGATACAGTTCAACAATGGTCAAATAGCAAATTCCTTCTACGGATTTAATCACCTGAGGTAGAAACAGAAGATAACAGTGAAATATCCTCATCTGTTTCAAATCTATATATGTGCATAACATTTCAGTATGACAAGAGGGATGACTTCAACATTCCAATTGCCAACGTCAGTTGTCAATATTTCAGCGTTTTCATCCTTTAGTGTCTACATTTCACACCGTTTGAGATGCAACCGACCAAGCTTCTATGAAGATTTCAAAGAGTGTCATTTGAATGTTCCTAAACAGCTGTTTGTGTAGGGTAACAACATCTCGTGCTTTAGCAATAACATCAAAAGTATTTTGGTAGACATGTGTAGGGCATTTCCAAATTTGTATCGTTGATAGGTCCATTTTCATCTTATAATTTAAAAGCTTTAAAGCTTTACTGAGGCTATGAATGTTGTAACCCTGAAAAGACTGGAGATAGTCTTTAGTTTCCTCAAAAGTTTAAGTCTTATTCTATACACAAAACTTTATTGTGTTTTAATTAGATAAATGTACATACATAAACAACAACTTGCAACCATTTTGACATAGATCTAGACTAAGCATCTTAACTATGCTGTACCCGATACCGCTTTGAAATGCACTGTCCGACTCAATACTTTAGCCATTAAACAGGGCACAAAGGGCATCCCGCATTGTCGGGGACCAACATCATTTCTTCACCGGGGTCGTGTTACTTTTTGTATCACACTTCTTCTCAAGACATTTATACGTTCATTATAAACTGCTCGTGACACTTCATTTATCCAGGAAATCATCTTCATCAACCCTGACACTTGTCGATAAAGAACGTAATATTACAAAGTGTAGCTTTTGCAAGAAGGAGCATTGTCTACGACACAACCTCTATTCAACTTAAAGAAAACACTTATAAAGGAGATGCCCTACATTCAAATAGTGAAGCAATGTCCTTAATACTTGGTCGATGTCGAGCTGTCACAGTCTAATTATGACAGTTATAGAGTAGTTTATTTCAAAGACGTAAGAGGGCAACGGTGTAATTGAACGTCCCTGGCATATATATTTAAATGTATGGCTGTCGAAATTCATCTGTAGAGTTTCCTATAGTATATTTTAAGAAAACACCAGTACTGATTGTATGTTTGTAATAAAGAATCCAAGACATTTCACTTCCCCCCGGGCTTAAAGTATTTATTTTTTCAAAATGAGAAACGTTCACTCATTCGTTAGAGGGGACATAAGCGAAATTCCGTACAACACTTTGTCCGCACACCGCTGTGTTGTTAATCCAAGATGCGACTCAGTCTTCAGGAATAGGTGATGTTACAATATGTCACCGCAGCGAACATCGGCCAACATTGTGTGGGATTGGATGGAGATAGGGACATTTCATCCATTCTATAATAAGATATTTACGGTCCCTCTATTATATAATATATGCAACTCAGCCAAGTATAACAACTATAATCCCACATAGAGAAAGTCGAATTTCACCCGTGTTAAATGTGCCAGAAAACAGCTCACACTATAATTATGTTACATAAAAGAGTTCATGTCTGACGATTAAGCAATGGGGATGCCGTGACGAGCGAAGTTTGACGTGTCAAAAAAGGCGGAATTAAAGGATTAATGTTGTCCGTCGTGTGTCAGATATCAAAGGATTTAAGGATTAGACCTTCTAGAAGGATGCCCCATTAGGCCGGACAACAGATGAGGGGGCGTAATAGTGAAGATAGAATCAAACGACTGCCTCAGTACAGTCTGAACAGTACGTTATTGTGACTATTTTCCTAAGTAATAATACATTCTCGTATTTTCTATTAAGGACACTGAGTTTTGTCTTTTTGGAGTTATGTTAATATGTTAACCTAGAATATAGGACTAATGTTGTGGGTTCAGTAAGGTTCCCTTGACAACTTTAGTACATGTGACATTTCATCGACACGTGCCGCGTGTTTAGTCCACCGTTCAAGGAATGCGTGTGTCTCAGAGAATACTCCATCATTGGTAAATATAAACGATTATAAAGAATATATTTGAGGCAAAAGATACAACACATTTTCAATATTTTTTATTATTTAGTGAGTTCACGATGTTTACTGCCTGATTTCATTTAATTTACTTTTTATTTACTATGATGCCATTTTACTATGAGTTCATTCTTGTGATTTTAAATATTTTTGCTTTGAAGTAACTATCTCCCTCTTTGCTTGCTATTGAAAACAAAACAACATCACATCACACCGATATAGATCACGCATTAAACGAGTTATCAAGGAAAAACAACGTTGGGTTTAACTATGAAACAAAAGGGACAAAGCCATTATTGCCCCATGGGCGCATTGTTTGCTACGGTTATTGGAATGATTCTGCTGTTATTTGTAAGTTTGATTAGGATAAAAACAGGGATATGTGATTTCGTACTATAAGTTATCATAATATCAGTGAAAATTATATTGCTATTCTCTTTTAACAATTAAACAAATTAAAAAATACAAAATTAATGGAGTTGCAAGTTACTCTCCTTCATTAGAATGCTTTACACTTACCTTGTCCTGCAACACGTGATAATTCTCGCACTTGTAAGACAGAAAGAGTAAAAACACATACAGCTAACCCAACAAGTGAGAAGAAGGTTGAGAGTATCCTGAACAAACAGTAGCAGAAAGGACGACACCGCAATCTACACGTCATCTCCAATAGTCTTAATGAATATTGTTCAACTGATCTTTGATGCCTCGCTTTTGCACATTAAAAGAATGTTTCAGTGACGTTCACAATAATAATTTGATATGGACAAATACATAAAGTCCTTTGAGTCCTCATTACAGCTGGGTTTCAGATATCATTTTTTACTGAACGCACTATGATGTTGTCTTTGAGAATCCACCTGTTTGATTGACTTCAGTAACGTGATGACTTACAACAAGAATAACGCTATTTCAGAAACGTCAAAGTGGATTTGTTGGCGAATCAACTATATATCGTCGATAGACCCTTGATGAATATATAAGCGAGGTGGCGAGTGTTACATTACAGGGTTGAGCCCGTGTATATTTCATACTGTTTGCTAAAGATGTGTTCAGATCCTCGCTGTAGAAAATTTCATGTGGCGTCAACCAATCAGCGTGAAGACGAAACACTCCTGGTCAATCGTCTGACAAACAGCTCGTGTTGGGCGTTATCAAAAGCCTTTAGATCCGTGTAACAAATCGATCACAGCCTTTATATGACGTCTGTCAGTGGGATTAATCACAAAGAATTAATTCATTAAGTATACTGATATTTATCCTTATTTGAAATGACATATTTATCAAAACAGAACCAATCTGAAGTAATTATCAGCATTGTCAATCAGAGCACGTATGCCGTCTTCACAATCCACTACTTCTGCTGAACAGGGGAGCTTCAATTTCTGTTACACCCAACTGTTAAGCACGGTTCTCTCGACAACAAGAGTAAGACACACGGCGTTATGTTGAAAGAATGTGAATCCTGTATCACGTCTGGGCGCAACACTCGTCAACAGCCTATCCTCAAACTGTCTCCGCTGAAACACTTGCGTTTATAGACATCGAAAGTCGCATCTCATTCCTTGAGCGCAGGTAACCGCGCTGCGTCCACTGTGCAATACTGTTACACGCCAACAAGCTTATCCAGACCTTCCAAGCACAGGTTCAATTTTTGAACTGGTCACCTGCCAATCACGAACCTATCCCGATTCCAATTAGGCGACACTGTGACCTTGATAGATTGTGAATTAATCAATTAGTCTTTATGTTATCTTGTCTAGGGCTAAGACGTCGACAATAACTTGTTAGCCAGACCGAATAATGGCCCGAGTAGGTCCTCACCCTTGCGCAGACCACTGGACCATTACGATTTCTTTCCTCTGTCACCAGGCTACTCCGATGAACACTGGCGTATGAGCCTATCCGTGGCATTTGCTTTATCAATCTCCACTTTTCACAATTCCAAAGCATGTGAACCTCCGGTGTATCCAACTTGGATATTGATGTTGTGTTCCTTTTGAAACAACACTGACGTTATATCTACTACCATCTATTTGTAGACTTAAGGGGGCTCAGACACTTTTAGATATAAAAGCAACACGCTGTCAAGCTAAATTACATTCGAATCAGTTTGCTCTTTACCTCCCGCAGGAAGACACGGAAATTATCAACGTGCGCAATGCTGTCCTAAAATAAACTTGACAAAACATAATTGTAGCTGGAAGTGGCAACGGCCCTTCAGGGTAAGCATACCTAAAACTAGTAGTCCTGATATATGTTGTAAAACGTCTGCGTATGTCGAGGTTACGTATTTGTCTCCAGGCGTTGTTTCTGACATTTATCATAGGAACAGCTATCAGTTAAAACGGATAATGGACGAAATCTCAGACACATAAATGTTAAAGATGCATGTTATTTATAGAGTATATCAACAAGGAATAATCCAAGATTGTCAGACTTATCGACTTCAAAGGACATGCGACGTAATTCAGATGTTAAATAAATAATCAGTTTGTTATCCTGATGTAGAAAATTGACATCGCCTTCAAATATAATTTTCTATTTCAGTCCTACAGCGGATTTTAGAATCTGTTAAGGCTGTTTTGACTCAAACTGGCCCTGCAGATTTATTTTTTTTATATACCTAATTTGGCTTCAATTATGGAATTACTTCAAAGGACGTTCGACACATACAAGATTAATATCTAATTCGTGTAATCATCTGTAGTTGGTGTGTCGTCGGTGGATGCGAGTGAGTGAATGTTGTTTTATGCCACAGTCTGCATTACTTCAGCTTTTATCAGGACAGTAAGTAAATATTTGAGTCGGGACAGGCGAAGCAATGATTAAAGTTACAATAACTATCAACACCCTTAGGGTACGATGACACGCAGACGCGGGTCACACGAACTATGACAAGTATGATGTCCATATCTCTCCTGAACAAAATGTACACATTTGTTCTAACATACCAATTTCGAGATAACTTGGATAACAGCAACACTGTTATAACATTTATTTATCAGTCATCTGTACCTCATGGCAATGAAGTTTATGTTTACAAAGGGTTTTGTTGTTGTTGTTTAACGCAATTGACACATTCCAGCCAAATGACGGGGGTCTGTTTGGACCAGACAATGTGACTGGCATCATGAGCATCTATCCATTCATTTGGGATACGATGACATGTATCAACCACCGATCATGACCACCTGATTCACTTGGCAGCAACATCTTACGACCAGTATAGGCTTCTGGGGAGCAACAGGTACAGTCGGCCCTGAAGGCTACTGAGGAGCAACATGTACAGTCGGCCCTGAAGGCAGCCGAGGAGCAACATGTACAGTCTGCCCTGAAGGCTACTGAGAAGCAACAGGTACAGTCTGCCCTGGAGGCTGCAGAGGAGCAGCATGTACAGTCTGCCCTGAAGGCTACTGAGGAGCAACAAGTACAGTCAGCCCTGGAGGCTACTGAAGAGCAACATGTACAGTCTGCCCTGGAGGCTACTGAGGAGCAACATGTACAGTCGGTCCTGAAGGCTGCTGAGGAGCAACATGTACAGTCTGCCCTGGAGGCTGCAGAGGAGCAACATGTACAGTCTGCCCTGGAGGCTACCGTATAGCAACATGTACAGTCTACCCTGAAGGCTTCTGGGGAGCAACATGTACAGTCTGCCCTGGAGGCTACTGAGGAGCAACATGTACAGTCGGCCCTGAAGGCTACCGAGGAGCAACATGTACAGTCTGCCCTGGAGGCTACTGAGGAGCAACATCTACAGTCTTCCCTTGAGGCTACTGAGGAGCAACATGTACAGTCGGCCCTGAAGGCTACTGAGGAGCAACATGTACAGTCTGCCATGGAGGCTACTGAGGAGCAACATCTACAGTCGGCCCTGAAGGCTACTGAGGAGGGACATGTACAGTCTCTCCTGGTGGCTACTGAGGAGCAACATCTACAGTCTTCCCTGGAGGCTACAGTAGAGCAACATGTACAGTCTGCCCTGGAGGCTACTGAGGAGCAACATCTACAGTCTTCCCTGGAGGCTACAGTAGAGCAACATGTACAGTCAGCCCTGGAGGCTGCTGAGGAGCAACATGTACAGTCTGCCCTGAAGGCTACTGAGGAGCAACATGTACAGTCAGCCCTGGAGGCTACTGAGGACCTACATATACAGTCTGCCCTGAAGGCTACTGTAGAGCAACATGTACAGTCTATCCTGGTGGCTACTGAGGAGCAACATCTACAGTCTTCCCTGGCGGCTACTGTAGAGCAACATGTACAGTCTGACCTGGAGGCTACTGAGGAGTAACATGTACAGTCTCCCCTGGTGGCTGCTGAGGAGCAACATGTACAGTCAGCCCTGAAGGCTACTGAGGACGTTCATATCGGTCTGCCCGGAAGGCTGCTGAGGAGCAACATGTAGATTCTGCCCGGAATCCCCAAAGGTCGTTTACGAAATACGTGTAGCAATAACAATCTACATCAATCACATTAAATTATGCTGCTGATGCGGCTTTAGATTCGGCATCATGTTTGACAGCTTATGTCGGAGAGACCAACATCATCAGCGTCAACAGATAATCATATCTGAATGTGGTTACAACCCCGCTGAATGTACCACTCCCGTGCCAATTATAATCACCTGCCACATTAGGTAACACAGAAATTGCAATTTGTAACTAGAAAAGGGTTAACCGCCGGTTTCTTTCAGTATCTACATCTCATTTTAAGTTTGTGAATGACGATCATAGTCCAGACTGATATTAATAATATTTTAATCAAAATGCTTAAATGGGAATTTAATGTTGGTATACAACCCGTAGTGTATGTTGGATCATATGTGAAATGAGATTAGGGTGCAAATAGTTAAAGAACATCTTGATGTCACCAACACACGATCCGCGGAATTAGGTTTAGATACAATACCTGCATGACAATGAACTACCCATGCAAATGTGTCACCATCCATGTGACATGCATTAATTTTGTGTAAAAGCGTCGTGTGGTATATCTGCATGACATATTGGGGGAGGCACTTTCATAGACATTAGCGTTCTACGACATATTACGACATATACATTATCGAAAAATAGTCCTCGTGGCTGTTTACCCACATCATACATTCATACAGTCACCGTTGTGATATATATAACATGTCAAAGATAATGAGTTTTGTAACTCGACTCAGTGTGAATCTATGTTGTGTTATTCTCCCCCTGGCACGAACCTCCACTTGAAGAAGACCTCTTTGTCCATCGGCAGCTTATTCTGATGTATAGTGTGAAATTTGATACACTTTAGAACAGAGTAAAGATATCTTAATATGTCAATTCGTATTTGTCAGAACATCGGGGTGGATGTGTAGAACAGTGTTGGTACTAGGCACGGTACAACCTGATACATGCAGATGAAAAAACGATATCTGTATGTTGAGGTTTTTCTTCTTTCGAATGAATTATCTCACGTGCGTGATTCCATATCATAGCTGTAAGGACACTAGACCCGAGTACCCGTGTCTCAAACCTCGACCCGGACTTGAGAACCCGATATTTCAACGGTAACATGCAGACATTTGATAGTTTGTCTGTTTTGGCGTATCCTCAGTCAGAAAGCGGCCAGACACTGTCAGTTTCTCTTCCATGTCTACATCCCGCGTGTTACAGAAGGGGAGATGGGAGTGATCTCCCCTGTTCATGTATATTGTTCTATCATGACGTCATTTCGGGATATTCGAACATGCGCTCGCACCTTGATGACGTCGTAAATTGGACGACGTTATTTTTACGAGGGAAGTGTCTAGTGAATTGTTCCACACAGATGTAGCTAGGCAACGTATATGAACGCAATGGCCGAACGATCGCATTCAAACGTGGGAGGGATATGACAATCGATATTAGGAGAAAAGATGTAGATAATCGGCGTGAAACTTGTGAGAATATCCGGGAAATACCTAACTTAACCCTCTTGTTCATAAAATAGCCCCATTCCTTGCCGAGGTCGGACTGTATTCCGGGGGTCATCATTATTCAAAATACGGGCAAATATTTTAAACACCCTTAAAGCGGCTGTACAAAATTTGATATCTTATATAAGAAATACATGCCTCATTGTCGTTGTTTATCGTACAGTAGAACGAACACTGCATGGGAAATAAATCACTTGGGGCTGTGCCCCTCATAGTTTATTGCAGTGTTTTATTGTACGATAAACAACTCCCACGCGTCATTTATTACTGAAATAACCGCATCCCGCTTCATACATAACACCATGTGCGGTTTCGGTTTTCACAAGGCAATCGTCGCTGGGTCCTGTATCATTCAATCTGCACATTGTCCGTATATCTCGTGTCTACAGATTTGCGACAGTATAAAATCGGGGCATGGTTGGCCCATCAGTGATGTACCGGCATCATACATTTCTTCTACTAATTGTGAATTGAAGTTTTCCTTTCTCATAATTCGGCTTTTTTCTAAATATATGTAATGTAAACTGTTTTTGGTCACTGAATATTGAGAGAAGTATTAACCAAACAACATAGAAAAATGTCATATTTTATCAGTACATCATCCATCAGTTTAAGTTCAACATTCATCATTGTAAGTATAATTTCACCAGTGTAAATATAACATCCATCAGTGTAAGTACAACATCCATCAGTGTAAGTACACCACTCATCAGTGTAAGTACAACATTCATCAGTGTAAGTACACCACTCATCAGTGTAAGTACAACATCCATCAGAACAAGTACACCACTCATCAGTGTAAGTACAACATTCATCAGTGTAAGTACAACATCCATCAGTGTTAGTACAACATCCATCAATGTAAGTACACCACTCATCAGTGTAAGTACAACATTCATCAGTGTAAGTACACCACTCATCAGTGTAAGTACAACATCCATCAGTGTAAGTACACCACTCATCAGTGTAAGTACAACATTCATCAGTGTAAGTACAACATTCATCAGTGTAAGTACACCATTCATCAGTGTTAGTACAACATCCATCAGTGTAAGTACAACATCCATCAGTGTTAGTACAACATCCATCAATGTAAGTACACCATTCATCAGTGTAAGTACAACATTCTTCACTGTAAGTACAACATTCTTCAGTGTAAGTAAAACATCAATCAGTGTAAGTACACCATTCATCAGTGTAAGTACACCACTCATCGAAGTAAGTACAATATTCTTCGGTGTAAGTACAACATCCACCAGTGTAAGTACACCACTCATCAGTGTAAGTACAACATCAATCAGTGTAGGCACAACATCCATCAGTGTAACTACACCATTCTTCAGTGTAACTACACCATTCATCAGTGTAAGTACACCATTCTTCAGTGTAAGTACAACATTCTTCGGTGTAAGTACAACATCCATCAGTGTAAGTACACCATTCATCAGTGTACGTACAACACTCATCAATGTAAGTACAATATTCTTCGGTGTAAGTACAACATCCACCAGTGTAAGTACAATTAAATCATTTGAAATGAATCAGAATGCAGTATAAGCTAAAACTTTTAATGAAACTATTTAACATACGCTGTGATGAAAGATATCCCTACGTACCAAACGCTTTACTTCAACATTCTTCTATATTTTTTAACTACAATCATCGATAATTAATTTGGGTGCAGTATGAATGGGCTTGACGAATTGGAAAATCATGTAAATGAAATGTCTCGAAGTAATACCCAAGGAAATTGCACAATTTAAAAACACCTGCCACAAATCCTTCAAATCTCAAAAAGAAACGATGACTAATTCATTAGATTCCTACAAAGGACGGTTGTCAGGTGATTGATGTATTTTCATAACAGAGGTCGTGGCTTTGCCATAGCCCTTCTTCTACAGGAGTGTATCAAATAACCATATCACCAAATACTTGCATAAATTTTAAGTATTAACTTCACCAAATATGTAGACAAAGTCTATAAACATTGATATTTTTGTAATGCAAATATCTATCTACGTGTATTATATTCATAATAAGTGACATATCTCTCGTCCCATCACATTTACAAACCATTGACCTTCATCTCCACGCAAGCATAACGTTCTTTACAAACATGTTGGATTAGTTTTACAACTAATTTTCTGCTTAACAGCTTAAAAACAGGTGAAGAGATTAAATTTATTTTAGGGAGGAGAGCCTTCAGCTTATAAGGCTACCTTCAACTTGTATGGTATGTACGATTGTGGTATGATAAGTTAAACACTCCTTGAATATTTACAACTTTACAGGTAAACATGTCACAAACTGTGTAATCATGATGTTCACGCAAACAAATGTAAAAAATAATAATAACACGGCTGGGATTTGGTTTCATTTGGATTATCATTACAACAAGTTACAGACCATGGCTTGTCACACCTTGTAAATATCAAGTTGTAAAGTGATTAATTCACATGCAAAACAACTCGACTTGAAATAGCAGAACTTTACAATACACTCTTCCTTTCAACCCTTGTGTAGGCTGACACATATCCGATTCTACAGCCCACCTTAAGCTCTTCCAGAAAAGGGATTTATTTCTATTTCGCCGTCGGGCTTTATAGTATCATTGATTTATGATTTTTTTATGATTTATGAAATTTATATACACTGTTCCTTGTATTTGGTGATGTTTATAAGTGGATATTTCTATTATTTTTTTCACGTTCATACAAAGAAGGGTATTGTTTTTAAATGTACATATCATGGTCTCCCATATTTCTACAAGAAAGACCTGGGTACAAATGTATACTTTTTAAGATGTTTATAATAATGCTGTACGTTAGGTGAGACTTCAGTAAACTATCTGCCTCAAATGTAGTGCTGTTAAATTACTGTCACGGGTAGATAGAAAGCCGTATAATTGGAAGGTATATAATCAGTGCTCCTACAGACCCGTATCATGACTGTGAGTTGGTCGTGTTTGATATTTGTTTGGAAAAGAAAAACATGTTCAGTCACCGCGCAATCCTTATTGAATCATATATTCTTATCTTTTCCATCATGCAGCGCGATGAGCAGCCACTTGGTCGATGGAATTTGGCGCTTTATTTATGGACGTATTATTATTATTTGGAAAAGGAAAAAAATATTGCAATCCCGAAAATGTGTTGTCCTCGGTTGTATATTCGTAGCAACTAATACATGTGTCAAGCGCGAACACTTGCCACCAGTGCAGGGGGGGTCATATGTACGTGTGTGCTTTCAACGATCATGTCTGTAAGAAATCATAATTTTGCGTACGCGTACAGCTGGCATGAATAGTTGTCATAATACCTTTAACCATCATTAAACTGGCATTGAGTCCATAGCTGTGTCATCGTGTATCGTCGCTGTTGTGATCATTGTGGATTTAGGCAAACCCCAACTGTCAAAGCACAGGGAACAGAGGTGACACCTGTTCAAGGAACAGCTTAACCCATCTGTAGACAGGACTGATCATTTGGGCTTAATAATATAATTAGTATGGATACATAGATAGACCAAGAGACGTCGCCGCGACGCAGTTGCTAAATCCCCTAAGATACTGGTGTCTAAATACGTGTATGTAGGTTACTGGGGCATGTACATTGATCAGATTGAGTTACATACGTGTAGGATCAAATATTTCTTGTCGCGTCGGTGAATTAAGTTTTCTAGTAAAATTACAAACATAATCACATATCATGTAGTCGTTTTTATCTATTACAAATCAACTGTTAATTCGAAGCACCAGTGTTACTTGTTAAATAGAACACGAACATTTATATTGGTGTGGCAGTACTGTCGTGAGCTACTGCGGGTTGCAATTGTTCTGCAGCAACCCATGCTGGTCGTAATTATAAGAGGCGACTAACAGGATCGGGTGGATAGGCTCGCTGACTTGGTAAGGAAGATCAATGCTCATGATGTCAGTCACTGGATTGTCTGGTCCAGATTCGTTAATTTACAGACCGTACACAGATATCCTTGATTTATCTGACATTGTTTTGGTTTTTTTGACGAAAATTGACATTTTCCAATGTATTCATTTGGTGATGATGTCGCTGTGGAGGTGATTGTGGTGGTGGAGGTGGTGATAGTGGTGATGATGTCTGTGTTCACTGTAGAGGTGATAGTGGTGATAATGTCTGTGTTCACTGTAGAGGTGATAGTGGTGATGATGTCTGTGTTAACTGTAGAGGTGATAGTGGTGATGATGTCTGTGTTCACTGTAGAGGTGATAGTGGTGATAATGTCTGTGTTCACTGTAGAGGTGATAGTGGTGATGATGTCTGTGTTAACTGTAGAGGTGATAGTGGTGATGATGTCTGTGTTCACTGTAGAGGTGATAGTGGTGATGATGTCTGTGTTCACTGTAGAGGTGATAGTGGTGATGATGTCTGTGTTCACTGTAGAGGTGATAGTGGTGATGATGTCTGTGTTCACTGTGGAGGTGATTGTGGTGGTGGAGGTTGTGATTGTGGTGATGATGTCTGTGTTCACTGTGGAGGTGATTGTGGTGGTGGAGGTTGTGATTGTGGTGATGATGTCTGTGTTCACTGTGGAGGTGATTGTGGTGGTGGAGGTGGTGATAGTGGTGATGATGTCTGTGTCCACTGTGGAGGTGATTGTGGTGGTGGAGACTTCCTTCCGTTCTGACAATCGTAATCATGTTGTGGATATTCATACTTCATATCGTTTCTTAGCGCCCCAAAATTGAGTACTATCGAAGGGCGCAAAGTTATGAGTTATGCAGGCCTAGTTTGATAAAACCCATTTTAATATTAAGCTCGGATATGGAGCTGACAAACCAAGGATTCGACCCCATGATCATAGGATTTTGACACGCCTAAGGGACGCAATTCTACATAGCAACAGCGCCCTGGTGTTCCCGACTCACGTGTAGTGTTTGGGGAGCTAATATAGCCACTGATCTGCGCCGTACTGCTTACTGCGAAGCACTGGCCAAACGTGGAAGAAGCGCCCATCAAATGTCTACCAAAGGCTCACTTTCTGTATCAGTCAGTGTAAGTCTTCACCGTGCGTGCACGCCGATTGAAAAGTGCCAGCCCACTGAGTTTCAATGCAGCAATTTTAACATGGATAACCTACTCTGACTTTTAGTAAGACGCTGCCGGGGAACGAGCCAACGAACTTCCGCTTTCCGGGGACAGGCTCTAACCAATTGGACCACGGAGGCGTTCAGTACTGTTTGAAGCACTGTTAGACGTGTATTTATGTGATTACCTTAATCGACTGTTGGCAATAGCATCTAGTTATATGTTTGGAGAAGTCAAGCAAAGACATTACCGCATCGTTTAGACAACGCTTCAAACACCAGTGCATGGGTCATTGTGTCCGTTAATGCGACGGCTCGAATTAAAATCGGTCGGAATAAAAGTAGTGTTCCCTTTACCACATGGCCATGGCTGTAACGGGTTCATGGTATTTTTTGTAGTAAGGGTCCAGCAAACCCAAGGTAAATAAACAGTAAATACTCCAGTCCAGAATGCATGATGACATTGTTGTTTCCAGATGTTTCGCCTTTGACAACTACCAGCCTAGCTTATCATTACTTGGTAACCAATGTATATTTGCTGTGCATTCGGATGCGAAAGAAGCGCCTTACAAATAGGTAGAAATGTCGGATTTCAATTCTAATTATGATAACAAAATTTTAATAAGTTTTTTTTTTGCAACAAGCTTTCAAATGTGAATAAACATATGTAGTCTAAACCTTGCCTACTTTGTTTCAGGAGAGCAAAGGGATGAGCGTATTGTATGGACTCTTCTCCGCCTGAATGGCAGAGTATAAACACCTGTCTGATGCTCACTGAGATGATGAGTATGATGGCAAAGAGACGAATTTCACGAACCACGTTTATGATTTCAATTCAATATTCATTAGGTGTAAAATATCAGGGCAATCAGTATTTTCAAAGAGCTACAGTCGCGGAGAGACTGCCGACCAGAAGGACGAATGGAACTTAAGTTACCTTTACATGTTAACAATATGTACATATACCAGCAATGAATAGCCTTTCGTTGGGCTATTATTTTATGCTGATATACGTACGTAAGTGGTGTTGATGCATGTGAGTATGTGAGTATTGTTTTATGGCTCTTTTAACAACATTCAATGACCAGCGTTACCACGACGACCCATTAATACCAATGTAAATATCACAGCTGACCTGTAGTTTCCCTCTTTTTCACTGCAGTAGTGTCACAGTTGTCATGCAGTGTCCTTCTATTCCACTGCAGTAGTGTCACAGTTGGCATGCAGTGTCCCTCTATACCACTGCTGTAGTGTCACAGTTGTCATGCAGTGTCTCTCTATTCCACTGCAGTAGTGTCACAGTTTGCATGCAGTGTCCCTCTATTCCACTGCAGTAGTGTCACAATTGTTATGCAGTGTCCCTCTGTTCCACTGCAGTAGTGTCACAGTTGGCATGCAGTGTCCCTCTATTCCACTGCAGTAGTGTCACAGTTGGCATGCAGTGTCCCTCTATTCAACTGCAGTAGTGTCACAGTTGACATCCAGTGTCCCTCTATTCCACTGCAGTAGTGTCACAGTTGGCATGCAGTGCCCCTCTATTCCACTGCAGTAGTGTCACAGTTGACATCCAGTGTCCCTCTATTCCACTGCAGTAGTGTCACAGTTGGCATGCAGTGCCCCTCTATTCCACTGCAGTAGTGTCACAGTTGACATCCAGTGTCCCTCTATTCCACTGCAGTAGTGTCACAGTTGGCATGCAGTGCCCCTCTATTCCACTGCAGTAGTGTCACAGTTGACATCCAGTGTCCCACTATTTCACTGCAGTAGTGTCACAGTTGTTATGCATTATCCCTCTATTCCACTGCAGTAGTGTCATTGTTGTTATGCAGTGTCCCTCTATTCCACTGCAGTAGTGTCACAGTTGTTATGCATTATCCCTCTATTCCACTGCAGTAGTGTCATTGTTGTTATGCAGTGTCCCTCTATTCCACTGCAGTAGTGTCACAGTTGGCATGCAGTGTCCCTCTATTCCACTGCAGTAGTGTCACAGTTGGCATGCAGTGTCCCTCTATTCAACTGCAGTAGTGTCACAGTTGACATCCAGTGTCCCTCTATTCCACTGCAGTAGTGTCACAGTTGGCATGCAGTGCCCCTCTATTCCACTGCAGTAGTGTCACAGTTGACATCCAGTGTCCCTCTATTCCACTGCAGTAGTGTCACAGTTGGCATGCAGTGCCCCTCTATTCCACTGCAGTAGTGTCACAGTTGACATCCAGTGTCCCACTATTTCACTGCAGTAGTGTCACAGTTGTTATGCATTATCCCTCTATTCCACTGCAGTAGTGTCATTGTTGTTATGCAGTGTCCCTCTATTCCACTGCAGTAGTGTCACAGTTGGCATGCAGTGCCCTGCCATTTGTCCTGTTTGCAGTCATACAACAGTTGTCCTGTAATGGCCCCACTATTTCACTGCAGTCATACAACAGTTGTCCTGTAATGGCCCCACTATTTCACTGCAGTCATACAACAGTTGTCCAGTAATGGCCCCACTATTTCACTGCAGTCATACAACAGTTGTCCAGTAATGGCCCCACTATTTCACTGCAGTCATACAACAGTTGTCCAGTAATGGCCCCACTATTTCACTGCAGTCATACATCAGTTGTCCAGTAATGGCCCCACTATTTCACTGCAGTCATACATCAGTTGTCCAGTAATGGCCCCACTATTTCACTGCAGTCATACAACAGTTGTCCAGTAATGGCCCCACTATTTCCCCACTGTTTTAACCTAATAGTCGTGGTGCATCACTGCACCAATACCGCAATTGCCTTCTGTGTCTGTAGTAGGAATTCAGTACAATATTGAAACATTAATGTAATGTCCTCATTGTACATTATCTATTACTGAGAAGTATTTGTTTCGACAACATTTCCAAGTCACAGAAATTGCTGATTTGATTGTTCATTGAAATTATATGGACTGGTCGCACTAATAACCCAAGAAATAAAGCCCAAGTCGATAACATGGCTTTTTCATAATAATTGCTTCATACATCGTTTTCGTAACAATTTCCCAAATGCATATTTTTTGTATATATATATAATTATATAAATGTGTTTAGATTGATTGTAAATTGAAATGAGGCGGTAACGTTTTAACAATCCTGGTTTCCTTGTAAACATTTGACATGGTGCATCTATCTGATATCCAATCTAAATTAAATATGCTGTGCGCAGTTTTCACATTATATGGTTAACATGCATGAATCCTCTGTGGAGAAGAGCTCGCTCACTTTCCTCTTGGGAAAAGAGACAATGAAATGGTTGGACACGTGTGTTGTGTTGTGTTAACCGTTGAGTGAGTGAGTTCAGATGTATTGTCACATCGGCAATATTTCAGCCATATCGTGACAAAGTTAATCGTTAATAATGATGATTCTATAATGACACAATGTCAACAAGTTGCAACGAAAATTGTCAATACAACATGCAACAAAAGCAAGCATATTCAAGTGCACATTCTGGAATTACTGGTACACAAACATCTTTATATAGGGAAAGATATTATTTGTGCAGCTTGGCTAGGATTTATTTTGTATTATAAAGTATTCAAGTAATGGCAGTTGCCCTATTAAATTGCTGAAAAATGCTAATTTTCTAAGTGCCAATTCTGAAACCGAAAGGTGAAAAGACATTACGTCTGTCTTCCATAATAACATCAATCTGAACAATTCCAGTCTGTATACGAGTAATAATGTGGTTACTGATCCTCGGGGCTGGACGTTACATTGTGATTGAGTGTAAACACGAGCGGAAACACATATCCAAGTGCCGACATCAAACTGATTTCCTTCTACGTTCATATATGTAATCAAGTTTTCACATATCTACCTCATGTACATGAAGGTGCATGTATGTACACGAACATATTTTAAATAGATAATTCTTGTGTCGCACGCTTAAATGGAGAAATTGTCCTTAATGTCTAGAAAGGACAATATTTGTATCTTTGACTTTTCAATCGATTTGCCGACAGTAGTTATCATATTTTTGTTCAAATCCGTTTGCGACAACTGTGAAAGATAGTGCCTATTTATGAGTTGACCAAATATTTCAATGTAGTGGATGTGACAAGTTACTGAGACATGAAGTTATTGGCGTACTCAGTACTGTTCAACTGTAACTCTCTGATATGATGACGCTCACTTAAATAACGTAGCGGTGTTCCTAACAGTTAACTGTTAGGAATTGGTAGCTTGTGTGTGACGGCATCAGTTAATTATCAGTATTGAACACCCATTTATCATGTCACAAGGAGACAAATACATGTACATAAGGAAAATTTGATTAAACAGGCGTAGTCACTTGTTTAATTATGATTTCCTTCAAAGATAAAAAAAAATCAATTTGTCGGCAGTGTGCATATTTTATTAAAAACAAACACAAAGCGTAATCAATTATTTCAACAATGCAGTCTCAACGTCGATTATCCTTTGTGTTTGAAGAAGTGAGGAAGATCAGTCTTCTTCATCTATTTTATCAATACCAAATTAGGGTTAACCAATACTGAACTGTTTGACGTTATCAATATTACGTATTTCTATTACCTGAATTTCTTTTCTTTTGTAACTAGGTTAGTCATGATCCGAAAAACAACATTATCCATATTTCCCGACAATGGGATGTTTCCGTGTGAAAAGGATTCCTCTATAATACACCTCAGGTAAATAAGGGAAGAAAGTGTCCAACACGTTAACGAATGTCAGAGGATAACCAGTCTCCATTATCACCTGGAACAGATTCCATTGGGCGCAGAGGGCATAATAGCGGCGGAAATTGTGTGTATGCATCACTGAAACTTTGAAAAGTGAAAAGGGTAAGCATATCCTGCCCAGCCCGAGGCACACAATTGGGATTCAAAAGTAAGTGTTTTGCTTGTTGCCTGACGCCCCACAGCAGTGGTGGCACGTGGTCCTGTGCACAGCGCACAGGTCACAAATCAGGTCTCGGAGAGTAGTTGGATGGGTGACCGCGTTCGGAAGCTCGACTTCTGAGAGTTTCCTTGGCCACGGTCCTGCCCCACACTAAGTGAGTGAGTGAGTGGGTGGGTGAGTGAGTGAGTGAGTGAGTGAGTGAGTGAGTGAGTGAGTGAGTGAGTGAGTGAGTGAGTGAGTGAGTGAGTGAGTGAGTGAGTGAGTGAGTGAGTGAGTGAGTGAGTGAGTGAGTGAGTGAGTGAGTGAGTGAGTGAGTTGGGTTTAACGCCGCTTTTAACAGTATTCCAGTTATATCACGGCGTGTCAGCTTAATGTTGGAGGAAAGCCCGAAGTGATGCAGGTCTCAAACGTTTACAACTTCGGTGAAACCCACGAGCACGGGTGTGGTGCTGGCAAACCTAGAAACACAATCGGGGCGACCCGGGATTCGAACCCAGCCCCACACTGAAGCACATGTTGTAGCACATGTGGTGTATCCTAAGGCAAGTGACTTTATTCGAAATGTGCCTCTGTTCACCCATCAGTGAATGGGTACCCGGTAGGAACAGCTGGGAATGTGGCTGTCAACCTTCTAGCGCCTCACGGGCAGCCCTGGCTTTATACTCCCCAGTGAGCTGACAATGAAAACCGAATGCACACTGATCCATTAAACCACCGGGGTAATGATAGTGTAGCTATAAGCATCTACTTGGTGAATGGAATTTGTCGCATTATCGATGCAAATATTATTATTAGTGATTACAGATAAAAATAAAAGATGCAACAACGAGGGTTTGGGTGATCCTGGCAGTCAGGCTGGTTAGGCTCGTCATCAGCTCAGGGACCTTGCCCCCTCTACATGCAGCCCAGACAGCGAATGGGACTTCTCCCACGAAGGGCTGCCGAGTCATACCCACCCAGGACTTTTCGGAGAATGCGAAGACTCCCCAATACTGCAGCCTTCTGTATTACCCAGATTGTCAGAAGGGCTGTATTCTTGGAAGCAAACACAATGTCAGTCAACAGATTGGGAGGTACCAAACCTCAGGTACCGAGAACAATGGGAAGTCAGACAACTTGGTACTTGGGATGCAAGCGAGACATTTCGAAAGCGAGGTCCGCATACTTGCCCTGTTTTTCCTCAATCTTGTCAATCACATTAGTGTTAAAAGGGACAGAAAATTCAATGAGATAAATGATTTCATTATATTTATCAAAAAGGACAAGCTCAAGTTTATTGGCCTGGATACATCTGAGGTTGTAAACGGGCCTATTCCAAAGAATTTTGTATTTATCATTTTCTATGACGCCCTTCACATATTCTGGGTCGTACCATGGATGGACCTCTGTGTCAAAACCACAAGCATGGCGAAGACGGTAATAGAACGATCGAGCCACACCATCATGTCGCTTAAGATACTGTGTTTATGCCAAAGCGAGGCATCCACTGACAATGTGCTTGACAGTCTCGTTAAATTCATTACATAATCTACGTTGCATCATGTTGCACTCACGTTGACGCTCTTCTCTTCTCTGTATCTCTTTCGTTTATAGTTTTGATTTTTCAGAGTCGATCTTTTCCTTTTCCAATATTTTCATATATGCAAAGAAATAAGCAAAATTGAGCATTTGATAGGGCTTTAGAAAAACATATTGCAAATATTGTATACTAATAAACTTTTGAAAACAAATAAATGCTGTCTAGAAAGTTGCAACATGGAAATTCATATTTAAAGATTTTACATGCTATCCGAACGATCCTACCCTTCTGATCGTGTTTCTATTCACCAACCTACTGATTGGGCAAATTCAAAGTGGATACACGCGTTCTCATGGGTTTCACCTTGGTTTCACAAAGTGGCATCGGTTTGGGACCCGCATCAGCTCAGTGTTTCATCCCACATCAAACTGGCATTCCTTGATAAATCTTTACTATTTTATTGGGCAATAAATTATCACTTTTCTAAATGAAACATTGAATCATGTTTTTATTCACTGAACGGTTGTTACAAAGTTGTTGGTTATACAGAACTCTGTTACAATAACCGAGTTCATTATACCAATAGTTGGAATGCCTGGATCGGACTCCGTTTATTTATTTTCCACCCTGAGATAGATGGAATGATGCATGACCGCCGCGTTATACGATATTAAGTGCCTTCAGAAGTCACCGCTTGTCCCTTGGCTATCGATACACACGTTGTTATTTCAGAACATTGTTTGATTTCCATGTATAGGTGAAGTAAACAAAATATTTCTAACAAATCAAAACAAAGCACTTTTTCCTCGTTAAACATTGCTTATACATCAACTAAGAACTGAAGTGGTGTCTTCCCCGTTCCTTGGTTACCGCATCAAATAAACCAGATACGTTGATTAACACCAATTAACACTTCACATTTAATAGTAGATACGCAGTTTAAGTAACAGTTGTGTATATTGGCAGAGTTTATATCATCGTCTTGAACTTCCAGTGTCCTGATGATGGTCTAATGCAGACAATGATAAGGGGAAAAGTTAAGCTCTTCATGGTTGGGAGCTCTGGAAAATGTCGAATGGTCTGTAACATGCTTTCATATGTTAACCGTCAGGAAAGTGCTTCGTGTTTTGATGTCAACTGGCAGTGAAGTTAATCGACTGTTAAACCTGAAATGTGTTTGAAACATATTCTCAGTATCCACCCAGCCTAGCAGCTGAAACCTTGTCCCAATGACATTGACCACAAAAGCATAGACCCAATTTGATAAAAATACAAAGTAGTTAAATGTATATCAATCAAATAGCACGTGTTTGACATTAACAACATACATGAATTTACTTAAAGCGTATCTTATGATGCAATAACGCCCCTTCAAGTCCCGTCATGTAGGTCAGATATATTCATTTTAAAAATGTCTAGATACGGGGCATTTCTTGATTATTATGCTGAGCTGAAAGCAAATGTCACCTTTGGATTAATATTTAACCCCTGACCAGTATGTATACATAAACTATTGATGTCTCGGAGGGGCTTGTGTTTAGATACAACGACGCCACTGTCCCATGTGCAGGTACATGACTATGAAGGTAAAGGTTCCACTGACCAGTGCGTATTAGTGAGGGAAGCCATCTTGAATATTACCCTATCTGGGATATGAGCTCAAGGGATAGAAATCTGATGCCTCTTTGGATGTCCCACCTGTAGCATAAGATACCGAATTGTTAGTTTTAGATGACTCTATGTGAGATATGGCTTGTCAACAGCTGCCTTGGCTACAACATCGTCGTTTGTGTTGACACCTATGACAACATTGCCCGGCAACCATCAAACGACGAGGTCGCAGGGCAGGTTGAAGGAATGTATCTAAATCTACATTTATACCTACATCTACATCTACATCTACATCTGTGGAAATCACACATTGTTCGTATTTCATTGTATTCATTTGTAGGACTGTGTTTGTGTCTAGCGTTTTTAAATAAATTAGAGAATAGTCAACTTCACCAACTGCCAAGGAGGAGATATTGGAGTGGACAGTTTATGCCACTCAACAAGTTTCTCTTTGGTGTCAGTTTGCAACAAAATTGAATTTAAATTAGGATTAGGATTCTGACCGCCCAGTCTATACGTAATGTAGTGATAGTCAACCTATGCACTTGACATTTTGCAATGATGTGGTCATTTGTGAACCGTCATTTTATACACTGTGGATGGTACTACTCCATCTCGAAATTATCGTGAAGTTATAAGTGAAGTTATAAGTGAATTGTTCATTTATCTTTAAAACAAATAATACCTACCTAAAATGTACCTTTGGTAATAACAAAACACAGTTCACTCATTGTGGGCAACTTAAATTAGACCTGGACGAACTTGAACAATGGAGTCCACAGACACAAAGAATCCGCATAACCTACTGGACCAAAAGGTTAGGCTGCCGACATTCCGACAGAGAAAAAGAGGGGGGGAGGGGGCAACTCATTCTTAAATATTACTATATCAAACCTAACATGTATAAAATGCATTTACTTATTAAACGCCGAAGATCAGGAACATTGAGAAAACTGTATAAGTTATGTAAAATAATCATGATGACGTTCAAACCTGGAAAGAATATCTCATAAATGTCTGTTCACATTTTGAGCTGTGGTCTGTACCTGATCCGATTGCACGGATAAGATATTTATGACATTGTGATACTGTAATACTATTCATGTACATGCCTTTTGAATAATCTATACTTGAATTGTACGCCTAATGCGGCTGCTAGCGACCTGAGTGTAATAACGTTCAGTTCAGAGAATCAACATTTAAAATTGCTTTTGAAGGTTCCATTGTAAATTTGAGTCATAAACAAATTAAATGCGTTCAAGAGACGAAGGGTTGTGTGATCCCCTTGATACTTTTATCAATATCCACATCCTGGATATTAGTTGGCAAAGAATAGTTCCTACATGATAGATATTTGGGATGTACATTTATACATGTACATTAAGGATAGTACGATGACGGGGATATCTGTTGTCTTTCTTCCCACGTTTTCTAGCTTGAATACAGTCTTTATCAAACAATCGTTTAAGCATATGGGTGTTTGCAGCGGAGTTTCCTCTTCAATAGCCTTTCGTTGATATGTTAACAATTGAATAGCATCAGCGACATTGTTAAAACCTTATATTTTATATTTTAAGTACAAAGTGATTGAAAGAACCAAATGACCTTTGTAAATTGTCTTCAGTTATACTGAGGGGGTATGAATCGTCATTTAGTTAATAGTTTACAAATTATGGAGAAAGTGTCAATTTTTCACAAAGTTCATGGTGGACTACTGACAAATGACCATAACTCCAGATTCAGTTGTGTTCGAGCGATATGTGAGAGTGGTTGGCGTCTTCAAACAAAGGGTGGCATTGATAGGCTTTGGAGCAGTTTCTCTTACATTTAGGATAGAAAAATTGAAAAGGGTGTCATTTTTCTTTTAACGATTTGGAAGATAACCTCCCTGCTTTCATGATTTACCTGAGTATAGCATCTTCAGACGACAAAACATAATAAATCTTTCCACTGACTGCATCAAAATATAACTTTCCACTCCTATTACAAATAAATTTGATATTGATTGAACCAGGTCGTAGATCATTCCAAGTGTGTGTCAGACAAAATTAACCATGTGTTAAAGTTGTGAATCAGACTGGCAATAATATCAATACATATTACAATGCACCAGTAACACTTACATAGCACTTTCCACATCAGCAGGTTTAATATTGTCGAGTGTCTATCAACGAGGAGTTTTACAGTTACACATTTCTTTCAAAGCGTGAACTTATCCTTCACAAGTATTTCACAACTGCGACAATTGTATTCAAAGAGAAAGCCAAGTCTTGTCTTACTGGCGCTTACAAGTTATTACGCCGTTAGAATCAAAATCCAAAATGGGGGTGGTGTCATCCCGATCGGTCGAATATATAGTAAAGAGTACTAGAGTAGTAGTCAACCGATCAGCACTGTATATTAAAGCACATTCGACCAATCAACACTTTATATTCAAGCACATTCGACAAATCAACATTTTATATTAAGCACATTCGACAAATCAACACTTTATATTCAAGCACATTCGACCGATCAGTACTGTATATTCAAGCACATTCGACAGATCAGCGGTGTATATTCAAGCACATGCGACTGATCAGCACTGTATATTCAAGCACATTCGACCGATCACCATTGTATATTCAAGCACATTCGACGACAGCGCTGTATATTCAAGCACATTCAACGAATCCATTCTGTATATTCAAGCCATTCAGACGATCAGCACTGTACATTCAAGCACATTCGACAAATCAACAATTTATATTCAAGCACATTCGATCGATCAGCACTGTCTATTCAAACACATTCAACGAATCCATGCTCTATATTCAAGCACATTAGACGATCCCCACTGTATATTCAAGCACATTCGACCAATGAACACTGTATATTCAAGCACATTCCACAAATCAACACTTTATATTCAAGCACATTTGACCGATCAGTACTGTATATTCAAGCACATTCGACTGATCAGCGGTGTATATTCAAGCACATGCGACTGAGCAGCACTGTATATTTAAGCACATTCGACCGATCACCAGTGTATATTCAAGCATATTCGACGATCAGCGCTGTATATTCAAGCACATTCAACGAATCCATTCTGTATATTCAAGCCATTCAGACGATCAGCACCGACATTCAAGCACATTCGACCAATCAGCAATTTATATTCAAGCACATTCGATTGATCAGTACTGTATATTCAAGCACATTCGACGATCAGTACTGTCTATCGAAGGACATTGAACAAATCCGTGCTCTATATTCGAGCACATTAGACGATCAGCACTGTACATTCAAGCACATTCGACCAATCAACAATTTTTATTCAAGCGCATTCGACCCATCAGGACTGTATATTCAAGCACATTCGACCGATCAACACTGTCTATTCAAACACATTCAACGAATCCATGCTCCAATTCAAGCACATTAGACGATCAGCACTGTATATTCAAGCACATTCGACGATAAGCACTTTATGTTCAAGCACATTCGACGATCAGCACTGTATATTCAAGCACATTCGGCCGCGCAGCGCTGTATATTCAAGCACATTCGATGATAAGCACTGAATATTCAAGCACATTCAACGAATCCGTGTTGTATATTCAAGCACTTTCGACTGATCAGCACTGTGTGTTCAAGTACATTCGACCGATCAGCACTGTATGTTCAAGCACATTCGACGATATGCACTTTATGTTCAAGCACATTCGATCGATCAGTTCTGTATATTCAAGCACATTCGACCGATCAGTGGTGAAAATTCAAGCGAGTTGGACGATCAGCACTGTATAATCAAGCACATTAAACGAATCCATGCTGGATATTCAAGCATATTCGACCGATCCGTACTTTATATTCAAGTACATTCGACGATCAGCACAGTACATTCAAGCACATTCGACGATCATCACTGTATATTGAAGCACATTCAACGAATCCCTGTTGTATATTCAAGCACATTCGACCCATCAGGACTGTATATTCAAGCACATTCGATCGATCAGCACTGTCTATTCAAACACATTCAACGAATCCATGCTCCATATTCAAGCACATTAGACGATCAGCACTGTATATTCAAGCACATTCAACGAATCCGTGTTGTATATTCAAGCACATTCGGCCGAGCAGCGCTGTATATTCAAGCACCTTCGACCGATCAGCACTGTATATTCAAGCACATTCGACAATACGCACTTTATGTTCAAGCACATTCGACCGATGAGTACTGTATATTCAAGCACATTCGACGATCAGCACTGTGTATTCAAGCACATTCAACGAATCCGTGCTGTATATTCAAGCACATTCGACCGATCAGCACTGTATATTCAAGCACATTCAACGAATCCATGCTGTATATTCAAACACATTCGACCGATCAGCACTGTATGTTTAAGCACATTCGACCGATTGACGATTGCGAGTACGAGCGAAAAAGTCAAACAGTAATTTTGTCATTGCCCTTGACCTTCTGAACAATATTGGTGGGTCCAGTGATACTGGTCATGTACACTGACTGACAACATCTTCTACCCAACTGCGTATCATTCTTCCACGGGAGGTTGTTTCAAGTGTCTCAGACGAGTAGTATGGCAGACATCTCTTTCCCAGATGTATTACCTTACATAATACACGTTGTATACATTCATTATTGTTGTGTCACTCTAGCCTTTGCTACATAGGAGTGCACGTGAGATTATATACTGAATGTAAATACAACTGACAATAAAACTTGAACTTGGTTTCTGTAAAACTAGTCTCACCACGGATTTCACTGTGCCACTCAAAGGGTACCATATACATGTAAATGTGTGCTTGTTCTCATTTAGCCGGCAGGCTGCGGCCAGTCTAGTTTGGAAAACTATCATCTTAATCCCATTGTTCTGAATTTAGCTTTTTATAGTTCCAAACAATACCAAAGTGAGAACACTGCGTAGATTTGCATATGACACGTGTCCATTACAACATGTGCCATTGCTCCCGGCTAGTTGTTTCAGAAAATGTCTCCGCGTCCGTAGCCATCGGCGTTTACACCATGAAGTTGGCGATTACAAACGTTATTATTTTGGTTTTAGAGAAAATGTATATTAACTGCTTCTCTCCAAAGAGACATTTGGGGGAGCACAGAGTTTCATGTAATGGTACATGTATACCAATGTTGATAGTTTTTAATAGGATCATAGAGAGGATGTAGATCAAAAAGATTTGATTAAAGTTAACATCATAGAGCTCATACATTGCCGAGTGCGACAGACCCGAATATAAGGTTGACGGAATTGGTCGATCGTAAATAGACATGCTCGCTTTCCAGTTCAATTGCTATTGTGGTAAGGTCAGTTGTGCGTGTTAAATACTTGACAGCCATAACATAAATTACACTAAGTCGTTTCTATTCCATAGTCACGGTCGGAGCTGACTTAGGATGTCTGCTGGCATGCTTTTGTAATCACTTCGCAACTCAAACTGTCGTGTATGGATGGGACTGTTGTAACGAGATATAAGTAAATCTGTAAATCCGATATGATACCACGCAGTCGAAAGTCGTTGATAGAAAGACAAACCCGTTAAAGAAACGATATTATTTATTAAACAAACAAGTGAAATAGTTCCAATCTTTCCACAAGACGAACATTGCTTAAAGTCTTTGAAATGCATTTAGAAGATGGAAGAACATTAATACATGACACTTTTTATGGATAGCAACTTCTTTTATTCTTTGTCACGACGTATCAGAGCTACTTCTTGCTCCTTCATCAGGAGCTAATACATAAATAAATAAAGAAGTAGCTCTGAAACGCCGTGACAAGGAATGAAAGAAGGGGCGCTAAAGCTATTAATATATACATGTATTTTGAATGTTTTTTTCATGTATGTATGTATGTATGTATGTATGTATGTATGTATGTATGTATGTATGTATATCTTCAAGTAATTCCATATTCAGTTGCAGTAAGTGTTATGCTTATAAAACCATATTTTCTAGTGGGAAAAGTGTCTGCTCAGAGAGCGGAAAGTTAGTGGATCGATACCCAGGGGCGTCATGCAAATGGACGTTAAATGATTTACTGAATGGAGCAGAATAAAACAAGGTCTGGTTGTCTTGAAGTCAGTGTGGGGTATTCATGTTGACCTGCGGCATGGTATCTCAATGGGCTAGCATTGTCTGACTTGTATACACACACGCACGCACGCACGCACGCACGCACACACGCAGCACGCATGCCATACACGTCGCTATGCTTGTCGTAAGAGGCGACTAACGGGATTGGGTGGTCAGGCTCGCTGACTTGGTTGATATATGTCATCGTATCCCAATTGCGTGGATCGCTACTCATGGTGTCAATCACTGGGTTGTTTGGTCCAGACTCGACTATTTACAGACCGCCGTCATATAGCTGGAATATTGTTGAGTGCGGCGTAAAGCAACAAACAAACAAACCAACGAACCAACCATACACGTCGCTATATATAAGTGCAATAATCTTGAACGCGACGTTAATCCCAGCTCAACTCACCTCAAAACACATTTAGATTTACTGCAGGAAATATTAGTGTCGCAATAAGAAGATGTGCGGGAAATATACCTGACTGATATCAACGATACATTATACAATGCTGGAGTTGGTCGATATCTTAGACACATTGACGGTTTCATTCCTAACAATAACACTTTCAAGCTAATTCTCACAATTTTATGACTAAGTTTTAAACACATTTCATGTATGTTCACGCGAGTACCTTTGAAAGATTGCATATCTTTGAAGAGATGCATTGGTTATTCCTTAAGATGCAACAAAGGATCATTCTGTTCATCAAACATCGATAGAAACACATACTCCGGATGTTGGTAATCAGAAATAGAAGTAGAAGTGTGTATAAGTCACTCGGTTCACGCACATAACATAGCATGTTTCTATCACACAATCGATGAACTTCTAAACCTCTCCTCGGACGAAGGGGTGCCTAATGGTCGCTCCAACATCACACTGGGGTTGGTGTTGTCATAAACACGGTAACCAAGGTGAAATATAAGATACTCCTTATTACAACTGTTTCTTCATCCAGATTATTACTACATAAAACGATGTCCCAGCCACATTAAAAATATCATTACTGCCCATTGCTCAATAATATCTGTTCAAAATGTCCTAGGCTTGCATTTGGTACGCGCCTCTATTCTATTCTTTTACACTACCTTATTTGCCATTTGCAAATTGACCGTGCTTCTAAGTTCTCTAAAATGCATTTCCTTGCACTGTAGACATACTCTCCTCGGACACCACTCCACAAATGAAGCTGAAACCTCACATGCTTGTTCCCACAAACGATAAAGCCTGATTTGTTCGAATCTGATTTAAAAGGGTATAAAATATATAAATCTTAAAGTCATTCATTGCCATCACACAACACTGAGGTTCCGGTTTGGTTTGACCTTTGTGGTTTGACCATGCACGCGAGTTAGCTTTAGATGTTTCGTCGCTTGGCAAGATATTAGCATGATTAATTTTGCTTGAGCAATTCTGTCAATTCAGTCATCAATACTTGGTATGGGTTATGAGTCAGTCTTGGGCGACGAGTCGACTCGTTGCAGGCAGTAAAACAAGGGCAGGTGGCGTCAGGTATCAGGAGGCACGATGGAACTCCACTCACTGTCAACTGGTTCCATGATGTCAATGCGAATGCGAATGTCCAGCATGTCGAATGTCTGGAATGAGGCACATGGTCCGTTCTTTAATTCAGGAAACTGTTGTCAGGCAATCATGCTTGACAACGGTATAATAATCTATACCTAAACTTCCCAATTACAGTATATTAACTAGGTTGTTATACATAAAACATGTTTGTCTATTTTGTCATACGTGAACTTCTAAGAAATGCCCAATCCAACAATTTACACGTAGAGAAGTGGCAACGAACATACCTGTTCGGAAGAGATGCTAAAGCATCATATTGGCTGGAAACATGAGCAAACTGACAACTACTGCCAGAAAATAATTAAAAGGAGTTAGGGACGTTTACACACACGCTCACGTTTAGCCCACGCGTAATTACAACATGACTGCAGACTTGACGTATCGTAGCGAATCTTGAATTCGAACCAAAATATACCTGATATTATCTTAACTCCAGGTACAACCAGGCTCGTGTGACAGGAGCAACTGTCTGTTGACCGGAGAAAAGGAACATTACCGTTAGTCACAGGTTGCGAGAAGCCTGTAGCGAAACATAGGTGACGTACTTGAAGACATGCACCAAGAACGATATTTGCTCGGCATCGATTACAATTGCGAAATCATGAAGATGTATTAATGAGTTGAATTCAATGTTCTTGAAGTCAATGAGCATCAATAAGCACATACATGATTCATTTTCTGACACAAAATTTCACTTACATGATTCACTAGATTGACGAAAGACGAGGAATACAAATTGATTAATTGGAAACTCTTGATCGAAGAAAGTGATACACGGATATGTGTATTGATCTTTATTGGCATATGTAAGGTCAAAGTACATCGAGAAAAACGAATAATAAATTCGCGTGATAAAGCTTTACTAAAACAAAATCAGCAATCAATTTTAGGCACAAGAAGTTAGGGAAAAAAAATTGATCCATGGGCCTGAGAAATCTAAAAAGCCATTCCAATCTAAATCCCCTTCAGTGGCATTTTGTCAATGGCTTTTAAACACGAGTGAGATTAATCACGCTGGGTAAATCAGATCTTT
Organism: Haliotis rufescens; assembly: GCF_023055435.1. Taxonomy (NCBI): domain Eukaryota; kingdom Metazoa; phylum Mollusca; class Gastropoda; order Lepetellida; family Haliotidae; genus Haliotis; species Haliotis rufescens. The sequence continues at coordinate 15,310,186 of NW_025964361.1, forward strand.
CTCCCTGAAAGAATCCCAAATGAACAAGACCATATCAATAGCCTGTCGTGTTATCAGCAAGAATAATTCCTGTAGTGACAGATGTTTACACAAATTAGGAAACATGATACACGACCACCACCAACTTGTACATCAATACACGACATTTTAAGCGACATCAACAGCTGGTCTATTTGGTGACGAAGTTGACGTTCAGTTTATTGACTGTGATGTTGACTAAATCCATACAAATATACATAGGTAAGAGGTGACTAACGGGATCGGGTGGTCAGGCCCGCTGACTTGGTTGATGCATGTCATCGATCTCAATTGCGTGGATCGATTCTCATGAAATCAATCACTGGATTGTCCGGTCCAGACTCGATTATTACAGACCGCCGTCATATAGCTGGAATACTGGAGTGCGGCGTTAAACAAAAACAAACAAACAAACCAATTACACACAGTGAATTTGCAATAAGACATAATTTCACTTTGGTCAAATACAGATTGCTATATATTTAACCTTATAATTATTTATCCTTAAACAATATCTCAATTTATAAGTATTTTAACTCCAAGGAATCGAATGAAAACGTATACAAACTCTGTCATTAACTGAATGGTCTATACGATACAAATCCAAGCTTGATATGTAAAAGATAACACTTACATTTTCATGCGGCATTTATCTTGTTCACATTCAGATAAACTGTTATACGTAAATCCTGCCAAAATCAAATAATAAGTACGACTTGAATCATTTACTCCCATATCCGAAGGTCAATACATTAACATGGTAGAGTTGGCAGGATACTCTCCCCTTCATCGAACACCTGGTACCATCACTATCTGAAAGTGATTCTTAAACACTCACTCACTGTCATCCTCACAACGTAGTCGGAATCGTACAATGGAGTTTTCAGCAGATGTTTCTTATGATTATGGAACTGTTTTTGTTGCGTTCACATAATTGTCGATAACTCCGCGACATGGGAGATGGTTGACACGATCGTGGTATTGTCTTTCCAGGCAAAAATATCAAATTATTCGACAAGTTAAAAGAAACTTTTATTTGTAGATGAGCAGTCTCATCAAAATCATATCTTAGTTCTCGCTATCGCTAAACAAAGATCTGAAGACATGCCATTACGGGTCACGTCAGAACGAACTTTCATCCAGCCAATCACAGCGTCGCTTACCAGATCATGAAAGTGACAGTCGGAATGTGTTTTCTAATCATGCAACCTCGAAGTATTGAACAGTGTGGATATTCCGAACGACAGTTACGGGTTTTATGGTTATATCCACACAATCTAGGCCATCTATAAGCCATTCCAGAATGCTTTTGTTTTTTATCAGTTTTAAAAATTTTAATCGAGAATACATCAAAATATATTTCGAAGCGTAGTCGCCAGTTTGAAACTAGTGTCGTAAAGCTCGAGAAAACTGCCTTCTGATTGGCTAACGTCGATTTCCTGTCAGTCATTTCATTGGTTGGTCACAGTTCCCGAAAGATCGTTCTGACGTGATCCGCAATGGGATGTCCTCAGATTTTTGTTTAGCGGTAGCAGTGTGTGGTATCGTCGGGGTTACAACAAGTCTAACCATGGAAAATGTCCTCACTGTGAAATGTTTCAAATACACTTAATATCTTTTATTGATATGCTCCATGCATGTCTTACCATTACATAAAAACAGACGTTGAAGAACTTGACAATGCAAATATTTCCCATGCGCCTGTGCATGGACTTTAGACAAACATTTTACAAACAGAGCGTTGATAGCATTGACATAGTACATACATACAGCTTCATCTATTGTGTAAACCAGATACTGCCAGGTATTTAAAAAAATATTAACATTATTGTATGACTAATAATATTCATCGAAGGAATAAAATGTTCTGTAATTTCATGCATACATTATCTCACTGCTACTTTCAGTTTTGGAACTTATGTACCAGCCATGTTATGCTTCATTGTGCTTCATCACTCGAAAAGAGCGGTGGGATAGCCTAGGTGGTTAAAGCGTTAGCTCATCACGCCGAAGACCCGGGTTCGAGTCCCCAACCTTCAAGTATTTCATTTTACATGTGTTTTTTCTTTCTTCTTACTCACCTTTTCTTGGATCTCAAAGTCACGGGAATGTGAACTTTTTATGCAGAGCATAGTAAGACCATAACATATCGTTGAACCACACCTGAGCCTTTTATATGATCCAGTTGCAAGCTATGAATATTGGTATTCATGCATCTCGGTGACCTTCAAAATATCATACAGGAAGGAAACATATATAATGCATTTCCTTTCAACGCTCCTCATACTGATGTTGTAAACGTTAATTTCTAAGTTAAATTGCAGTTCTGGTCTCATGAAAATCTGTGAGCTGGGCACATAAACGGAACATTGTCCTTTTACAGGCACGATGAAATGCATGCAACAGATCAGAATACTGCAAGAGATATCTAGTTCCTGCTTCATTGGCAGCAATGTTTTCCTATTCAGTGTACATGTATGTACATACGGTTATTTATTTGGCGTTGAACGAAATGCCGATCAGATGACCTATAAGCTGTCTAAACATTTTTGTTTCCATGCATTTTTTGCAGGAAATGAAGAAAAACAATGACAGACTATTTTCCTGAAAGTTCCCTAGCACAAATTTATACATAAATGCGTCTGATCATTTATAAATAGAAACATAAATTCTGAACGCAAGCTCTGACGTTCATTCTGTTTGGAAGAAGGTGCATACTCCAGTGAACACAAAGTGAAAGTCGATTCATAAGCGCACGGCCATTGCTCGCAGACTGCATAATAATAACTCAAAAGAACTTATTATTTATCCAAAACCTCTAAAATGTATTTTATTCAGTGGTCTACCAACTAAAGATGTATAAGTGTTGTCTACACAATGTACTTCATTGAACGAAAGGCCTCTGATATGAATAGGGTTTGGGGGAAAATGAATAATACGTAACATTAATTGTCGTCAAATTAACCCTCTGTAAATAAATGTCAATGTTGTGAAAACGTAGTTCATGTTTCATACATAATAAATACCTGTTTCTGTATACCTTCCAACATACGGAATATTATATGAACATTTTTCTGCGATCTTAAGTGGAACATTAAAGACTCGTGTTATTTCCTGTTCATGTCCCATGTTCAATAAAGCAGTTGTTGTATGTAAATGAATACGCAAATGAAAGTTCTTAAGTTGAAAAGTATGGCCAAGTCCGTGATTCAAGAAGCACTTTTTACCACGTTTGTCTCCCAGGACAATCAGCCTGGACCAAAGACTTCATTATATTTAAATACTAGAAAAAACGTAAAATCAAACAGATTGAAATAGTTGAAACGAACAGAGTCTAATCCCCATTCATACGATCATGTCTAATAACATTTTTATGGACCCTCGAACATCCGGGTTAGAACAGGTCCTCAGTAACCCATGCTTGCTGTAAAAGGTTACTATGCTTGTCGTAAGAGGCGACTAACGGGATCGGGTGGTCAGGCTCTCTGACTAGATTGAAGCATGTCATGGTATTCAAATTGCATAGATCGGTGTGCATGTGTAAATCACTGGATTGTGTGGTCCAGACTCGATTGTTACAGACCGCCGTCATTTAGCTAGAATACTGCTGAGTGCGGTGTTGAAAAACAAACAAACTTTCATAATGTTGATCTGCACTGTGACAATCCGATGACAGGACGATGTGATGTGTCTGCTATATTGGTGCCTGTTGCGTAAACAACACACAAACAAAGTATGTTGATAGCTCCTCTGAATAGACAGCCACACTGCTTTCACCAATTTCTTTTGACATAATAAACTATTCATGCAAATTCTAAACAGATACAGAACGAAGATACCGTAATTAGTTTACGCCAGTGAGGATCTTCAAATCATGTCTCGCTGTAAAGTCTCGGACAATGGGAGATCGACTAAATCATTATAAGGCTTGAAGGTCCAAATGCATTTTTCAAATATCCTTCAATACTGCAAATATATAAAAAAAATTCTATTTCCTTTTGGTGAAAACTTGATTGATATGACAAAGCTTCATGGTGTTTGCACCATGTTTTCTGTCACCGGATCATTAAATCTACCCTTGCCACGATCTCGTGACCGCACCGCTCCCCGGCTTTAATTCCGACCCCGCTCGGCAAAGTCCGGTGGTCGTCGTTGTTCAGTGACATTGCATTCTGATTTAGAGAATTTGTGATCCGACTGTTTCATTCTCTTGTGATCAAATGGCACGCTCATATATTACCTTCTTCTTTTGTTGAACATGTTTTTGTAACTATATGATTTTCAAACTTTCGGGGAATTTATATATACACTCAGATATTTTTCATAGTATTTATGATCGTTTTAGCCTCCTTGTGCATAGCTTGCTGTAAATCTTTAATGATTGCGTAGGAAAGCTTATGTTCAGCGCTTTAGTTTGATATAGTAGTTAGTTTCTTTAAATTCTATGATCTGGCATGCTAAAACTCCGAGCAATTAGTAGTTTGTAGAATTAATTAAGTACATAATAGTCAAATGACTCTGGTATAATCTAGTTAATATTTGTTCTGTAAAGTTGATGTTAGGATTCACTACAATACTGACGGAAAACTGCAGTGAAGTAATTCCAGATCAACATGATCGGGCTTAAATCAGAGTGAGTTTGGTAGCAGAGCTACTTGTGTTATATCAAGGGGGGCGCTTACAACTAAATGGAAACCCACGAGCACGTGTTTGGTGCTGACAAACCAAGGATGTAATCAGGGCGAATATGGGATTCGATTGCGAGCCCAAGATTGTTGGATGATGGTAGACACAACTAAGGGACACGACTCAATTCACTGACTTGAAGATATACATACTCGGCTCATAAGTAATAATACTCTGTGATAAATGATTGAATTCGCACATTCCGAAACAGAAATATATAAATGAATTTCCAAGAAAAGACATCCCTTATGAAATATAAGCATCACACAATCGATAGAGTATTATCTGATTTCCAGTATATGAGGCTTCACAGTCTTCTAGTTTACCACTTATGAAATATAAAAGCCACAGCTAATAGAGCGTTACATTATTTCCAGCATATGACGCTTCTTAGTCAACACCATCTCACAAGACTTCGGGAAGTTTATCAATGGGCCGCGTAAACTGTTTTGTTATTCTTTTATCGACAGAGATAAAGTATGCCTTTAAACATAACGACTAAGATAATTAACAATACGGCAAATAAAATCAATACAGCGTGGGGTATAACATCTGACTTTGCAGGAAGCTGGTTGCTGATTGGACAATGCTGATAGTGGACGTGGAATCGTCCTGTGGAACCAAACATATGTTTTCACCAACAGCACCAGTGACATTGGAGAGGCAGCAGCTGTTGAGGTATGATGGCTACAAGCTTAGTACTGTTCTTATTACCTGTGTTGTTCCACAGTTACAAGGCTTGTCCTAGCATACGGTTTGTAAAAAATGAAAGCTTGACAGGCATGACCTCGGATGCAGGCCTGATTGCGATAGAAACTTCACAACTACGAGCAGAGTGTCCCGTGAAATGCGTGAGGAAAACGGGATGCAAGTCTGTTTTCTATGACCAGACATCAGGAATATGTCGTCTACATTCCAAGTACTTCCAACAATCCGATAGCGGACTAATAACTAATGCCGGATTCAGTTATTATGAACGTATGTATATAATATTTGTATTTATGTTTTGTATCACGTCACAGTCTGTAATATTTCATCTTAATCACCTGAATATAATCGAGTCTGGACACGCTATTGATACTTGTAAGAGGCGATTATATTGGGCAGTCTGACGCGGGTTTTGGCTCGGTATTTGTCAGCTGGAGTCCTGTGCTTGAAGGTACTGGGTCCAGAAGCACTTTGACCATACCTTTGCCCCGACGGGTGGTAGAATGGGCCCGGTTTCTATTAATCTGCCGGTCAAAAGCACTGTACGAAAATTGTACTTATCTTGATTTTGGTACATGATATATATATATATAGATTGATATATCTTGGAACACAATGAAGAACGGATCGAGGTATGCAGTCATGGGCATGATGGCCATGAGGTGCTTGATACCCGTGTTTGGGTGTATCGTAACAGAATCGTTGCATACCATTATCAGAGAGCATAACAACATTTGCTCCACTGAGGATTGTAACAACTGAATGGATTTTTTGCACCCCAACCCCATCCCACCCCCACCCTTCTCTGTGGAACTTCCCATCACCCGCTTCTCTGTGGAACTTCCCATCACCTTTGTCTCTGTGGAACTATCCGTCACCCGCTCTTCCGTGGAGCTACCCGTCACCTTCTTCTCTGTGGAACTTCCCATCACCCGCTTCTCTGTGGAACTACCCATCACCTTCTTTTCCATTTAACTACCCATGACCCGCTTCTCCTGGAACTTCCCATCACCTTTGTCTCTGTGGAACTACCTGCCACCCGCTCTTCCGTGGAGCTACCCATCACCTTCTTCTCTGTGGAACTTCCCATCACCCGCTTCTCTGTGGAACTACCCATCACCTTTGTCTCTGTGGAACTATCCGTCACCCGCTCTTCCGTGGAGCTACCCGTCACCTTCTTCTCTGTGGAACTTCCCATCACCCGCTTCTCTGTGGAACTACCCATCACCTTCTTTTCCATTTAACTACCCATGACCCGCTTCTCCTGGAACTTCCCATCACCTTTGTCTCTGTGGAACTACCTGCCACCCGCTCTTCCGTGGAGCTACCCATCACCTTCTTCTCTGTGGAACTTCCCATCACCCGCTTCTCTGTGGAACTACCCATCACCTTCTTCTCCATGGAACTACCCATCACCAGCTTCTCCTGGAACTTCCCATCACCTTCGTCTCTGTGGAACCGCCCGTCACGCGCTTCTCCGTGCAACTGCCATCTTCTCTGTGGAACTACCCGCTCTTCTGTGGAGCTACCCGTCACCTTCTTCTCCGTGGAACTGCCCATCACCCGCTTCTCCGTGGATCTACCCGTCACCTTCGTCTCCGTGGAACTTTCCATCACCCGCTTCTCCGTGGAACTTCCCATAACCTTCTCCTCCATGGAACTACCCGTCACCTTCTTCTCCGTGGAACTTTCCATCACCCGCTTCTCCGTGAAACTTCCCATAACCTTCTCCTCCATGGAACTACCCGTCACCTTCTTCTCCGTGGAACTTCCCATCACCCGCTTCTCCGTGGAACTTCCCATAACCTTCTTCTCCATGGAACTACCCGTCACCTTCTTCTCCGTGGAACTTCCCATCACCTGCTTCTCCGTTGAACTTCCCGTAATCTTCTTCTCTGTTGAACTACCCGTCACATTCTTCTCCGTGGAACTTTCCATCACCCGCTTCTCCGTGGAACTTCCCATAAACTTCTCCTTCTTCTCTGTGGAACTACCCGTCACATTCTTCTCCGTGGAATTCCCATCACCCGCTTCTCCGTATAACTTCCTGTAACCATCTTCTCTGTGGAACTACCCGTCACCTTCTTCTCTGTGGAACTTCCCATTACCCGTTTCTCTGTGACATTTCCCGTCACGTGGAACTTCCCATCACCCTCTTCTCCGAGGAGTTTCCCATTACCCGCTTCTCCGTCGAACTTCCCATCACCCGCTTCTCTGTGGAACTACCCATCACCTTCTTCTCTACGGAACTACCCATCACCCGCTTCTCCTTGAACTTCCCATCACCTTCGTCTCTGTGGAACTACCCGTCACCCGCTCTTCCGTGGAGCTACCCGTCAGCATCTTCTCTGTGGAACCGCCCGTCACCCTCTTCTCTGTGCAACTACCCGTCACCCGCTTCTCCCTGCAACTGCCCTTTTTCTCTGTGGAGCTACCCGTCACCCGCTCTTCTGTGGAGCTACCCGTCACCTTCTTCTCCGTTGAACTACACACAAAACACAAAACTCGAGTGTAAAAGCACACATGTTAAATGTTAAAGTCAATACTTATATATCAGTTAATACCTCATGTATTACGGACTGCAATTAGTAGAATTCGTACTGATGTGTCTTTGATGCATTTTGTTCCAGTTTTGTGCCCTGGCATTGAACCCGTTCCTATCGTTCCAAAGGGAACCGTCCAACTGTTCGTCGAGGGGACCTTGGCAACACTGAGGGTGGTCTGTGTTGACCGTCATAGGTTCTCCGGATCAGGAACTGCAACGTGCTTTGAAGACGTCGACTGGCCTGCAAGGGGCAGCTGTGAAGAAAACCAATGGTTCGACATGGTAAGAATAATTTGTTTCTAAATTGTGTTTTTTAACCTGTAAATACTTGCAAGTACAAATAAGAAAAAGGCAAGTTTGATTGAGACGTACTTAACGATGTTAATTTAATGTCAAACGTATTAAATGCAATGTTATATAAAATTTGGAAAAAATAGTCTATTGCCGAGACAGCTTGAATACAACCATTTGTTGTCAGCTTTCACCAACAGAAGCATACATCTATCACTGTGATCACATAACCTTTAACCATCAAATACCCCCGTTTATCTAGTGTTACTGTATTTTCGACATATCTAACACCTCTGGATTTGTGAAACTGAAATTGTACGTATGTGATCCCAGCAATGATTGTGTTGTTGAAGATGTGAATTAAATCCCATTGCTCACAATTTTTGTATGTATCATTATGAATATGAGTGAGTGAGTTGGGTTTAACGCCACTTTTAACAGTATTCCAGTTATATCACGGCGTGTCAGCTTAATGTGGGAGGAAAGCCCGAAGTAATGCAGGTCTCAGGCGTTTACCACTTCGGTGAAACCCACGAGCACGGGTATGGTGCTGACAAACCTAGAAACATAATCGGGGCGAACCAGGATTCTAACCCAAAATCATAGGTTTCTGGCGTGCCCAAAGGACGCAACTCTGAACAGCGAATCGCGGCGTCTAAGACGACTGGGACACCCGTGTCCCCTGTCAATATCAAGTTACATTTTGGTATGTACAAGGATATGTTACACACGTCAGTCTTTGCTGTTTATGTAGTCTTATGACAGACAGCCTTTAGCATGTACAAGACATAAACATTTGATTACCCTGCTTTACCTGCCTATGACCTATCTGATTCTGAAAATCCCGATGATTTACAGAGCCTTGTGGTTCTATTTGATTGCAGACTTTGATCGGAAAACAATAGAAACACAATTTAAAATACTCTTTAGGAGATCTCGATTCAGAATTGTCGGTCTTCGTAACTATAACAGAACAGGAAAGGGTTTGCTTTAAAATGGATCTACCCTTTATTAACCTACTCACATGTTTTTCATTTCTAAAAATGAGTAAAAAGAGTCCTGTAAAAGAAAATGAAAACTATGCGCACTTGTGAAAAGTACTTGATCTAGACTACCAGTTGTCGGACTTTCATTTTTGTGGAAGGCTCGGTGGCTGTGTGGGTTAGATCGCTGACTTTATGTGCTGGCGATTAGGTGCCTCACCCTGGCAGGTGTGGGTTCGAATCACGGACGGGACTCAACCCCAAAAAGTACTAGAATCTGTACTTTACTAAGAAAGTGTTATCCCAAATATAACATTAGTTACATTTGACCACTTTCTAAATGGCATTGTGTATTTATTTTGAGTAGTTTGTTTAGATCCTCAGGTTGGACTTTTTGTTCCGCCAAGTGGTATATATTTATGATGTTTAATTTTCGGTTATATAATGTGATTTTAATGCCGTTGGCTTCTAGGTTTGGCGTGTCTATTTTTATTTCTTCGTAATTTATATCTTCCCTGATAAATATGATTAGTCCTCCTGCGGCTCTTCTTGTTTTTGGTTTAGCTCTGTCAGTTCTAACTGAGTTGTAGTTAGGTAGTGTGAATTTGGATTTTTTTGAGAATTTGGTTTCCTGGATACAAGCAATGTGAGGGCCTTTATTTAGTTTAAATTTAGTTTTTAGTTCATGGCCGTGGGAGGTGAGTCCGTTGGCGTTCCACTGAAAAATATTTAGTCCTTCCATTATTGGGTTCGGGTGATTGGTGATTGGTGATTTAGTTTTTAGGTTTTTATTTTATTCGATGACTTCTTTTAGATGGAGGTTAAAGAGGAAGAAGGGAAGATGGGTTAATTTTAGATTGAAAGCTACTTTGTGGAAGGATTTCATGCTAGCTTTTGGTGAGTTTTGACTATGCATGTGTACTAGGAGTAAGGTGAGGTTATTTAGGTTTTGGGTGTTAGCTGGTTGGGGAGTTTTGCGGTTTAGTTTTTTCTTCCTTTTGGGGGCTGAGAGGGAAGTTTGGTTTGTTTTAGTTGGAGTAGTGTTTGTTGTTTCCTCAGTAGTGGAGGAAATCTTCGTCATCGGTTAGATTAGGTTTAGCTGTTTGAGTTTCCATAGGGGAGGCATGTGATGTGGAGGGTTGTGTAGGTGTTTGCGGGATGGGTGTAGCTGTGGATTTCTTAGTGTTTGTGTTTTGTTGTTGTGCTTGCTTGTGGGGGAGTGTTGTTGCCATGTGGGCTGTAGGGTGCTTGGATGAGGGTCGTGTTGTGGCGGTCGTTTTGTGGTTTGTTTTGCATGCGGGGGTTGATGTTTTGGCTATGTGAGATGTTGGAGGGTTCGTGGTTGGTTGAGTGGCTGCTTGTGTGTGTGAGGTGGGTGCGCTTTCTCGGTAGGGGCCCCAGACAGAGCTGTCGGTTGTGGGTGTGGTGTTTGTTTGTGGGATGGTGTTTGGGTGTGGTGTAGGGAGGAGTGGTTTGTATGCGGGTGTAGCAAATTTTCGTGTTTGGATTTTGGCCGTGTCTATGTATATGTGTTTGTTGGCCTGCTGGGTGAGTGTGTGTCTGTGTGGGCATTGGTTTGAAAGTGAAGTGTGTTGGATGGATTTGCAGTGGATGCACCAGGGTGTGCATGTGCCTGGGCAGTCTGTTTGTGCGCATTTTTTTACATTTAGTTTTAGGGTATGTGCATTGGGAGGCAGTGTGATTGTATTTGAGGCACTAGACCCAGATCAAAGCGGTTTCACTCCTGGCCGCTCAACCCTAGATAACCTCGCCCGACTAGAGCAAGATATTAAGAGAGGGCAACTAAATAAACAATATACCACAGGCATCTTCTTAGACGTCTCTAAAGCTTTCGACATGGTATGGCACTACGGGCTAATACAAAAACTTTAAAAAATAGGACTCAAAGGTCAGATTATAAACTACATCCAGGACTTCCTAAACAATCGTAAAATAACCGTGGGTATAGACCAAACACTATCGGACCAATGTCCCCTAGAAAATGGCACTCCCCAGGGCAGTATCCTCAGCCCCATACTCTTCAATATAATGATAAACGATCTATTCGATGGCCTATCCCCTAAACTAAACACATCAAAATTCGCGGATGATCCGCAATAAAAGCATTAAAATGGCCCAAAATTTACTCCAAAAATCTCTAAATAAAATACAACAATGGGCTGACAAATGGGGCTTCTCCCTTAACTCAGAAAAAACAGCAGGAATAGTATTCAAACTCCCCAGTTAGAGCCAGTTAGGCATCTTAGGGTGTTTAGGTCTTTACTGCATTTAGTTGTTAGGTTTTGGATGTGAGCATCCCAGGTGAGATGTTCATCGAAAATAAGTCCTAAGAATTTGGTTTGTTTTTGAAATTTGATTGTTTGGTTGTTTAGCTGGCTTCTGATAGAGACGATGTTTAGTTTAGGTAGTCGTTAGGTATAAAGATTGTTTAGTAACTTTAGAAGTTCTAGGACAGTTATTAACACGTGTCGTGTCAGCCCTATGGCATTCGCGATTGTCCACTTCCAGAAAACATCCTGTGTTGGTTTAACATGAATTAGTAAAGGTTAATTAGGGATGTCCAACACGTTAATTAATGTCAAAACACTGTCATTTCCTGCCCAGGATATCACACCCCTACACGCTAAGGTCGGTGTGAAACATTCTCATCAAAGAAAACACACAGTCAAGACTGTAGATTCCCGTCGTCTAGCTACAAATCCTGTGATGTATTAAAGGTTGATGAATTTTGAACTGAACTGTCCGAAAGTTTATATCTAAAATTTTGGAATTGGATACAGTGGTAAAGTCTTATATCAATACGTAGACTCATAAATATTGGTTTTATGTTTTAACGGAGGCATGATGTTTTCTTATGAAATATCGTGTATTAGTGTAATTTGCATGCTTTACCATTCATTGTACCGTTCTAAACCATGTGCATGTTGTAATATCAGTCAATCGGATGGGAAAACAGCCCAATCCTCGCTCTATAAAGGGGTATGTCAATCATTTTGCAAGTTGAAATGACCCCTGATACTTTATGAATACTTTATGACAGTTTATGGCGTCAAAATCAATGCTGATTATTCATAAATTTAATGCTTCGTACTATAGGCCTGTGGCCTCTTCAGTGCTGAATAAAGATTGAAAATACATCAGTCAATCAAAGATGAAGGTAACTTTATACATCAGAGTTCTTGAGAATTAGTTCATGTTTTGTTCTTAGACTTACATTTCAACCATCGATTGTGTTCACATGTAGACTCAAACTGGTATATTAAAAAAATGTATACAGACAACAAAAACTGTATTAGAAACAACAAACTCTGTAAACTTTTAAGCATAGTTTTTGTATAGCATTTCAAAAGCCTGGTTTGTTTGCATTAAACTCAAAACAAAGGAATCTGTAATTAAAATGTGTAAGGTGAAAAAGCTTTTACATAAAAGAGCAAAATACGTGGGGGAGAGTAAATATATAATAATTCTATATAACTTTTCTTGAATGGAGCACATTTGAAAAAAAAGATAATCCAAGCATATTCGATATTCCGTGTTTAAAGAATTTATATCAGTCATATATTTCTAACTTAGATCACCCGTATGTAACCCAGGTAAAAAATGCATAACGGGGAACATTGTAATGTTGGTACAGTTTATCGTGTCTTCGTGCTTTAGCATTACACATTTTCATATTCCTCTAGGTTTTAATGTTTATTTGTTTATGTATTTTTTATTTATTTTTTTCTCTCCTTTTTTTTGTCTGGGTTATATATTTATCTAAATATACATTTAGTTACTTGTGTGTGTGTGGCTTTTTGTTTTTTATTTTTATTGATTTTGCGGGGTTTTTTTCTTTTCGGGTGTGGGAGGAGAGGGGGGGGGGGGGCTTTTCCTTTCGTTTTTTATAATTATATTTTTTTAAAGTTGTATATAACGTATGAATCCCTTCTCAGATTCACCGCCAGCCCGATTGTAACAATTACATGATCACTTTGCTTTGTCGATGCCGGTTGATGTTGTTCAATACAGGCTGATAGTGGGTGTTTTTGAATCTATTCTACATGCTAATCATTTCGGGAAGATGATACACATTTCTCTATATTTTGGGTTACTTTGCTTATATAATTTCCGATTATCATTCTTAGTTTTACTTGTTCTCTTCTGCTGCGGTGATATCCATCCGAATCCAGGACCTTTGCATAGTCCAGATTTAAAGATTATACATCTAAACGTACACAGTCTTAAAGACAAAGTAGATTTTATCAGTGCTGAATTAGATAGACTAAGTTATGATGTTGTATGTTTAACAGAAACCTGCTTGCACCATGATATTCTAGCCACTGATATTACACTGATACCATTTTCATATCGTAGCCTGTATTAAGGAATATATTTTAGATCTAAAATCAGAGTATTAACGGACAGGATGGGCTGGAGGCGCGCGTCGATATATTGACAGTTTTTACGTAGATAGTGTTAAAACCGAATGTTTGCGAGGATTAATAAGATTTCTGAATTCTGTTACAACAGTAACCGTACATGTATTTGTTACATTAAGTCATTTCATTCAAATTTGTTTGGTATGATTATGTCTTATAATTATTTTAGGATGGAAGGTACAGTTACCAAATAAAATATGCTGAAATATCAATTCATTTTGACCATATTTCATAATCTATTTTTTAAAGTAACCCTCCTTACATTAAAGATAACAATTTAAAGAATATAGTACTTAAAGATATTGCAACAAACCGAATAATCAGGGGGGAGACTTTATACTGAGGGGGGCGCGAAACATATCCGTCCGGGGGAGATTTTATTTCAGAACAGATTCTCCGGGGGAGAATCTGTACCGGTATAAAATCTCCGGGGGGGAGAATTTGTACGGGGGAGAGTTTATACCGGGACACCGGCAATAGTGTTCCTTAGTCTTTGATTCTTACTTTGCCTCGACGGGTGGTAGGATGGACCCGATACTGTCCATGGTGCATAATATATGTGATTTATTTTAATGTTTATTTTGGTCTTGGCCATGTACGACTTGTCAGAATTCACAAATTAGTGATGACATAAATTGCCTAGAGTCTGGATTCGCATCCTGGATATCCGGTGCAATTTAACATTGTCCTTGTTGACACTCCATGGTGGGCGGAGACCAGGGTTGCTGAATAATTTGCTTTCACCATGGGTCATAATTATTCTGGTTCAAAGCGTTGACATTTAGAATTAAGCTCATCTGATGTGGCGTTCACAAACTTTGATTCTTGGGCTCGAATCCTCGTGATTAAGCTGAAGATCATTTACGCATCAAACGGAATCCCTTTGCCATTTCTAAAGCTATTCGTGGGTATTGTGGAGACGTGAAAAATGTGACTTGCCTTTGTTCTGCTTCTTTTCTTGTAAAGTATTTGAAGAAACAATAATCACCCTATCTCTTATTAATCAGTCAATTTGCCAATGTTGAGGTTGTTGTTTCTGAACACAAGATACCAAACCATCCAGATGCACTGTCCGTGACAGGATCCGTTTTTGTCCGACTTTTTAAAACAAGAAATAGTTGCAGGAGTGTCTTCTGTGAAATGTTTCACCAGAAATAAGGATGATATCACTATTGCACACATACGTATTCACCTTTGCGCGTTCTTCCACCCCACCGTCAATTAAAGATGGTTATGTCAACATCGGAGTGGAGGTGTACGTCGCCAATCCAGGTCAATGCTTTAGATGTCAAAGGTTTTGTCTTGACTCAAAGAACTGTGATCGCTTCGTGGTTTGTCAACGCTGTGGCGACCACCATGAGCATACTGATTGGCTTATCAAATGTGCCAACTGTGACGGCCAACATATGGCCTCCTCCACAATCCCCCCTCTTAGGCAAAATGAAATGAAAATATTGAAACTAAAGTGTAAGAAAAATATTACAACTGTCACCATTCATTTCTACTCTGGGTGATGAAGCTCAACTATTTTAGTCGGGCAGGACATCATCCATGGTGCTGTTCATCTTAATACAAATCTCCAAGCTGTTGCTACCCGCCTTACCTTACACTTGCATAAATGTACTTTGTGCTCTCCACCTGTTCTTCACCAGTCTGATTTTCAGAATCTAGGCGATCAGCTCCCAAAGCCCTGCATCTTCATGGGCTATTTAAATGGGCATAAACCTCAGTAGGGAAGTACAAATACAAACAATAAGGGGGAAGTTATTGAAGATTGTATTTCTGATAATAATGTGTGTGTTTCATGACGATTCAAACACTTATTTACATCCAGTCACAGGAACCTATTCTGCGCTCGATCTGTCGCTCACAGATTCATTTTTTACAATGAGTTTGAATGGTCTGTACATGATAAATTCTGTGGGAGTGATCACTTATCTACTGTCCTAACAGCTGTAAAGCCGAATCATGACCCACCTTCATCTCGGTGGAATTTTACAAACGCTTATTGGTCCCAGTATGAATTAATTTATTATGTGTTGCAAAATTGAAGCCTGACAATTTCAGAAATGTACGAGATCCAGTCCAGTTATTTTCGAATCAAAGCAATGCTATTGATGACCAAATACTAATTCCTCTGCAAATTCTTATATTCGTAAACTATGGTTTACTAAAGAATGCAAACAATCAAGAAAGTGTAGGAAGATTGCGGGACAATATTTCCGCAAACATCCTACAGTTCATAACTTTAATAATGTTAACATTACTGGTGCCAAGGCACAACGTGCTTATAAACAAAATCAGCGTCCATTTTAGAGGAACTATGTCTCCAAAATTAATTCACGCACACCTGTGTCCAAGGTGTGGAACATGGTTCAAAAGATAAAAAACAAAGGTTCAAAATCTTAAGAAAGGTGACAAATTCCTTACTGATAAATCTGAAATTACAAAATTTAATAAACTTGACCTTACCAAACATTCTTTATCGTCAAATTATGTTGTGATGGGTACTGTTTCGGATTTTGCAAACGGGGAAAATAGGTGGGTGACATGACTGAAATATTCATGCTTGCCACCATGTTTAGGTTCATGAAAGATATCCGATATTCAAACAAAACATTTGTGAAACACATCCTGATCATGAGACACTTTTGGGTTTGAATCTCATTACGAGAAAGTAGACAAAACGAAATATGGATCACAACTTCTTTATTTTACTGTGATGATGATTCTGTAGTTATCTTTATCTTTATCTTTTAACGGCCATTTCCAGCCTAGCCGATTTCATGGACGGGGTCAGTGAAAATAAGTCCTGTTAAAACAAAAGATAATTTAGGTGATAAAAAATGAATATAGTGAACATAATAGCATAAGGGAATCTGATTTTTGAAAATTTTGAATTTTGATACTGTTTTAATATAAGTGAGTGAATTTTATCAGGGCATTGCTGGTTGTGAAGTTTAAGGGGAGGAAGGGTTTGTTGCGGCTAGTGTGGCTACCAGGTCCGCTTTGTGGTTGCCTGGCATCTTGGTGTGGACAGGTATCTATAGGTTTGTTATCTCCATGTTTACTGATTTATTATTGATGCTGTCAGGCCGTGTTTTGGAATATTACTTTTGGATTTGTTGTATCGATCTTAATGAGTCTGAAATTATTACGAAATTGTTTTGATTTGATACTTTGGGATGCTGTAGAGGAAGTATTGCCTTTAGTTCTGCTGTATTTTGGATTAAGAGTAATTTGTATGATGGTAGTTGATGACAACTGATGTAGATTATGTTACATGGATGACCATGCCGGTTTTATTGTTTGTTTTGGGATGCATCAGTGTATATGTGGGTGTGATCTGGCCAGTTTTCATTTATATATACTCATAAGCAAAAGAAACGCAAGTGGTTTTAAGCAAATAGGTAACAAAGACGGAACCAAAAATTGATACGAGTTTCAGCATGTAGTGAAGCCTGATGGTGTTGTCAATATCTTTGGTTGCATTTTGGAAGCCCCGAGTAAAAACGCAACATAAAAAACGAATCGCCAAAACGCACCATTTCAATGAATATGTGGGTATCATGCACCCATTTCTCGCGAAATCGAAAATGCACCCACTGTCACGAACTGGAGAGGGTATAAAACTGTGGCCGATTCTTGGACCTACCAGTCCTTGGTCAACAATGCCACGCCTAACTTAAATTCAGAGAAACCAGGCTTTCGGACGTTTTGAAGCTGGAGAGTCTGTCCAAGATGTTGCCCGTCATTTCAACGTTAACATAACCACAATTTACCGTCTCCTGCATCGATACAATGCTTACACAGACCACAGATGACCTTCCTCGGAGCGGTCGTCCTAGGGTCACCACACCTCGACAAGATCGGCAGTTTACCCGTCAACACCAGCGACATCCGTTCCACATACATCCACATAATAGACACATTAGCCGGGACACTGTGATCGACGTCTCCGTTCCAACAACCTCAGATGTCGCCGACCATCACGTCGTCCTGTTCTCCAACCACGGCATCGACAAGCACGACTTCAGTGGGCACAGGGTCATCACAATTGGCGTCATCGTGAGTGGAGGCGTGTCATCTTCTCTGATGAAAGTCGCTTTTGTGTCTCCCATGCAGACGGAAGAGTCAGAATTTGGCGGCGTCGAGGTGATCGTTTCGCTGACAGAAACGTTGTGGAAAGGGATCCATTGGGTGGTCCTAGCACCATGATATGGGCAGGGATTGGACTTAATGCGAGACTTGGACCCATGTGCTTTCTGAATGTTGGTCAAGGTCGGGGACACGGCGTCACTGCTCAGCGGTATATCGACAAAATGATCCGACCCCACGTTATTCCATTTTTTGCACAACATCAACAACACATTTTCCAGCAGGACAACGCTCGTCCCCATGTTGCCAGAGCTACCATGGCCTTTCTGCAACAACACAACATCCGTGTTTTACCGTGGCCAGCCCTCAGCCCTGATCTGAAACCCATCGAACAGTTGTGGGAGGAGGTTCAAAGGCGTCTGCACAATGTGCGCCCAGTTCCTACAACTGCTGATGAACTATACACAGTTGCTCTGGATGTGTGCAGGAGGATCCCTAGGGCCTTCACAAATCGTCTGATCCACTCAATGTACAGGAGATGTGTGGCAGTGATCAATGCTAATGGTGGTCAGACCAGGTATTGACTGACATTCTGGGTATTGACCCGAAACTGTAAGCCCTTAACATTTGAAAAAAACAATTATATCATCTGCCTTTTAATCCATTAAACTGTCTTCAGTCAATTTTTTGTCAATCTTGCCCTATTAGTATTTCTTGTCTTTACTGTTGAAAATAGATAAAATGTATACTGCATACTGGACTTGCGTTTCTTTTTCGTGTGAGTATAGTTAAGGGATAATGTCTTTATGGGGTGTAGTTGAAATGATGTGTGTAGTGATATGTCTGTTTGTGGAAGGGGTGTGTCATTATATATTTATTGGGGAGGGGTTTGTCATCATGTATTTATTGGGGAGTGGTGCATGTGGCATGTTGTCCAGTTTGTGATTTTTATTAACTAATGTAGATGGGCTAGGTTAGGGGGCTTGTATAGCGTTGTGTTTTTGGTATTTTTTTGTGTGATTACTTTGTAGATTGAGTTTTGTTGTTCCCCAGCCCAAGAGTTTGGTCAAGAGGGGGGAGCTAAACCTGAAAATAATAGTAGATTGGCGGACTTAAAGTATTCGAAAGATTTAAAGTAGAGATGTTGTTTCTTTGCACTTCTGTTAATCATGGCATGCTGTTGAACTGTCACTGTTCGATTGCCGCAGATGCCAGGCAATCATAAACCCTGCACTTTAATACCGTTCATAGTGCTGCTGCACGTGCAGTGCGTGCAGCTCCATGACCCTTTTGTTAATGCACTGGGTGCGTTTTTCCGAATCGTTTGCATGTCCTTGTTTGTGATAATGTTTATCCGGGAAATTTGTCACTGACACTATAACACATGGGGTTGACCAGCGAATTTGGTGGGGTAGGGGGTGGGGATTTGTTTTATGGTGGTGCGTGTTGGGTAGTAAGGGGGTGTTTTGTGGTTTTGCTTGTGAGTTTGTGTTGTTGGTGGTTGAGAGGTGTAGAAAAGTTGTTTGCGGTTGGGTCTGTGTTGTTGTTTGTTATTTTTTGTATGTTTTGGGGATTTTTGTGTGTTTGTTTTGTTTTGTTTTGTTAGTGGGAGGGGGTGGGGGGTGGCTATGGAGCTTGCTGTAGAATTTAGTGTTTCGGATGTTTAGGATTCCTCAGGTATTTCATGTAGGGTATGACTGTTGCTGGTTTGGGGAGACGAGCTTGTGTTATATGTTTGTTTATTCTGAGGATGTTTCTGTTTGATGGGGCGCCGCAGTTTACTCAATACGAGGCCAATGTGCATTCGGAAATTTCTTGTCTTTGTGATTTACATTTTTGGCATATGGGCGGGTTTTTTAATTCTGTGGTGTTGTTTTGCTATGAGTGACAGGTGTTGCATTGTGTTGTGTTTTTTTAATGGGATGTATTATATTAGTTAGGGCGTCGAATGTTACGTGGGGTGGGGGAATGAGTGTTTAAAATGTTAGAAATGATATATGTTGTTTGTTTTCCATTTGTGGATTGTTTTTTGTTCATGTGTTTGAAGTCTACTTTTTTTGTTTGGAATGGATGTTTGTTTGATATATGTATGTATTCTTGTATGTCCTGTATGTGTATTACACAGTAAGTGGCCACGGTTATTCACGTACTTGTATTCAATTAGTGCTTCTTTAGGCAGAGGGCAAATTTATTGATAGAGAATGTTTCATTGAATTTGTATTGATAGTTTAATCGACATCATTTGGCGAGGTATTGATGGGGCGTTGGGCTGAGTTGGCTTGGGTTAGTGGATTGTTTGGATTGTTTGGATTGTGATCAATGATTATGATAACGATGAATTACTGAATGAATGTTGTTAGGAGAGTCTTATTTCCCTTACTATAGTCGTCATTCAGGTTGAGCGTGGCCACTCTGAATGCCAGTAGTGGTTCCACGGCATGAATCAAGTCCCTTGGTAAAGTTTGTTGATGTCACGAGGCATTGTTGGAACTGCTTTAAAGGCCTACGTCCCCTATAAATAGTGGACATCTCCCAAAGATGGCAGTGGCAATCTTGACTTCAAGCCGTTGAAATGGTACATCACTTGGACTGCTCTTTTGAAAATATTGATGGTTGAAAGGCACATCTATGCTAACTTTTCGCTTCTTTTTTCCAGGGATTTCAGAGAGTAAATCAGCCTACAAGTAGAATTTTCAAAACAGCAATCATGAATAGATATATTGGAAAGTAATTTGAAACTTTCTGACGTTCGACGAGTCCATCTATGAAAGTTGGGAGGGGTGAAGGATGTAGCCAAGGACTGTAAACACAGCCGTGTCTTGGAGGGGAATGTAGACAGGTGGCTATCTGGGGCTATTGCCGCTGGCAACACAAGTGTTTCAATATGAGATTATATGATAAATGAGTGAGTGAGTGAGTGAGCTTTTAGCAATATTCCAGCAATATCACGGCGGGGGACCCCAGAAATGGGCATCACACATTGTACCCATGTCGGGAATCGAACCCGGGTCTTCGGCGTGACGAGCGAACGCTATGATAAATGAAAGAGATATCTGTAAAGAAACAAAACACATGTCTATTCTAAGAAAATACTTTAAATTAGTAAGTATATGTCCAAGTTATCCACAACATATAACCAGAAAATGTTCTCCTCTGAGACACGACAGGATGACGCACGACAGGTGGCATCGGAGGGACATAATGCCATTCTGTGTTATACAGAAAACAAGACTATGGATGCCTAAGACTGACAGCGAAGAGTATGTTTGACATCAGTGGGAGAATGTGTAGAACATTATTCTTTGCAAAGATTGAATGATTGAATGATTGATGATTAGTATACATTTTGTTCTTTTATGTTCATTTCTCTTAAAAAAGACATTTTTTAATAATATTTTTATTCCGTAATCTTGTCTCACATTAATATACAGAATACATGCAAGATAGTTATAAAAATGAAGAAATGAAAAGAATGTAACAGAAGTTAAATAGATTCAACATTCAAATACTGGAATTCTAATGCAGATTTGCTATAGTAAAAGAAAAAACATACACAAAGTTTATTGTTAGAGTGCAATGTATATATTTTGTAGTTATTGACAATATACAATTATTTGAATGTTTTTTTCAACAAGCGCACTAACAGATACATACACAGAGAGTGATACACATACAAACACGAGCACGCATACATTCGCGCTCTCTCTCTCCCTCTCTCACACACACACACACACACACACACACACACACACACACACCATTGTACAGTAAGCTAAATTATAACTAATTAAGTGTTTACTTCTAAAATATGGATTTTTTTTATAATTTGGGGGGGGGGGGGGGGGGGGGGGGTTGACAAATCAGTTTTGATGCCTTTATCAACAGAGTGTCTCATTTTGTTGCTATAAATCCTAGCTGTCCCTGGGAATTCGACCGACTCTATATTATAGCAGTACAAGCACAAATTTGGTACAGGCCGCCAATCTTTCAGTAAGTACATGTACAACTCCAAAAGCAGCACCAAACATAGATGTTATCCATTTTATTACGTATACATTATTTGGTTTTGGTTTCCAGACTACACCAGTCATAAGATATTTCCCAGTCCCTGTGAGTGTTGGAACCAAGGCCATTCTTGTGGGTCGTGCTGGGACACCATCGTAAGTATGCATTTACTGCATGCCACTTTGTGAAATGTCAACATAGTCTTCTTGGCTTACAACGAAAAGTAGGAAATAACAATGTCATAAAAACTGAATAAACAGCTACAATAAATCGAATTTCTGTTTCAAGCAAACATTGTTGTCAATTATATATTTTGTTGCTTATTGACAATCGTCATTTGTAGAACATCAATACCCTTTAATTAGGGAGTGATATATCAGTATCCTTGAAAAGAAAGTTCAAACACATTTGCACATCAAAACTTGGTAATATGTATTTGTAGCTTGAGAAAGTCGTTATCAATATAAAGATTTGCTCATCTTTGTACTAACAACTGTATGATAATGTTGAACCTCTTTTGCGAGGGTATTATCCATAACTACAAAACTGAACATTATGTCAATGTATATATTTCTTTCGTCATATTCATGTTTTATTTCAGGTTCTATCTAAATATAAAACCATCTCGTAATGTCACGATGTCACTGCATGCAAATCAGATTGACGGAACGATTTTAAGGAAAAAGAAACATCTTGGCTCATGGGGTCATTTCATAACCGAAACAACTAATGCTCTGATGCCACCTGGATCTGTCTTCACCCTTACTGTAGAGTTTACAAGCGAAAGTGAACTAAAGGTGAGTCATTAAGTGTGAAGTTGTTCCTCCATCAAGTACTAAACTATTATTGTCTGATGGTAATGAAGTATGTTCTTGCTAAAAGTTCAAAATGCTAACAATATTGGCAAACTTATGTAATGAGTTGACTGGAAGTACGGACCTGCTAAACACACACTCTCTGATATTCTTTTGAAATAAATGCCACATGCAGCATGCGCTGTGTTGACACATCGTTATAACACGAGATTTTGATTTTTAACAAATGTTTCTCAAGATCGCAGGATATATACACATGTTTATATAAAATCTAAACTGGCTAATATATTGGGTTTTAATGGAACGTGTATACATTATTTGGTGGGAAACATTTCAACTGGATTCTAATACCTCACAATACTATTATTCGTTTAAGGGAACAGTAACTGGAAACTCATTTTACAACTTCACGTATCCAGTTCTAGTCGGTCTGGAATCAATTGCTCTCTTTCAAGTTAAAGACAACATTAGCATCTCCGAGATACGTTTTGAATGGCCTTAAAGGGATGCTGTGTGTCTGATTACGGGAGCGGCCCACTACTTGGATCTGCCTGAGATGTCGGCAATTTCTGAAACGTGAATTTGAATTCATAATAAAACGCTTAAGAAGGTGCTTCATGGATTGTTTAGTTTTCTTAATTTAACCGAGCAGTGCTCCAAATGGAATCACAGAGAGCCTTCACACAAACTACGCTTTCGTAGTATAGGGAATGGGGGACTGGTTCAATACCCCTTCTGGATCAATTCCAGACCCTGAAAATGCCCCATGTAAACCTGGGATTTGTCCAAAAGGGGGTTAAAGCAGTCCGAACCCCCATTCCCTATACCACTGCTAATGATTTGCGTTGTTTCTGACCCTCCCGTTTTGTATGTTGGACTAGTAATATTTTATTATTCAGTATGGGACTTCAGTATGGGATAAATTTAAAAACTATTTTCCTGCCGATGACTGTCAGGAACAAATGTTGTCATTGTAATATGTATCACTGTCAAAGCACAATGTATGCCCCAGTTCCATACATGTACCAGACACCAGAAGCATGTGCGTGTTTTACGTCACTGTATTTAAGTGGAACAATATTTAGGGGACACAGTTGGCACAGTCATCTAAGGCGTTCAAATTGGCGTTAGAACTCATCACAAAACAACCATTTCACTTCATCTTCTGCTTATTTGTAATAACAACCAATTGAAATTGTTGCATAGTGTTTATTCGAAACAAACAGTCATAACAACGTGCCTCCGTGGCCTAGTGGTACAACGTTCGCCCGGAGAGCGGAAGGTCCGGGGTTCGATCGCAGGCCGCGTCATACCAAAGGACGCTAAAAGACGCTGCAAGAACAGGTCGGCTCGGAGTGTGTATACTGTGTATGAGTTGCGATTTAATGTTAAACTGCGACATGGCATCTCAGTTGGCTAGCACCATGAAACTGGAATAGTAACAAGTACAAGCAGCCACACATGCACACACGTCCATGCGCGGCATATGATTGAATGTAATGGTCTAAGAAAGTATGATTGTAACCCACGTGTTGACTACACATGGAGGCGACAAACAACGGAGTTGGGGCTCCATATGATAATGTTTCTTTGATAAAAGAGATTACTCACTCGGTACCACGAGTATTATGTTCATGTGAAGTATTTCCGTGGTAGTAAACATATAGGATTACGTGTTCCTTTACTTTTCTACATAAGTGTATTATGGTTATGTATATACATTTTGTTCATGGATGTAGTATTCGAGCACTAATGACATGTGATGTGAAAACATCTTCAAACTATAATGAAATGAGTATGTTTTGTAAATACACGAAATAAAAATGTGAAATTGATTTCATATGTGTTGTCTTGACACCTTCGCAAAATGCCATGCGTACTAAATATATATATAAATAAGTAAATAAATATAAGTAAATAAGTGGAGTAAGATTGAACACAGTTTTAATTGGTTAGCGCTTTCAACTCGTACTACGTACGGGTCTCATCAGGCCATAACTGAATAACGGACACCCCTCATAACATCTAGGAGAACGATGATGTCACAATACCAAGGTGACAATGGACAAATAACTTACGCCTTTTTATTACTTGCCCGTGAAGAGATCACCCGTTTAATAAACATACAGCTGTATTACACATTGTGTAATACCAAAACGCGTGCTTATGTACTCTCGGAACACGTTTCACGAAAAATATTGAAAGCTCTCAACATCCCTTGGCTTATTCAACGACATTGCGTGTGGAGATGATAGATCACTGAGAGGAGTTTAAGCACACTCGATGACCCCAGCAACCTTATTGCTAGGCTGACGCCCCATGGCATTGTTTCGCCGAAGGATCTTGCAACAAAATTCCACAAATTACGTCATCGGGTATTGTGACGTGATTGTAAACTTTGAGGTGCAAGGCCCCGTTCCACAAGGCGATCGTACTGTAGCGCAACGACAGTCGTTGGTCTAAGTTAAAGCATGTGAGTTGCGATAACCTTTAACGTTACGATAATTTTGTGGAACGGACGCCTGAATTCTAAAGGTGGACCGTTGTATGGTATTAAATTCATACGTTTCAACTTTTGACGTGTTTGAAGTATTATTCTGTTAAACTCAATTGTATTATGCCGTGGATCGTGTAGGTGTCAGCCTATTCACACTCGACAGTATAATTCTAAAAACGTTTTAAATGGCAAGTAATAAATAAAATACTAAACTCGCTCCCGTGTAAAACCAATTTTATGAAACTCGTGAATAGTTGTGGTATCTGACTCGCTTTCGCTCGTCAGATACCACAACTATTCACTCGTTTCATAAAATTGGTTTTACACGGGAGCTTGTTTAGTATTCTATATACATTTAACTTAGGCGCGTATTTATGAATGTAATGTTGCTCTTTTTGAAACAATGTAGGTTCATGATCAAAATTTAGCTTATATAGCCGGAAAACTTCAATCTTACTCCACTTATTTAATTATAACTATATTGTGCCTGAGATTTAGAACTCTACTGTGTGAACTCTAATTATATATATATATATATATATATATATATATATATATATATAGCTTCTCAACGGCTCTTCGGGTGTAATGAATCTTTACGAAGATTGTGACTTGCACCATCAGTTCGCGTACTTAATTTAGTTGAACGATTGACCAGCCTTTGCAAGGGTGGTATCACCGTTTACCGAACAAATAGTATCAAACTATATTTGGATAGTGATCATAAACACATGCTTGCAGTGGGAATCGTGCAACGGATTCTTTGATTATGGAAAGGGTTCTGGCTTTTCTTTAAGTACAGCGAAACCCTGATATGTAGACATGAAGAGACCTGGAAATAATCTCAATGTCAACTCGTTGTTAACAGTAGTGTCGGGTGTACTGTGTAATGTGTCTCTGGGGAACAAGGAAATATATCCAGATAACAGGTGTTTTCTGCTTAAGAGGTTTTACTTTGCGAGAATTCACTGTATATAGCTACGGAGTCTTTCTGTACATCAAAAAGAAAATTAATTGGCACGTTTCATCACAATTGTAAGGAGATGGTTCTGTGAAAATGCTCGTTTAGCATGGTGTATTGACAGACCTGGAATCTGAGAACTTGGAGACGGATCCATTGGTCAGACGAAAGTCGCTTTCTGCTCCACGTCACTGAAGGAAGAACGAGCGTTTGGAGGCGTGTCCAGGTCTGTCAATACACCATGCTAAACGAGCAGCTTTGTGGTGATCTCTCAACAAGGGACGCTTTATGACTCGTCCAGCCCTCAGTCCTGCTGCTTTCAGTCGGTTCCTGGCGGTTCTGGTGCTGAAATGATGAATGGGCAACCACAGCTGTTTCTGACGAGTACTTGTTGAAAAGGGTCCTCGGCGTGTGAGAAGAAGAAGGTCCCTGTCTTCGCGATGTGTCGTCACAGAAGGTCTTCCGGATCTCGGACGGCCCTTTACATCACCGGTATGAGCATGTTTCTCGGCTAAACGGCTTACGACAGTGTGGTGATACCCTAAATCCCGACCAATGGCATTACAAGACATTCCTGCGTTATGCATGCCGATTTTTTGCCATCGCCTTCGTACCATGGTCACACAATGTCATGGAATAACTGTTTCAAACCGAGCTTAAGAAAGCAATTTTAACGTTTGGATATACTGCTTTTAGAGATACCTGAGAGTAGCATGCTGCACGGGCATACCATGCATGGCACGTGAACTTTCGTCACGCATGACGGATTACATCATCTCGAGAAAACATAATTCTTCCCGTAATTATATATATTTCATGACTGTTACAAATATTGGGACCAAACAATAATGAAATATATATTAGGGTGTGCTTAACTTTTTCTTTGTGTATATATTATGAATTTACCTCTCTTATAAACAAATTAATGGATATTCATAAGACATCACGCTTATAGAAAACATCAAACAAACATTTATAAAACATGATACTTGCCATCCGAAAACACACTCGTGTGATAGCCTGTATACCTTATTGGTAATATTTGGTGACGCCAGTGTGGAACCCAGTTGGCAAAACCCTTGACCAGCTGCTTCACCTGGCCCAGTCTAAATCCATGGAGCCTATGTGTACATGCTGGCGGGGTTTTAACTAGAAATGATACCAGGTGGGGGTGAGCGTACCCTGCCCCACAGGTGGCACCCATCACAAACACATGCAAAGCAATTGTTCAGCTGAAAACATCAAGGGGACATATGGTAACAGTTTAAACCGGGAATTGCATCGAACAATATTTTTGTCATTGATGCGTCAGATTTGGAAATGTCCTACACATTTCTACCATAAACGTTTTGAAAGCTTTAATGAGTCCTAGAAAATTGTAACATTGATCAAACATGTTTTGAGCAAGAGTCGTACGACGCTCTTTGAAATCTTCGTGAAAACAGCATGCGCGATTGTTCCCAAAAAGTTGTGAAATATAATCACCAAAGGCTGGAGCTGAAGGAATATTGCTCGACATGAAGGGAACGTTGACTATTGGAAAGTTGAAGTCATCCCTCTTGTCATACAGTTTTTTGTCACTCTGAACTTTAAAGCATAGATGGCCTCCTTTATTTCTTGTTCGGTTCAACACAATCTTTTAATCGCCTTTTGTAAGACAGCAAACATGGAAACCATGCAACTTTTCCTTTCGTCCTCGCAGACGGATTATCCAAAATGTTGGAAATTATATGGAGCCAAAGTAAATGCCTTATGCGACTGTTTTGAACCCAGAGCGGATGGAAGCAACTCAACACCCTTTCGACCTTTAAAACGTCCTTTACGAGAAGAAATGACCTTTTTGCTGTTTGTATTTCCCATGTCCCCGCCTCTACCTTTAAGAGATTGGGTTTTTTAGGGGGAGTGGGGATTATTACTGTCAGGGCTACATGGCTAATATGTCAAAATGGCCGATATGTCTGTCCGTCCACGGGTTTGCTCAGCGAAAGCCTGTTTTACCATATTCTCCTAACCGTTCTGCGTCAAAGGTGAAAACGTTGCACAGATCAACCCACTGATTGTGCACATAAATGTGGTTTAAAACGACACCTTACAAAGTCAAGTTTGGTTTCCATGATGGCAACCTGATAAAAGAAGTATTAGAAAGAGAGATCAGAAGTCGAATCCAATATGTCCGCCTCAAAGACATTTCCGAGCATGTTAATTGCAAGTTCTGATGAAGGATGTACATAGACCATTTGTACAAATTTGGAAGGATTTCGACTGGTAGTTTTCAGAGGTAGAAATGTTACCGTTGGCAGACATGTACCCTGTAAGAGCTAAAAACACTTTGGGAACCTTTTAATCCAAAATGGCTGCCAAAGGACACACTTGTGAAAAAACGAAACTGATGCTACTAAAACGTGTCAAACTTGACAGTTGCTAATGTGTTGTTGAGGAGCTATAGGATAAAATGTGCGTTTAAAATGAATTAATTTTGAAAAATATCCCCCTAGGCCCGAGCCATAGGAGTCTGGATGCTTATGTGTGCAGGGACCTTCATGGGCCTACATGCTGGGGAGTTTTGGGAGACTGATCATGAATCGGACGACTGGTTCTTGAGTTACAGTTGGTACAAAAACGGTGGAATTATAAATAAAAACTAGAGCCCAAAATTTCATAAATACTCAAGTTTAATTACCTTCACCTTCAATTTCAGCCAATCACATCCTGCACATGGTGATACTAATGTGAAAAATGTCAGTGTCCCTAAGTAGCATTTTTATATTGTGATATTGGATTTTTTTGTCCAGTCAGGTTCTAAGCTAATGGAATAATTACTACTTTGCAATCGGGAATAACATCAGGTGATTCTACTGTGTGTCAACTGGCCAATACATATACATTCGTAGCTAAGGCAATGAACAATGAAAAAGCAAAAGAAAATAGCTGTATTTTGTGACGTAAGTAAAGCACTCGATAGAGTTTGGCAACAGGGTCTTGTATGTACATGTAACTGAATCAAAGCGGAGATTTGCTTCCGTTTTGAAGTTATTTAAAGAATTATTATAGAAAACAACTGACTTTGACAAAAGATTATACATCCAAAATAAAAGCGATATATGCAGTCCAGCAATTAGTAGTAGTAGTAGTAGTAGTAGTAGTAGTAGTAGTATTTACAGATTAATATACAAAATGCAGCACAGAGGGTTTGGATGATCCTGGCACAGTCAGGCTCAGGGCCCTTGCCCCCTCTACAGGCAGCCCAGACAGCGAATGGGACTTCTCCCAGGAAGCGTTGCCTAGTCAAACCCACCCAGACCTTTTCGGAGAATGTGAAGACTTCCTAACACTGCACCATTCTGCATTACCAAGATTGTCAGAAGGGCTGTATTCCTGGTAGGAAACCCGGGTACTCTCCCAATGTCAGACAACAGATTGGGAGGTACCAAACCTAAGGCACCGAGAACAATGGGAAGTCGGACAACTTGTAACTTGGGATGCAAGCGTGACATTTCGAAAGCGAGGTCCGCAAATCTGCCATGTTTTTTCCCTGAATCAATCACATTCGTGTCAAGAGGAACAGAGAACTCAATCATTAAAATGTTTTCAGTGGTCGTCCTTGAAAAACTGAGTCTGGGCCGATTGGATATGGCACTTCGCTTGATTGACACTAATTTCCGTACCGTCCAGCAATACCTGTTTTTGGTTTAGTACATGTACACAATCCTAACTCCTCTGAGGTAAGTAATACAAATTGTGTTTGAAGTGTATTGGCTACAAGCTGGTATTGCGCAACCATGTTACTTAACTCATTCTTTTGTAGGCTACCCCCAAAACTTGGAACAGGTAAATTATGGGTTATATTAACTTCATATTTGTCGTTAATATCTAACAGAGAGATATTCATAATCACTAAGATGGTATGATCACATATAACCGCAGTATTATGTAACGTCGGATAGAAAAGCCAGAACTCCTTACTAGGATCTCCTGGTAATTGTACTGTACGAGGTAAGTGCGTACTGATGTCAACGAGCACTTTCCTTAAATAAGAAGTGGTGATAGTACTTGGTGTCAACATTCCGACTGTAACTGCAGACAATTTCACCGACAACTAATGAACATCTCAAATACATAACACGTAATGCTCTAATTTTAACATCTTGTCCTCCAAGGTTCTCGTTATCTTAGGGAATTTCACATCCACATTACGAAAGTAAACTGCCAGTTTACTGATCATGTGTTTATTTGCCGAGATTTCCAATCTGGAGGTATTCAGTATAAAGAGACTTTCTTCCACGACATTAGATCAGGCTTTCTTATTCTTAAAAAAGATTTCAATATTGTTATGTATCGCTTCCTAATACTCTTCAGATACTGTGCCAAATAGAAAACTTAGCGCTTTTCGTACAGAGGGAAATACGGATCGCTTTGATCTACTCCTACTCAGAATCTGAATGGCTTGAAACATTTCTTTTAGTTTTATCTGTTTCTTCTCCAGCAATAAGACATCATTGTTTAGTCCATTGAACAACACAAAACTATCTTTCTTCGTAGGATTGTAAAATGCGACTTATAATACCACTTGTAATCCTTGCAACATCCCCTATGTTCTTGTCTAGTTTTTCATTAGGTTTAAGGTCTGTGATAAACGTCCCAGGCCAACGGGATCTCATTATTGAAATATCCTTGACATTCCTATATACTACATTTTCCAAACTTAGTAACGAATTACTCATGGTTAATCCGAGGAGAAGAATGAGTATCGTCGTTATCATGATTCCGTAAAGAATCCAATATCCAATAGCTAAAATGGTTCTTGACTACAAGAGGCCGATGACTGCCTCTAACAATCGTCGTCTTTACGTTGGGTTCTGATTTACTATCTAGTTTCTTATTGTCAATAACATTTTTCTGAATCAGTTCTGTGGCCATGTCTTCAGGTCTGTTACTGTATTCCTCATAACTACTATCAATTATTTTCCCTATACAGGTCGCCTTTACATCCTTTTTTATCTTCCCATCATTTGCAAGCTTAGGTTGGCAGGGGACTCCTGCTCAAAACATATCCACAAGCAACTATCTTTGGGACAACACATTCGATTTCAAGGCATAAATTAATACTTTATTTTTCCTGTTGTCACATTCGTCTTTTTTTAACCTACTTTAGTTATAGTATGATAGAATCTTCACTTTCAAATATATCACTTAGTCAACTCAAGTTTTCTCTATACCCTACCATGAAATACTTCACACCTATTATGTTTTTCGTTCATCTCATATATGATCCACGAATTATTTTTAGATTCCTGCATAGTTTGCCCTAAGCCTAATATTTTCATTTTCCCGGTGAACGTCTCTCCAAACGTAACGTGATACCTGTTACGAAATCCTCTACTTCCATCGCAACCTTATTTATTTTACAAAGATTGATACTTTCAGCCATCTTAAAGTATAACTAGAATACTTGACAACATATACATGCTTATCTCTTGTTTTCTAAATAGCACACCTTTTTTCACTAATCAAGACCCCCTGCTGATACTTATCCACTTCCGATAGTGATACATACACGCAACACCTAGTATATGGTTACTTCACTTCTGATGATAGTAAATGGCAATTGATTGAGACGCTCATATAATGTTGTCCTTGGTAGTGAGCTTGACATGCAGTGAATATGGTTTTATGCCGCTTTTAGCCATATTCAAGCAATGTCACAACGGGGCACACCAGAAATTGTGCTCATGTGTAGAATTGAACCCGTGTCTTTGGCGAGTCGAGCGAACGCTTCAACAGACAGTGTGGCTGTTTATAGTACAATCTCCGTCCCAGCGCTTGACACCTTCTTCGAGGAATTCCTTCCATTCGTCGAGTTCCGTCGTTGTCCCACCCGGCGAGTATCTTGATGCAGTCTGGTCAAAAACATACACAGTACCATCGGAAATTATCTTGCAAAAGCACACAAAGGTAGCTGTGTTGCTCGTTGCTTTATTCGTGAATAGAGATAACTGTGATCTAATCAATACAACAAGTGCAGTAAAATATACTGACTCTCTGTGTGTCTTATCTCCATTTGGTGATTTATTCCCTGGCGTTGACGTTTTGAATTTTCAAGCAAGAAAAGGGTATTTGTCTTTGTAGAAAATATGTTTGATTGTAACAGGTCTAGATCCTTATTTGGAATGGAACGATGATAAACATCTTTATGTGTGTAACACAACACGTGTCTTTGTTCGGGAATAAAAGGAGTACAAATGGCTCTGGCTCTGGCTCTGGCTCTCAGTCGGGACCGTTTCACTGTGTGCTGCTGGTGATGTTTGCCTGTTGGTCTCTCCATGTTCTATCAGTCTGTCCCCAAGATGTCTCTCTCGGTCTGCAGTCTGTCTCTGTATTTAAGGCCAAGAGTTTACCCCACGAAGGACGTAAACAAGTTTTTTTTATGCTTACTGCGTAGTGGACTTTAGCCAAATACCATATATTTCATGTCACTTATAATCCTCTACCCATGTAGTGCCTGCACGTTTACAACCCATGGCTCCTTGACAGTGACACATGATGGGTTATCATGTCTTTCTTAAATGGGTGGTCATGTAGCAACTCTTTGTACTTAAGAGTTGACCAGTTGGTTGGTTTTCTTGTTTAAAGCCGCACTCAGCAATATTCCAGCTATATGACGGCGGTCTGTAAATAATCAAGTCTGGACCAGACAATCCAGTGAATGATATCATGAGCGCCAATCTACGAAATTGGGATCGATGACATGCATCAACCAAGTCAGCGAGCCTGACCACCCGATACCGTTAGCCTGTCCAGAACAAGATAATACATTATACCACCTGTCAGGTAATAAACCTGTTTCCCTAGTCAAGCAACCTCGCTCGGCATGTGTGACTGCAGCTACGGGGACTTGCCCCAGGGGGAGGCAAAGAACCCATCGAAGTATAACTTGGACGCACCAACTGAAGTCCACACTTCTTGAGTGTACGAAAGCAACAGTGTGGCCAGAAATAATACGAATAATGGCAAGTTATTGAAGCTGCATTGGGACAAAACCATGCCGATGTATGCATACCTGACAGAACAAAACACCCGGGACTAGCTCCAGCGACTAAACGTACATATGCCGTCAACCTGGTGAGCTAACTACCAACGCTCCTCAGGCGCCTTTGCATGACCTCTCAGTTCCAACAGTAGCACACCCGAAATTGCAAATGAACGTTCGCCTTATGCTCCCGAAATTACATGATGCAGTTGTCACTGATGAACCACACATGGGCTCACAAAATGAAATTCCTGTTTGCCTCGAACATTGTGAGCTTTCTCATGATTCCGACCCCTCTGTCAATAATCTTTCTAATGACCCCTTGTATATTTGTTTATGTCATTTTAAATCAAATCTGTGATTTACCGATTGCAAAACGGAGGCAAATTAACAAAATAACATTATTTCAGTCAGTCGTAATGCTGAAAGTGGGATGAGAATAATAATGTAATAAAACAAAATAAACTGTTCAAATCTACAGAAAAAACAGGCATTTAAATGCAACCAATGGCAGTGATGAGAAAAGACCCATCATGGATTCCAGTGAAAGGTTTTGGAAACGGTTGTGGTCTATACCCGGCAACTGTAACGCCGAGGAACCATGGGCACAGGATTACCATAATAATGTAATGACAAAATAAGTCACTATTGTTGTGTTTCATTACATTCGATTGCCTGAAACATATAATCAAAAAGTCCAAATCCAATACAGAGCCAGAGCCTGATGGTATTCGAAACTGGTTTTGGAAACTGTTCCTATGTGTCCAAACGTCATTACTGTTTAAAGTCTCTCGTGGATATAAGGAATGTTCCGCCCTGGTTGTGCAAAGGTCGAACAATTCTTCTCCCAAAGACAGGTAATTTGACTGACCCTTAAAATTTCCTATAACTTGTCTGAAGACACAGTATAAATTATTTACAGGGTGTCTTACAGATCTTGTGTCATCATACTGCGCTTTCAATGACATTATTTACATGGAGCAGAAAGGAGCCAGAAAGGGATGTTGAGATTGTAAGTTCAGAAAATTTTCCTTGAAGAGGCTAAAACTTACCACCGTAAACTCTCAATGTGTTGGATCGACTACAGAAAAGCTTATGATTCTGTATGATTCCTCACGAAAGGATTTTGAAGTCACTGGAATGTATTGACCTCCCCGAGCGACCATTTGTTTTATTCAAGTCTTTAATGAATTGCTGGTCAACTTAACTTGAGATGTATTCACAGGGGCAGGTGGTGACTTTGGAACCAATTTCTAATAGAGGAGGAATAGTTCAGGGTGATTTTTTTAGTCCTTTGTTTTTTCATGATAAAATCGTATTGTGAACTTTTGCACACATTTATTTGTCTGATGATCCTCTTGTGGAAACATGTCAAGACTCATGATGCACACAAGGCATTCCAGTTGTGCTGTGCTGCTGGAGGGTGCTGAAATAAGTGTCAACCAAGCGAAGGGACATATCAAATCGGCCCAGAGCTGAACGACCACTGCATCGAGTTTATGTGCAGTGTGTTGAGGTCAGCAACCCTGCAGAGTTTTTCGCTCGGATGACGTCAGCTGCCCTGAAAAGTGAAACCGAAGGCTTTCAGTTTGCTGCTCAGGACCAGTCATTTTTCCCACTCGAAACCGTCAATGTGTAATGTTGCACCAAAATGTAAATATGAAATTTACATTATGCAATAAATTAAATTAGACTGCCCAACACATTGTCGGTGGATGCCCAGCTTTGGCTCAAACACAGTATCTTAAGCGACATGATGGAGTGACTCGATCTTATAATTATCGTCTTGGCCATGCTTGTGGTTTGGACACAGAGGCCCTTCGGTGGTACGACCCAGAATATGTTAAGGGCGTCATGGATAATGATAAATACAAAATTCTTTGGAATAGGCCCGTTTACAGCCTCAGGCCTATCCAGGACAACAAACCTGATTTTATCCTTTTAAAAATTAAATTAAATCATTAATATCGTTGAATTCCTTTTGACACTGATGTGATTGACAGGATTCAGGAAAAAACATGGCAGATTTGCGGACCTCGCTTTCGAAATGTCACGCTTGCATCCCAAGTTGTCCGACTCCCCATTGTCATTGGTGCCTTAGGTTTGGTACCTCCCAATCTGTTGTCTGACATTGGGAGAGTACCCGGGTTTGCTACCAGGAATAGCGCCTTTCTGACAAACCGGGGTAATGCAGAATGGTGCAGTGTTAGGAAGTCTTCTCCTAAAAGTTCTGGGTGGGTTTGACTAGGCAACGCTTCCTGGGAGAAGTCCCATTCGCTGTCTGAGCTGCGTGTAGAGGGGCAAGGGCCCTGAGCTGATGATGAGCCTAACCAGCCTGACGGTTCAAGGATCACCCAAACCTTCTTTACTGCATTTATTTATTTTATCTGTAGATAAAAATAATAATAATAGTGCTGATTAAATATTTGTTTAATAATAATTTTAAAAAATGATAAGAAATGCAATAGGAAATAATCACTCTGAAAATCATTAATATTTATGCAGACGTTAACAATATTTAAACGTAATGTTATTTCCCGTCAAGGATGTGCTCGGAACAAGTTTCATTATTTTTTAAATCCAATTTACATTTGGCGCGTATAATGAGGCAATTGTAAAGCCTGTTCATAGGCCCGGGGCCTTTCCCGAGCTCGAGGTTTTACATTTTCAACCAGAGCCGAGGAACGGGAAGGGGAAGTATTAAACTAATGAACCGTCTAAATGCAAGAAATTCCAGAAAAAATAACAAACCGTCGTGATACCTTATAGTGAAGCAATACAATGTGCCGCGGTATAAAGGTAATTAGATCGAAGCGTGCGAGAAGAAGACCACGAGCATCATGACATGTAAAATTGGACAGAAATTGTCACCTGGGAAATCAGTGGGTTACAAAACTTTAAACACGACATGTGAGATATTGCAGGTTCGATTCCCGCCATTCAATATAAAAAGGTTTCATTCCTTGTCTTCGGTGTCATAACATGGGGCGTTTGAAACACCAAGTCCAAGTTACATCTGCTACTCCAGTCATCAGGTATGAGGTCTTACTGGGGAAAAGTAAAGCCCCCCAAGAGGTTACTATGAGACAGGAATACACCTACGATACAACAGGCAAAAGTGACAGTAGGTTTATAAAACGTTACCTGGCGTAGGGAGTCGGTGCGTATTCTCTCGGCCACTTGTGTGCCTGGTAGGGGCTTGGTCATTTGAAGACCATCATACTGATATAATGCTGACTGCGGCTTTACTCAACCTTCACCCAACTCACTCACTCACTCGGGTTGAAAACAAGCACATGGACCCTGTTCTACAATGGACCGCAGGGGTACAGCTTTTGTAACCGTGGCCCAGTCCGTCATTATAATCACCTTTCAGACACACTGGTATGGGTAACTGTTCAGTCCATGCCATGTATCAACTCGCCCATTCACACACACTTGTCAAAACTATTTTGAGAAAGTAGTCTGTCGCCGTCACAAAAAACTGTTTCAGCGTTCGTCACCCAAAAGTCGATGTTTCTACTTTAATACTTGAAAAGAAATGTATTGTCAACCGACTCCAAGGGACTGAACTTAGGAAGACCGTGGTAATCCTTTGTTGCTGAATGTTTAATATCAATACCATCCCTTAAATACACAAACACACATCCATACGTAGTGTGGACG
Organism: Haliotis rufescens; assembly: GCF_023055435.1. NCBI lineage: Eukaryota > Metazoa > Mollusca > Gastropoda > Lepetellida > Haliotidae > Haliotis > Haliotis rufescens. The sequence continues at coordinate 15,346,928 of NW_025964361.1, forward strand.
TGATTACCTTTGTGCATTAACCCATTGAATGCACATTAACCCTCCGGTGTGATCACCAACATCCAAATACTTTAAGTCTAGGAGAGAGCTGATATGTAGCTTCACGTAGGTATGTGTCCGTGTGCTACATTTTTTATTCTGTTTCAACTGAATAGTTTATGATTGATACGTTTTATAGTGTCTCGTAGGCCATATTTGGCCGGATGTTATATTTTACTGTTTTGTATATATCTTATCACGAAGTGTATATAACATGTGACACTTTAATAAACAATATTCTCTCTCTCTCTCTCTCTCTCTCTCTCTCTCTCTCTCTCTCTCTCTCTCTCTCTCTCTCTCTCTCTCTCTCTCTCTCTCTCTCTCTGTAAAACTCTACATTGCCTCACACGTCAGAGTTCACGGTGACAAGCCGATGGCGTCTTGGTATATTTCAACGTGGTGTCTGATCTGTTTTTCCTCGTCCGGAGTAAAGTTCGAAAATTCAACTTAGTCAACACAAAGTACAATGCGCGTTCCCGATTTCACTTGCCGTTAAATTAAATGAATGTAGTTATTCTTTTTACGCAGATTATACTGAAATGTAGAGTTCATACAACAACTGACAAGCACGTTTCATGGTGAAGTTGACGGCTGACGTAATCACATACATTTCGGTACACAGATAAATTCACAAATCCTTGACTCGATGCCTTCTCACAAATTGCTTAGGATAACATATTTTGATGGCCTCGTTTTTATTACGGAAAAATAAAACTCAGTTACCTCTTCAGAGATAATGCAAACTGTACGATCTTATAAAAAAGCAAATTCATTCCAGCAATTGCAAAAAGAATTCAACATAATATATTGAACCGGTGTGTGTACAAGCGGCTCTTGTGAAGAAGTGTGAGTTCAAGTGGTTCATGTCTCTGTTCTTAAAGCAGTGGTGATTTAGTAGAATCGTCATGCTTCGATGGAGGAAGCGTGTTGTTATACCTGCACACTGTCAATATTATTGATTCATTTGAATCAGTTCAGACCTATCTCATGCAAAAATATGCATATAAGAACTTCGCTTTGATCCCATTCATGGATGTCCAGGACTCGTACACAAGTAGACTGAGGAATTGAGTCTTACATCGTGGCTGTCGCTGTTTTCAGCCCTCTCGCTTTTTGTGGAGACAAAACAGTTTCTAAAACACATTTCATCAACAAGATAAACATCTAACATTACCTTAGACGTTAAGACTATTCCAACCAAAAGTCTTTAATGTGGCAATATCCCAACAATACCTATCTGATACCATTTGTTTGTAAATGACTCTCATCAACAGCACTGGCTGTGTTTATTGACTTTCAGAATAATGGGGTGTTTCCCTGTCAAAGGAGATGTTGGAAATCATGGCTAGATTGATGACACTCATGGAATCTACAATGACGATATCAGACACTCGTATGCTTAACAACAATGTGAAACAAGGATGCATTGAAATAACTACTTCTAACAACTGCATCAGCGTGAGAATGTTTCTCAGACCATATTTTAAATACTCCCGAAGCTGTGGCTAGGTTGAGGGACCACCGGTGTAGTTTGATAGCGTATGTATATCAAATGTTAATATCCCCCGGGTGTTTAGTTACCTTTAGGGCAGAAACCTATTAAGCACTTCCAATGGCCTTTATGGTATATAAACCATCAAGTGCAAACGCTGCACTCAATAGTATTATGGCGGTTTTATTGCTTATGTTAGTAAAAATGCTGATCCGTGTTATCAGAATAAATTTGTTTTAAACAACACTCGATAGCCTTGAGGTGAACGATTACCCGAGCGGAGGTTTTCTACTCCGCCGTCCACGCTTAATCGCCTTCAGGTATATAAACTTGATACTACATACCGTCTGAAAGATTCTCCCGACTTGGCTACGTGTTTGTACGGCAGCGAGGCTGACCGGAGTCCAGCTGTGGCGTCATGACAATATTGACCTCTTAGATCGGGTCATCTGTGTATTAGAACTGACCAGTTACTCTCAGTGTTGTTATTTTGTGTATATTCGCTTGATAGATTTATGTGTCCAACGGTTATTTGCTTACATATTTATTTCTCATTTACGTGTTTGTATTCATTTCAGCTCTTAAGACTTTTGACAGAGAAATACGAGTCGGCTCCTCTGTAAATAAGGCGTTATTCTAGTGTAGGCGGCGTAATCGTTAGTAAGTTCCATATTTGGAAATGGTCGCGTCTGTTGGTCAGAGGTTTCATGTCACATTAACCACTTCTAATTCAAACAGTTGATTTCACGGCTGCATCACCGCAGGAACCATGTATATTTCCGGACAGGTATGTCTTTCTCAATCATTGTGGGTAGGCCTTACTGAATAATGATACGTACAGTACTCAATGGAAATGCAGAGTTGCGGTAACAAGTGTAACTGTATGCAAAGTAAGTTAGGAAATACGATCAGAAAATGCCTCTGACTGTTATTTCAAGTATTAGGGACAACAGAGAGCTTGACATGTGGCGTTGTTCTGTATCCGATTGTGGTGACAATGAGCTTGTGACGTCATCATAGTGTGCAAGACTACACGTTGGCTTTTGAAGTTAAAAAAGCATGTTTGAGCATATACAGTGCCATTATCATTATCTAAAGTTCATTATCAGTGTTTCGTTAATTAATTTAGATCTATAACCCATTCCTGACATTGAGATTCAACCCATGCCACCTCACTCATTATCTTCGCAACCACCAAATAGTGCACGTTGTGGTAGAATGAATATAAATAGATTGTGTTTGTTGAGCTAGATTCCAAAGTGAGTTTAGCGCGGCTACATCTCCTAGTGACCTATCTCTACACGTTGAAATTATGTCGACATTGTCGATAAGTTTATCCTTTTGATCATGTAAGGGTATTTCCGACCAACATCCAGGCACACTCACAGCATACACTTGATACTATCAACAAAATCACAACTCATTACCTAATCAATACGTTATATTCAATTCAAGTGTTGTATGCGTGTGTAATTTTCCCTCGGATCCTTTCGGATATTGATTTGAAATAAGTGCAGCGTTTTATGAAAATCTATGTGAAAAGGGTAGTTAATCATGCATGATTTAGTTTGTTTTCATTGTCTTCCAGGCCGCCGTTGCATGGCAGCAGTACTGCGGTGCGGCATCAGGGAACACCCACTTATATTGTGACTGCAGAGTGTAGGAGTGGTGGGTGCTACCAGTGCGGGGCAGGACACGCTTTTCGCGAACACCTGGTGTCACCTGGATAATGACTAAGAGTGTTAGTTACAAAAGAAAAGAAACTCAGATCAGGTGTTAGAAATACAGTGATAACGTCAACCAGTTCAGTATTAGAATATTCAATATTCTTTGGCTGTTTATATACAATTAATCTTTTTTTAAATTTCTCATAGTCTCATATGTTTAAAAACGAAGTGTGAGTTGAAATAAGGTGTGTGCCTGAATGTTAATGATCTAGTATATGTATCCTCTTGGTCTGAATGAACACAGCTTAATTATCCAGCTAAACAAATTAAGCTTAACACATTCAACTACAGGAAGTAGCCATTGTTTTAGGACATCTTCACCGTGGAAACATCTCGCCTGATGATCACCAATCTACTCCAGTGCGGTAGCTTGAAAACGACATCTTCCATTCTGTTTCTTTTAGCGCAGCCTTTGTCGTGCCCCACCCCTTCCCCTTTTATGTACTAAACTAAATTAAAATATAATAAATATATAAATGTTATACATGTCAGGTACATGCTATTATTAATATGGCTACTGAACGTATAACAACACAATGACTAACTCGATTGATGAACGCCAATTCCATAATAAAAAAATGTAACCCTTCTTTGTCAAACTAATTCACGCAAACACACGCACGCATGCACGCATGCACGCATGCACGCACACACACACAGAAAGGCGTGCGCGCGTGCATGCCGACATTTATCACACTTCACCTTAACTTTTCAGAAAGCTTCACCCGCACATAAATGACATGACGATCACACGAGTGAAGAGACATAAAATCTGACAGATATTTCTTTCTATGACAGGGACGTAATCAGTTTTCGCAATCTGTCAAATGCGTTGATAAACATATTATCAAGAATAGTGTGCTTTCGGAAAGATATATACAAATACATGAAGTATACACTTACTTGTGGTGTACATGTGTTGGTTGGATGGCTTGCTATGGTTCGGAATTTGCAACAACTATTTATTCTGGAGACTATTTTTCTGATACATTTTGCATTCACTTTTCGTTTGTTCGTATTTGTATAATTTATGAAATTCACATGTTACCGATACATGAAACGCTTCAAAACTCGCAGAGAGATGAATACAAGTGAAAAACGTGAAACTAATAACTGTATACATACAGGTTGCTGGTCCTCGGGATACATCAAGTATTTCCATGACTGGGCTAGTGTTAGGAGTAAACCTCGTCCCAAGGGATACAGGAAAAACGTTGAAGGCTATAGTTAGAGAACTATTTTTATAAGCAAATAGTAGACATGTATGGCAACATTCATGCTACAAAAAATAAGGTAAACGAAACACCTAGTTTGTTAGATAATGTTTGTATCGAAGTCACTTTAGCTGGGCGTCTATATATGTTTGATTGTTTGTTTGCGTGTTGTTTAACGTCGCACTCAGCAATATTTCAGATTTACGACGGAGGTCTGTAAAAATCGAGTCTGGATCAGACAATCCAGTGATTGACATCATGAGTATCGATCCAAACAACTGGGATACGATGACATGCATCAACCATGACAGCGAGCCTGACCACCTGATCCGGTTAGTCGCCTCTGACAAGCATAGTCGCCTTTAACGGCAAGCATGGGTTGCTGAAGACCTATTCTACCCCGGATCTTCACGGGTCGTTTCATATGTAAACCCTTGGTTAAGTAAGTTAAATGCATCTTTCTAATATAATTACAGTGTAGTCAATACCAGCTAGATAACAGCATTTGAGTTTATAACCAATGGCCAGTGGTACAGAGTCATATGTGGGTCAACTGCCTGTGATACAAGGTGGAGACTATCCTGTTGGTCACTGAAGCATGGATGGTGTTGTGCATGAGGTTCGAGACACAGACAGACAGACAGACAGACAATAGTTTATTAACGTCTCACTCCTGTACATACATAAAACAGCTTTATACAACCTGACATAGATAAAATGTACAGAACCATTCAATAGAATTATGAGAGACGAATTATCACAGAATTTATACATAAATGATATAAAGATGATATAGTAAAAAGTTATCCATATAAAAGATGTTTTCTACGATTAAGAATTAAAAAGCAGACTTTGGCAAGTATAAGACACACACTGGAGTCACTGAAAATAAAACAAAGTTTGTCGATATCAGGTATATCTAAAAAATTATAAGATTTAGCAATACATTCATTAAAAAGAGTTGCCCTGATATCATCATATAATGCGCAGTGAAACAAAACATGGACCTCGTCTTTTACGCTGTCATTACAGTGAAAACATTTTCTATTATTGACAGGTACACCTTCGTATCGACCGGTTTCCACTCGAATAGGAGCCACTCCACATCTAAACTTGGCTAGTGCCGATCTATAGTTTCTGGGCATCTTATTTGAAACATAGTATTCTGTCCCATATACTTGTTTGTTACATCGATACATTGACAATTTATTAGGCCCATTTCGCCCCTCCTCCTTTCTTAACATATCACTCCAACGGGTAACATATTCATTTTTACACCATTGTTCCACCTGTGTACAAACAGAAAATTTATCAATAAAACCTGTAGGGTTTAATAGATGTCCTCAATCCATATTAGTAAACTTCTTTCTTACCCTACCATTCCAATTTTTACAACCATTTACAGCGTATCTATCAGCCCAGTTGAACACGTGTTTGTTTAACCTACTAGACATATTCTTAAGGCGACACCATTGTCTTGCTACACTTTTCCACTGTCTGACAACAGGCGGTATCCATCCCATGTCCCCATTTATAGCGACGTTAGGGGCGTATTTGCCGAGTCCCAAATAAAATCTAATGGCTCTATGGTGTACAGCATTTATTGCTGACACATCATAATTACCCCAGATAGCCGCCCCGTAGTCAAGAACAGACCACACCATACTATCGTACAATTTGGAATAGGTTTGGAAATGCATACCGCCAATTGTCTTAACTTTGGATATCAACAGGCCAAAAGCCCTATTAGCAGACTTCGCTGCTGCACGTGCCATTGCAGTAAAATCTAAGTGGTCTGTGAACAGTAGACCAAGATAATTATACTTAGCAGCAATGTCTAAAATCATATTTCCGACATTAAAAACATGCTTCGTCTGTATGACAGACGGATTTCTAAAATAGACAATTTTAGACTTTTCCTTATTGATCTCTATCTTATTACAACAGCGTGACCATACAAGTGACGTAACATGATACCTGGCAGTTTCACAGTCATTTGCCTTCAGGAAAAATAGTGATATATTTGTCTTACATATTTATATAACCAATATGTATAATACGATGGCCGTGAAAATGGTGTGAAAACGTAAACATAGAGTTGTCGCGGTTTATTAGAAGTACGTATTTTGAAGTCTGTATTTGTAACAAGCCAAACGAATCTAAATTCGCTAACGAGGAGGCGTGGCTTCATTCACACAACCGGCTAGGCCTGCCGGTACAGAATCGACGTGATCGTTACATTAGTTGTAGTGAGACCCATGTTGTATATATAATACCGGTATGGATTCCATGTATGTCAAGAGTGTGGCTAGTTGGAGCGTGTCAAGTAAACTTGATTTAACGAGAATCATAAAATTTTAACTTTGTAAGATATGTTCATTTTTGTAGAATTTGTAGAAACCATTTTTTAATCGATGTAACTAAGAAACATGCATAAGTCGTGACGTAGGACATATGAATAGTATCTGTCTATTGACAGTGGCAAAGTGTGTACGTGAGTAGAGACAGCGGACTGGTGACGCAGATACAGTCGCCATGGAGAATTGATTCCCCATCGCACAATTGGTGCAGAAAAACGATTACATGCCAATACTAATTGTACGTGCACGCCACGTTAAGCAACAAGCTCCGTACAGATACAGTAATATATGGATCAATATATGTAGTGAACACACCACGAAAATTCAATACATCACACAACAAAATTTCAATACATCAAAAAGTTCCCAGATCAGTAGGAATAACGTCACGTTATGCTCAAACATGTGAATTGATAAACTTGTTCATCCTTAACGTTGCCTTAATATGGAGGTAATCAGTGAAAGAGATACACCAGCTACATTAGCAGTTAACTATATCAAGGATAGCAAAGTTTTCTAACTTGTAATAATTTGGTAACATTGACACTAAATCACCCTAGACTGTAATACTTGAACTGTGTCGTGCCTATGAAATTCAAGTTTCTATTTGACAAAAGGTAAAAGGGGTTTGACATTAACATAGTTCAAATGCTGTTAAAAGTTAAGTACATAAGGAGCACATGGATGATTAAGAGTATATTAGTAGATTTACGTTTCGCTGAATTTTGTATATGTAAGAATGTAAACTGATAACCACTGCATTCGTTTAATTGTTTTAGGTTTCGTTCCAGAATCAAACGTATGAGCCATGTATACACTAGCTGTAATTTTATTTGAAACACTTTAGCCTGGCCTGAAACACATTAGTCCTCCAGACAGTGACGCCTCTTCACTAGACCGTCAGTGAATCCAACCCCGAATGTCGCCATACAGCATCAGCATCGAAATACATGCATTGGTCATTTCACATTATATTGTTGACGCATCCTCTCTCTTTATGATAGGTTTATGGATAAATATTATTAGTCGATAGAGTGTCACACGATATCACATTCCAACGATACGTTGATCCAGCAGAACAGAAGTGGATTAACGTCACACAGAAAGATTTTACGAGCGTTTGTCACGGATTCAATTGTAGGAGGGGTAGCGGAAGTGAACGGAGACTGACTGATGGGATGTGTTGATGGACGAAGTTGGTTTCTTATAAGTTTTCAACATAATCCCCTCGAAGGTCCACACACGTGGTTCTAAATTGGCTGAATGCGAAGGATGTTCAATGAGTCATGTAATTCAACGAAGGCGACAGCAGACTTGTGCAAAGGTACACTGTCCTGGTGGAACAACATACCTATAGTGAGTTTCCTACGGCGTTTGCCGCCTCCGTGGTCTAGTGGTAGAGCGTCCGCCCGGAGAGCGGAAGGTCCGGGGTTCGATCCCCGGCCGCATCATACCAAAAGACGTTAAAAGATGGTACTTGTTGTTACCCTGTCTGGCGCTCGGCATTAAGGGGCTAAAATAAGGACTGGTCGGCTCGGAGTCAGTACACTGTGTCTGAGTGGGGTATTCATGTTAAACTGTGGCATGGTATCTCAGTGAGCTAGCACTATGAATCGGCATCAGTCCGGACTAGTACAAGCAGCCACACAAACACACACACGTACATGCACGTCGCTATATAAGTGCAATAATCTTGGACGCGACGTTAAACCCCATTTCACCTCACCTCAACCCCTACGACGTTTAGCCTTGGTGCTCCCACGCAGCTGCACCAGCAGATTAGCATAATATTGGCCCTTTGTGGCCTGACCTTAAAGTAGGTAGTCCACCAGTAGGACTCCTTTAGGATCCCAGAAACTTTGTGATTTGTAACCATGGATCAGTCTTTGGTTCATCATCAGCCAGAGAATGAACAACAATCAAAGCAGTGGAAACATCTAACGTCTCCTCCTCCAAAGAAGGCAAAGTCTGTATCCCCAGCTGGCAAGGGGATGGCTTCGGTTTTCTGGAATCCCAAAGCAATCGGACTGGTGGACTACCACGAATGTCAAAAATGAGCTTATCTGCTTAGGCAGCTGCGTGAGTAATATTGAGGCTAAATTTGGAAAAATAACTCACTAAAGGTATGTTGTTCCACCAGGACAATGCAACTGCGCTCGAGGCGGTTGTCGCCATGGCTGAAATGCATGAATGTAGCTTTGAATTCATTGACAATCCATCGTATTCACCCAATTTGGCACCATCAGATTTCCACTGCTTCCTAAACTTGAAGAAAAAACAGCCGGGCAAGTATTTCGCAAATGATGATGACGTCATATCTTCTGTAGAGGAATAGGCCTTATACACCAGTGGGATCCAGGCACTTCAACATCGTTGGTAGAAGTTTTGGAACCTCGGAGGGCGTTATGTTGAAAACTAATCAGTAGCCATCTCCACCAACGCGGACCACCATGGTAAGACTCAGAACCTTTCAGCTCCCTTTTACTGCATTTTTAGTTTTTCATTAACTGTACAAAAGTCCCTCATATAACAATACGCAGATAAGGACTATATTCGTACTATATCTATATTTTCACTTTCAAGCCTTCATATGAGTTTTTGTATTGGAACCAGGGAAAATGGTATAATTGCATGTTAGTTTTCAAGAAATGATATATAGTAAGGAGAAATTGTTTCCCATGCTCCAGATGTCCAATCATTGCCGCTCTCAACAATCTTCGGCAGTTCAGCGTTATGATGAGGCTTCATCATGCCATGCCTGAGGTAAACATGACAGCTAGCGACCCATAGGAATGAATTAATCCTGTACCTCGAAGCGTGACTACCACAGGAACACTATGTGGCACTTATGGCGATGTTATCAATAGATAACAGAGACCGCCCCGTAGTGGCCGACCGCTCGTGACAACCCCTCGCCAAGACGTATGGCACGCATCTTCGACACACCTCCCAGGCAGCAACTATCATAGTCCGTACCGTCCATGGAAACAGAGGTGTACCTGCGAGGACAGTCCGACGACGTCTACGCATATATGGCATCCGCGCAAGGCGATCAGCCGGAAGGCCAATTCTGACGGGAGAACATCAACGTTGACGTCTTCATTCATGCAGACACCCTTTTGCTTATCACGTTTCCTTCTTTTCTAATGTCTGGGGTGAAATGCGAACATTTGCGACGTTTCGTGCACTTTTCCGCCCTCTCGTTCCTCAGATATGGAATACAATTTCCCACGAGTTTATTCAATGGAACACAGGTGGCATGCCTGCATCTATGCATAAGATGAACAAACTCTCCATTGGCAGTTTGACTGACACCACCACCACCCACCTACCACCACCACCAACACCCCTTGTATGGCATGATTCATTTGCTTATACCAGGAGCGCTCACTATATGAACTTCTAATCGATACGGGACCTTCAGATATTGTTCTTTTCGTGTGATATAATTCTTTCAACGGCAACAAATCCTTTTAACCGGTTCTCGTTGTTTTTGTCACAGATCTTTTGCCTTTGACTATACGTGGAATTCGTCAACTTAATTGCACTTGCAATATTGTCATGTTGTCATCATATCTCTACCTTTCAAATACAACGGCATATGCAACGCATATTCTCATGCTACTATGATATAAGCATGCCAATTAGATAACCGGAAACATCACTTTTTTCGCCCGTATACGTTAACTCTTGTTGACAAACAACGGAACAACATGAATTCCTTTGATGCTGGAGACATTATTCATTTAGAGGGTAGTGCTGCAATATATACAGTGTTACCAGGTTGCAGATGAGTTTACAGATTGATGGTATCGAATTTCAAGTTCGCTATCACAAATACATACCATGCTCTTGGACTACTTCTTGACGATTGCTGACAAGCTGTTTACATCTGAACACACTTCGACATGGCGGACTCTTGCGACCTATGGTTTGTCGGAAATCATATTGAGACAATCAAACCTTCCACACGCCTGAAAAGCACGTGTTGAACAGTCAGCCTTGTCCGGGGAGCGAAAGGTCAGAGTTGATAATTGGATAATTACACGATGGTACTTGTCCATTAGTTCATTAATAACAATGTTGCACCAAATCAAAACACGTAGATAACTGGTTACAGGACCAAATGTTCTGTTCCTGAAACTCCTGTGTCGCATAGCGTTCCAGGTCCAATGTCCAAGTCACGGTGACACCGACCTTAATGTCATCTCGTGACCTATCCCTCTCCGAGTGACGTTCCGCAAGTAAAAGCACGTCTTGTCCGAATGAGTAAAGTTCTGAAATGAAATCACAGATAAAACAAAATGTCTCAGAATGAAGCTTTATTGTTGTTTTTATCGTTATTACAGTTTCAAATATGCTATAACATATCGTATACATATTAAATGTTAGTTTGGCACTTACTCAATATCATTTTTAAGTTTTAAATACATCTCTGCAATTACAAATGTTTTGAACGTGGAGTATATATGTATCAATAACTTTAACCTTCCACCATTCTTAGTAGTATTCAGGTTTTGTTGTTTAAACATGTGAGAAATCGCTTCCTACATCCTGGACTACTTGTAGTAGCAATGTGAAGATATGTCATTTTAGTTTCTTTAGAATTTTAACTTGTCCATTGACAATGAAGAAGCAAACTTCTAGTTTGGGTCTAACATCAATCAAACATGATGTTCCCGCATGACGTTGATCTTTGAGCATGCCATGTGATATCTGAGATAGACATATTTTCCTCCAGGTCCTCATATTCCAAGCTCGTCGTGATAAACACCATACCAAACGGGGCCTCTGACTCGCCTGGACGTCATTCTTGCTGCTCTTAAGCGATTCCTAAGGCTTCTGTCGGACAGACATCGTTTGGGTTGTCATTGTCGCGTCCTTCACAGGACTGATTTGCCCGTTTTTCTCACCAAGCGGTTGATTACTCTGGAATGGTATGCATTCCGATTATGTGTCATCTTTGCGCCTTAGATATCTTCCTATGTGACATGTTCACATCGAATTGCAAGAAAGTGGATTAAAATACAAAAAACAGACGCCTGAACATGCTGCATTTTGGAGAATGCATGAGTGGCATGCCGCGTGTACGACGGAACACCATTCTTGTCATCATAATCATCAATCTTCAAAAAAATACACCAATAAACATAATGTCAAGCTTTCGTCAAGATTATGCATGTTTAAATGCTTATCATTGCCATTACAGTTGAAAGTAATGGTAACAAGTTATAAATGCTTTATTTCAGGGGTTGTTCAATCATTTCCAGGTGTATATATCATGTGAGGTTGGAAGGATCGCACCCCGATATTGGAGGATTGTTATTATGAAATACATGTAACACAATCTTTAGTCATGTCCAGGTACGGAATTTTGGAGAACGGTTACTCGGGTCGTTGTATGCATTTGATTTGTTCGAGTATGCTGTGCGTTGCCTGAACATGGCCAGGCGTTGCAAGAGGAGTAGGGCAGACTCCCATAATCGCCATTAGGAGATTCATACGCAGTATGCCTCGTCGAGTGGATGAGTTTGTTCGGTATTACGCGATACGGATCCAAAACGTCAACTTTGAAATTTCCCACCCTACCCCTATCGTCATAACATCCCCTATCATACTTCCCTATCATTAGTAATGCTCCTACAAAAATTATCCCTTCCCAATATAAATGTAAGACAATAACATATATGGCTTCGAGTGGTCACAAATGTGCCTACAGCAAGCACTTCTGTGATTGGTAATTCTCTTTCACTTTAAAATGCATTATGAACGTCATCAGTGATGTGATCAGGTATATTCTTTGTTCAGCCACTTGATAAAAATCACTTAACAATGAAATCTGTGTTGTTTTCAATCAACTAGACCAATTAACAATCCAAATCACTTGATCAACTTTTAAGTTAATTAGTGTGTTCCTAAATGTAAATTACATTATAGGTTATTGTTTGTTGAGTAACATTCTTAGCGTTTCAGTCAGCTGGCGACCATGTGATAAGTCGAAAGTTGAAAGAAATGTTAAATTGTATTTCGCTGCTTTGGATGATCGGCTATTGGGCTAATGAGTTTGTAAACCTTGCAATATGATTACTTTGAAGAAATACACATATCCAAGTAGTGTCGACACTGGTAACCATGTACACACATGACTACATATCCGTCACGGCATGTTAATGTCGCACAATGGCGTGATATGAAACATTCGCTGCAATAAATTTATGACTAATGCAACTTGATGGCCTCACTAAAGTGGTTTCATTCTCAAACATATAGTAGTTCGTTGTTTAGCCATAATGTTCATGAAACCGTCTCCAAAAAGTCAAATTGGTACAAATCCAGTGTTGCAATCTAACCACGACTGTGCTAGGTCATCATAACGGAGATCTAATTGTGTATCAATGTTACAAGGAAAAAGCCGTTGGCTATAATACCTCACGTAATTTCTTCTTTCATGAAATATATAATTATGTTGCTTTCGGCTGTAATTGTAAGTATCACTATCGTTCCTATTGTGAGTACCTGTTCATGGGATACATTTGTGAGGGATACAGCTATTGTTGACAAGGTAACAAACAGCACCCACTTGAGGATACAGAATGGAACAGAGAGCCAAAGCGATTGTGCAATATTGTGTTTTCAGACAAATATCTGCATATCATTTTTCTACAATAGTGTGTCAAGACTATGCCGCCTTCGCTCTGACACAATCAGAGCAGAGGATGTGACATTACAGAAGGACATTGGCTACCATTACTTCAGAGGTAAGCATTTTCCACCAATCATTACTTGTTTTTTATTATGGTCATTTGTAACAACTGGAAGTTACAAACAGGAGAGTGATTCCTTTTAAATTTGATATTCATGAATATCATGAAAAATCAGTTCTGATCTACAACTGCTTTGTTACTTCATATACACCATAAAAAGCATCTTACTCATATACTAGTAATTGATGCCGAATACTGACTTTATATGACAAAATCAGGCTCGAGGCAATATGGTACTTGTTGCCTTTAAGGAACAGACGTTAATTAGGTTAGACGAGTACATATAGATCTGGGGATTCGAGCGACAAGTGACAATGCATATAAAATGATGGAGATGAAGAAGGGAACACTTAGTTTCAGACACAGTAACATGCTATGCTATCATGGGTTCCAAGACTGTATATACTTTTAAATACCATTCCTTGTCGCTTCTCTACATGTTTTTCACGTGGTTGTATAGGTAAGTGTCTTATTTTCTTATGTATATATCTTGATATCATATATTTTCTTTTTTTATATATATTTTAGTGCTAATCAACTGTGCAATATTACTTTCCCTTTGGATTATAAAGTCATATCTTATTTTTCCTTATTTCTTATCTTAAGCCTTGTCTATCAAATACACGTTGGAAACAATGCAAACAAACACATCTCTGACATGTGTTGAATTCGTGTGCGCGCTATTTCAAATATACTGACAGTAAAGTTGATGTCCCTATATTTTCATTGTTCTTTTATTAGTTTCCATCAGTATATAAACGATACTTCTAACTAATGTCAGGGTTTAACTGCCGTCTGAATTACGGTGCATAGAGAACAGGAAATTACTGGACGCCATAGCCACCACTTGCAGATAACTGCATCCGATAAAAAAAAACACTCACGAATAATCCCTCCCACACATTGAGTTTTTTTGCAATATTCTCTTAAAATTCAAGCTGAAAGGTTTTCACACACAAACATTGTAATGTGTCACAGTTACGTGTCTAACCATCAATATGTCAATATCCCAGTTCCATGTCCAGCTATTAGTATATCAATGTCGCATTTAATTTCAGGGAGACGCTAACTAGTTAGATATATACTGAACCAAATTAAAAACTTCACAATCCTAAAATTTTAACATTTTGACCAGTTATCATTGTAGGCCCTTATTGTGTATTTAAACAGTAATGGCCACGTATTGTCTTCAGATAACACCCGTTTTTGTGCAGGTGAATCGATCAAAATCATGTGCACAGCACTAAAGTGGCAAAAGTGTTTTTTTCACGTGCAACTGGTCACGTGGCCATAATACCTTAAGTGTTTTCAGCCATATGCTTGTTAGCAGTCATTTACAAAAAAAGAAAAACACAAGAAAACAAAAGTCTTTACGGCCATTTGTCATGCCACGCCTTTCGAATGTGCAACGTGAACGTGCCATCGGCATGTTGCAGACGGGAACGCCCGTAGCTGAAGTCGCAAGAACGATGGGTTGTAGTCGACGGACTGTTTATGATTTACAGACGCGTCTACAGCAAACGGGTACCACCGCTGATCGCCCTCGGCCAGGTCGACCACGTGTGACGTCACATGCAGAGGATCGTCAGATTGCCTTACGTCACCTCCGTAACCGATTTTTGACGGCTACATCAACCAGAAATGAACTTTTTAGGGGTAGACTGAGTGCGCAAACCAAACCAACCACAGAATTTGCAAGATCTTGGCACCATTTTGCAGCAACAATGGCGTCGTCCTCCCCAATCATGTGTTCACAAGCATCACAAGGTCCATGCGGAGGCGTTGTGAGGCAGTTGTCAACCCACGAGGTGGCCATACACGCTACTGAACTTGTTTGCCATCCGATTCTCGTGCTTGGGACTTGGGATTTAAACTGTTGATGTTATTACCGATTACCGTATGTGCTTGGAACAAATTATGGTTACCACCGTTAATTAAAATCCTTCTTTGGACATTAATGATTAAAAATTACCTTCTCTGATACATTTGTCCGTTGTATATCATATATGGGATTACTTTTAAAAATGTGAAGTTCTTAATTTCCATGTCCAACCATCAATATGTCACTCTCACAGTTCGCATCCATCAACCAATATGGCAATGTCACAGCTCGCCATCAACCATGAATATGTCAGTGTCACAGTATCACGTCCAACCATCAATATGTCAGTGTCACAGTATCACGTCCAACTATCAATATGTCAGTGTCACAGTATCACGTCCAACCATCAATATGTCAGTGTCACAGTATCACGTCCAACCATCAAAATGTCAATATCACAGGTAGCATCCAGCCATCATTATGTCAGTGTCACAGTATCATTTCCAGCTATCAATATGTCAGTGTCATAGTATCACGTTCAACCATCAATATGTCAGTCTCACAGTATCACGTCCAACCATCAAAATGTCAATGTCACAGGTAGCATCCAGCCATCATTATGTCAGTGTCACAGTATCATATACAACCATCCCTATGTCAGTGTCACAGTATCACGTCCAACCATCAATATGTCAGTGTCACAGTATCATATACAACCATCAATATGTCAGTGTCACAGTATCACGTCCAACCATCAAAATGTCAGTGTAACAGTATCACGTCCAACCATCAATATGTAAGTGTCACAGTATCACGTCCAACCATCATTATGTCAGTGTCACAGTTCACCCAACCATGAATATGTCAGTGTAACAGTATCACGTCCAACCATCAATATGTCAGTGTATCAGTTCGCACCCAACCATCAATATGTCAGTGTCACAGTATCACGTCCAACCATCAATATGTCAGTGTAACAGTTCGCACCCAACCATCAATATGTCAGTGTCACAGTATCACGTCCAACTAACAATATGTCAGTCTCACAGTTCGCATCCATCAATCAATATGGCCATGTCACAGCTCGCCATCAACCATGAATATGTCAGTGTCACAGTATCACGTCCAACCATCAAAATGTCAGTGTCACAGTATCACGTCCAACTAACAATATGTCAGTCTCACAGTTCGCATCCATCAATCAATATGGCCATGTCACAGCTCGCCATCAACCATGAATATGTCAGTGTCACAGTATCACGTCCAACCATCAATATGTCAGTGTCACAGTATCACGTCCAACCATCAATATGTCAGTGTAACAGTTCGCACCCAACCATTAATATGTCAGTGTCACAGTATCACGTCCAACCATCAATATGTCAGTGTCACAGTATCACATCCAACCATCAAAATGTCAATATCACAGGTAGCATCCAGCCATCATTATGTCAGTGTCACAGTATCATTTCCAGCTATCAATATGTCAGTGTCATAGTATCACGTTCAACCATCAATATGTCAGTCTCACAGTATCACGTCCAACCATCAAAATGTCAATGTCACAGGTAGCATCCAGCCATCATTATGTCAGTGTCACAGTATCATATACAACCATGCCTATGTCAGTGTCACAGTATCACGTCCAACCATCAATATGTCAGTGTCACAGTATCATATACAACCATCAATATGTCAGTGTCACAGTATCACGTCCAACCATCAAAATGTCAGTGTAACAGTATCACGTCCAACCATCAATATGTAAGTGTCACAGTATCACGTCCAACCATCATTATGTCAGTGTCACAGTTCACCCAACCATGAATATGTCAGTGTAACAGTATCACGTCCAACCATCAATATGTCAGTGTATCAGTTCGCACCCAACCATCAATATGTCAGTGTCACAGTATCACGTTCAACCATCAATATGTCAGTGTAACAGTTCGCACCCAACCATCAACATGTCACTGTCACAGTATCACGTCCAACTAACAATATGTCAGTCTCACAGTTCGCATCCATCAATCAATATGGCCATGTCACAGCTCGCCATCAACCATGAATATGTCAGTGTCACAGTATCACGTCCAACCATCAATATGTCAGTGTCACAGTATCACGTCCAACCATCAATATGTCAGTCTCACAGTTCGCATCCATCAATCAATATGGCAATGTCACAGCTCGCCATCAACCATGAATATGTCAGTGTCACAGTATCACGTCCAACCATCAATATGTCAGTGTCACAGTATCACGTCCAACCATCAATATGTCAGTGTAACAGTTCGCACCCAACCATTAATATGTCAGTGTCACAGTATCACGTCCAACCATCAATATGTCAGTGTCACAGTATCACGTCCAACCATCAAAATGTCAATGTCACAGGTAGCATCCAGCCATCATTATGTCAGTGTCACAGTATCATTTCCAGCTATCAATATGTCAGTTTCATAGTATCACGTTCAACCATCAATATGTCAGTCTCACAGTATCACGTCCAACCATCAAAATGTCAATGTCACAGGTAGCATCCAGCCATCATTATGTCAGTGTCACAGTATCATATACAACCATCCCTATGTCAGTGTCACAGTATCATATACAACCATCAATATGTCAGTGTCACAGTATCACGTCCAACCATCAAAATGTCAGCGTAACAGTATCACGTCCAACCATCAATATGTAAGTGTCACAGTATCACGTCCAACCATCATTATGTCAGTGTCACAGTTCACCCAGCCATGAATATGTCAGTGTAACAGTACCACGTCCAACCATCAATATGTCAGTGTAACAGTTCGCACCCAACCATCAATATGTCAGTGTCACAGTATCACGTCCAACCATCAATATGTCAGTGTCACAGTATCACGTCCAACCATCAATATGTCAGTGTCACAATTTTCACGTCCAACTATCAATATGTCAGTGTAACAGTTCGCACCCAACCATGAATATGTCAATGTCACAGTATCACATCCAACCATCAATATGTCAGTGTAACAGTTCGCACCCAACCATGAATATGTCAATGTCACAGTATCACGTCCAACCATCAATATGTTAATGTAACAGTATCACGTCCAACATCAATATGTCAGTGTCACAGTAAGCATCCAGCCATCAATATGTCAGCGTCACAGTATCACGTCCAACCATCAATATGTCAGTATCACAGTATCACGTCCAACCATCAAAATGTCAGTGTCACAGTATCACGTCCAACCATCAATATGTCAGTGTCACAGTTTGCACCCAACCATGAATATGTCAGTGTCACAGTATCATTTCCAACCATCAATATGTCATTGTCACAGTATCACGTCCAACTATCAATATATCAGTGTCACATTTCGCACCCAACCATGAATATGTCAATGTCACAGTATCACGTCCAACCATCAATATGTCAGTGTCACAGTATCACGTCCAACCATCAATATGTCAGTGTCACAGTTTGCACCCAACAATCAATATGTCAGTGTCACAGTATCACGTCCAACCATCAATATGTCAGTGTAACAGTTCGCACCCAACAATTAATATGTCAGTGTCACAGTATCACGTCCAACCATCAATATGTCAGTGTCAAAGTATCATATACAACCATCAATATGTCAGTGTCACAGTATCACGTCCAACCATGAATATGTCAGTGTCACAGTATCATGTCCAACCATCAATATGTCAGTGTCACAGTATCACGTCCAACCATCAATATGTCAATTTAACAGTTCGCACCCAACCATCTATATGTCAGTGTCAAAGTATCACGTCCAACCATCAATATGTCAGTGTCACAGTATCACGTCCAACATCAATATGTCAGTGTCACAGTAAGCATCCACCCATCAATATGTCACCTTCACAGTATCACGTCCAACCATCAAAATGTCAGTGTCACAGTATCACGTCCAACCATCAATATGTCAGTGTCACAGTTTGCACCCAACCATGAATATGTCAGTGTCACAGTATCATTTCCAACCATCAATATGTCAATGTAACAGTATCACGTCCAACGTCAATATGTCAGTGTCACAGTAAGCATCCAGCCATCAATATGTGACCTTCACAGTATCACGTCCAACCATCAATATGTCAGTGTAACAGTATCACGTCCAACCATCAATATGTCAGTGTCACAGTATCACGTCCAACCATCAATATGTCAATGTAACAGTTCGCACCCAACCATCTATATGTCAGTGTCACAGTTTCACGTCCAACCATCAATATCTCAGTGTCACAGTTTGCACCCAACCATGAATATACAACCATCAATATGTCAGTGTAACAGTATCATGTCCAACCATCAATATGTCAGTGTCATAGTTTCACGTCCAACCATCAATATGTCAGTGTCACAGTATCACGTCCAACCATCAATATGTCAGTGTCACAGTATCATATACAACCATCAATATGTCAGTGTCACAGTTTGCACCCAACCATCAATATGTCAATGTAACAGTATCACGTCCAACATCAATATGTCAGTGTCACAGTAAGCATCCAGCCATCAATATGTCTGCGTCACAGTATCACGTCCAACCATCAATATGTCAGTGTCACAGTATCACGTCCAACCATCAAAATGTCAGTGTCACAGTATCACGTCCAACCATCAATATCTCAGTGTCACAGTTTGCACCCAACCATGAATATGTCAGTGTCACAGTTTCATTTCCAACCATCAATATGTCAGTGTCACAGTATCACGTCCAACCATTAATATGTCAATGTAACAGTATCAAGTCCAACATCAATATGTCAGTGTCACAGTAAGCATCCACCCATCAATATGTCAGCGTCACAGTATCACGTCCAACCATCAATATGTCAGTGTCACAGTATCACGTCCAACCATCAAAATGTCAATGTCACAGTATCACGTCCAACCATCAATATGTCAGTGTCACAGTTTGCACCCAACCATTAATATGTCAGTGTCACAGTATCATTTCCAACCATCAATATGTAATGTAATGTCCAACATCAATATGTCAGTATCACAGTAAGCATACAGCCATCAATATGTCAGCGTCACAGTATCACGTCCAACCATCAATATGTCAGTATCACAGTATCACGTCCAACCATCAAAATGTCAGTGTAACAGTATCACGTCCAACCATCAATTTGTCAGTGTCACAGTTTGCACCCAACCATGAATATGTCAGTGTCACAGTATCATTTCCAACCATCAATATGTCAGTGTCACAGTATCACGTCCAACCATCAATATGTCAGTGACACAGTATCACGTCCAACTATCAATATGTCAGTGTCACAGTTTCCACCCAACCATGAATATGTCAGTGTCACAGTATCATTTCCAACCATCAATATGTCAGTGTCACAGTATCACGTCCAACCATCAATATGTCAATGTTACAGTATCACGTCCAACATCAATATGTTAGTGTCACAGTAAGCATCCAGCCATCAATATGTCAGCGTCACAGTATCACGTCCAACCATCAATATGTCAGTGTAACAGTATCACGTCCAACCATCAAAATGTCAGTGTCACAGTATCACGTCCAACCATCAATATGTCAGTGTCACAGTTTGCACCCAACCATGAATATGTCAGTGTCACAGTATCATTTCCAACCATCAATATGTCAATGTAACATTATCACGTCCAACATCAATATGCCAGTATCACAGTAAGCATACAGCCATCAATATGTCAGCGTCACAGTATCACGTCCAACAATCAATATGTCAGTGTCACAGTATCACGTCCAACCATCAAAATGTCAGTGTCACAGTATCACGCCCAACCATCAATATGTCAGTGTCACAGTTTGCACCCAACCATCAATATGTCAGTGTCACAGTATCATTTCCAACCATCAATATGTCAATGTAACAGTATCACGTCCAACCATCAATATGTCAGTGTCACAGTTTCACGTCCAACTATCAATATCTCAGTGTCACTGTTCGCACCCAAACATGAATATGTCAATGTCACAGTATCACGTCCAACCATCAATATGTCAGTGTCACAGTATCACGTCCAACCATCAATATGTCAGTGTAACAGTTCGCACCCAACAATCAATATGTCAGTGTCACAGTATCACGTCCAACCATCAATATGTCAGTGTAACAGTTCGCACCCAACAATCAATATGTCAGTGTCACAGTATCACGTCCAACCATCAATATGTCAGTGTCAAAGTATCATATACAACCATCAATATGTCAGTGTCACAGTATCACGTCCAACCATCAATATGTCAGTGTCACAGTATCATGTCCAACCATCAATATGTCAGTGTCACAGTATCACGTCCAACCATCAATATGTCAATGTAACAGTTCGCACCCAACCATCTATATGTCAGTGTCACAGTAGCACGTCCAACCATCAATATGTCAGTGTCACAGTATCGCGTCCAACATCAATATGTCAGTGTCACAGTAAGCATCCAGCCATCAATATGTCAGCGTCACAGTATCACGTCCAACCATCAATATGTCAGTGTCACAGTATCACGTCCAACCATCTATATGTCAATGTAACAGTTCGCACCCAACCATCTATATGTCAGTGTCACAGTATCACGTCCATCCATCAATATGTCAATGTAACAGTATCACGTCCAACATCAATATGTCAGTGTCACAGTAAGCATCCAGCCATCAATATGTCAGCGTCACAATATCACGTCCAACCATCAATATGTCAGTGTCACAGTATCACGTCCAACCATCAAAATGTCAGTGTCACAGTATCACGTCCAACCATCAATATGTCAGTGTCACAGTATCATTTCCAACCATCAATATGTCAATGTAACAGTATCACGTCCAACATCAATATGTCAGTGTCACAGTAAGGATCCAGCCATCAATATATCAGCGTCACAGTATCACGTCCAACCTTCAATATGTCAGTGTCACAGTATCACGTCCAACCATCAAAATGTCAGTGTCACAGTATCACGTCCAACCATCAATATGTCAGTGTCACAGTTTGCACCCAACCATCAATATGTCAGTGTAACAGTATCATTTCCAACCATCAATATGTCAGTGAAACAGTATCATATCCAACCATCATTATGTCAGTGTCACAGTCTCATGTCCAACCTTCAATATGTCAGTGTAACAGTATCATGTCCAACCATCAATATGTCAGTGTCACAGTATCACGTCCAACCATCAAAATGTCAGTGTAACAGTATCATGTCCAACCATCAATATGTCAGTGTCATATTATCACGTCCAACCATCAATATGTCAGTGTCACAGTCTCATGTCCAACCATCAATATGTCAGTGAAACAGTATCATGTCCAACCATCAATATGTCAGTGTCACAGTTCACGTCCAACCATCAATATGTCAGTGTAACAGTATCATGTCCAACCATCAATATGTCAATGTCACAGTATCACGTCCAACAATCAATATGTCAGTGTCACAGAATCATGTCCAACCATCAATATGTCAGTGTCACAGTATCATATACAACCATCAATATATCAGTGTCACAGTATCATGTCCAACCATCAATATGTCTGTGTCACAGTATCATATACAACCATCAATATGTCAGTGTAACAGTATCATGTCCAACCATCAATATGTCAGTGTCATAGTTTCACGTCCAACCATCAATATGTCAGTGTAACAGTATCATGTCCAACCATCAATATGTCAGTGTCACAGTATCACGTCCAACCATCAATATGTCAGTGTCACAGTATCACGTCCAACCATCAATATGTCAGTGTACCAGTAACATGTCCAACCATCAATATGTCAGTGTCACAGTATCACGATCAACCATCAAAATGTCAGTGTAACAGTATCATGTCCAACCATCAATATGTCAGTGTCATAGTTTCACGTCCAAACATCAAAATGTCAGTGTAACAGTATCATGTCCAATCATCAATATGTCAGTGTCATAGTTTCACTTCCAACCATCAATATGTCATTGTCACAGTATCACGTCCAACCATCAATATGTCAGTGTAACAGTATCATGTCCAACCATCAATATGTCAGTGTCACTGTATCACGATCAACCATCAAAATGTCAGTGTAACAGTATCATGTCCAAACATCAATATGCCAGTGTCACAGTATCACGTCCAACATCAATATGTCAGTGTCACAGTTAGCATCCAACTATCAATATATCAGTGTCACAGTATCACGTCCAACCATAAAAATGTCAGTGTAACAGTATCATGTCCAACCATCAATATGTCAGTGTCATAGTATCATGTCCAACCATCAATATGTCAGTGTAACAGTATCACGTCCAACCATCAATATGTCAGTGTAACAGTATCACGTCCAACCATCAATATGTCAGTGTCACAGTATCACGTTCAAACCACCAATATGTCAGTGTCACAGTATCACGTCCAACCATCAATATGTCAGTGTCACAGTATCACGTCCAACCATCAATATGTCAGTGTCACAGTATCACGTCCAACATCAATATGTCAGTGTCACAGTATCACGTCCAACCATCAATATGTCAGTGTAACAGTCTCATGTCCAACCAATAATTTGTCAGTGTAACAGTAATGTCCAACCATCAATATGTCAGTGTCACAGTCTCATGTCCAACCATCAATATGTCACTGTAACATTATCATGTCCAACCATCAATATGACAGTGTCACAGTATCACGTCCAACCATCAATATGTCAGTGTAACAGTATCATGTCCAACCATCAATATGTCAATGTCACAGTATCACGTCCAACCATCAATATGTCAGTGTCAAAGTATCATATACAACCATCAATATGTCAGTGTCACAGTAGCACGTCCAACCATCAATATGTCAGTGTAACAGTATCGCACCCAACAATCAATATGTCAGTGTCACAGTATCATATTTAACCATCAATATATCAGTGTCACAGTATCATGTCCAACCATCAATATGTCAGTGTCACAGTAAGCATCCAGCCATCAATATGTCAGTGTTACAGTATCACGTCCAACCATCAATATGTCAGTGTCACAGTAAGCATCCAGCCATCAATATGTCAGTGTCACAGGATCACGTCCAACCATCAATATGTCAGTGACATAGTATCACGTCCAACCATCAATATGTCAGTGTCACAGTTTGCACCCAACCATGAATATGTCAGTGCCACAGTATCATTTACAACCATCAATATGTCAGTGTAATAGTATCACGTCCAACCATCAATATGTCAGTGTCACAGAATCACGTCCAACTATCAATATGTCAGTGTATCAGTTCGCACCCAACCATCAATATGTCAATGTCACAGTATCACGTCCAACCATCAATATGTCAGTGTCACAGTATCATTTCCAACCATCAATATGTCAGTGTAACAGTTCGCACCCAACAATCAATATGTCAGTGTCACAGTATCATATAAAACCATCAATATGTCAGTGTATCCGTTCGCACCCAACAATCAATATGTCAGTGTAACAGTATCACGTCCAACCATCAATATCTCAGTGTCAAAGTATCATATACAACCATCAATATATCAGTGTCACACTATCACATCCAACCATCAATATGTCAGTGTAACAGTATCATGTCCAACCATCAATATGTCAGTGTCACAGTATCACGTCCAACCATCAATATGTCAATGTAACAGTTCGCACCCAACCATCAATATGTCAGTGTCACAGTATCATTTCCAACCATCAATATGTCAGTGTCACAGTATCACGTCCAACATCAATATGTCAGTGTCACAGTAAGCAGCCAGCCATCAATATGTCAGCGTCACAGTCTCATGTCCAACCATCAATATGTCAGTGTCACAGTATCACGTCCAACCATCAATGTGTCAGTGTAACAGTATCGTGTCCAACTATCAATATGTCAGTGTAACAGTATCACGTCCAACCATCAATATGTCAGTGTCACAGTATCATGTCCAACCATCAATATGTCAGTGTCACAGTATCACGTCCAACCATCAATATGTCAATGTAACAGTTCGCACCCAACCATCTATATGTCAGTGTCACAGTATCACGTCCAACCATCAATATGTCAGTGTCACAGTATCACGTCCAACCATCAATATGTTAATGTAACAGTATCACGTCCAACATCAATATGTCAGTGTCACAGTAAGCATCCAGCCATCAATATGTCAGCGTCACAGTATCACATCCAACCATCAATACGTCAGTGTCACAGTATCACGTCCAACCATCAAAATGTCAGTGTCACAGTATCACGTCCAACCATCAATATGTCAGTGTCACAGTTTGCACCCAACCATGAATATGTCAGTGTCACAGTATCATTTCCAACCATCAATATGTCAGTGTAACAGTATCACGTCCAACCATCAATATGTCATTGTCACAGTATCACGTCCAACTATCAATATATCAGTGTCACATTTCGCACCCAACCATGAATATGTCAATGTCACAGTATCACCTCCAACCATCAATATGTCAGTGTCACAGTATCACGTCCAACCATCAATATGTCAGTGTAACAGTTTGCACCCAACAATCAATATGTCAGTGTCACAGTATCACGTCCAACCATCAATATGTCAGTGTAACAGTTCGCACCCAACAATTAATATGTCAGTGTCACAGTATCACGTCCAACCATCAATATGTCAGTGTCAAAGTATCATATACAACCATCAATATGTCAGTGTCACAGTATCACGTCCAACCATCAATATGTCAGTGTCACAGTATCATGTCCAACCATCAATATGTCAGTGTCACAGTATCACGTCCAACCATCAATATGTCAATGTAACAGTTCGCACCCAACCATCTATATGTCAGTGTCAAAGTATCACGTCCAACCATCAATATGTCAGTGTCACAGTATCACGTCCAACATCAATATGTCAGTGTCACAGTAAGCATCCACCCATCAATATGTCACCTTCACAGTATCACGTCCAACCATTAATGTGTCAGTGTCACAGTATCACGTCCAACCATCAAAATGTCAGTGTCACAGTATCACGTCCAACCATCAATATGTCAGTGTCACAGTTTGCACCCAACCATCAATATGTCAATGTCACAGTATCATTTCCAACCATCAATATGTCAATGTAACAGTATCACGTCCAACATCAATATGTCAGTGTCACAGTAAGCATCCAGCCATCAATATGTCTGCGTCACAGTATCACGTCCAACCATCAATATGTCAGTGTCACAGTATCACGTCTAACCATCAAAATGTCAGTGTCACAGTATCACGTCCAACCATCAATATGTCAGTGTCACAGTTTGCACCCAACCATGAATATGTCAGTGTCACAGTATCATTTCCAACCATCAATATGTCAGTGTCACAGTATCACGTCCAACCATCAATATGTCAATGTCACAGTATCACGTCCAACATCAATATGTCAGTGTCACAGTAAGCATCCAGCCATCAATATGTCAGCGTCACAGCCTCATGTCCAACCATCAATATGTCAGTGTCACAGTATCACGTCCAACCATCAATGTGTCAGTGTAACAATATCGTGTCCAACTATCAATATGTCAGTGTAACAGTATCACGTCCAACCATCAATATGTCAGTGTCACAGTATCATGTCCAACCATCAATATGTCAGTGTCACAGTATCACGTCCAACCATCAATATGTCAATGTAACAGTTCGCACCCAACCATCTATATGTCAGTGTCACAGTATCACGTCCAACCATCAATATGTCAGTGTCACAGTATCACGTCCAACCATCAATATGTTAATGTAACAGTATCACGTCCAACATCAATATGTCAGTGTCACAGTAAGCATCCAGCCATCAATATTTCAGCGTCACAGTATCACGTCCAACCATCAATATGTCAGTGTCACAGTATCACGTCCAACCATCAAAATGTCAGTGTCACAGTATCACGTCCAACCATCAATATGTCAGTGTCACAGTTTGCACCCAACCATGAATATGTCAGTGTCACAGTATCATTTCCAACCATCAATATGTCAGTGTAACAGTACCACGTCCAACCATCAATATGTCATTGTAACAGTATCACGTCCAACTATCAATATATCAGTGTCACATTTCGCACCCAACCATGAATATGTCAATATCACAGTATCACGTCCAACCATCAATATGTCAGTGTCACAGTATCACGTCCAACCATCAATATGTCAGTGTAACAGTTTCCACCCAACAATCAATATGTCAGTGTCACAGTATCACGTCCAACCATCAATATGTCAGTGTAACAGTTTGCACCCAACAATCAATATGTCAGTGTCACAGTATCACGTCCAACCATCAATATGTCAATGTAACAGTTCGCACCCAACCATCTATATGTCAGTGTCAAAGTATCACGTCCAACCATCAATATGTCAGTGTCACAGTATCACGTCCAACATCAATATGTCAGTGTCACAGTAAGCATCCACCCATCAATATGTCACCTTCACAGTATCACGTCCAACCATCAATATGTCAGTGTCACAGTATCACGTCCAACCATCAAAATGTCAGTGTCACAGTATCACGTCCAACCATCAATATGTCAGTGTCACAGTTTGCACCCAACCATGAATATGTCAGTGTCACAGTATCATTTCCAACCATCAATATGTCAATGTAACAGTATCACGTCCAACATCAATATGTCAGTGTCACAGTAAGCATCCAGCTATCAATATGTCTGCGTCACAGTATCACGTCCAACCATCAATATGTCAGTGTCACAGTATCACGTCCAACCATCAAAATATCAGTGTCACAGTATCACGTCCAACCATCAATATGTCAGTGTCACAGTTTGCACCCAACCATGAATATGTCAGTGTCACAGTTTCATTTCCAACCATCAATATGTCAGTGTCACAGTAAGCATCCAGCCATCAATATGTCTGCGTCACAGTATCACGTCCAACCATCAATATGTCAGTGTCACAGTATCACGTCCAACCATCAAAATGTCAGTGTCACAGTATCACGTCCAACCATCAATATGTCAGTGTCACAGTTTGCACCCAACCATGAATATGTCAGTGTCACAGTATCATTTCCAACCATCAATATGTCAGTGTCACAGTATCACGTCCAACCATCAATATGTCAATGTCACAGTATCACGTCCAACATCAATATGTCAGTGTCACAGTAAGCATCCAGCCATCAATATGTCAGCGTCACAGCCTCATGTCCAACCATCAATATGTCAGTGTCACAGTATCACGTCCAACCATCAATGTGTCAGTGTAACAATATCGTGTCCAACTATCAATATGTCAGTGTAACAGTATCACGTCCAACCATCAATATGTCAGTGTCACAGTATCATGTCCAACCATCAATATGTCAGTGTCACAGTATCACGTCCAACCATCAATATGTCAATGTAACAGTTCGCACCCAACCATCTATATGTCAGTGTCACAGTATCACGTCCAACCATCAATATGTCAGTGTCACAGTATCACGTCCAACCATCAATATGTTAATGTAACAGTATCACGTCCAACATCAATATGTCAGTGTCACAGTAAGCATCCAGCCATCAATATTTCAGCGTCACAGTATCACGTCCAACCATCAATATGTCAGTGTCACAGTATCACGTCCAACCATCAAAATGTCAGTGTCACAGTATCACGTCCAACCATCAATATGTCAGTGTCACAGTTTGCACCCAACCATGAATATGTCAGTGTCACAGTATCATTTCCAACCATCAATATGTCAGTGTAACAGTACCACGTCCAACCATCAATATGTCATTGTAACAGTATCACGTCCAACTATCAATATATCAGTGTCACATTTCGCACCCAACCATGAATATGTCAATATCACAGTATCACGTCCAACCATCAATATGTCAGTGTCACAGTATCACGTCCAACCATCAATATGTCAGTGTAACAGTTTCCACCCAACAATCAATATGTCAGTGTCACAGTATCACGTCCAACCATCAATATGTCAGTGTAACAGTTTGCACCCAACAATCAATATGTCAGTGTCACAGTATCACGTCCAACCATCAATATGTCAATGTAACAGTTCGCACCCAACCATCTATATGTCAGTGTCAAAGTATCACGTCCAACCATCAATATGTCAGTGTCACAGTATCACGTCCAACATCAATATGTCAGTGTCACAGTAAGCATCCACCCATCAATATGTCACCTTCACAGTATCACGTCCAACCATCAATATGTCAGTGTCACAGTATCACGTCCAACCATCAAAATGTCAGTGTCACAGTATCACGTCCAACCATCAATATGTCAGTGTCACAGTTTGCACCCAACCATGAATATGTCAGTGTCACAGTATCATTTCCAACCATCAATATGTCAATGTAACAGTATCACGTCCAACATCAATATGTCAGTGTCACAGTAAGCATCCAGCCATCAATATGTCTGCGTCACAGTATCACGTCCAACCATCAATATGTCAGTGTCACAGTATCACGTCCAACCATCAAAATATCAGTGTCACAGTATCACGTCCAACCATCAATATGTCAGTGTCACAGTTTGCACCCAACCATGAATATGTCAGTGTCACAGTTTCATTTCCAACCATCAATATGTCAGTGTCACAGTATCACGTCCATCCATCAATATGTCAATGTAACAGTATCACGTCCAACATCAATATGTCAGTGTCACAGTAAGCATCCAGCCATCAATATGTCAGCGTCACAGTATCACGTCCAACCATCAATATGTCAGTGTCACAGTATCACGTCCAACCATCAAAATGTCAGTGTCACAGTATCACGTCCAACCATCAATATGTCAGTGTCACAGTTTGCACCCAACCATTAATATGTCAGTGTCACAGTATCATTTCCAACCATGAATATGTAATGTAATGTCCAACATCAATATGTCACTATCACAGTAAGCATACAGCCATCAATATGTCAGCGTCACAGTATCACGTCCAACCATCAATATGTCAGTATCACAGTATCACGTCCAACCATCAAAATGTCAGTGTAACAGTATCACGTCCAACCATCAATATGTCAGTGTCACAGTTTGCACCCAACCATGAATATGTCAGTGTCACAGTATCATTTACAACCATCAATATCTCAGTGTAATAGTATCACGTCCAACCATCAATATGTCAGTGTCACAGTATCACGTCCAACTATCAATATGTCAGTGTCACAGTTCCCACCCAACCATCAATATGTCAATATCACAGTATCACGTCCAACTATCAATATGTCAGTGTCACAGTATCATGTCCAACCATCAATATGTCAGTGTAACAGTTCACACCCAGCAATCAATATGTCAGTGTCACAGTATCATATACAACCATCAATATGTCAGTGTATCAGTTCGCACCCAACAATCAATATGTCAGTGTCACAGTATCACGTCCAACCATCAATATGTCAGTGTCAAAGTATCATATACAACCATCAATATGTCAGTGTCACACTATCACATCCAACCATCAATATGTCAGTGTAACAGTATCATGTCCAACCATCAATATGTCAGTGTCACAGTATCACGTCCAACCATCAATATGTCAATGTAACAGTTCGCATCCAACCATCTATATGTCATTGTCACAGTATCACGTCCAACCATCAATATGTCAGTGTCACAGTATCACGTCCAACCATCAATATGTCAGTGTCACAATTTCCACCCAACCATGAATATGTCAGTGTCATAGTATCATTCCCAACCATCAATATGTCAGTGTAACAGTATCACGTCCAACCATGAATATGTCAGTGTCACAGTATCACGTCCAACTATCAATATGTCAGTGTCACAGTTCGCACCCAACCATGAATATGTCAGTGTCACAGTATCACGTCCAACCATCAATAAGTCAGTGTCACAGTATCATGTCCAACCATCAATATGTCAGTGTAACAGTTCGCACCCAACAATCAATATGTCAGTGTCACAGTATCACGTCCAACCATTAATATATCAGTGTCAAAGTATCATATACAACCATCAAAATGTCAGTGTCACAGTTTCACGTCCAACCATGAATATGTCAGTGTCACAGTATCCCGTCCAACCATCAATATGTCAGTGTCACAGTATCATTTCCAACCAACAATATCTCAGTGTTACAGTATCACGTCCAACCATCAATGTGTCCGTGTCACAGTGTCACGTCCAACTATCAATATGTCAGTGTCACAGTATCATGTCCAAACATCAATATGTCAGTGTCAGAGTATAACGATCAACCATCAATATGTCAGTGTAACAGTATCATGTCCAACCATCAATATGTCAGTGTCACAGTATAACGATCAACCATCAAAATGTCAGTGTAACAGTAACATGTCCAACCATCAATATGTCAATGTCATAGTTTCAAGTCCAACCATCAATATGTCAGTGTAACAGTATCATGTCCAACCATCAATATGTCAGTGTCATATTATTACGTCCAACCATCAATATGTCAGTGTCACAGTCTCATGTCCAACCATCAATATGTCGGTGAAACAGTATCATGTCCAACCATTAATGTGTCAGTGTCACAGTATCACGTCCAACCATCAATATGTCAATGTAAAAGTATCATGTCCAACCATCAATATGTCAATGTCACAGTATCACGTCCAACCATCAATATGTCAGTGTCACAGTATCATGTCCAACCATCAATATGTCAGTGTCACAGTATCACGTCCAACCATCAATATGTCAGTGTAACAGTATCATGTCTAACCATCAATATGTCACTGTCACAGTATCACGTCCAACCATCAATATGTCAGTGTAACAGTATCATTTCCAACCATCAATATGTCAGTGAAACAGTATCATATCCAACCATCAATATGTCAGTGTCACAGTCTCATGTCCAACCTTCAATATGTCAGTGTAACAGTATCATGTCCAACCATCAATATGTCAGTGTCACAGTATCACGTCCAACCATCAATATGTCAGTGTAACAGTATCATATCCAACCATCAATATGTCAGTGTCATATTATCACGTCCAACCATCAATATGTCAGTGTCACAGTCTCATGTCCAACCATCAATATGTCAGTGAAACAGTATCATGTCCAACCATCAATATGTCAGTGTCACAGTATCACGTCCAACCATCAATATGTCAGTGTAACAGTATCATGTCCAACCATCAATATGTCAATGTCACAGTATCACGTCCAACCATCAATATGTCAGTGTCACAGTATCATGTCCAACCATCAATATGTCAGTGTAACAGTATCATTTCCAACCATCAATATGTCAGTGTCACAGTATCATATACAACCATCAATATATCAGTGTCACAGTATCATGTCCAACCATCAATATGTCGGTGTCACAGTATCATATACAACCATCAATATGTCAGTGTAACAGTATAATGTCCAACCATCAATATGTCAGTGTCATAGTTTCACGTCCAACCATCAATATGTCAGTGTAACAGAATCATGTCCAACCATCAATATGTCAATGTCACAGTATCACGTCCAACCATCAATATGTCAGTGTCACAGTATCACGTCCAACCATCAATATGTCAGTGTACCAGTATCATGTCCAACCATCAATATGTCAGTGTCACAGTATCACGATCAACCATCAAAATGTCAGTGTAACAGTATCATGTCCAACCATCAATATGTCAGTGTCATAGTTTCACGTCCAAACATCCAAATGTCAGTGTAACGGTATCATGTCCAATCATCAATATGTCAGTGTCATAGTTTCACTTCCAACCATCAATATGTCAGTGTCACAGTATCACGTCCAACCATCAATATGTCAGTGTAACAGTATCATGTCCAACCATCAATATGTCAGTGTCACTGTATCACGATCAACCATCAAAATGTCAGTGTAACAGTATCATGTCCAAACATCAATATGCCAGTGTCACAGTATCACGTCCAACATCAATATGTCAGTGTCACAGTTAGCATCCAACTATCAATATATCAGTGTCACAGTATCACGTCCAACCATCAAAATGTCAGTGTAACAGTATCATGTCCAACCATCAATATGTCAGTGTCATAGTATCATGTCCAACCATCAATATGTCAGTGTAACAGTATCACGTCCAACCATCAATATGTCAGTGTAACAGTATCACGTCCAACCATCAATATGTCAGTGTCACAGTATCACGTTCAAACCACCAATATGTCAGTGTCACAGTATCACGTCCAACCATCAATATGTCAGTGTCACAGTATCACGTCCAACCATCAATATGTCAGTGTCACAGTATCACGTCCAACCATCAATATGTCAGTGTCACAGTATCACGTCCAACCATCAATATGTCAGTGTAACAGTCTCATGTTCAACCAATAATTTGTCAGTGTAACAGTAATGTCCAACCATCAATATGTCAGTGTCACAGTCTCATGTCCAACCATCAATATGTCACTGTAACATTATCATGTCCAACCATCAATATGACAGTGTCACAGTATCACGTCCAACCATCAATATGTCAGTGTAACAGTATCATGTCCAACCATCAATATGTCAATGTCACAGTATCACGTCCAACCATCAATATGTCAGTGTCAAAGTATCATATACAACCATCAATATGTCAGTGTCACAGTAGCACGTCCAACCATCAATATGTCAGTGTAACAGTATCGCACCCAACAATCAATATGTCAGTGTCACAGTATCATATTTAACCATCAATATATCAGTGTCACAGTATCATGTCCAACCATCAATATGTCAGTGTCACAGTAAGCATCCAGCCATCAATATGTCAGTGTTACAGTATCACGTCCAACCATCAATATGTCAGTGTCACAGTAAGCATCCAGCCATCAATATGTCAGTGTCACAGGATCACGTCCAACCATCAATATGTCAGTGTCATAGTATCACGTCCAACCATCAATATGTCAATGTCACAGTTTGCACCCAACCATGAATATGTCAGTGTCACAGTATCATTTACAACCATCAATATGTCAGTGTAATAGTATCACGTCCAACCATCAATATGTCAGTGTCACAGAATCACGTCCAACTATCAATATGTCAGTGTATCAGTTCGCACCCAACCATCAATATGTCAATGTCACAGTATCACGTCCAACCATCAATATGTCAGTGTCACAGTATCATTTCCAACCATCAATATGTCAGTGTAACAGTTCGCACCCAACAATCAATATGTCAGTGTCACAGTATCATATACAACCATCAATATGTCAGTGTATCAGTTCGCACCCAACAATCAATATGTCAGTGTCACAGTATCACGTCCAACCATCAATATGTCAGTGTCAAAGTATCATATACAACCATCAATATGTCAGTGTCACACTATCACATCCAACCATCAATATGTCAGTGTAACAGTATCATGTCCAACCATCAATATGTCAGTGTCACAGTATCACGTCCAACCATCAATATGTCAATGTAACAGTTCGCATCCAACCATCTATATGTCATTGTCACAGTATCACGTCCAACCATCAATATGTCAGTGTCACAGTATCACGTCCAACCATCAATATGTCAGTGTCACAATTTGCACCCAACCATGAATATGTCAGTGTCACAGTATCATTTCCAACCATCAATATGTCAGTGTAACAGTATCACGTCCAACCATAAATATGTCAGTGTCACAGTATCACGTCCAACTATCAATATGTCAGTGTCACAGTTCGCACCCAACCATGAATATGTCAGTGTCACAGTATCACGTCCAACCATCAATAAGTCAGTGTCACAGTATCATGTCCAACCATCAATATGTCAGTGTAACAGTTCGCACCCAACAATCAATATGTCAGTGTCACAGTATCACGTCCAACCATTAATATATCAGTGTCAAAGTATCATATACAACCATCAAAATGTCAGTGTCACAGTTTCACGTCCAACCATGAATATGTCAGTGTCACAGTATCCCGTCCAACCATCAATATGTCAGTGTCACAGTATCATTTCCAACCAACAATATCTCAGTGTTACAGTTTCACGTCCAACCATCAATGTGTCCGTGTCACAGTGTCACGTCCAACTATCAATATGTCAGTGTCACAGTATCATGTCCAAACATCAATATGTCAGTGTCAGAGTATAACGATCAACCATCAATATGTCAGTGTAACAGTATCATGTCCAACCATCAATATGTCAGTGTCACAGTATAACGAGCAACCATCAAAATGTCAGTGTAAC
The DNA here is from genome assembly GCF_023055435.1 of Haliotis rufescens. Lineage (NCBI taxonomy): Eukaryota > Metazoa > Mollusca > Gastropoda > Lepetellida > Haliotidae > Haliotis > Haliotis rufescens. The sequence continues at coordinate 15,382,554 of NW_025964361.1, forward strand.
AGTAACATGTCCAACCATCAATATGTCAATGTCATAGTTTCAAGTCCAACCATCAATATGTCATGTAACAGTATCATGTCCAACCATCAATATGTCAGTGTCATATTATTACGTCCAACCATCAATATGTCAGTGTCACAGTCTCATGTCCAACCATCAATATGTCGGTGAAACAGTATCATGTCCAACCATTAATATGTCAGTGTCACAGTATCACGTCCAACCATCAATATGTCAGTGTAAAAGTATCATGTCCAACCATCAATATGTCAATGTCACAGTATCACGTCCAACCATCAATATGTCAGTGTCACAGTATCATGTCCAACAATCAATATGTCAGTGTCACAGTATCACGTCCAACCATCAATATGTCAGTGTAACAGTATCATGTCTAACCATCAATATGTCACTGTCACAGTATCACGTCCAACCATCAATATGTCAGTGTAACAGTATCATTTCCAACCATCAATATGTCAGTGAAACAGTATCATATCCAACCATCAATATGTCAGTGTCACAGTCTCATGTCCAACCTTCAATATGTCAGTGTAACAGTATCATGTCCAACCATCAATATGTCAGTGTCACAGTATCATGTCCAACCATCAATATGTCAGTGTAACAGTATCATATCCAACCATCAATATGTCAGTGTCATATTATCACGTCCAACCATCAATATGTCAGTGTCACAGTCTCATGTCCAACCATCAATATGTCAGTGAAACAGTATCATGTCCAACCATCAATATGTCAGTGTCACAGTATCACGTCCAACCATCAATATGTCAGTGTAACAGTATCATGTCCAACCATCAATATGTCAATGTCACAGTATCATTTCCAACCATCAATATGTCAGTGTAACAGTATCATGTCCAACCATCAATATGTCAGTGTAACAGTATCATGTCCAACCATCAATATGTCAGTGTCACAGTATCATATACAACCATCAATATATCAGTGTCACAGTATCATGTCCAACCATCAATATGTCAGTGTCACAGTATCATATACAACCATCAATATGTCAGTGTAACAGTATAATGTCCAACCATCAATATGTCAGTGTCATAGTTTCACGTCCAACCATCAATATGTCAGTGTAACAGAATCATGTCCAACCATCAATATGTCAATGTCACAGTATCACGTCCAAAAATCAATATGTCAGTGTCACAGTATCACGTCCAACCATCAATATGTCAGTGTACCAGTATCATGTCCAACCATCAATATGTCAGTGTCACAGTATCACGATCAACCATCAAAATGTCAGTGTAACAGTATCATGTCCAACCATCAATATGTCAGTGTCATAGTTTCACGTCCAAACATCCAAATGTCAGTGTAACAGTATCATGTCCAATCATCAATATGTCAGTGTCATAGTTTCACTTCCAACCATCAATATGTCAGTGTCACAGTATCACGTCCAACCATCAATATGTCAGTGTAACAGTATCATGTCCAACCATCAATATGTCAGTGTCACAGTATCACGATCAACCATCAATATGTCAGTGTAACAGTATCATGTCCAAACATCAATATGCCAGTGTCACAGTATCACGTCCAACATCAATATGTCAGTGTCACAGTTAGCATCCAACTATCAATATATCAGTGTCACAGTATCACGTCCAACCATCAAAATGTCAGTGTAACAGTATCATGTCCAACCATCAATATGTCAGTGTCATAGTATCATGTCCAACCATCAATATGTCAGTGTAACAGTATCACGTCCAACCATCAATATGTCAGTGTAACAGTATCACGTCCAACCATCAATATGTCAGTGTCACAGTATCACGTTCAAAACACCAATATGTCAGTGTCACAGTATCACGTCCAACCATCAATATGTCAGTGTCACAGTATCACGTCCAACCATCAATATGTCAGTGTCATAGTATCACGTCCAACCATCAATATGTCAGTGTAACAGTCTCATGTCCAACCAATAATTTGTCAGTGTAACAGTAATGTCCAACCATCAATATGTCAGTGTAACAGTCTCATGTCCAACCATCAATATGTCACTGTAACATTATCATGTCCAACCATCAATATGACAGTGTCACAGTATCACGTCCAACCATCAATATGTCAGTGTAACAGTATCATGTCCAACCATCAATATGTCAATGTCACAGTATCACGTCCAACCATCAATATGTCAGTGTCAAAGTATCATATACAACCATCAATATGTCAGTGTCACAGTAGCACGTCCAACCATCAATATGTCAGTGTAACAGTATCGCACCCAACAATCAATATGTCAGTGTCACAGTATCATATTTAACCATCAATATATCAGTGTCACAGTATCATGTCCAACCATCAATATGTCAGTGTCACAGTAAGCATCCAGCCATCAATATGTCAGTGTTACAGTATCACGTCCAACCATCAATATGTCAGTGTCACAGTAAGCATCCAGATATCAATATGTCAGTGTCACAGGATCACGTCCAACCATCAATATGTCAGTGTCATAGTATCACGTCCAACCATCAATATGTCAGTGTCACAGTTTGCACCCAACCACGAATATGTCAGTGTCACAGTATCATTTACAACCATCAATATGTCAGTGTAATAGTATCACGTCCAACCATCAATATGTCAGTGTCACAGAATCACGTCCAACTATCAATATGTCAGTGTATCAGTTCGCACCCAACCATCAATATGTCAATGTCACAGTATCACGTCCAACCATCAATATGTCAGTGTCACAGTATCATTTCCAACCATCAATATGTCAGTGTAACAGTTCGCACCCAACAATCAATATGTCAGTGTCACAGTATCATATAAAACCATCAATATGTCAGTGTATCAGTTCGCACCCAACAATCAATATGTCAGTGTAACAGTATCACGTCCAACCATCAATATCTCAGTGTCAAAGTATCATATACAACCATCAATATGTCAGTGTCACACTATCACATCCAACCATCAATATGTCAGTGTAACAGTATCATGTCCAACCATCAATATGTCAGTGTCACAGTATCACGTCCAACCATCAATATGTCAATGTAACAGTTCTCACCCAACCATCTATATGTCAGTGTCACAGTATCACGTCCAACCATCAATATGTCAGTGTCACAGTATCACGTCCAACCATCAAAATGTCAGTGTCACAATTTCCACCCAACCATGAATATGTCAGTGTCACAGTATCATTTCCAACCATCAATATGTCAGTGTAACAGTATCACGTCCAACCATCAATATGTCAGTGTCACAGTATCACGTTCAACTATCAATATGTCAGTGTCAAAGTATCATATACAACCATCAATATGTCAGTGCCACAGTAGCACGTCCAACCATCAATATGTCAGTGTAACAGTATCATGTCCAACCATCAATATGTCAGTGTCACAGTATCATATTTAACCATCAATATATCAGTGTCACAGTATCATGTCCAACCATCAATATGTCAGTGTCACAGTATCATATACAACCATCAATATGTCAGTGTAACAGTATCATGTCCAACCATCAATATGTCAGTGTAACAGTATCACGTCCAACCATGAATATGTCAGTGTCACAGTATCACGTCCAACCATCAATATGTCAGTGTAACAGTTTGCACCCAACCATGAATATGTCAGTGTCACAGTATCATTTCCAACCATCAATATGTCAGTGTCACAGTATCACGTCCAACCATCAATATGTCAATGTAACAGTATCACGCCCAACATCAATATGTCAGTGTCACAGTAAGCATCCAGCCATCAATATGCCAGCGTCACAGTATCACGTCCAACCATCAATATGTCATTGTCACAGTATCACGTCCAACCATCAAAATGTCAGTGTCACAGTATCACGTCCAACCATCAATATGTCAGTGTCACAGTTTGCACCCAACCATCAATATGTCAGTGTCACAGTATCATTTCCAACCATCAATATGTCAGTGTCACAGTATCACGTCCAACCATCAATATGTCAATGCAACAGTATCACGTCCAACCATCAATATGTCAGTGTCACAGTAAGCATCCAGCCATCAATATGTCAGCGTCACAGCATCACGTCCAACCATCAATATGTCAGTGTCACAGTATCACGCCCAACCATCAAATTGTCAGTGTAACAGTATCACGTCCAACCATCAATATGTCAGTGTCACAGATTGCACCCAACCATCAATATGTCAGTGTCACAGTATCATGTCCAACCATCAATATGTCAGTGTCACAGTATCACGTCCAACCATCAATATGTCAATGTAACAGTATCATGTCCAACATCAATATGTCAGTGTCACAGTAAGCATCCAGCCATCAATATGTCAGTGTCACAGGATCACGTCCAACCATCAATATGTCAGTGTCATAGTATCACGTCCAACCATCAATATGTCAGTGTCACAGTTTGCACCCAACCATCAATATGTCAGTGTCACAGTATCATTTACAACCATCAATATGTCAGTGTAATAGTATCACGTCCAACCATCAATATGTCAGTGTCACAGTATCACGTCCAACTATCAATATGTCAGTGTCACAGTTCCCACCCAACCATCAATATGTCAATGTCACAGTATCACGTCCAACCATCAATATGTCAGTGTCACAGTATCATTTCCAACCATCAATATGTCAGTGTAACAGTTCGCACCCAACAATCAATATGTCAGTGTCACAGTATCATATACAACCATCAATATGTCAGTGTATCAGTTCGCACCCAAAAATCAATATGTCATGGTCACAGTATCACGTCCAACCATCAATATGTCAGTGTCAAAGTATCATATACAACCATCAATATGTCAGTGTCACAGTATCACATCCAACCATCAATATGTCAGTGTAACAGTATCATGTCCAAACATCAATATGTCAGTGTCACAGTATCACGTCCAACCATCAATATGTCAATGTACCAGTTCGCACCCAACCATCTATATGTCAGTGTCACAGTATCACGTCCAACCATCAATATGTCAGTGTCACAGTATCACGTCCAACCATCAAAATGTCAGTGTCACAATTTCCACCCAACCATGAATATGTCAGTGTCACAGTATCATTTCCAACCATCAATATGTCAGTGTAACAGTATCACGTCCAACCATCAATATGTCAGTGTCACAGTATCACGTCCAACCATCAATATGTCAGTGTCAAAGTATCATATACAACCATCAAAATGTCAGTGTCACAGTTTCACGTCCAACCATGAATATGTCAGTGTAACAGTATCACGTCCAACCATCAATATGTCAGTGTCACAGTATCATTTCCAACCAACAATATGTCAGTGTTACAGTATCACGTCCAACCATCAATGTGTCAGTGTAACAGTATAACGATCAACCATCAATATGTCAGTGTAACAGTATCATGTCCAACCATCAATATGTCAGTGTCATACTTTCACGTCCAACCATCAATATGTCAGTGTCACAGTATCACGTCCAACCATCAATATGTCAGTGTAACAGTATCATGTCCAACCATCAATATGTCAATGTCACAGTATCACGATCAACCATCAAAATGTCAGTGTAACAGTATCACGTCCAAACATCAATATGTCATTGTCACAGTATCACGGCCAACATCAATATGTCAGTGTCACAGTTAGCATCCAACTATCAATATATCAGTGTCACAGTATCACGTCCAACCATCAATATGTCAGTGTCACAGTATCATTTCCAACCATCAATATGTCAGTGTCATAGCATCACGTGCAACCATCAAAATGTCAGTGTCACAGTATCACGTCCAACCATCAACATGTCAGTGTAACAGTATCACGTCCAACCATCAATATGTCAGTGTCAAAGTATCACGTCCAACCACCAATATGTCAGTGTCACAGTATCACGTCCAACCATCAATATGTCAGTGTCATAGTATCACGTCCAACCATCAATATGTCAGTGTAACAGTATCATGTCCAACCATCAATATGTCAGTGTCACAGTATCACGTCCAACCATCAATATGTCAGTGTAACAGTATCATGTCCAACCATCAATATGTCAGTGAAACAGTATCATATCCAACCATCTTTATGTCAGTGTCACAGTATCACGTCCAACCATCAATATGTCAGTGTAACAGCATCATGTCCAACCATCAATATGTCAGTGTCATAGTATCACGTCCAACCATCAATATGTCAGTGTCACAGTCTCATGTCCAACCATCAATATGTCAGTGTAACATTATCATGTCCAACCATCAATATGTCAGTGTCACAGTATCACGTCCAACCATCAATATGTCACTGTAACAGTATCATGTCCAACCATCAATATGTCAGTGTCATATTATCACGTCCAACCATCAATATGTCAGTGTCACAGTCTCATGTCCAACCATCAATATGTCAGTGTAACAGTATCATGTCCAACCATCAATATGTCAATGTCACAGTATCACATCCAACCATCAATATGTCAGTGTCACAGTATCATGTCCAACCATCAATATGTCAGTGTAACAGTATCATGTCCAACCATCAATATGTCAGTGTCACAGTATCATATACAACCATCAATATGTCAGTGTCACAGTAGCACGTCCAACCATCAATATGTCAGTGTAACAGTATCATGTCCAACCATCAACATGTCAGTGTCACAGTATCATATACAACCATCAATATATCAGTGTCACAGTATCATGTCCAACCATCAATATGTCAGTGTCACAGTATCATATACAACCATCAATATGTCAGTGTAACAGTATCATGTCCAACCATCAATATGTCAGTGTCATAGTTTCACGTCCAACCATCAATATGTCAGTGTCACAGTATCACGTCCAACCATCAATATGTCAGTGTCACAGTATCATATACAACCATCAATATGTCAGTGTCACAGTATCTCGATCAACCATCAAAATGTCAGTGTAACAGTATCATGTCCAACCATCAATATGTCAGTGGCATAGTTTCACTTCCAACCATCAATATGTCAGTGTCACAGTATCACGTCCAACCATCAATATGTCAGTGTAACAGTATCATGTCCAACCATCAATATGTCAGTGTCACAGTATCACAATCAACTATCAAAATGTCAGTGTAACAGTATCATGACCAAACATCAATATGCCAGTGTCACAGTATCATATCCAACATCAATATGTCAGTGTCACAGTTAGCTCCCAGCTATCAATATATCAGTGTCACAGTATCACGTCCAACCATCAATATGTCAGTGTAACAGTATCATGTCCAACCATCAATATGTCAATGTCATATTATCACGTCCAACCATCAATATGTCAGTGTCACAGTGTCATGTCCAACCATCAATATGTCAGTGTAACATTATCATGTCCAACCATCAATATGTCAGTGTCACAGTATCATGTCCAACCATCTATATATGTCAATGTCACAGTATCACGTCCAACGATCAATATGTCAGTGTCAAAGTATCATATACAACCATCAATATGTCAGTGTCACAGTAGCACGTCCAACCATCAATATGTCAGTGTAACAGTATCATGTCCAACCATCAATATGTCAGTGTCACAGTATCATATACAACCATCAATATATCAGTGTCACAGTATCATGTCCAACCATCAATATGTCAGTGTCACAGTATCATATACAACCATCACTATGTCAGTGTAACAGTATCATGTCCAACCATCAATATGTCATTGTAACATTATCATGTCCAACCATCAATATGTCAGTGTCACAGTATCACGTCCAACCATCAATATGTCACTGTAACAGTATCATGTCCAACCATCAATATGTCAGTGTCATATTATCACGTCCAACCATCAATATGTCAGTGTCACAGTCTCATGTCCAACCATCAATATGTCAGTGTAACAGTATCATGTCCAACCATCAATATGTCAATGTCACAGTATCACGTCCAACCATCAATATGCCAGTGTCACAGTATCATGTCCAACCATCAATATATCAGTGTAACAGTATCATGTCCAACCATCAATATGTCAGTGTCACAGTATCATATAAAACCATCAATATGTCAGTGTCACAGTATCATATACAACCATCAATATGTCAGTGTAACAGTATCATGTCCAACCATCAATATGTCAGTGTCATAGTTTCACGTCCAACCATCAATATGTCAGTGTCACAGTATCACGTCCAACCATCAATATGTCAGTGTAACAGTATCATGTCCAACCATCAATATATCAGTGTCACAGTATCTCGATCAACCACCAAAATGTCAGTGTAACAGTATCATGTCCAACCATCAATATCTCAGTGTCATAGTTTCACGTCCAAACATCAAAATGTCAGTGTAACAGTATCATGTCCAACCATCAATATGTCAGTGGCATAGTTTCACTTCCAACCATCAATATGTCAGTGTCACAGTATCACGTCCAACCATCAATATGTCAGTGTAACAGTATCATGTCCAACCATCAATATGTCAGTGTCACAGTATCACGATCAACCATCAAAATGTCAGTGTAACAGTATCATGTCCAAACATCAATATGCCAGTGTCAAGGTATCATATCCAACATCAATATGTCAGTGTCACAGTTAGCTCCCAGCTATCAATATATCAGTGTCACAGTATCACGTCCAACCATCAATATGTCAGTGTAACAGTATCATGTCCAACCATCAATATGTCAGTGTCATATTATCACGTCCAACCATCAATATGTCAGTGTCACAGTCTCATGTCCAACCATCAATATGTCAGTGTAACATTATCATGTCCAACCATCAATATGTCAGTGTCACAGTATCACGTCCAACCATCAATATGTCAGTGTCACAGTATCATGTCCAACCATCAATATGTCAATGTCACAGTATCACGTCCAACCATCAATATATCAGTGTCAAAGTATCATATACAACCATCAATATGTCAGTGTCACAGTAGCACGTCCAACCATCAATATGTCAGTGTAACAGTATCATGTCCAACCATCAATATGTCAGTGTCACAGTATCATATACAACCATCAATATATCAGTGTCACAGTATCATGTCCAACCATCAATATGTCAGTGTCACAGTATCATATACAACCATCACTATGTCAGTGTAACAGTATCATGTCCAACCATCAATATGTCAGTGTAACATTATCATTTCCAACCATCAATATGTCAGTGTCACAGTATCACGTCCAACCATCAATATGTCAGTGTAACAGTATCATGTCCAACCATCAATATGTCAGTGTCATATTATCACGTCCAACCATCAATATGTCAGTGTCACAGTCTCATGTCCAACCATCAATATGTCAGTGTAACAGTATCATGTCCAACCATCAATATGTCAATGTCACAGTATCACGTCCAACCATCAATATGTCAGTGTCACAGTATCATGTCCAACCATCAATATGTCAGTGTAACAGTATCATGTCCAACCATCAATATGTCAGTGTCACAGTCTCATATACAACCATCAATATATCAGTGTCACAGTATCATGTCCAACCATCAATATGTCAGTGTCACAGTATCATATACAACCAACAATATGTCAGTGTAACAGTATCATGTCCAACCATCAATATGTCAGTGTCATAGTTTCACGTCCAACCATCAATATGTCAGTGTAACAGTATCACGTCCAACCATCAATATGTCAGTGTAACAGTATCATGTCCAACCATCAATATGTCAGTGTCACAGTATCACGATCAACCATCAAAATGTCAGTGTAACAGTATCATGTCCAACCATCAATATGTCAGTGTCATAGTTTCACGTCCAAACATCAAAATGTCAGTGTAACAGTTTTATGTCCAACCATCAATATGTCAGTGTCATAGTTTCACTTCCAACTATCAATATGTCAGTGTCACAGTATCACGTCCAACCATCAATATGTCAGTGTAACAGTATCATGTCGAAACATCAATATGTCAGTGTCACAGTATCAAGATCAACCATCAAAATGTCAGTGTAACAGTATCATGTCCAAACATCAATATGCCAGTGTCACAGTATCATATCCAACATCAATATGTCAGTGTCACAGTTAGCTCCCAGCTATCAATATATCAGTGCCACAGTATCACGTCCAACCATCAATATGTCAGTGTAACAGTATCATGTCCAACCATCAATATGTCAGTGTCATATTATCACGTCCAGCCATCAATATGTCAGTGTCACAGTCTCATGTCCAACCATCAATATGTCAGTGTAACATTATCATGTCCAACCATCAATATGTCAGTGTCACAGTATCACGTCCAACCATCAAAATGTCAGTGTCACAGTATCATGTCCAACCATCAATATGTCAATGTCACAGTATCACGTCCAACCATCAATATGTCAGTGTCAAAGTATCATATACAACCATCAATATGTCAGTGTCACAGTAGCACGTCCAACCATCAATATGTCAGTGTAACAGTATCATGTCCAACCATCAATATGTCAGTGTCACAGTATCATATACAACCATCAATATATCAGTGTCACAGTATCATGTCCAACCATCAATATGTCAGTGTCACAGTATCATATACAACCATCACTATGTCAGTGTAACAGTATCATGTCCAACCATCAATATGTCAGTGTAACATGATCACGTCCAACCATCAATATGTCAGTGTCAAAGTATCATATACAAACATCAATATGTCAGTGTCACAGTATCATGTCCAACCATCAATATGTCAGTGTCACAGTATCATGTTCAACCATTAATATGTCAGTGTAACAGTATCATGTCCATCCATCAAAATGTCAGTGTAACAGTATCATGTCCAAACATAAATATGTCAGTGTCACAGTTAGCATCCAGCCATCATTTTGTCAGTGTCACAGTATCACGTCAATCCATCAATATGTCAGTGTCACAGTATCACGTCCAACCATCAAAATGTCAGTGTAACAGTTCGCACCCAACCATCAATATGTCATTGTCACAGTATCATGTCCAACCATCAATATGTCAGTGTCACAGTATCATGTCCATCCATCAATATGTCAGTGTCACAGTATCACGTCCAACCATCAATATGTCAGTGTAACAGTATCACGTCCAACCATCAATATGTCAGTGTCATAGTATCACGTCCAACCATCAATATGTCAGTGGAACAGTATCATGTCCAACCATCAATATGTCATTGTCATAGTATCACGTCCAACCATCAATATGTCAGTGTCACAGTATCACATCCAACCATCAAAATGTCAGTGTCACTGTATCATGTCCAACCATCAATATGTCAGTGTCACAGCATCACGTCCAACATCAATATGTCAGTGTGACAGTTAGCATCCAGCCATCATTATATCAGCGTCACAGTATCACGTCCAACCATCAATATGTCAGTGTAACAGTATCATGTCCAACCATCAATATGTCAGTGTCACAGTATCACGATCAACCATCAAAATGTCAGTGCAACAGTATCACGTCCAAACATCAATATGTCAGTGTCACAGTATCACGTCCAACATCAATATGTCAGTGTCACAGTTAGCATCCAACCATCAATATGTCAGTGTCACAGTATCATATACAACCATCAATATGTCAGTGTCATAGTATCACGTCCAACCATCAATATGTCAGTGTCAAAGTATCACGTCCAACCATCAATATGTCAGTGTAACAGTATCATGTCCAACCATCAATATGTCAGTGTCACAGTATCACGATCAACCATCAAAATGTCAGTGTAACAGTATCACGTCCAAACATCAATATGTCAGTGTCACAGTATCACGTCCAACATCAATATGTCAGTGTCACAGTTAGCATCCAACCATCAATATGTCAGTGTCACAGTATCATATACAACCATCAATATGTCAGTGTCATAGTATCACGTCCAACCATCAATATGTCAGTGTCACAGTATCATGTCCAACCATCAATATGTCAGTGTCATAGTATCACGTCTAACCATCAATATGTCAGTGTAACAGTATCATGTCCATCCATCAAAATGTCAGTGTAACAGTATCATGTCCAACCATCAATATATCAGTGTCACAGTTAGCATCCAGCCATCATTATGTCAGTGTCACAGTATCACGTCCACCCATCAATATGTCAGTGTCTCAGTATCACGTCCAACCATCAATATGTCAGTGTCACAGTATCATGTCCAACCATCAATATATCAGTGTCACAGTATCAGGTCCAACCATCAATATGTCAGTGTAACAGTATCATGTCCATCCATCAAAATGTCAGTGTAACAGTATCATGTCCAACCATCAATATATCAGTGTCACAGTTAGCATCCAGCCATCATTATGTCAGTGTCACAGTATCACGTCCAAGCATCAATATGTCAGTGTCACAGTATCACGTCCAACCATCAAAATGTCAGTGTAACAGTTTGCACCCAACCATCAATATGTCAGTTTCATAGTATCATGTCCAACCATCAATATGTCAGTGTAACACTATCATGTCCAACCATCAATATGTCAGTGTCACAGTATCACGTCCAACCATCAATATGTCAGTGTCATAGTTTCACGTCCAAACATCAAAATGTCAGTGTAACAGTTTTATGTCCAACCATCAATATGTCAGTGTCACAGTATCACGTTCAACCATCAAAATGTCATTGGAACAGTATCATGTCCAACCATCAATATGTCAGTGTCACAGTTCGCACCCAACCATCAATATGTCAGTGTCACAGTATCACGTCCAACCATCAATATGTCAGTGTCACAGTATCACGTCCAACCATCAATATGTCAGTGTAACAGTATCTTGTCCAACCATCAATATGTCAATGTCACAGTATCACGTCCAACCATCAATATGTCAGTGTCACAGTATCATATACAAACATCAATATGTCAGTGTCACAGTATCACGTCAAACCATCAATATGTCAGTGTCACAGTATCACGTCCAACCATCGATATGTCAGTGTAACAGTATCATGTCCAACCACCAATATGTCAGTGTCACAGTATCACGTCCAACCATCAATATGTCAGTGTAACAGTATCATGTCCAACCATCAATATGTCAGTGTCACAGTACCATATACAACCATCAATATGTCAGTGTCACAGTATCATGTCCAACCATCAATATGTCAGTGTCACAGTATCATATACAACCATCAATATGTCAGTGTCACAGTATCCTGTCCACCTATCAATATGTCAGTGTCACAGTATCATATACAACCATCAATATGTCAGTGTCACAGTATCATGTCCAACCATCAACATGTCAATGTCACAGTTAGCATCCAGCCATAAATATTTCAACATGTCAATGTCACAGTTAGCATCCAGCCATAAATATTTCAGTGTCACAGTATCACTTCCAACCATCATTATGTCAGTGTAACAGTATCATGTCCAACCATCAATATGTCAGTGTAACAGTATCATGTCCAACCATCAATATGTCAGTGTCATAGTTTCACGTCCAACCATCAATATGTCAGTGTCAAAGTATCACGTCCAACCATCAATATGTCAGTGTAACAGTATCATGTCCAACCATCAATATGTCAGTGTCACAGTATCACGATCAACCATCAAAATGTCAGTGTAACAGTATCACGTCCAAACATCAATATGTCAGTGTCACAGTATCACGTCCAACATCAATATGTCAGTGTCACAGTTAGCATCCAACCATCAATATGTCAGTGTCACAGTATCATATACAACCATCAATATGTCAGTGTCATAGTATCACGTCCAACCATCAATATGTCAGTGTCACAGTATCATGTCCAACCATCAATATGTCAGTGTCATAGTATCACGTCTAACCATCAATATGTCAGTGTAACAGTATCATGTCCATCCATCAAAATGTCAGTGTAACAGTATCATGTCCAACCATCAATATATCAGTGTCACAGTTAGCATCCAGCCATCATTATGTCAGTGTCACAGTATCACGTCCACCCATCAATATGTCAGTGTCTCAGTATCACGTCCAACCATCAATATGTCAGTGTCACAGTATCATGTCCAACCATCAATATATCAGTGTCACAGTATCAGGTCCAACCATCAATATGTCAGTGTAACAGTATCATGTCCATCCATCAAAATGTCAGTGTAACAGTATCATGTCCAACCATCAATATATCAGTGTCACAGTTAGCATCCAGCCATCATTATGTCAGTGTCACAGTATCACGTCCAAGCATCAATATGTCAGTGTCACAGTATCACGTCCAACCATCAAAATGTCAGTGTAACAGTTTGCACCCAACCATCAATATGTCAGTTTCATAGTATCATGTCCAACCATCAATATGTCAGTGTAACACTATCATGTCCAACCATCAATATGTCAGTGTCACAGTATCACGTCCAACCATCAATATGTCAGTGTCACAGTATCATATACAACCATCAATATGTCAGTGTCACAGTATCATGTCCAACCATCAATATGTCAGTGTCACAGTATCACGTTCAACCATCAAAATGTCAGTGGAACAGTATCATGTCCAACCATCAATATGTCAGTGTCACAGTTCGCACCCAACCATCAATATGTCAGTGTCACAGTATCACGTCCAACCATCAATATGTCAGTGTCACAGTATCACGTCCAACCATCAATATGTCAGTGTAACAGTATCTTGTCCAACCATCAATATGTCAATGTCACAGTATCACGTCCAACCATCAATATGTCAGCGTCACAGTATCATATACAAACATCAATATGTCAGTGTCACAGTATCACGTCCAACCATCAATATGTCAGTGTCACAGTATCACGTCCAACCATCGATATGTCAGTGTAACAGTATCATGTCCAACCACCAATATGTCAGTGTCACAGTATCACGTCCAACCATCAATATGTCAGTGTAACAGTATCATGTCCAACCATCAATATGTCAGTGTCACAGTACCATATACAACCATCAATATGTCAGTGTCACAGTATCATGTCCAACCATCAATATGTCAGTGTCACAGTATCATATACAACCATCAATATGTCAGTGTCACAGTATCCTGTCCACCTATCAATATGTCAGTGTCACAGTATCATATACAACCATCAATATGTCAGTGTCACAGTATCATGTCCAACCATCAACATGTCAATGTCACAGTTAGCATCCAGCCATAAATATTTCAACATGTCAATGTCACAGTTAGCATCCAGCCATAAATATTTCAGTGTCACAGTATCACTTCCAACCATCATTATGTCAGTGTAACAGTATCATGTCCAACCATCAATATGTCAGTGTAACAGTATCACGTCCAACCGTCAATATGTCAGTGTCACAGTATCATGTCCAACCATCAATATACCAGTGTCACAGTATCATGTCCAACCATCAATATGTCAGTGTAACAGTATCATGTCCATCCATCAAAATGTCAGTGTAACAGTATCATGTCCAACCATCAATATATCAGTGTCACAGTTAGCATCCAGCTATCATTATGTCAGTGTCACAGTATCACGTCCACCCATCAATATGTCAGTGTCACAGTATCATTTCCAAACATCAATATGTCAGTGTCACAGTATCATTTCCAACCATCAATATGTCAATGTCACAGTATCATGTCCAACCATCAATATGTCAGTGTCACAGTTAGTGTCCAACTACCAATATGTCAATGTCACAGTTAGTGTCAAACCATCAATATGTCAGTGTCACAGTTAGTGTCCAACTATCAATATGTCAGTGTCACAGTATCATTTCAAACCATCAATATGTCAGTGTCACATTTAGTGTCCAACTATCAATATGTCAGTGTCACAGTTAGTGTCCAGCCATCAATATGTCAGTGTCACATTTAGTGTCCAACTATCAATATGTCAATATCACAGTTAGTGTCCAACTATCAATATGTCAGTGTCACAGTTAGTGTCCAACTATCAATATGTCAATGTCACAGTTAGTGTCAAACCATCAATATGTCAGTGTCACAGTTAGTGTCCAACTATCAATATGTCAATATCACAGTTAGTGTCCAACTATCAATATGTCAGTGTCACAGTTAGTGTCAAACCATCAATATGTCAGTGTCACATTGAGTGTCAAACTATCAATATGTCAATGTCACAGTTAGTATCCAACTATCAATATGTCAGTGTCACAGTTAGTGTCAAACCATCAATATGTCAGTGTCACATTGAGTGTCCAACTATCAATATATCAATGTCACAGTTAGTATCCAACTATCAATATGTCAGTGTCACATTGAGTGTCCAACTATCAATATGTCAATGTCACAGTTAGTATCCAACTATCAATATGTCAGTGTCACAGTTAGTATCCAACTATCAATATGTCAGTGTCACAGTTAGTGTCAAACCATCAATATCTCAGTGTCACAGTTAGTGTCCAACTATCAATATGTCAATGTCACAGTTAGTGTCAAACCATTAATATGTCAATGTCACAGTTAGTGTCCAACCATCAATATGTCAATGTCACAGTTAGTGTCCAACTATCAATATGTCAATGTCACAGTTAGTATCCAACTATCAATATGTCAATTTCACAGTATGTGTCAAACCATCAATATGTCAGTGTCACAGTTAGTGTCCAACCATCAATATGTCAGTGTCACATTTAGTGTCCAACTATCAATATGTCAATGTCACAGTTAGTGTCCAACTATCAATATGTCAGTGTCACAGTATCATGTCCAACCATCAATATGTCAATGTCACATTATCATGCCCAACCATCAATATGTCAGTGTCACATTTAGTGTCCAACTATCAATATGTCAATGTCACAGTTAGTGTCCAACTATCAATATGTCAATGTCACAGTTAGTGTCAAACCATCAATATGTCAGTGTCACAGTTAGTGTCCAACTATCAATATGTCAATATCACAGTTAGTGTCCAACTATCAATATGTTAATGTCACAGTTAGGGTCAAACCATCAATATGTCAGTGTCACATTTAGTGTCCAACTATCAATATGTCAGTGTCACAGTATCATTTCCAATCATCAATATGTCAGTGTCACAGTTAGTGTCCAACCATCAATATGTCAGTGTCACATTTAGTGTCCAACTATCAATATGTCAATATCACAGTTAGTGTCCAACTATCAATATGTCAGTGTCACAGTTAGTGTCCAACTATCAATATGTCAATGTCACAGTTAGTGTCAACCATCAATATGTCAGTGTCACAGTTAGTGTCCAACTATCAATATGTGAATATCACAGTTAGTGTCCAACTATCAATATGTCAATGTCACAGTTAGTGTCATACCATCAATATGTCAGTGTCACATTGAGTGTCCAACTATCAATATATCAATGTCACAGCTAGTGTCCAACTATCAATATGTCAATGTCACAGTTAGTATCCAACTATCAATATGTCAGTGTCACAGTTAGTGTCAAACTAGTGTCAAACCATCAATATGTCAGTGTCACAGTTAGTGTCCAACTATCAATATGTCAATGTCACAGTTAGTGTCAAACCATTAATATGTCAATGTCACAGTTAGTGTCCAACCATCAATATGTCAATGTCACAGTTAGTGTCCAACTATCAATATGTCAATGTCACAGTTTGCATCCAACCATCAATATGTCAATGTCACAGTTAGTGTCCAACCATCAATATGTCAATGTCACAGTTTGCATTCAACCATCAATATGTCAATGCCACAGTTAGTGTCAAACCATTAATATGTCAACGTCACAGTTCCTTGTCCAACCATCAAGACGGATACCCTCACATCTACTCACATCGAGACTTCCGAAGTCGATGGTGTCGTAACCATGAACGTAACCTGCAGCACCGACTACAGCTTCATCGGGCAGAGCAATGTTCTGCAGTGTGACGAAGACGGGCTCTGGCCTCAGATTGTGGGTTCTTGCAGTCGTACTCACTGGCTTAACCCTAATCCGGTAAGTTTTTGTGTAGCTATAATGTAAACAGGGGACATTGGCTCCAGCTGTTACATCAATATACTCTTTTAATGTGGCCCGCCTCCATTGGTCTAGTGGTAGAGCGTCCGACCGTAAGGCGGAAGGTCCGGGGTTCGATCCCCGACCACGTCATACCAAAAGACGTAAAATATGGTACTTGTTCTTACCCTGTCTGGCGCTCGGCATTAAGGGGCTAAAAGAAGGACTGGTCGGCTCGGAGTCGGTATACTGTGTATTCATGTTTAACTGCGGCATGGTGTCTCAGTGCATCAGTCCGGACTTGTTACGAGGAGCCACACACAGACGTGTATGCGAGTGACTATATAAGTGCAATTATCTTGGACGCGACTGTTAAACCCCATTTTACCTCACCTCACCTTTTAATGTGACTTTCACACGACCTACATGTTAACCATGCAGAGGTCGGTTGTATTACCGCAAAGCTTCATACTTTGTGTAAGTTAAATTGAGTATGCGAGTGTGAGTTCAATAAAGAAGAACCTTCAGAGTTGGGGCCAAATTGTAAGAATTTCCTAATATTTTGTATATCCCTATTTGTACGTCGAAAGATGTAAACTCAATTTCATTTGGTATGTGAGACTTTATGTTTTCACTATACAAAAACCAACTTTATCGCGGAAAAATAGGAGAGATGACATGAGTGTATTGTTATATATGCTCGTTCTACAGTTCAATCGTTTGTAACCAACCAACACATTTCAATAATATCGTAATAGGATGAGAAATGTCTAAATCAGTCACCGCGACAGTTCGTCGTCATACATTTCCATCAAGTACATGACCAAAATAAAACATGATTTCCAAAGTTGTCAATGAACCTGTGGTGTCATTCGTCACTGATAACTGTCACCTATATGCATTTTTAAGATGAATCGAAAAGACTGTGAAATGTTGACAACCGTCACTGTCAGCCTCAGCACGGATCGAGTCGAGAGTTTCCAAGTGCATTTCTAGAGTTGTTTCTGGAATGGGCCACAGCGAGGGTATTCGATTACGGGCATGCAGTCAAACATTGCAATACAAAGTTAAAGATAACGATGTCATATACTAACTACCACGAATTGTAACTTACATGTGCGGTAGGTCTTAACAAAGATTCACGTCGATCTAATGCCGATATTTTTCCAATCATTTTGTAACCAATTTACAAAGAATGAAACTGCAATGCATTTAAATCGTAATTTTCTTTATGTGTAATTATAGATTTAATTTATTAATGTGTAATTATAGATTATTAGTATTGCCGCGATATGGCTAGTCGTTTTCAGAGTACACTTTAGGTCACGTGCAGAATGCAATTGTGTATAAATACTACAATACATTAAATATTGATAATAAAAAAGGCATGAGCTGAGGATGAATGATCATACTCTTATATTTTAATACACGGTGCGAGTCATTTCTTAATAAGATTTAGAAATATTTTAGATAATTATATGCACGTTTAGATAATATTATGCACGTTCGGGGACACGGTTGACTCAGTCGCCTGAGCGCCACAATTTGCTGTGCAGAAGCACGCACGCCAGAAACCCATGAACGCGTGTTCGAATACCGGCGTTTAACCCAAAACACTCACTCACTCAGTGCAGGTTCCTATCAATGACCCTGTATTGTCAAAAATATTTTGTTTTGTTTTTTGTCATGCAAACTATGTTGATTTAAATAAAAATTTAAATATTTAGATATTTAACATAAGTTAAGGTATGACAGGTGGAAACAATGCTTGATGTTTCTGTATCCAAGTATTAATGGTACAAAAAACTAATATAAACATTCCAGTTCTAACAAGTAGAATTATAAATTATGATGATGACAGAGTATGTTTTGATATTTAATATTACAGTTTGCGGAACCCATTCCGGGGGGACTACATGCGGGAGTCAACATCAGCTTCACTGCGCGGCAACATGCCACGGGCGACCTGTAAGTGCGAGAAGGAATTTCTAGTTTCATGTTATAGTTTAACATTCAAGGGGTTTATTGTCTAACCTCAAAACAAACGGTTTGTTTATACTGACGTGTAGTAAATTGTACATATACTAAATATCATGATTATGCATATCAAGTTATGCAATTCCTAATTCGGACTGTGCTCCTGTCGTGCGAGATAAGAATGCTAATTACGGTGAATATTACCATTGGGGCACACAAGAATTTAGGCACTTTTACTCCTAATCTTGCATTTCAGACCATCACTGTTAGACACAATAGTGTGAGTGAGTGAGTTTGGTTTAACGACGCTTTGGACAGTATCTAAGTTATGTCACGGCGTGTCAGCTTGATGTGGGAGGAGGCCCGGAAGTGAAGCAGGTCTCAGACTTTTACCACCTTGGTGAGACCCACAAGCACCAGCATAGTGGTGACCACCATATAAACATAATGGGGGCGAACCGGAATTCGAGCCCACAATCATGTGTTTCTGGCATACCCTTCACGTCGTAATATAACTGTCATACTGTTCACAGCGACGTTAAACCCACCTCACTCACTCACGCCTGACATACCTAAAGGACGCAACGTGGTTGGTTGGACATGGCACTGTGCAGAGCGAATAGCGGCGCCATAGTCGACTGGGCCACCCGTGACAATATAGAGCATTACTTACTGGTTGTCGTAAATGAGGTTATTTTGAACTAACCATGGAATGAAAGAGATTCCACGGTTAGTAGTTATAATCAATAATAATCAATTACATGCACATATTTTCTATATGTGAAGACATTTCTTTTCAGATGGGTAATGAATCTATACAACGAGACGGGTACTATTGCTCTCCATCTCAAGGTCGGCTTGTCGGGCTGGGTATTATGGGATACTTTCACAGACCACTGGACACACAATCACCTCGACACAACCACTGTGCCCTTCCCTCCCCACCCCAGTGTGTTCACCTGTAGTGTGCAGGTGACGGAGGCGAGTTACACGGTCAGTAGGTCGCTCATTACACAACACCCCGTGTCTACTCTGTCATCCCCCGGCAGCCCCGTGCAGCTCTACACCACGTCTACCCAGCTTACACAGAGATCCTCTCCTCTCAATAGACCCTTCTTATTTTCACGAATCACCACAGATGCATCGATATCGCATCACTCGCGAACAATGATTAATTCGAGAAATATTATTATTGTAATGTAGTAATCGTGGAAACGTGGCATGATACATTTTATAGGTTCAGAGCATCTACAACAAACAAAAAAATTTTGGTCGCAATAATACAATATATATAGCCGAGGTATATATTACGACCGTAGAGAGTGCTTCAGTTGTAAATGTGTGCTAACAATGTTTCAGTTTTCAAATGTATGTGTTCCTGAAACTGTTTGCCAGGTTGAGAAAAACATGGTCGAATCACCAACTACAAGTGTTGTACTCGTACGCCATTTTACCAGTCACATATTTTTTTATCTTCAAATTAGAACATTTTTTCTCCTCGATATATAGATAGGCGTTGAAATACACCGTTGCTACATTTGCGTTAGTCAAAGAAAATTCAGAACAACGGTTCCCGTTTTAAAACGAACAAAAATTCGCATTCGCACCAAACCCACCTAGCTTCGTGCTTCGTTACAAGAAATTAAGATACAATGTTACAATATCGGATCGCTGATCTGACAATTGCGGTTCTCTAAAATCTGATCTCGAACTGCCATGCGAATGTTTACACTGCTGTACTTATTGCAGTTGTTGGTGAATGGTGTATCTTTCGTGACCTACAACCACGTGGTATCGGAGCTGTGGACCATCAACGCCTTAACATTCGGAGACTCGATCGAGCTCTTGGAGGTTGACATGCAACTGTAATAGATGTCAACAGCCTCGTGGTGTGATGATGAACAGCTGCACCAGGCCAGTACCAGACAACACGTTCACAGACACTGTAGTCTAGTTGCAACAACATTCACCATCAGGCCAGTACCAGACAACACGTTCACAGACACTGTAGTCTAGTCAACAACATTCACCATCAGGCCAGTACCAGACAACACGTTCACAGACACTGTAGTCTAGTCAACAACATTCACCATCAGGCCAGTACCAGACAACACGTACACAGACACTGTAGTCTAGTCAACAACATTCACCATCAGGCCAGTACCAGACAACACGTTCACAGACACTGTAGTCTAGTTGCAACAACATTCACCATCAGGCCAGTACCAGACAACACGTTCACAGACACTGTAGTCTAGTTGCAACAACATTCACCATCAGGCCAGTACCAGACAACACGTTCACAGACACTGTAGTCTAGTCAACAACATTCACCATCAGGCCAGTACCAGACAACACGTTCACAGACACTGTAGTCTAGTCAACAACATTCACCATCAGGCCAGTACCAGACAACACGTACACAGACACTGTAGTCTAGTCAACAACATTCACCATCAGGCCAGTACCAGACAACACGTTTACAGACACTGTAGTCTAGTCAACAACATTCACCATCAGGCCAGTACCAGACAACACGTTCACAGACACTGTAGTCTAGTTGCAACAACATTCACCATCAGGCCAGTACCAGACAACACGTACACAGACACTGTAGTCTAGTTGCAACAACATTCACCATCAGGCCAGTACCAGACAACACGTTTACAGACACTGTAGTCTAGTCAACAACATTCACCATCAGGCCAGTACCAGACAACACGTACACAGACACTGTAGTCTAGTCAACAACATTCACCATCAGGCCAGTACCAGACAACACGTTCACAGACACTGTAGTCTAGTTGCAACAACATTCACCATCAGGCCAGTACCAGACAACACGTACACAGACACTGTAGTCTAGTTGCAACAACATTCACCATCAGGCCAGTACCAGACAACACGTTTACAGACACTGTAGTCTAGTCAACAACATTCACCATCAGGCCAGTACCAGACAACACGTACACAGACACTGTAGTCTAGTCAACAACATTCACCATCAGGCCAGTACCAGACCACACGTACACAGACACTGTAGTCTAGTCAACAACATTCACCATCAGGCCAGTACCAGACAACACGTTCACAGACACTGTAGTCTAGTCAACAACATTCACCATCAGGCCAGTACCAGACAACACGTACACAGACACTGTAGTCTAGTTGCAACAACATTCACCATCAGGCCAGTACCAGACAACACGTTCACAGACACTGTAGTCTAGTTGCAACAACATTCACCATCAGGCCAGTACAAGACAACACGTTCACAGACACTGTAGTCTAGTCAACAACATTCACCATCAGGCCAGTACCAGACAACACGTTCACAGACACTGTAGTCTAGTTGTAACAACATTCACCATCAGGCCAGTACCAGACAACACGTTCACAGACACTGTAGTCTAGTTGCAACAACATTCACCATCAGGCCAGTACCAGACAACACGTACACAGACACTGTAGTCTAGTCAACAACATTCACCATCAGGCCATGCAGATCAACAGCAATACACAATATACATTCCAATGAAGATAGTTATACTAAATTATCTCACTTCTTATAAAGAGCAGTACACAAGGTGAACAGCACGAAACACATACTAATTAGTCAGTCATAAAGTTTGGATGAACAAACATATTACAGATATATACATTTCTATATTTACTTGGTACTGATGGAATGACTAGTTGAGGGCTGAACATATACCCCACATTTGTGTTGGATTTGCAGATTTTTAAAATGGCTTAAATCCAAATGTGAAGGTCCAAGTGGTTGAGTTCATTATGTTCTCCACATAATATAAAGTTCGCGATCTTATTATCACTCTCGTCACAGAATGTAACAAAATCCCGTCCTGACAGGATTGATGAAAGTATCTCCAAGTCACTTTGCTTGCATTGTTTAGTGTTGCACACTTTTGTAGTATGTGTTTGGCACAGGTTTGTACATGTGTCAAAGGTGGCACCATTGTCTATGTTAACAACATGTGCCAGTTTTAACTGGGGATGGAAATAGGCTGTTTTCTAAGACAAGTAATGCTCGGTGGATAAGAGAACAGTGGAACAGTTCTGGTATTGTAGCCAGAGCAGGTCAATGCATATGGTGTATACATGAAGCTTTTTATAGATAGCATCTTCTTTTATTCTTTGTTACGACTTTTCAGTACTACTTCTTACTCCTTCATCACGTGACTGCATGTTCTTCTAAAGGGGTGAACTGGTTGCCCAGTCGTCTAAGGCGCCGCGATTCGCTGTGCAGAGTTGCGTCCCTTGGGCACATCAGAAATCTGTGATTGCGGGTTCGAATCCCGGTTCGCCTCGATTATGTGTCTAGATTTGTCAGCACCATACCCGTGCTCGTTGGTTTCACCGAAGTGGTAAACGTCTGAGATCTGCATCGCTTCGGGCTTTCCTCCCACATTAAGCTGACACGCTGTGATATAGCTGCAATAATGTTATGAGCGGCGTTGAACCCAAGTTCTAAATGCCCATCAAATACTTGATACATAATGGTTATCGTAAGCTGGCAGTGTCTATGTTACTGTCTGACTCCAACTGTATTTGTAGATTTTCATCACATCGGTTTGGTTGTATTTTTAAATAATGTCAGCTCTGAGTTCTGTCAGTTAAACAGTTTGGGGACAAAGATGTTTTGTGAGCTTCTTAACCCTGCTAAACAATCACGGGTTTCGATCGAAATATTTTATTTGATGTTAATTTTGATTCCTGTCTACATTAGCGGCCGGTCGTGATATCGTCTTGGGTTGTTCACTTGAGGCTATACGTGTCGTGAAATCGTCTTGGGGTGTTCACTTGAGGCTATACGTGTCGTGAGGTCGTCATGGGTTGTTCACTTGAGGCTACACGTGTCGTAAGATCGTCTCGGGTTGTTCACATTAGGCTATACGTGTCGTGTTCACTAGTGGCCAGGGTTGTTCACTCGTATACGTGTCGTGAGATCGTCTAGGGTTGTTCACTAGTATACGTGCCATGAGATAGTCTGGGATTGTTCACTGGTATAGGTGTCGTGAGATCGTCTAGGGGTGTTCACTGGTATAGGTTTCGTGAGATCGCCTAGGGGTGTTCACTGGTATAGGTGTCGTGAGATCGCAATGGGTGTTCACTGATATAGGTGTCGTGAGATCGTCTAGGGGTGTTCACTGGTATAGGTGTCGTGAGATCGTCTTGGGGTGTTCATTGGTATAGGTGTTTTGAGATCGTCTAGGGGTGTTCACTGGTATAGGTGTCGTGAGATCGCCTCAGGTTGTTAACTGGTGGCTATACTTATTGTGAGATCACATAGGGTTGATTACAACTGCAGCAATTTGAGGCTCGTTTGTTCACACAACACAACACATGCAATTGCTATCATATTGTTATTTAAGCCACGAACCTTTCCTAATTTTAGTTAAGGATTGTTACCCATTGCACGTTATTGTCCTCGTAGTTCAGCATTCCTTAAATACATACATCAATATGTTCTCATCAACACTACGTATACACCAATTGGAACTTCGTGGTAACAACAATACATAAAAATAACTTTTCAAGAATAGTCAAGGCATGATTCTTAATCACGTAATTCTAATAATAACTATATTTTGTTAGGACGGCTAAGCGACACCATCATCAGCTGGGCAATCAGCGATTGGTGGACATTGTGATATTGACGTGATGAATGTTGACGAGATGTTGGAGGCCATGTGACTTCGTTGAGTTTCGTGAAATACATGCTTCTGCAAGTTGGGTTATCTAGATTTTGGAACAGGGAGATTTGTCGTCGTTCTTTACGTTGTAGCTGTCGGCTATGCATTACCCATGAATGAGCGGCGACTTGAGGTCCGGTGAATACTCTGTAGATGCACTGTACGCAGGCAATACACAGCATATGTTGTGCTGACAGGTGGCGACATCTGGCAACCACGGACGCTTAAGGTGATGAAACTGTCGTACTTGGAGATTGTAGTTCCTCCACGTTCATGTCACCCGGATCTCACACCAGCTGGATATTACTTATGCCACGTACTTATACTAAGTAAAGGTAAGGAAGTAACGGCGTTACAAGGTCACAGACTGGCCATGTGGGATCGAACATATGACATAACTATTATTGTATGTTGAGCCATAACTACACGGACACTGGTAGGCGTCGACCAAGAATGTGATCGTGGGTCCAGCTCAGTACAAACATACAGCTCCATACATGATAGTGAAGGCATTTACAGAAGTACGTACTCCATTCTGACTGGGCAATATGAGTAATGAATATTATACAATTTTGTATGAATGGTCATGAATAGATTAAGATTTGCCTGATTGACATTGATGCTTCTCTATCTCCAATGAAGCTGAGGCTCAACATGCGTGACAGGTGGCATGTCACTCGGAGCGTCAATCAGCAATTCTTTATTTACAAAGAACAGACAGGTCAGGCTTTTACTGTGTGACGTCTAGAAGTTTTACTTTAATGATGTAACTGTTTTAACTTTATATTTCTTTATGCTTTGTTATATGGCAGTGAAATTTATTGTTAAACAATGATTGTAACTGTATCACATTGTTTCTGATGAGATTCAGTAGAATTTCACTGCATTGTATTTGGACAATGATTAGTTATCAGTTGTTATTGTAATTGCTGTGTAGTCATTTGCATTGATGTGTAAACCTTGTTGATCGTGTAATACAATTGTTGATTGTTTACCATTTGTTGGTTGGTTTTCCACTAAGTTCGTTTAAGTACAGATTTCTGGGTAAACATATTGTTTCATCTTATAAGTTATGTAAGTCTGTTTGTACATTTTGTAAATATCCGCTCAAGGTTAGCTCTAAGACATTATCGTCAGTGAGCGTTGAACTTTGATCCTCGGTGTCTTTCAATACATCACGGTCGTTAGCGAGCTGAAACGTCTCTGGGGAGAAATTGACAGTGTTTGTTAAAACACAGATCAATATTACACTCCAATCACAATTATCAAAATAGGCCAAACTATAGATTTGGATTTAGTTATTTTTCTCTCCCCACTTTATATTTTGTTGATCGAAATTATTGATTATTGTTACCGTCTGTGATTGGGAAATAACAGTAAACAGACACATGACGTCTTTACGACCTTTGTCTGAGATCCATACTAAAAAGTAGGGAAACTACGTCAATTGTTTAGGACAATCAGTATCAACGCCAATCGTTGCATTGTACTTGAAGGAGGAGAGGTGAATATGGGTACACACTGGAATATTTTGAACACTTTCATATGACAAGTACATGCATACATACACACACAGACACACACACACACACACACACACAAACACACACACACACACACACACACACACACACACGCACGCACGCACGCATGCATACACGTCGCTATATAAGTGCAATAAACTCCACTAAGGAGATGTTATTAGATAGTACTCCTCGAAATCGACATAAATACATAAACTGGTATCTCAGACTCGTGAGTGATGAGAAAGACCTGATACTCAATGATAATTATGAACCTTCATCTCGCCATCTGGAGTAATCAGAACACCTTGTAACATACACTCTCTCTCACGTAGTTGACTGGTCTTAAAGGAACTTGTTCAGTCCATCCTACACTGCAATCAGAACACCTTGTAACATACACTCTCTCTCTCTCACATAGTTGACTGATCTTGAAGGAACTTGTTCAGTCGATCCTACACTGCAATCAGAACACCTTGTAACATACACTCTCTCTCTCACACACACATAGTTGACTGATCTTGAAGGAACTTGTTCAGTCCATCCTACACTGCAATCAGAACACCTTGTAACATACACTCTCTCTCTCTCACATAGTTGACTGATCTTGAAGGAACTTGTTCAGTCCATCCTACACTGCAATCAGAACACCTTGTAACATACACTCTCTCTCTCACACACACATAGTTGACTGATCTTGAAGGAACTTGATCAGTCCATCCAACACTGCAATCAGAACACCTTGTAACATACACTCTCTCTCACATAGTTGACTGATCTTGAAGGAACTTGCTCAGCCCATCCTACACTGCAATCAGAACACCTTGTAACATACACTCTCTCTCTCACCTAGTTGACTGATCTTGAAGGAACTTGATCAGTCCATCCTACACTGCAATCAGAACACCTTGTAACACACTCTCTCTCTCACCTAGTTGACTGATCTTGAAGGAACTTGCTCAGTCCATCCTACACTGCAATCAGAACACCTTGTAACACACTCTCTCTCTCACCTAGTTGACTGATCTTGAAGGAACTTGATCAGTCCATCCTACACTGCAATCAGAACACCTTGTAACACACACTCTCTCTCACCTAGTTGACTGATCTTGAAGGAACTTGATCAGTCCATCCTACACTGCAATCAGAACACCTTGTAACATACACTCTCTCTCACGTAGTTGCCTGGTCTTGAAGGAACTTGTTCAGTCCATCCTACACTGCAATCAGAACACCTTGTAACATACACTCTCTCTCACATAGTTGACTGATCTTGAAGGAACTTGTTCAGTCCATCCTACACTGCAATCAGAACACCTTGTAACACACACTCTCTCTCACCTAGTTGACTGATCTTGAAGGAACTTGATCAGTCCATCCTACACTGCAATCAGAACACCTTGTAACATACACTCTCTCTCACGTAGTTGCCTGGTCTTGAAGGAACTTGTTCAGTCCATCCTACACTGCAATCAGAACACCTTGTAACATACACTCTCTCTCACATAGTTGACTGATCTTGAAGGAACTTGTTCAGCCCATCCTACACTGCAATCAGAACACCTTGTAACACACAATCTCTCTCACCTAGTTGACTGATCTTGAAGGAACTTGCTCAGCCCATCCTACACTGCAATCAGAACACCTTGTAACATACACTCTCTCTCACATAGTTGACTGATCTTGAAGGAACTTGTTCAGTCCATCCTACACTGCAATCAGAACACCTTGTAACATACACTCTCTCTCACCTAGTTGACTGATCTTGAAGGAACTTGCTCAGCCCATCCTACACTGCAATCAGAACACCTTGTAACACACACTCTCTCTCACATAGTTGACTGATCTTGAAGGAACTTGTTCAGTCCATCCTACACTGCAATCAGAACACCTTGTAACATACACTCTCTCTCACATAGTTGACTGATCTTGAAGGAACTTGTTCAGTCCATCCTACACTGCAATCAGAACACCTTGTAACACACACTCTCTCTCATAGTTGACTGATCTTGAAGGAACTTGCTCAGCCCATCCTACACTGCGAGCTAACTCTCTCTTAAAGTGTTGAGACACTACTTTGAGTAAAGGCAGGCGACAACTCCAAAATTCTGAGCAAACCGGACTCGACTTTGTTACAGAAGCCATTCATAAATGGACCTGGCAAATGCATACCTGAGGGAATGAGGAAAAATAGTAGGCAAGACTCGTTTTAGCAGTCAAGCTATTTCAAGTCCGTCGCTGAATAATCCCGTCTTCGCCAGGCAAATATTTACAAAAGAACAATCAATTAGCAGGTATACCTTTTATATGTTCTTAGTGTAGGAACAGTAGTCTTGTGTTTTAACACACTCTCTGGCTTTACAGGAACGTGCGTTACGTCTTGTGATGTTCACTTCCAAACATACCATGTTGCGTAGGGGAAAACTTTACACCTCACATATACAAACGTTGTTAAAGACGATTTTTAGGGGTGTTTAATTATCTCGAATGTACCTATTGTCTGCAGTAACTAATGTTTAGTAAACTGCAATTTCGTACAATATCTTCTCGTGGAAGGTTCTGCAACATCATGCCCACCAGGACCCTCATCAAATGACCGATCAAGACTGATTTACGTAATACGAAGGTTAGATGTGACGAATGAGATGGCACACTATCATCGCTTCATTTGAATATGTGAATGTCACTGCTCCTAGCTGACACCTCTGTTCATGCAAAGCTTGATTGATTACCCCATGTCGATTATCATAACCTTTAGCGAGAGGGAATACATCCATACTTACATATTCACAACCAAAATACTCTTAGATCATGTGATTATGAATGAGTGTAACGTTATAAAGTTCTCTTTGTATGCCTTAAGGCATGTTTGCAATACACTCATTGCGTCAAAGACCAACAGCGGCGTCTGGCTTCAGTTGTAGCTATCATACATGTAATTTGTACCAGAAACAAAAGAATTACTCATGTACGAGTTTATGGTAAACATTATGAATAGGTTTTACTGGTTCAAATTTCAACAAATGAACCAGTGTATTTGTGAGTTAAACATGGTTAAATCTACAGGTAATCTAGCTCAACTTTGAAAACACAGTATATTTATCTCCATTCTACCATGACTAAAAAAACGCGAACTCTTTGGTGTTAACAAATACTTTGAGTGAAGCGGCATGGTTTGAGTCCAGGGTATCGTTTCTCAAAGCAGTCGTAAATTTACACGCTCGTAGAGTTTACGCCAATTTTACACCGACGTAATATTACACTAGAATTGTGAAACGCCCCTGGTTCAGTATTTCCAAGTGACGCCAGTTTTACAAGCACGTAAGACTTACGACTGCTTTGTGAAATGGTACCCATTGACTTGAGTGGGTTGTCGATCTGAATAGCGGACTTACCGACAACAGCCATTAAGCAAAATATGGCGCTGTATGTTCAGGCAGTTTGTTTATACCGTAATACTTCACTTGGACATGTGACAGGCTTTGAAAGCATATGTGCACGGCAACTTTGAAATCTAACATGATGGGGGCACCCCTACAGAAAACTAAGCAAGCTTTGCAAATCTTTCCTTCTCCACCGCACGTCACCATTATGACGCCATATCGCACAACAAGCAAAACCAATGACATTTCAGTCGTATATAGAAAATTCCAAGCACTCTGTTGTCCCTAAAACTTAAAATAATACTCTTTGTAGATTAGTAAATGGTGTTTTCTACACGAGATGTATTGCCACACATCGTTTAAATATTGTAGTAACTGCAACTGTGCATTGTGTAATCTATAATTGCAGATATACTTATTTAAATATGCCTACCGACGATGACTGAAAAAAGGTACTATTTTATGAATATAAGCTTCCGCGGTGATGCGGCCGTCAAATCGGCTGTTTCAATCAGAAGGGGTTTATCGTGACTTAATAGCCTCTGATTGACCAATCCGAATCGAGTAATTTCCAAATTCATGGTAGAATATCTAATATACCTAATTGTATTCTTTGGGTTCGTGTTTGCGTGTCAGTAATATTTGTTTTAACGTATTACCTGCAAAGTGTAAGTGGTAGAAAATTTCAGCAATATATGCCGCATTATATTGATAGCATCAAACGCAAACATTGTATATGTGGTTGAAACACTATTCCAATTTATCAATTCGTGACAGCCTAATGTTGGAGGTCTTTGATGTGAACCCAGACAGCGCGGGTGTGATTCAGATAAACAAATTAAGAATCTTGGAATCAATCACACAATTACAGGCACAGCTATGGACCGCAGCTCTCCAAATTTTCGGCTTTTTTCACCAGCTTTGAATAAGATCTCCTTTCAAAGGGTTTTTTCTCAGTAATATGGCCATCAATATCATAAGCTAAAGATGATTCCATAACGCTAACGGTTCAGTCAGGAAGCAGGAATTATTGATCACATTAATGGTGAATCGTTAATATCTTGATCAATACACGAACGACGAAAGTTAACTTTCCCCTTTGTCCCGACATGGGAAACTTGAATCCTAGCCTGAACATCGATAGACAACATGATTTCTACCTTGGTCCGGAATGTAAGTCATTCAGAGGCGTACAGCAATGACACATTTTACACAGATCTCCAGTAAGTATGACGGTGTACCATCTTCTCGTGCTTGCATACAGCGCAATACAATGTTGCAATGCTTGTTTAAAAGTAGAGTTTATTGTCGACAACGTCATAGTGGACAAAATAAGTAATAGTGCAGCTCAGTGGACGCTGAGTGGTATCACTACTGATGAGGAGTGTGGCATCAAGTGTGTGCAGGCTACAGGTTGCCTGTCCTTCTTCTACAACGAGGCTGAGGGCAACTGCAGGCTTCACTCCACCATGTTCAAGCCTTCAGAGTCGTCTCTGGAAGCAGCTCCTGGCTACACGTACCGTAAACGTAAGTTGAAGTAGAAACCCATGAGATGATATAACGCCGCTTTCACGGTAATTCACTTACGTCATGTATTAAATTGGGAAGAATATCTAAACTGGAATTGGGCGATGACCTATTTGGTTTTACAAGGTGCTAAGAAGACAGTGCTCAAAATCAAAGTAGTGGATCAGTGTCTCAATAAAATCCTACATTACTTATTTAAAACAACCTGGGCCAGCCTCACTTCAGTGAGAATGAACGTCAAGATGTAAGTAAACATTTGCGTCTTTTCAAATGGAATACCAAATTTGTGAATCTTCGCCCAACGTTTGGCTTGTGGCCTGAGAGGTGAAATGTATTGCCTTTCATTGCAGCTTTTTGCCCTCAACTTGCAAAATATATTATACCCAGCGGGACAACAGGCGTCTCATCTGAGGGCAGTGTCATGGTTGCACGTGTGTCATGTGAAAGCGACGCCATCTTTATTGGAACATCTGAAACCGTCAAATGTGACGCTGACGGGTTTTGGCCGCAGATGGGGTCATGTGCTTTGACGCGCTGGTCGCACCCGGTACGTCACTCAAACTATATATTTCCCTTCAGGTAAAATGTCAGGTAAAAAATATTCTGAAACGGTCCAAGGAAATTGGCCATTGTAGAAAGCGTCAAGACGAAGTTAGAGACAACGGCTACAGAGTGAGAGAAAAGGGCCAATGCTTCAGGCAAGAATAAAAAAAGCGTGCCCTACTGAGAAAACAGGCAGTGAGTAGAACCAAATTGGCGACCAATTTGAATGAAATTTCATCAGTGAACAGTAAGTATATAACTGCCAATTAGACTAACATTTAGTCTCTGAAATCTTATATCACACAATATCCTTCTCGACTCTAAAAATAAAATAAAAAATCCCTATGCTGTGGAATAAAGCTAGCTAGGGCTGGCTAGACTTGCTTTTGTATGCGTTTCTAGATAATATTATATTTTTTTAATAAAATAAATTTATTCCACGGTCATGGTGCAGGACTAAACTGCCAATGTGAATATGTATCACGTACTGGGGTGAACCGATATAGTGTTTACATAGTTGTTTACATTTTGAGGCGTTACCGTTATGACATTACAAGGAACGATCTTTCACTGATAGGGGCCTAGTGCCAACTTGTTCGAATAGCTTTTCTAATACGAGTATTTCAAATAAGGATTCCCCGTATAGAATTGGTTGGAAATCATAAAGGAGAGTCCTCATACAGAAAGTTGTCTTCTCATGGGTCATTCATTTACTATCAGTTTGAGTTAATCCTCTGTGGATCTAGTGGTGTCGACGATCTCTCCTTTCAATTACATTTGCACTAACAACTTACAATGATGTTCGGGTTATCTTAATCCGTTTATACAATCATTTTTTTCTTTAAATTTACTTATTCACATACATTTTTACTGTAGTAATATGCTAATCGATATTTATAAAAACTTTAAACAAAAATAGATTATTCTTTCAACTTACAAATCATACTTACTATTCACTGATTCACTTAAATTCAGGATATTATTTGCAGATATTAGTTGCTGATTTCTCAATACAGTACAATTTGGCCCTTTCCTCTGATGCTATAACCGCCTCTTCTAACACCGCTTTGGTCGCTTCTAAAATGGCCTTTTCAACAGTTCAAATCTAAATAAACCCGTATAAATACCGTCTGTTATCCAAAACGCTTGTGAGAAGTTTTTTTCATTTAATTTACCGGCCAATGAATGATAATGAGTAGCTAGGAGCTCTACAAAGTAGTGGACAAAGATACTGTGTAATGCATTAAAGAATGAAAACGATGGTTTTCAAAATAAGACCAGTCAGAACAATTGAAACATAATTTTAGGATTTATTGTACGAAACAGGAGGTTTTTTTTCACCTCTCAACCTGATAGAGTTGAAATTAAGGATGCGACTCTAAATCGGGTGATTATTTGACAAGATTATCTTGCGAAGCGTTCCAAATATGAAACTATCTCATTCACATCCGAGATAACTGAACCATTGCTGATATTTGCCATTTACTGAAAAGGTACCATCCAATGTGCTCGCCGTACCATTTTTTTATTTCGAATTGGCATAAATGTTCCTCTCTGCGTGCACACCCAGCACAGTGCATCACATAATATCACGTGATGTAAATATGAGCATGTATTTCAGACAGTGCCATTCAGTGAAGCAATCCCCTTCACTACCAAGGCTGGGACAGCGATTGACATCATTGGCCGTTCGTTTGGAAAAGAGTAAGTAACCAAACATAACACATATTGCCTCAACAACATGTTGTTTGCTACACAGCAGTTTATATATAGATAGAATGTGGCAGGATCAGATACACGTTTGAATGTTCACATAAATGACCCACTGCCACAATTAGTAGTGTGAGCGTAACTACTACCTGTACAGTTGCTAGTGAAAATCATTACACGACCTTAACGATGCTGATCTGATGTAAAATTGTGCCACACGTGACCAGTGTTGTTATAAGAGCACATGTAACAGGCAATCTATAACAAGACACACGTTCAGGATGCTACCACTTCACAACCTTGATCTGTGGAATTTGTGAGATAACGCCTTGACATTTCAAATCAAAAGTCGAGTTGTGTGTTGACGTTGTGGGAAGGAATAACTTTACTACCTGACCACTTTCAGTGATATAAAGTTCCCGTGTTCTAGGTTACAGATGGAAATAGGCGCTGGGAGCGACGTTGCGCTCTACCTGATGGCGAGTGAAGACGGCATCCTGGATCGGGCGTCCATTGTAAGCGGCAATAAAGAAGGCCTCATCAGCCTCTCGACGTCGGAGTTCTACAAACCTGCAAAAGAATTTAAATGCAATGTGAAGATATCCAGCACCGAGTTCACGGTAAGAGTTTTCTACAGTACATAACTTTATAATTACCGGTATAGAGAATGTGTTATGTTAAGCTCCGTGCATTCCATTTTATGGTCTAATATATTCATGACACGTGATAGTGATGTTGTCCCTTGTGCTGTATTTACAACGCTTTATTTAAAACTTGTTTTTCTGACTGCCTCCGTGGTCTAGTGAATAGAGCGTCTGCCCGTAGAGTTTGGGGACATTGGCTTCAGCTGTTACATCAATATACTCTTTTATTGTGACCCGCTTCCAGTGGTCTGGTGGTAGAGCGTCCGACCGTAAAGCGGAAGGTCCGGGGTTCGATCCCCGACCACGTCATACCAAAAGACGAAGGTATTAACAGTTACCCGCCTGGCGCTCGGCATTAAGGGGCTATAACAATGACGGGGCGGCTCGGAGACAGTATGCTGTGTCTGTGTGGGGTATTCTTGTTAAACTGCGGCATGGTATCTCAGAGGGATAGCACTATTAAACAGGCATTAGCCCGGACTAGTACCACACACGCACATACGCACACACGCACACACGCACGCACGCACACATATACGCAAACACACACACACACACGCGTGTGTGAATTTAATACGAGCATACGACTTTTCCATTGGACGAGAGGCCGATCACATGGCCGCGAAACTGACGTTCACAAGTGTATGAACGACACCTCTTGACGTCCATACGTTATTCACAAGACTGTTTTCTTGAAATGACAGAAACAGTGACGGACTACTTCCAAACGTCCTGTGGAAACCCCTAGTATTTCTCTCGCCTGGCAATTCCCTAGCCGGAATACAAACGGAAAACGTTGTTTCTGATCAGTTAGACCTTTAAATCTTAAATCTAGACAAAATTTGAATATATTTGTTGCAACCAAACTACAAATGATACCGATGTGTACCAAGAGCATTATCTGTTTCCGTTTCAGTTATCTGTGGGTGGTAAGGTGGTTTTCACATACGTCCACGTGGTGCCAGTTGAGTCCATAGACAAGCTAAGATTTATGAATGGCATTGAACTGAAGGAAATCCATATGTATCAATGACTGATGAAAGTATGCTGTAACATGGTATGTTACGCTCGTCGGGCACATTTTATTAAATACATAGAGATGTAAAAAATATGATAATTTACTTCTTTAAATGATTTCGACCAAACGTATTGAAAATAAACGTACGTGTATTTCCCATCTCTGTGGGTGGGGCAGTGACAAAATTATCTAATCTTACAAGATAGTCTTCTTTTCTTTGATTTAAGTAGAGATTTTGATACCTGCAAATTTTAAGTTAAATATAGTGTATAAAGATTATGTTTATGATGTGTGGTGTGTTTTGGGTTTTGTGTGTGTTAGTATAAGAATTAATTTAATCGTTTCATATGATTCCCCCTTTATTTGTGGAAGTGATCTCTATTTTGCCTTCAACATGTTAATGTGCTGTTCCTGTGACGTGTGAAACAAAGGGCTGATGTGGCAGGTGTGCAACTGCCCTCTTCACTAGAATGAGTGACAAACACAATCTGGCTACTAAAAACTGCATATGTCATTCCAGTGAAAACGATATTAAATATCTCAGATGGCTTATACAGGTATGCCCATGTGTGCTGCGTCATGTTGGTTTGATTATATTATACGTCACTATGTATTAGATGGCTTGTACAGGTATGCCTATGTTTGTTGTGTCATGTTGGTTTGATTATATTAAACGTCACTATGTATTAGATGGCTTGTACAGGTATGCCTATGTTTGTTGTGTCATGTTGGTTTGATTATATTATACGTCACTATGTATTAGATGGCTTGTACGGGTATGCCTATGTTTGTTGTGTCATGTTGGTTTGATTATATCACCATCCTGTGTTAAAGATGTCGAAGTCTTACAATAAAATACTTTACTTTACGTATGCAGTTGCTGTCTTTTTATTGAACGTATATTGATATGAATATATCAGTTTTGTTGCTTTCTGCTTTTGTTCTGTCTTTCATCATATTCTTACTGAGAATGTGTTAGAAGTAAGATTGTAATGAATTATGTCATCTGAAGTCAATTACAATGCGACAGGCATCAGCATATCAATATTGTAATAACAATTTATTACTAGTCACGAAAAGTACTTACTTAAATTCTTTACTGCCACTGATAAATGCATGTCATTCGTCAAAAAGCTGAAATAAAAAAAGTTTCATTTAAAAATAACTATTATCGGAATTCAAACGCGTTTTACTCCACTCCGCATGTATTTTCACTTCGAAAGTACATCCACGACGGTCACGTACATGATAGCAATAGCAAAGTTTCCATTACACCTGAAGAGCCGTTGAACGGCGAAATGTCTTGTGTGGAGTTTTGACAAGCGCGAATATCTGGACACTGTTATCTTTTGTATATTTAATACTGATACACCTGATATATATTGGGAAGTTACAGAGGATTTATTTCCAGACCATGTGACACATTAGTATTAGTTTTCCTAGCTTGGCAGACCATGTGACATATTGGTTGTTCTAGCTGGGCAGATCGTGTGACATATTGGTTGTTCTAGCTGGGCAGATCGTGTGACATATTGGTTGTCCGAGCTAGACAGACCTTGTGACTTATTGGTTGTCCTAGTTAGGCAGACTATTTGACATATGGGTTGTCCTAGCTAGGCAGACTACGTGACATAGTGGTTGTCAGAACAAAGCAGACCGTTTGACATATTTTTTGTCCTAGCCAGACACACCATGTGATAGGGGGCACGGGTGGCCCAGTCGTCTAAGGCGCCGCGATTCGCTGTGCAGAGTTGCGTCCCTTGGACATATTGGTTGTCCTACCTAGGCAGACCGTGTGAGATATGGGTTGCCCTAGTTAGGCAGACCGTGTGAGATATGGGTTGCCCTAGTTAGGCAGACCGTGTGAAATATTGGTTGTCCTAGCTAGGCAGACCATGTGACATACTGGTTGTCCGAATTAGGCAGACAGTTTGACATATTTGTCTGAGCTAGACAAACCATGTGACAGATTGTTTTGTTCTAGCGACGCTGTCCGTGTGACATAGTGGTTGTCAAAGTTAGTCAGACCATGTGACATACTGGTTGTCCTAGCTCTGCAGACCATGTGACATATTGGTTGTCCTAGTTTGACAGACCATGTGAGATATTGGTTATCAAAGCGAGGCAGACCATGTGACATACTAGTATCGGTTTCCTAGCTAGGCAAACCGTGTGACATATTGGTTGCCCTAGCTCTGCAGACCGTTTGACATACTGGTTGTCCTGGCGTGGTAGCCCATGTGACATATTGGTTTTCCTAGCTTGACAGACCATGTGACATATTGATTGTCCTTACTAGGCAGACCGTTTGACATATTGGTCGTCCTAGTTTGGCAGACCATGTGACAGTTTGTGTGACATATTGGTTATCAAAGCGAGGCAGACCATGTGACATACTAGTATCGGTTTCCTAGCTAGGCAGACCGTGTGACATATTGGTTGCCCTAGCTCTGCAGACCGTTTGACATACTGGTTGTCCTAGCGTGGTAGCCCATGTGACATATTGGTTTTCCTAGCTTGACAGACCATGTGACATATTGATTGTCCTTACTAGGCAGACCGTTTGACATATTGGTCGTCCTAGTTTGGCAGACCATGTGACATATTGGTTGTCCTAGCACTGCAGACCATGTGACAGATTGGTTGTCCTAGTTTGACAGACCGTGTGACATATTGGTTGTCCTAGTTAGGCAGACCATGTGACATATTGGTTGTCCTAGCTAGGCAGACCGTGTGACATATTGGTTGTCCTAGTTAGGCAGACCATGTGACATATTGGTCGTCCTGGGTAGGCAGACCGTGTGACACATTGGTTGTCCTAGCTAGGTAGACCATGTAACATACTTGTTGTCAGAACT
Source organism: Haliotis rufescens (assembly GCF_023055435.1). Classification (NCBI taxonomy): domain Eukaryota; kingdom Metazoa; phylum Mollusca; class Gastropoda; order Lepetellida; family Haliotidae; genus Haliotis; species Haliotis rufescens. The sequence continues at coordinate 15,421,353 of NW_025964361.1, forward strand.
AGGCAGGCCGTTTGACATAGTGTTTGTCCTAGTTAGGCAGACAGTTGACATATTGGTTGTCCTAGCGTGGTAGGCCGTGTGACATATTGGTTGTCCTAACTAGGCAGACCATGTGACATATTGGTTGTCCTAACTAGGCAAACCATGTGACATATTGGTTGTCCTAGCTAGGCAGACCGTGTGACATATTGGTTGTCCTAGTCAGGCAGACCATGTGACATATTGGTTGTCCTACCTAGGCAGACCGTGTGACATATTGATTGTCCTAGCTAGGCAGACCATGTGACATATTGGTTGTCCTAGTCAGGCAGACCATGTGACATACTGGTTGTCAGAACGAGGCAGACCGTTTGACATACTGGTTCACGTAGCAAGACACACCATTTCAAATATTGGTTTTCCTACCTGGGCAGGCCATGTGACATATTGGTTGCCCGAGCTAGGCAGACCATGTGACATATTGGTTGTCCTAGCTAGGCAGACCATGCACCATACTTGTTGTCAGAACTAGGCAGGCCGTTTGACATATTGTTTGTCCTAGAGAGGCAGACCATGTGACATACTAATATTGGTTGCCCTGGCTGGGGAGACCGTGTGACAGATTGGTTGTCCTAGTTAGGCAGACCATGTGACATATTGGTTGTCCTAGTGAGGCAGACCGTGTGACAGATTGGTTGTCCTAGTGAGGCAGCCTATTTGGCATATTGGTTGTCAGAACTAGACAGACCGTGTGCCATATTGGTTTCCTGATCAGAGAGTGTGCAATTTCTGTCTAAGCAGATCAGAACGTGTGCCATATTGGTTGCCTGATCAGACAGTGTGCAATTTCTGTTGTCTGAGCAGATCAGACCGTGTGCCATAATGGTTGCCTGATCAGACAGTGTGCAATTTCTGTTGTCTGAGCAGATCAGACCGTGTGCCATATTGGTTGTCTGAGCAGATCAGACCATGCGCCATATTGGTTGTCTGAGCAGATCAGACCGTGTGCTATTTCTATTGTCTGAGCAGATCAGACCGTGTGCTATTTCTATTGTCTGAGCTGGCGACGAATGCGCCACCATGAACAAACTGTAAGTTTGATATTCAGCTTAGTAATCTAAGTATTTAGAAAGATAGCCATACGAACATCAATATTAATCAGTCGTTATTTTTGAAGGGGTATGGTATCCAAAATGATATCATATTTGTAAGTACTGAAATGTCATGTACATAGATTGATAAAATTCCGACTCGAACCCATCGACTTTCTTCTGCAGTTTAACCAAAACTTGTCAATCAATTGGCATAAAAAAATGTGTTTTTCTACACAAGGCCTGATTGACTGATTGTTTAACTAGTGTAGTAGCACAGGACATAAAAGACATCCCTTACATTACTGCAGTGTCAGCTGCGAACATCAACATCGATTAGATCTGAACTTGAATAATTAAAATCATTGTGACAAGCGACCAAGGAGATTCACATGAGTCACTGACATATAATCAGCCCGATCCAGAATGCGTGGGTTTCAGAAACCACTGAACCTCTATGGGCATTAGGCAACTCCGTTGAGAACAAGAGATCATCAGGTGTGCCAAGTGGCCGTATTGCATAGCTATGTTTACAGGAAGGATGATATATAACATAGGTTTGTACGATGACACACGTGTTGTGTTGTTGTTTTTCACCGCTAGTTTGCCTTTTACGTCAAATAGAATCTGTTTCGGTGGGAATGGAGACTTGCTATTATCTGGCGTTGACGTATTATATTGATTTGAACTGGGTCGATGTTTAAATTATGATGAGTCAACTACAAAAGAATTGATGGGGCCTAGACATAACAACTGCTCCCCACTGTATTGCAATACGAACTTATTTCGTAAACTTTTTCATCAGCATAATCTCTGCAATTATACCGAGAAGACCTAATTCCATATTAACTCCTAATTTAAATCCTAACAGAATCAACCTTCATTGAAAATGTCATTGTATAACATCAAAATACATAATTTAACCTTTATGAGCTAGATTAGCCCTTTATCCCCCTGAGATAACAGTCAGTTGAGTTGCTGTTCACTCAACCATAACTTGTGTTGTTTTAAGCTGTCTAACTAATGGGTGTATAACTAATTGGAATATAAGCAAGAGCAACCCGACCTCTTCGTAAGTTTTTATCTGAAGACAACGCATAATTGTATGTATTGGTTATAACCATTTTTTCTTTCTACCAAGATTCCAAAGAGCATCATATAACTCTTATTCAGAAGCCGTTTGATCAAGAC